>NC_134215.1:8535000-9785000 GCF_965140235.1 Caretta caretta
CCCGGGATCGGGGCCCGCTGGGTTGGGCGGGGCGGGGTGTGGCCCCGCGCGGGCTGAGGCGGAGGGACGCGCGCCGCTCCCCCCCCCCCCCCCCCAGCCCCGGTACCTTGCGCTTCCTGGTCTCGGCCGAGCCGCTCCACACGAAGCACTGGTAGATCGCCCGCAGGTTCTGCTTCCAGTTCTCCACCTTGAAGCCGGTCACATGGCAGCACCCGGCGGCCGGCGGACTCATGTCCGACCCCCCCTCATCAATCCGCCCGCCGACGGGCCGGGCCGGCGGGCAGCGAGCCGGCCCCTTCCCCCTCGCAGCCGCACGGACACGGGACGGGGCCGCCGCTCGCGCGCTCGCTCCCCGGCGCCGGCCCCCTCACGCCGCCCGCCGCTGGCTCCGGCGGCGCGGCGCGGCCTCCCCCGCCCCCGCGAGCTGCAGCGGGGCGCGGGGAGCGGCTCGCCCCGAGGGCCGGGCTCCCCCCCGGCGCCGAACAAAGCGCGGCGGCCGGGCGGCAGCGCACAAAGATGGGGCGCGCGAGGAGGCGGCGGCGGCCGCTGCCGCCCCCAGAGTGGCCGCCGCTGCCGTTAACTCATGGAGGCCGCTGGGAGGCGGTGGGGCTCGGGGAGACGCTGGCGGCGGAGGTGCTGCCGCGAGGGGGAGGGGGCTCGTCGTCCGCCGCCGCTGCTCCCCCAGCCGGCCGCCTGCTCGGCTTCTGTCTCTTTAAATCGCTCCCCCTCCCCCCGCAGCGCTTAATGGCCCTCGCTGCGAACTCAACCTAGCCCGCCAGGCCCGGAGTGGGACCGACCAACAGGGAAGGGGCAGGGGGCGGTGTTGGCCGGCCCCTCCGCCCCTCCACCATTGGGATGGGAGCCCGGGGAAGGAGCGCGACCGTTGGTCGGACGCCTGTCGCTCCAGGCTTGGGCTACGCCTCCTCCGGCGTCTCATTGGCGCGTCGCCCTATCCAACACGTCCCAGGGGGAAAAGGCGGGCACTGATAAGATGATGGACAACGCAAATACACCAATGAGGAGAGAGAGGCGGGGCCCGTGTTGCAATCAGCGCTGCCAGATTGGCCGCGGAGCGCCCGTGGCGAGGCAGAGGACTAAAGGGATTGGCTGAACGGAGCTGTCAGGGTGGAGCCGCCCACAGCATCAGGCTGCGTTGCGGGGCAGAGCTGCTGTCATATCCGCTTATCCCTGCAGCTTCTCTGTTACCCCAGTGATTTCCTGAAAGGAAGCAGGGGGAGGGGGGTAGAGGCTGGGCGCTGGAGCTGCTGCCCCCTTTCTCCTGCAGGGCAGGATACGTCCCCCCATCTACACACAGGCCATAGAGCCACTGTGCCCCACCACACCCCCATGGCGCCCACCACCGGCCTACAGCACCGCTCTGCCCCACCACGGGCCCACAACGCCCACCATGGGCCACAGAGCCGCTCTGCCCCACCATGGGCCCACAACGCCCGCCACACCCCTGCTCTGCCCCACCACGGGCCCACAATGCCCGCCACACCCCTGCTCTGCCCCACCACGGGCCCACGACGCCCGCCACGGGCCACAGAGCCGCTCTGCCCCACCATGGGCCCACAACGCCCGCCACACCCCTGCTCTGCCCCACCACGGGCCCACAATGCCCGCCACACCCCTGCTCTGCCCCACCACGGGCCCACGACGCCCGCCACGGGCCACAGAGCCGCTCTGCCCCACCATGGGCCCACAATGCCCGCCACACCCCTGCTCTGCCCCACCACGGGCCCACGACGCCCGCCACGGGCCACAGAGCCGCTCTGCCCCACCATGGGCCCACAACGCCCGCCACACCCCTGCTCTGCCCCACCACGGGCCCACGACACCCGCCATGGGCCACAGAACCGCTCTGCCCCACCACGGGCCCATGACGCTTGCCACAGCCCTGCTCTGCCCCACCACGGGCCCACAACGCCCACCACGGGCCACAGAGCCGCTCTGCCCCACCACGGGCCCACGACGCCCACCACAGCCCTGCTCTGCCCCACCACAGGCCCACAACGCCCACCACAGCCCTGCTCTGCCCCACCACGGGCCCACGACACCCACCACAGCCCTGCTCTGCCCCACCACAGGCCCACGACGCCCACCACGGGCCAACTTGATGTTCACTTTAGATAAGCTATTACCAGCAGGACAGTGGGGTGGGAGGAGGTATTGTTTCATGGTCTCTGTGTGTATATAATGTCTTCTGCAGTTTCCACAGTATGCATCCGATGAAGTGAGCTGTAGCTCACGAAAGCTCATGCTCAAATAAATTGGTTAGTCTCTAAGGTGCCACAAGTACTCCTTTTCTTTTTGCGAAGACAGACTAACACAGCTGTTACTCTGAAACCTGAAATCAGAGATGCACTGTAGCTTTTTTCACATAAGCTGCAAGTTTATGTACGCATGAGCCTTAGGAATTCACGTATCTTGATGTTCAGTGGAAACCAAAATGAGCTCAAATATTTTAGAATTTGTGTTTGTTTTCAGCCTTTAAGAACCATTTAATGGAGCCTAATACAATGAGATCTCATCATTTTATGGCACTGATATGCTAAATGCCATACCATGGCAAACCATGATATGATCAGTGCTGGTATTACTTCAGCCCCATCCTCTAAATTAATACATAAGGAAATGACACGCCAGTGAAAAAACACAAAAATATTTGGACCTATACACAGCTCTTACAGATTGTATTCGCCACACACTACAGAGTTAATATACTTACAGAGTTACATAACCGTGGAGGGAGACAACGGGCATAGATAAGAGGGGGAAACGACAGGCTTTTGGCAGAGATTTGTAGAGACAGAGGTAGAGAGATACCGGAGGCTGTTTCAGACAGCAGGTGCTGCAGAGGACATCGCTCTTGCACTAACAATTGGAAGATTGTGCAATAAGAAAGGTAGTGCTAAAGCACTTGGTTTGTCAATCTTTTTCAGTTCATGCTATTGTTTAAGCACTTTTGGTAGGGATCCCAAACATTAAACTCAGCTGAAACTGCTATATCAGGCTTTTTAATACATAAAGCACTATGAGGCTTAATTCTACTCTCAGGCCTGTGAGTTCAACTCTCATTGAAGTCAAAGAGAATTGTGACAGCATATCACAGGGCAGAATTTTGTCTAATGTTATCTGGAGTTCCCATTTGAAAAAAGAAATAAGGGATACTTAGTCACTGTTGTGTGAAAATTATTGCAAATTAATAAGCTATTTGCAAAATAATATGTATATTTCCATTTTAAAATAATTGTGGGATTTAATACTGGTGAAATGCATTGTGTTGACAGCCCCAGTGAATGAAGTTCTCTGTTTATTTACAGGCCTGCGGCAGAGCAAACTTCCCACACTCTTCCCTGCCACTGTGCCCATGATCTGGGGGTAACTTCCTGTAGGGATAACAGGAGCAGTTCATGCAGTTCTTAGCCTCTCTGCTGAAATTCCTATTCCACAAAGCCAACGGGCAGCTGAGGATGATACCAAGTCCTTCCGTTGACCCCCATATAATAACTATCACTAGAAGGCCATCACTGTGGGAGTACAGGTTATGCTTTTTAAAATAATAATAAAATAATAACAATAATAATTATAATAATAATAGCAAATAGTGCTGCTGCACATGCTTCCCCCATAATGCCCTCCATCCCTGATATAATGTTTGCTTCTGTCTTATGCAAAAACAATACTTTCAGTCACAGTTGCTTGAGCAGTACACCTCTTCCACCACCCACTTACCGTAACACACCAGAGCCCCCATGAGTCATAACTAGATTCCTAGGCCCCAATCCTGCAATGACAGCTGTGTGGGCAGTCCTCTGCATCTGTGTGGCACCCTGTTGACTTCAATGAAAACACTAATTTGATGGTCTCAATGTTAACCCATTTCACTGTATCACAAAACTACCATATAGTTTGCCAAGACATCTCACAAGGACCAGGAAGGAAAACTACAAATTCACTAATGGCCCGATCCTGCTCCCATAAAATCACTGACAAAATTCGCATTGACTTTACTGGGAGCTGAATTCTACCTTAAACACATTAACTATTGAATGTTTCTCTTACCATCACAAAGCAACACAAAACCAAAGAAATGTCTCATATTCCATGCTCAGGCATGCTGTTTAATAAGCATACTATCTTGATCTGAACAGCAAATCTGTAACAGACATATTTGAAAGAGACATTCTCACCTAAGAAATGTCAAACACAGTTTTTTAAAATAACCTTGATCTTAAGATCTATAAATCTTTAGCAATGAAAAAACAACAGAAAATATACTATACATTTATTAATCAAGCGACTAGCAACTGCCTCAAAAGAAAATTTAAGCAAGCTATGATGGCACTCAGATATCATCTGTTAAAATTAAAGAAGGAAATAAATGATAAAACTGAGTTTTCTTGGGTCTTTCTCATCCAGCTACAAAAGAGCCATCAAATAATTTTATCAATTAGTTTTAATTCAGAAGCCAATCTTTAAACTTCCAGTGGTCTCTCTCTCTCTGACAGTTCTCCGTAGCCTTAAACTAGCTAGTCATCTATCCCTAGTTCCCCTCACTGTAAATCAAACCAGTACATTACCTGTGATCATTTAGGGGGGAAAAACTACATGTTGTAGAAGCACATTCACTGGCAGAACTTACCACATGTGACATTATTTCATCGGTAGCTGTGCTTCTCATCTGTCATCATGTGGTGTCAGCCTACTGACTGCAATAAACAGTTCCCTCCTCCCTTCAGTAGGTGCTGCAAAAGGAATAGTGTATTTTGTGTGCTGGTAGAACTCGCACATCACCTTTCACTAGCAAGCTGTTCATACATGATAGCATGTGCTTCAATGTGATGGACAGGCAAACTGAATAATTAATTTGCCAAATCGTATGAATATCAGCTGCATTTAGCAAGCCAAAAACTTTCGGCAGATATCTGTGCTATTCAAATAGCAACGTTTTCAACACTGCTGATTTTGGGTGCTGAATGTGAGACACACGCTGCCCAATCTTCATTGGTACTGACAACACCAGTGATGTCAATGGGAGTTGAGGGTACTCATCATCTCTGAAAGGCAGACCTGAAGAATTTTATGTCAGGTGTCCAAAAACTGAGACACTGAAAATTAGTGAACACTTTTGAAAACGTTGGCCTATGTTTTCAAGCTTTAAATCCCCTGAAATTCTTTCTGGCACATTATTTCCTCTGCAGTGACCTCCTCCACAGAGAACAGAGTCAACCACTACCAGCTATAATAATCTGGTGTGGTACTGAGCTACTAAATCATAGAAATCACAGTAAGAATTTGTCCCAAAATTATATATAAGGACAGCTCCTCAGGCTTGTTGAGATCAAGTGCTTACTCAATGAGTGCTGCCAGAGCTTGAACAAAGATCTAGAAGAAGGGATCAGTGGTCCATCAAGTTGTTAGTCCCTGTGCTTTCTATCTTGAGAACACATCAGTAACTTTGCAGTATAAAAGTTTCTCATTCTACTAATATCTTTCAGTTGTTACAACCCACACAGTGAAGGTGGCATAACACAGCTAAATGGCAGTCAAAACAAAATAAGAGTAGAAAATGGTGACATATTTTTGTCATGTAGTAATTGTCAAATCACAACCTCCTTGCTATATACACAAGAGTTTACAAGCTTGCTCTAGTTTAAGTTACTCTTGGGCATAGCTCAGGAACATTTCTAGACTGTAACCTTTTTGGTGCAGCAGACAGATTGGGAAAAGATTTGCCCCGGGGGCAGGAAGCGGCACCAGTCACACTTAGGTCTGTCGGAGGAATTTTTAATTTTAAAGCCCTGAAGATTATGCAAATTGGTGCTTGCCCCTGAATTGTGATGGAATATAAATGTTGACAGTAGCTAAGCATATGGCAAACATGCAGTAACTTTGCCTCTAGAGAGCCACCGGTGTTACATGATATCTCAGCTGGGAAGAAGCAAAATTATTCCATATGGGAAAGAAAAGCAACTGAATCCTAGAGCCATGCCATCCCAGGGGGCAGGCTCCTGGGCTTTGCGGATCAACGAGGGACATGAAGCAGCAAGTCTTATTTTATCCCTTAGACATGCTTTTCCGCTGAGTGTTTACACAATTTTCATACACAAAAAGGATGCCCTGTTTTAATTTTCTGAGGTGAAAATTAACCCTGTCCCTTGGAGGCTCCTAGACATTTGAACAGCATCAAGGTTTTTGCTAGGACTTTTGACTGAAAACCTTAACTGAGGTTGAGAAGCGTGTGCAGTAAAGCCTGCATTTGGTCTTTTTAGGCTCCATCCTGCAAGGTGCTGAGCACTCTGGACCCAGTATTGACTTCAATGGGGCTACCAATGGACTTGTGTAATTTGCTGGCTTGAGGCTAGTGGGCTCAGCATCTTGCACAAGTCTTTTGCACGCCACTACAGGATGGTAGGACTGAGACAATGAAGCTGTTAGTTTTGTTAGGCACAGATTGTCATAAAGAAATGTTACAGAAGATTATTTTTTCCCCTGTGCCAGGGTGCTGCCGGTGAGATTAGTGGAGGCAACTGAGCAGAACCCCCTTCAATGTCAATTGGAGGGAGCCGATAATAGGACATTCTCCAGTGACAGGTGTCGGACTTTGAAACTCGCTCTCCCTTTGGTACTCTGGGACCTGGATTTGTTATGCACGCAGGAACACTGCAATGCCCATCTCTTTTCCTAGGCTTCAGGGAACAGGGTAGGCTGAGTCAGAGGCAAAGCTAGGCATAAACAGACTAAGCAATTGCTTAGGGCCCTGAGTACTCACTTTTTATTATAAGACCTGGCCTGTTTTAGTATTGTGCGGGGGAGGAAATATTCCTGCTTAGGGCCCACAATGGGCTCGCACTGTCACTGAGGGGTGAGGTTGCTTTTTGTTATTCTAATCCTATTAGATGATGGAAATTGATTTGTTGTGCTAAGCAGTCCATTCTACTGTGCTTTGTGTTGGGTATTCTAATTCATGGGACAGACACTCAGATCATTGGAAGGGGGACTAGAGATTTTGATAAATCTAACTAAATAAGCAAGTATTTTCAGTAATTGGGCTATGCACGTATCACCACAGGCATAAACAGCCTCCTTCCACAGGTAGGGGGAAAACAGACATTATCATGGATTCATATGACAAAATGTGATTAGATAGCACCCGGTATTCTATAGAAAGCACCCAATATCCTATGCCTGCAGGTCACACACAGTTCTGACAGCAACGAGCAGGCAGAATGAGCCAGTGAACAAGCCGGACGCTGCAAAGCTTGAGATCCACTGGAAGGAATAAAGGATAATCAGACCTGGCCCTGGAGATCTGCAAAGCCTGCTGCTATGGTCCCCACTTCTGATTTGGGAGATTGAGGAATGTCGGGGCTAACCACAACTGTTATTTTTCAGTTATTTTAAATAAAAACAAAGTCCCTAATTTGTTTCTGTTGGGGAGATGTCCATCAAACTATATGCCAATAGAACCCCATTGCTAGGGTTGAATATTAGTCTCTGAATTTTCACTAAGGTTCCTGATCGGGTTTTCAGTCGGGTTCCTGATCCCCATCCATCCATGAAAACCATGGCCAGAGGCTCCTCTACTTTTGGGAGGACCCCCGATGAATTCGTGGCCATTGGGGCGTTACTGATGGCACGCCCTCCAAGATGGCTGCTTGCAATTGAGCTGACTCTGCTGAGCAACCAGTTTGACTTCTGGCTACCCGGAGTGACAGCTCAATAGCTTGAAAGCATGACACTAAATAGGGGACTGAGAGCAAAGGATTTTGCATTCTAATCTCAGCTCTGACACTGACTCCCTCTGTGGCCTTTAGCAAGTCACTTCAATTCTCTGCCTCAGATTTCCCCTCTATAAATGAGATAACACTACTTACCTATCACACAAGGGCATGAGTGCTGATGTTTGTAAAGCACGGTGTAATCAATACAATTAGTCAGATCATTTCTACCAGCTGAGGATCTGGCCCCTATGAGGAACTATAGATGGGTAGCTGAGTGCAGAATTTAGCTCCTCAGAATTTAGCTGAAAGAAGGTGTACGTTGGAGTTGGCTGCATGGGAGGCATATGAACGCCTCCTTCATGGAGGCTAGCTCCCCCAGCCATGCCGCTTCTGCCCATCCTCACCTCAACCACGTCTGGAGGAGCACTGGCCAAACCGCTGGTTTTGGGCTGCTAGTGGCCCCCGAGCACCAGCCCAACCCCTGGGCCACCTTCTGGCCCCGAGTGCCAGCCCAACCCCTGGGCCGCCAGCCAGCCCCGAGCACTGGCCCAACCCCAGGGCCGCCGGCTGGCCCTGAGTGCCAGCCCACCTGACCCCTGATTGTCCCTCCAGACCCTCAAGCTGCTGACTGGCCAGCCCTGAGCCAACCCCTGGCCTGAGCTGCCCTGGGCTGCCACTGGCCGCCAGCTAGCCAAGCCCCAGCTCCAGGCCACCGACCCAAGCTGAGTCCCCGCTGGCTTAGGGGGAGAGGGGGAGCCAGAGCGTGGCCTTGGGCCGGGCTGTGGCCACAGCCTGGGTTAGGGGATGCTTAGCCTTCCCTGGCCTATGATACCTGCCACCCATGGTTGGCTGGAAGGGCTACATTCACGTATGTGTAGACAAGGCCTTATACTCAGACTCCTTTATCTTGTCAAACTAGTGTGCAATTTACACGTCACCTCTGAATTTGGCCTGTTTACAATTCTTTTGATCAATTTAACATTGAATCTTTTTAACGAGTTTCTTTACAATTATCACTTGTTTTTGTTTTTTTTAGAGTATCCTAATACTGCTAATACAAACCCATGTCTATTTAAACACAGAAAAGCTAAAGTACAGGTTGCAGGAGGGAGGAGGAGGAGGCACTAAGAAGAAAAGTCTGTGTGCACATGGCTGGAATGCTAGCCGCTGCTGCAGCATCTCTGTAAACAATTCTCTTAATAAAGAATCCATTTAGTTTTACAAACATGGAGTCCTTTCATGTTAATCCCCAGCTTGCTGAACAAGAAACACAGCTAGTCCTCCAGTGCCTTCTCACAGTTCTCCACACTTGGAAAGAAAGGACAGACAAGTTCTCTTAAAATTCACTGGGAAAGACGTCATAGAGTGGCTCAGCTTAGGCAAGCACAAAGAACCATGTGATGTGCCCCCAGAAGCCTTTGAGACACACATGAATGACTGCAGTGCCAATGTGGACACAGCAACTCAAGTGTTATTTCTAAGTGTGGCTGATCTCATTTGAGCAAGGCTATATCAAAAGAAGTAACTCAAGTGTAGATAACTTGAGTTAACTCTGCAGTGAAAACATACCCTAGGCGTTCTACATTCCTGACTGGCACATGTAGCATTTACAATCAGGATGGTGATGTGGCCATATATGACATTACTCAACTGGTTGAAATAGTTTGAATAAAAAGTTTGTGATGGAAAATGGCCTTTGTTTCTAAACAATTTTTTTGTGAAAGGTTGTTGACTTTGTTGAAATTTTTCAATTTTGGCAAAAATATGTGAGGTTTTTTATTTAAAAAATATTTATTGGAAACATGATCTGAAATGTTATTGACATGAGTATAGAATATTTCCTCTGGTTTTTGGTAAATGAGCATTAACCCAGTTACTGAGCTAAATAATCTTATACTAGTCCCAGCTTTACCTTCTTCCCATAATTAATTAATTTTTGTTTGCATTCTGATCCATTAACAGAAGCATCTGATGACCGCCAGATTTCCACGTGGCACTGTCATTGTACAAAGGGGAAGAAGAGCTGCTTTGGAAATCTACCACACAATGAGTGGGGCTCCATCCAAGCTGTACAGTCTTAGCATCATCTGCACAGGTACCACCAAGAGGATGTTATACTCTGAGGGATAGGATGGGAGGATGAGTGAAATGCTGAAGGATGTAACCAACCTAGATAAGCAGAAAGTGTTGCCCTTCTTTCTGGAACCCATTCATTAGAACCTCCTTAATGCTGTCCTGGGGTGAAATCCTGGCCCTGTCTGAACTCAGTGGGAGTTTTGCCTTTGATTTAAATGAGCCAGAATTTCACCCTGGTATTAATCAAATCAGTTACACCCAGACAATACTCCAGGATCTGGCTCCAAATGAACACAAAGTAAAGTTCACTCAGAAGACAGCACAGGGTATATGTCTAGAAGAATTAAAAAATCTGTTTCTCTGCAGGCTGTTTATATGGAGCTATGGATCCATCAGTGATATTTAAGGAAAGATGTGGACAAACTGGGAAAGGTCCAGAGAAGAGCAACAAAAATGATAAAGGTTAGAAAACATGACCTATGAGGAAAGATTGAAAAAATTGGGTTTGTTTAGTCTGGAGAAGAGAAGACTGACAGGGGACATGATAACAGTTTTCAAGTACATAAAAGGTTGTTACAAGAAGAAGAGGGAGAAAAAATGTTCTCATTAGTCTCTGAGGATAGGAGAAGACGCAATGGGCTTCAATTGCAGCAAGGGTGGTTTAGGTAGGACACTAGGAAAAACTTCCTAATTGTCAGGGTGGTTAAGCACTGGAATGAATTGCCTAGGGAGGTTGTGGAATCTCCATCACTGGATATTTTTAAGAGCAGGTTAGACAAACATCTCAGGGATGGTCGAGATCAGGGGTTGGCAAACTATGGCCCGCAGGCCAGATCCGGCCTGCAAGCTGTTTTAAGCTGGCCCACGAGCTCCTGCTGGGGAGTGGGGTCTGGGACTTGCCCCGCTCCGGCACTCCAGCCGAGGTGCCAGGTCAGGGGCCGCACCATGCGGCTCGGCCCCGCTCTGGCATGGTTGGGGGCTGCACTACGCGGCTCCCGGAAGCAGCCGCATGGCCTTCCTCCACGGGTCAGGGGCCGCTCCACGCATAGGAGTTGGAGAAGGGACATGCCACTGCTTCCAGGAGCCGCTTGAGGTAAGCGTCACTTGGAGCCTGCACCCCTGAGCCTCTCCCTATGCCCCAACCCCCTGTCCCAGCCCTGATCCCCATCCCACTCTCCAAACCCCTTGATCCCAGCATGGAGCACCCTCCTGCACCCCAAACTCCTCATCCCCAGCCCCAACCCAGAGTCTGCACCCCCAACCAGAGCCCTCACCCACTCCTGCATCCGAACCCCAATTTTGTGAGCATTCATGGCCCGCCATACAATTTCTATTCCCCGATGTGGCCCTCAGGCCAAAAAGTTTGCCCACCCCTGTTCTAGATAATACTTAGTCCTGTCATGAGTGCAGGGGACTGGACTGGAAGGGACCTCTCTAGGTCCCTTCCAGTCCTACAGTTCTATGAACAGAACTGATACCATTTTCTTTAGGATACTAATATTGACCATGACATCAGTGGATCCCCATCAGCCTTTTTTGGGGAGATTTTCAAAGGCACAAGGGAGTGTTAAGCATCCATCTCTCTTTGAAAATCGTTATGCAATAAAATGTTTGTTTAATATGATGTCACAGTCACTGTCTGTGCTTTCCCACCTGCTCCTCCTAGCATTATATCCCTGTGCATTTCCTATTTCTCAAGACAGGGGAAGATCTCTTTGCTAGATTTGCTAGCCAGCACTGCTCAACCCGAGTCCTCCTCTGAGCATAGTGATTGTCAAAGGTAATGCACCATCCCAGAACTTTGTGAGGCTGGAGGCTTGTGTATAGAACACTTGGTTCGCAGCAAGCTGGGATGTAAATCTACCTTGCACTAGCCTTCCACACACTAAGTGTCTGTGTAGACCCTACTGCCATGCACTCAAAGTTCCACAGTGCGCTTTGATCTACTCTGCTTTGAAATGGGAGGCTAGCATGTGGCAGGCTTGTGCGAGATAGATTCACACCCCAGCTTGCCATCAACTTCGTGTTTGTATAGACAAGCCCTCAGTCTTCACTGCAAAAGAGGTGGTTTTTACAGCAGCTATCCAACATGCTATGTGTCCCACTGTAAAATCACAGTAGAGATAAGGCACTGTAATTCTACCACAAGGGCACCTATGGCAGGGGTACACACACCTCTTTTTTTTTTGGGAGGGGGGGCGCTGAAGTGAAGACAGCGCCATAGGGCCCCTGATCAGCAAACAGACAAAAAGCACAGGGAAGAATGGTCACTATAACAACACAGCTACTCTATCTGGCAAGAGAAAGACATTCGAGCTTGTGACAGAGTGGAGTCTGAGGACTGCTACTCCCTTACTGCACAGTCACATGGTATCATGTTGCACACCTGTGCAAAACCAGGCTCCCTGCCCCCCGGGGGAGCAAAACCAAAATCTGTCTCCAGTATCTGATGATCTTTAATTCCCACCATTTAAATAATTAGCTTCCCAAAACTATGAAAAGAACCCTTATTTTCTGGATTAATGAAGGAAGCTGGGTTCCACCGAGTAAGCCTATTAAGAAGCTGCTAATGCACTGTTTGATTTCATTGCCTGCAACTGAGCACAGAGCAGCGTGGGGCTCCTGGGAGGACATGAATGCAAGGAGGGCAATGCTGGAGGGTTAGAGTAGAAGGCAAGCACGGAATCCCCAGCAAGAAAGTCAGGGCTTTGTGGTTTTATTCTCAGGGTGGCTTTGTTTGTGTGTCTGGAGGGTTTTCTTTGAGGTTGCTGGAAATACCACGTGGCCTGTAAGAAGGATAAAATCCTGAGATATCCTAAGGGCTGGGTAATTTACTGCAGACATTGACCAATCAAAGTCAGTTTACAAAGGGAACCCATAAAGCAGGCTAACAAACAGAATTAATAAAGAGAGACAAAGAAGCCTAGCCTTTGGGCAGGCATGCAGCAGCTTTTGCCCAGGCTTGGAAGCTAGGACAGTAGTGCTGCAAAGTGCTTTAGTACAATGGCTTTCACACTGTGGGATGCTGCAGCTGAAACATGCTTGCCCTCCCTACATTTGGCTTGCCAGCTGGTTGTAAACTGGTTCCTAGGAGCACATTGTAAGGCCTTGCTTCATGTTTCCTGCTAGCAGGTGTTGATTTAAAGGTTGTGTTGTTTAAAAACAACTCTTAATTCTTTGTTTTCTGTATACAGGGCAGTGATACGCTAGGAACTCAGTGATCCCTACAGGAGGAACTAGGGTTGGAGGGTCTGAATAGCCCTGTTCTGTGCCCCAGAAACCCCACGTAGGTTGACCAGATGTCCCGATTTATAGGGACAGTCCCGATATTTGGGGCTTTGACTTATATAGGCGCCTATTACCCCCACCCCATCATGATTTTTCACACTTACTATCTGGTCACCCTGACTCCACACCACATCACAAACAGCTCAGTACTAACAGCACCTCTGCCTTGCACCTCGTTCGAACTATTCAGTGCATTGTCTTAGGCCCCACTCCTGCAACCTCTTTTGCACGGGCAGACTCCAGGCCCACACAGAGCCCTAGTGAAATCAATAGGTCTCTACACAAGAGAGCATAAGGGCTGCAATACTGGGTTAGACCATAGTTCATCTTGCCCCAGTATCCTGTCTCCAACAGTGGCTTGTACCAGAACTTCAGGAGGAGTGTACAGCACAGGGCAATTATTGAGTGGTCCACCCCAATCTTGACCTCCTGGCTTCTGGTAGTCAGAGGGTTAGGGTCGCCCTGAGCATGGGGTTGTATGCCTGACCATCTTGATTATTAACCATTATGGACCCATCCTCCATGAACTTCTCTAGTTCTTTTTTGAACCCAGTTATACTTTGGGCCATCACAACATCCCATGGCAATTAGTTCCACAGGTTAGTTGTGCATTATGTGAAAAAGTATTTCTTGTTTGTATTAAACCTGATCCCTATTAATTTCATTAGGTGACCCCTGGCTTTTGTATAGTGTGAAAGAGTAAATAACATTTCTCTAATCACTTTTTCCTCACCATTCATGATTTTATAGACCTCTATCATATCCCCCTTTAATTTGCTCTTTTCTAAGATGAACAGCCCTAATCTTTTTAGTCTCTCCTAGTATGGAAGCGGTTAGATACCCTTGATCATCTTTATTGACCTTCTCTGACCTAACCTTGACCACTAAATCCTTTTTGAGATGGGGTGACCAAAACTGGACACAGTATTCAAGGTATGGGCGCACCATGGATGTATAGAGTGGCTTTATGATATTTTCTGTATTCTTTTCTATCCCCTTCCTAAGAGTTCCTAACATTCTGTTAGCCTTTTTGACTGCTACTGCACATTGAGAGGAAGTTCTCATCGAACTATTCACAGTTACTCCAAGATCTCTTTCTTGAGTGGTAACAGCTAATTTAGAACCCATCATTATATAGGTGTAGTTTGGATTATTTTTTCCAAATGTGCATTACTTTTCATTTATCAATGTTGAATTTCATCTGCCGTTTTGTTGCCCCAGCATCCAGTTTTGTGATATCCCTCTGTAATTCTTCACAGTCAACTTTGATCTTAACTATCTTGAATAATTTTTCATCATCTGCAAACTTTGCCACTTCACTATTCACCCCCTTTTCCGGATCATTAATTAGTATGTTGATCAGCACAGGTCCCAGTACAGATCCTGGGGGGACCTTGCTGTTCACCTATCTCCTTGGTGAAAACTGACCATTTGTTCCTACAGTTTGTTTCCTATCTTTAATCAGTTACTGATCCATGAGAGCACCTTCCGTCTTATCCCATGGCTACTTAATTTCCTTAAGAACCTTTGGTGAGGTACCTTGTCAAAGGCTTTCTGAACATCCAGGTATGCTATATCGGCTGGATAATCCTTGTCCACATGCTTGTTGACTCTCTCAAAGAATTCTAATGGGTTGGTGAGGCATGACTTCCCTTTACAAAAAAGGTATTGACTTTTCCCCAACAAATCATGTTCATCTATGTGTCTGGTAATTCTGTTCTTTACCATAGTTTCTACCAATTTGCCTGGTACTGAAATTAGGTTTACCGGCCTGTAATTGCCAGGATCTCCTGTGGAGCCCTTTTTAAAAATCGGCATTACATTAACTACCTTCAAGTCATGTGATACAGAGGCTAATTTCAGTGATAGGTTACACAGTTAAGAGTTCTGCAATTTCATATTTGAGTTCCTTCAGAAATCTTGGTTGAATACGATCTGGCCTTGGGGCCTTATTACTATTTAGTTGATCAGTTTATTCTAAAATCTTTTCTGTTGACATATCAATTTGGAACAGTACTTTAAATTTGTTGCCCAAAAAGAATAGCTCTGATGTGGGTATCTTCCCCACATTCCCTGCAGTGAAGACATACATGGGTGCAGGGATCAGGGAGCGTGGAATGACTTGCAAAATCAGGGATTTAGAGGGGAAAAAATAGTTACTAAAACAAACATCAGGTCAGGCATCTCTTGAGACTCCAGAACAGGGAATAACCAGAAGCTGTTCAGGAGGATTTCTCAATCTGTTTCTCCTCTGCCTAGTTCTGTTGGCTTCTTCTTTTGCTCTGGTCTATTTGCTTGGACTCACATTCCCTTCCCTGAGAGTGTTCTTTGCACACACTTCACTCTGTTAGCTTTTCCTCCCTGCTGACCTCTGGAAAAGTACCACTCCTTGCATACCACACCCTATCACACTCCCCTTAGCATAACTGTGGACTCTCACTGCAGCAGCGGAAATTACCTCCCTCTAATGACATTGCATTTTCCTGTCAGTGTTCTCACATGCTTCCCCTTCATCCTTTATTAACATTCCCTCCTTGTTTCTCTCCTCCCTGCAAGGTAGGGGCATGTGTCCGTGCACGGACGCTGCTGTCTGTTTTCTATACTTTCTCCAACTGCTCAGTTCATACTGCCACTCTGCAATCATCCAAATTGAACTGCCGTAGCCCACGTCCAATCACCACTACCCAACAGCCACTCCCTAACTGCCCCGTTCAAACTGCCACGTCCTGACTCACTCCCCAGCTCCAGCTAACAGGGGACCTTCTGGAACCTTCCGAATCCCAAGTTCCCCCCATTTTCCTGTCAGAGGGACATCACCCAAAACACTCTGCCTGCTGTCTGACTAGAACTGCAGAGAGAAAGAACATCAGTCTAATCTGTGACCCCTGCTGCTCTAGCTGTATGAGGGTCTCTGTCCATCATTAAATAGAGTTCACTCTCCAATTCTTCTTCTGCTCCATTGTCTCTTTAGTTTCTTCAGTCTTCAAGAGGCCTGTCAGTTTGCTTCATACTGCTTACCCATCTACTTGTTCTCCTCTGTCTCCAAATCATATGACAACAATCACAGCAAAATCTAGCAAAGAGACTCAGCACTTTTGGACTACACAGATTTTACTCAGTCATACATTACAAAGGTGAAAATCAGAGCATCCACTGCGGTTCTTAAATGGGTTCAGGACGAGCTAGCTTCTCACAATGAATTGCAGTGCCGTCAGCCTTCACTAACATCTCAATATTCATACGTACACATCATCTACCACCTGATAGCAAATTGCCATTAGAGCCCTGCAGAAAAACTGAAATTATAAGTGCAACTGTGATGGAAATGTTGGGTTACATGGAGAATCCCTGGCTCCTGCACTAAATTAGGAAAACTTTAAAGGGACACTATCACCTTGTTTAACATCCAAGTGTGACTATTTAAAAAAGGCACACCTCAAGAATCTACATCTCTACAGTATTCTTCTTTAGATATTCCACTCCCTTTAGATCCCACTGAGGTATGTGGAAAAAAAAACCCCTCAGGTCCTGTCATTATATGGTAAATGGCATGGCTTTGGAGTGGCAGCCGTGACAGAGGGAATACTGTTTCCAGAACTTCACACACTGATGAGGATATGATCAAGCATGCTGAAGCACAGAGGGAGAAGTAAACAAAAAGGAACCAACTTTGGCTTTCTGGTCCATTCGAAATCTCATGGTGGGGGGGAGGGAGGAATCAAAATGTATAAAATGAAGGACAATAACACAATAAAACTAATACTTATTATATCCATGTTTATGACTTTGCCTTCAAAGGATGACAGAGACATAGTCTTACATTTCCTTTGGGAGGATGGCCAAATTTTATTCCAATTTTCAGAAAGCAAGCATGTCTTGTTCAAAGTTGCAGAGCAAGTCAGTGGCAGAATCAGGATTAGAATTCAGGAATTCTAACATCCTGGGCTAGATTTTCAAAAGTGGCAACTAATGTTGAGTGCTTCCATTTTAGAAACCTTCGGGCACATCTTCAGCTAGTGTAAACTGCCATAGCTTCATTGGGCTACAACAATTTATATCCCTAGGGCCTGATTTTCAGAGATGTTGAACCGCTACAGCTCTCATTTTGAAAGGTAAGTGCTCAGCACCTCTGAGAATCAGTCCCTAGGTTTCTAAAGCTGACCACACAAAATTAGAGGCCACTTTTGAAAATGTAGCCCTTTCAGCTCAGTCCATTGGATCTTGCTATCTCCTGTGCTATACCAAGACATGTTGAACCATTTATTTCAGGGAAGTTACACCAGGGTGAATTTGACTATATTTGTCCAAGAATCTGAGAAATCATTACAAACAATAGAGAGCTAATACACAATTGAAGTCATTAAAAAGTCAATTCCTATTTTGGAATGATGTCTAATGTAAATGAATCACTTATTAGACAATGCAACAATCAGCTATTCAGCTGCTATTCATTATCAAAAACAATACAAGAGGATCAGCAGAGCAGAGCCGTGTACCAGAGGAAGCCCTTTAGGAAAAGCCACAGAGCCAGGACTGGCTTCCCTGTCTGCTCTTCCATTGTAATCTGACAATGGTTTGCTAATGTCCAATGTCACTTACGTTAATCAATTTTATCTTTTTTCAAACTCAGAAAGAATCAGTAGTAATATTGGCCTTCAGAAATGAGCTGAGACTCTTGCTTGTGTTAGGAAGAACTACGTGCATTAAGGCTGAGATTTTCAAAGCCCTCGGGTGATCTGAAAGTCCAATTTCAATTAGGCAACTTGACAATCTCAGGCTAGATGACATAACCAAGACCCTGGGTACAGGTGGGCACTAAGTTCTGTGGCAAAGTCCTTGGAATCTGGTAGAAATCTATTAAATTCTACGCCAACATCAGATACGTTAAAGTCTTGAAGCTTTTATTTAATTCAGTATTTAAATGAGTAATAGAATCAGTACAGCGGCCCCTGTGTTATTTAGTTTGATATTACATTGTATTTATTCTAGGCTGTCCCCACATTTTCAGTTTCCACAAGCTTTTTGCACTGGCAATGCCTAATGGCATCTTAAGAATTGTTTGGGCAGATGGATGTTTTGGGAGTTGGTTAGAGGACAGTCCAGGCTTTTGGCATCTGGAGAGGATTAGAGATCTGGGAAGCTGTTAGGAACCTGGGAATAAACATGTTAGCTAGATTCCTCTGTTACAAGGCTTGGCAGTAAAAATTTTAATGTTAGCATTTTAACTGTCATCCTTAATTTTCAGAGTCAATGACCCATTGAAAGGAATGGGGCAGTTCATACCGCTCAGAGATATTCACAGAACCATGGAAATGTAGGGTTGGCAGGTTCCTTGAGAGGTCATCAAGTCCAGCCCACTGAACTGAGGCAGGAGCAAGTAAACCTAGACCATCCCTGACCAGTGTTTATCCAACCTGTTCTTAAAAATCTCCAATGATGGGGATTCCACAACCTGCCTTTGAAGCCTATTTCAGAGTTTAACTATCCTTACTTAGGTTAGATGTTAAATTTAGGTGAGATGTTAGTTTTTTCTAACATCTCACTTAAATCTCCCTTGCTGCAGATTAAGCCAATTACTTCTTGTCCTATCTTCAGTGGACATGGAGAACAATTGACCACAGCCATCTTTACAACAGCCCTTAACATATTGTTGTCAGGTCTTCCCTCAGTCCTCCCTCCCTTTTCTCAGTGTCAAGGTTTCTAAACTTTTTATCATAAGAACATAATTATCATTTTTGTGGCTCTCCTCTGGGCTCTCTCCACATCTTTCCTAAAGCCTGGCACCCAGAATTGGACACAGTACCTCAGCTGAGGCCTCATCAGCGCCAGGTAGAGAGGGACAATTACCACCCATGTCTTACCTATGACACTCCTGTTAATACACCCCAGAATGATAGTAGCCATTTTCGCAACTACATCAGATTTTTGATTCATATTCAATTCGTGATCCACTATAACCCCAGATCTTTTTCAGCAGTACGAGCACCTAGCAAGTTATTCCCCATTTTGTAGTTGTGCATTTGAATTTTCCTTCCTAAGTGAAGTACTTTGCACTTACCTTTATCGAATTCCACCTTGTTAAATTCAGACCAATTCTCCAATTTTTCAAGGTCATTTTGAATTCTAACCCTGTCCCCCAATGTGCTTGCAAACCTCCTAGCTTGCTGTCATCCACAAATTTAATAAGAATACTCTCTGCTACATGATCCAAGTCATGAATGAAAATATTGAATAGTACCTGGCCAGATATTATTTCAGGCTGTCTGCAGAATCAGGCATGTGATACTGCACTGGTTCAAGTCCGTTCACGTTTCAAGGTTATCTTCCCAACCATGAGGGCTAGATTAAAAAAAAAAAAAAAGATTCTGGAGCAAAATTCTACAGTAAAGGATGAATTGCATGGCACAATCAGTGGCTGTGAAACATGAGGAGCTGTGGTTATGATGCTGTATAGAATCTGAACTTTAATGTACACTTTTAAAAAAACAACATCTTACTCACTCAACTATCTAGTACTAGCCTACTAGATAGAGCAGATAGCTAGATACTGCACTAAATCCCACAGCCCTTATACATGCAAAACATCCCTGGAAGTAGCTGGGAGATTTGGCTTGCCATTGGTTGTGACTGAAAGTGAGCACCATGTGACAACAGCTTGGTGGTTCTCACGAGGTGAGTTGCCAGGAGGGGATCCTGAGGGACAGTTATTCACACCACAAAATCCATCGCTGCTATTGGCTCAAATTGGCATCCTGTGGTGGAAGATAAACATCTTAAGGATCCTTTTGAAAAGAGAACAACACCAAATTAGCACAAGAGTAGTATTAATACACACTACTATATACCATTAATATATTACTATAACACTAATAATTCAGTGCAACCCGTACAAGAGACCAGTCTATTTGGCACCCCCTTTTTTACAAACTTGGCTTCAGGTATCTTGACATGAACTCAGTAAAAGGAAATGATTTTTCTTGGTCCCTTGACTGGTCTTTTTTAGGCAGGTTTCACTGTAATTAGGAACCACACAGCAGTGCAGGGAGACTTAATTATGAGAGTTACTGTGGGTGCATTGTCAGACAGCTCCAATCCAGTCCTTTTGGCTAAGACACTTGGATCTGATTGAGACGAGCCTATTGACGAGATAATTAAAGTCTGTGAAGTGTTTTAAGATCCTCATGTAAACCGCAGCATGGACACACACACCAAGCCAGGTTTATTAAAAGCCCCTTGACTCCACCAGGGAGCTTGTTTTTTTAAGTCTTGCTGTACCCCTCAGGATACACACCACAAGATTTTTTTTATTTATTAATTTTTTTAGAAAAAAGTAAGTGACTCACCAGTTTCAAACTGTGACATTTCAGTCCTGAACTATTCTCGGAGCAGCTGGCTCCATGACACAGAGACGTGGGGAAGGGGTGGCGGAGAGAGTCAGACTGAAATGTGAAAGCTACTCAATCTCTTCCCCCACACAGGTATGTTGCTTTGAGCCATGTGATTGCGGACAATCTGGTAAATTCTACAGAGGACAAAAATTAAAATCATACTTTGAAAAAATCTTTCTGAGCCAGAGATAAAAGTAAACTTTTGCTAGGCTGGTTTAGCAGCATGGTTTGATCTCTGAACCCCAACCAAGACAGGGAAATTCACTGTCCCCAAAAATCTACCCCTTGAATTTGGGCATTGTAGTTCTGGGCTGCTCTTTCAAAGAGCCATCATACGATGCAGACGTAAGGCTTAGTCCTCAGCAGCACTCAATTAATGTTGGGGGTGAAGCTTGGGTGGGGAGGCGGGGGAGTCAGAAGAAACCCATTTGCAGTTCCCCAATCCCCTGGGTCGTTCTACAACATCCCCGGTGTAGTCTGGAGCAGCCTCAGTGAAAGTGCAATATCATCATAAGCATAACACCCTGCATGTGCGCATGGTGTCTCTCAATGCACATCAGGGGTGCGGGTACATCGGTATGTACGTGACATGGCAGTCCTAGCGGCATGTTGCAGACATGGGCATCAGCATGGCTGATCATTGTCTCACCGGAGCTACGCGGATTAAATTCATTAACATTCGGGACGCCCTCGGCTATCAAGGTGATAGATGCAGAAGCGGATGCCACCGTGCTGCCACACGTGCCTCAGGGGCAGGTTTGCAAAAGTGGACACTATAGTTTCTATTGTTTTTAAGGTCAGGCTTGACAAAGCCCTGGCTGGGATGATTTAATTGGGGATCGGTCCTGCTTTGAGCAGGGGGTTGGACTAGATGACCTCCTGAGGTCCCTGCCAACCCTGATATTCTGGGATTCTATGACACACCAGCATGGCATGAGATCACAAACTGCAGACACAAGGTAGGTGGCGTGAGCATGTCAGCATGCATGCAACGTCACCGCTGTACGTGTCAGAGAGGGAAAACCTCCGGGCAGCTTCACATGGGCGGCTGCAGGATGGTTTTCTACTGGGAACATTGCACCTGTACTGATGTAGAGGGCAGGGGATGTATTTACCCTGTAAAGTGCTGTCTAGATTTACAGCAGCTAGACAAATCATTGCTCACAATGAGGCTGTAAAAGCACACGCCTTGCTGTGCCTTGTACAGTACAATCTAGTGACAGATTCTGGTGCGGGAAATAGCCATGCCGAATTGCATTCAGTCCCAGTTGCTGGTATAAACGAGAAGGTTTCTTCTGTGGCATTCTTTACACAACAGTGCCCCTGGTGCTGAGTGGCAAACTCAAGCCCATTCCAAACCCGCACCTGGAGGAAGCCTTATTAAAATCAATGCTCATTCAGGGAAGACGAGCGTGCCTGGCTGCTCTGAACAGTGAGGCATGCAGCACCGGTGACCTTGAGTAGGTATTCGCCTCATGAATACAAAGATGGATATAAAAGCCCTGGGCTCCCCCCCCCCACCCCTTTTTAAAAACAATTTCCTGCTCAAGGGAGGGAAGTGCAATGGGTTATTAAAGGAGTGGCTCCATCAGAGCTGGATTTTTTTTGTAACTTCCCTAAATGCCCTTCACCAGCAGGGAAGGGGGAGGGGATTTGCTCTTTGAAGCCATTTCCTTGTGGGAATAGAAAACATGGAAAGAATTCAATTCTCCACCACCGCCAAGCACCATTGATACATGATTCAAAAACCAGAGCCCACAAGGCAGGCAGGCTGGCTGGTGGATGGCTGCTAGATTACTGTAGCAGCAGATTGTGACGGTCCGCCATCCAGCATCATTAATCGTCCCCCTACAGTGTTAGAACAGAGAAGGGAGAGGAGGAAGAATGGAGACCGCACGAGAGAGAAAGGAAAATTAGGAAATTCAGTGCAGAAAAAGAGTTGGAGCTAGTCAAATCTTTGATCAAAAGCACCATCTAGTGGAAAAGAAGAATGCTGCAGTTTAAACCTGTCCTTGGTGAGGCTGCTTACACACATAATGAATGGAATGTGGCTTTCTACAATGCTTCTCAGATGACTTACACTATAGGTTGGCCAATAAAAATGCGCCACAGCGATGGACAAGAACAGGGGCAATAATACAAACAATAAAAAGCAGTCATAAAAGAACTCTTAATACAGTCACAAAGCTGTGTCTGTCGCTAGCACCTTCCATCAGAGGATCTCAAAGCACCTTAAAAACAATAATGAATCAAACACCCCAGGAAGGCTGATAGACTTTAAGGCCAGAAGGGACCATTGTGATCATCTAGTCTGACCTCCTGCACATCGCAGGACACAGAAACTCACTCCTGTAATAGACCCATAACCTCAGGAAGAGAAGCATCGCCATTTTATTTCATGAAACTACGGAAGAGAAAGGTTAAACAACTTGCCCAGGATCACACAGGAAGTATGAGGCATATTTGAGAACAGAACCCAGGGACTCTGACTGCTATATCTGAATCACAGATCATTCTTCCTCCGTTTTGTCAATTGTGAATGAATCTTAACCCCTTAATAGCCTGGGGGTGGGGGGGAGAGGGAGGGTATTAGTATTTATACAGTTCCATACGTATGCTTGATGCTTTTCCAGCATGCTCCTTCCTCCAAGAAGTTTTCACAATCTAATGTCTTGTCTACATGGGGAAGTTAGTTTACTGTGAACTAAGGTGTGAATTTAAAGTGAGCTAGCTATTCCTCACTAACTCCCCATCTGGACACTCTTATGGTGCACTAAGGGCTTGGCTACACTTGTGAGTTACTGTGCAATAAAGGAGCCCCGGGCGCACTAGCTCACTACCCATCCACACTGGCAAGGCATGTAGAATGCTCTGACTCCTGGCTCGGCGAGCGGAATAACGTTTGCTGTGCCCCCGCTGGAGCGCCGCAGCGCCAGTATGGACAAGGTGTTGCATTACTGCGCTCTGATCAGCCTCTGGAAACGTCCCATAATCCCCTTAAGTCAAGTGGCCACTCTGGTCATTGTTTTTGAATCACTGTAGGAATGCGGATATGCCCTTTGAAAGCTCCGTTTCTAACAGCCGGCTGCTTATCTGCTCTGAGACAAAGCAACCATTAGTGTGGAATGCTATGGGGGGGCGGGGGGGAAGAAGGGGGGTCTGCTGCTGTCTGAACTTACAAGATAGCATGCTGACATGCTCTCAGCCCCCCAAAAACCCACTCTCTCTCCCCCCACATACACACAACACACTCCCTGTCACACTCCACCCCACCCCACCCCCATTTGAAAAGCCCGTTGAAGTCACTTGCATGCTGGGATAGCTGCCCATAATGCACTGCGCCCAATGCCGCTGCAAGTGCCACAAATGTGGCCACGCCAGTGCGCTTGAAGCTGTCAGTGTGGACACTTTACAGCGCTTTCCCTACTGTGCTCTACGAAGGCTGGTTTAACTCAAAGCGCTCTACATCTGCAAATGTAGCCATGCCCTAAGAGTGCCTTCAGGAGGTTTAGCTTAGTATTAAGCTAATGCACACAAAAGGCACTCTTAGTGCGCAGTATGAGTGTCCACACAGGGAGTTAGTGCAGAATAGTTAGTTTGCACTGGCTAGTGTGCACCAGTTACTGCTGGCTTTTTTCCTTTTGTAGATAAGCCCTAAATTAGACATAACACAAAGAGAAAGGGGGGATGCAACAAAAAGTTATGTGATGTGTTTTGTGTATGTATGGCACACTGAAGTCAAAGGAGCAGTACGTGTTCAGCACCTCTACAAATCGGCCTCAAGCTGGCATTCAAACATTAAAATACCCAGAATGAGTGGGCACCTCTGAAAACATGGGCCTCAACTTTTCCATGTCTTCATTTTTTGATCTGTGCAATGGGGAAAATAATACTTCACTGGGCTATTGTGGGACTGTGAGTCTAGGTGCACACAGTTCTGCAGTATCCATGATCAGAATTCTTTTCATTCCATTCCCCAGCCCTTGGTCTCTCTCTCAGTTCTGTTTTCATTCATTCATTCCTTCTCATGAGCCCAGAGTCTATGCAGGTGGAGGGGAGGAGAAATCTCAGTTTTACAGCAGAAGCTGTGATAAGAAAAGCTCTGATCAAGCTCCAGCCCTTTGAACATTTACATTTTCTAGCCTAAGACATTGTGAAAACTGGAACTTTCAGTCCAGGCTTATTCAAGGACCCTTACCCTGAGAAAGACTTTGCTAACCTGTGAGGGATCTCTGCAAAGACTTTATCGCTTAGCAGGGTGTCATAAATATAGGGGGAAGGGTAAACACCTTTAAATCCCTCCTGGCCAGAGGAAAAACCCTTTAACCTGTAAAGGGTTAAGAAGCTAGGATAACCTCGCTGGATCCTGATCAAAATGACCAGTGAGGAGACAAGATACTTTCAAAGCTGGAGTGGGGGGGGAGAGACAAAGGTTCTCTCTGTCTGTGGGATGCTTTTGCCAGGAACAGAAAAGGAATGGAGTCTTAGAACTTAGTTCTAGTTATCTAGCTAGATATGCATTAGATTCTGTTTTGTTTAAATGGCTGATAAAATAAGCTGTGCTGAATGGAATGTATATTCCTGTTTTCATGTCTTTTTGTAACTTAAGGTTTTGCCTAGAGGGATTCTCTATGTTTTGAATCTGATTACCCTGTAAGGTATTTACCATCCTGATTTTACAGAGGTGATTCTTTTACTTTTTCTTCAATTAAAATTCTTCTTTTAAGAACCTGATTGCTTTTTCATTGTTCTTAATATCCAAGGGTTTGGGTCTGTGTTCACCTATGCAAATTGGTGAGGATTTTTATCAAGCCTTCCCCAGGAAAGGGGGGGTAGGGTTTGGGAGGATTTTGGGGGGAAAGACGTTTCCAAGTGGGCTCTTTCCTTGTTATATATTTGTTAGACACTTGGTGGTGGCAGTAATAAAGTCCAAGAGCAAAAGGTAAAATAGTTTGTACTTTGGGGAAGTTTTAACCTAAGCTGGTAAAAATAAACTTAGGGGGTTTTCATGCAGGTCCCCACATCTGTATCCTAGAGTTCAGAGTGGGGAAGGAACCTTGACACAGGGGTTCTCAAACTTCATTGCACCAACCCCTTCTGGTATAAAAAAAATTACTAAGTCCCCAGGAGGGGGAACCGAAGCCTGAGCCTGCCCGAGCCCCACCCCCGAGGTGGGGGGGCCAAAGTCAAAGGGCTTCAGTCCCAGGCAGAGGGAAGCCCTTGGCTTTCAGTTTTGTCCCCAGGTGCTGGGGCTTGGGCTTCGGCCCCAGCAAGTCTAAGCCAGCTCTGGCAACCCCATTAAAATGGGGTTGTGACCCACTTTGTGGTCCCGACCCACAGTTTGAGAACAGCTGTCTTATAGGGACAATCTCATGCTCTTAAAGGAGGCTGCCAAAACATTTCTTAAGGGAGCAGCCACATTTTAGGCTCCTGCTAAGAGAAAGATGACGAACAAGAGACTGGAAGAACTAGAGCACAAAACTGTGGCCTTAGAGAATCAGATTAAAAGACTGTGTATCCAGCTCAATGATGCTTGCAAAATGAATTAGACGTCGCTAGAACCACTTATAACTAGCTCCTTACTAAAAAAGAGTCGAGGTTGCTCTTTTGGTTTTCATAAACACTTTCTGTAAGGGGAGGAATAGAACTGGCAGAATGCTTGTCAGAGAGGCACTGAAAATATTAGAAGGCTTCCAGCTCTTCACAGTTCTGGAACAAAAAGGTTTAAAGAGAGGCTCAGAAGACAGAATAGACGGTAATAAACGTTCCTGCAGAAATTTTTAAAGAGTATACTAATTCTTGCCAAATTGCCATGTGTGTTCTCCAAAAGAGAAGCCTCGGTTACAAGAGATTGCAAGCACCAGAGATTAATGTGATGCTATCAGTGGTATTACTCCAGGGATTAATTTAACCCAATGGGTTTGATGTTTAACACTCTAGGGAATCCTGAGGCTGCTGATATCCAGAGCCTTCTGTTTCATTTTGCTGAGTTTCCATCTCTAACTGCAAACACAATCTAAAATGTAGCCTTTATTCCCTGGATTGCTACTGGCAAAGCCCCGATCAGGGCTATCCATTTTGGAAAGGTGCCCCTGGGGCGTTGTTGAGTTTCAATCCGACTTTGCCAAGCATCTGAAAGGCAGACAGGTGGTGATGCAGTGGTGACCTTGGCTTTTTCCAGTTAAATGAAATAGGGTGGCAGATGTTACGCAGGTTACCATGGAGGTTAGAAGTAATCAGCTGCTCAGTGGCCTGTGAGAATGGAACTGGGTTATGGGTGGAAAAGATGGATCAAAGGTGACCTTTGCCATCTCTGAGATCTAGGAGTCTGTAATGACCATTGCTTCCAATGGCGTTACCACGAAATAACTTGAGTTGTTTTGACTTAAGAAGTTGTCATTTGTGGGATTACATATAGAATAGTATGCTATTCTTTCCTGTCCTCCCCCCAAAGAAGGACATCCGTCACAAAAGTTTTTATAGTGAAATGAATCAACCTCAGTCCCATTCCCTTTCTCTCCAGAATTTTATTCTCTTAATTATGGACAATCCCTAATTAAAATTAATCCATGTTACCAGTGTATCTCCCATATCTGAAGAGAGGAACAATACAAAATAATCAGAACATAAACTGTCCTTCAAAGACAGAACATAAACTGTCCTTCACTGGTGGAGAGCTAGTCTACCACTTGCTGTTATCTATGGGAATACACACTTGGGATTAGCTGGCTTGGCATATGGATGGTGCTGCTATGCCTCTGGAAACCGTCTGCAAACACACTTTCCTGGCTTTAACTAGGAGAGACCAGAAATTCATGGGGTTGTTTAGTCTCCGAGGACCAGAAATAGGAAATGGCTGTTTGAGAGGAAAATGCTCTGAAGTATTTAGTAATTAAAAGTTCATTTTAAAATTGGAGCCACATTTGATGCTGTTGAAAGAGAAGGACTAATGATATGGCTGGGTAAATGAAGAGAGGCAGGCCCAGCCCAGCAAAGTGCTGTGAAAGAGGTCCCCTCCCTCCATCTCTACCACTGCATCTCAATCCTATTGCAAACCTGTCGTTATTCCAGTCACGGGCTTCTTCACAAAGCTCTGTCAAAATGTCTCAATCCTGACTCGCAACCACCCCTCCTTGCCATTCCAGCTCTGAGGCAATGCACAGCAGCTCCAAAGCAGGTCTGTTCTCTGCAGCAGCACACCTTTATATGGGTCCCGGTCTTCCTCAAACAGCTCTGCCTGTGCATCTCAGTCTACAAAACTGAAATGAATTTTTGAAGATAGCACTAAATGTAGTGCTAGTGACAAGTTATGACCTGGCAGTCTTGGAGACTGGAAGCTTCCGTTAATCCACAGAACATGTACATCATGGGCAGTAGCAGGACAAGCTTTTCACATAATGACCAACCCATGGACCTTAACCCTGAGAGAGTCCACCATTTCTGTGGTGCAAGGGCTATTCACAATACTCAGCCCATTCAGTCTGAGGGGCTGCAAGGAGTTCCAATAATGATAGGGACATTGGTGTCCCTTCAGGGTCGTACTGAGACCCTCAAATTCATTTCACATAGGACACTGGGCAACCACTAAAGACCTAGGCTGGAGTCAAACTGCTGACCTAGTGTAGAAAGGCTCCACATCCCATTACCAATACCCTGAAGTTTATTGCTGAGCAGGGAGATTTAATTAATGGAGACAAAGCTGAAAACCCACCTTTGTGTTTGCAGGCCCCATCCCGTCAAGAACAGGTTGAAACGCTAGTGCTCCAGAGTCTGGATTATGAGTTGATAAGACTACTAAGTGAGTGTAGAAGACTCTCCAAGGTACAAACACCTAGTCCTGTAGTTTAGGTAAAAATTGTCTGTGGTAGAAAACAAAGTATGGTACCTCTTTTGAAACCCACAAACCTAGCAATCTTTGGGAGTTTCTTTTCTATGCAAAGATGAAGTATGGGGTTCAAACAAGATTCTTTAAATATCAACTGGGATCAAATCCATGCAAAAATCTCTTATTCAACCCAGCTGCTCTCCTTAAGTGAAGAGAGAAGGTGTTGAAAACTGGTTAAAGATGCCTCAGCACCAGATGGTGCTCCTGAAGTTTGTCTCTGGGATGTAGTAGTCTGAGTGAAATCTGTCTATCAGGTGCCCTGTATTTAAAAATCATCTTTATATAATGCAGGACATTTGGGGCCATTTTTTAGGCCTATGTGTCATTTTGTCATTTCCAATTCAGTTGTTTTTCAAAATTCTGCTCAGGGATCATTTTGCCACACCTTGGCATTAGCCCAAGTCACATGAGCAGGAAAGTGGGAGTCAGTTTATGTAACAGTGTGTTAACTCCTGTTCAGTTCATCACATAAAAAAACCTCAGAAATTGCCTTAGAGCTCTGAAAATATACCCCATGGCTTCAGATAAGCAGTAATGTTATTTGGCTGTTAAAACAAAATAAATGCAGTGGGACAAACATATGAAACCATGTATATTACTTTTAACTTGTCTTTCCTTTACGTCCTCTTAACACTTATCATTCTAGTTATTGGGGCCTCAGAACTGACATAGACTGCAGGCTGCTCTTAAAAACTCATTTTACAGAGGGGTGCTGGAACTAGGAGTGCTGGCACACCCCCTGGCTTGAAATGGTTTCCGCCATATACAGAATTTACAGTTTAGTTCAGTGACTTTCAGTACCCCCCACTATAAAAACTGTTCCAACACCACCGGTTCGAATATCCACTGATATTCTCTACTCCATATGTAGCACTGTGATACTATCTCCATTCAATATGAGATTCTGCTCCGCCTCCAATGGCGAATCCTCCATAACAACACATACCTAATAAGTGTCAGGAGCCCACAAAGTGGGATCCGTTTGGACGCTTATTTAAACCTACAGCAGGCCCCATCCCAATGCCCCCATTACCACACCTCTCCTTCAATAGCTACTGACTTCCCCTACCTGGGCTAGCCTTTTGGGTCTGGGCGAGCCAGGCTGGTGCCCTGCTACCCTTTCGTCTGAGTGTGATTTAGGGTGAGGGGGCAGACCCAAGGCCTACTCCTCCTCTGAAGTCACTGCTGTCTTTCTCCCCCTTCTCTCTCCTCTCTCCCCACGTGCCCCATTATTTCCCTCCCTCCATTAGGGGAGGCGCCACTACTCTTTCTGGAGCCTTGGCTCCATTGCTGGCTCTGTCGCTTTTCGCGCCGGGAGGGCCCAAGGGGCCCCTAGCTGCCCGCTCCGCCCTGCCGCAGAGGGGCAGCAGCAGGAGGAAAAGGAACCGCAGGCCGGGCGGGCTCGGCGGAGGCTGCAGCTCGCAGCGCTGGGAGGGAACCCCCCGGAGCTACCAGGGGCTGCCCTGGAAATCCCAGAACACGTTTCCCGGAGATTTTCAAGCCTCCCGCCTTGTAGCACTGACACAGGCCCCGCCCTGGGCCTAGGTCATGTACGGGCAGCCGCCGAGTTTTGGGACCCCAGCGAGGCAAAGGGCCCGTCTTTTCCCGCACACGGGGCAGGGGAGTGTCTTTCTCTGCCTAGCGGAACCCCATGAAAGAGCCTATGTTTCCGGGCCGGACAGTAAGTGCGGTGGGACCCGCTGGTCCGTTCCTTCAATCATCCGCTCCGGGCCGAAGCAGGCAACATCCGCCTCTCCCCCAGCGAAGGAACCGCCTCGCTCCTGGTGACGCGAGGGGGCGGGGAGCGCGTTTATTGGTCGGCCGGCGAATGCCGGCCACTTCCCGGTGTGGCCATGGTGACCGGGATCGCCAGGTAGGGTAGGAAGTAGCGGGCGAGGGGTCCGGCCCCCGCCCCCGCAGGGCAAGGTGGGGGCCGCGGGGCTGGCCCCGGTCTCGCGGCCAGGTAGGGCTCCGTGGGGGGACCGGGCTGCGCCAAGGCTACGGAGCGAAGCGGCGCAGCCTGGGGCGAGGCGGCCCGGACCCGCGTGGGGGCCTGGCCCTGGAGAGCGGCTGGTCTGGCGGGGCGCAGCGAGCCCGGCTGAGACTCCTCGTGCAAGGCGGGGAGTTGGGGACGAGCAACGGGGCGGGGTCCTGGCTGATGTGCTGGTTCCCGTTACCTGTAGGCGCCTGTCTCCCTCCAACAGCCCCATCTCGGGGGGGCTCGTAAAAGGCCCCTGCCGAGGTTCACGACGCTGCAGCTGCAGCCTGGCCACCCCTAGGACGTTGGGCAGAGGGAGACGCGATCTTCTCCAGGGAGCTACCAGCTGTGGTCCTCCTTGCAACTTGGGGCTTGTCGGCCCTGGGGAACAGCCTGGAGTCGCTATTGTGGAGTAGATGATTCTTTACAGTCAAACCCGAGTTTCTGTGTATTTGTTTGCTTGTTTTTTTTTTTTTTTTGCAGTAGCTTCTCCCTGCAGCCAAGCCCTTCGGGTGTAACGCCTAGGTGTTACTTCTCTTCCCTGCACACTTGTTGGTCATAGGAACTGAGAGGTCGCCAGAAGGGGCAGGGAACGGAGACATTCCAGGGAAAGTAGCCCCAGAAATGAGAGGCGCCTACAGCTGTGCTGCAAAAGCAGCTTCTTGGTTTGGCAAACATCATGTGGCTCTCCCGCGAGGAACCCTGGTCTGCTTGACATTAGCAGAACAACTTCTGCTGTCAGATTAAAAGTAGGCTAAGGGACTGGTAAAGTCTGTTGTCTGGAACCTGAAAGGGAGACTGGGCATGAAGACTAGTGAGTTGCAGAGGCACCACTGGAGAATGGAGGTTGATCTCTCCAGTTTTGTTGGCTTTTCTTTGCTGAGTTAAATTTAGTTACGTCAATTAAGGGGGCTAGTTCTGTAACTAAGTGTAAAATTTGAAAAACTTAATTCTGAGATAAGCAAATTTATTAGAGCATAAGCTTTCGTGGGCTACAGCCCACTTCATCGGATGCATAGAATGGAACATATAATAAGGTATTGAAAGCTTATGCTCTAATAAATTTGTTAGTCTCTAAGGTGCCACAAGTACTCCTGTTCTTTTTGCGGATACAGACTAACACGGCTGCTACTCTGAAACCTGTAATCCTGAGATGTAACTGCAATCTATGATATGAAGAATTTGTGTGTGGTAACCAGTTCTTTAGCTACAGGAGGGTACAAAGTCAAATTACTATGAACAGACAGCTGTTAATAATTTATAGTCTTGGGTAATGGGATAATGAACATTTTGAACTCTAGGTTACACATTCAAATCCATCCCAAGACAGTAGTAGTGACCAAAAGTCATTGCTGTCTGATGGCTGTTCAATGGCCTATATGAAATAGAGCTGCATCTCAATCAGGTCTACATGAGAAACTTTTGTCAGTATAGAAATATTAGTTTGAGGGGGTGGCTATTTGCATTTGGGGTTTTTTGACATTGTATGCTGGCAAAATTCTTAGTGTAAAAGCAGTTATGCCAACACAAAAATGCTTTTGCTGATATAGTTTATTTAATTTGGGGAATAAACTAAGCTTTGCAGTAAAAGCACTCTTTCGACAGTGTCTACACTAGTATGGTTTACCAGTAAAGCTATACTGGAAAACCTTTTCTAGTGTAGGCCTGGTCTTTGTGTAGGTCCTAGTGGATACCTGTCAACATTAGAAAAATCACAGTTGGCACCTTTGTTGGTAGTGTCAGCAAAGAGGCTATGAACAGAATGAGTTGTACAAACTTGAACTACCTATAGATGTAGTCCGTAGAGGTCAGGAAGACTGGTAAGACAGTGTGTGAGGAGGGAAGGAAATTGCCTCACTGCTGTGCATACTGTATCTTAGGGCTTGTCTACATTGGCACTTTACAGCACTGCAACTCTCTCGCTCAGGGGTGTGAAAAAACACTCCCCTGAGCACAGAAAGTTTCAGCACTGTCAAGTGCCAGTGTACACAGTGCCCCAGCGCTGGGAGCGACGCCCCTCGGGGAGGTGGTCTTTTTAGAGTACTGGAAGCCTCTCTCCCAGCGCTGTGTTGCAACTACACAAGCCACGTTAAAGCGCTGCCAGCATAGACTAGCCCTGAGTCTGTGAATAAAGATAAGTGCAGGGCTCTCAAGCTAGTACCTTTCACTGCTGTTATACTCACTAATTATAACTTAAAGAAAACAGGGGAGGAGGGTGAAATTGGAGACAGGTTAATTTCCCCAAAATGTTTCAGGTGGTGTTTGGTCTGACAGAATAATTTTTAGCAAGATATTCTTCTTGGCTTTTGAATCTTTTTTTTCTGTATTTGTCGGTGTTTTAGCTCGTGCAGTACCCCAAGCACCTCAGCAGAGGGCTTAGAAAGGGGGATTTAGAAATAAAGTTGAATGATCAAGTGAAGGGGGCTTAAAAAAGGTTGCTGAGATTGGGAATGATCTGTCCTAAACTCCCAATCTGGCAGTCATGTCAAGTGCTGAAAACATTCATTTTTTTTCCTGTCTCACAAGGAGATCACTGTATTGTATAATGACCACATGTCAAATCATACACAATACCGTGAAATTTCCTATTGAAATACAGGTGTTTGTTTGACTTAAGATATGGTTTGTAGTAATGTCTACAAGATGAGCAGCTTGTAGAAATAAAGGTGCAAAAACTCAAGCCTCAAACTAAAATTAATACAACTATGTCCATTTAAAAACAAAAAGCCCCAAACTACTGATTTATTGCTTTCTATTGTGTTCCACTATGTACAACAAAATTCAAACCCAAGATCCTTTCCACTTGTGGCTCTTAGAGCATCCATGGCACTTTTTGTAAGAGTAAGAGAGTTAACCATGTTTCAGAGTAGCAGCCGTGTTAGTCTGTATTCGCAAAAAGAAAAGGAGTACTTGTGGCACCTTAGAGACTAACCAATTTATTTGAGCATAAGCTTTCGTGAGCTACAGCTCACTTCATCGGATGCATTCAGTGAAAAATACAGCGAGGAGATTTATATACACACAGAACATGAAAAAAATGGGTGTTATCATACACACTGTAAGGAGAGCGATCACTTAAGATGAGAGTTAACCATGACATCCTGGCCAAATTCCAACTTGGGTTATTGCATTCTTTCTCCCTAAATTCCCTCTGTCTTTTCAGTTGGATACAGAAGTTTTCAATTTCTGTGTCATGTTGGTGAATTCTGTGGAATGGCCACTGAGTGCCACCTTTGACGTTTTAGTGATGGCTGATTGTCTCTGACAAATGTTCACATTATTTTCAGTTCATAGAGTCCTTTGGAACAAATGGTGTTATGTAAGTGTAAACTACTGTTTTTAGGTAACTTAATTGTTCACATGTGTAGGAGTGCATGGCCATCCCTCCCTGTCAGTCTCAGAGGGAGCCCACGCCCCCTCACTCTTGGGTCCCTAGCAAGGCAAGGGTTACTGGGGAAATAGCAGTTTCTAAGGGCTTGTCTATACTACCGGCCGGATTGACCGGCAGCGATCAATCCAGTGGTGGGGGGTGTCAATTTATCATGTCTAATATAGACGCGATAAATCGACTGCTGATCGCTCTAGCATCGACTCTGGTACTCTACCCCAACGAGAAGTGCAAGGGGAATCGACGGGAGAGCGTCTCCTGTTGACACACCGCGGTAAGTAGATCTAAGTATGTCGACTTCAGCTACATTATTCACGTAGCTGAAGTTGCGTAACTTAGATTGACCCCCCCCGTAATGTAGATCAGCCCCAAGGCCCTTGCCCCCTAGGCAGGGCCAAGCTCCAGAGAGTCCAGGGGCTCAGGCCCTCAGCACCAAACAGTCTGACATCCTGGCTCTGACAGACAGCAGCCAAACACTAGTCTGTTGGCCTCAGGTGGGGAGGGTGCCACCCCAGGGGTGGGGTTGGCAGCAGGGCGTAGGGGGACCCAGGCCCACCCTACTGCACCAGGTCCCAGTCCAGGGTCCTAACAGTGGTAGTGGTTTCCACGACATGGTAGGTGGGGATCCAACTCAAACACTGACCTGGATTCAGGCAACAACGCAACCGGACTATCATCTGGTGTCCCTGGGCTACTTCCTATGCTTCCCTCATGGTATACCTGTTGTTTGGAGTTCTCCTCCAATCCCCGAGGTACACTGCTAATCGCAGCTCTTCTGGGTCCTCGTTGCTGTAGAGGTCTCCATTGGGTTCAGCCTTCAGCAGGAGTCATCTGTCTCCTCCAGCAGTTCCAGCCCAACTGAGCTGCAGGGCCTGCCTTTTATTCTTCCTGTCCTGCCCCTCTGCTTCTGGCAGGGTGGGCGTGAGTGTCCTGGCTTCGCCCACCAAGGGGCAGGCTGGGGAGGCCAAGCCCCGTTGCTACAACATAGATTTAATCACTTCACGTTACACCTATGTTTTTCTTATCAAATTCTGAATTAGTCTTTGAGCCTCAGTCTGTCATTTGCAGAGAACTCTCATGTGGTCACATGGAAATTCTGAGTTTGTTACCAACTAAAAATTGCTGTTCACTTTTCATGAGATCATCATAAAAGTTTAATAGGTGATGTTTCTACAGCAGTTTTTTAAAGTCTTAGGTGTGATTTAAATTCCTCTCCAAAGTGGTTGGCTCAATAAAGAGATTAACTGATATGAAACATAAACAGCCCTGGGCCAAGCACTTAAGATACTGGGACATCTCAAGGCTGGAGAGAAAGGAGGGGTTTGTTTTTGTTTTTCAAATGTAGTGTGATCCAGTTTCAGGGTGTCTACTCCACTGGAGAGTTGAACTACATTTGGAACATGCTCCCACTCTGCAGAGATCTCAGCTGGTCCATGAGTCTTTCCTTGCCCCTGCAAAGTACATAAAATTCATTATTCTTCCCGGTAGACGTTCTCTTCAGCCCCATCAGCACCAGCTTAAAAAATTAAGCTGCTCTCTCTTCAAAGGTTATTTTTGTTTTTTTTTTTCCTCATTCTTCTCTATATCTATATAAGCAGCGGGATCTAAATGACCCTCACATCTCCAAGGTCACAGACAGTGTTCCTGAGGTCTGTTGCTAGAGGCTGTTCTTGGCAATTTCCTGCCAGTGTTGGAGCGAGAGTGGCTGCTTGGCCCCCTGCCACTTCCCAGTTTAGATCTGTCTGCCCCGTGTCACCAGACCAGAGGGAGACACTATCCCAGAGAGCCACTGCTGGCAAGGAAGCTCTTTTCAAAGGTAGGAGATTGTACTTTCTTCAGACCAAAGACAGTAGCTCTCACAGGACAGGGCTGCACTTATTTCAGCACAGTCAGTCCCCTACATAGGGGCTCTTCTCTCTTTTTGTTTTATTTTTTAAATGAGACCCTTTGCTTTCTAAAAATACCCTCACAGTTGCTACCATTTGTCATGTAAAGGACAACGTGATTCTAGGAGGCTGGAGTTACAGGAGAATAGGTATTATGAGAGACAGTTCTTCACTGTACAACTGTCTTAGTTTTGCAGTTTTTCATAGAGCCCCTTGGTACTTTAACTTGTCTCTGTTGCTTTCATGATCTCTTGTACTTGATAGGCAAGCCCTTTCACTCCTTCTGACTTCTACAGGCTTCTATTACCTTTCGTTTGGTTTGTTTTGAGGGGAAAAATTATTTGCATGTGTGGATGTGATCTGTTTTATACTATTTAGTCTTTTTGACAAGTTCCCAATAATTTGTATTTGTTTATATTCATTACAGTTTTTATTTGCCCTCCTGTTCAAGGTCCTTTCTCTTCCCCCACAATCTGTATGTTCTTCTGTGCTTTTGGGGATCGTGAGAGATATGATCAGTGATTTGCGACAGTTATGAGCTTGGAGTCCCCTCTTTTCCAGATAATTTGGTGTCATCTTAAACCTTCCTTCTAGCTGTCAGGAAAAGGTAGTGGATCCAAGTCTTGGAATGATGATGGTGGAATCTTGAACTTTGAAGCTGGAAGTCTGGGGAGTGCCCATTACGTCTTAAATTAACCAGCAGGGTTGATATATGGGCTGCCTCCTTGTATCTCTTCCTGAGATCCCTTTTAGTTACTCTGAAATTTCATCAGGTTTTAGGCCTTCTGACCTTCTTTCCATAACCTTTTGAATATTAATTTTGTGCTGTGGATAAAATCCTTGTTGATTCCTGGCCTGTATTCCTTCCCCAGTTCACAACTACTCATTCCTTCAAACCCCCTCCACCAAGTAAATCTCAAGAAAAATGGTCAGGGCACATTCTGATACCCTGTTGTGTCAGCAAAGATGACTGAAACTGATAGTACCTTGCTTAATAAATGAGAGCACACCCTGTACTGAATTCCTTGGTTTCTGTGGCCATCCATTCCAGGTTGGGTCTGCCTCCACGCTAGCTGTACCTAAACTCTCACAGCAGGTCATTGCTGGGAGACTGGACACAAAAACTAAGGGCTAGATCTATCACCTATTAAAAGGGAATTCTGTGGACTTTAATGGGAGCTGCAGTAGTGCCCAAGGTGAGAGGTATTCTTGCCTTTCATGAACCACTGAAACCCTTTCTATCAGGAAGTTAGTCTAACTTGCAGCTATTAGGAGCTACTTCTGTCCACCCCTTTTATGCATTTAGGAACTATCAAGCAGGGTCCAGGTTCCCTCGGATACTCCACAGTACATGCCATTCCATATATAGACCAGAAAGCAAGGTAGGATAGGGTTTTCTATTCAAGCTATGACTAGTGAGCGAAACCCTCCCTGGAGTTTCCAACCCCATATGGCCAGGAGAGTAGCTCCCTCCTTGAATCAGTCTTAAAATGTGCTGAATGGTGGAGCCATCAGGCCATGCATTCTGTCCTTATTTTCATAATTCATTTCCTGGGCTACTGGGCAATTCCTTAATGGTTTTAAATTCCACTGGCGGTGTTGGTCCCTGATGATGATCTTGATTGAATGCAGGACCTTTGCTCTCCCCATAGAAAAATAGACTGTAGAACAGAATGGAATACAGCTACCTGGTGCCGTGTTTACTTGGGGCAAACTGTCCTCCAGCACCAAGAGACCCAGAGTGGACTAAGGTATTTTCTCTGTTGACCATGGAATCCAAGACGGTTGTTCCTTGGGCGCGGATGTTTACAAGATGGTTTGTAGTTTTTTACTTCTTATCCATTTTCTATGGGTGCTACCTTTTGCTTTAATTGGATTCTCAAAAACCACAAGTGAAGAAAACAGCAGATCGCTGGGAGCTTTCACCAGCCGATAGGGAGCCACGTATACACAAGTCACCTTCTTCTGCAAAGCCTTTTTACCCCAAGACATGTGACTGTGAGGAACGGGGATAGTTGCTGGTATCCATGTTATGTTTTTTCATCCTCTTGTCTGATTAATGGTTTCACCCTTGGCCACTGCTGCAACTCTTATGCCATAGTGATGCTTTCCAAAGTGCTGAAGTGTTCCAGCACTGCAGATGGGATGTACTTGGTACATAATGCAACAAAGAAAGGGCTAAAGTGTGTTTGTGAGCATAAACAAAAGCCTATGTAAACATGACGTCTTGGCATTCCTTTGCCATATTTACTGTTTCAATGACTTCTATATTAAGCGTCTTCAGTTTTACAATTCAAAGAAATGATTGGGGTTTTTTTTACGTGTAAGTTGACCCTGAAAATGGAGCAGAGCTTAGCAATCTAGGTCTGAGGTACTTTAGCAATTTTTTCCTATGCTTATACCTCTACATTAAGATCAACCCTGATCTCTGTCCTGAGGTTTCAAGCCTGACTGAGTTGGGGCTTCTTTTGTCCTGGGATTCTTTATAGAATTCCATTCCAATTCCATCCTCGGAGTCTCTCAGTGGCTGGCAAGCCTTCCTATTCAGGTAGGTATCTCTGATCATTCATATCCCCCCTATTTCACCAGTTCTTTCTTCCTCTTTTATTTTCCCCTCTCTCTGCCCTGTGTGGGAGGGAGAGTTATCCAGCGATTGGAACACTAGACTGGAAGTTGTAAAATCAAAGTCCTGCTGCTGGTTGTGCAGCTGGTTCACTGTGATCTTGAGGTGGAGATTAGGTGACTTGTCCAGTTTCCCCATTCATAAATATGGAAATAGTAGAAAAAAGGCAACAAAAATTATTAGAGGTACAGAAAGGCTTCCAGATTCCAGTTTAGAAAGGAGACGATGAATAAGAAGTGATATGATAGACAAGAATAAAAAAAGTGTGGTGTACAGAAAAGGTGAGTCAGGCACTCATTTATGCTCTTTCAGAATGTAAAAACAAGGGGATGCTCAATGAAATTAAAAAGCAGCTTATTTTTGTGGTCAGTAAACCAGATGACTGATCCCCACAACAGTCTGGTGCAGTAGGTAATTCTAATCAGTGTGAACTTGGACGCTGCAGAATTGCTATAGCTAACACGGGAATTGTCCATATGCTGTCGAACAGGGTGGTTAGCACAGTCATTGTAAAACTGGTTAAAAGGTATTCTAGCCCCACTGTACATATGGGGAAACGGAGGCAAAGAGGTAAAGGGCCAGATTTTCAGAATAGCTCAGCTCCCTTATAGGCACCTCAATTAAATGGCCAATTCCCAGTGAAAACAGCTTAGATGCCTAAATGGGAGTTGAACATCTACCTTGCCATAACTTGTTCCAAAAACAAGGGTCAGTGCCAGGGCTCTTGCCTCCCAGTTTTGCACTCAGACTCTAGAGCATGGCTTCCTCTTGTTCTCTGTGGGTATGTCTACACATTAAAGAAAAACCCGTGGCTGGCCCATGCCAGCCAACTCAGGCTCATGGGGCTCAGGCTGCGGGACTGCTGCATAGACTTCTGGGCTCAGGAGCCTTCCCACCCCACAAGGTGGACTGGTTTATATCCACCTGGAATAATGCACAGGTACTTGTCTGTTATAGTCAGCATTTCGAGACTGTGGTGATAAATGCTATAGGAAAATCTAAGATGTTTTTATAGCACCACAGATGTGCAGACACTTCCTAGCCCCAAGGAGCATGTCGTCCAACTGCTACGTGCACAAGAAAACAAATGCAGAGAGTGAAAAGAAATGTACAATGAGAGAAAAAGAGGCTGTTGGAAATGGAGTTTCTGAGCCTAACCGTGTAGCAAGGAACCTTAAGATGCCCAAAACCAAATGTCCTTGTGTGATGCTCAAATGGGCATTTAAGTATCTAAAATGGGCATTTACATGATACTACCAATTTTGTGCAGGATTTTGACATTTTCCTGAATGTGTCCACATGAAAACTGGGTCCTGTGTGCTGGAAAGGGGCCAGGGTAGGGGGCAGAGAGTGGGTACGTGTATGTTAGCTTCTTACTCTGGTCAACGTCCTAAAGGGGAAAAGGGACACCAACAGATTTCAAGCTCTTCCTAGCTTTTCTAGCTGTGAAGTGCTTGTTTGCTTTCATTTTGTTGCTCTAGGAAGAACATTCACAAAGGGAAGCTCATGGATCTCACCTTCACAGCCATTGTCCCACTGCTTCTCGGAAGCGTGGGGCTCTTCGCCCTCTTCAGGCTGCTGCAGCGAATGAGGATGCGAGCCTACCTCCAGGATGCAGTAGTGGTGATCACAGGAGCTACATCTGGCCTGGGGAAAGGTGGGTCTCCAAGTGCACTGTAAGGTGGCAGGAGGATGGGAGTCTGGGGCGCAGAGGGGTCTGAAGAGGAATTGTTTGTTCAGAGCCACACCCTTGTGAACATGTAACAGCACGGAGCAGAACGTTTCTGTGCCTTTGCACCTTGGAGAGGTAATGGGAATAGCCATACATCCAAACCAATCACAGCCGCCCAAACTATACGCTTCCATGTAGGATACCATACCTTGGCACTTACTAGTAAGGCGCCTATTGTTTGTTTATATAAACTTGAGAGCTCATTGAAGTGAATGACTGGTAGCAGAGACCCTATGCTGTCAGGGGTCTTTGCCCACCTAACATACTGGGAAAGCCAGGAGAGCAGACTGACAGATCCTACAGATACATGGAAAATTCAAAGACTCTTATGTCAACTTTATAAATGCTAGATGTATTTGTATGGGCTGGGGTTGTATTCTGGCTCCATGGGAAAGTTATAGGAGTTTTATACAGGAACTAAAATCGTTGGAGGAGGGGGGCAATTTAATGCACACCTCTAGGTTGGTAATAAGTCTGGAGAAGCCTCACATTGCATAGACTGGTTTGATGGGGAGAGAACGGCCACTCAGATCTGATCCAAGAACTTACATGGGACTGTGAGGGACAGGCCCTGCAAAAGGACCTGGCATCCTTTAAAACTTGCGAGGGTCTCTGTAAGGTAGATGGGTGACTCTTGGTAAGATAGAAGTGTGTACAGGAGTTGTTCATTGTTTTAAGATTTGTCTTCTCTGAAATGCCGTTGTTCTGAATAAATACTTTGCTTTATGAAAGCTGGCTGGTCCCTGGTTAACCCTGTCATTGTCACTGAGAGAACAGGACTGCAGGCACTGAACTAAAGTCAGACCTGCTGAAAGGATTTCAGAGAATTGCCAGAGAATTCAGAGAGTTGTGGGACTCCCTAGAAGCCTGAGACCTAAGTGGGATGCCCTCAAGGAGGACACGAAGGGCTTAAAGGTGCAGTTACTCAAGAACTGTGACACAGACCATTTCTAAAAGACCTTCTGGAGCTGGTGGTCTGGACTCGTCTCCTCTTGTACTTCCAGATTATATTTTCCGCAGTCTGTTCCTGTCCACAGTTATGGGGCATGATTCTATGCATGCTTCTCTCTCCTTGGGTGCAAATTCCAAGTGGGCAAATTTTAAGTTCAAACACTCCACCCCACCACTGTCAGTGGGAGCCAAGAACTTTAAGAAATGCAAAGGTGGTTCATTTAAACAGCCATTAAGTATGTGATCTGGTAGCTTTTGTCAGTGAGAGACTTATGAGCTGCCTGGGTGGATGTGCTCTATAATTCTTCTTCCCAGAATTGCCTTAAAAAAGCTTCTTGGGCTTACAGTGTCCTTTCTGCTGTCTTGTGACTTCTCATTGCCACTTGTACAGCTTGTGTGTGTACTACCTTTTTGTGTGGATTTGTCCTTGAGGAGCAGCAACCTCACTAGCAAAATGGTCAAAATATACTGGATGCCCATCTCAGACAGTCAGAACTGAAGACCTGCAAGTGTGAGGGGGCAGGAGGCAGGGAGGAGTATCATGTTTCATGTTTGGAAGAGAGACAGAACCAGTGTCCTGGGAGAGACCTTTGAAGTCCAAGTAGCGTATTACAATTTAAATGCCATACATTTATTGGGAGTCGCTTTCCTACTTGTTGCTTTTTCAACTAAGGAGCAAGAAGGGATCCTCCCAGCCAATGTTCCCTCTAATTTTTGACATGCCATGTGTGCAAAAAATTTCTTCTGTGCAAATTTTTGTGTGCATGGTGTTTCACCGTGTGTGCGGGGTTTAGGATCTGTGTGTGCATGCGCACACACACACACACACACACACAGCTTGGAGGGAACAGTGCTCCAAGCCCAAAGTTCTTACCCCCTTTTCAAATTTTAGTTCCACCCATTATGCAATCAGTTTTCCTCTCTTATAGGCTCTGCTGCATTAAAATGCCAAGAAGAGCTTATGCCATCTTTTTTCTCAGGGCTATTTATACATTGACACATCTAATTACCCTTGGCTACGTATTGTTCCGCACCCTTAGATGTCATCACAAAGCAGTCCAGTGTAATGAATAAGGGACTTATTTCATTAGGTCATGATCAAAGGGCATGGAAGAACATAAAGCTGCCCTAGTAGTTAAGAATTACACCAGAAATAAATAGCCCTGAGAGAGGGATAACATCACGTTATTTTTTGTTGCCTTTTCTTAAGGATTAGAATAATAGTAGCTGGGTGGATAAGAGTTATCATTAGGGCCCTACCAAATTCACGGCCATGAAAAACATGTCACAGACTGTGAAATCTGGTCTTGGGTGCTCTTACCCTATATTATACAGATTTTACAGGGGAGACCAGCATTTCTCAAATTGGGCATCCCAACCCAAAAGGGAGTTGCGGGCGGGGGGTCACAGGGTTATTGTCACCCTTACTTCTGCATTGCCTTCAGAGCTGGGTGGCTGGACAGAGGCAGCTGTTTGTGGGGCACTCAGCTCTGAAGGCAGTGTCCCGCAAACAGCAGCGCAGAAGTAAGGACGGCAATACTATACCAGGCCATCTTACTTCTGCGCTGCTGCTGCTGGCGGTGGCTCTGCCTTCAGAGCTGGGCTCCCAGCCCGCAGCTGCCGCTCTCCAGCTTCCCAGCTCTGAAGGCAGCGCCGCAGGCAGCAGCAGTTCAGAGGTAAGGGTAGAAGTACCGCAACCCTCCCTACAATAACCTTGCGACACCCCCCTGCCCCCCCTCACAACTCCTTTATGGGTTAGGACCCCTAAATTACAGCACCCTGAAATTTCAGATATAAATAGCTGAAATAATGAAATTTATTTTAAAAATCCTATTACTGTGAAATTGACCAAAATGGACTGTGAATTAGGGATGTAAAATAGTAAACTGTTAGTCAGTAAGCATTAGTCTTACCGGTTAACTGTCCTATCCATTAACCACAGCTGTGCCGACCGGCTGGTGGCCCCAGCAGTTAATCAGTTAAACAATATAATTTTAATCATTTAAACGGTTAACTTTTTTAAACAATATTTACATCCCTACCGTGAATTTGGTAGGGACCTAGTTATCTCACTGCAATGCCAGGCTGTAGTCTCCCTTCATAGAGAATGAAGCTGCCATTATTCATGACCCTAGTGCATTTGGCTAGGAATGATTTTCCAAGGCCCCTGATGTTTCAGATGCCTGAAGAGGCAGTGTGTCCATTTGTTATGTCCCTCCTCCCCATCTCTCTCCACCTTCCAATGGCATAAGGCATTTGTTTCTAGTCCAGGAATGTTAAAATACTGGACCTTAAACTACAACTTTGATTTACAGAAAAACTAGTTTAGATCCTTTTTTGAGGCAATGATTTCCATTGCACTGGCATCTAGAGGCTAAGGCCCCGGTGTGCTAGGCACTGTATATGCACAACAAAAAGATGGTCCTTGCCCAAAAGATTTTACTTTGTTTTAAGACTAGGGACAACAGGTGGACATGGGGAACGTAAGGGGACAGTAACATAGTTATGAGCAGTGGTCAGAACAGGCCAACTGCCTAACCATTGTTAAGTGTTTCTAAAAGACAGAGTTTCTCTCTTACTCCAAGGCCTTTCTGCTGGGACTCATGCTTCTGAGGCAGCCTGGCTTTTCAGACAAAAGATGAAAAATTAAGATACTACTGTAAAAATAAAAAGCTTTTATATTAGAAATGTGGTATAAAGAAAATGTGTCTTGCTATGGGTTTAAGATTCTGTTGGCGGGTTTGTGAGATGATTTCGTCACGTGATCAACATGGCCATCTCCAGCCCATACTAATGGGATCTTTAGTGCATGTCTCCAGCTATAAAATAGATACAAAATCCGTTTCCGGCATTAAAACGTCTGCTCTTCTTTTACCCCCTTCCTCCAAAGAATGTGCAAAAGCTTTCCATGCAGCTGGTTCCAGACTGGTGCTCTGTGGCAGAAATGGTGAGAGACTGCAGGACCTGGTGCAGGAGCTCTCTGCCAAGGCAAATCACGCAAAGAATGTAAGTGTAGGGAGAGAATGGGCTGTTACATCCTGGTGCTGGGTTTGCTGTTCATTCCATTACAGGATATGCAGAATTTCTTGTTGGCTGTGTTGAATGAGAGAGTTGCAATCCTGCAATTATCAGCAGTTTATGCTGCATGTATGGGAGTATAATCTAGTGATGTGTCCTGTCTTGCAGAAAATGTTCATGAGTCAACCAGCTTAAAAATGATGCATGATTTAACAAACCAAGTGTGTGCATGCAGAGTATAGACCTGTACCCCGGGCAGAGTAACTTAACTGACTTTAATTTTGTTTTTGATCTCTCCCTATGAAATTGGTTGGATAAAAGAATAGTATCTGGCCACTGAAGTTCTTCTTAGTGGTGCAGGTACAATCCCAGGATAACAGAACGGGCTGGGACTCTTTGACCATATCCGACTTATTTTATCTAACAAAGCAGTAACACACAGGAGCAAGAGAGATTCCAGGGGGATCGCACTTGCTCACTGCCTGGTGTTGGGAGCAGACCAAAGCGCAGTGCACTCCAGCTATTCTGTACTGATTTATTGGCCCACAGAGGACTGTTACATGTTGACACAACTTAGAGCTGCCGTAGGGAGGTGCAAAGGTGATTTAGAGCTGCCTTTTGATCCTCTCTCTCACCTTGTTCCTGCACCAGGTGCAGAAAAGGAGCAACATAGAACTGAGGCCCTTAGTTGTATCTCTCTCTCTGTCCTAACAACACATCCCTCCCAAACAGAACAGAACAAACTGGAGGGATGTGTGTATGGTACCTCCATGCACTCTGGCATTTACTTCCACAACTCTAACAACACAAGAATTTTCTGCTGTGCTCTTGGGCCAGATAATAATGCCATTTCTGTTTCCTCATTAAATAGCTCTTTGTCTCTGCTACTTCCACCCTTCACATTGCCACAAACCCTTCCCTAATGCAGAAGGGTGATCCATGTTTTAAAGTGTTACCAGTCTACTGCGGCTCAGATCCCCAGTAGATTGAGGATGGGACTGCTAGGAGGATGTGGGTAGGGAAGAAGAGTGGACCCTTCCCGATAGGGACTGTCCTATGGAAGTCTGACAGGATATAACAAGTAGAAGAAAATTGATCTCCGCACCACTCCATTTCATTACCCTTGTTACTTCCAGTGCTGGGAAGATCAAGAGGTGGCCCAGTTGTGAGGATCATAGAGTTCTAAGATCTGGCCAGGGGCAGCTACCCTCTCTACCAGTAATACTCAGACCTCAGTGTTTCAGGATCAGCATTACCCAAAAGAGTCACAGTAGTGTGAATTCATTGTTTCATTTACCAAGCCTCAGTCTAAAGTATCACTGCTCGATGCTATGGAAGTGTGATCTGAGATTGACATGGTCCCAGCATACGGTTCTTCAGATTAAGATGGAACATTGCATGCTGGAACCTGTGGTTTCTTGAGTCCATACCAAAGGAAATGGAAATTTTCCTCTATTGATGATTGTGGGCTCCTTCCAAGTAGCCACTGCAGCCTATGATCGGACAAAGATTGGGTGATCCTGCCTTCTCAGCTTTGAAGGTACATTCCTCTTCTTTGCACCTTCTCCCTAAGAAATGGGAATGAACGGGCAGAATGTCCAAGAGCCCAGAAGAAGCCTTTTGCTAACATGTAGTTTGTTCACAGATACACAAACCTTTCACTGTGATCTTTGACCTCTCTGATACTAAAATGGTAGTAAGTGCTGCTGAAGAGATCCTGAAGTGTGTGGGTCATGTGGACATACTGATCAACAATGCAGGGATCAGTTACCGAGGAATGATATTGGACACGGGGATGGATGTGGACAAAAAAGTGATGGAAACCAACTACTTTGGTCCTATAGCATTCACAAAAGGTACATGCTACTTCTCCCTTCCTCATGCATTCAAGTGGGGCTGTTTCTTAGCTCTTCAGATCAGGATTACCTCTGCCCCTTGTTCTAATTGCCTACCCATTGCTCTCTGCTTTACATTGCCACCCCATTCTTAATCCTAATAAGATTCTTCAGAAAAGACCTCCTGAACTCTTTGCTCTCTCAATTCTCAGAGGCCCTTGCACTAAAATAGTTTCTTCCGTAATTGTTGCGTATCCATATTATTTGTGTATCCCTGGTGACAGCCCTATTATGTTTGTCTGGTTTGGAAAAGTTTCTATATAGACAGCAAAACTGGGATCCATCTGGGGAGTAGGTACCTGACACGAGTTTAGAAATATTGAAACCAAGAGCAAAAGCACTCTTTATCACTTCCGAGAGGCATTTCCTTCTGCCAAGCCATAGAGGGTTAGAAAAAGACAGACACCTTTATTGATAGCATATCTTAATCTACACAGAAGTAATTTGCCTCTCCTCCTTTAGTAACATTTCTGTTGCTCCCTGCCACTTTTGCTGTAGAATGTAAACCGTCCAGTCCTGCCTAAAATTGCCCAGAGTTTAGATGGGCTCAGCAGAGCCGGTCTTCTGTGAACTGTGCTTAGGTGCTTTGGCTTAACTAGAATCCCAGCTGAAGCTGCAGTTAGTGTTCAGGTTTAAAATGACAATCATGGTGCACGCAACCCTTTTGACCCCAAGGAGGGTGGTTCATGAGTCATTAGGAGTGTGTAGAATAGTTCATAATGGAGGGTGCCTCTGGTATTGCAGTCTCAAGTGGAGCTGGAAGATTGGGGTTGGGGGAGAAGAACAAGGAGAGAATGGACCTTCTTGGCATTGCTTAATCTGGGGCCTAACAAGGGGCTTTCACTTCAACGTGAGCATCTTGTTAACCAGTGTCCCCTGGCCCTGCTCCTAAATTGGATCAGCAGACCTTAGATGACCCCAGGTGTCAGTGACATGGCTCTTATAAACACTGATTCTGGTTAGCAGTAACAGCAATTATTAATCTCTCTCTCTAGCTCTTCTGCCCTCCATGATCAAAAGACAACAAGGCCACATTGTGGTGATCAGCAGCGTTCAAGGCAAAATAAGCATTCCTTTCAGATCAGCATGTAAGTAGCTGTACGCAGGACAGGGAATAGGAGTCCAGGGCACTTGAGTGGAGGGCTGAATATTTGGATACTATTTCCACTGCTCCCGTCCTTGGAGGAGGCACTATGCATGGAATGCAAGAGCTGTGGAACACTCTCAGTGTGGCTCAACCCTCTGACAGTGGTCAGAAGTGTTCAAGGGAGGGGAGCCTTGATCATAAGTCTTAAAATCTTCATAGACTGAAGCGCTGGTCTAAAATTCTCATGGGAGGGCAGGTAGACCCTCCTTCCTTCCTGACAGCTTCATGGCATCGATCCATGCTAATGTCTGAGAGCCCCTGCAAACTTTAGTTACTAGGATTTAGCTCCATAATGGTATTGCCGTTTATCCATGCTCTTTTCCTGGCTGCTGCGTGACAGTTCTCCCTGGGTGTAGGGATCCTGGGAATGTACAAGCGAATCCTGTTACTTAAAGAGCACAGTATTTTTATCAAATCCATAAGCAGATAAGGTCTTTGGCATGAAGAGCCTGCAGTCGAATTTGGACATATAAGGGTAATAATTCAGACTCAAGACGAGCCATCTGTGAAAAAATTAGTGTAGGAGACCTCAAGAAAATAGAGATTTAAAAGGAGAGAGGGAGAGTGCTTGAAACATGGGAAATTGGAGACCATTTCAAGCATAGACTGCAGGATGGAAAGAAGATACAAAGCTGAGAGATAAGAGGGAACAGCAAATAAGGAGGAATGCTCAGACGGGTTGTACGATGAAACGAGTGGGACCGTAAAGAGTCTGGTAGGGGAGGAGCTTGAACTTGATATAGAAGGAGCGGGGAAGGCAGTGAAGGGTTTCAAGAAGGGGTTGTGATGTGTTCAGAGCAGCAGCAGCAGAAGATAACAGAATAGAATAGAATTAGGTTGGGGGAGAACAAGATAAGCTGAAGTAGTTGATAAAATATGCTCCAGGCCTGGACCCAGTTTTTGGAAGCTGGGATGAATGAAGAGAATATGGATTTTAGAGACCACATAAGTGACAGGACTTAATGAGAGCCTGAATGTGGGTTGGAGTAGGGAAGAAAAGAGATTCCAATTATCTAGTCTTGCAGACTCCATGATCGGGGAGAATTAGAGTGTTCCTATTGGACTGGGAAGAGAGACTTTGGGCAGTAGCTCAATTGAGGGGAGGGGGATGCATGGAAAAAAAGGTGAATAAATCCTGCCCTAGGTGGTATGACTTGTCTTTGCTCCCACCTAGTTGTATGATCAGGTTTTTAATTAAGTAAATGTATTTGAAAGAAGCCACTCCCTGAGCCTGCTCTATGCCTTGTCATATCAGGCCCTGCTGTCCTGCTATTGGGAATTATATTCCTGCTCTGCCTCAACCATGTATTTCCTCAATTGCTCTTCTATGCTGAACTCCAGCTCTCTTATCAAATGTGAGAGGCAGTATTGATTGTTCCAGGGCCTTCAGCCCACGTCCGATATTAAGCCCTGTATCCTAGCCAGCTTCCAATTTGGGTAATGACATTTTGCCTTTTGAAAATGCCTCTAACTTCCATTAAGAGTTGCTGTTCTTTGCTTCTTGTAACGAAGCAATATAGTGTTGCAGTGTGCTGTTAAATGGTGCTGTGCTCTAGTGACAAAGGGGTTGCAGGTGAAAAAATTTGCCTGAACCCTGCTCCTCCCCCGTCTGACTGCACGCCCAAGTTGTGTTTTGCAGATGCAGCGTCCAAACATGCCACCCAGGCCTTTTTTGACTGCCTGCGAGCGGAGATGGAACAGTATGAAATCGATGTGACTGTTGTGAGCCCTGGCTATATTCAGACAAACCTGTCTGTCAATGCTGTAACTGCAGATGGATCTCGCTATGGAGGTGAGGATTGGCCTTCTGCCAAATTAAATGTAAAAATTTAATAAGAGCCAAAAACTCAAAAGGTAATAACAAAATGTTTAAGTACATCAGAAGCAGGAAGCCTGCTAAACAACCAGCGGGGCCCCTGGATGATCGAGATTCAAAAGGAGCACTTAAAGATCATAAGTCATCGCAGAGAAACTAAATGAATTATTTGCTTCAGTCTTCACAGCTGAGGATGTTAGGGAGATTCCCAAACCTGAGCCGTCTTTTGTAGGTGACAAATTTTGAGGAATTGTCACAGATTGAAGTGTCACTAGAGGAGGTTTTGGAATGAATTGAGAAACTTAACAGTAACAAGTCACCGGGACCAGATGGCATTCACCCAAGAGTTCTGAAAGAACTCAAATGTGAAATTGCAGAACTATTAACTATGGTTTGTAACCTGTCCTTTAAATCAACTACTGTACCCAGTGATTGGAAGATAGCTAATGTAACACCAATATTTAAGAAGGGCTCTAGAGGTGATCCTGGCAATTACAGACAAGTAATTAGTTAATTACGGCAATTACAGTACCGGGCTAATTAGTTGAAACAATAAAATTGTCAGACGCTTAGAAGAACATAAATTGTTGCACAAAAGTCAACATGGTTTCTGTAAAGGGATATCATGTTTTACTAATTTATTAGAGTTCTTTGAGGGGGTCAACAAACATGTGGACATAGTGTACAGTAACTTCTCACTTAGTCGTCCTGGTTAACGTTGTTTCATTGTTACGTTGCTGATCAATTAGGGAACGTGTTCATTTAAAGTTGTGCAATGCTCCACTATTATGTTGTTTGGCTGCCTGCTTTATAATATACCTGTAATTAAATTGCTTGTTTAAAATGTATATAATGCCTTTTGTCTGGCAAAAAAAAATTTCCCTGGAACCTAACCCCCTCCAGTTACATTAATTCTTATGGGGAAATTGGATTCACTTAACATCATTTCATTTAAAGTCGCATTTTTCAAGAACATAACTACAACGTTAAGTGAGGAATTACTGTACTTAGATTTCCAGAAAGCCTTTGACAAGGTCCCTCACCACAGGCTCTTACGTAAATTAAGTTGTTATGGGATAAGAGGGAAGATCCTTTCTTGGATTGAGTAAAAGACAGGGAACAAAGGGTAGGAATAAATGGTAAATTTTCAGAATGGAGAGGGGTAACTAGTGGTGTTCCCCAAGGGTCAGTCCTAGGACGAATTCTATTCAACTTATTCATAAATGATCTGGAGAAAGGGGTAAACAGTGAGGTGGCCAAGTTTGCAGATGTTACTAAACTGTTCGAGATAGTTAAGATCAAAGCAGACTGTGAAGAACTTCAAAAAGGTCTCACAAAATTAAGTGATTGGGCAACAAAATGGCAAATGAAATTTAATGTGGATAAATGTAAAGTAATGCACATTGGAAAAAAATAACCCCAACTATATATACAATATGATGGGGGCTAATTTAGCTACAACTAATCAGGAGAAAGATCTTGGAGTCATCATGGATATTTCTCTGAAGACGTCCACGCAGTGTGCAGCAGCAGTCAAAAAAGCAAAGGGGATGTTAGGAATCATTTAAAAAGGGATAGAGAATAAGACGGAGAATATCTTATTACCCTTATATAAATCCATGGTACGCCCACATCTTGAATACTGCATACAGATGTGGTCCCCTCATCTCAAAAAAGATATACTGGCATTGGAAAAGGTTCAGAAAAGGGCAACTAAAATGATTAGGGGTTTGGAACGGGTCCCATATGAGGAGAGATTAAAGAGGCTAGGACTTTTCAGCTTGGAAAAGAGGAGACTAAGGGGGGATATGATAGAGGTATATAAAATCATGAATGGTGTGGAGAAAGTGAATAAGGAAAAGTTATTTACTTGTTCCCATAATAAAAACTAGGGGCCACCAAATGAAATTAATGGGTAGCAGGTTTAAAACAGATAAAAGGAAGTTCTTCTTCACTCAGCGCACAGTCAACCTGTGGAACTCCTTACCTGAGGAGGTTGTGAAGGCTAGGACTATAACAGGGTTTAAAAGAGAACTGGATAAATTCATGGACGTTAAGTCTATTAATGGCTATTAGCCAGGATGGGTAAGGAATGGTGTCCCTAGCCTCTGTTTGTCAGAGGGTGGAGATGAATGGCAGGAGAGAGATCACTTGATTATTACCTGTTAGGTTCACTGCCTCTGGGGCACCTGGCATTGGCCACTGTCCGTAGACAGGATACTGGGCTGGATGGACCTTTGGTCTGACCTAGTATGGCCATTCTTATGTACTCATAGGAAACACTATCGCTTCTCTGCTAACAAACTACTCTCAACGCCTCCACCTTGGCAATTTGCCAGATCTCTATGTTGCAGGCAAGAGAGTGATTGCATTAGCAGAGTTCTACAAAAGGGTTGCATCGGCCTCAGGAGTTTGGGGAATGGGGTTTTCCTCAAGGAATGGCTTTGATGCTGGCTGTAGGGGTGTCTCCAAGGAGTAGCACAAAAGCTGAGATCTCTCACAAAGAAGAAATTGCTATGTGGGGGTTACACAGGGACCTCAAGGGGCTTTAAATGGTACATATGAGCAGGCATTTTTAACAAGCCAATTCTGTGGCAGTCCACACCTGTTTGAAACAAGCTTAATTGACCGTATTTCTTACAGTGTTGCTGTAGCCATATTGGTCCCAGGATATTAGAGAGAAGGTGGATGAGGTAATCTTTTATTGGACCAACTTCTATTGATAAAAAAAAACATTACCTCATCCACCTGGTGTCTTTGTTTCTTACAGGGATACAAAGACTATCCAATAGAAAGGAGGCTGTTAGTTAAGAGGGAAGGAGGAAAATGAGTTCAGATTATTGAACTATAGCTCCAGCTGAGCTTTGGGGAATGTGGAAACTATCCTCGTCTCCCTCATTTCAGCCAGTCAATATGCACCTGGCATTTACACAGTAAAGTAACAGCAAGTGAAACTTGTGAGAGTGTTCAACATTGGAGCCTCCATCCATAACTGAACTAAAATGTCTAATAATGCCTCTGGTGAACCGCATGGTTCAGTGGTGGAGCAATGGCCTGGGATCTGGGAGGACCCCCTCTACTGACCCGAGCTCAGCCATCACTCCAAACTTGGACTCCCAACAAAGCCACCTGAAACTGGTTTAAAAGCAAGAATCTCACTGACAACAAAACGCTGAGCTTTCCTGGGGAAATAACCCTTCAGAAACGAGTGCTTACCTGCTGCGGTCCATGCTGATTTCCCTTTGCTCTTTACAGTTACGGACAAGAACACCAGTGAAGGCAGAACAGCTGCAGAGGTGGCTCAGGTGGTTCTTAATGCAGTGGGGCAGAAGAAGAAGGAGGTGCTCGTAGCTGGCTTACTGCCTTCCCTGGCTGTTTACCTGCGAACTCTGTCCCCCAGACTCTTCTTCACCTTTATGGCATCTAGAGCAAGAAAGGAGAGGAAAGCGAAGGACTCTTAGGCAGACCTCAGCTCCCACAGGTATTGACTAGGGAAAGGAAATGAACTCAGGCATCTTGGCGTTGTCTATGGATGTGTTACTTCAAGAAACAAATTTAAAAGGTTCCATCTTACCATTGAGTGCAGAGTTGGAAGTTCCATGCAGACCACAGGAGGCCCACGGTGCCAGAAAACAGTGCCATACCATCACCTAGAGAAGGCTTCCTCTACTACAGGTGAACTGGCTGAAGCTGCAAGGGATAATACCTGAGGAGAATCTTTCCCACTCTCCCCACCCTCATTTTGAGTTTTAGTGCTCTCCATTGAGTAGGAACCAGTGCTGGCTAAAGCCAAGCACAGGCAGACAGATGTTAGCTTTCCCCCGCAGTGCTTCCAGTGAACTTCAGTCCTCACCCAGGAGCTCTCCAGAGCAGAGTCTGCCCCCAATCTGATCCAGAACTTATCCCTTGGGTTGGAATGGTCTGTGTCCCTAGTACACAGCATCACTTGATTTAAGCCAAAATTAACGGTTCAGTGCTGCTTTTTAAACAGTTTAAAGTGTCCAGGTCCAGTCTGGGATGACACCATGGATATCTGTACTGGATGGAGCATGAGTAACCCATTAAGCCACCTAACCTTCAGATCAGCGTTTGTATTCGCTTTTTCCTAAAGTAGCTCTAGGAAGACAAGCCCTCCACTGCCGTGTTTGGCTGCAGTGCGTGTTGCTGCCAGGTAAGCACTGAACACCTGTGAAAGATGGTGGTGGCGGCAGCAGCATCAACGTGAACCTTGGACTGTAAAACGCACCCAGCATTGTTCTGCTGCGTGCCTAGAGCAAGGAATAAGCTGTGACCCCTCAAGCCTCGTGATGACAAGGGGTGGGAAGCGAACCTGTAGGTTCAGCTAATGGAGACAGACCCATATGGTTTTGGCTTTAAAACAGGTATATTAATTGGGACCTATTACCCCAAAACACAGTGTGGAAGTAGTATCCTGCTAAACAACTTCAGCACTGAGGCTCCAGGGAGAGGACACTGTATCTGTCCTCCTCCCATTTTCCCTGTGCCTAGTGGAGCGTCTCCCTCACAGAGGGAGGCAGGACCCTCATCCCTTCTCCTGAACACTGATTACTAGTGGGCAGGTTAGAATCTGTACCCTACAGGGTGGCAGTGTTGCTCAATTTTCCACTTGTTTGATAAAGCAGGCAGAAGCGGAGCTGAGTCATTCTTAGCTTCCTTATTTAAAAAAAAGACCCTGATAGCAGAAACCGAGTAAAATCCATCCACACCCAATCCCTGCACTCAGCTGTTAAGACCACATCCTGTTCTTATTCTGAGTCTCCATTTCTCCGCACTTTACCACTCTTGTGTGCGTCCTGCCTGTAAGTGCACCACAACTAATGGGAATAAAAGTTGTACTCCATGTCCCTCCAAGGTTTGAAATGAAGTGTTTTGTGCTGCAGCCCATGTTGGGCAAGGCAGCTGAAGCTAATTTGGGGGAATTCCTGTGCTGGTGCCTTGCCAAGGGGGAATCAAGATGAGATTGTAGCACATACACCTCAGTCCCAGCCTCTGCTGGCTTGGGCACAGTCTCACTTGTAGAGTAGCCCTCTCCGGCTTCTATTCAGGCAAGGGCTAGTTGTTGTGAAGGGCAGCCTTTTGCAAGGGTGAGGGGCTGGGCGGGCCTTCCCCTCAGAAACTCGCTTCAGGTTTTCACCTTAAAGTACTGAATTGCTTTGGCTCTGTGGTGACCCTTGCCCCTGAAAGCCCTAGCAAAGTATTACATTGCAGAGCTGGTAACATAGGATAAACATTACAACTCCTTGGATGGCTGACACCACAAGCTTCTTGTGCAAAATCTCAGAGCTGAAGTTGTAGCTAATGGAAGCTTTCTGATTTACTAACTAAAGCTGAAGGATCTCCCCGCTAAGACTTAAATCCAAGGCATTATTAAGTACTGTTGTCCTTAGCCTTGGAAGGGGAGCTTCCCTTCTACGAGGGGAACTTGTTCTGTGTTTGCTAGCTTAAGTTTTCACACCTTCGTACAATTGATGTGTTTTGCGTAGTTCTTGCTACACAGCCAGTATGTCATTTAACCTGCCTGGATCCTTGCAGTGTTAGTGGAATATAGCACTTCTTACTAGTCTTTCCCACCAGCACCATCTTCAGCCCCTAACAGTGGTTCTAACAGAGCCCAAATTGGCAAATTACCATTCTTGGTGCCACTTGTGATCATCACAAGGCTAGGTACACTCTGGCACATCACACCAAGGAGGGGGAAAAATGTTACCTGATGATATAGTTTTAGAACTGCACTGTACAATGAGATGAATGTATTTACAGCAAAATCATTGTAGCAGCCAGCTGGAATTTTGCACATTATTCATATTTATAAAACATTTTCTCCTCTCCCTCATGAAGTTTAAGAAGATACTTAGAGCACCCCATGGCAGCTGAGCATCTGACCTGCAGGAATGTTGGCCAGGCAGCAGTAGGGGCTGGAGTACTCCTTCTGGGGAGGAGGCTGCCCTCGGAGGATTCTAACCCCTGCAGGACAAGAGAACCTCACATGCAAGGGTTACGAGCTTTACACAAAGGCTAGTGGGTAGCTCTTGTAAGCAGGGCTGGTGCAGAGCCCTGCTGGAATGTAGTCTTAAGAGATGGCTATGGCTACCTGCACATCTCATTCCATTGTGCAGGTTACTGAACATGCTTTACACTTGTTTTAATCCCCTAACTTCCCTTGGCTGAATCATCTCTATCCTATCTCAGTTAACTGAATAAACGAATTGGGGGGGTGGAAACCAACACAGCCATCCTAAACCTCAGCTTCTGTAGTGACTCCTCGCTGTCTCCATTGTTGATAATCCCATTACAGGCAGAACTGACAGTCTCAGCACAGGTCACTGCTTCATTCATGTCTCACACTGTGGCTTTCAGATGGCACAGAATTCACTAGCAGCCAGGGGATGGTGTTACACTCTGTCAGATCAGTTCTCAGGTTATTAAACTGACACTTGAGGTAGTTCTGGGCTGTTTCTCCCTACACATACCATTGTAGAGCATTGTCTTCCCCACATCTACCCCTTCTATACAAAGAACTTAAACCCAAAGATTACTGATGCTTAGGAGGAATTTAGTACAGGAAGTCAATTTTTAAGCACACCATCCAGAATCTTCCCCTTCACCTGCCTTCACTGTTTATACCTGCACATTTCTCTTGTGTTTGAAGCACTGAATTCTTCTTGTGACTAAGGTGCAATCTCCATTTTGCTGGGACAAACATTCATGGTAGTTGCTGGCTTTCCTTGATACTGACCTCTAAAATACAGAGATGAAGTGAGGGGTGTTTCCACATGTCTTCTCAGACCTTAGCTGAGAGTGACAGCTCTCAGTTACTGTAAAAAAAATGGAACCCAATTTCTCACTCTAGCAAGTAGGTCGAGCTGTCTGTTCACATTTCAGCTCATAATACCCCACCCACCCCTGATTTTTTTTTAACTCACTAAACCTCAGCTGATCCAGATGCACTAAGGAGAGGCAGGTAGGGTTTAGTTCCAAGTCATGCTGACCCCTCGTGGGCAAGAGAAGGAGTGACACTGACAGGTACCAGCACAGAGGCTCCTTGGCAGCAAAAGGAAATGAGTGGTCTTGCCAGTCTTCCCTGTCAGGCAGGAATCTCTGCTTTGTACAGCATTGCTAAAGGAACTAGGTGCAGAAATATTTCAGCAGCAGAAGTCCATGCCAGCTAGATCGCACCTGCCAAGTGGTATGTTCCAGATGACTTTGATTAAGGCAAGACTTGAGAAATGAGAGAGAGAGTTGGAAAAGCACAACACCCAGGTTGGGCACAGACAAAGCATTTGTTTCTTCTCCCCCTACCCAAAAAAAAAAAAAAGCACAGGCAGCTGCTCATTGGTGCTATAAATAAAACAGCTCTGACATCTCAGCTACTTTTAACCTTGGATGGAGATAGCTGTATTAGCAGCTTTTGTTAACACAACAAAGGCCAGGGCTTTCACAACGGTCTTTGTCTAGTGAAGCCAGCCAAGGCAGGAAGAGTCAGAAAAGTGAATTGAGTCCTGATACCACAAGAACTCCCTTTAAAGCCTCCATTTGGCATTGTTTATCGGCATTTCTAAATCTGAGCATTGAGAGTTACTCAAAATGCTGTTTGCAGACTGTGAAATGTTAGCCTGTCATTAAGGCTAAGATTTTGTCATGGTTATTTTTAGTAAAAATCATGGACAGGTCACAGGCAAACAAAAATTCACAGAAGCCGTGACCTGTCTGACTTTTGCTAGTGCAGCTCCATGGTTTCCTGCACCACCGTGGTGGCTCGGAGCTTTGAGGTTCCCTCTCTGCCCATGGCCACTGGAAGCTGCAGGGTGACCATATTTCCCAAAGAGAAAATGGGACACCCACAGGTGTCCCGCTCCCCCTGATGCGAGGCTGTGGTCAGAACCCTGAGGAGGGCCCCCTCAGTTGTTTGTCCCCTGTCACTGGAACCCTGCCAGGGCCCCACTGGCTGTCAGCTCAAGTCCTGCAGCCCCTGGGGCTGAAGCAGAGAATGTCATGGAGGTCTCTGGAAGTCACGGGTTCCATGACTTCCATGACCTCTGTGTTATAAACATAGCCTTACTTGTATCCGTGCAGGTAGAGGACATATGCCTGGAACAAAAGCTTTGCCTTCCATACCCGATGCTTAAATGAAAACAGAAGACTACAAATCCCAGCCCTCGGCCAAAATATTCTGCTGAAATTTCAATGTGATAGGGAGTTTTCTGGCCTGCTGTGCCATATGGATAAAGGTGAGTTTAGTTTGGTCTCTGACCTTGTGTGACTCCATTCCAAGGTCAGTACCTGAGCTTTGGAGGTCAAGTTGCAACAGCTATTTAAGCAGGCAGTACACCTGTTCAGGTTACAGGGCTTTGCTCTCAAGTCCAGGACAAACACCAGAAGCAGAACTGCCTTTCTATAGCAGACCACACGTACCATCACATCTGGCAGGAAGAGATAGGAGCCTGTGTCTACTCCTCTTTAAAATGCAGTTTTGCAAGATTGGTCAGTTACAAATGCTTTTCATTCAAGCAGAAGAGGATTTTGAGTGTTTCCAGCTAGGCATTTATGCACTAGATTGAATTTTTAAATTCCAGAACAGGGCATAATTACTTAACAATTACACAGTTAAGTAGATGGCCTCTTGCATTAACGGCAAGTTCCTCTAGAAGTTACCACCAGTGCCAAAGGAAGTAAATGATCAGGGCACATGTTGCTAATACTATTCTAATTTCACATAGTGGAATTATGTGCATGACAGTAACAAATGCACATGACAGTAACAAAATATGACAAGGGTCATATGACAAGGGTGAAGTAGTCAGCTGCTCCCCTCTGGAGCCCTCAACTCCAAAGCAGTTTAAGACTTACCTACCACACCAAGAGAGCTTAATCTTACACCCAATGGAGAAGTGTCCATAGTGGAGAAGAACCTGTATGCAAGTTGAGCAGGAAGTACTTGGCACCAACAGGAAATTTAGATTAATTCCCACTGAGCTCTGGAGGAAAATGGCAGGACAGCACTGCAATCTAAGAACAGAGCATCAGTGCTCGAGACAGATCATCATAAAAACTGTCACAACTGGCACCCTTTTACCAAGAAGCAACTGGTGATGCACAGGAAGTCAAATATCCCATTGCTCACCAAAGCCATCCCTTCATCAGATTGCAAGGTCACATGGGCACTGCTGCTGTGTATATATAAAGTGTGAATTGCCATGGCTCCCGTGGCAAGATGTTAGGTCCCCTCCCCACTTGAACCGAACTCAAAAAGGAGCCACTTTAGTAGTAAAGAGCGCAAAAGCATTTGAAATTCTCATCTTTTAATGGGCAATGATAACTTTGGGCTGGTTCTGTGTATACAATTAAACAATATACTTAAAGGTTCCCCCACCCCCCAAAAAAAACTTTCACACCCCCTTTTCTTCCATCAACGTTCCACTGCTGGATTTGGCTCCCACAGCCTCGCATACAGCTCTCAAGTCACTGCAGATCCACATCTTAAGAGTAATGAAGAACTGAAAACCCTTGGTGCACCAGTGATGTGTTATTTTAAAAATAACTCTATTAAACCAAATGCCTTCCCAGTCTCCACTGCTTCTCAGAGGAAAAAAATGTTACTGTGGGAGTCTTAATACACTTGTCTTTGTGGCTTTCTCTTTTCCCTACTGAAGTCATACAACGTAGAGTTCATAGATCTTCTTTACACAGTACACCAGGGCAGCAAGTGCTATTGTGTTATGCAGTCTCTTTCTGTGCAGGTCATCCTTTCTCACCAGCACCACAGGAGTGGAGGAGGTGAGTGTATGCAGGGGCAGGCGGGAAAGTTTATAGGCATCATACTCCACTTGGTACTTGCAGCAGGGGTCGAACTGCCAGGAGATACCGTAGAGGGTGCAGCAGGCCATGCTCAGCACGCCCGCAGGCAGGGAGATGTAATGGGAATAATCTACTGGAAGTACCAGCGGGGTAAAGAGACAAGCGGTGCCTGCTAGGACAGCGGTCTTGTGCAGGCAGTTCCCAACTGTGATCCAGCGAGCAGTCTCGTCACCGATGCGAGTGGGCTCTATCACTATATATTTGTACTGTGCTTCCAGGGCCTGCTCCAGCTCGTACTCAAACTGGTCCTGAGCATTCTCCCCATTGTAGATTTCATGCACAATGTAACACTCCGTGGAGGACAAGATGATCCTGTTAACAGAAAACACAGAATTAAGCTACAGAACACAGAGACAACCCTACCCCTACATTAACCCAGTAATCTTGAAGTTTGAGAGATTGACAACTGAAACCAGGTCAGCACCTCATGGTCACTTGATCACTGCTTCTTCCCTCAACAAAGTAGTACTTTTTCTGATCAAAACTCATTTGAGAGCAGCTGATTGTTCAAGGGAAACTCGGAAAAGCTCTTTCATTTAGGCTTAACTATGCATTTTACATACAAGTGAATTTTACTTTCCTCACTTCGGGGAATTAAGAACTTTTCAAGAAAACAAGATCTTGCGATTGGTTGAATCCTCCTGAAACAGATTCCCCACCTGACTTCTGCCATCAGTGACATCACAGTCAGCTGCTGTGGAGATGGTGTCAACCAGCATTTAATTTGTAATTAAAGAGGTGCTGGGGCTCAAGCAATTTTTTTTATATTCATAACTGATGCAGCAAGCCCAGAGGTGCCAGGGCTATGAACTGCCAAGCCCAGAGTTCTCGGGAATCAACCCTGGCAAAAATTAAGCACTGGTGTCAATGTCACAAAGAGGAGACTGTCAAATGATAGAATGAGCCACCAATAGAAAAAAAAACAAAAACTATGGATACAAAAACAAGTTGTCCCCTCAACGAAGGTGTTGCAAATTTTCAAAGAGACGTGCGTTTTGGCCACCCTCTTTCCTGGCACAGATCAGAACAACCTATGCTAATCCCCACATTTCCAGATCCACACCTCAACCATGTTAGTTCTAGAACCAACAGCTATGCAACCTATACTCCAGCTTGCTAGAAGACTGGATAATTTGTGGGATCCAGCCTGTGGTGATAAGGAATGATACAAATGTGTAGCTAGAGGGAGAGGTGATAGCAGAGCATCACTCAGAATTTGTTAACACATTTGGTTCCTTCCTCTTGCAACAGGGGAAAGAGGTGGGTTTTACTGCAACATTGGTTAAATGCTAAGAAACAGCTGCTCGCATTACCCTGGAGCAGTCTCCCTATCCCTGCCACTGGACTGCATTAGGTAAGTTCTGTACACACAGACTGCATGTAAGATCTCCAGCCCTTTGTAAAATAGCTATAGGTAGCCTGGACTAGTTTCCAGCTTCCTGCCCCTCAGCTGCATCTTATCCTTTATCTTGTTACTCTAAAGTCCACAGATACGTTCGCTTATCTGTGCAGTAGCCTCACATCTGCTCTGCGCCCTCAACGCAAAAGCAGAACAGAGCAAATGGTGTTGTCTGTTACACAGGGTGGGTTTTACCTCCTTAAAAGAAACTGATTTCAATATGTTCTCTTAGAGCCCCAGTGTCCCGAGCACATACGCTCCCAAGGATATAGTTATTTGGCAAATTCCTTTAGCAGAGCAAGAGCAACCAGTACACAACTTTGTCCTACTCGCAGCAGACATCGTTCCTGATAGTACTGGGACTCACTTGGTATTAGTGATCTGGCAATGGAGAACTCTGCAACGAGACCAACACTAACCCTTCTTTCTCGCTCCATTAGTACAAAGATATAGTGGGTTCGCACTGGAAATGGCAAAGGAAGAGAGGATACATGTTTGCAAGCTCCTGTTGTACCAGCCATTACCCTTTAAATTCTGTTTTAGTCACACTGTGAAGGGTATTGTGCAGCAGCCACCTGCAATCAAGAATATTGTTAAATTACAGGCTGTTGCCTGAAGTAGCTTGTTTTCAGTGAATGGTGACCAACAATACCAAGCAGCAGTAGCTAAGACTTATCAGCCTCCTTCTTTAGGACAGAATAAGCTGTTTCTGTAAGAGTCTGGTTGGCAAGCAAGGTTTTCCGTGTAAGCTAGACATTGGGCATTCTCTGGTTACATTACATTTGCCTTGAGCATGTCTGCACTTAGAATAGGAGAGTCTGCCAATGCTGCCTAGGACAAGGACTGGTTGGCACATCTCCTATGAGATTCTATTTATTTGGTGATGGAAACAAAACATTTCACTGTGGAGCTTAAGATTTCTTTTCCAAAAAACAAAACAAAACAAATGTTCTCTAGCAGATTAACCCCTTCAGTTTGTCCATTGCTGAGCCCTGGAGCTGCAAACTTTTACTAGAAAACATTTTTGCTAATTTAAAGGGATCATGTCTAGTGAAAGTACAATATTTGCTTTAAAACATATTGAAACATGTATTTGTTTTTCATTTCAGAAAGACATTCCTAAGGTTTAAATGCCAAACAGAATTGGGTTAGCATTACAGCACCAGGAAAAGAATTTGAGCAACCTAGTTTCGCTGCCCAAATAGAGTCAAATGTAGTCATGGCATACAGGGTGAAGTTAAATCTTTTCACCAACTGTTTCCCCCTTGAGTAAGTACTGAAGACGTCTTAAGTGCTCGTGTAGCCAGGACAGAAGAATTTTCAGATCCATTTCAGAATGCATCAGGGATGGCATGATATTTACCAGAGATGGTTTTTACCTGGTAAAAACGTTTTTTAATCACCCCAGAAAAAACGAGTTAGCCACAGTTTAAGGCATTTTCTATTTTAAAAACCGTTTAGTTAATGCACACCACATTACACTTAGTTTTAGTTATATATTCAAATTGTGGTTACACAAGGGAGTAGATTAATCGATTAGGTTTGTACAATTAAAACTGCAGTGGGCAAAATACTAATATATTTAATTAGAATACTGAACATTAGAATGCCTATGCATTTTGGTTTGATATGTTCTCAAGCCAGTTATGCATGTCACGGCTCATTTCTGTTTTTAATACTCTATAAACAAAGTCAAAACCATTGGATTATATGAAAACGACAATAATACCGTTGTAGGCTTGAAGTGTTAAGCAGTCAGAGGTACACAGACTTGCAGACTACCAGGTTCATCTGGCCATGCAGCATTCTGCAGCAGAAGACCTCCTTCGATGTAGTGGACAGACTGAGCCCATTCCTCAGTTTTGAATCTATGTATCCAAAGCTTGAAAAGGATTTGTTCTATGCTTGCTGAACTAGCCGAACACTGATGCAATTATTTCCCCTGGTTTAAACCATATGTATGCCTGTATTTACCAGCGCCCTGTCCTAAACTAATTTTTTTCTGGGAAACTGCGAACCCTGAAAGGCACACTTGAGACATAGGCTTTGTGAAACAGCAAGTGGTTTCACCCAGTTGGTGCGAACACTTGACTTCAATCCAGCTTCAAGGGGAAATGCTGCTGAAAGCCATTTTCAGCAATGGTTCTGCTTCCTAGCTAAAAACAAGGCTCAAGTTTCTTACATCAGAAATGCCATGTCAACCAAGTGAAGTTACGGGAAGTGTTTATGTTGAGAGAACCACCCTACCCACTGTTAAACTTCCTATAATTTTGTTGGTTGCTCAAATTAGGTCTCTGGCAAGTTAAGAGGCAAGGGCCCATTCTCAGATTGGAACACACAAACCCAGCTCAGACCCCAACACTCTCGGGGCATGTCTACACTTACCTCTGGAGCGATCGATCCAGTGGGGGGTTGATTTATCGCATCTAGTGAAGACGCGAAAAATTGACCGCCGAGCGCTCTCCTGTTGACTCCGCTACTTCACCGGAGAGAGAAGCATAGACAGAGTTGACAGGGGAGCGTCAGCAGTCGACTTACCGCAGTGAAGACATCGCAGTAAGTAGATCTAAGTACACCAACTTCAGCTACGTTATTCATGTAGCTGAAGTTGTGTAACTTAGATCAACCCCCCCTCCCCCACGCCAGTGTAGACCAGGCCTCAGGTTTCAAGTGACTTCTTCCCTCCAGAATCCTTCTGGTCCTTGAAGGATCTTTGAATATTCCTCCTCCCCTGCCTTCCTTTCCCCACACTTTCTATACCCTCATAGACCCACTTGGTCAATAGCCTTCCAGTCAAGGAAAATAGGACAGGAACACATTAAACATGGACTGAAATTACGATTGGAAAATAAGTTTATTCAAGCCCTCCTCTCTCTTCAGAAACTTTATGCATTCTTGGGCTCTAGGCTTTTATAGGTGTGAAGTCAAAACATGATGCATGGGAGCAAAAATAAGCTCAATAAAACTGTTCCATATAAAAACAACGAGGAGTCCTTGTGGCACCTCAGAGACTAACAAATTTACTTGGACATAAGCATGGAGTGGAACATACAGTAGGGAGGTATAAATACACAGCATTTGAAAAGATGGGAGTTGCCTTACCAAGTGTGTGTGTGTGTGGGGGGGGGTCAGTGCTAATGAGCCAATGCAACTAAGGTGGAAGTGGGCTATTCTCAACAGTTGACAAGAAGTGTTTGCTGTGTGGTATACTCTTGTGGTTCCAAGCACAGCAGCTGCTGATCCCTTGACCAAATAATCCCTGTTAGAGCAACTTATTCTTCCATCAGACAGTGCTCAAGATGCAATTGTTCATCTTGGCAATTGACTAGATAATCCTAAAAACAAGGGATTGGGGGGGAGAAGAGAGGATATGAACTACTCAAACAGTAGCAGGTATGAGGAGACAGTGGAGTGAGTAGAAATTACATATGGGGCAAATGCAAGGTAAATATTACACTAAAGTTCAGGCAGGTGGGAAGTTAAATTCAGTGTGCGTCATTCCCACATTCGAGGCTGGCTGCAGCAGGTGGAAAGCCTGGGGAAGCCAATCGCACACAAAAGAAGAAAAATCCAAAGAGTGTGTAATGTCCCCCCATAGCAGAACTCTGCCTACAAGACTTACCAGAACTTGTTGACATGCAGAACAAGAAAGGGGTTCTTGCCTCAGAGACCTCAAGTACAAAGACTAACAAAACTGATTTTCCATGACATAGAGCCTTTCATTTGAACAAAACAGCACACACTGAAGCCTGTGAAGTATGCTTTTTGGAACTCACCACCACCCCTGGAAAAAACACAGCCAGGGTTTAAGCATTGTCAGTGCTATGCTTGTATGGACCTAGGTGGGGGTATTGATAACTCAGTTATTCTCAATTTTACTTGGAAGTGCGATAAGTAACTAATGTCAGAGGGAATCCATGTTCAGACAGCATGTAATGATGCCTGACAGCCAAAGGCTGGATGTGCTAGTTATGCTTAAAAGCAGGTGTTAAACTGGAAATGTTAAATGATTTTCTAGAGCCCTTCTTCCAAGAAGGAAGGGCTTTGCCACAGGAAAGTTTTATATTCATTCTGTGGTAGTTGTGTAACTTGTATCTTGAATGCTCTTTGCATATCACTAACGGATGAATCCCATTTCCTGTCATTTTTTTTTTTTTAAGTGTCTCATTCTTGATGCCTGGCTTTTCAGTGTCCTTATAAAAAAAGGCAGAGGAATGCTCTGTTCTGATGGTTCAGTAGATTAAATGGCTTTTGTCACTAGTTTTATAAGTTTCGGAGTAGCAGCCATGTTAGTCTGTATTCGCAAAAAGAAAAGGAGTACTAGTGGCACCTTAGAGACTAACCAATTTATCTGAGCATGAGCTTTCCTGAGCTACAGCTCACTTCATCCAAAAGCTCACGAAACTCTTATGCTCAAATAAATTGGTTAGTCTCTAAGGTGCCACTAGTACTCCCTTAGTTTTATACGGTAATTTACACTGATTTCTGTACTTGCAGGATTACAAACAATGCACCTCAGCAGATGATACAGCAACCACCAGCAAGAGGGGCAAAAATGCCCATGTTAACCACATGGTGAGTTTAAAATTAAATTTGAAATTTATTCCCCTACTAAAAACATCACTGAGTGCACCAAGAACACATTGCAGCTAGCTAGATGCTAGGCACTCACAAAATTTCCCGGTTAGGGTTCCAAAATCTGCCCTCTCTGTCTCCCCTAACAAGTTAAAAAGCCTCTGGTGGCCACCTAAATGTCACAGGATGCTTCTCAAGCTACCCTATGAGCAGTGCTGTCTAGCCTGTTTTCGTGGTCTCCTAGTCACAAACACACGGTCTGTTTCTTTTTCACCACACATACCTTTAATCCCCAGTTTCCAAACTCGGCAGGACATAGCACAGGTATACAGCAGGAGGAGCCTTTCACATCTTGCTCTCTTGCCAGCTCTGCTGAATTTGGGATCCAGGACAATGTCCTGGAAGAACTCTCCCAGCATCCTCCTCCAGCCAGCAGCTGGGAATGGAAAGGAGGTAAGTCTTCTCATCACTGGGGTGCCCCTGGACCTCACTGGTGGAGACCCCCTCCCTGTCCCGTCTATCATATATACTTCTGGCTAGTAGTTTTAAGTTCTGACTGGTTGGTGTCTGGAAAGCATCTCCACTCCTGATCAGAAGTATCCCCAAATTGTGCACAGTTCACGATTCCTTTCTTGCATTTATTGTTCAAGTTTCTGAACCCCTTTTATATACAACGTGTAAGCCCCAGGTTGGCCTTTTGAAATAGCAGATACAATTAGAATCATAGAATATCAGGGTTGGAAGGGACCTCAGGAGGTCATCTAGTCCAACCCCCTGCTCAAAACAGGACCAATCCCCAACTAAATCATCCCAGCCAGGGCTTTGTCAAGCCTGACCTTAAAAATATCTAAGGAAGGAGATTCCACCCCCTCCCTAGGTAACGCATTCCAGTGTTTCACTACCCTCCTAGTGAAAAAGTTTTTCCTAATATCCAACCTAAACCTCCCCCACTGCAACTTGAATCATAAAATATCAGGTTGGAAGGGACCTCAGGAGGTCATCTAATCCAACCCCCTGCTCAAAGCAGGACCAATCCCCAATTTTTGCCCCAGATCCCTAAATGGCCCCCTCAAGGGCTGAACTCACAACCTTGGGTTTAACAGGCCAATGCTCAAACCACTGAGCTATCCCTCCCCTCCGTTGCTCAGGGACAACAGAATACCTGTGGTTCCACCATTCAAAGAGGTTTGACGACTGTAGGTAAACAGTACTAGGCAGAAATTCATGAGAACTGCAAATGCAGAGAGACCTGTTTGGGTGGTGACTGAAAAAGATGGGCTTCCTATTGTGTGATAATGCTTGTGATTTGCAAAACTTGCATCACATGCAACATGCACAAAAGAAATGAGTACACCAGTGCAACTAAGGACTGAAGGCTGGCGTGTGAATGAATTCCAATAGAGCCACATCACAGATGGCCAAAAGCACACAGTGTCTAACATCGTTAGAGTCCCAGCCAAACCTGAATAAGTCAGTACTGCGTGGACAGGCCAGACTCAAGAACATTAATGCACCAATCTTTTATTTCTAGATCTGGGTTCAACTCTGGTTACTTTCAATTATGAAAAATGAGTTGTGGTCTCACCTTAATCCCCAGTGTAAAAATTCCACATCACAAAACCATCATACAATTTGACAAGTTTGTCCATTTCAGCTCAGGAAAGGTCCAGGACTGCAACAACAGGGGTACTCCACATGAGAACTGAGGTATGGCAACAGCGCCGTCCCACATTCTAGCATTCTTAACCCATTACTATCAGTATCTCAGCACAGAGATAGTGTGTTCGACCACAACCTTCAGAGAACAATAATCAATGTGGTCAGAACAAAGAGGAGAAGAAGCAACAGCACAGAGGCAAAGCAAATTTCCATTCAAGGGATGCAACTTAAATGCAATAAGATTATAGCCAAATAAGGAATTCTATATAGTTCTCTTTGGAAAGAGGACTGTGGGGAGGGAGGGGAGAACAGACCAGGGAAAATGAGTCCGAGACCCTCAGAGCTGCACCAGTGATAGAAGACAGTACCCATCACTGAAAACATTGCAATAGCATTAAGGAGACCACACTGAGCAGGAGAAGTGCCACTTTTAGTTTAACAAAAGAATTAGCTAGACTAATGGAAGCAGATCAATCACTGCTCCAAGCAAGCGGATTGCTGGAAATCCAAGCAGTACAGGTAGTGAAAGAAAAGACCTTTAAGACTGCCCAGAAACATAGCTGGGATGACATTAAAGCTGCCTTATTGCATTGTTTATTCTGAGCTGTACAAGTTGGTGAGAACATTTCCCCAGGGAACAAGTGGCATTCTGTTCTGTGCTCTGGTGGTCATCGTGCAGAATTTTAGACAAGAACTCCAAGTGCACTCAGTAGCTGTTCTCCATTATAAATTGCTTTGGGCTACGGATTAGCAATTCCCTTTAGATACTCTGCATAAAGAGTCCCTTTGGAATGAGGGAAAGCAATATTTAGTGGGTTCTCTGTAGTTTGTTTTTCAGTATTTTAACTTTTAACCACCATCATAAAACCAGCCCAGAATCGACAGCTACTATACTGTTACATCCTTAGCCATATGCCCCACGAATAAAGTATAATCTGGTAGTGACCAAAGAGACCTTCCATGTATCAATCAGATCTTTTATGGAAGGATATAGTCTTCATAGTTACAGCTGCCAATCATTTTGCTACATTTGACTAACTTTCCTAACACTGGACAGTATTTTATTCACTAGCTATTCCCTTGACGTTACCCCTCAGCATACACTCCTTTTAGACTAGCTGGCTGACAGCTACAAACTGAGCTACAGAAATACCTTAAAACAGCTCTTTGATGAGAAAACTGGATCAGTGTTCTCAGTCAGTAAGAATTTGTCTTTGAACAAGAATCATATTCATGAACATAAGAAAACTGTATTTGCTATATATAACATATACATGTCATTGTCTGATGATAACTGATCCATCACCATTGCCCTGTACACAAGCCGTGTTCCCAACACCACACAAGATGGGAAAAGACTCTTGAGAGTCTGGCAGTGGATATCTCCAATTCCACAAATGGGAGAACAACATCACTTGGCTAAGAAGATTTACACTAAAAGCAGGTGATCTTACCATACAAAGTTATTTGGAAGGGGAATTGTCTGACACCTAATAAGACTAGCCCTTTACCAGGTTTGTGTTGGGAGGGAGTGTGTAGTAGTGGTTAGAGGTACTCTAGTCACAGATATATTATCTTGCTGTGTCACCTCTGTGCCTATTTTCATGCCCAACCCCCCCCCCCCTCATTTGTAAAAGTTAGGATCATATTTAAACCTCAGAACAGGTCAGTTAGGCAAGTAACTCGTTTGTGTTTGTAAAGATTTCAAAGTATCTCTATACAACATTATCACCACCACCCCACCTAGGGCTGTCAGAGTCTTTAAATTGGGCTGTAGAACAAAGGACAATTTTGCTACTCCATAAAAAGACAGCTGCTTTCAAAGGCTGTTGGTTACACTAGCTAGCACCAGGGTGGGAAGAAGGAAGGAGATGCCAACGGAAGGGACAACAGGATTGAGCCAAAAGTTTTAAGAAAGTAAAGAATTATGCATACAGATTTTAAGGTAGTGCAAAAAGATTTCTCTCTTTCCTGTCTTTAAAGTTAGGCTTCCAAAACTTCTACAGCTACTCCGCACGTAGTTCCACCATGTCCCAGTTGCTCATCCATCCTGACAGAGGCAGAAACAAAGCTGGTGACCAAACATGCATTTTAGAAAGCTCTTTGTGAGTGCAGACACTACAAAAGCCAACAGCAGCAACCGCCACCAGAGCAGCCAGGCCAATTATACACCCTTCCCTCCCCCTAAAATTACTCTGCAGCCTCCAAATCCAGGGAGAACAGTAGTAAAATCCTAACGACACAACCCACTCAACCAGCATTAAGCCCTCTCCAAAGGGAGGTCACTCTGAAGGTCTTCTGTTGCCTCCACAGCCTTTCAACAGATTTTTAAGGCACGTCCTAGTCTCCAGAATGCTCCTACCACTGAGCAGGGTCACGAGGCATCATTCAGCCTAAGGGTTAAAGCTGCCTTTGGTAACGTGCAGTAACGTGCACTGACCTTCCCCCTAACGCTGCCTCTCCTTCCCTTTCCCTCCCCCGCCCCGTGCTCCTCACTCCCGTGGAAACTCGCCCCCAGCCAAGGCACTCCAGCTGGAGCCAGCTGCAGACCGTGCCTCCCTCGCCGCAGCTGGACTCTGCCCTGGATTTACCCGCAGGCTCGGGACTACCGCAGCTCTGTCCTGAGCTCACGCTGGCAGATGGTGGCTTGAATTCCTCCCATCACTGCCCTGTTCTCCCCCCCCCCAGCCCCACACCCCCCCTCACTGTCCCCTCCCCCACCCGTTCTTCCCCTCTCCTCCCTCCCCAGCCCCGCACCCCCCTCACTCCACCAGCTTCCCGCTCACGGTCTCCTTCTCCCCTCCCCCCACTGGTCTCCCCCTTCTCCCCGACCTGCACCCCCTCACTCCACCGGCCTCCCATCACGGTCCCCTTCTCCCCTCCCCCCACTAGTCTCCCCCTTCCCCCCGTTCTCCCCTTTTCTCGTCCCCCCCACACTGTGCCCTCCCCCCATGACCTGCAGCCCCTCACTCCACCGGCCTCCCCCTTCCCCCCCCGACCTGCACCCCTCGCGAGCCCAGCCTCCCCATCTGTGCCGTGCCCCCCGCCCCGTCCCATCCCGCCCTCGGGGAGGGGGCCCAGCCTCCGCCCAGCCCGGATCAAGCAGGATCCCGGGTCCACTCCCCATCGCCCCTGCTCAGGGCCCTCTGGCGGCGCCCCGGAGTCCCGCCCTGCCCGCTGCCCGCTCGGCCAGGCCTCACCTCTCCCTACCGCCACCGCCGCTGCTGCCGGGGCCAGCGCGCCTCCTTCCCCACGCCGCCATCTTGGAGACTCTCGGCTCGAGTCGCAAATGTCTCTCCGCCAAGGGGGCCCGGGCCCGCGCCCGAGCCTGCCGGGAAATGGAGTCCAGGCCGCGGGGCTGGCACCGCTGCGGGAGCGCGCCCTCCGCTGGAGCGGCCTACGACCCCCACCAGGCCCTGCGCCGCGCTGGGGCCCATGGGACATGTAGTCCTGCGGGCCGCAAGGCGGGGACGCTTCCCAGCTGGGGACGCGCCGGGCGGCGCTAGAGAGGCCCAGGCCCTGAGCTCAATCCCGTGGCCTCCCCCTAGCCTGCTTGTCTCCGCAGGGAAATACCCAGGGGAGTGGTTGGGGAAGTGGACTACAACTCCCACAAAGCACCGGGGCAGCCTCGTGGGAGCGGGCCACGTGGGGCTCCAAGTGGGGTCGGGAATGTGCTCTCAGCGTTGGGGGCAGGGGCCGAGCCCCTATAAAAGCCTCCTCCGCGGGCTTCCCTCCCCCACTTCTGTAGGCTTGTGAGCCGGCTGCCCCAAAGCCCAGGCTAAGGTCAGGGAGAGGCTACCCTGTGGGATACTGCTCTGGCCTCAAACAGGCCTGACCCCACCCAACCCCAAGGGCAGGGTCCAGCTCTGGGTGGAGCAGTGGGGACAGGCTGACCTGGCAGAGGGGCTGGGTAGGGCCCGACAGAGACTCCTGACTGCAGCCCCAGCACGGTACCCTCCATGTCCTGCTAGGAAGGAGCAGGAGGGGACAGCAGTGTAATAATACATGCTGTAGATTACGAGCCCCCAAGTAACCTGAACATCGCACAGCTGCAGTGCAGGTGCTAGATTTCTTTAGCTCCAGCAAGCCAGGGCTTCTGCTACTGAGCTAAAGAGAAATCTCCTTCAGCTGTAGGACTGTGGTAGCGGGTTTATGTCAGCTGTAGGCGGGTAACCAAGAAGGGGTGACATATCGCTCTCAGTTGGGCAGGTCTGAGATTCCATGCAATAGAGGCAGGTCTATTGGCATCCTGGGAAGAGAGAGTCGAAACCCACCCAGAACTAAAGACCTGCCCCATCAAGTGAGGGGGAGCAGTCACAGAGCCCAGAAAGTAACTAATTCTGGGGGGCAATGAATGACAAAACGGGGAGAGGCATGAAGGCCAAAGGTTCAAAGCAAAGGCTGCAGAAAGGGAGACTAAGCAGAGAACTCTGAACACCATCCACTGCCTCATGAAGGAGCCCCAAGAGTCAGTGGATGCCATCTGAGGAACTCTGCAATCGAGGCAGGATTGACGCTACACTGCTGGGAACCAGGCGTTGTTGGAATTCTCAAGGCTTTGGTTCAGTGCTGCATTGAAAACAGTAACGGAGCAAGAGAGCTGCAGGCTGCAGAAAAGACTGTTCCTGAGCTCAACACCCTCCATTGTGCCATCACGTAAACGCCGGGAATACATTATTTTCATGATTTTTTTTTTTTAAAAGAAATCCCTTTTTATGTCTATTTTTCTGGATCAAATCACAAGGAAAACTTTAGGGAGGGGAGAGGTGACAGCACCCAAGATGCGAGTCTCGGGGTTTCACTTGCAGACAGGTCTGATTGACACATGGAGATGGATTACCGTGTGAGGGAGAAGGATGGAGGGCACGCAGGGAGCTGGTGCCCTGGCAGGGAAGGACAAGTGGGTGACAAGAGCTAGCTGTATTGTGTATGGATACTGTCGAGATGATAATATTTGTGCCTGAACTGAATCTGAACTAAAGATTCATCCCATCTTTTGGCATGAGCATGGAATCTCTGGGAATAAGCCTGCCCTAATAAAAGGAAGTGGACTAGCTGGTTTAGCAAATTTCCGTCTCCAGTTTCTTACTATCCCAAAGCATTTTGCAGATTTAACAAACTGACATATAAACTTGGCAAAAGGATGACCTCACCCACCCCCTGAAATACAGCTTCCCACAGGGTGAAATGGGAGAAACACCACCACATAACAGATTAGGAGACTACAGGGGTGATTTTTTTTTTTTTTTTTTTTGGTTCAGATTGCCATCTGTAAATTACCTGAGATGGAATTTGGCCAGGACCTACAGAAACCAAACTCACCTCATACCTTCCAGTATGTACTTAGCGCCGATCACGTGGACAGAAACAGAATAGAACAGGAGGCCAACTGTAACAGAAAGTAGGTGGAAGGAGTACCAGTGCTTGGCCACACCCTGCCTACCCTCCAACAGGGGCCAGTACCTCTCAGGAAGTGGGTAGTGCTGGTGTGGAAGGGGCTGGGACTAGAGCAATTCGGGGATGGGTTAGATTCAGCGCATCCTCTCCGCAGCCTCCCCTAGCAGAACTCCCATGGAAATGAAAGCTGCCATCCATCCCACGGTGTAAGCACTAAGAGGAGGGCAGTTTTAGGAACAGCACCCATCCTCCCTGGGTTATAGGCCCACTGCCCTCTGAGAACAGCAGCCTTGTAGTAGGTTTGGTAAGCTACAGTTTGCAGGGGATGAATCTGGTCCACTGTATTTGTGCTAAAAAGAAGAGGATCTTTTCTATCATTGACGCTTCCCCGTCTTAGGTTACAGCAATGCAAAAGTAATCTTAAACAAGATTTTCCAATGAAACAACGTCCTTTTCCCCCAGCTACAGCAGAGTTCACAACATCCGCAGAGAGGGTGGTGAAACACTGGAATGCGTTACCTAGGGAGGTGGTGGAATCTCCTTCCCTAGAAGTTTTTAAGGTCAGGCTTGACAAAGCCCTGGCTGGGATGATTTAATTGGGGATTGGTCCTGCTTTGAGCAGGGGGTTGGACTAGATGACCTCCTGAGGTCCCTTCCAACCCTGATATTCTATGATTCTATGAGGGTGGCCAATCCCAGCTAAAGAACTTCAGTGGGGCAATACCTGCCCTACCCTGTCCTCACACTCAGTCAACGGAGGCCCCTTCCCCTCAGCAGCAGGAGCAGCAAAACTCCTGGTCCCTGCGGTCCCTTTGGAGATTGCCCAGCATTTCTCTAGTCCATTTACAGATGGCTCAAAGGGATCTGCTCTTAGCTTCTCTGATGTTACACCTCTTCTCCTTGGATCTGATGGCGCTCTCCAGGACATGCCACCTTGGAGCAGTTCGGCCAAGGTTCAGGAATAACAGCAGAGCCCTTCCAGAGAGAGGTGCTCCTTTCCTTCGCAACCATTTCCCCCTTCGGATACAGCAGCTCTCGTGTGCTGCAGCGTCCGTAACCCAGAAGTTCATTTTTACTTGCTTGGCGGCAGCAGTTCACAGTCTTTGCTGCTTCCATCACAGCATCAAAGAGAGCGACCACATCAGCTTCTGCTCCCTCCGCAGCCACCAACTGTCCTGTTCTACAGCCACAGCACCTTCTGTTCGAATGGTCCCTCTTAAAAGGGCTTTGGCCCATTCACTTTTAAAATTCCTTTCTCCTGCTGTTTCACTCGGTCTGCAGGAAGAGTCCATCACCGAACGACACCTAACTCCTACAAAAAGTGCCGCGAGACCTTTAGAGGCCACAAGAGGTCAGGGCGTTGGCTTTTGGTACATGTGTGAAGTAACTGACAGTGAATTTGAGAATAACGTAAGGAGGTCTGTATAGCTCCCTGCTAGGAAAATACCAGTGGTTATCAATAATGGTATTGATGAGCAACATAATGTAAATAAAGATAATGTAACAACTCCTTAGTCACCTACAACTTTACAGATGTTGGCACATAGGGCTTAGTTATGACGTACACAGGATAAGTTCTGATTTCTTCCAGCCGAGGGCAGTGGTGCATATACACTCTAGCCACGTCATTCCAAACAACGTGTTTAGAAAATGCCTACAGCACAGCAGAAGTCCATTCACTATGGACTGTACTGTCAAACAGCAACATTACCCTTTGTGTGATATCGGGTCAGTGGAAATACGACTTTCTGGAATGTGGAATGTAAATAGAAAGAGTGTACTAGCAACAGTCCAGCTTTTGTGTTATAAACCAAAAATGACGATACAGCTCAAAAGGTGCATCGACCAAAACCTCTGGTGCGTGCGTTTGAAATCAAAGCCTGGAACCAGACTTGAGTTTTACAAATGACCACCGGTTTTACAATGGATATAATCCAAACCCTACGACCAAACACAACCCCTCTCCCCCAGCCTGGGGCATTTGAGATCTGGCTTCAGATTCTGTGGCTTGCACCCAGCTCTTTTTGAAACAATATCATAAAAACAACTTCTCTTCGGGGGCCTGGAGACCAAGTACTTGAGCTGTGCTCCCAGGGCTTGTGAAGGCACTAGACCCCTTGATGGAATTGCCTTGTGTTTCGTGGTGGAGCCTGCCGGTTATCCTTGCTGTGTACAAAAATTGCAGGGAGTAAATCTTTTTCTCCAAGCTATTGAAATACTATTCATGCATTCTAACCCCAGAACACAAGAACGCAGACCCCCAGGTCAAGGGACAGGCTTACAATTTACCAGGCCCTTGTAGGAACCCCAGATGGAGAGAACTCATCTTGGTGGTCCTGCTGCTGGATGGCAGCGGGGGGTCAGGCTGTGACTCCAGAAGCACTGAGCTTGAAGCAGGCATTACGGCCCAGTTCCTCAGAGGTATTTAGAAGCCTCATTTACATTGAAATCAGTGGGAGTTAGGCTTCTAAATACCTTTCAGATTCTGGGCCTGGGTGTGTACAGCCAGCCTTAACTACGACCCTGAAATATTCCACAGCTTCAGTCCACAACTCCTTGAAACTGGATGGGTTAGTTGCAAAGGGGAGCCTCTCCTTCCTCCCCATTAGTTGGGTTTGGGTCCCTGTCCTCAGGGAGGGTGGTTTACCAAAGAGCTTGGGTAGCCCTTGTTATAGGAAAGGAAAAGACAAGAGCAGCCACAGAGCATCTATGACTATACCGCACCATGTTCAGGTCAGCAGCTCAGCACCGGGACCAAGCCTCACCTCTTATACGGAAGTGTCTTTCTGAATAAAAATCCAGCTATGTATTTACATGTACTTCAGTCCCATAATTTCTGAGTACCCTCCCACCCCCCATCATGGATTTATCCTCCCAACAGCGCCTGTTGGATAGGGAACTAGCACCCCCATTTTGCAGATGGGAAAATGGAGGCACAAACCGTGACCAGCCCAAAGTCACACACCAGGATTTTGTGACAGTGTCAGGGATTGAACCCGGATTTCCCAAGTCCCAGTGCAAAAATTGCAAAAATATCCATCCCTTTCCCCAAAGTAGGAGCAGCCCCCATCAATGCAGATTGGTTAAGCCACACCTTTTATTGTATTGTATTCCATGCAATATGTTCATGTTTAATAGTATGACAGATAGGGAGGGAGAATGTTAGACACAAATGAAAGCAGAAAGGTCATTTGTGTCAGGTCCTGAGTAGGAAAGGCACATAGTTACCACTTAATTCAACAGGAAAAAAAACACAACCCTAGACAGAAGGAAACACAACACTGGAGGCCATACAAGAAAGAGGGAGCTTCAAATTGGTTGACAGGGAAGTCAGTTTGACAATGTCCTATAGAGTCCTTAGGTCTTTAGTTCAAATGAGCTTTGTGATCTCAACACACACCTGAAATCACTTTCTCATTCTTGTTCTAAGAACGTCTAGGAGTCTGAGATTCCCCAAGTTCAATCAGCACCATCGAGCATCACAAGGTGTGTGTGTGTGGGGGGGACTCCTTCCCACAGGGATGAGCTAGGAAAGGATGGGTGACGGAAGCGGAGTAGGGGGAGTCTTCCATCACCAGGGACCTGCAAGTCACATCCAGCTGCCAATGATGGATTACTGTAGCACGGAGGACTGCAGCAGCACCAATGACTTGCCTTGGCTAGTAGGTATTGCTATTCCCAAACGTCAAATAATACCAGAAATGAAAGGTGGTGGATGGATACAGCAGTAGAACTGTGAGCACAAACACTGTCAAATGTCTCTATGGGATCAGAAACGGAAATGGTGACAGCACCTCAGAGTGAAGCAGCAGCAAGTCCCTGTACTGCGCTTGTTTTAAGGCAGGGGTGGCCAATCTCGATCTGATCTAGGAGGCCCAAGGTTCCCAGGGAAATAGCTCAATAGCGTAATATGTGATAATGATAACACCATAGTCCTCCAGTGGGCATTCCAGCAGGAGACATAACTTTGCATGTCTGGAAGCTGTACACCCGAGAGAAGTTAACACCAAAAGTGGGATGAGGTTTTCCATGATGGGGGTGGTCCAGCACTTTGCTTCTACGAGGCAGCCATGTGGGCGAGTCTCAAGCAACTCTGCTGGATCACTGTTACAATAGTGTCTTCTCATCTCAAGCAACAGGAGAAGGAGATGGGGATGAGCAGGGCAGTTCTACCATTCTTCAGTTTTGATGCAGCCAGATCTGCCCGTGCCCATCTTAACTAGGCCTTATCTGTATTTTGCCAAACACAACTCTAGTGTGTAGCACCTTAGATTCCGCATGAGCACTGGGCCTTTAACTCTGTACCCATGCTGCTTTTCAGATTCCCCCTATGATTTCCTAGAAGCAGCAGTCAAGACTCCCCGGCCTCTGAAGCATGGAGAAGTTCAGGGCGGTCTCTCCAACAATATACTACCACGGACAGCATGAATCAGAGGCATTTCTGTCACTGTCATCGGCCTCGTTAGACAGGACAAAGGTCCATTCACTTTGGAAGCTGGAGTTGTGACACGTTTGAGGGGTTATTCCAGCCAACGATGTTGCGGGTGGGGGGAGGGGTATGAAGCTGAGACAGTGACAAGGAAGGATGATATCGGACATTGTCAGCTAAACCAAGCCAGTTAGATTTCAACCTGTCATTTTAAGATGAGTGAAGGAAATGCTGGTGCCAGCCCTGGTGTCTGAAGTCCTAGGTCTGCAGAACAGATACAGTCTGGTTGGCAGCAAGGCCGACTACCTGCCCTGTAGCCCCCACACGGGGCCTCAACCTTGGCCTGGAGTCTAAGGAGGATAGTTCAGTCTTCATGCTGATTCAGTCACTGGATGCTCTGCTGAGACTGCTACCAAAGAGACCAGCTGAGCAGCCAGCGATGAGGACACCTGTTCTGTGCTGCTGAACCACGGTCTAGTGAAGTCAACAAGAGTCTATCCATTGACTGCAGTGGGCTTGAGCTTAGATTCCAGGAACAGAACTGGAATCCTCTCTCCACCCATCTCGTTTCTCTTAGACCCCTGAGCAGTGATCAGATTGTAACTTTCAGACACTACCAAAGTAGGGTGGATTTGAATATGGCCCAGCGGTGAAAGGCTCCGTATCACACTATCAATTGCCTGAGACACCTACCCCGTGGGTGCTCTGTCATGCAGAGAACAGCATCGACACCCCTCCTGAGTGCCATTCCCTGGTTCTCTGAAGTCTATCTAGTGTCCTGAAAGATATTTAATGAGCCCTGGCTATAGTTTGGGCCTCTCAGTGCCATGATGCTGAGTGATAATGGGACAACGTCTTGTCAATAGGGGAGGATATGGCACACAGATGCACAGTCACCAACCACTGATGCAGCAGCAGGATGTGAGGGTGCAAGCCGTGCATAGCCATGGTTCAATATCTGAACTGGGTTATTTCTTCCCCACATGCCAAACGGAAAGGGGTGGTGCCCCGGCTGTGGCCGAAGAGCCTGGGAGCAGTAGTGAGGGGCTGGTTAGCAGGAACTCTTGATCTGCTTCTTCACTGCCTCACATGCCTGTGCACAGGACAAAACAGACCTCCCTTGCTTCCTAGGTACGGCATTGCATGACGGGTGAGAGAGGGAATAATAGCATTTCAGAGAAGCTCTACTGACTGGTCTGTCTCTGCAGCAGAAGCCAGCACCAGAAGGGTTAATTTAAAAACAGAGTAACTGAAGAAAATAGCAACTCGAATTAATGCCAGAAGACATATATAATGTCCAACAAAAGCAAATGAGATCGCATAGGCCAGGCCTCCATTAGGAGTTTAGGACTTTGGCCTTCACGATCTGGCCCAGAGATAATAATAGGGTCAACTCCAAAGTGGTGTTGCAATTTCTGCTGGAGTCAACGGGTGTTGGCAATACTCAGCACCCCTCAGGATTTAGCCTAATATAAATACAGGGGCTCCTTGCAGTTCACTGCAGCCATTCTACATCAGCAGGGTGAGCTAACTGAGGGTGCTGGGGGAGAGTCTGCTACAAGTTTCACCCAGGCAACCCCAGTGACTTTCCTGATGGTGCCCCGTGTGACTTGGAGCAGAGTGTGGCCCTCCACATCCCGAGCACTGAGAGCTTCCTGAAGGGTAACCCCCCCCACACACACACCCCAAAGTCTAAATGATCAGTGTGAGACTGGGATGGAGCAGAACATGCCCCTCGCTCCCTGTCTGGCATGTCAGCCACCCGCTGCTGCGCTAAAAGGGGAGGACAAAAGTCTGACACCTTTCGCTTGGGCGGGCAGCTCTTGGATTCAGCAGCCAGGGTGCCTGGGTTCCCTAGCAGTAGGGTTTAGCGGACAATGCTGGGCAGGGGAGCAGAGAGGGAAGTGACCACTGAGTGATCCCTGGGCAAACCCCAGGCCTATGCTATTTACTGAGCAGTGGTGGGAGCAGACGCGCCGCATCTGTCTCCCTGACCCCTGCCCTGCAGGGACATTCTGCTCCTGGCCCCAGCCTCCCAAAGCCTCAGTAAGTCAGTGGAAGAGCAGAGCTTGGGCTGGGGAGGCAGCATTTGGCATTGAGTGCAACAGCCTCACCCCTGCTTCTCCACGGGGATTGGACGCATTCCCTTCTCCCTCCCCCCGGCGTGGCCTGAACACCTCAAGGATCCATGTCCTGCTTGGCTCGGCGTGGCGTGTACGTTTGTGCGGTTGGCTGGGATGGTGGAGCTTGCTTAGCTCATCCACGGGACCCCTGCCTTCCCCTTGCTGATGGTGCTTCTGTCCCTTCCTTGTCACTCACCTCCACTTGGAATCCGAAAGAGGCAGAGAGGCAAAGCCCATGGTGATGGCAGGTATTCCTAGGGTGTGCTCCAGCCACCTCTGCTTTTCTCCCAGCTGCCTGTTACTGCTCCAGCCCCAGCAGGGAAACGTCCCACCCCCCACTTCAGGCTGGAGTTGAGGATCCAGCAAAATGACAGACTGGCTCAAAACACTCCTGTCCCTGACGGAGTAACGAAGTTTATAATCTCCCTTCCCTTGCCCACACCTCAAGCCACTGGACTTCTGAAAGGAGGTCTGGGCTGAGCAACTGCTCTTCAGCACCCCTACATGATGCTGCCCGCCCCGACGGAGGCTGACCACAGACCATCTCACATTGGTCCCCTTTCTGGGACAGAAGGCATCCAGGCCCCAGTGTCTCTGGAGCATGCAGAGAGAGTCCCCTAAGACCCAATCCTCCACCCTCTGGGACTTGATGCTCATGCGCCTTGCTTTGCCCGAAGAGAGCTAACCGGCCGGAACTCGCTCCTTTCCAGCTCCAGCCCACACAGCAAATGGCACCGACTGGCTTGTCACGCTTTATCATCGGACTCTTCCATCCCCTCCATGATGAAAGGTGGGTAAGACCCTGTCCCTCTCCACAATCCCCCTTCAGCTCAGGTTGGCTTCATCTGCAGCAGCCCCGCACATTCCCGGAGGAGAGGTGGAGCCCAATGGCTACCCCAAGCCGACATCCGCCCGCCAGCTTCTTGCTTTCGACGAGGGGTGAGGACGTTGCTGAAGGAGGCCGACAGATGCCATCGCCTTCCACCCTGTGGCACGGTGACAGGGGAGCCTGCTGTCAACAGAACCCTGAGCCAGCCCAGCTGTGGAAGGGCCCGGCTGCCGTGCGTTACCAGGGCCCAGGTGCTATTTGGGAGGGTCGCAGCCCCCACGTCCGCACTTAAAAAAATAAGGATTCTGAGAGCGCGTGGGGCTTCCTGAGACCGCGCAGAAGCGAAGGCTGCATCAGACAGTCAGGGGCAGGGCGTGCTACTGCCAGAGGAGTCCGGGCTCTGCAGCCTCCTGCCTTAAGGCTGTAAGTGTTCCAGGTATTGCGGCAGGGGGTTCTCCTTGACGTATTTCTGAATGTACCAGCACGTCAGGTGAGCTCGCAGGTCCTCTTCGACCACAAAGTCCAGCGCTGCCTAGAACCACAAGAGAGGACAGATGGGTTTACAAATGCCACACTCCCCTTGGAGCGAGCTACAACGGGATCCCGGCTCACACCCGACTGACTGTGACCATGCAGGGGGGAGCGGCCCTAGCACCAGGGAAGTTACCTCAGGACTACTTGAGAGCTGGGGCCCTTCGGGCTGGTGCCATGAAGGGAAACCTGCCTGCATCTGGCCATCTCTCAATCCTGGGCGTGCCGAGCCGTTTCAATGACAGCCCCCAGTGCCAGGCAGTAGGCCACATGCTCCCCTCTGGGGTGAGGAGCAGGAGGAGCAACCTGGGGCAGAAAAGCTGGACTCTGCCCCAAGCAACTGCCCCTCAGGGCGCAGCAGAGATGGGGCTTTGGAGGTGGAGCAGCCATAATCTATGCTTCCTCAGGACTATGTGGAAATCAGCCGAACCAGCAGCCACTCCCTCCTGCGCCAGCCACTCCTGTCAGCGGAGGGGGGCCCATGTAGCCGCTGCCCGGAATGGACAGCCATCGGGGGACAGCCTGGCACTTGCGTTACGCTGCAAAGGCCCCTTACAAGGGACAGTTTGCTGGTAACTCACAGAGTCCCCCCCTCCCCCCACGTTTGGGGTCGGGGGCCCCTGCGGCGGGAACAGCCCATTGACTCTCACTGAGCCTGCTGCGTGCCTGTATGAAGCTGGCCTGTGTGTCTCACTGCCCCAGCCTTCTCCCCCTTTCCCACACATGAAGCGCTGCTGGTGGGGAGAGCCCCCCGGCATTGGAGCCCGCTCCAGGGGTAGCAGCGAAGTTGCTCTTGCAGCAGATGCTGCGGTGGCAGACAGACCCGCCGCTGCGTGCATGAGAGGAAAAAAACAAATGTGGTTTTAGCCGAGAATGGGGACGGGAATGGGCAAACTCCCCCCCCCCCCCCCCCCCAGAGCTAGGAACCCGCCTGCTGCTGCTTCCCATCAGGCTGGGAAAGTCCCTGCCCCTTTCAGAGGTAGCAGCATCCCTTCCCCTCTTCCCTGGCCTCATGCAGACAAAGGAAGCTGCTAGTTGTCCCCATCTCCCCTCTGTGTGATGCAGAGGGGAGGGAGGCAGCGGGATTACTGCTCTCTGCGCCTGCAGTCCCTGGAGGGTACAAGCAGAAAAGCAGCAAGCTAGCTGTCAGCTCTGTGCCTGGACCGTCAGTTTAACAGAGCTGGTCCCATGTGCTGGGTTCAAAGCGACCCACCCTCCATCAAAGACATATACAGAGAGAAATCCCCATCCACTGCCCCTTTGCCCCTGCCATGAAGCAGTGCTGGAGAGGGCGAGCGAACTCCCACACGGCCAGGGCAGCCAACAGCCCCTCACGTGTTCTAATCCTCTCTGTCCCGGGTTGTGGGCATGTGGGGGGAGGGGAAAGAAAGTTGACAGTTGCTCCTCCCCCCCGTTTTATTTTTGGACGTAGATTCACAGATGATGCGATTAAACCTGTCCAGCTGGAGTAGAAAGGGCACACGTTCTGAGGTGGGAAGGAAAAAGGGCTTCATCTGACCCAAGATGCGGGATCACCCCCGCAAACACCTACAGCCGAACACTGGCAGCTGTAAGAGACGTGTGTGAACTGCAGCATAAAGAAGGATTTACCCTCCCTATCTAGCAACCTCTGCAGGAGAGGCATGGATAGTGCAGGGGGCCTGATTCTATTCTTGTGCCTCTATAACTCTATTGGCTTCAAGCTTTACGACAGATCAGAATCAGGCCCGTTGCAAGGATATTGAGCTTTCATCTGCAACACTCTTTATAGGCATTTATGTAATTCACCCCGACGTACTCCTGTAGATCGGTAGGCCCTTTTTACAGGGGGAAACTGAGGCACGGAAGTAAAGGGCCTTGCTCAAGGCCACTCACCCAATCAGGTCAAAGCCGGAATTAGGGCTCAGGATAGGAGTTATGGCTCCTGAAGGTCAAAGGGAGTAACTTGTATGCTGCAGTGGGAGAATGGAGCCCTTAGTTCCTGGCTGCTAGTCCCATACTCATACCATCCCTCCCGCGTCCGCTCTCTGGGGCCAATCTGAGCTGCTGGGATAGAAGCAGGGTATTTTTATTTTCAGATGGAAAGAGGAGGCGGCTGGATTAGTAGCTGGCTGTGATGGGACTTGCCCAACAGCATTTGGAGGCCAGAAATAGGAACCCCTGAATGCAGATTTCCATACCTATAGCCAGTGCCCGAGAAGGACGAGAACTCGGCTGGCTGGTCACAGAGTCATCAGTCACTCATCACAGAAACCAGCTGCTGAGAGCCCCCTGTGCCTGAAGTGGAGCATGTGGAGTGAACTGTCTCCCAGCCAACAGAGCAAGAGTTAAGTCCCTGCTTCCATTACATGGCTGTGATTCTACAGGGACCCTCTTCCCGGCCTGGCTAGGGGACAATCATGCCAAGCTGTCAGATGCCAGGAACAAAACAGGGCTTCCAACAGTGCCAAGGAGGGTAAAAGGGGCATCTCTCTGCTGATGGAGCAGTGGTGCAGTGTCACTTAAGAAGCTCATGTGGGGGTGTTTCTGGGGCAGCCTGCTTATCTCTGAAGGATACATCTCACCTCGTTCCCCGAGCTTGGAAAACCCGGTGGGAAGCCAAGTGAACATAAAAACGGCCATACTGGCCATCCAGCCCAGTAATCTAGCTTCTGACAGTGGCCAATGCCAGGTGCTTCTGAGGGAATGAACAGAACAGACAATCGTCAAGTGATCCATCCCCTGTCGCTCATTCCCAGCTTCTGGCAAACAGAGGCTAGCGACAAGTGCCTCAGTAATGAGTACTAGACACGTCAGGGAAGTGCTGCTCAGAGACTCCAAACTAGCGCCCCTCCGCCTTTGCAATTTGAGAAGCCTCCCAAAAGCCAAAGAGACACCCACTTGCTGGGCGCCAGCTCCATCTGCATCCAAGGTGGGGCAGGCTGTTCTCAACATGCGCGAGGCTTTACAATATCTACTGGAAGAGGAGAGTTGTCCTGCAAAACTGCTCCCCTGTCTTACTGTCCCTGCCAGCAGCTCTCCCCCAGGGCAGGAGCCACACGCTCCAGGAGCCAAGCAGTGGGTGGGAGAGGTACAGCTTTACGGGAGAAACAATAAATGACTAACAACGATCACGAGCTGGCTGAGCATCTCAGTCGTTCAGCAGCAGGCAGGGGACGAGCAAGGGGCACGTACAGCAGGGAGTATGGGGAATGCAGCAGGGCGGGTGTGAATGGGCAAGCGCGGCAGGAGGGGAGAGTGGGCACGGCAGGAATTAGGAACGTATGCAGCAGGCCACGTTCCCCGCCACACAGAGCCCGGGCCTTGCAAACAGGTTTGCCTCATGGAGGAGGAGTGGATGGGTCAGGGGAAGCAGAGCAGGGAGCAAGCTCCGGAATCACCAGGCTAACACTCCCCACTCGCAGAGGGGAGCGTGCTCTAGGACTGGGAAGAGCGGGTGGAAGCAGTGAGGGACCCACCCCAAAGAGAAGGTTGGTGGTAACACAGTCTGTAGCCAGGGCGATCCTAGGTTTGTAACGGGGCTGGCTGGTACCCACCAGGGACAGAGCCCAGCAGTGATATCTAGCAGGGCCCAATGTTTCTTGCTCACTCTGCAGCTAACCTAGAGAACGTACCCCCACCCTGCGTCCATGGAGCGCTCGAGCGCAGCTGGCCACGCTGCTGCAGACATGCCATTTGTCTGTACTTGTGCCTTTAGACACCAAGTGCTGTGGGGCAGGCACAGACTTACTTCAGGGCTTCATCCTGTAGATTTACAGCAGTGCGGAAAGCAACTCTTTATTAGGGCCAATGCGATAAGGAGGAGCCACTTAACCCTGCCCTGCACTGCAGGCTGAAAGGCCTGGTAGGAAAGGCCAGGCACAGAACTTCTAGGGATTATGTTCCTAACTGGGATGCTGCAGTATTGGTGCCTTGCCTGGAAGAAAGAGGGTTCAACGTCTGGAGGCCTGGTTGGAGCAGGGAGAGTGGGACTCCTTAAGCAGTGCTGGTGACGTGGCTCATTACTCCTGCAGCAGGCAATCCAGATAAAAGACAAGTCACCGGTGGCCTTGGAGGGAGAATCGATGTAGCAGTAAGGAGTGGGAAAGCAGAGGCTGCCAGGAGGGGGAGAACGTAGGGTAGGACAATAAGCAGAAGGAACGCACGGAGGTGTATGAGTGATTGAGTTAGGCCTCAAGAAACCAGCACAGAGGCAGGCAGGCTGGGGTGCAGGGAACTTAATATCCAGGAAATTTAGTTTGAGGGCAGAGCATTCCTGAAATAGCTGAAGACGAGGAGTTTAGCAGAGAATGTCTATCAAGCTGCTTGAAGCCATCAAAGGGGAAAGTAAATCATGAGCATAAATCCAGAATGGGTGGAGGCAGGAGAGAGTAACACCGACAGACCCCAGTTGTTGGCGGTCGGGATCGAACCTGGGACCTCAGTGCATGAGCCCCTACTGCATGAGCTAAAAGCTGGCTGGTTGTTAGCTAAGGCTGTGGAGCAGAGTCATTAATCTCTTTCTCTCTAAGTGGTCCACAGTGCCACTGGCTGGGATAGAACACCACACCCGGGAGGTGTGTGGGTTACAAGAGGATGGGGGTGAGAGGATTTCTAATAGAGAGGCAGGCTTGTGCCACTGAACGTGGAGCCCTGCTTGTAACAGAGGAGCTGGTAACCCCTGGACGGCAGGGGGAGGAGGAAAAAAGTATGAGAAAATGGTAAGAGATCATTTCCAAGGTCACTGTTGTGAGAGAACATGCTCGAGGGTCCCCCGGCCTAGAACATGGAGCATGAACAGACTGGGCAAATGCACACAGACAGTCTGGAGGAAGGGAGAGGAGACTGTGACATGGAAGAGTAAGCTTGGAGGTGTACACGCAAATCAAACTCAGCTTGGGCATCAGCCAAGGAGGAAGTGAGGAACACCAGCTGGGATTTGTGCCGGGGGAAACCAGGGCGTGGAGGCAGCCGAGAACATCCCTGGCATTGCAGCCTGGAGAGAATGGGGCAGACAGGAGGACGCTCTGCAGAGCGGCCATCACAGTCCCATTCAAATCAGACATTGGGGGAAGAGCCACCTTCGCAAAGCTTTTCTTCTGTTAAGGACGGGGTGATAGGCTCTGGACTCCTCCAACCCCCAGCAATGCTGAAAACCCCCCACTCCAAATCCCACAACACCAGATCCCCCCAAAGTTATCATCTCCCCAGCTTGCTGCCTACACAAAACTCCCCGTCCTCCTTCCCACAACACACACAGGCAAGAGGCAAAACACTTGCCAGCCACTTTTGAGAGTCCGTGATGACACAGGAAGGACACCAGTGAGAACGGAACATGCCCCCAGCTACATTATTGCATCAGGCAACAGAAGGAACAGCTGAGCCACGAGCACGGCCCCTAGAGACTCCGTCCCGCAGAAGGCCCACAAGAAAGGAGTTTATCATCAAAAATCCATTCATTCCCCATGCCTGTGCATTCCCAGCACGTCCCATCCTCCATGGGAACCTTCGATTGCAAGCTGGTTGGCTGATTTGTTTTTGTTTTTTTCTTCTTGGTACCTTAAAGGGGAAGAATCAGCGAAATGAACAAAGAACGCCAAGATTAGGGGCAAGGAGGAGAGGTTAACGTGAGGGTCGCAGCGCCTGTAATTTGGGGTGGTTTGGCTCTGCTCCCACAAAAACGTCACTTTGACAAAGGGTGTTGTTCCAAAGCTTTGTTGACATGTTAGAAAATACAGCGCATGGGGAAGATACAGCGATCAGACACAGAATGCTTTGGATCCATTGCGCTGCAGAGTGGCTCATTAGCGTGACAGAATAATGAAGCAAAGAGGCTCAGGGAAGGAAGAGCCTGAACCAAAGCTGCAAACGGAAGGGGGAAATAAAAGGTTGTGTGTGAGAGAGATACCCCCACCCCTGCAGCAGACTCACCATAACACTGCAGCACGCCAACAAAGAAGGTCTTGAGGAGTCTACACTACGGGAAGGAACATAAATCAAGGGAAGTTATTCTCTCACCGGAGAAGCCAGGAGCCAGAGCACGTTTGCACCGTGGAACGCAGCTCTGGTCTCCATACTACAGGGAAGAGATGGAAAGATCACAGCAGAGAGCAATTGGAGTGACGTGTGCATCAAGGCATGTGAGTTAGGAAACAATATGAGGCCGATTCAGCCGACGGAGCAGGAAAAGGAAAAGGAACATTTCCTGCCAAGAAAGAGGATCCAGCGAGAAGACGAAGGACAGAGCAGCGCGAAGAAGCCATTTCAGAGAGTAACGCATTCAGGAACAGCGGAAAAGCACTAGCCCAGAAGCAGAAATTCCTTCATAGCCTGGGGCGGTTGAAATTGCAAACTGCCAAAAGTCAGCAACCACACTAATCGCGAAGGCAGCTGGGCCAACTGCTGGGAAAGGAGAGCGGAAGGAACATGGCCGTTCATCAGGATTTATTAGAGCAGGCCCTAATTGGCCAGATGGCCTCCCCTGGCTCTGAGCATTGCTGCGCCTCTCCACGCCTCCCCTTGCTCCTTCGGCAGCTTGCTTTTTGCAGCGCCCTTCCAGTGAGTGTTTCTGGGCAACTTTGGTGCAACCCACCCCCTGTTGAGATGGCCTCTCCCCTTTCTCTGGTGTTCCTGCGTGCCACCCTTCTGGAAGGACATGGTGCTAATCCCTGGAGTCACAGGCCTGGGCTGGAACAGACCCTGGCAAAAAGGCTTTATTTATTTATTTTTTTTTTTGCAAAATTTCATTAAAATGCCTGTTCACAGATTCAGTTTGTGGCTCAGGAATGTCAATTTTCACAACTTTTTTTGCAAAGTGTTCTGTTTTGCATCCAAACCTCCAAGATGGAGGGGATTTTTTGGGAGGGAGGGGTAGAGAGCCAGGTGAGGGTTTTTGTTTTGTTTTTTTCCCCAAGATTTGGAAAAATGCTAAGGTTTTTGCTCTAAATTGGTCGTGTTTCACAGGTTGTGTCAAATGGGTTACTTGAGTGAGTTCTAAACACTGCAGAAGCAAACTGCTGCTTTTAGCCATTTGAGAGGCAGCATGGTGCAGGGGTTAGGGCACTGGATCTGGCTTCTTGTCCTTGCTCTGCCACCGATCTGCTGCCTGACCGTTGGTAGCTCACTTCACATCTCTATGCCTCTGCTTCTTCTCCCACCCTTTGTCCAACGTGTCCCTTTAGCCTGAAAGGTCCCCGGGGCAGGGACTGCTGCTCACTCTGCATACATACAGCACCCAGCGCAACAGAGCCCTGATCTCAGTTGGTCTCTAAATGCTATTGTGAGAGAAGTAATATTAGTCCATAAAGGAAGGCAAAATGTCTCTAGAGGCTGGTTGGGTCGTACCTTAGCCAGGTGCTTGGCTATTCCTCTTCCTCGGTAGGCGTCTGGTACCTCTGTGTGCTGCAAGTCCACTATCCTCTTCCCCACGTACTCGTAGAGCAGCACTGCCCTGTCGTGGCAACCTACGGAACGCAAGGCAGGAGTTTAGTTACAGAAATGCCTTGGGGGATAGAACTCTCTGCTCGGGGTGAATGCAGCTCACAGTGATGCTAAGCTAGCACGGGTGTCTATCCTAACTCCTGGCATCTAGGGATCAGCTCTGCTGAAGGAGCTTGCAACATCTCTTTGTTGGAACAGAAGGAGGCCACCACAGTCTAGCACACTGGAATGCAATGGCTCAGATTTTGCTCCTAGTTATACACCGATTCCCCATTTCATGGAAATGAGGTGAAACCGAGGGCAGGATCTGGCCTACTGGGATAGCTTTGAGGTTTCCCCACCACACACACCCCAGGCCTTGAATTACCATATTATGATGAAATGATTTGTAATATGTACAAATATTGTTCAAATCCTGTGCTGGCTAGAGGTTGTGGGGGAGGGAGGGAATGGGTGGACTAGGTGACCTAACAAACAGATCTTTCCTCTCTAATATAATTTTTTTTCCCCTGTGGCATATAAAATCTGCTAGCATTTTCTGATCTGGCAGCCAGAACTGGCATTTCAAACACTTTGGATCTAGTAGAGGATAAAAATTCTTCTGTGAATGAAAACAGACAGACAGACACACACACACACACACACACACACCCCTTAGGAAAAATTAAATGTTTCCATCACAAACATGCATGACAAATATATAATAACAACACTGTTAATTTCTCTTCGTAATTCAAATACAAGGGAAAAGGTCTCAGTACGTGGAAAGTGGTGTGTGATACATTTGAAAGATTCTGAGATTTGACCAATATTAGAAGAGAAATCATTTGAATTCTGCATTTCCATAGGTTATGCTTAAAGTTTCTCAAAGGGATTTGAACCAAGGATTTAGATCAGCCTTGCCGAATGGTCATGAATGTTCACCAGTCCAGACACAGAGGGCTCTCCCCCTTGTGCAATCATTGCACTGGCCTAAGAAATCAGTATAACACACTACGAGATCAGAATGGTAGCATTTCATACCCATGTTGTGCGAGCGTGATTACAAACTGGGCTGGACTATGCAGGATCTGGCCCAGGTACTCACTCATTCTTACTGGGATGAAGAAAAGTTAGTGACTGATATTTTGCACAACTGTCAAAAAAAAAAAATCCCCCACATCAAATGAGTAGAATTTTGCACACCCAAATTAGATATCGGGGTGTGCAGGGGGCAAGTAAAGGCAACTACCATTATTTTCTCAGCAACAGCTCACGCACTGCAATTTGATAGTAATTTAGACAGAACAGAGAGATTTTGACATCCGTGCATAAGAAAGTTTCTGAAACCCACAAACAGAGCTGATGGATCAGAAAAGACCGTCTCCCTCACCAGCCAGTTGCAGTTGGCTGATCTACATGAAGTCACATTGTGAGTATGTGGGCAGCCACCGGTTATTTGTGAAAGCGTTTACCATACCTCAAGCTTTGCATGTTTTAGTACAAATGAAAATTCATTCACAAAAATCACACCAGAGCGACAGGGCCAGATTAACCTTCTGTGGGCCTGGCGCCAAACATATTTGTGGGCCCCCATGGAGGCAATGGGGCATAGCGCGGGGAGGTCAGTACCTGGAGCGAGGGGTCAGCCAGGGGCAATGGGGCATGGCAGGGGAAGCCCAGCTCCGTCCATGGCGAGGGCACTATTTACAAACTGGCAGTTGCCAGACGCACAGTGGCCTGCCCGGCCCTGTGCTGCCAGCATTACCCTCCTCTTTGGGGGCAGGCCCATGTCACACCACACAGCCCGCCCCCCTGCCCAACACCCCCTGACTCCCTATGCCCAGAGCCTCCCCGGGCCCACTATGCCCAGTGCTCCCCCCCAGGCCCACCCACAAATGCCCAGCGCCCTGCACACTACCACCTGGGCCCAGTGCCCCCTTGCCCCACAGCCCCACCACAACTGCCCAGCACCCCCACAGAACCCCCACTCCCTAGTGCCCCAACACACACAGATCCTCCCCGCCCCCTCACAGCCCAGCACCCCCCCCAGACTCCCCACAGACCCACTCCCCCCAGCCCTGCCTCCTGGCCGCACTCACCGACCCTGCTGGGAGGTGACCGTGTCTGCCGGGCTGAGCCAGTAGCGCAGCCCAGGGCTGGTCCCAGGGCAGGGAATCGTTCTGGCCCCTCGGGAGTGGCGAGATCAGCCAGGCCAGGACCTGCCCCGGCCGGGGTCCCTCAAGACGCATTTGCCTGGAGGGGCCCAGCCCAGCCAAGCCCCCCCGACATCCCTCCCCACCTGGCCAAGACTGGCCAGGCTTCTGCACCAGTCCCAGGTGGCTCAGCTCCGGGGAGACACGGGGGCCCCCAGAGGTGGTGTGAAGCAGAGACTGCCCGGAGCTGGAGGTGCACTGGGGTCCAGCCTGGGGGCTGAGAGGAGCAGGGGGGTGGGGCCAAGGAGCGGAGAGGAGCCCTTGGTCGGCCAGCGGGCAGGCGGAGAGGAGCAAGTGGTGGGCGGGGGGAGCCAGCGGGGTCTTGGGGCGCAGTGCAAGAGGAGCAGGCTGGGGCCCCTTCTGAGCATGGGCCCGGCTCCATGGAGCCGTTGTAAACCCGGCACTGCAGAGCGACTGTGGTTCACCACGTGTCATTTGCACGTTTAGAAAGTTTTAACCATCCAGTTAGAGAGCAACAACAATACCATGTGATCTGAGTGACCAATCACACGCCACAAATAGCTGAAGCAAAGAGCTTACAAACAACAGATAAATGGAAAATTCTTGGCTATTTAGGAACACAGGACTGGAGTCACTGAGGTCACTGAGTCCAGTCTCCTGCTATCACAGGCAATCCAGTCTTATCAATCCATTCATAAACTTATCAAGCTCCATCTTAAAACTAGTTAGATTCCCGGCCCACACCACTCCTGCTGCAAGGCTGTTCTAGGACCTCACTCTGACGGTTAGAAAATTTCTTCTAATTTCCAGCCTAAATGTATTCATAGCCAGTTTAACCCCAATTGTTCTCAGTCGACTTTGTCCTTTAACTCAAATAGCTCTTCTCCCTCCCTGGTGTTTACCCACTGGTGTTTTGACAGAGAGCAATCGTATCTCTGCTCACGCCGCATTTTGCTAGTTAAATAAGCCAACCTTTTCCAGTTTCTGGCCAAACCTTTACGCTTGAAGAAGTCAGGCTTGGGAAATGGACTGAAAGGCAACTAAGTTTATAGAGAATCCTGGTCCTGATCCTCCACTGCCCTGCATCTTCTGAAGCGCAAAGTGGCAATAAGACCCTACGAAAACAGAGTAGTAGCCTTGCACACTCGTTCTGCACTGGTGGAATGACCCACATGGAGAATCAGGCCCATTGTTCACAGTAAAGACTTCAACCAGCTCTACCTGCAAAACAGGGATGGAAATTATACACAATTCTCCCACACTGGAGGAAACAAACAGTCATGTATTTGGAGCTGCTCTGTGATAATTTATGAACACTGGGGTGTTTACTGTATGAGATTGGTTTAGTTTAATACAGGGGGCTGTCAGGAAAAACAAACAGGAAAGGAAAGAATGTCTTGAGAAATGCCTCCCTCAGCGTCCCCCAGCCAGCCCATCCACACTGCCTGGCCCATGCTGCCTGGGGCTCCAGCAGCGATTTAAAGGGCCCAAGGTTGTGGCAGCAGCGGCCGGAGCCCCGGGCCCTTTTAAATCGCAGCCCTGGGGCAGCCGCTCCTTTTGCCCCCCCAGCCCTGTCAGCAGCCGGGGGCGGGGGGGGGGGGGCGGGCAAAGGACCAATGACATTAAAGTGGCCCTTTGCCACAGCAGTGCTTTAACGTCAGCTGAGTACAGGCTGGTACCTGGCTGCCACTTTTTACTGGTACGCTGTACTGGCCTGTACCAGCTGACTTTCACTCCCGCTTTTGGGTCAGGACCCCCAATTTAAGAAACGCTGGTCTCCCCCGTGAAATCTGTATAGTATAGGGTAAAAGCACAAAAAAACACTAGATTTCACGGGGGAGACCGGATTTCACAGTCCATGCTGCGTTTTTCATGGCCGTGAATTTGGTAGGGCCCTAATTAAAGCAGTCACCAGTAGCCAGAAATTTAAAGCCTATAATTAAAGGCTTTAAACAGTTTGTTATAAGTGCTCTGTTCACACGCTCCTAACTTTCCACCACACTCGTCTTCGGGGTTGAAAATTTCCATGGTCTCTGGCTGATTTTTTGGAGAGTTTAAGCAAAATCCTTTCAGCTGTGGCAGAATGGGGGAAAAAGTTACATTTCTCATTCTATAAAAACCTATTACGTATATGTGCGTGTATGCGCGTACAGAGTACTGCAGCAAAAGATGTCTTAAAATATGAAACCATGGCCTGGGCAGCATCTTTATTGAATATTTGTATTTGTTATCACAGTAGCAACTGGACACTCCAGCCAAGACTGGTGCCCCATTTTGCTAGGTGCTGTACACACACCTAACAAGAGACAGTCTTACCCTTGAAGGATTTCCAATCTGAATACACAGAGAAATAACCTACTATCCCCATTTTAAAGATAGGGAACTGAGGCCCAGATTAGCAAACCATCCTTATTCAGCCAAGCATGCGAACACATGTTTAACTTTAAGCACATGGGTGAATCAGACCATAAGGGATTTGCAGAGCCAGCAATTGAACCAAGATGCCCAAGTTTCAGTCCAGCTCCTTAAGTGCAAGGCCATCTTTCTTCTCAGGAAGTGTTAGGCTTTTACTCACACTTTTTAAATGAGTGTTTCATCTGTTGTTTGACTTTTTGAAAATTATGCCCCAAGTGCGTAGTAGAAAATGGAGTTGTTTAGTGGCGCTCAGGTAAACATAGGTGTACGCTGCATGTGTCCACGGCCAGTTGAGCGTGCACAGGCACTGATCCTGCGTGGAAGGTCCATGAAGAGCCCCACTGAAGTCCATGGGGGTGCAGGCATCCACCCGGGCATGCCGTGGCTTTATTGCTTAAAGCAATTTACAAACTGGGGAAAGTCACGGGAACTTGGTCCCTCCAACAGCAGAACGGCTCTGGAGCAAGGGCCTGACAAGCTTCACTGGCAAGATTCGGAAGCTTTGGTACCTGAATAGCTGGATTGGTCTCGTTTTGCCTTTTCTTGCTTTATCAACGTTTTTAAAAAGGGAGCAAATTAAATGCAAAAGACGGTGTGAGGGATGCACAGTTAAGCGTTACATAAAATCAGGAAATTAAGAAATTAAGGTTCCAAGTGACCCACAAAGGAAATAGTTGATCTTGTGTTTTGTTTTGTTTTGAAGTGTTGGATAAAGGATGCCTGGATGGTTTTTTTGTCAGAGTAAAAGCTTTTGTCATGCTTTTTCCTCCCCTTCATATGATCAATTTAGAATTTTCCAAAGTAGATACAATATTATGCTGATTGAAGAGCTAACAAAATTACTGTCGAAAAAAAAAAGTATGTGAACATGTAATTAAAGACTGTATCATAATGCATTTGCAGAACAGAAGGTGGCTGAATTAAGGTTGCACAGAATTATTCTGGCTTTGCCCAACTTCTGAGTGCATGACTTTGCAACCTGAATGTTCTTTTACCTGTTTCTGTGTGTGTGTAATTTCCTAGGGCAAAAACACAAACTGAAAATACACATTGCTTCATGCAGCATCATATTGACAGCCCCATGGATCATCAGCAGCTTTGCAATCTTTAGATCCACTGCACAGACCTCTACTACTTGAGCTAATGGAGTCACTTATAGCAGTAGTATGTTGTCATCCTCTCTGTGGACCAGCACTAGAAGGGAATAAGACACACACTACACACTTTGCCCCAGTGGGTTTCACAGGTATTTGCTGACAGCAAAGGAACGGTGAGACTCTGCAATCTTGAGCTCCATTCCAGCCTCTAGAAGTGGGCACAGACCCTTTTTTCTCCAACTTCCCCCAAAGCTTCATCCTTTCTACCCACCTCTTCCATCTTGTACCTGGCCCAGTCATGTCTCTTCCCAAGCCCTGGCTCCTCATCCCAGTCCTGGCATCCTTGCCCAGACATTTTTACTCTCCCCCTCCAAATCCCATTCTCTCCACTATTTCCAGTCTTCTTGCCCATCCAGTCCCAATTCCTCCCTCCTGGCTCTCTGTCTGAGCCATCTCTCCCCTTCCAGTCATGGTTATATTCCCCTCCCTTCCCAGTTTCCTCCTCTCCACTTCCAATCTCAGTCTCCTCAAACCCCACCCCAGTCCAGGGCTTTTGTCCCTATGAATTTGAATCAGGCAGCTACCTTCTCCATGCTGGCTGGGTGCCGGTGTGGGTGTAATTGAAAACACTATGTGATGTCCTAGGTCTTGAACCCAGGGCTGGGAGTCCCCAGACAGCTGCCACCACCACATCCTGGTCTCCACCCAATGTCTACTGAAACCTGGTGGGCTGAGAAGTTACTAGGACTATAGCTCCCGTCAAGGCATCATCCATGGGAGCTCTGATCGGAGGAGTGCATGGCTCCACTGATTGGTCCAACTACACTATTTAAGCCAGGAGGAAGTTTGTCTGAACAACAAGGTGGTTTCTTGTTGTGGCTGTGTTGGACCCTGCTCGTGCCTGCCTCCTGCACCCAACCCTGTTCCTGATTCCTGCTCTGCTCCTGCCTTACCCCCTGTTCCCATGATGCTCCTGCTCCATGCTTGTTCCTTGCCTTTCCTCCTGCCCTCACACCTCGCCTCCAATCCTCAGTGACCAGTCCTGGCTCCAACTCCAACTTCTGACTTCGACTTTGGCTTAGCCCTTGGCTCTGGCATTTGGCATCTGACCTCGGGTCTGACCCTCAGCTTCGATTTCTGGTTCTGACTCTGGCTTGACCCCTGGCTCTGGTGACTGGCAGTTGACTCTGGTGCTGACCCTTGGCTTTCTTCCCCAGTCTGGACACCTGCTTCGCCCACTAGACCTAACTCCTGCTCTGACCACTAGGCCAGACCCCCTACATCCCACTCCATAACACACAGGAAAGAGAGTGTGAGACTCTCTACTCTTATATATGGTTGCCAGCCCCATCCATGCCCGCTGCAGCCCCGCGGAGAAGCATGCTCAGTCGTTCTGATGGGATGGCACACTAGGAACCATGTGAGGCTCGAGCACGCTCAGTGAGGACGGAATCTTCATGAACGTAGGCATTAAACTCCAACAAGGCTCTACTGGGCATGCGTAAGTAGAAGTTTTTCAAAGGCCGATAACTTGGCCAGATTTGAGCAGATTTTCCTAGGGATGGCAAAAGGCACATCTCTGACACGAAGACCACCCTGCTACCAAATTTCAAGGCACTTCTCAATGGCATGGAGGCATTACAACTTTTCAAAGGAAAGGTTGCCAGAATTTTTTTTAGATGGCAAAGCAATGTGTTTTCCCCTAGCCTCGTTCTTGGAAAAGGCCGAGCTGTTTTGTCTGATTTTATTTATTTTTTAAATTCTTCCAGAGGCAGAAACCCAACATGGAAAGTTTCAGCCCAAACGGTTAAAGTTTGGCAAAGTTATAAGCAATTGACAACAGTCTTATAATGGGAAGTGTCAAGCAACCTTAACAATAGGCAGAACTACCAGCCCAGCTTGTAATTTCACATTTTCTTGAGTCAGCAGAATATCTCAGGCTCCATTAAGGTCAATGGAATTTAAGCACATGCTTCAGGTCTTTGTTTAATCAAGGCCCAAATGCTTATGGTAGATTAATATGGTACTGCATAAGGCCCTGATCCAGCAATGGCTATGCCCAGCAGCTGTACGGTTTGTCCTTCACAGAATCCCATTGAAATCAGCAGGACACATGCTTATGCCCCTTTGCAGCGTCACCACCTGTGTCATTAAACATATAGCATAAAGATACCAAAATGGAGTGTACAATACAATCCCATTCACATGGCTGTTGAGGCCTTCTCTTTTATCATTCTTGTCTTTTTGTGTGTATGCCATTTCCACTTTGCAACCTTAACGTTGCACCAACCCCGTTTCTTGTGTGTAGCGCAGGGAGGTGGGGAGATGCATGAATTGGTTATTATTATTGTCATGTGTCCCCTGTGTGACTGAATCTGACACAGCCACAGGCCAGAACATGAACTGCATTTTTCAGATGGAAAGAAACATCGAAGAGATGATTTTTCCATATTCATTCCACCCACAGCAATAAGCACATGCATCTTGCCAGTCTGCCATTACCTATCCCCTCCCCCCAGTCTCTTGGGAGAGAGACTTACAGAGAGGTCTTAGCTGTTCAAATGAAAGCTTTACATAGCATGGAAGTGCCCCTGACGATGCTGTGAAATGAGACGGGATTTTTCTTCAGTTTATCTCTGATGCAGCATCTGGTTTTCAGTGGGGTTCCTGCCTTTTCTTCCCCCTTTTTTCTCCTCTCTCTTTCTCCTGCCGTTTTTTTTAAACATACATGGTTTTTCAGCTGCCTGGATGAGGCAGAGGGAGGTCAGGCGACTTTCCTGAGCTCACACAGCGACTCAGGGGCTCAGCAAGTATTAGAATCCAGGCACCTCCTTTGTTCCAGTCACGACACTGCCAGACTGATGGTGCGTGTGCCGGCTGCAGCAGGGCAGTGCTAGAGCTCCAGAGGCAGGAGAGGAATGGACAATCTCCTTTGCAAGAATTCAGAGGACAGGGTGGTTACAAGACACCCGCACCTGGTCTTCACAACCCTCCCACCACGGTCAGAAGTAGCGGCACTGTACCCGTGCCGAGAGCAGCAGGAGGAGAGTTGCTGAAAAAGCCCCCATCCCGGACACTACAGAATGAAATGAAAAATGATTCTGAGAGGTTGTGACAGAAGCCCCTTCCCGACTCCACGATGGCAAGAAAGGAAGCATTCATGAGGCATCAGCTGAAGCAACTGGACCCCAAGACACCACGAAGTTCAGCCAGCCTGAATAACTAGCCATCTGCAAGGGGCTCTCTCACCAGCGATCCCATGTCTTAGCAAGCCCGAGAGTATCTTGTCTTGGAGAGGATTTAATGCTGCACTTGTGGTGTTTGATCAGAGCGCGCAAGGGTCTCTTCTCCACAAAGGAGCCTTGGACAGAGGATGGACCATCACATGGGCTGATTACATGTGCTCTTCTGGTTGCAATGCAGATTACATAGCTGATGGAGTAGAGAATAAACCTTTCTACCCCAGTTTAGGGAAGGCACAAAGTGACATGAACAGAGTATGTCCCTGGTTTCTGTTCTCTTCAGGAAGCGTGGAGATTAACTTGCATAAAAACCACGACTATTCAGGCTTCAGAGGAACCAATCTCCAGCCCCTTAGACCATGCAGACCTACAGCACAAGCCCCCAACCCCTGTTGCTTGCCACCCACCACACCAACAGCTTATGATCAAAACAGGCCCTTATGCAGCGGTGGAAGCAAGGTGACAAACTTAGGGTTTAAACCAGCTCCCACAGACACTCCTAGAAAACTCCCAAAGTCTTCAGTGTAAGCTGGGGCAGCACCTAATGGGGCAGATCCCCAGCAGACCCAGAGGAAAGTAGCTCCAGTTTGCACACGGATTGGGTGTTGCCAGGGTGCAACTGTAGCTCCTGTTCATTCAGTCTGGTGGGGTTGACAGGGGGATCAGAAGTGGGAAGAAGGTTGGCACCAGCTGCCAAAGGGTGGTAGCAACGTAGCTTCACGGCTGCTCAAAGTGCCAAGTCCACTAGACCCAATTCACCCCAGGAACTATGGATGTAGCAGGTTCCGCAGGACACTGCGCAGGATTTCAATGGATGGACTGCAGCCGGCAGTACCAGGGAAGACATTAACTGCCTTCCCCCCGCAATCTGGGCATGGGAAAGGCCTTACCCTATGGAATAATGGGGCAGCTCATCAGAGGGCAGAGAATGCCACATCAGCAATCAGGGGACATCCTGGGGTGGGTGAGCATAAAGCCATGCGAGGTAGGCAGACGTTAGGCCGGATGAGTTTGCGGTTCCCTAGTGAGAAGTGGGTTCCAGACACTAGAAAGCATTAGACACCCCTTGCCAACCATCCTGAGAGACATGCCCACGAACAAGACGCCATCAGCATGTGACTGGCACGAGTGGGCTAACCTGGACTAAGCTCTGCCAGCCCTTCAGCCAGCAGGGCAATGCCTCCTGCTCTCACCCTCTGAACAATGAGGGCTGATCTCGGCAGTATCAATACTAGGAAGCCTCCAAGCAGGGAAAACAATAGGACAGGCAGCGCCATGGTGGGGGATGGAGCAAAAGGCTGCTGTGGTCCAGGGAACACCAGGGATCGCGGGCTGGGCAGCCCTGGAAGGCCAGTTATTGTCTCACATGGGCTTTCCCTTCAATCCCAGGATTTTGCTTAACACTTTTGTACATTCAGGTGCTAAAACCCAGAAGAGATCAAATCAGGAATGCTGACTAATGAGGAAGCACATGGCGAGGGGGACGGGAGGAGGGGGGGGAAGGGGAGAGAGACACACAGACAGCAGGAGACCAATAACTCTGCACCTTTGTTACTTTGCATTTATTCAAACACTCTGGATTCACAGTCCCTTTCTGGGCCAAATTCAGGAGAGAGTCTAAGATGATATGAACACCACCTTCCTCCACCCCTTCAGCTTGCATGTCACATGAGCAGAGATTCCCTGACAGTGTTCCCAACCTCTTCTGTACTGGGACACTCCCCACTTCCTGCCATGCAGGAATATGGGAAGGGCAAAGAAGTCATGAACCCTCCCTGCCCCATCAAGTCACAACTGGCAGGTTGAGAACCTGTGTCTTAGACAAACACACATCACTTCCGAGTTTGGCCCACGGTGCCTGACAGAGGCTGACCTGGTGTAACTCACACAGTGCACAGCCACAAGGAAGGTGTGTAACAAGATCAGCAGCTTTGGGCAGGTGTGAGAAGGTGCAGGTCATGTTATCCACATGCTGAGGGGATCAGCCTGTCAGGGACACCGTGAAGGTCTTTGTAACCCACCTCTGGGAATCTATCTGCCAACCCCCAGTCACTATAGTACCTGAGCACCTCACAGTCTTCAGTGTATTTAGCCTCACAACACCCCTGTGAGGCAGATCAGAGCTATTATCCCCATTGTACTGATAAGGAAACTGAGGCACAGGGAGACGACGTGACTGTCCCAAGATTCACACAGGAAGCCTTTGTTGGAGCAGGGAATTCCGAGTCCCAGGCTAGTGCCCTAACCAGCAGGCCTCTCTACTCCCAGTGGAGTTTCTGACAGCTCCTCCACATTCTGCACAGAAACATCACTCTAATAATGATTTATCACCGTGGGAATCTCCTCTTCATCCAGCCCAGAGACTCTACTTAAGGGCTTCTGTCCCCCTACACAGGATTAGCCAGAAAGTTGTCCTTACCGCTGAGGTGTGTTTTATAAGCTGCATGACTGAAAAAAATGAATAGGAACTTCACTAACGCCACAACACCCCATGAAGAGCCTCCTGATGTCAAAGTGGGTGGGTGGGGGTGGGGGAGAGAAATCAGAAAAAGGCAAGATCCCCTGAGACTGCAAAGAACATAGAATGGCAGCCAGGGAAGTTACAATTCTGCTGTAACAGGGAATTCACAAACCAATCAGGGAGACAGAGGCATTGCGGGGTTCCAGCATCCATCCCCTCCTCTAGCCCAGGAAGGCAGCTCCAGCTGTTACAGCTTACTCTGAAACCTAGCTTTACTGCAGGGGAACTTGGCTGTCTGCAAACCCAGGAGGGGAGTCCAGCTGGAATGCACAGGACGCCTCCGAGCCCGCCCCACAGCCCGGGGTCTTGAGATACTTTGGCACAACAGGCCTGTTGAACTCAATCAGGAATGAAAGGCTGCCACTGTACACGCACTATCAAGTAGCTACCACAGTGCTATATATCCTACAATGTCTATAATAATATCCCTACAGTGCGCGTTCCTGCAGAGAACCGGACCTGGGAGAGGAGCTAATTTAGGAGGAAGACCAGAGATGAAATGTTAGATTTAAAGGTTACCGGGAACATCCCCTTAACCCCCTAGGTAGGTTTGGGAAGGTAAAGGTCCGGTAAAGGTCAGACCATCGGTAAAGGTCGATTTCACCGTACGCACACAAACTGACCATCAAATATTTTCAGCGATGATAACTGAAATCTACAGAAAAGAAAAGGAGGACTTGTGGCACCTTAGAGACTAACCAATTTATTTGAGCATGAGCTTTCGTGAGCTACAGCTCACTTCATCAGATGCATACCGTGGATTGCAAAGGAAGAAAAATGGTGCTTGAGAATTTAGAGTCAAAATCCAGCGAGTCAGACTTTTGAATTCGGCTTGTTACAAAAAGGACTAGCAAATGAATGGTAAAAACAGGTCTGATCCATGCCACCCCCACCAAATGCGTCCTGCAAAGCTGCTCGCCTCTTCTCTCCCTCACCCAGTGGTGGCTCCTAACCCAGCAAGCCTTGGGAGCGGCTCATATATACAGGTCTGCAGTCTCCTGCTGCCCCAGCCTTCTCCTCTGCTCCCATGGCACTTAGCTGAGCCAGGACAGCATGTGCGGCCCCAGCCTGATGGGGCCCAAAAATGGGCATCCCCGGCCTCTGTCCTGAGCAGGTGGGAGGAGCAAAAGGAGGAAGAGATCTAAACACTTGTGAACAGAAGAGAGAAACATTCCGCCTCCCTTGCTCTGTTGTGTGTGCAATGAGGAGAGGGAAGGGTGACTGTACAGGGCACGGCAGTTGAGGGGCACAGGAAAGATGCATCAATTCATAGCAAGATGGGCTGCAAGAACAACTGCCTTAATAGCTTTTGCATTAGCTTACAGGGTCACTGGGTGCCCACTACCTAACTCACCCCTTTGGGACAGCATGGAAGATACAAACAGTCTATAAAGACAACCACCAGCATGTGCTACTCCCATCCAGGGCCCTTTCCGAGCTAATGGGGCAAAGCACAGACATTTCTAGCCAGAGTCTGGATTCTCTTTCTTGATTCTTTCTTGTTTTCCATCTCCCAGGGCTCCAAATTTCCCTCCCCATCCAGCCCAAACAGCCACATCCCAAAAAGATGAAGTTATATGGCCAAAAGCTTCCCAGAGCCCTCTCACCTCCAGTCAGACTCCTGCAATTCACAGTCCAGGATTCCCCTGCAGCAGTGACCCTGGCTGAGTAAGAGACTGATGGCTTTTCATTGCCATGTTGTAAAGCTTTTCCTATGAGGAACTGAATGGATTGAAACCCACTGACTTTGGGAATGAGGGGTGTAGCCATTCAATTAACTGCCCGGAGATCAGCTTTGGAAGTTGTGGCAGAAAAGGGAGTAGCCCTAGTGGGCTTTTTAGGATGCGGACGTGCTGGTTGACTGAGTTTGCCATGGGTAATGAAGTATCTCTACGTTTTACATGTAAGACATAGCCTCAGCGTCTGGTCCCTCCCTGTTGCTATTGCTTGACAGAGGCACAGTCTATCAGGGGCAATTTACAAAGGATTCCCACCGGTGCTAATGCTGCGTTAACATTAATGTTGAATCAGTGCATTCCTGGCACTGGCAGGAATTTTTTGTCTAAGACCAAGACCTTTAAACTCTCCAGTGAAACTTATCAGGCAAGTTTCCCAAGCACACATTCCAGCCAGTTTTGGATGGTTCCAGAAACTAGCCTACGGCAGAGATGATAAATTGGAAATTAACCAAGCAGAGTGGGCAGGAAGAGGTGCAACGTCGGCAGGTACGTTAGGCAGGATGACCATGTCAGGGATATAAACCCTCTTGCATCAGGGCACAAACAAACAGCTAGCTGACGGGGTGAGGAGGCAATTCCCCCACTATGGGGATCCTTCATCATGTCTCATTTCAAGACAAACTAAGAGCACAGGGGCACAATCTCTAGGAAAAGAGGTGTGTTCTCACCACGTTAGCTAACACCTGGTAACTAATGAGGGAAACACCTAGTGCAGGCCAGGTCAAAATGCGCGACTGAGATTCAGGCTGCATCACATAAGTGAGCTCTGAATAGCTTCATAGTTCCTCGGAGAGGAGTTGGTGACATCCTGGAGCAGGGATCGTGCTTAGGAGCAGATCTAAAGCCTACAATTGAGCCTTGCAGAACAGATGCAGGAGTACCATCTCCTTGTCCCAAAAGAAGTCACCCTGTCAAAGCAGTCCCTGCAGGATGGAGGAAAGCTAAGAGACTGGGCCACCTTCTCCACTCCGTCATGCTCCAGGCCTTGCTGCAGTGCAGAGGGAGGGTGGAATCCAACGGGGGAGAAGCAATCTCCAGAGCTAATGAATCCTGAACTTGAGTCAGGCAAGCTGAGCAGCACCTCACCTTTGCAATCAGTCATCAGCAATATTCAGTTACAGCCAGGTAAACCAACACTTTCCAAACAAGACAGTCAGGTGCTTTGGCTTCCCATCACAAAACCCAGATTCTAGCAACGTTATCTTCTCAGCCATCCCCACAAGCTGTGGTCAGGCACTTAGTGAGTTGAGAGATCAGCTTCTTCCATGAGCTAAACTGTTACAGAAGGGACAAGAGGCGGGGCAGAAGAGAGGGAGAACATGTATCTCAAAAATCTGATGAGCAGGTACGTGACAAACTGCCATTCACTGATTAGCTATCAGATCAAAAGGTTCTGCTCTTTTATCAACTCTGTTCTTTCGGTATGAAGAAAGCGTATTTAGCAGATCTAGTCTTTGCATCAGGACAGTTTCCTCTTGCATTGCTGTCTTGTGCAAGTACCCTGGGAGTTTATTGGTTTGTCAGGTACCCCCAGAAAGAAAAGAACTACATGCATATATTTCTCTGAATGAGAGGTTTTCCCCTCCAGACACAAACAGCAACCCTTCCATTCAGAATAACCTCCATTGTACACGGAGAATACCCACACAAGAGAGAACACAAGTAAGATCCCTCGGAGATAACACAGTGTGTTTATGCCATCTGCAGCAGTTTACACCTGAACACGGAACAGCTGCTGAATTCTACATGTGGGTAGAGCGATAAGAAACGGACAGGTTCAGAACACAGAAAACAAAGAGCCATCATGATTTCACAGGTAAAGACACCCACCAGGATTTCAAAAGCTCTTTTCCTTTCAGGGCACTGGTTTAAGAGAATTACACCGTGCAATAGGGGTGAATGACTCAGATAAGATAGAATCAGAACTCTTGAACTTTCACCAAGAAATAAAATGGAACCTGAATCTTTGGTTAAATTAACTAACTCTGCTGAGTCACCACAATGTCATTTTCACATACCTCTCCTGCCTCTGAATGGGCTCTGCTAGCACTGTAGGAGACTGGGGATCAGTTACAAACTCTTGGGTTGAGTGTGCTGCAAACAAATGTGACTGAAAAATGAAGTATGATTCTATTTGGTGCCATCCCAGCTCACAGTTAAGTTTCCCCCTTGGCCAGCTGAGATGTTGAATCCTTGACTTCCCTATCTGTGCAAGGTCCACTTTGATCCTCTCTTATACAGATATGCCAAAGCAGGAATCTCTCCCTCTCCACAGTACGGAAAAGTAATGATCACCCGGGATGGGTGAGGTCAGAACAAGGTGCCTAAGCTTGCTACCAAGGCAATTCAAGCATTTATTTTCATCGCCTGAAATGGTGGCAGATGCACGGGGGAGTTCAGAGGGGACTCGAAGGCCATGCTTACACGATGGGTACTTTGCCAGGACAGCTATATGTGATGGGGTGTATGCCCCACATCAGCCCTGAGAGAGCGGAATTAGGCCAGGCAGGCCCAATCACAAGTATGCAGCAAACAAGGAAGATTTAGGCAGTGTGGAGAGCTTTGATCAGAAAGAAGCTCACCTGTGAGGGAATAGGCAAGGGATTCTATAAAGCCTGGAGGCCAGCAATAGTGTAGGTGGCAGCAAGGAGGAAGCCTGCAGTCAGTGATGTGCTGCCAAAATCTTAACAACGGGTTCCCTCCTCACCCCATGAGGGGGTCGTTGCCCTCCCCCGCCCCCTGGGACTCCTGCCCCATCCAACCCCCCTGCGTTCCTTGACGCCCCGCCCCCAGGACCCCTGCCCCATCCACCCCCCTCCCCTGTCCCCTGACTGACCCCAGAACCGGGCAGGAGGATCTCGTGGGCCACCGTAGTGGGTGCCCACCCCACCCCTAAGAGCCAGAGGCACCTGCCGGGGGACGAGGTGGGGAATCCCGGCGGTGCTTACCTAGGGCAGCTCCCAGGAAGCATCCGGCAGGTCCCTCTGGCTCCTAGGGGCGGGGGAGCGTAGCTGGGGGGGAGCGGCTGCTCCCCCACTGATCACATCAAAAGTGGCGCCTTAGGCGCCGACTCCCTGGGTACTGGTCCCAGCTCACCTCACCTCTGCTCCACCTCCTCCCCTGAACACGCCCCGCTCTGCTTCTCCGCGCACCCCCCCCGCCCGGCTTCCCGCGAATCAGCTGTTCGGCGGGAAGCCGGGGAGGACTGAGAAGCAGGCCGTGGCTTCCCGCTCAGACTGAGGGTGGCGGAGGTGAGCTGGGGCGTGGAGCGGTTCCCCCCTCCCCCCCCCCCGGGTTACCTGCTGCGGCACGGGCGGTCCTCCTCGTGCCGCCCCCCCCCGCCCAAGCTCACTTCAGCTCCGCCTCCCTGGGAAGCCCAGGGTGGGGGGCTGAGAAGCAGAGCGGGGCGGCGCGTTCAGGGGAGGAGGCGGAGGTGAACAACCGGTTCTAAAAGGGCTTCTAAATTTAACAACCGGTTCTAGCGGACCGGCGCGAACCGGCTCCAGCTCACCACGGCCTGCAGTCTCTCTCCCTGGAGTAAGGGGAGTATTAGACACGATAATTCGACTCCCCCACTGGATCGATCGCTGCCTACCGATCCAGCAGGTAGTGTAGACAAGCCCTAAACTCTCCGGGGCCAGGGATGGCATTACTCTGCTTGTATAGCGCTCGACTCAGTGGCGCCCCCACCCTGGCTGGTCCCGAGGCAGTAAACATGATCGTGTGCAACTTGCAGACACTCCTTTCCTTTGCACATTACCTCCTGAATTTGGCCCTCTGAACATAAGGGAGTCTGAGTCAGTGCAACTAAGCAGCTGAGGGGTCAGAAGAGAGGAGTGAAGCAACTAAGAGGACGATGTAATGAGGTGCATAGCAGCCCTCCCACCCCCGGCTTTTTCTGGCTCCTTGGCATGTGAATCACGGATGTATGAGTAGGTCTAAGGGAGTCTGACCAAGTGAACTGGAATCTAAGGCTTTGTCTACACTGCGGGGGTTGCACCATTACGCTCCTTTACACACCTCCTCTGAATTTAGTTCCTAGTCTTACAAAACAAAACAAATCGAGCCCAGCCCGTCAGGAAATGCTCTGTGTTTTCAGTAGATCTAATACAGGCTAAGCACACTAGCGAGCTGAGTGCAGAGGTGCTCAACGGCTGCAGCCTTCACTGCGTCGTGGGTGCTCGGCCCCTCTTAAAATCAGGCTGTAAGTGCATTCAGCACGTGACTCTCTCTCTTTTTTTTTTTTTATTATTATTATACAAGAGTTTCATTGAGTCAAACATTATGTGGTCACTTAGCAGCTAACCTTTCCTCACAAAGAGGAGAACACATGGCATCTGTTCTGGGTCTTAAGATCACAAGCCCATCCAGCTCCACCTTCCCTTAAAGATAAGGCCTTGTGTAAATCATGGGTTATTAAAATAAAGTCATCAGGGCAGCCCCATGGGTAAGTGTTGGCATTTCACGGGAGATGCACAGCCACTAAGTCCCCCCTCCCCACAAACTGCTGTGACTTTTCCAACAGTGGATAGATGGAAGCTGGCGTCCCAGCTTCCTCCTCCTGGCTGAGGCCCCAGCTGCTAATGGGGGGTAGTGGGTTGGTTCTGTCCCAGAGAGGGGTGGATAGGTGGCAGGCCAGTCCCAGCCCAGGGGATAGAGCGTATGTGGTATGATGGGTAGATGGTGTCTTACACACGGCACTGTCCGTATGGCCCAGCTCTAGTCCAGGCTGCTGGTGCTGCTTCCTGTCTGGCCAGCCTGGGATGGGGGGCAGCACCGACAACACACAGAATTTAGGAGCCCCAGATCACCCTGCAGCAGCCTCCAGCAGGCCTAGGGGAGACATCGCAGGAGCTGAGATTAGCATCTGCCACTTGGAGCACAAGGATCCGGGCGAGACCAGGATCCAACCCCCCCACACCCTGCTGGGGAAGGTCCCTTTCACATACACACCCTGATCCACCCACCCGGGGAGGGCCCCCTTCACACACCCGCTCATGCGCCAAGCGGGTGCTGTGGGGTGGGCCAGGCTGGGGCTCCGAATTGCCTCACCTTGTCAGTGCCGGCCCCCTCTCCCTACTGGCTAGCCAGACAGGAAGCAGCTGGTGCCAAGTGGTTAGAGTCCCCTTCCCCTGCCACCAGCGGCCATATTACCCCAGGGCTGTGATTTTCTCAACAGCAGGGAAGGGGAAGTGGACATTCCCACTGCTGCCTTCACGCTGTAGGAAAAAGAAATCACGATACTGGGCTAACTTCACTGTTTCTGGGCAGTCCGTGAAATTGGGATTTACTCAGAGCTGACAGATGGCCGGCCGGCCAAAATGGATTTTGTGTGTAACAAAAGAGCACTGTCTCACCAGCTCCTCACCCTCTCCACTTTCAAACAGCTCTCAGGCTTTAAGATGTTAGTCGCTACTACTGCTTGAGACTTTCATGAGGAGCATGAGGCCACGAACGAAGGATGGTCCAATGGGTAGGGTGCTAGCCTGGGACTCAGAAGACCAGGGATCATTTCCCTGCTCTGCTACAGGCTTCTTGCGTGATCTCAGGCAAGTCATTTAGCCTCACTGTGTAAGTTCCCTGTCTGTGCAATGAGAACACTAATACTTCCTTCCCTCCCAGGGGTGCTAGGGGATACGTTAAAGATGTGGGAGATGTCCAGATACTAGACAGATGAGACTGAAGGCAGGTGTTCTCTGCTGCTTGCCTCCCATTTGCTTCTGCATGTTCCAGTCCACAACAGAGCATTCTGTGCACCCAATGTAATGAAGGGTAGGGCTGACGTGAGCTGCTGCCTTTGGGCCAAATTTTTATCTCAGTTACACTGGTGTAAATCCAGAGTAACACTCCCAGACTTTGTCCGTGAATCTGACTCCTACTTTGGTAAACTGGCACAGTTCCTTAAAAATAGGTAGAAGCCACTCCCAGGGAATGGTTTTATTTTCTCCTCACTAGATCATTCCCCAGCTCTCAGCTCAGAGAGGACACTATTCCTAAACTTTGATGGCTGGGGAGTTCAAAGAGGATCATTAAAGCTGTTAGAGGAAGTTACTGCAGAAGAGAAAGGCAGAATTAAGAGGAACAAGTTGCTCTAAGAAGCTACTGCATCTGTCTGATCCAGGGAGCACCTTACCAAGAGCAAGACCAGATTTCTTAGCAATGACACTAAGCAACTGGCATGTTACTACGGGAACAAACAGACCACGGCATACAGTGTTAAGCAGAGACAATGCAACTGCCACTGAAAGGGACTTACTTAGAAAACAGAGGGGCTCACTTTTTTTTTTTTTTTTTTTTAAAAACAGTTTCCTGTTGAGAATTTACCTCAAGATTAAGTAGTTGGAGAGGACAGCTGTGGTATGTTACAGGAGCTCGGTCAGCTTAAAAAGAACGTCATACTGTGAACAGTTTTCTTCGCCTGGGTTTCTAACACAACCTTAGCTGATTAAAAATCCAGTTAGCTCAATGAAACTCAGTGAAGTCTGTTTACAGCCAAATTCACTTTTAGGTCCCTTCAGCATTTGGGAGGCAAAGAAGGAATGGGAATGCATTAAAATGAAACAGCTGCTTTTATTCAGAATTTTATAAGCCATATATGGCAAAGAATTTTTTTGGGAGAAATGGGGTGAAGCTAAGAGTTCCCCATAAGATGATTAATATGCCTCATGTGAGAGAAGAGAATTTCATCATCAGCTTAGGCACAGGGAGCAGATGGAAACAATGATGAACCATGAACAGCTTTAGATACTGACACATTCTTAACCTATATACAGTTACTTCTGTGTTTCAGGCACAGCAGTACCATTAGGTGTTTTTGAACTAGCAATGGCTCCTGAAGTCCGTAGATGGTATGTGAGGGGATCAGGGAATTGTTGGTATGCCTGCCTCATGTTCATAGAATCATAGAATATCAGGGTTGGAAGGGACCCCAGAAGGTCATCTAGTCCAACCCCCTGCTCAAAGCAGGACCAATTCCCAGTTAAATCATCCCAGCCAGGGCTTTGTCAAGCCTGACCTTAAAAACCTCTAAGGAAGGAGATTCTACCACCTCCCTAGGTAACGCATTCCAGTGTTTCACCACCCTCTTAGTGAAAAAGTTTTTCCTAATATCCAATCTAAACCTCCCCCACTGCAACTTGAGACCATTACTCCTCGTTCTGTCATCTGCTACAATTGAGAACAGTCTAGAGCCATCCTCTTTGGAACCCCCTTTCAGGTAGTTGAAAGCAGCTATCAAATCCCCCCTCATTCTTCTCTTCTGCAGGCTAAACAATCCCAGCTCCCTCAGCCTCTCCTCATAACTCATGTGTTCCAGTCCCCTAATCATTTTTGTTGCCCTTCGCTGGACTCTCTCCAATTTATCCACATCCTTCTTGAAGTGTGGGGCCCAAAACTGGACACAGTACTCCAGATGAGGCCTCACCAATGTCGAATAGAGGGGAACGATCACGTCCCTCGATCTGCTTGCTATGCCCCTACTTATACATCCCAAAATGCCATTGGCCTTCTTGGCAACAAGGGCACACTGCTGACTCATATCCAGCTTCTCGTCCACTGTCACCCCTAGGTCCTTTTCCGCAGAACTGCTGCCTAGCCATTCGGTCCCTAGTCTGTAGCTGTGCATTGGGTTCTTCCGTCCTAAGTGCAGGACCCTGCACTTATCCTTATTGAACCTCATCAGATTTCTTTTGGCCCAATCCTCCAATTTGTCTAGGTCTTTCTGTATCCTATCCCTCCCCTCCAGCGTGTCTACCACTCCTCCCAGTTTAGTATCATCCGCAAATTTGCTGAGAGTGCAATCCACACCATCCTCCAGATCATTTATGAAGATATTGAACAAAACCGGCCCCAGGACCGACCCTTGGGGTACTCCACTTGATACCGGCTGCCAACTAGATATGGAGCCATTGATCACTACCCGTTGAGCCCGACAATCTAGCCAGCTTTCTACCCACCTTGTAGTGCATTCATCCAGCCCATACTTCCTTAACTTGCTGACAAGAATACTGTGGGAGACTGTGTCAAAAGCTTTGCTAAAGTCAAGAAACAATACATCCACTGCTTTCCCTTCATCCACAGAACCAGTAATCTCATCATAAAAGGCGATTAGATTAGTCAGGCATGACCTTCCCTTGGTGAATCCATGCTGGCTGTTCCTGATCACTTTCCTCTCATGCAAGTGCTTCAGGATTGATTCTTTGAGGACCTGCTCCATGATTTTTCCAGGGACTGAAGTGAGGCTGACTGGCCTGTAGTTCCCAGGATCCTCCTTCTTCCCTTTTTTAAAGATTGGCACTACATTAGCCTTTTTCCAGTCATCCGGGACTTCCCCGGTTCGCCACGAGTTTTCAAAGATAATGGCCAATGGCTCTGCAATCACAGCCGCCAGTTCCTTCAGCACTCTCGGATGCAACTCGTCCGGCCCCATGGACTTGTGCACGTCCAGCTTTTCTAAATAGTCCCTAACCACCTCTATCTCCACAGAGGGCTGGCCATCTCTTCCCCATTTTGTGATGCCCAGTGTAGCAGTCTGGGAGCTGACCTTGTTAGTGAAAACAGAGGCAAAAAAAGCATTGAGTACATTAGCTTTTTCCACATCCTCTGTCACTAGTTTGCCTCCCTCATTCAGTAAGGGGCCCACACATTCCTTGGCTTTCTTCTTGTTGCCAACATACCTGAAGAAACCCTTCTTGTTACTCTTGACATCTCTGGCTAGCTGCAGCTCCAGGTGCGATTTGGCCCTCTTGATAACATTCCTACATGCCCGAGCAATATTTTTATACTCTTCCCTGGTCATATGTCCAACCTTCCACTTCTTGTAAGCTTCTTTTTTATGTTTAAGATCCGCTAAGATTTCACCATTAAGCCAAGCTGGTCGCCTGCCATATTTACTATTCTTTCGACTCATCGGGATGGTTTGTCCCTGTAACCTCAACAGGGATTCCTTGAAATACAGCCAGCTCTCCTGGACTCCTTTCCCCTTCAAGTTAGTCCCCCAGGGGATGTTGCATATGACAAGAGCATTGTGATCTGGGTACCCCTTCGAACTCACAGGAACTCCACCTATGTTTGCAGGTTTTACTGTGTTAGGGAGAATTCAAACAAGGGCATTAAAGTGCCGCTGAGATTAAGCACAGCAGAAATGGGACAGATGGAAGGTCTCTCACTGCTAGGGATTTATTGGAAACAAGCACCAAGCCACATTCTCCTAATAAGAGACATTTATCTTGTGACTGCATTCTAGGTTTTGATTTTATAAACCAATGGCTAATAATGATGTGAAAATAAAAATAGATTGATTGACATTGGAGCAATAAACATGGAGCATATCTGAATGGTTAGGACAAGTTTGTGGTTTTATTCCCAGCTCAGCCACTGATTCATTATATGAGTCACCTAATTTCTCTGTATTTCCATTTCCCCATCTACAGAATGGATACAATACTACTAAATTTCTATGCAGTGTTTTAAACTGTGCAGATGAATGGTGGCATAGAAGTACTTAACAGTAATAGGAGTAGCTCACCATACCATTGCTGAGATGTTGCATTTGGAATCATGGAGGACCAAGTTTTCAAAAGAATCCAAGCCAGATTCTCACATGCCCCATACTCAGCAGCAACCACTGAGGCACTGACAGCCAGCACACCCACCTCTTGAAAATCTGACCATTGGGGCCCAATCCATCTCCCACTGAAATGATTCTCATTGACCTCACAGGAGTTAAATCAGTCCCTTACTGAAGTGACTTATTTTGTGTCAGGCTGAAATTAGCTTATCCACATTACATTTTTGAATAGGTGGTTTTCTGTTTGTTTGAAGTGTATTCTCCACCAGCCCCCTTTCCAGCTGCTGAGGATCACTTGCCAACAACCTGACTGCCAGAGATTTTAATCTGGAGTACTCTGATGAGAAATTAAATCCCTAATAATCTGCTGCCCATAGCCTTCCCCTCACTTTTTGCATGTGCAAACAAGTTTTAAACAATGGCACCAATTTATGACTCTGCATACAGGTTTCAAGTGGGAACCCATCACAATGGATTTATTTTGATCTCTTGCAATTCCAAGAGACCGCTTGGCTTAATCAGTTTCTCTATCTCCCCATACTCAGCTTGCAACCTTTAGTGTCCGGTCCTGCTCACCCATTGCTGAGCCTGAAGACTGCACTTGTAATTAGTGGTTTAAAAAACAAACAAACAAACAGACAGACAAACTAGAATAAAATGTAGGACTATTCTTGTTATTTTATTGAGAATGCCTCCTACTGCACATATAATTTCTGAACTATCCATTGACATTTTTAAGCAATCTACCCTGCAATTTCTGTAGAGCCAGAAGACAGGCTATTTTGCTCAACTAAACAAAACAAAAAACAAAACAGCCTTTGGGATCTTTGTACATTTGGAACTAACCATTAAAACAGGCTGAGAAAATCTTTGCCTGACAACAGGAGATATTGTTGGGTGCCTATTTCTCATTCTTACAGCTAACCAAATGCAGCAAGAGGGATAGCTACTAGGGTCCACATTAGAACCAGATTGTTGTGGCATTACTAACTATAACAGGTTCTGATCTTGCAAACATGCCCATAAGTAGTTCTGCTGATTTCAGTAGGATTTCTCCTGTGCTAAGTGGTCACAGATTGGGCCTAAAACAGATCAGATACAGCCCCTCCCCTGGCCTCGTGCCAAGAGCTCTCTGCACTTTTAGGATTGGGGTCTTGGAGAGGACTTCAAATTTATTTAGCTACATCAAGCTTTAATTTCTATTATCTGAATGTTATAGGCCAGCTTGTAGCCTCTGAGGTCCTAATCCTGCAAATACTTACACATGTGCTTAACTTGACTACCACAAGTAGTCCCGCTCAATCAATGAAACTGCTCACAGCAGCCAAGTTAAGTATATGCATAAGTGTTTACAGAATTAAGGCCTAACAGTTTTCTTCCTCCCCCTACAACTCTACACTCCAAGGTAGAAATTACTTCTTTTTTTAAATCTGCAACCTGGCTTCTTACCACGTTCATTATGTGCAATTCACCGAGAGCACACCAAAGCCAGAGAAGTCACACTCCAAAGTTCCCATCCGGCTTTAAAATGTTGTTTTGTAAGCACCTATCAAAATTATCTCCCCTGTCCTGAAAACAAAAAGCTGTGGATAATCTTTCACATCTCAGAGTAATTTACAGAAAGTCAGTTATTTCCACTCTGTGCCTTCCCATCACCAGTCTAAAAAACAAAAGGAATTTAACCAACAACCTGCTATCTGCTCCTGTTAGTTTTGAGCACATGATCCAGGGCTAGTTAGATATGTCAGTGAGGGGAGTTTACATTTTTTTTTAAACTGTGATTAGTCAGTATATAGGGAGGGCTTGGCAATCAAGGCAGTTAACAGAAAAGGGAAGAAGTGGGTAGTATCAACCTTAGTGGCCTGTTTATAAATAGAGACAAAGTGGTGAGAGAATATCTTTTATTGGACCAACTTCTGTCGGGGAAAGAGACAAGCTTTGGAGATTCACAGAGCTCTTGTTCAGGCCAGACAAGGTAACCAGCTGTGCACAGCTAAAAATGTTTATAAATAGATCTTAAGGGACAGGTGTTCCTCTACCAACCTGAGGGGGAACAGACAGAGCAGTAGTTTACCAGAAAGTAACAAAGACAGGCTAGAGGAATGGAAGGTTACTGAGAGAAGAGCTTGCAGGGGAATAGATTGAGGCATGTTCCTTTACCTCCTCTATCGCTCTTTGCTATTCAGTGGCTCTTTGTTGACACCAAAACTAATCTGTTGCATAACCACCCTCGATGTTGCTGTAAAACAATTTAGGAAAAGGAAGAAGGAGAGAGAATTCCCTAGCTGTGAGAGGAAAGCCAGTCCCTGATTTAGCTAGAGGGCACTCTTCTCGTTACCAGCCTCTTTGCTTTACTTGCAAACAAAAGATAGAAAACTGGTGGGGTGAGGGTGGAGGACAGCGAGAGAAAGGGAAGAAAGAAAAGTGAGATCCCAGGGTCAGCCGGAACCTTACCATTCAGCCGCACTGTGAATTGTCTCCTCTTGCGATCGTGCTCCACCTGGATGGGGCAGTTCTGCTCCAGGATATTGAGCTGAGCGGCATGTGCCATGCTGCTGGGTGGGTGGGTGGTGATGGTGGTTGTTTTTTTTTTAACGGGGGCAGAGAGATGTCGTTCGTTCTTCTAGGGCTGGACTCACTCCTTCTCTCCCTGGTCAGCAGGGGGAAGGGACAGGACGAGGACCGGCGGGGAGAGACATGGTGAGCGCCTGCTGAAACTGACACACGGCAACACACACACCAAAAAAAAAAAAAAAAAAAAAAAAAAAAAGCCAGGAAATCAGCTGTGAACTCACGTGCTGACCTCCCAGCCAATGCCCGAGCAGCCTTTTTGTTTTGATACATTCCATTCGACTCTTAAAGGAACACTGCACCTTGAAACCCACCCCCCATTCCCGCACCTTCTGCGCCTCCCCCATATATAGAGAAGTGAACTTCTCTGCTGAAGGGAAAAGAATCATGCTGTCTTAAGCAAGGGGGTATTTTTATGATTCATTTCTCCCAAGTGATTCATTTCCTCCTCCGAAATTATTACAGAGCCTGCTGATTGTCCTCAGGGGGCAGCTGAACTCACCTGGGGTCACAGGCTTCCCTGCTCTGTGTCACCCAAAGGAAATTCGAAATCATTTCCATTCTTTCTGTGGGCTCACCTACACGGGGAAATGTTCCGGCACAGCTATGTCACTACAGTTACACCTCTCTAGTTACATCCGGGTAAAGCCCTGTGTGGACATTCTTATTAGGGAATGAAAGTGCCTTTTTCTGGTTTAACACACGTTTGAAAGCAGTTGAGGGAATACACCTGTTTCCGAGGAACTCATTTTCCTCTGGGGGTCGGGAAATCACGATGAGTGATGCCACAGGGCTCACTTTAATTTACAAGGTAAGTGACGCTATTTTGCAAAACCAGAGCGAGAAACAAAGTTACATGTTGCAAGGACAAAGTTCCTGTGCAATTTGTCTAGAGAGTTGAACAGGCTCACAAATATTAAAAGAAAACATGTTCTTTGTCTTGGCCACCTTACAGGATACAAAGATTAAAAAATAATTAACCTGTACAGTCAGTGATTTGTACTGTGGTTTCAAATCATGCTCCATCTGAAGGATAAAGGGCCCGATTTTCCACTCACTTACAGCCAGTTGCTGCTCCCTGGCCCTGGAACAAGAGCTGGCCCCCTAGCCCTGGAACAAGAGCCGCTGCCACCCTTCCCTTCCCTACTGTGCTGGGGAGGCTGTCACAAGAGGCAACAGAACCATCTTCCCCAGCTTTTTGCCAGCAGTGAGTTCCCCTGCAGGAGGGGAATTCTTCACTGGTTCTCTCCAGCTGCTTTCACTCCACTTTGTGCTGTGTTCACAGTGAAAAGTGAATTTAGCAGACCAGACAATCCAGGTCCTTTATTTAGGCCATGATCCTGCAGTGAACTCTATGTTGGAAACCTCTGTGTCCATGCAGCACCCTGTTGGTGCAGGGATTTGTCAGTGCAGACCTCATTACAGTATCCCAGTCATGAGAGAATCTCAACCAGATGTTCCTCCTCTATGCCCTGGTCTCCATTGGACACTAGATTAGACTTCATTTGATGCTGCATAAATCTAATCTAATATGCTCAGATGGGGGCTATGTAAGTACCTAGGTAGAGAACTAATACAAGTTCCCAGTACACATTTTTCTGATAGTTTTCACACAATGCATAGTTAGACTGTGGAACTCATTGCCAAGGAAATTGTGCAAGCCAAGAATTTAGCAAGATTCAAACAGGAACTTGACTTTTATATGGATATCAAGAATACCCAGAGTAATCCTCAGACTTCAGGTTTTAGTCCAAGCTTTAGCTGCTAAAAATCAAGATGAGACCTAATGTGGGGGGCAGATTATCCCACATTTAGTGCTGGCCACTATCAGACTGAATACTGGACCAGATGTCCACAGATCTGATCCTGTATGTATGGGCATTCCCATTTTTAATCTCTACCAGTGAGTGTGATACATTTGAGTGAAACTGCTTTGGACGAACTTAATAAAATACAGTTTAAAAGATTATTGGAGAAGACTACATTATTGTTATTCTGTATCAAATGGTAGGGAACTGGGAATAATAATATTTAATAATTAGTAATACTTTGACCATCTATAGTGCCTTTAAACCAAAGATCTCAAGGAGATTAACAAACTTGAATTAATTAACTTTGTCAAGTTTTTGTCCAAGGTCACACCCCACATAAGTGAGGCAGGATGGTCCAGTGGTTTGCATGTTAACTTCAGGCTCGGTAGACCTGTGTTCAATTACTTTCTCTGACACAGACCTTTTGTGTCACCTTAGGTATGATACTTAGTCCCTGTGTCTCTTTCCTCCGTTAGAGGTGTTGTGAAGATATATGCAATAAAGATTATGAGGAGTTCAGACACTACAGTAATGGATGCTTTATATGTACCTTAATAGAGCTAAGCTTAATAGTCCTGACTAGTAGCTGACTGCTATAACTAATAGACAGTGCTGTCATCTGTGTAGCTCCAGATGGTCCTGTGAAAGATTTACCAAGAATCATGTGAATTAAATGAAAGGGAGAATTTGATTTAATGTGGACAAAAGCAAGTTCCACACACCTGGGTTCTTTCAGCAGCCCCCTGAAAATATGTTGCAATATTAGATGCTATGGATTTATCTTCATGTTGCATGAGGATTATACCCTTGCTAGGATTTCAGAACAGGTACTCAAATGCCAAAGCAGCATCTCTGCCAGCTGAACTAGGGAGAATTCCCAAATGCTTTTGGTAGTTGATATCTTCTATCAGGTTTCCAGTCACTGAGAGGCAAGACTGTTGCATGTCACTGTCTGAGATCATGGAGTGTTTAGCTGGATGATCCACCACCTAATCACACACTGATCTCTCCATCCCAGAGCCTGCAAATCTACACAGTGATCCACAGCATGTAATAAAACTTTAGAAATGTGTGGTGGCCTTTTAGGAATGTTAAAAATCCATCCCCATATGGAGAATGACAAGAACATTTGAGCTCTGTTGGGAATTTTGTCTGTATCTCTGCCTGGTTGCCTCTGCCTCAGGCCAGCAATTAGAGCTACCTCTGACCTTCCAGATACACTTATTCAGCAAAGCAATAGCTGCAGCCTATGACAATCAGCTCAGACAGACAGAAGGAGTCACAGGCCGCAGAGAAGGTAAAGGTGCTCAAAATGGGATCTCATCCTGGGAAGACAATGGGAGTTCTGCCATTGACTTCAAAGATCCCCAGCATCAATCCCAGAATGCCTGCCTGTTATTCTGTGTCATCAGGATTCAGGCCATGAAATTCTTGCTGGATATTTCTCTTTATTACACTCGAGGATGTTTTGTATGTTCTTATACTCTACCTAGCAATGACATGTTACCATATCGAATTTTCATGATAAAATATTGTATTGATACTTCTGCAGCACCTTTCTCATCTGAGGATCACACAGCACTTTAGGAACAACAATTTAACTAAGCTACACAGCAATGTGGGACTTAGATGAGAAATACAGAGGGATTGTTTCATTCAGCCCTTTCAGGGAAACCACCGCTGGTGTGGAAACCAGTACATGATTAACAATGTAGAGTAACGCTGCACAGCGGTTTGGGAGAGGAAACGAAGAACAACACTTAATTTGATTTAAACTGAAAGGGAAATTCAAAAAGACTAAATATAATTACTGGTGATGGAATTTGCCAAGATATGAAGGTTAACACCTCTACACTTGCAAAAAGCCCCAGAGGCTCCTTAAGACCACGAATGGTCAAGACCTCACAGAATTTACTTTTAACTGGAAAAGCAGCACCTCCAGGAGCAGAATTACTGGTTCAATATTGATGCAGAGGGAAAAGTGGCCCCTACTATGTCACCGGCACCACTTCCTGCAGTGTTTCAGAGTAGCAGCCGTACTTAGGAGGTTTTTTTCCATTCAAATCGCAATCAAGCCCCGTCCTGTTCAGATTTGGGATCACAGGAGAAGGTGGAGTGGCTGCCAGTCTCGAGTTCAGACTCTATTACTGATTCATAGACTCATATGTTTTTAAAGCAGAAGAAATTATTATGATCAACTAGTTGATCTCTTGCAGACACAGGCCAAAGAACTGCATCTAGTAGTTCATGTGTTAAGCCTGATAACTTGTAGTTGAACAAGAGCAAATATCTAGTCCTGATTTAAAGATTTTAAAGATGCAGAATCCACCGTCTTCCTTGGGAAGTTGTTCCCAGGGTTAATCACCCTCACTATTAATATGTGTTTTATTTCCAATCTGAATATTTTTAGCTTCAGCTTCCAACCACTGGATCTTGTTATGTCTTCTCTGCTAGATTAAAGACCCCTCTAGTACCAGATATTGTCTCCCTCTGTAGGTACTTGTAGACCGCCATCAAATCACCTCTTAACCTTCTTTTTGATAAGCTGAATAGATCCGGCTCCTTAAATGTCTCACTATAAATCACGTTTTCCCGTCCTTTAAACATGCTTGTAGTTGCACTCTGAACCATCTCCCATTTTTCAAAATCCTTTTACAAGTGTGGACACCAGAATTGGACATAGTATTCCAGTGCTGATCTCACTAATGCCAAATACAGAGGCCATATCACCTCCCTGCTCCTATTCAGAATGCCCCTGTTTATACATCCAAAGATTCCGTGAGCCCTCTTGGCTACAACAGCATGTTGAGAACTCAGAAATTCGGTAACAGAGAGCTTTTCAATCTAGCAAACAAAGGTGTAACAAGATCCAATGACTGGAAGTTGAAGCTGGATAAATTCAGACTAGGAATAAGATGCAATTTTTTAACAGTGAGAGTAATTCATCACTGGAACAATTTACCAAGGGCAGTGATGCAGTCTCCATCACTGGAAATTTTAAAATCAGGATTGGATGTTTTCCTAAAAGATACACTTTAGTTCAAACAGAAATTCAGGAAAAACCCATGACTTGTGTTACACAGGCAGGCAGACTAGATGTTTTCAATGGTCCCCTCTGTCTTTATAATCTATTAATCTATGTTTAGATGGTTTCCAGCCTGCCTCCTTTTCCAGAGTCACTATTTCCCAGAATGCAGACCCCATCCCATAACTTTGACCACGATTCTTTGTTCCAACAGTTATGCCCCTGAATTTAGCTGTATTAAACTGTACCGTTATGAGCTGGGTGTAGGGTTACCACCCATCCCAAATTAGGCAGGACAGTCCAGAAATGCAGAGTTCAAGTCCCAGTCCTAGGCTGAATGACTCCGGGACAGCATTTGCTCTGCATCTGACTGAGGCTCAGGGGTGTTGCCAGCTTCTTCCTGGTGGTGGTGGTAGCAGGGGGCTGAGGTAGGCCTTAGCCCCCCCTCACCATAAAGCCCCACCCCCTGTCCCTCCTCTCCCCTGAGGCCCTGCCTCCTGGCCAGGCCAGAAACCAGAGTGGGGCAGTAGTAACAGCTGCCCTGGATGGTGTGTCTCAGGGGGGCGGGCACACAGGCCGAGAGCTACTCTCAGACACCCTGGCCCCCTGTCCAGAGCAGGTGGAGGGTCTGAGGCTCCCCACAGTGGCCCAGGCTCCCTGGGTGGTTCTTACCATGGCCTGGCTATGGCTTCTGGCCTGGCTATAGGGTGGGACCTTGAAAGGAAGAAAAGGAGCAGGGAGTGCGGCCTCAGGGGGAAGAGGAGGAGCAGGAGGCGGGGTCATGGAGGGGGTGGGGTTCCTACATGTGTCCCTCTTTTGCCTTTTGAAAAGGTGGTCACACTAATTCAGTGGTTCTCAAACTTTTGTACTGGTGACCCCTTTCAAATAGCAAGCTCTGAGTGTGACCCCCCCTTATAAATTAAAAACACTTTTTTATATATTTAACACCATTATAAATGCTGGATTTGGGATGGAGGCTGATAGCTCTCGACCCCCATGTAATAACTTCACAAACCCCTGCGGGGTCCCGACCCCCAGTTTGAGAACCCCTGCACTAACTTTGTTATGGGTTCCTCACTGAGACTGATAAGCTTGAATACACTCTTCAGGTAACATAATTGTAAGGATAAGCCCCATCTAGGAGAAAGGAAATATGTGAACACACCCAGGAATGTTTGTTGAGTATTGTTTTAGGTACAGCTCTGTGTGTTGTGTGTGTGTGTGAAGGTGGAACACCGTGGACCAGAAACCAACACAGCCAGCCAGAAGGAGCTGCTGAAAATACAGTATCTAACCCTGAAAGAAACCTGGGGGGAGGTTTTTGGTTCAGGATGCAGGCTGAAAAGAGCAAAAGAAACTGTTTTCTGCTATTTGCTTCCTTGTGTGTACATTCATTGTCAATGAACAAAACTGCATCAAAGAAATACCTGACTACCACAATTTCTGCTCCCAGGGGCCCAAACTAGCCACTCAGGCCAAAACAGGACCACAGCATAAAAAGTAACTGATTTCATTTCAGACAGCAAATTACACTCCTACCTACTTCAGGCCATCCCTGTGTTCTACTGGACTTAACTTAGCTATTGTGAAAACCATAGTGCATTCTGAGGTGTCAGAGCCGAGTGAGGGGACAGGGGATTGGGACAGGGGATCAGGACAAAGTTGGTCCTAAAAACCAAATAGTCTATTTTAGAATGTCAGCTGACAATGGTAAACTCATTGTAAATGTAAAGTGCTTGGTAAGTTGTTCCAATGGTTAATTACCCTCACTGTTAAAAAATGGTGCCTTATTTCTAGTCTGAACTTGGCTACCTTCAGCTTCCAGCCATTAGATCCCCTGTAAGCGCTAAGCGTTATGACGCTGATTATTCATGTGCTGAATACCCTTCTCATAGGCCTGGCTATTGAGGACATTCAGCACTATATGGCTGCCAATTCCCAGGATGTGGCAGTCTCCTCTGAACATAAGGTTTAGTGAAGCCTTTGTGACACCTTAGACCTCTCTTCCCATTGGCTTTCCCTTGGTAGAGATGCACTCAGCAGGACTGTCCCCTCCCACCCTGCGTGCATTCTTCATAGAGACCAGGACAATAAAAGAATTTGTGGAATGAAGGTGGGTGGAGAATATCAAAATCCTTATGTGGGTGATCTGTCTGTGCGTATGTTACTCAGGCAGCTTACTCAGCTTGTCCTTTAAGGCAGAGTTTCTTAGCCTATGTTGCCATTCAAATATGTGGAGGGAAGGTACAGTTGGTTAAAGCTCAGGGCAGAGAAGAAGGTAGGTTGGCTAAATCACTAACTTTTCTCCACTGGATTCCTAATGGATTTGAGTCCTCTGTGGCTCACATAAAAAATGAGTTTGGTAGCTGAAGCCTACAGATCCAGTTTCAAAAGTGGCCACTAATCATGAGACTGTACTTCCATTCTTGGGTGTCCTACCTGAGGTACTTGGGGGCTGATTGCCAGAATGGCTGTGCATCCGAAACTCCCACTCTCTTGATTTGGAACTATAGGTGCTTAGCAGCTCTGAAAAGCAGACATGAGATGCTGTCAGGGTTCCTTCCCCATTCTGAACTCTAGGGTACAGATGTGGGGACCCGCATGAAAGACCCCCTAAGTTTATTCTTACTAACTTAGGTTAAAAACTTCCCCAAGGTACAAACTTTGCTTTGGCCTTGAACCGTACGCTGCCACCACCAAGCGTTTTAAACAAAGAACAGGGAAAGAGACCACTTGGAGACGTCTTCCCGCAAAATATCCCCCCATGCCCTACACCCCCTTTCCTGGGGAAGGCTTGATAAAAATCCTCACCAATTGGTACAGGTGAACACAGACCCAAACCCCTGGATCTTAAGAACAATGAAAAATCAATCCGGTTCTTAAAAGAAGAATTTTAATTAAAGAAAAGGTAAAAGAATCACCTCTGTAAAATCAGAATGGAAAATACTTTACAGGGTATTCAGATTCAAAACACAGAGGATCCCCCTCTGGGCAAAATCTTAAAGTTACAGAAAACAGGAATAAACCTCCCTCTTAACACAGGGAAAATTCACATAAAACAAAAGATAAACTAATCCGCCTTGCCTGGCTTACTTATACTGGTTGCAATATTGGAGACTTGGATTAGGATGGGTTGGAGAAGATGGATTTCTGTTTGGCCTCTCTCAGACCCAAGAGAGAACAAAAATGTAAACAAAGAACACAAACAAAAGCCTTTCCCCCCCCCAGATTTGAAAGTATCTTGTCCCCTTATTGGTCCTTTGTGTCAGGTGCCAGCCAGGTTAGCTGAGCTTCTTAACCCTTTCCAGGTAACAGGATGTTCCCTCTGGCCAGGAGGGATTTTATAGCACTGTGTACAGAAAGGTGGTTACCCTTCCCTTTATTTTTATGACAGATGCCTTAAGTTGGGCTCCTTAAACATGAAAGTTTTGACCTTAGCACTTGCTTGATATTTGTCCATAACATAAAACCCACCACACAGGGCTGAGCCAGGGAGCAAAGCAAAGGGGGAGATGGGAAAGAAGAGGCACTCATTTAATTAATGCTGCAGACCAGGACAGAGATAGGAAACAGCAGCATGCCAGAGGGTGATGTCAAAGCAGAGGAGCTCCTGAGGGCTTGTGTGAGCCAAGAACAATGGCAGGGATGACGAAGGAGCAAGAAGGAGCACGGGGAAGTGTCTGATTTCTGTCTTTCATTTTCTCTTGGAAGAAATGCTGGCATTCAGCTCCTGTTGGAGCACAGCTGCTGCAAGCCCTTCCTCACTATGGTCAATGAACTGTGGCCATTAAAATGCAAAGCCAACATTTGTGCTAAAGAAACCTGGAAGGGCCAGCTTTAGAGCTAAAAGAGAGGTTCTCTAGAGTCTCATTAGTTTCTGGCCTCTCTGCTGAGTTTGCCAGTACCCACAAGGGGGCCAACTGATGCAGTGATTTTTACCAGGTAGACGCTTATCTACTGGCAACTGAGGGTGAGGGTGGCCTCAGTCTGTTATCAGACAGTGACAATGCTTGGTTACTCCCATGCTGGATTTGAACCAGTGACCTAGAGGTGGGAGACTTGGTATCTCATTATCAATCTCTGAGCCATTCAGCGACCCTTAAGATATGTCATTTAGCATGTCAAATCAGATCCATTTCTTGGCCTAACTGTGATCGGCTTAATATTCCTCCCACTAGGTGGCACAATCAGCACAACTGAAATGTCAGTATTCCCAGAACAAGTCTTACAAACAGCCTTCCCATCAATTCGATTCTGAGGAGGTCCTGGGAGCAAGCCAGGGCGTTCTTCCTGGTACCTGGGGTGACAGTGTGGTGAAGCAGAGGATGGGGAGTTATGGACAACCTGCTGCTCCTTTCAATGTGCATATCTTAAAAGCGTAAACACGACATAGCTACGCATGGGGGATGATTGTTGAATCCATACATGATGCCAGAATCTTGAGAAGGAGACAGTAAGAGCTGGATGAGAGAAGGCAGCAGTGTGTGGAGGGACTACGAACCATTAGGGAATTGCAGGCTCTGGAGAAGGGTGGCAGAGTGAGATACATGAGGAAGGAGAGGCACATGGTACCCTAGAGACTCTTTCAGGCTGTGGAAAGGAAGGAGATGGTGGGATTGACGGGGCAGGGAAGGCAGCAGCATAAGGAGTGATGGCGGGGGGTGGGATTTAGAGCAGAGAGGGAGGCTGTGGGATTGGGATTCACCAGGGAGGGAAAGCTGCAACGGGAGTGAAAAACACCAGACTTCCTGTGGCTGGTAACTCATCTTCTTCCAGCAATGTTCCTTGAGGTACAAGTATCGGCCTGAAAGCATAAACTGGCATCTTCCCTGAAATCTGCTGTCCTGCATATTTCGGAGGCTGTTTGTGGAGTGTCACTGTGTTGTGATGATTTGTGGTGTAGCAATGACAGGTCCATGGAATTTGATGACATCTCACTGCCATGTGATTCAGCTTGATGCAACGGGGCAACATTTTGAAAGCAGTACGATGACACTCTGATGACGAAACGCAGGGATGCTTTGTTGCAACGTGATGTTTTGCTGCACGGTGCCCGCGTTTTCACAAGATTCAGCCATGTTTTGCCTCGTTTCCGGCCACGTTTTTGATGCTCGGGGGCAGCGTTTTGCCGAGATGTCGCTGCGTTGGGGACGGGAGGTGCCCGGCACGTTATAGACCTGGTGCAGTCACATTTAGCTGCCAGGTGGCACCGTTGTGTGATAACCGGCCGGGCCGGCCGGCGGTCTTTTGCCATGTCCTTGGCCACGTTTTGAATGGAACGTGGCCACGCTTGCCACAGGGCGACGATGGTTTGACGTGACACGGCCACGTTTTGTGGCCCTAGCTGATGTGGCCCCCGTGGACCAGCCTCCCTAAGGGGAACCAGTGACTCTCCGGGGCCAGGAAGCGGGTGACTGGTGGAATTTCCCGCCCTCCCCCAAACCCCAGCATCGAGGCAGGAGGTCAGAGCCGTGTGGGCCGGGAGGGCGGGGCGACGGTGGCCACGCCCCCCTCTCCGAGGACCCAATGGCGAAAGCGTTCCGGCTGTGGGGGCGGGGCTGGCTGCGCTCGGCCCAGCTGCGCGACTCGCCAGCCCGCGGCTCAGTGTCTCGCCGTTCGCCAGCCGGGCTCGCGCCGCCCGGGGACATGCTCCGGCCCCCGGCCTCCGCCAGCGCCTAGCTCCGCTCAGCCCAGCGACCGGCCCGGGGACCAGCCATGTCCCTCCCCAGAGGTAGGAGAGAGCGGGGGGCTTCACCCCAGCTGCAGCCTCCCCGCTGGGCTACGGGGGTCTCCGGTGGGCCCCCCCACTCCCTGCGCGGTGCTCCGCTTCTGGGCTACGGGCTGGGAGAGGGGGGTCCCCTCAGGGGGCTCCCCGGGGAGTGGCCCTGCTGCGCTGGGGGTGCCCCCCGCCAAGTTCCGGGGTCCCCTTGTTCTCTATGCGGGGTGCTCCCCCTTCGGGTTACGGGCTGGGAGAGGGGGGTCCCCTCAGGGGGCTCCCCGGGGAGTGGCCCTGCTGCGCTGGGGGTGCCCCCCGCCAAATTCCGGGGTCCCCTTGTTCTCTATGCGGGGTGCTCCCCCTTCGGGTTACGGGCTGGGAGAGGGGGGTCCCCTCAGGGGGCTCCCCGGGGAGTGGCCCTGCTGCGCTGGGGGTGCCCCCCGCCAAGTTCCGGGGTCCCCTTGTTCTCTATGCGGGGTGCTCCCCCTTCGGGTTACGGGCTGGGGGGGTCCCCCCAGTGCGCTCCCCGGGAGGTGCCCCTGCCGTGCTGGGTTACAGGCTGGGGGTCCTCCCTGCTGGTTGTATAGCTCCCTCCTCTAGCCAGCATCGCGAGCCGGGTATATTCTGTCTTTCTCCCACTGCCCCATCTGCATCCATTGCAGAGTTGCCCTGCCAGCATGCTCTCTGGTTCTCCTCCTCGGTTACAGAGCTGCCCAGTGTGTGCCTGGTTCACCTAAAATCTTCTGCCCACCTCCTTCCTCATCCTTCTCCCCTGTAGCCGCGTGGAGTTTAGATTGACTCTGCTCCAGAGCTCCTTGACTGAGTGCAATTCTCCAGCCAGTGGGGCAGATTTTGGTGTGTGCTCTGTCAGCAGGGTGCCTGGCCAGACAACTGCTTGCACCTGGTGCCCGATGCATGTTTGGACGTCTCACGTTGCTTATTATTTTTCCCTCCCGTAGAGATGGGGGAGAGTATCTGCTACCTGCAGGTGGAATGTTGCTGCAGGAGACCCTCTATACTAGTGCTACTCAAAGTGGTGGTCGCGGACTGGTGCCGGTCCGTGAGCCATCGGCTGCCGGTCTGTGTGCGCATTGGGGAAAAAAATTGCCGGTCCCCCACATTAGCTAGCTTGAGAAGCACTGCTCTATACAGGGCTGAGATTGGCTGAGACTGTGGAGGATGGCATTAATACAACAGGAGCAGCCAAGAATCAAAGAAAGAGAGTGGGTGGGTGGGACAAGGCTGGTTCATGGACAGGGGGAATGAGCAGCATGACAGATCAGATTTGCATGTGTTTTGATACTGCTAATCTGATTTACAGGAATATACCGTACTAAGAGACCTTTAATGCAAGATAGATTCACAGTAGTGTTGGTGTTACTTGCTCACGGGTGGGGATGCCACCTGGGGAAACTTTTGCAGCATTAGCAGCCAGAGTTGTATCCTGGTCACAGCAAGTGTTATATCTGCAATTTTCCAGTTCTTCTTCTTTTTCAACACTTAGCCAGACGGTCGGCCGTAGCGATCGTTCACCATTTGGTCAATTCCTGTGCAACTGCAAAGGCTTGATGGCCTGAGAGTCCAACATCGGAACAGACTTGATGAACCCATGTAATTCCACTTGGATCAGACTAAATGTTTTTCCACTAGTATTCCAACTTGGGTGCTGTCTGAAAGCCAGGGGCCTGAAGGTGTGATTGGAGAAGGTGCTATGGCATTTCTGAAGCTCTGGCCTTCAAACGTGTTGAATATGGTGTCGGAGCATTCAGAGGGAGGGCTTTGCATTGGTCTCTTTCTGGGAGTAGAGAGAAAGAGACAAAAAACCTTTATAAGCATATTCCTCAGTCCTGACTCAAGCATTGAAATATGGATTGGATGGACTGTATATGACTTGAGTAAAGTTACATAAGCTGGGAAGATACCTGATTGTTGCCTAATCTTTCATGCGTAAATTACCTGTTATCTGCATACTTGCTTTACAGCCAGAAATTAATAGGTAGCAATAATTATGGCTCTTTTACTTTACCTCAGTTATGTAGAATAGAATCTTTAAAGTTCAACTCTCTTGTAATCAAGTTCTTTGTAAAGAGCCTAGCAGGATTTTAGAGTAGCAGCCGTGTTTGTCTGTATTCACAAAAAGAAAAGGAGTGCTTGTGGCACCTTAGAGACTAACCAATTTATTTGAGCATAAGCTTTCGTGAACTACAGCTCACTTCATCTGATGCCAGTCGGAGAACACTTCAATCTCTCTGGTCACGCGATTACAGACATGAAAGTTGCGATATTACAACAGAAAAACTTCAAAACCAGAGTCCAGCGAGAGACTGCTGAATTGGAATTCATTTGCAAATTGGATACAATTAACTTAGGCTTGAATAGAGACTGGGAGTGGCTAAGTCATTATGCAAGGTAACCTATTTCCCCTTGTTTTTTCCTACACCCCCACCCCCCCCAGAGTTCTTGTTAAACCCTGGATTTGTGCTGGAAATGGCCCACCTTGATTATCATACACATTGTAAGGAGAGTGATCACTTTAGATAAGCTGTTACCAGCAGGAGAGTGGGGTGGGGGGAGAAAACCTTTTGAAGTGATAAACACCCATTTTTTCATGGTCTGTGTGTATAAAAACATCCTCACTGCATTTTCCACTTTTATGCATCAGATGAAGTGAGCTGTAGCTCATGAAAGCTTATGCTCAAATAAATTGGTTAGTCTCTAAGGTGCCACAAGTACTCCTTTTCTTTTACCAGGATTTTGGTTCTATATAAACAAATATGAAAGACTGGTTCCCTATTCCAAGGAATTTACAATCTAAGGCCTTGATCTTGCTGTCACTTACATAATTGCTTAACTTGAAGCGGGTGAGTAGTTCCATAGTAGTCAATGGGACTATGTGCGTGCACACACAAGTGTTTGCAGAATTGTGGCCGAAGATGTTAGAAAGCTGCATATGATTTAAGTTGCTCATAGAAATACGCTGATTACAAACCTCAGTGCTTTGGTTTTACTGCACTAAGTCACTTACTTGCTTTGGCTCAATTACTGCCGTAAGTTTGTGGCTGAATTAACAGACGAGTGATTTCCACAGGTGGATCAACGGGGCAGTGTGCTTTGTCTGTCCTTTGTTGAGGTGTTACAGTCTAAAACTGAGCAAGACTGACTCTGGCTTTCATTGGAAACGCTGGATTAAAATACAGTAACTAAACCTACTGGTTAAACAGTCTGCTCAGCTGAGTAACTGTCTACTAGAGACAGTATGAGATATAAAAAACAACAAAATATTAGTTTTAAATGCACCCTGGTATATCAAAAGTAAGGGTTTGTATTGCAGTGCACACACCAGTTATCACTCTCTTTCATTCTGACATCAGTTTGTAGCTAAGCTGCGTCAGCATTTTCATATATGCAATCTGATTAGTGATCTGCATCGTCGTCATGATGCAAAATCATTATTTTTGTGTATTTTATACTTTTTAGAAAAATGGGGAGTCAGGCCAGTTTGCCATTCAATCCCAAAGATTTAGTTGCAAGTTCTGGAGTAAGTGTCCACTCGAAGAACAGCATAGGCAAAAGTACAATAAAAACTGTGTTTGTTATGACTTCATGACTGCATTACTTCAATAGATCTATGGGAAAGATGATAGCAACTGTTTCCCCCCACACCTCACCCCCCCCAAAAAAAGAAAAATAAAATCACTGTTGCAGCTTAGTTAACTTTGAATGTAAATTTCTGTGGATGAGAGTGGTGCAGGTACAGAGCAGTAGCATGTGATGTAACTTCAATAGTGTGAAATAAAATTGCATGTAAAGGAAATACACAGGAACACCTGTCCCTCTAGTACTCCTGGCTTTTGAGCAGAGCTGTGTTTGATCTTTCACTGGACCTGGCATTGATTCTGAGTTCTGACACAGCCTGACTTGACGAGTGTATGTCTGTCAGGCCTTGCCAGATTTTCCCATGTGTCCTTGTTATATGCAGCTAACAAACGTGAGCAGGTGTCATGGACATTATTATTTGTATAGCTCCAGTGGTATGCCTTGTGCCTTACCGATGAGTAAGAAGATAAGCTCTCTACCCTGAGGTGCTTGCAATTCTAAATTAGGCAGCTAACATAATAAGAAATTACATTGGGCTGGGTTGAGGAGGAAAGGAAAGGGGGGAGGTGGAGGTGGAGAGGAGAAATTATTCCTGACCATTCTGGTGATGCCTTGCCTTGTTAAAGATGAAGAGGGTAAGAGCGGGCAGATCACTCCAGACCTGTGATTAGTGATGGCCAGTAGGATGAAGGCAGGAAGGGAATGCATGAGATTTAATTGCTGCTTCTCGTTTCTCACTGGAATAAACTGGATTTAGATTTTGGGGGACTTTTCTTCTCCCAGGATGATGCACAGGAAACTTGAAATCAGGGCTCATGTGAGTGGATGAACAACACATAAATATGACTTTGTTTTAAATGACTGTGTCTGAAACGGGGGGAATGTGAACTTGAGTTTCCTGTTTGCTGTGTAACTGCGGTATGAATCAGCAGCAATATAATGGTTCTGAATGGAGCTGCTGAGTCATATGCAAGGGAACATATGCTAGAACTTGCTTCCTGGGTGGAAGGAGGTCAGCTATGGTGCTTAAAGAGGCAATAGTGAGTTGGCCTGATGGAAAGGGGAGGTGAACCCCTCTCTTTGCTTAGCAGCCTTTCTGTCTGATCGTGCTGAGAGTCTGTCCTCTACTGAGGAGCTGGATAAGACTAGGGCATGAGCTCAATACAGGAGAAGGATTTGCAAGGAATCATGCACTTATTTGCAAGGTTCTTTGCCTGTCGGCAGATACTAACTGCAGGGAATATGCTTCCTTCAGAACATACCCATGCTTGCTTTGGGGAAAGTGGGTATTTTAAAATGATCCATATTTCAAAGCTGCTGGCTTCTACAGATTGACATTTCTAGTCTTTTGAGAAGAGCTGGTGCCTGCCTGAAATATAATTGCTGCTAATGTCCTTCTGGGTGCTCTTCTGTGACATATAACATGTGCATGACCTGTTGCTTTCTAGTATGTATAGTTAAATTTTGAGTCCATTCAAGTATACTGATTACCTGGTTCTCTTATTGGTCTGAGATTGACAGCTCCATCTCTGTCCATATCATTTACCACCCTTTGTCTGATCTGAGCGTTTTCCTTGTCTCCCCTTATGCTGCGATCTATGTTCGGATCAGCTGCCCAGTTAATTGACCAAGCAACTGCTTCCTCTGGAAATCTCTACTCCAGGGATTCTCAAACTTCATTTTAAGGTGACCCCCTTCTGACAACAAAAATTACGACACAACCCCAGGAGGGGGATCAAAGCCTGAGCCCCGCTGCCCCAGATGGGGGAGGGGGGCCCAGGTCCAAGGGCTTCAGCACCAGGCAGGGGGCCTGTAACCTGAGCCCCACGGCCCAGGGCTGAAGCCCTCTGGCTTCAGCTTTGGCCTAGGGCTATGGGGCTCAGGCTTCAGCTTCAGTCCTGGGCCCCAGCAAGTTTAAGACAGCCCTGGCGACTCCATTAAAACAGGGTCGTGACCCACAGTTTGAGAACCGCTGCCCTACTCCTATCCCATGAGTGCTCAGCTACCATGACTGCACACCCTTCTTTTCTCCTCTAACTTGCTTTGTACCTTTGAAATATAGGCCCTTCAGGACAGGAACTTATTAGTGGGTGAGCACTGCTTGCCTGTTGTCTGGTGACATGTTTGCTCTGCAAGAAAGACTTAGTTTGATTAGACTGCACAGGCTCCCTTTCATTGACCATCATGGCGTTAGATCACTGTGGCCATCCTATTGGGTAGGCTGAATTTCCAGAGTTCGCTTCTGTTTGGGGAAACTTGCTGCATGGAGTCTGGCAGAGTCAGCTTCCTCTTGTCTGTTGCTTCTGTTTCTTGGTCTTAATCTGATCAGGATATGAAACGGGGACCGTTTCTCTGTAACTCTCAAATGGAATAGCTACATATATCCCATTGCAGCTTTCAAAATTAGACTGTCATTTCTGTTTACTCATAGCATCGTCTTCTACCCCTGCAGTTTCTTTAGATGCTGTGTAACTTCAAACTGTTGCGTGTAACACTTGTCAATGGAATGATGTTGGGTAGGAGGCTTTGTCCAAACATAAACCCCTTGCATGGACTATATTTAAAGCATAACTATGCCTTCAGCTTTGCAATTGTGTATAATTCACCCTTCCATAGATTTAAGTGGGATGCTGTCACCGATAAGAGGCTCAGAATGTGGCTGGCTTTTTACTGTGCTTTGTTTTTGAAGTCCATACTGCTCTTTGTTCTGAAAAGCAGATGCTTTAATTAAAAGAATTAAGGGGATATTTGGGTCCTAAAACTGGGAGGGGAGGTGGAGAGGGAAACAAATAAGGTGTTTTTATGTGTCCTGAGAAACAAAGGTCTTGGTTGATTTCCCCCAATAAGGTAGGTAGAAAGTTACAGTATTGAAATGAGGAGAAATGCAATTATGACATCTGGAAGAGAATCTGTACGAGAACTGGACTTGGGGGAGTTTCTGTAGCACCAGCAACAAGGTAGCAAAAGCACATTCTTCTCTTTTGGTCTGAGATTCTCCTCTGAGACAGGAAGGAATGAGTGTCAGAAATGTAAGGTGTCATTCATATGAGCATCTGCTTTTCAAACCCATCTGCTTTTACTTCCCTTTTCATGTACACTTATGTGAAGCCGTGGATCTGTCTTTCCTGGAGCAATGGCCCTCTATGTGGATTGCGGTTATTGTGGCTTCAAAATTAGATTATAAAAGAGAGGGTTAGCAAAAAAAAAAGTGTCAAATTTTTCTTTGCAGTGGGGCTTGAATTGAAACCAGACTTTTATTAAAAGGCAGCTGCATTTCAGAAGATACAGAAAAATCATCTGTGAATGAACTACTGCTTTCCTGGCAATATGCTCCACTCAAGTGTGGGTAAATAAGTAGTGTGATTTTTAGCATTGACTCGTCCAGCCTGCATTTTTAGGGACTGCACCCTTTGGTTTGATGATTCACTTGTCTTCCATGTGGAATGCAGCTTGGTTAAATGGTTATGCAATTCAGTGGACTTAGATTCCTGAGCTGTCATGTGCAGTCCATACTGTTCCTACAGTTATTGCACCTGATAACACCCAGTTGCGGTAAAATAAAGGTCAGGCCAAAAATAAGGCATTCATATTCGAGGCTCGATCCAGGTTTTGCAGTGGGTCGCTTTATATATAGTGTATGCTTTAGTATGGAGGCACAATGGCGAATTTTAGTTCTGAACCCGCAAAAGCAGGAGCATTCCTATTTTTCAGTTTGATTGTATTTTAATGTAGTGTATGTGATTCATTTAACAATTATAAGGCATAGAGAAGTTCTCTCTGCACTCCTGATGACACTCTGTTGCACTGTGTCTATTGCCATTTCATAGACAGGAAGAACTCCTTTGGAGCCAGTAAAATATTTTGCTTAGACATCCCAGTATTTCTAATCACGTGTTGATCTGTTTTGCTGGCTGGCTGGATACTGCTTAATATTCATAAGGGCCAAACTTAGCCCGGGATTTTGACTGTGATACAGGTGAAGGTAAGAAGACTGTCTTAAGCATCTGTTTGGATCTGAATCCTTCCACTGCCTTTAGACATTGTTTAGGGCATGAGGACTGTACTGTCCCTTCCATCATGCTGTTTACTGGAATGACTGCCTTGTTGTGTCTCTAGAGTAAAACTTTTTTTTTTTTTTTAACGGAGAACAGGTTGTTGGTCTGTCGGTCAACCCCACCCTGGAGGACCAGTGGACTGCTTTTTGTCTGGCTTGGGTCGTCCTTCCAGGAGTTAAAAGCTCCTGCCAGCAGAGCTCTCCGGGTGATTGGAATGTGCACGAGCCTTCCAGTTGCACCAAGGTGCCATCCCCGGGGAAGGAATCTGTTATGCTGACCATTAGATACTCCTATTCTCTTCCCACCATGTCTGGTCAGAAAACAGTTCCCCTTCCTCCCCATCAGTCTTCCTTCGCGTCTGGAGCATATGAGACATGAAGGCATTGTTTTCGCTGCTAAAAACTTATTTTTCACCTCAGGGTAACTAACAAGCATGAGCAAAGACAGGAAAGACCAGGCATGTTACTTTTTCCTTTTTCCTCAAGGTAAACTCACCCAGGTCAACCCCAGGCAGGGTATAGTGCTGACCTTGTACTGTGTCTTCACTGTGTTTTTTACCTCAGGATAACACCTGTAGTAAAAACCACAGCAGTAAAGACAAGTCCTAAAACAGCGCAGTCATGCTACATGTCAAAACACATCCCTTTGAAGCCCTTGAGAAGGGTAAACATTCAGTACAGTCTCACCGCTTTGCACGCAGCTGCTTTCATAACACTTTCTAAATGAGAAATATGAAAATATTTTTGATTCATTGGTTTTAAGGCACAAGATCTCCTGGTCTGACCTCCTGCATTGCCCAGGCTGGAATTCCTGCATGAAGCCCGGTGGCTGTGGTTGAACTAGGGCATATCACATAGAAAGACACCTGATGTTGATTTTAAAGATTCCAGGTAATAATAGCTAGGTCTCTTATATAGCACTTTTCATCAGCAGATCTCAGTACTTACCTTACAATACCCCATGAGGTATGGAAGTACTATTTTCCCTATTTTTACAGGTGGAAAACTGAGGCTAAGTGACTTGCCCAAGGTCATGCATGAAGTCTGTGGTGGAGCAGAGAATTGAACCTAGGTCTGCCATGTCCTAGGTTAGTGACCTAACCACTGGCCCATCCTACCTGTCTAATGGAAATCAGTGATGTAGTTTAGACTCTTTTGGAGATTATCTTAATCCAAAACATTCCTCCCACCCCCAAAATTAAACACAGCAGATTCAAGGAGTTGTCTGATTTGTGCTCTCTCTACTCTGGGGTATGGCAGCAGCAGACTGGGAAGAAAATGACACCACTTAACTACTTTTCCCGTTCTCCCTCCCATCCCCTTATGGGATGACATCATGGCTCCACCTACCAGGAAGCAAGGAGAAGAAACTCTCTCAGTGATGTACAGTATAAAGGTGATGGCCCAGCTGGTGCCTGGTCTGGTAGAAACTTCCAGAGTGAAACAAGATGATGTGGGGTGCATAAAACAACTGAATTAGTTAAACGCACTATAACCTCCCTTCTTCCCTCCAAGGGTTCATGTGCACTAGGCCTTTTAGTTAACTGAGTGCCTTGATAGCATCTTTTGTAGAGGTTGGTGTGTAGACACTCCCCAAATATTTGTTACAAGCCACATATCTTAAAGCCTTAACAAGTTTGCCAGTTAACTGGATGTATTTTACAATCATGTTAACTCCAGATTTAAAAAAGTCTAGTGTAGACCAACAGAAGGCAGGATGGGGAGGAAACAAAACTCACCACAAGGTTACGTCACCCCCCCAAAAAAACATTCTAATGCTGGAAAGAGATAAACCTCCACAGTGCACAATACAAGTAATTTCCCAGAAGAGGTGGCTAACCATAGGCTGTGGTTTGGCACCAGTGTCTGTCAAAACTGAGTCCAGTTGCTAGTGCCAAGTTCCAGGAGTGTGATGTCACAGTTGCACGTTTCCAGCAACGCCATGGCTCTCCTTGCCCAAGGAGCTGGTAGGAGTAGAGAGGTTAAGGCAACTAGTGATGCACATCCTGTTTGTATACCAAGCTAATGTACTCTTGTTCATCATATTGACATTGATGTTTTTGGCACCTTCTAGGGATATAAAAACAGTAATGCGACTTTTGATTTTTCAGGAGCTCTTTTTGGTTCCAGCAGATCATGAGGATGAATATCTGATTGGGGATGGGGGGACAGGTTGATACTGAGTTCAGGACACTAGATTTGGGTAAAGCATCAGGTAAAAGCTACTGCTCCTTCATTTTTGTGGGAGGTGGACACTGTGTGAGTGACGTGCAGGTGAAGGTCTCTTAACACTGGGAATTGAGCTGCAAACACTGTATTTCGCCATTGGGATCCAACATAGGATCGTGGTATCTTAGTCTTGGGGTAGAGGAGTGAATTTGTAAGAGATTTTGCCTATATCTTCCTTTCCATGGGTGTTAAAATGTGAGAGGATAAAATGCCCTATGTGATTGTACTGAGCCCTGGTCTATACAGTGTTCATACTGATTTGAACATATTTTGGGTAGGGGGTGCTCTTTTTTTTAAATAGTGATCTAGCTAAGGCAGTTCAATCTCCTAGTGTGGGCATAGCTATTCCGATGGAAAGGTGCTTGTAGTCCAGTCAATTTATGAAATAGCATGCCAGTATATTTACTGGTATAACTGCAGTCCCCACTAATGGATTGTGCTGCTTTAACTAGATCTATTTCTGCACCAACACAGTTAAAGCAGCACAAAAAACATGTGTGGACCAGTCCAGAGTAGCAGCACATCCTGGGGCTCCTCTGGTCCAGTTGGAAGCCTCTGAAGTTTATTATAAAGGTGGTCAGGGCCTTGTGTGATTAGTAAATATAATGCACAATGGCAATTCAAAGTACGAGCCAAAGGCTGGGGAGGTGGTGATATAAGGGGGAAAATGTTCTGCTGTAAGAGCTGGCAGGTGGTCGTAATACGTTTGACAAATTATAAACGTGCTGGGTCAGGTAATTGCATGAGTCAACCGTGGGGTTGTCTGGGAATTATCTGCAAGTCTGGACTATTTGGCCTGATAAATATCGCTTCATGATGCATATGTATGAACACAGTCTTCCTACGGACTTAATGGGGACAGCTGAAAAAGCAGCTTTCCTGCATGGGTCAAGAAAATGCATTTCAGCAGATTCTGCAACAAGTGCAACTCCCTGTCAGGGATGCTCTCTGGGCTCCCTTGCTGTGTCTGCTGATACTAATTGTTCAAGAACAGAACACCCATATGTCCCCTACGCGGGCATTTCGCTGTCTGCATACCGCAATGCAGTCAAGTAGGTATCTGCTCTTACTGTCCACATCTTTCCATGCAGGGTTTCTCTGTGCTCTTAAAGCTAGTGTGATTATTCTGTCATTGAAGAGGAACACTTCCATTTGGTTAAGTGTCTCCTTTGTCTTTTGGATCAAGTTCTCTTCCCTGGAGCCATAGTGGTTGTTGGATCTTGCGAGCGGAGCAGGCTCAGACTCCGACTCCGTCAGTGCCCAGGTGGGAGACCTGCAGGGATCAAAACAGGAGATGGTGTTGATCAAGGGCATTTCTTCTGAGCCATTACGATACCAGTGCCTTAGCATCCTGTGCTTCTGCAGGGAGCTGTGATGAAAGGCAACGAAAGTGTTTCTTACTACTAAAGATGACGTGACTCTTTCCACACGAGACCAATATGCTAACCCCACAGTCTGGCTAATTAAATTCCCTCTCCAGGCTGTGGTGGCGGCGGTCAGTTCCTGTCCTGGAGTGCTGTTGCGAATTGCATTGCAGCAGTGGGTGAAGTGGTCGTTACAAAATCCCTTGTTTACCTAGTGCTCAACTAATATTTGAAACCCTTTGAGATCCTTTGTAAGGTGTCCTAGAAATGCATAGCTGTGAGTTCTGCCCCCGCCACTCTGCCTCAGATGGCACAAATACAGCCATTTGACTGCATCCAGAAAATCATTTCCATTAGCAAAAGTTGCATCTTAATGAATTTTTTTTTTTTTTTAAATGTCCCAGTGTATTGGCTGGCATACTAGGTCTCCCTGGCCTTGCTAGAAGTAAAGTTGGTCCACCATTTCTACCCAGCATTGCCTGTTTAAATCAGACCCTGTCAGCAGGCTGTCCTTCCTGCACTTCCTGTTGACTCCCTTCCCTATTGGCTGACAAGCTCAGTGTTCACAGAAACCAAATAAAGCAACAGTATAAAAGAGGATGCAAGCTGTGGGGATGAGTGGTGTGTGGGTGGCGGTGCTGTGAATGGGATCAGTGCAGGCCTGAGCGTAAGAGCCTCTGCTGGAGTTTAGCTTTATCTCTCTGGCAGTGTTTGGATTTCTTAAAGCTTGAGGCCATGCTGCTATTCTGGTTGATGGCCTCTCCCTGTGTTTTAATTACTTACGTTTTAATTCCTCGAGTATACTGTGCTCTGTTAAGGGAGATTACTGGTCTCTGGCCTGCACATTCCATTCATTAACTCTTTATTACCTTTTCTCACTGGTTTATGGTCTCCAGCATTATTGAGGTGTAGAAAGCCACAGCCGGCTTTGAGCAAGCTTGTCGCGTACCTCTCGGCATGCTGCGTGGTGGAGAGGGGCAATTTTTTAGAGCTGAGAGAACTGGAACTGCCAATTCAATGCCTAGGGTGTTCCATTGGGGGCCAGGCATAGCCCTGGTTTCTTTGCCCTAAAGTTGCACTAAAATCAGGCCCTTTCCCAATTGGTGCTTCTGTCACATACTTAGAGGGCCCTACCAAATTGACAGCCATGAAAAATGCATCACAGAACGTGAAATCTGGTCTCCTCCTATGAAATCTGGTCTTTTGTGTGCTTTTACCTGATACTATACAAATTTCACGGGGGAGACCAGTGTTTCTAAAATTGGCGGTCCTAACCCAAAAGGGAGTTGCGGGGGGGTCACAAGATTATTTTAGGGGGTTGCGGTATTGCCACCCTTATTTCTGTACTGCGTTCAGAGCTGGGCGGCTGGAGAGCAGTGGCTGTTAACCGGGCACCCTGCTCTGAAGGCAGCATCCTGCCACCACCAGTGCAGAAGTAAGGATGGCAATATCGTGCCATGCCTCCTTTACTTCTATGCTGCTGCTGGCAGTGGCTCTGCCTTCAGAGCTGGGCTCCCAGCCAGCACTCTCCAGTTGCCCAGCTCTGAAGGCAGCATCGCCACCGGTAGCGGCACAGAAGTAAGGGCAGAAGTACCCCAACCCCCCCTACAATAACCTTTGGACCCCCCCAACTCCTTTTTGGGTCAGGACCCCTAAAATTACAACACTGTGACATTTCAGATTTAAATAGCTGAAATCGTGACATTTACAATTTAAAAAATCCTCTAACTGTGAATTTGACCAAAATGGACCGTGAATTTGGTAGGGCCCTACACATACTAAATAGATCTCAGCCACTGCCTTCTGTGAGCATCTGAAGTCTTGGGTCAGTAGTTGTAAACATGGGCAGATGACTTGAGAATAAAGATGTTGTGGCAGAAGGTATCTTAATATAAGTACAGAAAACCTCAGCATTATGAACACCAGAATTATAAACTGACTAGTCAACCACACATTTCATTTGGAACCAGAAGTACGCAATCAGGCAGCAGCAGAGACCAAAAAAAAAAAAGCAAGTACAGTACTGTGTTAAATGTAAACTACTAAAATATAAAGGGAAAGCAGCATTTTTCTTCTACATAGCAAAGTTTCAAAGTTGTATTAAGTCAATGTTCAGTTGTAAACTTTTGAAAGAACAACTATAATGTTTTGTTCAGAGTTAGGAACATTTCAGAGTTAGGAACAACCTCTGTGCTGAGGGGTTCGTAACTCTGAGGTTCTTCTGTAGGAGAAAGTTGTAAGTGAATTTTGTATGAATCCAAACTTTATTGGCCTCAACACATTCCTCATTTAGACACCCACCACATTCCTTCTCACACTGGTTGTCCTTCTGCCACCATACAGTTGCCGTGTGTGTCTGACTCCTTTTTTTGTGTATGGAGCCCAAGTCACCAGGAAAGTTTGCACTTGAGTTTTGCCTTCACAAGGAGTTTCTTGTGCAGTGATTGTGGGTTTTCCCACTTGGGATTTTACACGTGGCTTCCCCTCAGTGAGCTCTGCCTGTAATAATTGCATGGAAGAAAGCCAACGTTTTTCCCTTTTAATCTTTAAAACTTTGACTTCTGTACATTCCATTCCATTCTACATTCCTCTCGACAGAATGGCCCCCCGTGGCACTTCTGATTCTGGGCTTCTTTCATATGGGAGGCTTTTTTTTTTTTTTTTAAAGGAATGCCTCGTATAGGGTCTGCCTAGGACATCCAAGTGGCTGTAGGCTGCAGCCGAGAAAGCTGTGTTGACTCACAGCCTGTTAGACCTTGACCCAGGATATGAGCTGACATGTTGGGACTTGTCTGTTTGCCCGGCAAAAGCTATTTCCACAGAGCAGAGTGACGGTTGTTTGCATGGGATTTGATACAAAACCATCTGCAAAGCTTATAGCTTATTTCCACTTCACTTTGAGAAACACTCTGTGCAATTAAAATAAATTGATTTGAGAGACAGAAGCAATAGGTGCAGTAAACCATGACACTGGCACAGTGAATTGTGTTGCTCTCTATCCTCTTCCCCTATCTAGGATAACCTAGTGTGACCTGGCTCTGCCGTGCAGGCTGTGATGTTGGCATTTGGAAACTCGCTGTTTGAGGGCTGAGGTATCTTTTCATGGACATGCAGCAGGAGCTTGCAGTCCCACCGCACGGCTGGAGCCAGCCACGCCGCCCAGAGCACTGCCCAGCAGGAGTGGTGGGCCAGAGGACTGGTGGCGTGGCGAGGTGAGGCTGCGGGGGAGGGGGAACAGCAAGGGAGGGGCCGGGGGCTCGCCTTCCCGGCCAGGAGCTCAGGGGCCAGGCAGGATGGTCCCGCGGGCCAGATGTGGGCCGTAGTTTGCCCACCTCTGACTTAGACCCTGATTCACCAAGGACTTGAAGCAGCTTCAAGCACGTGAGCAGCGCTATTGACTTTGGTGAGACTACGACTGTCCTTAATGTCACGCCTGTGTCTAAGTACCTTTCTGAGTTGAGGACTTGCTTTCTTAATTCTTGTCGCCTCATTGCTGGTGGGGTACGTGGGCCAAGCTTGTCACCTACCTCTTTCATTATGACCTGGTAGCATTATTTGTTCAATGGTTCGGATTAATGCTTGTAACCTGGCAGTTGTTGAATACAGAGCTTTGTATGTGAGAATGGAGATGCTGATATCCTAAGGTGAAGGCCAGTGGCTGCTTATGGAGAAATGGACCAAGTATCACCTGTTCCGTTTTTTTCTTCCACCCCCGCTATCTCCTCAATGATATGGGAATTCTCCAAACTCCGACAGCTGACGGGGGGTAGAGAAATCCCTCTTGAAAGGTTTGTGGGGAACCTGGGGGCTAAGCAGGAATTAAAACGAACTCTTGTTTTCTCTATTATGCATAGAGCCAAATAGAGCTTAGTGTATAACTTGACAGAGCCTATTAAAGTGTCTGTGCGTAAAAGCCAATTGGAATATAGTGGGGACCTGGAAATTTAGTCACAGTTGGTTTGATATGGGAATGGAGGAAATACAGTGTCTAAGATATAACTACTAGTGTAAATGGGGAGGGAGTTATTCAAGATATTGTCACTTATAAATTAAAGAGAAATGTAATGCTGCATTGGTTTGTCATCTTCAATGAACTATCAGTTCAGCATCCCAGTTTGAATTCTTTTCCGCTATAATATATAATCAAAGCCTCCCACTGGATTGAAATGATGACGCAGCCAGGTGCAAATGAATATAGTTTCTCCTCTGAAGATGTACTCGGGGTTATGTCCAAAGAAAAGTAGCAGCAATTCGTTTGGTAGATTGACAGTGAAAGCAGGAAAAAATCCTCTGTAGTCCCACTAAAAGAACAGGAGGACTTGTGGCACCTCAGAGACTAACCAATTTATTTGAACATCAGCTTTCGTGAGCTACAGCTCTCTTCATCGGATGCATTCAGTGGAAATCCACTGCAGCGGATGAAGTGAACTGTAGCTCACGAAAGCTTATGCTCTAATAAATTGGTTAGTCTCTGAGGTGCCACAAGTCCTCCTGTTCTTTTTGCGAATACAGACTAACACGGCGGCTGCTCTGAAACCTCTAGTACCACTGTTAACTAATGACGACAGGTTTCAGAGTAGCAGCCGTGTCTGTATTCGCATTCAGTGGATGCATCTCCCCGCTGTATTTTCCACGGTATGCATCCGATGAAGTGAGCTGTAGTTCATGAAAGCTTATGCTCAAATAAATTTGTTAGTCTCTAAGCTGCCACAAGTCCTCCTTTTCCTTTTACTGTTAACTAAGACTTTCACTTGTGATGAGGTCTGTCAGGCTTGTGTTTCTTCTCAGCCTGTCCTGGTTGGAGAAGGCTGCCTTAGTGATAACAGAATCAGACAACTGATCGTACAAGTGGCACCTCCTTGCTTCTTGAATCTCTGGAGTTTCATGCACAACTATACTTGTTGCTTCTGACAGGCTTTCTTTTACTGCAGGACCCATATGCCTGTGAGAGTGAGCTGGACTCACGGATCCCAGGGGGCATCTGCAAAGCCAGCAGTTAAACCAAAACGTGTAAACTGTGTGTTGAGCTGGAGTGTTGAGAAGCAATAACCACAGAGTCCAATGATGCCACAGTTATGACTCCAGAGGGGGAAACTTTCCTCTAAATGCTCCATGCAGCTGCCTGCCTTGTTCTCAGACTGGAAATTGCTTTTTCTGAAGAAGAGCCTGACTGTGGTCTCTGGGCCAGACAGAACACCTGTGTTTGTTTTCACTATGCCTCTGACCTCTGTTCAGGGAACACAGCTGCAGATGGGAAAAGTTTGCTTATTTTTCACCCAGCTCCATTTGCTAGAGCAGGTGTCTAGTCAGCTTTAAACTTGCAGCAAAGATGAAAATCCCTCTCTGCCTGTCTGGAAGGATTCAAGATATAAATGAGCTGCTGGCTTTTCTGACTCTCCATGGCTATCACCTCTGTGCTTGTGTACCTTTTTGGTCTAGGAGCGAGGTGCGAGGCAGGGAGAGAGAGGATGCATAGGACTTGCTTTTCTCTTAGTCTCGCTTGCCTTTGCTTAACAATTAAGATGCATTTGGGCTGGGATTGCTTTCCAGATCTTTGTCTTGTGGCTGCATGCCAGCCCCCTTTCTGCTCCCCCCCCCCCCCCGAAGTGTGTGTGCAGCTGGGTCAGTGCAGCCTGTCTTTCGGTCCCAAGTTTCATAATTCTAAGAATATTTTACTCTTTAGGGTTAGCTGTTTGATGCAATTGTGCAGACTAGAGGCTGCATGAGGGTAATGAATCTACCAGCTGGGGCTCTGTACTGCCTGACTAGACCTTGCACCACAGAGCTGAGGGGTTGGGTTCTGGAGTCAGCTGCTTCAGAAGCCTGTCAGCACGGGGCATGCTTTTATCCATGGCTGGGTCTGCATTAGGAAGATGCTTAACTAGGTCTATGTGCGAGCTTTAAGCAGAGGGACAGTGCCCAGCTGGATGGGGAGCGGTATGAATAGGAGAGGTAGGCAGGTGGTTTAGTGCTGTGTGCCGCTGTAGAACAGTCACCGACGTCCGCTTGAGTCTGAGTCAGAGCACTTCTGTTTGTGGGAGGAAGCGTAGCCAATGCTGCTGCTCTGAGCAGGCCCTTTGGGAAAGAGATCTCCTGCAAGTGCCTTCCTCTCAAGTACTGAGAACTAGCTTGAAAATCCAGCCACGGAAATGGGCATTGATGTAAGGAGTCATCGAAAGAGCTGAAGATGCGGATGTGCGTGGCTGGCCTGTGTCCCGTGAGCTGCGCTTGGCTCTCTGCCTTGAGCCTTGGTGCATTTTTAAATGCAAGCTGGGACATTATCTGCCATTGCCATGCATCTAGTCATCTTATTGAGCTTTTGTATAAGCCCTTGTTGCAAATTCTTAGCACATATATAGCAATGTTGCATATTTAAGGCATTGTACAAACACCAGCTAGTGGTTCCTCATTTCACCTTCTCCTAGAGGGGTGACTGGTCTCCATTATAAGTGGGAAGCTTCCTCACAGCTCTGGGTCTGATCCTGGTGGTATGATTGCAGCCCTGTGTAGGCCATAGTGCTGCAGCTGCAGAACCAGCCCTGTGCTTGAGAGTCTCAGCTTGCATTTAAAAAACAAACCCACAACGTTTTTTTTCCCAACGCTTGTGGTTGTGCAGGTAACCTGGACACTGAGACTGTAACCAGTGCAGTGGTGTCTTCCTGGAAGTCAGATGGACCACACCAGTAGCTCAGACAGGTGTTATCTGGTCCATGCATCTTAGGGGGATTAACTCAGATTTAAAGCAGGCAATTTAAATGTCAATATCGTGAACATCTGATGAAGTGAGCTGTAGCTCACGAAAGCTCATGCTCAAATAAATTGGTTAGTCTCTAAGGTGCCACAAGTACTCCTTTTCTTTTTGCGAATACAGACTAACACGGCTGTTCCTCTGAAACCTACTTTACAGCTGGTCACATTCAGCAGGAACAGCTGCTAATGTGCTGTTCCCACAAATCCGGTGCTGCGTCCAGGTCCCCAAAGCTCCAGCTAAATCTGCCAAAGTCCCCAGGTTTCCCCTGACTTCCAGCCCCTGCACTGCAGTCAGACATCGTCAGTACAGTGATCTGTTGTATTGAAATGTGGAAGTGGGAATGTGGGCATGGCATAGCATAGATTTTATAATCCAAATAACTAACCCAGAGGTGACTGTATTTTCATATTGGATTCACTTGAAAGCCTGCATATAAATAGAGCTACTGGAGAACTTCTAGTCCGCCACACTAATGTACAGCAGAATCCCCAGGCCTTGCTGTGAAATTGAGGTGCAGCTTGCCGGAGCATATGAGACTTCGACTATGACCCATTGATTGTTGGATTTCCTTTGCATGGGGCGCTCTCAGACCCTAGGGGGCGTCAGTGTTGCATACGTACAGAGGAAACTGTGGCTGCCTAGTCAGTGCGCTAAGTGCATATTACTGTAGACTGTTAGAAGCCCAGCACAGTGCAGCATCTTGTAACACTGGGGATTGTCTGGCTGGGAATAGACTGTTCTCTCTGTTACTCGGCTGTAGGGAGGCACAGAAATGTCTGCTAAGAGGAATGTTAATTCATCAAGCTAGAACACTGGATTTTTATTGTAGGATAGAGAAATGTTAAGAGGTTTGATTAAAACCAAACCCCCTTTCCATAACTAGAGCAATTTTTGGGAGGCTGGATTATGGTCCTTTCTATGAAACCTTTCTGCGCAGTTATGGGTTCTTGAATGCAGCCAACTTGATATAGACATGGAAGCTGAATTTTCTGCTATGCAGTCTCTAAGTGACCATGAAATTTCCCAAGTGGAACTTTTAGTATTTTAATTGCAAGGTCTTTATCCCATCAAGAGTTTAAGGAGTCTGTATAATGTTGGTTTCTTCTCTTGCTGAACTCCGCTTGGCTGTTTAACCCTCCGTCCGCCCCAGCCTCCTAGATAATCAATTCCTACTTCTATCATGCTAGCAACTAGCGGCTCCAATCTTAGACTCCATTATGCTAGGCCCTGGACACACACACACACAACAAAAATACAGTCCCTGTCAGTTTAGTCTAAACATTCCTGTGTTTGGATATAAAACTGGATGAAATTTTTGGTCAAAAAAGTGCAGATTTGGGTCCACCAAAAGATTTCATGAATCTCTGTCAAATTGGCCAAATTATTCCATTTGAAAACGGGACATTTTGACATAGTTTTGACATTTCTGAAACAAAGCTTTTTACTTTTTTAAATAAAACAATTAATATTCCAGACAAAAAGTTGTTTAAAATAAAAAAAATCCAAGACAAAACAGTCTTCTCTCCCCCCCCCACCCCCCCCGCCATTAGTCGAAAAAAATGTTTTGGATTTAAATAAATGTTTAGTTCAACTCCAAGCTAATTATTTTTAACTTTTTGCTTAGTGACCTGAAATACTGGTTATTTGCACAGCTCCTGTTGGCAGATCTGTGTAGCATTGCCTTATGTTTCTTATTTTAAGGGACTCTTAATCCTTTCCCCTCCCAAACATTTAAGAGGTGGGAAAGGGACCCGTCTTACCATGCTAAAGTTGTTGGTGTTTAAGGGGCGAGCTATTACTATTTTCTCTGATTTCTTTCAAAAGCCCTTGCATCTTCCATACGTGTCTTCAGTTATCCTTGATTAGGTATTAACCTTGACTCAGTATTTCCAAAAGCATATTTGTCTGCAGCTGTTTAGAGGGGAAGGGTGATGGAACAGGCCTTTGTTGGGAGGGCTGTTCTAGATCACTGCTGTGTTTAGGGTGTGCTCTTCCACTTACTGAGGGTTGCTGATGTACAGGAGATAGCATGGACTCTGAAAGCCAAGAAGACTGCAGTGTCGCCTTCTGGCTAGAGCAGATTGAGTCAGGACCCTTGCTTTGTATTCCCAGCTCTGCCATGGACTCCGCTGGGCAAGTCCTTTTAACCCACCCGTGCCACAGTTTACCCATCTGAGAAATGGCGAAATAACTTACCCACCTCATGGGGACGTCATGTGGCTAAATTAATTTTAGTAAAACACTTACAATGCCTTTTGTTCAAGGGTCTAACTCAGGTGGGCAAACTTTTTGGCCAGAGGGCCACATCGGTGTTCTGAAACGGTATGAAGGCTGTGCCTCCCCAAACAGCCTGGCCCCCACCCCCTATCCGCCCCCGACTGCCCCCCTCAGAACCTCTGACCTATCCAACCCTCCCTGCTCCTTGTCCCCTGACCGCCCCCTCCCAGGACCCCCTGCCCAGAACCATCCCCCCTGCTGCCTGTCCCCTGTCTGCCCCGACCCCTATTCACACCCTTGCCCCCTGGCAGGCCCCCCAGGACTCCCACACCTATCCAACACCCCCGCCCCCCCGAGTACTGGCGGCGCAGTGAGCAGAGTCTGTGGGGGAGGGAGGACAGCCAGCAGGGGAGGGCCTAGGGGCTAGCCTCCCTGGCTGGGAACTCAAGGGCCAGGCAGGACAGTCCCGCGGGTGGTAGTTTGCCCACCTCTGGTCTAACTGCACAGTATTAAATGTTGGATGATGAACATCAAGTTACTTTGCATCCTTTGTGGTGTGGGAGTCTGCAGTGCATTCAAACCTTTGGACTGGGAGTTTGTGTAAATAATATCTGTCTCGCTAACTAAAACATTGACTGAGACTCTTCTCAAGTTCCCCACATCCACTAAGGTTGAAGTTTTCTCAGCTTCGGGAATAAGACATGAGCGGGTGGATTTGGCATTTCTGTTCATTGTCTCATAACACAAAAACAAGGGGACATTCAATGAAATTGAAAGTGTTAACTTCAAAACTGATCAAAGGAAACGCTTTTTCACACCAAGTGTAAATAGACGGTGGAAGTCATTGCCACAGAAAGTTGTTGAGGCCAAGAACTTAATAAGATTAAAAGATGAATGGGATGTTTGTATGAATAACAAGAACATCCAGAGTTGTTAGTTATTGCTAAAAATTGGAGAAGGGATACTAAACCCCATGCTTCAGGAGCTTATGTCAGTCTCCATGTTAAAGATCAGGATGAGATCAAGTATAAGCGGCAGATTATCCCACATCTTCCTCTTAAATCATCCAGTGCTGAACAATGTCAAAGATGAAACTGGATTAGATGGATCTCTGTTCTCATCCAGTTTGGCAGTTCCTGTTTTAAGAAACTTTGAAAACCTCAGCCTGAATCTATAGCCTGCGGTGTAAATCTCCCCCCCCCCCCCCCGAAACATCCTCGACGGTCCTTCTGGGCCGTATTATAAACACTACTTAAAATTAGAGCAGCCTTGTTAAGTATGTACAGTTATCTCCATCTCTGACCTTTCTTCCTTCCAGTGCACGTGGTCCAGCATAGCCTACACAATTAGTGAATATTTCATGAGTGAATCAGGCAGGCGCGTATTTCTATTATTAGCTTAAGGTAAAGAAGGAACTTGGTGCAATATCTTTCCTAGGCTGACTCGTGATGGAAACAAATAAAAGCACGTGCTTATCAAAGCTTGAAGCTAAAGAGTAAGTACAAAACTGGCTTTGGTTGGCCTGATCTGAGGGATGGGAGAGAATAAACATGCTTTGGCCCCTATTTTTTACATACACTTGTGCAAAAATATTGAGATTTCCCCTGCAGCCTCCAACTCTTTATTTACAAGTACAGTCCGTACAGTGATTTTTATTTCTGAGATGCCACCACGGCTGTCATCCTGGAATGGCTGTTATCCTGGCATTGTAATGGAACAATGTTTGCATTATTTGTTGTGGTAATAGTTGTCAGAAGCGCACAGCAATTTGGATGTCACCTGCTCTATAAATACATACAAGCATCTTTCTTCCCTTTGCACTCTGCGCACACCCCCCGTGGACCAAAAGCAATGTCTGCTTTCTTCAATGTAACTACTGCATGATTTGGTGCACCTTCATCTTATTAACTTTAAACAAGCCCTTTGTTTTCCCCCACCACAGAGTTATTGTCATGGCAGTCAGTTGCACTTCTTCCCTACAGCAGCTGGCACTTGCCTGCTCCAAGGAGCTTCTAAGCTCATGCTCAAATAAATTGGTTAGTCTCTAAGGTGCCACAAGTACTCCTTTTCTTTTTGTTCTATTGCTGACACAGGTTGCAGTGCGGGCCGGACTCCAAGCTGGCATGCAAAGCTCCGATAGGTGAGGTGAACCACTAGGAGGGCAAGGCATTTTCCATGAACAGAGATTTCATAGTTGGACAACGGTGTGTATGTTAAAAGACACAATCCTGGTTTAAAATTTTTGGTTTAAAAAAAAAAAAAAGTTTGGTGCATTGTCAGGTTCTGTTGCAGTATGTCTTGAATTCAATGAAGCCCCTTTAAGAAGACCGAAGTGGAGACATAAGCAATCACATAGCTTTATGTTTATAAGCCTTGTCCTTGTCTTGCATTTTCTTTCTTCTTTTGATTAGTTCTCACTGTTCGCATCTTGCTTTATTTAGAGTGCAAGCTCACTGGGGCCGGGGACCAGTCCTCCTTTCAAGTGAAGCACGCGCCATTTCAGTAATGGGCCGTGCTGTGTGGCTTCGGAGCCCTGCAGCTTTGTGGAAAGCAGGATAGAATTCTGATCCGCTGTTCTTGCATTGTGTCCCGTGGTTGTGCGCGGGGACATAAAAAAACGAATTAGCCTGTCTGCATAGCTGTCATGTTTAACTGTTTCGTTATTGACCTTGATCTAAAATCGTCTACATTTGGTTGGAAGGGGTGTGTCTGTAAAAGCTGCCTTTTAAAATCCAGCTTGGGTTTAATGACCACTTTGTCCAGTAATGTGTCCTGATGGGATGCATTTTAAAAATCCTGTACTTCAATGGCCTCCATAATTGGCCCTGGTCCAGTTTCCTGTTTGACGTCATGTGCTATTTCACTGCTACAGCTTTTACAACTGTTGAGCTTTCAAAGTGTAATCTGAGCTGAAACTGGCCAACTTCAGCAGCTGCCTGTGAAGGAACACTGCACTCTGCCATCTCACTATCTTTTCCTCTTTCCTCCAGCACACTCAGGCTAGAAAACTTAGAACGATCTGATTGCTTCTAGTTTGTGCACGGGGCGTGGAGGGGAGGAAAGAGAGGACATCGAAAAGGGCTGTTGAGTACTTTGGACCATGCATGCTTTTTTATAATAAGCAGTGTTGTTTGCAGCAAGCTCTGTGCACTGGATCCTGCAGACCTCTCCCCCTTCTCCCCCCCCACCCCCCAGCTGCTTCAAGGCGTGCTGTTTCTGTTCTTCATTTCTGGGAAACCATGGACAAGAAACAAGGTATATGTTGCAATTTCCAAAACACGTGGCGGGAAGCTCTAAAGAGCAGTTCAGATGGTAAAAGGGGCGGTGGAACTTTCTGTCAGTTCATTCTGTGCAGTTTTGCTTTGTAACGTTGCTCGGAGGGGTCTGTATTTGCGGACAGTTAGCTAGTTTTAAAGATATTGGAGACTTGCAGGCGTTGGGTTGAAATGCCAGCTGTAGGTGTACAGGCTGGCATGAGTATGGAAAAATCTGCAGGGTTTGCAGCTAAGCGTGTGTTGTTGTTTTTTTTTAAAGCATTTGCCAAACACAACAGGCTGTTTGTTTGTTTGTTTTGCACAAAAAGTCCTTTTGCACTAGAATTGAGTGCCCAACAGGGAACCTGCTGCAGTTCAGAGCTGTGATTCAGCAGAGGTTAACAGGTGACTGTTTTTTGTTGGTCTGTGGGCGGCTCTGACTATAAGGGGCTTTTTATGAACTGCCTGTTCCTCCTCCTGGTTGACTTGTTGCGCTTTTTCAACTTCTGCAAAAATTCTACAAAGACGGCTTCTCAGAAAAATTGCCCAGTGGGGCGGGTAACTGCACTTAGCATGCCCCCCGCCCCCCCCCCCCCCCACTTTGATTGCTCTTTCCAGGCTGCAGAGTGGTGCAAATATTGCCATGGCTCTCTGCTGGAGGAGCCAACAACCCTCTTTGCTTCAGCTGGCTGTGCCTTTATCTAAGGAGATTGTCACCTGATCTCTTATCTTGCCCTTAAAGCTGACTATTATCTGACTGGTTTCAGAGTAGCAGCCGTGTTAGTCTGTATCCGCAAAAAGAAAAGGAGGACTTGTGGCACCTTAGAGACTAACCAATTTATTGTTCTTCTGTGGCTTGGATGAAACACTGGGTTTCCCATCCTTCATTTGCCTTTCTTCATCCCCAAATCAGTGCTCGGACTGTCCTGTCCAGGGGCAAACAGAACGTGCTGGATACAAAATCAAACCCTCTAGAGAGGTGTTGCTAACTTCCTTTCCCGAGCCCTCAAGCCAACTATCTTGTTAATGCTCCAGTTCTCGTCCCAGTTCCCCCTGTATGGTAGATTCTGTAGCGCTGCTGTCTTTCCTCTGCACAGTGCCTTACCTGGGGCTGGCACATGGGAGTACAGAGGCCATGAGGCAACAGAGGTTGCATTTCAAAGGTCAGCTCAGTCAAATAGCTTTATTTACAGTTCTTAAGATTTGTCCTGCTAGTTTCCACCCACGTCAGCCAGTAGGGAGAGGTACCACACACATGCATACACCGAGGTGGAATTAAACAGCTCCAGGAAATGCAATTGGCTGGTTTTAAACTTTATCAAGGTTGTGGCAGGAGAAATTCAGTCGGTGGCTTTCTCTAGGGAGGGAAATAGTTCCTCTCTCAGCATGAAGGATGCAGAGATGTGCCTGTGGCGACATGCTGGGGACTGGAATCCTGCCTCCGCAAGGAATTCCTGCCAACTTTTCCCCTACACTGGTGCAACCAATGGCGGCTCCACTCAGAGGACACGGTAGTCAGTGTGCCTGTTCGTGTCTGTGTTGACCATTTCCTCTGTTGTTAGCATCACATTAGGAGAGCTGCACCAGTGCAAGAGAATACCTTACTATTGTTCCCAGTGTAAATGTACCCTAAGGCAGCTGAGTACTTGCTGTTGGACTGGGAGTGGGTGAAAGGGCATGGATCACGTAATGATCACGTGTTCTTTTCATTCCCTCTGGGGCACCTAGCGTCGGCCACTATCAGAAGACCGGATTCTGGGCTAGGTGGACCTTTGGTCTGACCCAGTGTGGCCGCTCTCATGTTCTCATGGACATGTGTTGTTTCTATGGCTCTGAGGGGTTGCCTGAGTTAGATGAGGCTCACAAGCCTTTTGAGCTCTGCATCCCTGAAATCATGTCATTCCGATTACCATCTCTTTGCCTCATTTGAATTCTGACATGATCCTTGCAGCATATGTGCCCGATCTTTGGCTGGCGTAAATCAATGGAGCTATGCTGAAGACTGTGGGGCTACTCGGGTTTACAGCAGCTGAGGATCTGACCCCATGTTTCTCAAGCTTCTCGTGCTAGAGGTCAATGCACTGGGGAGCTGGGATGAGTCCAGGGTTTTCAGGCAGCAGGAAGCATTTGTTTCTAGCTCTAGCGGAAACCTTGTTGGAATTAAAGTGTGTGGGAGAGATGGTAATCAAGATGACACATGTGGTTAAGAGCTCATATGTAGCCACCTGCTGGGGCTGGAAATGGATGCTTTGCCAGGAGTTGGCCAGGATGGAAGGTCTTGAGTTGCAGGGTTTTGTAATTCTCATCCCACTCTCTTTAAAAAGTCCTCTTTTCCCCCACCCCTTCCTTTCCCCTGAAATGGGGTGTCCGTCTGCTTGTCAGGAGGCAATCACAGCGCACCCACCACCTACCTACCAGGAGCAATCACAGTGCACCTGCCAGTGTCTGGCACTGACCTAGTCAATTCTTGTGCTTACGAAGAATGACACAGCTCTGCTGTGACAGGTACCCCTGGGGTCACTAGAGCCTGCTGTAGTGGAAGTGTTGGTCTCCGCTTGGAGCTGTGCTGGCTGATCTTGGCGCAGTGTTGGGCTTGAATATGCGTATGCCTCTGGAGCGAGAGACTCCTGCCAGAGTACAGAGAGCCCTTAGAGGGTTGCTGTTTTCCTCTTCCTGGGGAGAGCCCTAATGATCAAGCTAGAGGGATCAGCGGCAGGTCACCGGCTCCCATGCAAGCGGTGTGTTGTAGCAGCTGTGTACGTGGTCATCAGTGTGACTGTAGGTGAGCGCTGAGGGTACTTTGGATCGAGGTTAACGGCATTGCCAGAGCAAGGGAGTTGGGTATGGAGCCTGATAGTTTCTCCTCCATGCCTTGGTTTAGTCACCGGTTTTTAGATCTGAGCCAGGAAGTGCCTTCAGGGTGTGCCTAGAGGAAGGGGGAGAGTCACACTACCTCAGTTGCTTACTGGAGTAGGTCATTCCTGTGCATGCCCCGTTCGACACCAAGGTAGTGCAGCTATACTGCTGGTCTGCAGCAGAGAGCTACATTTGGAGAAGGGGCAGGGGAGTGTGTAAAAGAAACAACACAGCCCCCGTGTTCCCCAGTAGAGACAGGTCCTGTGCTTGGCTTCTAGAAGAGTGAGGGGCAGGGATGCTTATATTTGGGTTTTCACCAGGAGCTCTGAAACCATTCCTGAGAGCTGCCTTTTCAGTCTATATCTGGTTTCCCCCCCAATGGACCATATTGCAAGGTGCATCAGTCTTCAGTGTGTTTTGTCCTTGCAAAACCCCTGTGCTGTAATCTCCACTGTACAGATAGGAAACTGAGGCACAGAGGGATATGTCTGCACTTACAGTTACACATCTGCAGCTGGCCCATGCCTGCTGACTCAGACTCATGGAGCTTTTGAAGAGTAGAGATTCCAGCTCAGGCTGCAGCCTGAACTGTGGGACCCTCCCACCTCTCAGGGTCCTAGAACCCCGGGCTCCAGCCCGCGTCTGAATCTCGACTCTGCAGTTAAGTAACCCCCTAGCCTGAGCTTCTTAGCCTGAGTTGGCTGGCACAGGCCAGCTGTGGGTGTCTAACTGCAGCGTAGATGTACCCAGAGAGACTAAGTGACTTAACACGGGAAGGCTGTGGCAGAGCAGGGTATCGATCCCAGGCTAACCGCCTAAGTTCTTCTACACCATCCTCCCTCTGCCGTTGCAAGGGGACTGTTCTCTGCGGACACGCAATCTATTAAGTAACATAGTGCAGAGATGTTTGACTTGGCCCCAGCTACCTCTGGACTGACCCCTAAGTTCAGGGCCAAGAAGGGAGTGTGCAGCGAGTCAGAACGATACCTGGAGCTTGCCTAGGCACCAGCTGAATGCATCACTTATCACTGTGCTGCAAGCATCAATGAAGCCTGTAGCATAGAAGCAGCATTGTATGCGCTGCTGGTAGTTCCTATGGTAACTTCAGGGCAACAGTGGCTAAGTGGGCAGCAGAAGGATTAAGCAAAATAGCTTCCTTTAAACCAGATCCAGCTCATTTCCGTTTCCAGCAGAGATGGAGGCTTTTTAACAACCACCTTCAGCTCTGGCTCCCAATTGGAGGCCTTAAACCAGCCTCCCTTTTTGTGCCCACAAACGAGTACAGATGCAGTTTTATGGGCATAATGATTTTCAGGTGCACACACAGGCATGTGGGTATCTCATGGGGGTAGGGGGGGCATGCAGGCAGATGTTGACTCGTTCTCATTTGCAGGCACAAAAAAAGGGAAGCTGGTGTTTTTATAAAGCCACCCCAGAGCACGGGACTCATACTGGATCTAAAAGGTGGCAGGTCCCATGTACAAATGCAACAGGACCCTCCTAGAATGACACGTCCACTCCCACAGAACTGCTTCTCTGAGTGGCAGCTGAGTGGGGAGCTGGAGCTGGGCCGTGTACACTGCATAGCAGGGTGGCAATTTGAGACCTGGAATTTCACTCCATCTGAATTAGCCCTAAGAGGCTTTCACGGCTTTTATCAGTGCACTGGAATGGGTGAATGCACACTGCAGGAAGTGTGGGAGCAAAGGGCTCTCCTTTTGGGCAAGGTTGCATTCTGTGGTTGGGGCCGGGGGGGGTGGGGGGGGGTTGGGCAGGAGGAAGAGTTCTCTTAAAAGGCCCTGACTGAGCAAAGCACTGAAATCCCTTTGTTTTGATGGAACTGAAGTATGTGGATGGGATTTTCCAGACTTGTTGACTTTTGGCCCACTGAAAGGGAATTCGCCCCCTGCAAGTAAATGGGATTTGTACTCCCAAGTCACTTAGGGTGGGATTTTTCCAAATGGGCTTAAGTGCTAAGTAGCGAGTTAAATGTGTGCTAAAGAGTTTTGCTGATTCAGGGCCAAAATGAAGTGCAGGAGAAGCCAGTGAGTCTTGGTGCATGGTCTGTGCTGCTGCAGGTGAACTGGGCAGAGCAGAGAGGTGATCTGAGCTGGCGTCAGCGGGCTCTAATTTGTGGCTCTGAGGTGAGCTCTCGGTACCTGGAAACACGTGACTTCTGGGGGTGGGGAATTTCAGAGCTGGTGAATGGATTTGTTCTTTGTTTCGTGTTTGCTCCTGTGGTACTCAAGAAAGTATTCAGAGAAGTATCATCAGAGTGTAAATCTCCCAGGGTTATTTATAGCTTCTCTCACCCATCTGGGCTCCAGGAGGAAAAGCTGCATGCTAGCAAACCTGAAACTGTGACTGCTGCGGTGTTGACAGCTCACTAAACAGAAGGCAGACTCTCAGCAGAGCTTGCTCAGTTAGGAGCTGGCCACTTGCTGCTGAGGCTAGTCAGCGAGCTTGCACCCCCCTCCCCCGGGAGTGTAGGACTCTTGTTGGCTAAGGTGGCAGCGATTTTGTTGTGACGCAAGTTAGGTTCCTTTTCCTTATCTCCAGGGTTGCAACTGCACAATGGGAATAAATATGGGAGCTGCCAGGCTGGTTTTGTTGGTGCATGATGGGGAAGGCGAGGCTAATAATAAGGGGCTACTGATTGAGCCCACCTCCCTCTGTGGGACAGGACGGGCTGCTGGTGCAGTGTGCTTTGGTACTGGGCGTGGGGAAAAGGAAGGGGGTTGTCTTGCACAGCAGCGCCCTGGTTGGTCTAGGAGCAGAAATGACAGTCTCCAAAGAGGGTCTCCACCAGGTCTCTTTAGGGCCTGGACAGAGGTAGAAAACACCCCTGGGGGAGCCTTGACCTCTCCATTGCACGGAGTAGAACCAATGGTCGTTAACCGAGCATGCCCTATGGGGCAACTCCTGGTGTAGCTGCTGCCAGTGAATCTTCCTGTGATGAACCCTGGCAGCCAGAGGGCCATAGGGCAGTCGGCCATTGGGTGACCAAAGATGGATGGCTTGCCCAGCGCTCTAGCTCAGCGCTGTTGTGTACGTTCGCCAGATCACAGGGATTGCCTGTGACATAAGGAGGCTGCTGCTCAATTGAACTCTGGAGCAGGGGAGATGAAAGGCAGTGGGTGGTGGAGGAAGGGCCTCTGATATCCAGTGGCAGCTCTGATCTGGTGGTCTGCATAAAGTTTCCCTCCTGGCATTTGGTCCGACCCATCGTACAGCATGGTATGAAAGCAGGTGGCATTATTAAGCTTTGACTAGGGTGCCAGGGGCTGGAATCCAGCTCGGCCTCCTCTGCAGCAGCCTAGCAGAAACCTTCAGATCTGCTTTTTCCACGCTGCCCCCCTCTTCCATGTTCTGAGCCATTAGCAAGGCTGTGGTTTGCTGGAGGAGGGGAAGAGGAGAAGTGTATTTCAGGAGTTCTTATTGTCAGGGGCATCTGGTGCCGGCTGGCGACATGCACAGCAACAGTTTGTGTTGGGAACATTTTGTACGTCTCATCTGTCTGATCAGGATGCAGAGGGCTGTGGCAATTGCTGCCTCTCTGGGTCTGTTAATGCTACTGCAGGAATTCTCCTCTCCTGTATGCACAGCAGCCTTCCTACCACTCAGCACTGATATCCTGTTGTCTCCACTCTGAGATATCAATCTAAAGTAAGCTCTGCTCCCCCTCTGCTGTGTTCAGAGACGTGGTCACACTTTGACTAGGCCCCCATGAGGCAGGTGGGTTGGTACCATTCCCACTTCATAGGGAGGTTGTGACTTGCTCAAGGGCATTTAGCTGCTAGTAGAACCGGAGAGTTCCTGCGATCAGATCACTAGAACACCCCTCTCTTCAGGTATCTTCTAGGTCAATGTGCTAAAAGAGCGGTTGGCAGCAAACTGCAGTCTTCCTTTTGGTACGTTCATAATGCTGAGGTAGGTTGGTGTCTGTAAAACGCGGTTTTTAAACCTCTCCACAGCTGCCTACTAGCTCCTTCCGGATGAAATCAGCGATATTCTTGTGCTGAGTGAATCTTTTAAGATCTAGTGGCCTGGGCTTCTGTCATGTAACATTAATGGTGCGGCGACCTCATGTGGCCAAAAGATCTCCTATCAACCCAGCACAGTTGACGCATAAAATAAGAGGAGAGCTCGGCTTAGTGAACATGATCTTTTGCAGAGTCTCCGCTGTAGGCTGAAGCTTCCATGCCTAATGCATTCTGCCGAATTTGGTGGAACAACTTCATTGCAGGATAGTCTCTCCAGTTCTGCTTCAGCTCCATTTTGTGAGCATCTCCTACCTTTGTGGAAAATGCAAACAGGGCCCCTTTCCTTTTCAGATGTGTGTTGGGTGCTGGAATGAATTTTGTGTTACCCAATAGCATAGAGGCTTGATTTGTACCAAGCTTGGTCTAACTCCATTAAAACAGATCTAATCTTTCTTTTCTTTTCTTTTTTTTTTTTTAAGATTCCAGAGGATCTTTAGAGCCATCCAAGCCAGGTAGGTGCCCAGCAAAATGATTTATTTAAGCTGATCTGTGTAATTAAAAGTGTATCAGGGAAGTAAGAGTGGTGTGATCATGCACAGTTCGGCCAACGTGCTTTGCCATGCCCCTCTTTGTCCTGCTGTCCTTGGACAGTGGTGTTCTAGCCTGGGCTTCTGTGATGTGGACAAATGTCCGTTAATGGCTGCGATGAGACCCACAGCCTGTTTTCACTTGTGACTGACACAAAATTTAAAGGCAAGGGCTTGATCCTCCCCTGCCCTGTTATCACTTACAGCTGGTAGCACTTGACCCACTTTGATGACAAGGTGCAAGGCAGAAGAGAATCAGGCCTCTGGTCTCCCCAGAAATGAAAGGCTGGTGCATCCGATTCCTTGCACCACTTGTCTGTTTTTAAAGCCCTTCCAAGCCCAGTTGTGCTGGAGTTGCCCTGTTCCATAGGCTTGTATGTAATGGGACAGTCATGAAGAGAGCATTCCCTGCCAATTTGCTCTTCAGTGTCTCTTGCTGGCTACGTTCTGCTGTGACATAGACTGTCCTCGAGAGGTAGGAGGAGGAAACCACCAGAGCAATTCGGGAGAGGAGGAACAAAAGATTAGACTAAGGAGCAGCTGTGGAGAAGCCCAAGGTAGATAGGTTTCCCTTAGGGACCGAACGATTTGGGACAGAGAGGTTAAGACTGGGCTCTGATATCTGGCTTCGAACCATTTCTGAACCCCCGAGTTGCTTTCCACTATAGCTGGATTCTGCTTGGATCCAGCTATAGTGGAAAGCAGCCAGCCAGCCCTGGGGTTCAAGTGGCTGTGGAACTGGACGGTAACTTATCTCAGGTTTCAGAGAAGCAGCCATATTAGTCTGTTTTCGCAAAAAGAAAAGGAGGACTTGTGGCACCTTAGAGACTAACCAATTTATTTGAGCATAAGCTTTCGTGAGCTACAGCTCACTTCATCGGACAAATTCAGTGAGCTGTAGCTCACGAAAGCTTATGCTCAGATAAATTTGTTAGTCTCTAAGGTGCCACAAGTACTCCTTTTCTTTTTGGTAACTTATCTGTAGCCAGTCTTTTTGTGCAGGGTAGGAAGATGCTTTGAAGGTGGGGGAGGGGAAATGAGCAAACGTGTCTGTAGCTGTCAGATGTGTCTTCTCTCTTTCAGTGAAAGGCAAGAAAAAACGGGATCTGAAAATAACATGTGTCCCCATCAAGCAACCTGTCGTGAACCCAACGTAAGTCGCTGCTGCTGAATGCTGACTTCCCATGCTCCTGCAAGTCTGCCTTGAGATTTCAGGCTAAAGATTTAAAGATTTGTCAACGCAAGAGGAATATTCCATTTCAATTTTAGAAATCCAGCTTTCTTTTATTTCTATTCTTTTAGTGTAAACTTAATTTTTAAACCTTTTTCTCTGTATTGCAATAGTGCCTAGGCACCTGGCTCATGGTGGCATTGACCAATCCACGCAGCAAGCCATTGATCTCACTGGTGTTCTGCAGTGTTGTGTGTGTTAGGATTAGAAGCGTCATGTGACCTGTTAGCCAGCTGCGGGTGTCAGAGCTGGGAAATGTTGTTTAACGGGCCACTGGAATCTTGCTGCATCGGTGTTATTTTCAATCATTAACACTCTAATGCCTTGGTACAAGGAGGGCACAGAATATCTTGTTTGTTTTTTTGTTGCCACAATCCGATGCTTGTGTTTAGTGCCCACTCGTATCTCAGCTCACTGGAATGTGTCTCTCTCCTGTTTACTGTGGAAGTCATTCCTTGTTGCACATGGGATGGAGAGCCATTCGCAGCAGTGATCAGAGTTTGGCAGCATGCAGACTGGTACAAGGCCCTGCCTGTCCCTCTGTACTGACCTGCAGCACCGCACCTGGTTTATTCCTAAGCTGCTCCTAGCAAAGGCCGCCAGTTGGCGAACCATCAGGCTCATTCAGTTATGCTCCTTTCAACATTTGAATGCAAGTCTCCGAAGGGGAAAGCCTAATGTGTGAACATACAGTTATCTGCCTGTGCTTGTCCTCCCTCCCGGAGGGCTCCTCGTAAAGGGGATGTGACACACTTCATGAAGCTCAGAAAAACCTGGGTTTGGGGCCTAAGCTATTGTAACAGAAATATTTCCATGACCTTAGAGAGCAGTGCAGAGCTTTTGCTTTGGAATGAAACCATTCCTTGAAGGCAGACATTGCAATGTTATGCTAGCACACGAGAACCTGGAGGGTAAACTAACTGGCTGTTCTTATTCTCCAAGCTAAGTAGGTGTGGGAGCGAGGGGGGGAAGTAACCACGTATGAGCAATGGAAAGTAAACCTAGTTTTTAAAATCTATTTTAACGATAATTGAAGGTGGTAGATAGTAACAGGTAAGGAACTGTCTTTAAAAAAAAAAAAAAAAAAGAAATCAGCCAGATAGTGTTCATTGCAGCAGAATGCCACTAAAATGTTAGGCCTACTTGCGTGTCAGAGGTGAGTGAGACAGGCCCTTAAGTAGACAAAATGCCGCATCTAGGAAATAGCTTTTGTCTTCTATAGCTGGGTTTTTCATGCTACTTGGCAGTCGTGTTGTGTTGACGGGGGATGTCATGATGTGTCTGGCTGGGCTAGTCCACCATGAAATCATTGAATGTCATAAATCGGTGTCTTCTGGCTGATCTCCTGAAGTGAGAGAATCTCCACTGGCCCATTGCGTGGATGTATTTGACTCCTTCGGGTTGACTATGGCCCGGATCCAACAAACACTGGAGCACATGCATCGCTTGAATCATGCGAGTAGGCAGCAGAGGCTCTGTGTGTGAGGAAGGCTATGTATGTACTCCAGTGCTGGCAGGATAGAGGCCTGTATTTGTAAACGGGACCCTAAGGACAGGGGGTGTGTGCAATGCAAATGCTTCATGGGTTTGAGACCTGCTGTGAGATAGTGCACAGTCACTGATCTCCTTGCTAACGTCTCTTTTTTCCGTGCAGGCCACCAAGGAACTTGGACTCCAGAACCTTCATTACGATTGGAGACAAAGTATGTTTCAATGGTTTTTCCTTCTTCTGGTCCTTGCTTGTACTTCGCCACCCCCATACGTGCGTCAGACCCCTCTTGTCTGTCTGTCTGTCTCACGAATTGTCAAATGTCTACAAAAGCAGTCTTAAATTTCAAAGCACGCTGAGCTCAACCTGGTGGGAACCTGCACTCCTGCTGCCTGCAGTGGGGTTACTACAATGGGTTGATATTTCCGTCCACAAAACCTTCCCCACATTCAGTGATGAGTATCTGCACCAGGGTCTAAAAGATGAATGGCCAAATGGTAGAGCGGGTGGAGATGGGGTGAGGAATGGGTGAAATTTGAAACACTGTCACCAGTTCTGCTTAACAGTTAATCTATTAAGGCCAGAAGGGACCATTCCGATCTACCAGCCTGACCCCCTGCATGGCACAGGCCAGAGAACTCCACCCAGTTCATGGTAGGTGCCGGAGAGAGTGAGCAATGGGATGATGCAGCTCAGAGTCCTTGGCTCCCTGGGTGGGCCCCGCAGTACAGAAAGGAACAAGACCAGCAGTGATTCCAGTGGGAGGTGGGTGAGGATCTGTGCTCCAGGACTGCAAAACCCATGCTCTTCTGCCGTGTTGGCTGGAATCGAGTCCAGGCTGACAAAACCCATTGTTCTTCAGAGACAGACAGCCTGCTGCATTCCTTGCAGTGCACCACCTGTGGGGGCTCATCAAGATGGCACCTTTAAGAAGAGAGGCTCTCTTCTTCTATGCATGGACATGAGGGAATCCCCATGTCCCTTATTGTAAGAGACGGAGGCTTGCCCAAAATACTTCCCCCCATCTCACTGTCCTGTGCATCCACTATCAGCCTAGTGACACCCTCCACCTCAGAGGTGGGGGCCATTACCGGGGCTGTGTAGTGAATAGGTCTCTGGCACCTTCTGTGTCAGGGTCTCAAAATGCACCCTGTGAGGTAGGGCAGCATTGTCTCTGTTTTCTACATGGAGATGCTGAGGGACCGAGAAGACAAGAGACTTGTTCAAGGTCGCACAGAAAATCTGTGGCAGAACTGGGTCTTCTGAGCCCCAGTCTGTCTCCTTTAGGCCACCAGCCCAGCAATGCTCATGTGAATAGAGCAGGGCTCTGCGGGTTCCCTGCTTCTATCCCAGATGGCGGACAGCGAAATGAGCCATGTGGGTTTCAGGGACTTAAAAAAAAAAAAAAAAGACATGAAAATTAATGGGCTATGGATAGCATTATGGGATGGAGAAATTTGCATGCTGGGAACTTGACCCTTAGCTTCCAAAGATCCCTGGGTGAGTCATTTTTATCACACAACATGTTGCAAAAATTTCCCAGAAGACATTGTGCTTTGTATTGATGCAAGCGATTTACCAGCTGCGGTGGCTGAATGCCGATGTCACTTGTGTCGACCAAAGTTTGTGGTGTAGACCTGGCCTCCCTTGGTTAGATCACTTTGGGATCCTGCAGGATAGAAAGTCTTGTGGTGGGTGTGCAAAGCTATTGTGCTTCTAGAACAAATCCACGTGCTGCAGAGACCAGACAATTCCCCACCTGCAGGGCTGGGATTACAACCCTGATCTCTTGGCCCCCACACAGCAAGCCTGGGCTGCTGCTTGAGCAAGCAGAAATCTCCCTCCCCTGACAGTAGTAGCAGGGCCTTTATCCCATCTGTGGCTACAGGGCAATGTGGCAGTCACGTGGCTTGCTTCAATGCCTGCCTGATCACATTGCCAGTGGACTGCACTGAAGCCATGTGTGAGGGAATGAGCTTACCCGGCTGTGCGAAGCGCTGTGCAGCTAAAGGGCAGAAGGTGAAGGACCCTTCCTCCCAGTGTGCCGAGCTGCAGTCCGTCCGAGTGAGCTCCATGCACTCTCACTAACACAGCCCCGCTTGTGTTGCTCATTTCCAGGGCTGTTTGTTGCAGGTCTCTAAAGAGAAGCCATGCCTGGGTCTTGCACGGTGCCATAACCCTTCCATGACGCCATGCCTTTCCTCCCGTGCCTCCCTTGGATTTACCCTGCGATGCCTCGTGCTCTGATGGAAAACACCAGCTGGAAATAGCTGTTGTCTCTGCTCGTTCAGTCTCTGGTTACGGGCCCTGCTGGGGCTGGGTCAGGCTGTTTGCAGTGGGGCTAAAAATAGTGCCTTGGAGGAGAGCTATAACTAACTGTTTACCTTCCATCCTGGGCAGGTGGCAAGTCAGATAAGATCTGGATCTCCAGCCCTCTGTGTGTGTGTGGGGGGGAGGAGCCTGCGCTCGTTCCCACAAAATGGCCCAGTTGCCTTTGAGTGGCCGGTGGGTACTGCGCAGGTTAATAGTTTGAGGGAGGAGGGGGCGGGGGTGGGAGAGACGCTTTGTAGCAGCCTGGCAGTGTGGCGCTCTAAGGGGGCTGGAGCTCAGGGAAAGGACTCTTTGCCTGCTGGTCTGTTCCCTTGCCCTGTGGCTCTCCAAGCAGTCCCAGTGCAGAGCCACACGCTGCCTCCCTACCTTGAGAGATACTAGATGCTGCTGAGCGTGCAGCATACAGGCCGCTTGCCCACCTCATTTTAATTAAACAGGTGACAGAACTGGCTGGCCAGAAATGTCCCTCACCTGCCCCGGCAGGTGCATGCGGCCTCTTTCCCCTCAGGCTGCTGTGCTGTGGTATGAGCGTCTCTACAGGCCCTTGACTTCCCCTTTGTGTGCAGGAGTCTTGCTTTGGCTCCCTAGGACCCGGAGTTTGTGCTGCCTGCCCATCAGACTGGAGCAGCATGGGGCAGGGAGGGAGCATTGAGGCACCTGCAGTTGTGGCTGAAAAACTCAGCCGTAGTCCACTGTGTCTGCACAACCCATAAATATGTGTACCCTGGCCCCTGCGCTAACCCTAAACCAGCCCTGCCGGGCATTGGCACAGCAGCGAGGAGGGGATTAGTCCCCCTGAACCCTGGCGGGTGGGAACTCAGACCCTGGCAAGCAGCGGGGAGGATGATCCTGGCAGAACGCTGTGCTGGGAACTCCATCGGCTCTTAATGCTGGGGGGAAGGAGTCGCTGGCTTTTGGAAGTGGTTCGTGCAAACGCCCGAATAAAAGAATAAACTGGAGCGCTCACTGAATGGCTGCTCTGGAGGCAGCAAAGATGCCCTCTTGGGAGCTGGGAGCCTGCTGCTGCACGCTTCATCCGCTGGCACTGACGGGAGGCAGCCCCCTCGGGTAGTGATTTTGCATGGGTCTCCGGTCAGCCTAACTCTGCTTGCTGACCTGCCCCCTGCCCTAGCCAGCTCCTTCCAGGATGTGCTGTATTGCAGGGGAAGCGGCTGGCGTCTTCCTGTGCTGGGCAGTGCATGCCTTACGGCTGAGCTCAGGCGTGGAACTCCCCTGCTTCCTGGACCATATGGGGACCAGAGTCATCTGGCTTTAGTGGACGGTGTTGAGAGTTAAAAGGCACCGTGTAGCAGAGTTCTCCTTTTGACCATTACATGGCCCAGTGGCTATGCAGAGAGGGCTCTTTAGGCCCAGATGTGCACTGGCCGCCTGTCTTCAGCACACAGCCCTGTTCCCCCTCCGCTCTGGGTGTAACCTGCAGGCGTTGTTTCTGGAGCAGAGTCCCCCTTGTGCAACAAATGTCGTACCTTACCCGCCCTTCCTCACAGCTTAGCTTTGACTCCTGTGTAAATAGTTGATTTCCTGAAGACCAAAGCAAAACGAGGGGCCATTCCAATCTTGTCGCGCAAAGGGAGGGCTGCTGCTCGCTGGGCGGAGTGCTTGCAGCTTCCTCGCACAATTCGCGGGGCAAGGAACCGATTGGTCTTTGTTACTCTGAATGGGTGTGCAAATAAATCTTGAGGGAGTAGCTCATGATTACATAGGAGAGGAAGGATAATCTAGCGGATGGAGCTGTGGGTTGGGCTCAAGAGACTGGGGATCAGCATGGGCACAAGCTCCCTGTGTGACCTTGGGCAAGTCACTTAGTCTACCCTGGGTCTTTCCGTTCCCTGTCTGTTAAATGGGGCATTACAAGGATAAAATCCATTCACAGTTTTGAGGTGCACCGGTACCGGGGGATGATGGCCATATAATATCTAGATGGAAAGTAGGAGAGCCCTGGAGTGGGTGAAGACAGTACTCTGCCATCGCCAGCAGCCATGCAAGTGTCCTACTTCACCAGCTATGTTCCCCTATTTAAATTCTCCTTTGCCTTGTAGCAAGAGCCATAATATAACAAACTTGTTGATGCAAAGAGCAGAAGGGGGTGTCAGCCCTTTCTGCTCCTCACTATTTATAAAGATGGCTGGAAAGGTGTGGGTGTTTAAAAAAAGATCTCAACCCTTAGAAATATCAGGAATGTCAAGTCTAGTCTTCATCTCTTTGAAGGAAGCTCTGTTGAGTGACTCTCAGATGTGCGGAAAGCTATCCCAGCCTAGGATAGAAGGGATGAGTGGAGTTGTTGCTTTATTTTAGGTGTTAAATGCAACAAAGCTAAACACTCTCAATTAAAATCGCTTCCTTGATTAACCAGCTTTCACTTCATTGGTATGAGGGACATTACAGGAATTGCTAGACTGGATCAGACCATCTGGTCCAGGAATTTGGATCCAACAATAGCTAGTAGCAGTAGTTTCAGAGGAAGGTGCAGGAGGCAGTGGTGGGATAACCTGCCCCCAGGGAAGTCTGTCCCTAACCCCAATTAGTTAGAGGTTGGTTTATGCCCTGAAACCTGTTTGGATCCTTCTAGATCTCAGGGTTTTTTAATCCATATTATTATAACTGTGTACTCTTGTTATCCATCTCCAATCTTCTTTTGATTCCTGACCATCTTGCTAGTTCTCCAGCTGTCCAGAGTCTCCTAGGGTAGACAAGCAATTGCAACCTTAGGTATCAACAACAAGATGACTATTAATGTTTTTTTGGGGAGGTGAGGGAAGAGTCAACTTTCAGGCCTTTCTTCCTAAGAAGTGTAAATAAGGCAGAAGCCCCTTTTCCCCATTTGCCTTGAATATATGGGGTTATACGCCGATAACAATGCATTGTTCCTTTAAAACAAGGAACGTCTGCAAGTCTTAAGTCCGGAGAGTCAACATTTTCTCTCTCACATCGGTTCACCCAACTAGAAAAATGAAGGTCCATGATCAGTACTGAATGAAATTCCTTCTGCGTCCTTGGGTACATGTCAGTTTAAAGCGGCAGAAAGTGGAAGATCTCTTGGATAGCTGCAATGCGCATGCCCGTTGATAAGGGTCCCTAAAGGTCTATTGATTGCGTTTCTGTAGCAACACATTTGCTGCTTGGCCGGAGTCTGAAAAGTTTGCAAAGCAGAATGGAGCAGGGGATGGGGCAGGCTTATAGAGCTCTGTAGTTCCCAGGATTGCTGGCGGTCACGCTCAGGTCACAGCTGCACCCAAAGTTGACCTATGGCTTCCCAGAATTTCCTGTGGAACGCAAGATGGTGCAGGATAGAGCGGGCCCAGCGTTCAGCTCAGGTTTGCTGCCCCTGCAGCCACTATAGACACATCCTTGTACCAGTAATTCTGATACGGAGAAGCGTGTGTGCCGGGGGGGAGAAACCGACAGCGTTAGCTGCCTCCTGCAATGGCAGTTTGCCGTGGCTGGGCTCTGACTGCCAAGTGGTCGTGGGGCATTGGGCTTCAAACAGGTCCTGGGGAGGAAGGCAGCAAGGAACCTGCTTTCCCGTCTTAGCCGTTATCTCCGACATGGGCTGGGAAAATATACAGTATCCGGGCTTCTGTAACAGCCAGCATATGTCTTGGTATGTGTCTCCCTGCCTCGGGGCGGCTGCGGAGTTCACCTGAGGTGGCTGGGTGGCACCAGTGTGTATTTAATTGATTTCACATGCTTGAGCAAAGCCACTTAGTGAGACCACGGTGCGGAAGCGCTTGGTGGAGGTGCTGAGGCAGGGAAGGTGATGGCTCACTGAGCCCAGCTCGCTGTCCTGTTTAAATCACTTTACAAAGGCAGTAACCTAGCAGCGCGTGGTGCGGTTGCAGTCTTTAGCGTACATTGTGTAGCAAGTTATGTGCCACTCGCCCAGCCACGTCTGCTTGCAATGGCGCCTGAGTCTCTCATGTTAATATTGTAACATCGCAGACACAGTCTGGTTAGTCCTTGTCTAGCGTGGAGTGCTGGCCCAGTCTATGCTGTCTAAACTGTGAGGAAATGCTTTAGGTGAAGTGTGTCCCAGCCAGTGCACGCAAAAACCCAGTCTATGCCACCACTTCATGGATTGCAGCTCGCACCTAGTGTGACTGGATTTATGCTGGGAGATTGTCAAATGTGGATATGTTTCAATAACTTTGGACGGAGCCAACTTCACAGGGGTTTGGTAGGAGAAGGCGCTCTGATGCCCTGAATTCAGACTTCATTTCAGCCCATTGGATGCTGTTGGCCCTAAGCAAGTCTTCCCTTTGCATGGTAGCATCTTCTGTGCAGTGACAATGGGTACGGAACAGGACTAAACAGGATGGTGCTGGGTTTCCAGCATGGTTGGGCATATCCAATGGAAGCTCCACAGTGTTTCTCCTCTTATTCGGTAGGAAAGTTGGGGTGGGACAAATGAAAAGAGGGCTACTTAGCCTCCTGTGCCCTTGCCCGAGCAAAATGAAGTTGTTCGTCTGACCTACTTACAGACACAGTGGTCAGTGGGGACGAAACCTGGGACCAAAATTATAGGTCTATCACATGAGCCAAAGAAGTAACTTCACTAGCTGTGCATCGGCAGCAGGCTGTTATGGTGCTGTGGGCCACCTCTAGCAGGAGTCATGACTGAACTAAACCAGTGTGTTACGGTCTCGTCAAAGTGAATGTCTGGGGTGGACGCTTCAGGTCAAGGCTTGGTTCTGTGGTTGGTGTCCATTTTCACATGTGGCAGCGAGGGGAGGGATTGTAGCTCCTCCGCTCTTACTCATGTTTCGTCTATCTCCTGTCGGTGCTGGTGTAGATGGTGATGTGTCCTCTCTCCTACAGAACTTTGAAGTGGAAGCCGATGACTTGGTGACCATTTCGGAGCTGGGCCGTGGAGCCTATGGAGTGGTGGAGAAAGTACGGCATGCGCAGAGTGGCACCATCATGGCTGTCAAGGTGAGAACAGCACACTGGGGTCTCCCGCAGTGGCGTGTGAGGCTCGAGAGAGCAGGGAGCAGCTCCTCTGGAAACCCAGTCCAGCGCCTGTTGGAGTTTATGGAGAGAACCTGAGTGACTCCTCTGGCTGTTGGATTGAGCCCCCGTCTCCTTGGGTACCTGGATGTGAATGAGACCCTGCCTAGTTCCGTGTGTGACTCCAGCATTCCATTGGTGGGGCTGGATTTGGGGAGGCACTGACTAGGCGAGTGGAAAAGCATGAGCAGAACCCACCTTCCTGTAGGGAATGGAGTGCTACTCCTGCAGCACAGGACACTCTGAAGCATTTCAATGCTCAGTGCATGACATCCCAGCCCTCGAAGTTCATGCCCTCGGTCACCTGGACCTGCTGTGTAGGCCACTTGTATATCTAAGTGCCTGTTCAGGGGCTGGCATGCTTCAGGGGCTGGCATGCTTCAGGGGCTGGCATGCTTCAGGGGCTGGCACAGAGTCCACCAATGGTAGCGGAGATCCCACAGTGGTAACCAAGTACACTACCTGGAAATCTGGGACCTATGCGTCTAAATGACCTAAGGGGTGGGTGAAATTCTGTCCATCAGCACTGCAGATGCAAGATGAGGCCTAGTGAAGGTTAGGCTAACAATGAGGCCCTTTAAAGCTCCAAGAATGTAATGGGAGGTCTGAGGTGTCACGTGTGGGCCCAAGAGCATAACTGTTGGCTAACAGCTTTTTTCTGTCTCAGAGAATCCGAGCGACCGTGAACACTCAAGAGCAGAAGAGGTTACTGATGGACTTGGATATCTCCATGAGGACAGTAGACTGCTTCTATACAGTCACCTTCTATGGAGCCCTCTTCCGAGAGGTAAGGGGGCAGTATTAGATCTGGTGTGCTCTGGCAGCTCGGTTCTTAACCTGCTTATGGTACAGGGGTGAAATGGTTTCTTGAAGAACCCCGTATCCAGCCTCTCCTGGCCATTCTGCAGGGGCTGTGTTAGTGGCTGGTTGGACTCCAGCATGGCACAGATCCGTCAATTCTCCAGAAGGAGTAGATCCTAGGCCACCATATTACATTCACCAAGTGCCAAGGAGCCTGGGTGAGGAGGAGGAGTAGTTTCTCTCTCCTCCACTGTCCCACCTCCATACTAAGGCTCTGGTTCAAAGCTCATTGCATCAATGGGGATCTTTCCAGCCATATCACTGTACTTTGGAACAGGCCCTAAAACAGTACTTGCAACGGTATCTTAAGTGCAGCTTTGGCCCATATGTCTTCATCCCGCCCATGCCGCCGGCAAACATGGTGCTCGGATACAGAAGGAGCTGATGCTTGCAGCAACAGCTTACAGGTTTTCCTGCATCAAAAGGGCAGGGACTGCCACCTTCATTTGATCTCAGGGTGATTCTGTGCAAGGAAATTCCTCCTCCTCCTCTTCCTCGTGAACGGCTTCTCTCTTCATTAGGGCGATGTGTGGATCTGCATGGAGCTGATGGACACCTCTCTGGATAAATTCTATAAGAAGGCGCTGGAAAAGAAGAAGACGATCCCTGAGGATATCCTCGGGAAGATCGCTGTGTCTGTGAGTGGCTGGCTTTTGATTGGAGAATGCTGGGTGGTGTCCTTCGGTACCATCCCCCTACCGACCCCACCTTCGGTTCTGGAAGCTTGCACTGCCCCAGGGCTTGGCCCTGGGGCATGCTGCACAGGGTCCTAAGCATTGTGATATTTATGTGTGAATGCAAAGAGACCACGCGTTGCCGGCTCTGTTGCCCTGAAGCTAATGGCACACGCCACCTGTTCGAACACATACTCGTTTAGAAGCTGGTGGCGGTGTTGCTGGGAAAGGCTCACTCCGTGAGGTTCAGTGTGTCCGACAAGTTCTCTCTCTTCTGATCTCCAGATTGTGCGAGCACTGGAGCATTTGCACAGTAAACTGTCAGTGATTCACAGAGGTAAGTGCCGGGTGACTAGAATGACATGCCTGCGTGATTCTCTCTCCTTGGAATCCATTTTAGGAGGGCTCAAATCCTGTAGGATGCTGGGTGTGGCTGGCTCCTGGATTCATTTTGCAGAAGGTGCTTAGAATTCTGAGACAAGCTTCAAACCTACGGGCCTGACCCTAAGGGATGTTTTGCACCCACGACACATTGAAGTTGTTCCTTATAACTAAGGCTGCGTGTCTGTCACGGAAGACACAGATTCTGTGACCTCCGTGACTTCTGCAATGGCTGGTGCTGGCTCGGGGGCTGCTCGAGCCCCCAGCACCAGCAGGGATCCTGGGTCACATGCCCCCGCCCGCGCGCCCCCCTCCAGCACCAGTAGGGGGCCTGGGCCTTGTGCTGCTGCCCCCCCTGCCCCCCCGGCACCAACAGGGGTGCCGGGCCCCCCCCACCTCCAGCACCCATGGTGCTCCCAGATTGCCCTCCCAGAGCACCCGGCCCAAGTTTTAGTTAGGGGTATATAGTAAGTCATAGTCAGGTCACAAGCCGTGAATTTTTGTTTACTGCCCGTGACCTATCCATGACTTTTACTCAAAATGCCCATGACTAAAATGTAGCCTTATTTTTAACCCACCACATGATTCTGGGCCTTTTCCCCTTTCCAGCTCGAATGTGTAACAATTTTATTTCCACATACTTCCCACTCACAACTTCAGCTCCTGAAGAATGAGCATAAATTGCAGACTGTTAGAAAAATTCCCTCAGATTCCTTGCAGCTGGCCGGGGGCTGAAGGATAAACTCATGGCTAAAACTCAGGGACTGGAAGTCAGGAGACTTAGGTCCTCTTCCTTGCTCTGCTATAGCAGAGGCATAACCTTGGGCAAGTCACTTATTCTGTCTGCGCTTCAGGTTCTGCATCAGAAGAGATCTGTCTGTCGCCTAAGGAGGTAGAGCAGGGGTGGCCAACCTGGGGCTCCGGAGTCACATGCGGCTCTTCAGACGTTACTATGCGGCTCCTTGTATTGGCACTGACTCCGGGGCTGGAGCGACAAGCGCCAACTTCCCACCGTGCCAGGGGGTGCTCGCTGCTCAACCCCTGGCTCTGCCACAGGCCCTGCCCCCACTCCACCCCTTCCCGCGCCCTCTCATGAGCCTGCACTGCCCTTGCTCCTCTCCCTCCCGCCCAGAGCCTCCTGTATGCCACGAAACAGCTGATCGGGAGGTGTGGGGAGGGAGTGGGAGGTGCTGATTGGGTGGGGCTGCCAGTGGGCGGGAGGTGCTGGGAGTCGGGGGTGGGGAGGAGCTGATGTGGGGGCTGCTGACGTATTACTGTGGCTCTTTGGCAATGTACGTTGGTAAATTCTGGTTCCTTTTCAGGCTCAGATTGGCCACCCTTGAGGTAGAGGCTTAGCTCATCCTGGGGTATAAGGTGCTATAGAAGTGCAAAGTATACTAAAAATAAGAGCGTATAATATTAAAATCTAGGATCAGTGGGGCTTTTGACTTCTGATCTTGTTTCCTTTGGCTTATCCTCTCTCCCTTGAGTCAGCCAGGATTCCCTGCAAAGTCTCTGCCAGACAGGAACATTGACTTCCTGGTTTTAAGCCTCCTTAATTCTGTAGCCCACTTCTTTTGTGCTTTCTAAATGGAAGATGTAATCCGCTCCCTCTCTGTAATCCTGTTAGATGTGAAGCCTTCCAACGTTCTCATTAACAAGGAGGGGCACGTGAAAATGTGTGACTTTGGAATCAGTGGCTACTTGGTGGACTCCGTCGCTAAGACCATGGATGCTGGCTGTAAACCCTACATGGCTGTAAGTGTGTGTGGATGTGTAATCTGGTCTGTCATTTTGAGCCTGCATTCTGCCTTGGATCAGCTGTGGGTGGCTCTGTCCCCTCCCCAGCTCCTAATTTGAAGTAGGAACAGAATGAAAACAAACCACCTGCCCACTCCCCTTGGCCTGCCCTGAAATTGAACTGCTCACAGAATGTTCTCTGGGGGCCCCGATTCAGCAAAGCACTTGGTTTAACTTGAAGCATGTAATGGGCCCCACTCAAATCACTGCACATCTGATTAATTGAGTCAGCGGGGTTACCCGTGTAGTTCAGCATGGGCTTTGTTGGACTGGGCACCAAGCGTTGTCTCTGTAACCCAGGCTGCTCCCCTGCCATCTTCTGTCCTCAAAATAGCACAGGGAATCGTCTTACCAGCCTGGCCGTTGGCAGAAGATGCCTGTTGGCTGGCTGCCTCCTCATTGGCTAGACAGCATGCTGACATTTCTACTTACTGAGCTAATCAGGATTGTTTCACTGCTTGCCTTGTCCTCCCAGCACCCTGCCCAGCGTTACCCACCTGTTGCTGTCTTGTTATATGTGCGGACTGTACATTCCTTGGGGGCAGGAACTGTCCTTTTCTCAGATGGATGCACAGTGCCTCGCACCAGGAGGGCCACCATAACTGATGATATTGGCAATTGCAGTTGAAGCCATTTCTGGGAGTTGGAATGTGGGGAAAGAAGAACAAAATTAATGTGGGTAAGGCTGATCAAGACATTGCTTTGATCAGTCTTGTTTAGAGGTAACTTTTCTCGGGGGAGCCTATACCCTAACATCAGCCCATGGGGAGCCCACCTAGGCTGGGTTTCGTAGTGCAGAATATATGCTGGTAGGTGTCTGTCTGTCTTCTACGTTGGGCAAATGAGATTGAGTTGAATGCATCTTCCATCTTGTCATTACAGCCTGAGAGAATAAACCCGGAACTGAACCAGAAGGGCTACAACGTGAAGTCTGATGTGTGGAGTCTTGGAATCACAATGGTAATGGTGCTCGCGCTCTGTGGTCTGTATGACCACGCTGGGGAGGGCCTACCTCCAGCTTGTAGCCTGGTCATGTTTAAAGTGGTTTGGAAACTGCTACCCCAGGAGGATATGTTCCAGTAGAAGCCAAATCCTAAGGCCAGTTCCTGTTCCAGTCTATGGGAGCAGGACTGGATGAAGACACCGTAAGGGCCTTGGGGTTTGGCCCTCAACAGACTTCTCCTTGCATTCCCCGGTACAGCTGTTTTGCTGCCTGGGGCTGTGGTTTTCACAAGTACGTTGGGCAGTATCAGGTTAGCTCTGAGCCCCCCTCCACTCCAGAGGGGCTTAAATCCCTTGGCAGGCAAATGAAAATGGCAGGTTGGGCTGTGGGCTCCCAGGGGTGCTGGGTCCAGGCTGGCTCTGTTGATGAAGAGGGTGCTGGTGCCTCTTGTGGGAAGCCAGGATTCCAGGCTTTTAACACCACATTCACGGCCCTGTCCACCCTCCAGTTCCCTCGTGTGCTAGTTGGGGGCATGGTCTCCGTAGCTGGGCACAAGGAATGTGGTTCAGCTTGTACCCAAGGAGCGACTGTTCTGCCAACCCAGCTGTTTGTACCATGTGCCTGACCTGAGTAGCAGGGAGTATCTGGGAGTATCTGGGTCAGTCATGCCATAGTGCCCAGAGAACATGCACACAGAGTAGCAGGTGGGTCAATGCGATGTGGGATATGTCACTGCCCAGAGAACTGGGAGGAAGGAGGGCCAGCCCAACCAGTTACAGAAAGCAGAGCTTTGGGGATCTGGGTGTTGCAAGAAGTGAGTTGCACCCATCTCAAGACCTCTAGCTGGGGAGGGTGAGGAACACACAACTCTCATGATGCGTGGACACAGGGAATGTTTCAAGCCAGCCATGCTGCTCTCTGGTTATAAATCTGATTTGTAGTAGTGGTGGCTTAGGGTAGCTTATCTACCAAGCGTAAGAAACTGCTGTTTCAGTGAGCATCTAAAGCCTTCTGGCACCAATGGACGAAGGAAATCGCGGTTCGTGGCTCAAAGAATTTAAAGCCTGGGAAATGTTTTCTCCCCTTCCAAGAGATGGAGAGACTGAGGGGGTAGTGTGTGTTTGTTTTTTTTTTTTTTTTTTAAAGGATTTCCCCCATGCTTTTAACTGTGACATTCATGAAGTTGGTTTGTGCATGCGGCAAAGGACTGCCTTGGCAAATGTCGTCCGTCCCTGTCCCATCATCCCGTCCCCCCCACCACCCCGCAAAAGCAACCTCCAACACTTGCCTGTTCGAATTTGCGTTCAGTCTGGAGCTGAGCTGATTGGACACCTGCGCAGCAGCCTGGAAATGTGATCATGCTTCAGTTTTCCTCCCAAAATGCAGGAAGCCGTGCAATGAGCAATTGTGTGAATGAGGAAATCTATCGGCTTATGTAAAAGCCAGAGAGAGGGCTCCACTGAAATGTTGCCAGCAGGCCACTGATTTTTGCCCCAGCCTGTGTGATTCTTACTAATGTCTTCCTCTGGGCTGGCTTCCTGTTTTTGTAACCTAGGGGCCAGCATGTATTCAGGACTGTTGGCTAGTACCAAATAGGATCTTTTTGTGGGTGGGTTGCACAGAGTTTTCTGGCAGCAGGAATCCGAATCCAGACTGGTCACCAATCATGAGACCAAAGCCTCTTGGGGCTGCTGCATTGTGTGCCCAGTGTCCCTGCGGGGTGTCGGAGCTCATTGAGGGCTCCTTCCTGCCCTCCCATCCTGGCCTGTGCCGGGCAGTCAGTGACTCTTCCATCAGGTAACAGTGCCTGTCTGAGGGCAGGAATGAATCCTTTGTAACACGGTGCCATCCCTCGCAGCACTATAGAGAATTTTTACAGGGCAACTCTCATTGTAGTGGTTAAGGACATAAACAGCAGAAGCTAAACTTAGCACAGCTTGCATCAGGCCATGAAGCTGGCTAGACTCTGGCTTCTATGCATTCCAAACCCTTCCAGAGCTTGCTCTGCCGCTGGCCCGCAGAGTTCTCCTTTAGGAGCCAACCGCATGAGCCCCCTAACTGAGCTTAGCTACCGAGACAGGGTTCGTGGTGATGTACCTTAAAGATACAGCTGCGGCTGTGGACCCAGAGGAAGGGCAGCGAAGCTGTCTAGAGATGTGAGAGAACTTGCAATCAAAAGGAGAAAAGGAAGGCTGAGTGTTTAGGTCTGAAAAAAGAGCTGGAGGGCAGTCAGCAAGTATGTGGGCAGTACTTGGAGTGGGATCAATCCTTGTTCTTGTTTTGCTTCCATTGCACGAGCTCCAAGTTACCATCAGACTTAAAAGAAAAGAAGCCTCTGGAATGTGCAGGAGGCTGGAGATTTTTGTTGGGTTTGACTAGGCAGCCTGACTTTGACCGAGAACACTGGAAATTATGCAGGCCAGGGTAGAGGTGGTTGAATCTCCTGATTCTGGGCATAAGCCGATCACCAAATAAATATCCTTTCTCTATGTGGCATTACATGATGCCTCTGGGTGCCTGGTAGGATTTTGCCTGCCTCTGAAACATGCAGCAAAGGCTGCTGATAGAGTAAAGATAGCAGGTTTGGTGGATTCATGGTCCAAACTGGAATAGCCGATTCTCTGCTAACTAATTCTCTTCCATTGGCTTTCCTATTCCATGGGCGTGTCTTTTTGTGTAGTAATATTCCCAGTGGGGGTTAGTGTAAACTCAGGAGGGTGTTAGGAATCTTCAGATGCCCAAATGCCACGTGATGGACATGTTGAAAATGGGCTGAGTAATACCGAAGCGGCCAGCTGCAAAGCAGCTCAGAACTGCCTCGTTTTTCATGGAGAACCTTTTAAAAAAAAAAAAAAAAAATCCTGTTTTCAGAATTTCCTCAGAGAACATATAATATATGTGGGTGAGAAGCCAAAATCTGGAAAAAGAATTGGAGTTGTGGAAAAGCACTTTAGCTTCTGGTTTAATTTTTTAATGAAAAACAGGAAAGTTTTGGCAGGAAACTTTCATTTTGGTCAAAAAGTTCATTTAAAAACGTCACCATTTTTTCACCGAAACAGTATCAACTATCAACTGCTAGTGCCCAGTGTACACTTGGGGCTGTTGGCCTGAAGCTGGTATACTGTATTGCTGTAGTGTCTAGGAACCGAAGTCATGGCCCAGGACCCCTTGTGCTAGCAGAAACACAAAGACAGTCCCTAACCCAGAGAACTATCTAAGTACTATGATGCTGCGGAGCAGTCTGAGGACATGGACATGCAGTATAGCCAATTCCTCATGGCTGTCTTTTTTTTCTTCTTTTCCCTCCCTTTCCCTCCTAGATTGAGATGGCCATTCTCCGCTTCCCCTACGAGTCCTGGGGCACCCCCTTCCAGCAACTCAAGCAAGTAGTAGAGGAGCCTTCGCCCCAGCTCCCTGCTGATCGCTTCTCAAAGGAGTTTGTGGACTTCACAGCACAGTGGTGAGTGTCTGAACTGAACCCCATCAGTCTCCTGTCTGAGCCTACGGAGGCTTCCCGATGCCGAGTGCTGGTCTCCCGTATCAAAGCACAAAACTTACCTTTACTCTGCCTCGGGACCCCCGTAAGTCTTTCCTGTCCCCTCGTCCCAAATCACCACTGTCCTGCAATCCATGCCACAAACGCTCCACAGATCCATTTGGTTTTGCCTGGGCCGGCTGAAAAGGAACAGATTGCTCTTCTGCTTTGTACGGTTCACCCTGTTGGAATTTCGGTGCTGCAGAAACTCAACCCAGTTGCAGCATCCTGATGCATCTGCTGCCTGACGCTGTCTTTGGCTGCCACTTAGAATTAGGTGAAGGTTCATTGTGACTTTCAGAGGATAAAGCACATCTCAGCTATGCTGGGCTTCGCGGAACTTTTTAAGTGCACCTAGAATCTGCACCGCAGTAGCCTTCAGCTCTTAACTGGGCTATAGCTGGGCCTGTGATTCTGGCATAGGTATTGGCATGCAGCATCTGTCCTGTTGGGTGGTACCCAGACCCTCTTATATTGGGCATAGCTTGCACGTGTTCTGGCTGTACAAGGTGAAGGGTGAGGTTTTCATGTGACTGATTTGCCAGGCCAGGAACGTGTTTGCTGTCCGACAGTGCTTTCCTGTTTGCCTGCTTAATTGATTTGCTAGGCTCTTAGGTTCAAAGCCAATACGTGTGTAACCAAGGGGAGTTAAGAACTGGTAGTAGCCTAATAGAAAGAAGGGGATGCTGGCTAGTGATCTCCCTCTTCTGTCCCATCCTATTTAGTCAATGGACAGCAAAGATTAAGCCACTGTGTCATGGACATTTTTTTTTTTCTTTCCCCCTATTCCAGCTTAAGGAAGAACCCTGCAGAACGAATGAACTATTTAGAACTTATGGTGAGCATGGATTTTTATTTTTTGATCTCACAAAATCTTGGCCTGTAACTAAAGCTAAATGAATAGTCAGTAAGTGTTAGACCAGTGGTACAACACGCTACACAGCTTAGTTTAGACTCCGGGCTATCTGTACACTTTGAACTCTTTTGCTGAGTCCCAAGTCAGTGACATGGAACAGGTGCGGATTAAACAGGCATATTGAGGTGTCTGCCAGCCAGGTGCATCATGGGTATTCAGACTTCCATCCGTTCACCACCGTCTCCCATCACCTCTGCTGCTGGCTGGCTTGGAACAATCTCAGCTGTTGGTGTGACAGCTGCTATCGTGGCTGACACACCTGTGGTTGAACTGGGGACCTCCAGAGCTAAAAGCATGAGCTGCTACGGCTTGAACTAGTGAACGAGGGCTCCCTAGTTGGGGCTGTAAGAACCCAGATAATCTGCTGACCAGCACAGAGGAGGACCTGTAACACACGCCCATCAGCTGGTTACACTGGTTTCTGCCACCTGTGATGCTGTGTGGTTGAGTTGTCCCCGATGTCTGACTTTTGTCCTAGAATTTTGTATGTACTTTGAAAGCAGAGGTCACAAAGTGTGCAACGAATCTGTTCAGCTCAGTGTTCTCTGAGATTCAGCCCAGGGCCTCAGACCTGCTGTCTAAAAGGATCAATGTACCAGCCTTGGGCATTCTTGTTGTATTTGCCGGGGGGAAGGGGCAGGGGGTCCACCACAATGTATTGCTGACTTTGTGACTGCTGCCACAATTGTGTTCAGTGTTTGTCCTTCCTCATGCTCAAGCTGACTCCGTCCTGGTTCTTGTTGGCAGGAACATCCTTTCTTCACCTTGCACAATGCCAAAGAGACCGACATGGTCTCCTTTGTGACAGAGATCCTTGGGGAAGACGCCTAACTCACCAGACTCACTGCCACGTACAGTCACTTCAACCCAATGCCCTGGCTTCCCTGCACAAGAGAGGATGCGGACTCATGTTCACAGTGGTTTGCACAAATTGCATCTCCCCAGCCTGTGTGCGTCTCCAAGCCAGCTGGGCGCGGGGGCACTCTGGTTTTTATCACCTGTATGCTGAAAGTTACACAGGAAGGACCTTGTGGAAATTGACACACACAGTAGTCAGTGCTGTTACTGACTAACCCATGGGATGGAGGGGGCTCGGGAGATGACCTGCTGGTGCCAGACATTCCTCCTCAGTTGTGTCAGGGGAACCAGACTCCTGTGTATCTGAGCTGAGGAATCTGCTATGCCTGAGGATGGGGCAGGGGGAGTGTGAAATAGCCCTCCCCCAATACCATTCTGGTGCGGCAGTGAAGGGTCCAGAGAATATTTGCACTCGCTCCCTCCATTGTGCAGCAGAGTCAAGAGATTCTTCTGGCACTCTAGTCTCCTGTCCCCACCTCTCCGAGGCCTGGGGAAGGGATGGGAGGGTGTCTCTTCCTGAGCCACTGGGGGCCTGAGGGTGCACAGGCTGCCTCCATCAGAGTTCAATCTTGTTCTGCCTTCCCTCAAGCCCTGCCCTCCCCGCCCGGTACCCTCGCTGCGGGGATCCCACAGGGCTCTTCAGAAAGGGGTCTGTGGAAATCTGGGCACAGCTGAAGTTTGCTGCTGCTTGTGGAAGAGGTGGCGGGGGGTGTCGTGGCTCCAGGATCAGAAGCGCACGGCTGTCCAAGGCCGCTCCACGGCTGAGGTGCCCCTCCCTTCCCAGAGCCCTCTTGAGGCAAATCCACAAACTGGTCAGGTCTCCCTAGACTGTTACAGTAGACCCCCCTGTTCCCCCTCAAAAGCCTGTTCAAACGGTCCCAGCTTGTTCTAAGCTCCTGCACCCACGCTCCCTGGGCAGCTGCATTCTCGCCTCGGACCACTTCCCCACTCACACCGGCCAGTGGACCCCTGTCCAAACAGACACAGGCCCATGGCATTTGGGGAGAGGATTCCATGTGCAGCCCTTCCCCGCCCCAATAAACCGGGCTGAGATTGGCTAGGCAGTTAGGCGGCCAGCTCCCATTGGTAGTCAGTGAGTTAGGTGCCGAAATCCCACCCTCAGCGATGTTTCAGATGTTCATAGAGGCTATGACTTCTCCCCCTTCCCCTCTGCCCCCTGTGGCTGGGCCCTCCCACCCGGAGCTCAAGAACTGACCCAGCACTGTGACTCTTGTTCATTTCTGAGGTTGCTTTAATGCCTATTCGATCCCATGTTCACCAAAAAAAAAAAAAATCTATGTAAAGCCATGATGTGTCAAGGTGGTGCTGGTAATTGTACATTTGATGTGTATATATAATGGACTTTGTAACTCATTTCCTAGTTTTAATTGAACTAGCTATAAATTAAACCCTTTCCTTGTGGGAGGAGGGGGCCTCCCCCTTCCTTAACAAATCCACTGTGAAAACCAGATGGGTCCCCCCTCCCGCAGCCATAGAGGCCTTTGAATGGGCCAGGGAATGGAGGAGTTATCTGACTTCTGCTGTATGTGATCACAGAATGCACATGCCATATGTGGATGATGTTTTTAAAATGGAATGAGTTTTCTGATTTTTTTTCCTTTCTAATACATATTTGTGTGTGTGTGTATGTGTATATATATATATATATATATATATATTTTTAAATCACTGATGAACATACAAATGTATATGTGGCTAGTGGGTTGGTGAATGCAAGCAACTTTCTGGTTACATTTGGGGTGGCCGGGATGGGTCACAACAAGGCGTAAAAATTGTGGGGTAGTTTGGGTATTTGTTGATAAAAATGCATCTTTTTAACCAAACCTCTTTAAAGACACCTCTTGGAACTTTGTACGTGGGAGATCTGGCTTTCAGGGTGCGGCTCCATTAACTTGTGCTCTGCCCCTTTATAAATCAGGTCCCCTAAATTCATGGCTCTTGTTGTTCTGCTGCATAGTCAATCTAAGGGCTTCTCTACAAGGGGAAATTGACCGGAGTAGCTCCCCTTGTGGAGACTCTATACTGGAATGAGTCACTTGTTATTTATCACAATTAGTGCACTTCCAGAGCAGAGCAGTTATTCCAGGATAAGTGGACTGCACTGGAATAGTGTCCACAGTGGTGGTTTTATTGCAGAATAGCTTATTCTGCAATAGCTATTCTGGCTAATGTCCCATTTTAGACCATGCCTTCCACAACCAGCACTGTTTATTGACTGGAGATGGCTAAGCCCTGCTCTGTTCTATGGTTCAAAGTACCTTTTTAGATTTACCTGTTGTAAGAAAGTGATTTAACGCTTTCAGCTGCTCCTTCCTCTCACCCACTCTGCAAACCACCTGGAACTCTCATGAGACTTGTAGGTGCAACTCTACAGGCTTGGGACGGCAGCTTTGCTGCTAAGCTGTACGATTGTATTTTTCCTTGTTGGTTAGTTGGGATTGTTTTATTTTGACTTTGAGCTCTTTTCCCTCCTTTATTTCCCCCTCGGGTGTTTTGGGGATTGGTTATCGTTTACTGCGTGGGTTTTGGATGCCTTTCACCTTGCCTGATAAAGCCCTGGCTCTGGTTGGATTCCAGCTGTACTCCTGATGGCCTGGGAAGGACTTTCCTTTTGCCTGTGTATGGGGAAATCCCATCTGGGGAGCAAATCTCGCACCCTGTGACTGACGTGATGCCAAGGTATTGTTCTCACTACCTGCACCGGGAGTAAATCTCGCTCTGGGCTAGTTAAATTTTATTTCAGCTTTACCGTTCTGGTATGTGCCCTTGTTTTCTTCCGCTCCAAGGCCTTTATTCTTCTGGCTCTGTTGCTTTCCCTCCGTGGATTGGTGGAAGAACTCCAAGTAACTGCTTGGAACCCAGCTGAGCTTGGAGAGAGAGAATTGTTGCCATGAGAGAAGGCCCTCTCACCTTGTGCTTACGAGAATGGTCTGTAACCATTAACTTGGTCATTGTTTTCAATAAAATAAGCCCCCAAACCAGCTTCTCAAGAGCTTTTCTTGGAACATCAATACTTGCTCATTCTAGCTGCCCCAAACAGTTGTCTATTTTCAGTGTTGGAGTTGGTATTGAAACAAATGAAGTGTATTACAGGAATGCCCCCTCCGGTTGGAGCCGGGCCCCGTGGTGCTAGGCGCTATACAGACATAAAAAGACAGCTCCTGCCCCGGAGATTGCAGTCTTAGTTTAACACATGACAACACAGCCAGGCAACAAATGGGGAAGGTCAGGGCAACAGCGGTGTACGCAGTTTGTAGATGTACTGGTATAAGCAGTGTTGCCTAATGGATAGAACACTAAAGTGGGATGCAGGAGACCTCTGTTCTGTTCCTGGGCTGCTGAGGGACTATGGGCAAATCACTTTGCCACTCCGTGCCTCGGTTTTTCCACCTGTGCAATGGGGATAGTGACACTGAGCTGCGGAAAGCGCTCTGAAAACTGTGGCTAACAAGCTGTAGATAAGATAGGCTAGCAGAGCTAGCTGCTGCTGCTGTTAGTCATGCTCAGTAACCAGAGTCCCAACCCTGCCCCGGCCTGGCAGAATGGAATTTTAAGCTACTTTGCGGAGGACAGAGGTTAAATAGTTCAGTGTGTGGCCCGACACCAGCTAGCAGGGGTTCTCATGGCTGTTGATTGGTATTGTAGTAGTGCCTGGGGCCCTGCTCTACCAACATCGCACAGTCCCTGCCCGGAAGAGCAGGCAGTCTAAATTCTGTCCTCCAGAGCCAAGGGCTTCTGTGTTTCAGTTCTGTAGCTACCTAAACACCTGTTAATTCCTGCAAGGAGGAGCAGGGAGGTATAATAATGGGGCTTTAATACTTCCACTGGGTCATTGCATCCCCCAGACGCTCTGAGATCAGACACCTGCCGCCGACACCCCTCCATGCACTTAGTTGCTCTGATCAGAAATTGGGATCGGATTGAGGCTGGTGTAGTATCCCTCTGGCCACCCGCATCAGCTGTCAAGCAGGCCCCATTCCATTCCCTAGCACTGCAGACGCTGTGTGGAAACGGCACTGGAGCGTATTCATTTTTAACAGAGTGAGCCAGCATCGCTATGAATAAAAAAAAAAAAGTAGTGGATGGAGCTTAATCCGCTGAATCCTTCTGAAAAGTACCTTGGGGTGGGGTCAAGTTGACAAAGAAGATGGACAAAGTAGGCTTCGGAGGAAGTTAGGAGCAACCTCATTTAACTCTAGTCAGTGGTGGAGGATTCACTCCCTTCCAACCCTTGAGCTGTTCCAAGGCGGGGATAGTTCATGAGAACACTGATCTAAGAGGCTAGGGTTTTGTTTTGTTTTTTTAATAGGCTGTGAGAATAGGACTCCTGCCTGATCCCCCTCACTGCCCTTGAACAGCTGCATAGAAACTCTGGGACTAATCACCCACTTTCTAAGTTGCCCTTCTCTAGTGGGAATGTTGTGGGAGTTTCCCGTTGCCTTGTGGGATGAGCGTTCAGCTGATGTTGACTTAAATTTGGGGGTTGTTTCATGGGTGGGAGGTGCAACCCCTGTTTGGGGAGTCTAGTCCCTTGCCCAAGGCCCTGACCCGGGCCTACTGGAGCCAGAATAGTCCCGAGCCCTGCACCGCAGCACGAGCTGCTCCTGGCCACTAGCCGCCCCGAGCTCTGGGCTGCCAGCCTGAGCCGAGCCCCTGCCGGCTTTGCAGGAGAGGTGGAACAAGGGTGGGGCCTTGAGGCAGAGCCACAGCCTGGGTTTGCGGAGGCTTAGCCTCCCCTGGCCTATTCTACTCTCCACCCATGGTTTGTTTTCATGGCTTCTTACATGCGAAGTGTGTAGACAGGACCTCCCTCCCATCCCTAGCCAATCTCCTTTCCTGGCCCTCTAGCGCTGATCTTCTGCTTTCATCAGACCTTCCCTTCCCTTCTAATAGGGTTGGGGAAACCCTAACCTGACCTTTTGCGGAAGATCTGGGGTGCGGGAGGAGCTCAGAGATGAGCCTGTACCTACGTGCTGGGCCCCTAGCAATGGCTTTGGATCTGACCCGGCCCAGCTCCTGAGAGAGAAGACTATCCTCCCAAACAGCCACTAGATGGAGGTAGTGGCTAGTGTTTGCTGGGCTGGCTCTCTATAGTCCAGTGCTTTTTCATTGCTTTCCCCTGCTGCAATGCCTCCTCCATCTCCTGTGAGGCCCAGCGCTGAGCAATTATTACAAGGCAGGGGTCTTGGGCCCCTATATTCTGCCTGGAGTGGGGGAGATACCATGATCACGAAGGTGGTTTTCCCAGGGCAAGGCTCATCCATTGCACTGCGGGTGGCTGGCACCTGCCCCGTGCTCATTACGCCTTGGTCCTTCTACTCTTTTGGTGGGAAGAGACTCCGGCTTCCTGTGTTTAATGAGCACACCAAGGGCAGCAGAGGGAGGAACAGCCGGCAAGGCGGCCCCATCGCTGGGCAGAATCGTTCACTCCTTTGCCACCTGCTGCCCGGATTTGTATCTGATCCATCCCCCCTCCCCACCCTCAACACCCTTCTTGGCTATTGGCGCTGCAGGGGGCAGTCTGTCTGGGCAGGGCTCCCTCCCCGCTACTGCCTTGCTCTTGGGAACCTAAGGGGTGAGAAGTGCAGAGGCAATCCTCGGGGCTCCGCTCAGGGGCAGCCTCAGGAAACTGAGGGGGGAGGGATAGCTCAGTGGTTTGAGCTTTGGCCTGCTAAACCTAGGGTTGTTAGCTCAATCCTTGAGAGGGCCATTTAGGGATCTGGGGCAAAAATTGGGGATTGATCCTCCTTTGAGCAGGGGGTGGGACTAGATGACCTCCAGAGGTCCCTTCCAACCTTGATATTCTATGAAATGGGTGACTGATGTACCCACAGAAACTGGGTCAGAGGAGGCCAAGCCAATGCAAGAAGCCCTGCCCATCCCAAGTGCAGTAGCCCATGTAGCTGGTATTACTGCCAGCAGAGAGGGAAAGGAGGCAAGGTGGGTAGAACTGCTGACTCAGCATGAGGGTGCGGGCCAGCCTTCAGCCGCAGCATCCCTCTCTCTTCCCCGAGCAAAGGGCCATGTGCCAGGAGCTGCTGATCAGGGACTGCGCTGGCTCCCAATGGCCCCCAAAGGAGCCGGCGAGAGCCGTGATCAGGCTATTTCGCAACACCGCTCCTGTCTGCCTTCCTAACCAGGAGCTCGCTGTACTTTACAAACACATGCAGCCTCCCGCCCCAGGATGCCAGTGGTCCTGGCCCTACAAGGCCAATGGCGCGAAGGGCCCAAAGCTGCCGCTCAGTTTGGGGGCCCCAGTCAAGAGGTGCTGAACAGCCACCCTGCCTGCAGGTGCCTGGGACCTCTGCAGGATCAGGCCCTGTTGTGTCTCCAGCTGGGTACCCACTGCAGTGGCTGCTTTTGAGAAGTTGGCAGAGATCTTGCAGGGAGTCAGCAACGCAGAGCCAACAACAGAACCCAGCAGTCCTGACTCCCACGGACGGGCGTTAGCTGCTTTCCCCCTCTTTGGCCTTTAAAATCAAGCATCTGTCTGAAACATACCAGCCCTCCTATGCTCTTGTGCCCTGGAGCACCCAGAACCCTGAGCCTGTCCCTCCCCACCTGCCTCTGGGCCCAGCACCTCTGTCAGCTGTAGGAAAAGCGTGGTCCGTCTCTAGGGGATGGAGCAGAAGAGCAGCACGGGGCAATGTCAGAGAAGGCGGCCCCACTTGTGCTTTGGCCATAGGGGAATTTGCTTTCATACAAGTCATTTCATGTCAATGTCAAGGCCGTGGGGGTGTGTTTGTCGGGGGGGGGGGGGGGGGATCGGCCATTGTGTTTCCTAGCCAAAGGATTGTCATTCACAGATCTAGGAGGAGGGCTGCGGTGCAGCCACCAGACCGTGTAATTAGAGCCAGACTTTCTCATTGTCTAGGTGATTGAGGTTGCCATGAGAGGAGGGCAAATAACCCCCAGGGGAGAGCCAGCTGGGAGCAGGTGCTGGGGTCAGCTCCGCCCCCCCTGCTCCCTTTATCTGAGATTAAAGGCAAAGGAGCTTTGGGGTCAGGGCAAAGGCTGAGTTGGGGGGAGACAATTTCCCCTGTCCACTCTCCTGCCTGCATTTCGGGAGGGAGGGGAGAAGTGTCTCATCTCCAGCACTATCTGGTTCACTTCCTGCCTCCGCCCCTTGCAGAGCATCTGAAGTTCTGCTTTCAGCCCTCCATCCCCCTAATCTGCTTGCTCAGGGACAGGTGGGCCCACATGTGAGGCCTTATCTGCTTCCCATCAGTGAAGGGCGGGTGCTACGCGTTCACCCCTCTTATAAGGGTCGGGGTGACTTGTGCACCAGCTTGGACTGGGATGGCAGATGCTCAGACACCTGCATAGAAAGTCCAGCAGGAACGGCCCGGGTCATAGAGGGATGGCTAACCCCCGCCTGCTAGCTATGTACAGAATTTTTTCAGGGGGAAGTCAAGCTGGAAGGGACCTCATGGCTCCAGGAGCCCATCTAGGATTGGTGCCTATGAGTGGCTGTGCCACTGTGTTAGGGGGAGCTGGTTTGCTCTAAAGCGAAGCCACAGTGGGCCTGGTCAGTGGAAGAAAAACCAGGTGCTGCAGGAAGTGGTATCGGGAAGCCAGGCAGCGCTGCTCTTCTCTGTGTCCGTACAGACTCAGGGCTAGGCGCGGCTGGAGGAACAGGTCCTGCCCACAGGAGGCCATTGAAAGGTCCCAGTGTATCAGAGCATCTAGCTCCTTCTCAGCAGTAGAGCACAAGACACTTCACACAGGAGGTCACTCTCATTCCCTCCATTTTACAGATGGGAAAAGTGAGGGGCAGCGACTCCTCACCCAAGGTCACTCAGTGGGCCGCTGGCAGAGGCAGGCAGGGAACCTAGCTCTCCCCAGTTCTAGTGCAGTGTTCTGTCCAGGAGGCCGAAGAGAAGGGTGCTACCCCCAGCATCCTGCCCAAAACCCACCTCGGGCAAACACACTCTGCCTAGTACCTTAGGACCTTCCCCCATAGCATCATCTGGACGCAGTGTTCTTCACGTCCTGCCCTCAACTGCTGTGTCGCACGGCTGTGTGCTGTTAGAGAGCTGCAGGGCTGCACCCCAGAGGCGGCTGCATTTCAGCTGTAGCATTGATTCCCGTTTCATCAGCAGAATCCTAAACTGCAGCAGTAGAGACAGGCCAAGTATTATCAGTGCTTTACCAAGATGAGTTTTAATGTTGCTAGCAACAGGGTTGTCTCCCATGTGCCCGGAGCAGATCTCGTGCTCTCCCTGAGCCAGCCTCCACTTTCCCCTTAGCTGGAAGCACTCATCTTCAGTGAGCTTTTGCCAGGCTCTAATTATGGGAGGTGGGATGCCAGGGGACCCCTCCGATAAGCAAAGCAGGCAGGACGGTGCATGCTTTGCTGGAGGAGATCATTAGGCTGCTTAGTAATCAGAATGACCAGGGAGAAAGGCTGGCTGCCGGCTCTCTGTCCATCCGTTTCTCACCTTCTTCCCTCTACTGCTCTCTGCCTTTGTGGGGCCAGGAGAAGCGGGATCCCCCCAAAACACATGCAGCCAGCTCACCTCTAGGTAGGGAGTCTTACTCAGGGGTTTGCTTCTGGGGATAGACGTTTTGCTTTTGAGTCAGCCCCAAGCACGGTCAAAGGAGGGAGAAGCATTGTGAGGTCAATGGATAAAGGAGTGCCCGCATACGCAGGTGTGGCAAACGGCCCCAGACCCATGGCAAGGAGGGCATGCAGCAGGCTGGACCTGTGCATTTAAATTTGCCTCCATGTTGGCCAGAGGCCAGGAAAACCCCCAGAGAGACCGTCCATCTCCAGCACCCCATTACACTGAGAAGGCTTTGGGCATGCTTGGGTGAGATCAGTGCTGCTCTCTAGTGACTGGCTCCTAGACAGCCTACAGAACCTACTCCTCTACTCACAGCTGGGGATGTGTATTTTGCAGAAAGGAAGGAGCCGGGTTCTAATCCTGGCTCCCCACATGTGCACCATTTAGCCAGGGATGGTCATCTTTGGGCAGCATTCTCCCTGCCGGCAGTCAGAATGAAGGGAGAGAAGACAACACAAGCCTTATGGGAAGAAAAACGCTTTCCAGACAGGGGCTGAAACAATGTTAGCAACAAATACCAAGTGGGCAGGGCCTGCAGCATCTTCCGAGGGAGAACTCAGGGAGAAAGGGTTACACTGGGTCAAAGACAGAATCATAAATCTCCTGGGATGGCCCAGGGCTGGGTCCCAGATAAAGCCAGGGAGGACTTTCTGTTTCAATTACACTCTTAATAGCTACATCAAGGAGCATTAAAAATGTATTAGTGACTCTAAGGGAAAGGCTTTCAGCCAAAGTCAAAATTCATCCCTTAAAGTTACCTTATTAGGACAAAGATTTTTCTCTATTTCCTTTTGAACACCGGCAAAAGGAGGCTATTTCCTTCCACCCCCTGCCATCTGTTGCTTCCCTACTTGCTGGATTATCCCAGGCCTCCTGAGCCAGCCATATTGCTAGGGCCTTTTTGATCACCCTGGACATTAATGCGCAGCCTTCCCTCAAACCAACCCCTTCCTAGAAGGATGGGAGAACGTGCTCTTCCTTCAAAAATAGCAGGAGAGAAGAGCACCTCCCAACCCAGAGGAAGGGAGAATGGGAATATTAAGGCTCCAGCTGGCTGATTGTACTAGATTTAAAGGGCCAGCCCCGCCCCACCAGAAAGGCATGCTGGGAACAAAAGTTTCTATAAGAATGCAGCACTGCAGTAGAGCTGAGCTAATAGGGACTAAGTTATCAGCAAGGAAGGGGCTGCTTCTGCGTGGACCATGCTCACTGTATTGCAAAGGGGATCTCCCACTTTGCTGTAGCTGTTGTTTGTGTCAGTCTGATATAAATGCTACAAAGGGGGCATGTTTTCTGTCTCTTGCTGCCGGCTCTTGTGGGTTATTGCTGCTGAGATCAGAACCCTATTGATGAGGGTGCTGTACAAATGCCCACACGGTTTAGCTCTTCAATAGCCTCTTGCTGAGGGGGGGCATCTAGCTAACTAGTTGTGTTCACAAAATGGGGAACATTCTGGTGTCCTGGTTTATAGGAAAGTTGCAGAGTCCAGTTTCAGGGTATTTTTGCTGTGCAGGGGCTTTAGGCCCCTTTTCAGTAACCACTCTGCATTAGAGCATTCACACAGGCCAGAGGCTTATCCTATGTGTACAATTATCATTCTACTGCTCTCTAATCGCTATCTACCCTAGACACTTCTAACACACCCATCCATGGTAGCCGCTAGGTGCGAGTGATCTGACAATGCTGAATAGCAAGATTTCAGCCCCCGTGGATTAGTCTCTCAATTCCATCACATATTTGCACTCGGCCTTATGATAAATCATGATGGCCAGAACCATCCACCCCAAAGCCCATGAGATTTAAACCAATAATAGATGTGGTATTCTTATTGTCTTTGAGCCTTTCGGGATCCTGTTTTCAAGCTTTTCTCTGCAGACAGGAGGGCTAGAAACTTTTTTTTCCTTCCTAAACGGACGCTCAGAGTCTGATGCAATCACATGATTCCAGAAGTTGGAGCTTTAAGAAACACACCAAAAAATAAAATGGCGAGAATTGGCCACACCAGCACTGTACAGTGAGCTTTAGTGGCCAGTTTCCTGGCTAAACTCTATTTTGACCTACTTCTAAAAGCCCCTCTGACAAGCCTGGAAAGGAGCATTTTACCTTGCTACTGACTCAAGCCCTGACTCTGGCCTCTCCATGAGGAGGCAGGTTCTGTTGTCCCTAATCTACAGATGGGCAAACTGTGGTGCAGTTAACAATCCATGACTGCTTGCTAGGCTAAGACTTAGGGTGTGTTGATGTTAGACAGCACGGGCCGTGAGCTAGAGGGAACCACCCGGCCTAGGTGTGTCCAGCAGCTTCAATCAAGAGGCTTTTATAGTCCCCACGTTGGGGAACTTTGTGTTTCTTCTCTGCTGTGAGTGACACCACATAGGAGAAGCAGAGACAGCAGCAAGTGCAGTAAATGAGAACAGCGACAGGTGGGCTTGACCAAGGTCACGGAAGCAGGGGAGTGTCAGAGGTGGGATTGGAATTCTATGACTCCTGCTTCCCCTTAGCCCTGCAGCTCTCCAGCCAAGCCACTGCCCTCCCTTTCTGCCGCTTCCTTTGCTTGGTTCGAGCCCCGAGAGGGGTCATCAGGGGAGCTACTTTTAGGCGGGTCGCCTGAAATACCTGATGCTGAGGAATGTTGAGCTGGGACCCCTTTGACCTGATTCTGGGAGGGCCGGAGGCATGTTAGGAGTGGTTCAGGGCTGGGAGAGCTCATCCCCTGTGAAGGAGGATTGAGTACTCCGGCATGCCTGCCTGGTGGCTTGCCAGCGCCATGAATAGCTGCACCTGCTGTGTTAACCTTTCTTGAAACGCCACGGCCATTTCAAGCAGCGTTTGAAGGAGCCATTTATTTCCAGACCCCGGTAACTGCATTGGCCAGGCTGTCTGTGCGGGCCCCAGTCTGGCAACCCACTCTGGTTTGGGTTTGATTGATGGCTGAGAACTGTCTGTGAGGGGCAGACCCAAAGGATCCCGACCTATGGAAACCCTAATGTTGGTGCTGCTTGGGGCAAAAGGGGAGCATCCCACCCACTCCCTCGCCGCCTCCAGATAGTGTGACGAGGTCAGCCATTTCCCTTTGGCACCCCTATAATCACTGAATGTGGCTGGTGTTAACAGGCTGCCTGCAGGTAGTTCTGCTAGGGGAAGGAGTGTGAACTAATGGATGATGTTCTAGCCGGGGACTCAGGACACCTGGGTTCCGCTACTGGTCCGCTGAGTGACATCAGACTAGTCACGTCTCCGCTCTGTGCCTCGTTCTCCCCATCTCTAAAATGGGGCTACTGCTACTGCCCTCCTTGGTAAAGCACGTTGAGATCTACTGATGGCAAACGCTATCTAAGTGCTAGGTGTTACCATTATCCCAGTGCTCATGCTGTCACAGCTGACACGTTCCATTCTCTGCTGCTTCTGGAGGCTGTGGCCGGAGTTCAGTCTCTTTACAGGTGCCCTGGCTAGGTCACAGGACTGCATCCTTTGAGTGACCGCTCGGTGAGCGTGCCCCTCCCTCTCCGATCCCAGACCCTCTCTAAGTCGTGGCTGCTGTTTGATCTCGCTCCCGGCCATGCTGTCAGCAGAACTGGGCTCTGCAGCCACCTCACAGCACTGGCCTGCACGAGCCTTTCCCAGCCCGGCATCCAGATCTAACTGCAAAATTGGTTTAGCCAGCTGCTCCAGCAGGAGCCCTGCAATGCCCTGTGACCCCCGCAGCAGATGCCCCGTCGCGGCGTAACACAGTCTGTGTTAGGTGTACCCGCCAAGCCCGTGTGGCTATCGCAGTATCTGAGCACGGAAGCCATTGCTATGCGGGGCACTTCCGTTGACTCTCAGATAGATCAGAGGACGCACCAGGTCAGCGGCCAAACTCTTTATTTCTGTAGAGTCACAGACTGCAGATGGCTGCTGCCAGCCCATAATTTTCCAGCTGGACTGGTTACGCGATCCAAAGCCATGCAGAATGCTGATACAGGCAACAGATCGCTTAGTGCCTCTGCAAAGAAGACGTATTGAATTATGCAGAGCTACCCGCTGTGCATTGACACCAACACCAGTGTGTGTGTGTGGGGGGGTGAATGGTGAAAATGCTGGTGCACACAAGGCTCAGACGGTTTTATCACTTATTTATCTGACGGCATTTCATCTACAGAACATGCCGCTTCCTTCGTAATTAGTGGCTGGGCCCTCAGGAACAGGCCCTCTGTGCCCAAAAGGGAGAGACTGCTGCTCTAATGAAGCTCTAGTGAGTCGAAGCTCCAACTTTACAGCTTGGGGAAAGGGCTAGAGAATAAAACTGGCTTTACACTGGCAATTGCGCAATCCCAGCCTTGACACGAGGGTTTTGGTATTTTGCTCCCTTTCCATATTGGTCTAATATTCCACCCAGACTAAAAGCTTTGTGTACGTGGGTGGGAGGAGGGGAAATCTCCATAGACACAGGCTGGAGATGGAAAAGGCCTAGGGGATGATGTGGGTTAGCCCAGCTCCTGGCTGTGTGGGCCGGATCCCTGCAGAATAGCCTTGCGTGCTTTATTCAGGCTGGTTCTACCTGCCAGCACAGGTTCTTCTTCCCTGATAGAGATTCAGCCCATTTGCTTTTCCATTCTGGGCTGTGGAGACCAAGCCTTATCCTGGGATGGTATAAAGTGCAATTGACAATCCCCTGGGCGATACGCTGAGCCTCCTACCTTGTAGGGCATGTAACCGCTGTGTAAACACACAGCAGCTGCCATGTAAATCCAGCGGCTCCCCTCTCTGAGGCAATGGATCGATAGCGGGCTGGCATTGTGACAGGGCCAAGCCGGGATGCAGCGCTAGGTAGCACCATCCCACCGTCTGGAGCAGCCTGTTCTCTGGATGCTGACGGAACAAAGAGCAAGTAGGAAGCTGTGTGTCCCTACGGGAGCTGGTAGCCTGGAGAGCGGTGACGGGCCTGGAAAGGAGGGTGATGCACGGCAGCAGTGTGTGTGTGTGTGTGTGTGTGTGGAGGGGGCAGGAGAAGTGGGCTCGAAAGGGCGCAGCAGGCAATGCTGATTCAGGCAGGGAAGAAAAGTGGGGGCTGTGGTAGCCTGAGATTCATAAGCAAAACCCCTCTGAAAGGAACCCCCCCCCCCAGCTTAGCTGGAGGCACCTGCAAAATCTGAGCCTCATCATTGCCAGTGGGGGGCAGCGTGGTCCTGGGTGACGAGCGCAGTCCTACACCCGCTGACGAGACGAGTCAAACTCCACTCCGGCCGCATGAGAAGCTACAGAGAACAGGCCAAAGGATCAGGCCCAATGCTTGCAGGAGGCGTGAAGGTGGGATGAATGCTCCTCTCCCAGGGGAGTGGGGAGGGTCACCTAGGAGGATGGAGTGACTGCGAGTGTGAGCCTGCCTGGCACAAATATAGAGGATCTCCACTCACAGCAGGACTGGCCATCCTTAGCCTGCCGGAGGGTACTGAGGAAAGCCCACTGGGGTTTACAAGCCAGCAGGACACGGGGGCAGAGGCAGGTCTGTGGTATGTGGGGAAGGAGAAGGGAGCAATGCTTTCTCAAGGGACAGCATTTACAGCCTCCCCATGGCTGACACTTGAGCAATCAGCTCCACCAGTTCGGGGTCCAAGTGACCAAACGCCCCTGCTGATCCCGCTGGGTGCGTGTTGAGTAGGAACCAAGGGCCAGCATCTAGGAACGAGACATTGTCTCTCTAAAGATTGTGCTAGTGGGAGCCTTGGCCTGTTTGGACCTGAAGTTTGTCCCGCTCCCTTCCTCTGTCCACGGGGGCTGCCGGGACACGGCAGATGTTCTGCCTCATGTCTTGGGAGAAGTCTGAAGCAAGACGGAGCCACTCAAGGCATAATCCTGTGCAGTGCTGAGTCCCTCCTGCCTAGTGCTGTGGGCCCTGGACTCCTGCGGAAGTCGAGGGGAGCTGAGGGCGCCCGGCCCTTTCCAGGACCTGGCCCTGCTCCCACAAAGAAATGGAGAGAGGGGACTGGCGAAGTGGCGCCATTTACTTCCGCACCCGGTGACCCGGATTCTGTGCCGACTCCTGCCTGGGTTGTTCTAGAGCCAGTGATTGGCCGGGGGGAAGCGGCAGCCGGTCGGGTGGTTGTGGATGCGGTGACGGCCGCTGCTTACGGTACCGTTATTGAGTGACGCAGCCCGAGTGGCTGGGACAGTCGTGTCATTCTGGGCCACTCGCAGACCAGCCTGGGTCCGGGGGGAAGGAGCCCGGTGGGGTTAGCGGCCAGAGGGCTGCATGCGTCAGCAGCAAGGGCTGTCTGGCAGCAGGTTGGCTGGCTGACACCAAGCACGCTGGGCGTCGTGCGGCAGACAGCTGGCGCCAGTTTTGCTACAAGTCAGGGAGTGAGAGTGTCCCTCTAGGAGTGTGGGCCAGGAAGATCCCCCCCATGAGTCCCTTGCTCACATAAGCAGCAGAAACTCATCAAGCAAAATACCAGCCGTGCGGACTTTCCATGGACCCCAGTCATTTCCCCAGACGAGAGCCTGCTCCCCGCTCCTGGTGCCATTTCCCCAGATGAGAGCCTGCTCCCGGCTGGATCCAGGGGCCCCTGCTGCTCTGGGACATGGGTGGAGCTCGAGTTAATGACTGTGTTGGTGTTAACTGGCCTTCTCTGCTGAAAGTGCCCCCCCCGGCCGCTCATCGGGACAGCTCGCCATCCTTCACGCACCTAAAGTGGGCCAGCATGTGGCAACTTTGCAATGCAAATGATGTGACCGGGGCAGCTGGCGGCGCTGGTGAGAACGGGGCCCACATCGATCAGGCTGGCAAGGCCGGCTGGTAATGCTGAGTCAGGCACTTTGCTGCTGCTGTTAGCCGGAAAACAATCAGCTGCAATAAAAAGCTATCTCCAGTCCCTTCTGTGCCAGGCTCTAGCTGCAACCGTCTCAGGGGCATTCGCTTCTCTACCTAGTGCCTGGCTGCCGTGCCCCCGGGCTATGAGCTATTTATAAGCAGCGAGGGGCCAGAACCAAACAGCTCAGAGCTTTGGAAAGATTCTGATCTGGGCCTGTTTCTGGTTCTGCTCTCGACCCGCTTTTCCTGCCCGGGCCCATCACTAACTGCAAAGGGCTGCCCCTGTATGACATGCACCTGCAAAACTCCTTACAGTTCCCCGGCCTGCTGAGGAAGGAGGGGCTCACGTTCCTGTTAGAGACACAATCGAGGACAGGGGAACACAAGAAGATTAGGACTGGCTGGCTCCGCAGTGCATTGTAGGGAGGGAGTCAGACCTGCACCCTGCTCGCCCAGCGCTGGGTCGCCCTGATTTTGCTGATCCTCCTCAATCTCAACCCGCAGCCCCCTACAGTTACAGACCACCATGGTCCTGACAGTGCCCCTCCATCTCCTGCTGCTGCTGCACGTCCCCGCTCTTAGAGTGCTGGGCTAGGGCCGAGAGGGGCGTTCACTCTCCACGGCCCATTCAGTCCTTGGCCTTTCTGCTGAGTCTGCCAAGAAGGACGCCCGTGGAGCTGGTGTCTAGTCTATGAGCCTGATTCTCCCCTGCTTTGCACCTGAGAGAGAGGAAAAGTTGCACAGCGCGCAATCCTGTATGCATTGACAGTAGCTACAGTTGCAGGGATTTCTCTGCAGCAGTCGCTCACCGGACAGAGGTTCTGCCGGGCTTGGGAGGCTGCGATGCCCACGGGACCCTTTAGAATCTGGAGCCTAGTTTGCAAGGATTTTGCCAAGCGCCTACGGCCGCGGGTGGAGGTGCAGCCCGGGGAGAAGCTATTCATTTAGCAGCTCTGCAATTAATGTAAAGAATTCTGCGATGCCAGTGGGTTCTCCCGCCTCTAAAAATAAGGCAAAGAAAGGAAGTGAGAGAATTGGGAAAAGCGGGGACCTGAAATCAGACGGGGGCGGACGCAACTTGCAAGCCGAGGAAAGGATGCAGTGGGGTACTGGAGACTGGGAGGCACACAGGGCATCAGGGTGTGTGTTGGGGAGAGGAGAAGGCACCGATGAAAGGGACTGACAGGTTGTGGCACTTTTATAGCTCTCTCACCTGAATATTGCTAATTATTATCATTTCCCAGAGGAAGTACCAGCCAAATATAGCTTGATTTTTTTCCCCTGTGAATTTAAGTGCTCATGAAATTGAGGGATTGGGAGCAGCAGTTAGAGCCGGGCCTGGCGTGGGGAGGGGGTGAGTGCAGGTTTTCCTCCCCCCAGCATGGCCAGATGCACCTCAGTCCCAGCTCGCATGTCCATGCTGTTCCAGTCCAGGGTCCCGCCAGCTGCCGATGTTCTTCAATCCCAGCGTCCCCTGTTAATTCCAGTCCAGGGTCCTCCCACAGCTCTGCCAGTGCCCCTCAGTCCCAACCCACTGCCCCCTGGGATTCCAGTCCCGGCTCCCAGCGTGATCTTGCCAATACATGTCAATCCTGCGCCGCTGTTACCCCTCCCTCCTGTTCGAGTCACCGGGGCTAGGGCTGAGAGAAGGATTCACTCTCCGGCGCCTTTTGGTCCTGGACACGCTGCTACTGGCAGGACAGACGTACCTGCTGCGGGGAAAGGCCTAGTCTGTGACCCTGATTCACCCCTGCCTCGCGCCTGGCGTCCCCACTGACACCAGGACAAGGTGGGTGTGAAACCTGCCCGTTCAGCGTGCTCCATCCCCTTTGCACAGACAGCGGCGAGTGGGCCAATAATTCATCCTCCTGGTCTCTCCAGCTGATCAGTGTGTCTGTCCCTGTCCCTCTTTTGACTCTGCCAGCTGCCGGGCTGGACAAGGCCCTGCCTCGCTGCAGAGGGGGCGTGTACGGAGCAGGCTTTCGAGAGCCCCTCTGGCTTTCAAACAGCCTTTCATCTCTCCCACGTCGTCTGCCCTGCTGCACCGGCGTGTTCCCAGGAGCCGGCAGGCCGCCCCGTCCCGTTCCTCCGGGGAGGCTCAGCCATGCTTGGTTTAATGAAGATACTGTAACTTTGGCAATAATTGCTCTTCGCCGGGAAGGAGCTGACTCAGGAAACCTGCGGCAGGGAAGGGGGGTGGGGGCGAGACACCGGGGGGGGGTTGAAAAGTACCAGGGGAGTCTGTAATTGGGGCATCGCTCAGATCAGCAGCACCCGACAGGTTCCCGTATTGTTCTTTCCAGCCCATGTGAATAAGGGCTGGCACACGGCCAGGCAGCTGGGCTGCACAAACCTAGGGATGTGAGAGCCTGGGGCAGGGGTGCAGCAGGGTTAACCCATGCACTGCCGGGGTCTGAGGCTGTGGGGCTGGACATAAGAAGCTGGTGGGGTTTGAATAGCGAGGGAAGAGCACCAGACGGAATAGGGTTGTGGGAAAGGTGTAAAGGGCTGAGGAGCAGGGAAGGCAGCGAAAGGCCTCTGAGGGTCTTACAGATCAGCTAAGCGGGTGTGGGATGCAAAGTGGCCACCGGCAGCCTCCCAGGGCGAGCGGCCTGAGGTTAAACGCCTTTGGGCGCTGCTCTGTACAGCTTGGCTCACGAGAAGAGTGACCTGGATCCAGCCTCTGTTCGGCCATGCAGCGTGAGCCGGGGAGCCCCATCAACACCTGCGCATGACAGGGGTTCTCCAGCCCAGATTGCCACAGCACTTAGTGGCTTATTAAGTGAGGCAGCGTGGCCTAGTGGTTAGAAGACTAGGCCTCAAGAGACCTGGGCTCTATTCCCACCTCTGCCACTGACCTGCTGCGTGACCTTGGGCAAGTCATTTCCCCTCAAGGCTCTGCAACAGCAGGGGCCCCTCCCTCTGGGAAAACCAGCATCCGGCAGGTCTTCAGCCCCAGAGATTGGGGCTCCGTATTCTCAAGAGTCTGTTGCCTAGGAGGGCACTACACCCCCACCCAAGGGGGAAACAGCCCTCTAGAGGATCTAATTCTCCCCACCCCACAGGCTGTTCCCTTTCCGGTTGGCACTCGTACAACTCCTGTATGGTCAGTGCCCTCGGAGCTGCTCCATATCGAAGGCACTCTGTCATATCGAAGGCAAAGTGAATTAAACAGCCAAGTTATCAGAAGGTGTGTCCGAGGAGATGGATTTTTAATGTGCCTTGAAGCACTTTGCTACACGAATTTGCTCTAGTCTAGGAGTAGCTGGAAGCGATGCCTAGGGGAAGGTTGCCCCACACTTTGCAGTTACCCCCTTCTCTTTCCAGCTGCCAAGATCTTTGATGAACTTTAACTGGTTGGATGGACAGTTTCCAGGCTTGCTCCTGGCCTCAGGTTAGAATTTTTCAGCCAGCCGGATCCAAACATGGCATGCGTGCCAAAAGCTGCTCAAAAAGCCCCTTCCTATGGACACAGCATCAGACTTTCCAAAGTTAGGCAAGGCCAGGTTTGAGGCTGACCGTGCCACCTCGGTTCAGCCCCTTCGTGCGTGCGCATGATGATACAGTCTTGAATTGTGTGAGCACATCCTGTTTGTACTAGGGGATCCCTGCCTCATTCATTCATGAAGACACAGGTGTGGGGAGAATCAGGGCTCAGCAACGGTCTGCCGAGCCTTTCACATCCAGCTCACTGGGTCAAATCTAGTCGTAATCAAAACATCCAGGGGAGACGATTAATGGGCTAACCGGTGTACTCAGGAGAAGGGCTTGCTCTGCCATGGGGACAGGCAGTTTTGGAAAAATACGGGTGGCCATGCAGCTCTTCGACTAATACAAAAAAGCAGGGGACCCTCTGTTTTTTAGCCGTTCAAAGCAAATGCAAGGAGGAGGTCTGGGGCCTATGGAATCTGGAATCCAGTGGTGTGTTGGGCAGTCGTATGGGAAGCTGTAAGCCATTGGTAGGGTAGAAACATTCATAGCTCATGATATTTATCGTCCGACGCAAGCTCGGGTAAGCCCCTTTTGAACAAGTGCCGCTCACCTCAGCCCTTACTGGCTTATTAAGTGAGGCAGCATTGCCAAGTGCTAGAGCTCTGGGCCAGGATTCAGGAGACCTTGGCTCTAGTCCCACCACTGGCCTGCTGGGTGACATTGGGCAAGTCACTTCCTCAGGCTGTGCCTCGGTTGCCCCATCTCTACAATGGGGATAATCACCATGACCTTTGTAAAGCGCTTTGAGAGCTGCGGATGAAGAGTACGATGTAAGAGCTATTTAATATTATGATTACAGTTGAGAGTCCAGATGTCCACCACACGCTGCCTCTCCTTTACTTGAAGCTGTGGCCCTCTTGTTCTGGTCTCTGGTTCCAGCTCTGTGAGCTCCATGGCACTTGCTCTCCTCTGTCTCTCTTTATAAATCACATTCAGATAGAAACCCAAGTGCCAGGCAGCAGGGGAGTCCTCCTCTCCATCTGCCCCGAGGGCCGAGACTACAAATCAAATCAATCTCCTCTCTCCTCAGTGCGCCCCTCATGTCCCCAGCTTTCCCTCACGCGCCACCTAATCAGAACGTACAGTTCTGCAGAGGGATGTTCAAGCAGCATTTGTGCTGAAAGGAGAATAAGCAGGAACGTGCCACAGACGCTGCTCTTGAGCATCAGCAACAAGAAGGGGCAAAGGACGGGAGACCACCAGCTCCCTGGTCCCCCTCTGTCTGCTGTGGGATGACTCACTCATCATGGTGTCGTGGCCTGTGTTTACCATGCCTAATATGTGCCACAGTGCTATCTTACGGCCCCTGCACTGCAGGGATCTAGCAGGAAGCAGGCTAGAGAGAGACCTGGACACAGATTCTCACTGAGTGGGATGCTGAATCCAGCTCCATGTGTCGCATTGGTGATGGAGTTGTTTGATACAATTGAAGAATGAAATGAATAGGCAGCAGATTTAAAACAAGCATAAGGAAGGACTTCTCCACACAACACACAGTCAGCCTGTGGAACTCCTTGCCAGGGGATGTTGCAAAGGCCAAAAGTATAAATGGGTTCAAAAAGAATTAGCTCTGTTCATGGAGGCTAGGTCCATCAATAGCTATTAGTCACTATGGTCAGGCCACAACCCCATTCTCTGGGAGCCCCTAAACCTCTGACTGCCAGCAGCTGGGACTGGAGGCCAGGGGATGGTTCACTTGATAATTGCCCTGCTCTGTTCATTCCCTCTGAAGCATTTGTCATTCACCAATGTCAGAGGACAGGATACTGAGCTAGAGGGACTGTCGGTCTGACCCAGTCTGGCTGTTCTTATGTTCTCACACAGTTTTTGCCCTCTTGCGATGAACCAGCTTGTTTGTGTGATGATAATAACGATGAATAATTAAGATCACTTAGCTCTTCCACGGCGCTCTTCTCTGTGGGCCTCCGAGTGCAAACGAGTGGTACCGAGATTCCTCCTGTCTTTGTACTCTTTTTTTTTTTTTCATGGCCTATTGAAGACAATCATTATCTCACCACTTAAGTCTCCCTGGGAAGGACAATTCCAGGCTAAGTTCACCAGGTGGAAGTGCATTAGAGGGAAGGGGAGCTCATTAGGGGCTCTAGGATGAATATTTAAGAGGCTGGTTCTATGAAGGAGCCCGGCTTCCATCACAGTCAAGTGCCACTGATTTCCCCCCCTCCACCTCCACCCAGGGAGAACCAGCATAAAACCGGGCCTGAGTGATAGACACCAGGGCCAGGCTGGGCCTGTGGATACAAGGAGCCTGGGATCTGGGGACCCCGCTGGCTTCGTTGGTTAGAAATGGGAAGTGGACAAAGAAAGGGGAAAGGGATGAACGTGTTTGGTGCAGGGGGAGCTGGGATGCTGCCAGCAGCATGTGCTGGGTTAGAGGGGATCAGCTTGACCCTAGTGAATGGGAATTTTGCTGTTGATGTTAATGGGGCCAGGCCTTTGCAGACAAAGTCTAAGCCAAAGATCCTCTGGGAATTCTTTGGCTGGGCCTCTTGCTCTGTCTTTCCCCTCCTTTCTCTGAAGACCCTGTGCCCCATCTCCTCACATGGCACAGCAGGCTGCTGGACAGAGCAACACCCCCCACAGCCCAGTCTCTGCAGCTGATACCCGTGGGCCTGGGCAAGCCTGCAGATGCTCCATCCTGCCTCCTGAGCTCCCTTCCTATGGGGGAGCCTGTTAGCATCCCTGTTTGGCTTCTGCTGCCCCCCCCGCACAACCGCCCAACTCCCTCGCTGGTCACCCCCCTCCATGCCAGCCCTCCAGGTTCTCCCAGAAGCCTGCACGGCAATTACTAGCAATGTGACAGCAATTAAACGTGTCCCCTTCCAGGGTGCTGGCACTTGCTCTGTGGCTCCGAGCTGTCACTCTGGAGCAGCCACGTTATTTCGCCTCTTGGCGAGTTTTATGCACGCGGGCTGCCCTAGAATAAGCCGGCTCCAGGAGCTGAAATGCTCAGCAGACGCAAAGGAAACGCTTTTCCACAGCGGTTTCTTCAGCTCCCATTCATTGGCAGCTCGGCGGCTTGTTCCAACGCCCCGGGACGCAGACTGTGCCCCAGGCACTGAGGAGCTGGCGTCTCGAGGTGTTGGTGATGAAGAGCTGAGGCTGTCAGTTGTTTCCAGGCTAGAATGGCCGGCTTTTCATTCACAAAGGGGCTCTGCACACCCAGGCACAGCGGGGAGGTGACAAAGATACCAAACACTGGGGCAGGGATTATCTTTCTACGCTACATATCTGTGGAGCACCTAGCACAATGGGGCCCAGATCCCTGTTTGGGGCCTTTGTGGTCATACCAATAAATAATCACAATTAATAATAATACATGGAAGCAATAGGGCAGAGTCCCTTTTAATTTGGAAGCAGGTCCTATTTTTATGGGGGCCTTCCTATATTGTTGGGTTTGCCCCAGGGCTCTTCCCCACACACTGCATTGCCTAACCCATCTGTCTAAGGGCTGCTGGCCTCGCTTGCAAATGACACAAGGCAGATGTTAAGGGGAGTACCCGGCTCAGTAGGTCTGTTTATGGTTACAGGAAAGTCAGTTGAAGTGAAGCTGAAGCCGGTGGCTGAAAGGGGATGTTGTCAACTTGGCTTAGGCTCAATAGAAAAGTTTCTTTAAGAAACAGAGTTTTTTTTTGCAAAACCTTGTAGGAATCGAAACGTCATGAGTTTAGAAGAAATAGACAATGAAAACGGCTTAGTGGGCCATAAACAGGCAATACTGCAAATGCCGAGCATTCAACAACCACGAGTCAGGCCCCCAAAACCAGGAGACTGGCTTCGAAATCCTGAGATTTTCAAAATAATCAATGTTGGGTTCTTTTTCTTTGCTCTTGGGTTTCGAGCTGTTAGAGATCCTGAGTCCAGAGCTTTTCTCTCCAACCTGGAGCACTAGACACTTCCCTTTTATTTTGTGATGAAAGCTGAGGTTCTTGTGAAATCGTATGATTCCAGCAGCCGGAGCTTTAAGAACAACAACAAATATGGTGAGGCTTGGAAGGAAATTGTGAGAGTTGGCTCTTTGCAGCAGCGGAAACCCAGATGCAACAGTATTGGGCTAGCGTCTGAGACCCAAGAAGAGAAAGTGATTGTAAATGTAGGGGAAACTGACCAGGCCCAAACAGCATCACTAGAGAAAAGTAAATGACACTATTAAAAAAAAAATCCCTTTCAGTGTTAATAATTGAAGGCGGCATTTTTAACCCAAGCCACAAAGATTCTCTTTCCAGATATAATTTCATCTTGACAATCTGCTTATAAAAATGTCTTTCAAAACTCTGGGCCTTTATTTTCTATTTGTCAAAGGTTCTGTGGACTTTTGGTGCCCAGCTCCAGGCTCCTTAGAGGGGCCTGATTTTAAGGAAGTGCTGAGCAGCTGCCCTCTGGAAATCAGACACTTTTAAAGGGCATCAAGTCAGGTTCACCAAATCACTGCTTGCTTCTGAAAGTCTTAGCCGAAAACTTAAGCTTGCAAAGGCCTATTGTGGGGGCTTTGGGCACTGGTAACACTTTGGTCTCTTCTGCTTTATGCCTGTGGAACAGTTGAATCTCTTGAGGACTGAAACGCTTTTGTCTAACTAAACTCTTTGGGCTCAATATAGGGGTAAGTTGATGAAATAGAAATGCAAAGAGCTGGCTGAATGCTGCAAATGCGCATTTCAATTCGGGGGCGCTGATTGGCTTGATCACGTGCTTCGTGCTCCTTGGTTAATCACTCTGAATGAGGGTTTGCAGAAATGTTTGGGCAATGGCTGCTCTTTGTACTACTACTTGAATTCCTGTGTGAGCAAGAATCCACTGTTCCATATCTGATATGCAGTATTTGTTATTCCCCTGTAGAAATCCAGAATGGTGTATTTAATATGCTCCAACTGGCCCTGGGAATGCATGAAAAGACTGAATACGGGCATGTGAGCTACTGACACTAATTACGGCACAGAGAGCACGTGCAAAAGGAACGCATGCAAGGATGTGACATAAGGTGTCATCTAGTTCAGTAATTACCAATAAAATGCAAGAGGAGCGAAGACAGCAAAGAGCTCACCTGGCACGTAGGAGAGATTCTGTATTGCAGCATGTGAACAGATTGACTTTGCAATCATCAAATACATTGGAAAGAGTCTCCCTGACTGTGTTTTGAAAAGCCAAAGCTGATGGAGAATTGCTAAGGGCTGGCACATTTGCACCTGTGCTAGGTAGCATCATGTAAATACCTGCTGCCAAGCACATGCCTCCCCACCCCAAGCGTTGTATTGTTTGAAAAGACTGTGCTGTTACGAGGTTCAGGATGCCATCCAGACCAGTGCGGGCTTGTGTCACCACTTGCCCTGCAACAAGGCTTAAATTCTCATAGAGTATTTCCCAGAGCCCTGTGTCTCAGGGCTTCAGCTCCAATGGCTGCACTGGGGCTCAGGGCTTCTGCCCTGCAGGAGGTGCCAGGGCTCAGGGCTTCTGCCCCACAGGTTTGAAAATATTTACCGTAGCTCCGCTCTGGATAGCTCTGGCTGAATTTAAGCCCTGCCTTGCAAGCCTGGCTGCCTTACAATGCTTTGCTCTTGTAGTGCCCAGCTTGGGATGCTGACAACCAGCCTACAATCATGAATGTCATGCCCTGAGTGTGTGTGTGCTATGCAGCCAACCTTGGGTCAGCAGCTCTCACCCCAGCAGCCTGCCCCATAGCCCCACTCTGGCCTCCATCAGCCTCAGTTACAACTAACAAGGTGACCCCAACACACTCCCAGGCCTGAATTTTCCCCAAACCACATGCTCTGTAATGCCCAGCCTTCTCCTGGACAGTTCAGAGAACTAATAAGGTTTGTCCCTCTAAAGACACAAAAGCACATCACAGCTTATTAACTTGACTGGAGTAAATATGCCCTTCCCTGCAAACACAGCGCTGAGCAGGTTTATAGGAAAAATAAAACCAGTGTATTAATAGTAGGCCACCCGGTAAGTGATGCCAGGTCAACGAAATAAAAGTAGAGACAGCTACAAGCAAATAGAAGTGAAAACACACATCTAAATGTCTAAAACTTAACCTAATGAGGTACAGGCTTTGTTCAAGATGGTTTCTCTCACCAATCTTCTCCTTCTTCCCAGCCAGGGCTGACTTTCCCTCAATCAGGATCTTCCACAGAAGTACAAGGTGCTGGCTTCCCTTGTCTTCCTAGGGGGAAAGATCTTTGCCTAAGCAGGTTTCTTACCTGTAAACTGTTTCCAGAGACTTCAACCCACCTGCTTGGTGGAAGGCCCCATCTTCCTCAGCTTGCAAGAGCTCTGTTCCCCTGTGTCTGTCTAGTGATGGATGCTTCTGTCCTTGCTTATATCTTCTGAAGTTCAATGACTTTGTTTCAAGAGGCGGGATGACTTCATGCTGTTCTTCCCTTCCTGTGGGCTTCCCATCCCCTTGCTGATTTCTAGGCACTAGCTAGGTGGAGAGACCGACAGCTACCTGCCCTTCTCCTCAGCAGAGATCTCCCTGCCTGGGTGAGAATTCATGCTCTCCCTGATCCTGTGCTCCCCCTGCTCATTTTAATCTCCTCTCCCCCTGCAAGGATGCTGTCTTGCAAACCCCTTTGGAGCCGGAGTCGAAGTTTCTGCTGGGTCTGAATCCCGGGTCTGACAGCAGAGGGCTGGCTCAGCTGCACCACGAAGCCTGTGGCTCCTGAATGCCCTGCGCGGGGTGGAGACAGCTGCTACGGTAAATGAGGAAGATGCTGAGCTGGTCCTTGGTCAGGGTGAAGTGTGCTGAGAGGGGCACAGGCTGGAGCGAACACGTGGTGCTGGCAGGCTGGCGGGAGCTGGCATTTCATAGTAGATAAATAAATCGTCTGAGCTAAATAAAGGCCTCGCCACGTGTTTGATGAAACCGACATTTCCAGCATGAATAATGAGTGGGCTGGTGGCACAGTACGTACCCAGGCTAGTCCTCCCAAGTCGTGAGAATGATACTACTCCAACAAATCCCTGGCCAGCTAAGGACTCCGCAGCTATCATCAGTTTGCACAGCACAGCCGTAACTTGGCAGCCATAAAACACAAACCCTCCTACCCCAAAGATACAGCCCCCTCTGCCACCCGAAGCAAAGGGGAATCTCCAGTCGCTCTTGGCAGGAGAAAGCCTATGGTGCATGGCTGCGCAGTTCGGATGCCACAGTGTCGAGGGCGGTGGTGTATACGCACGTGTGTATGCACTAGCTAGGACCCTGTTACGTTTCCCAGTCAGCAACTTTCCAAGGAGGGTTGCAAAGCACATTACAGACATGAAGGAGCTTAGCCCCTCCACGTTCCCGTGACGGAGGTAGATTGTGTTGTTCTCCATTTGCAAACAGGTAAACTGGAGCCCAGGGAGATGCTGAGCAAAGGAAAAGAACCCAGGAGTCCTGACTCCCAGCCTTCCCACTCTAACCACTTGAAGAAACTGCCACATCATGCCGTACCAGTGCGTGTGTATATCCTGCCTGCGGGCAGAGAGAATGGCATGTGCATATTCCCCTAGCGTGACGACATAGTGTGATGGCACCGAGCCAGACTCTGGTCCCCAGGTTGCTGAGAAAGGGGGAAACCTCTTGTCACTCACACGTCTCTTGAGAGCCAGCAGTGATGAGGAAAGGGAGAAGCAGAGAGGGCACACCTGGGAGAACTCCCTTGGATGATTTGCCTGAGGGGCTCTGGTTTTGTGGCTTGCCTCCCTGCCAGCAAATTGGAGGGTGGCGTAGCCTCTTGGCCACACACCTGGGCCATTCTGCCATCAGAACCAGGGCACGTGTTGTATAAACATCAGCCAAGTGCCGTCAGCTCCTCCTCCAGGCCAGGTCAGAGGAGGGAGGGACCTGGATCTCCCTTCAGAGTCCAGCCCCAAAACCCGACCAACCCGGATCTAACTGTGAATGCAGCCGGAGCTGCAGGCGAGGCCTCACACCCACCCTACAAAACAGAGACAGAGTTGGGTCTAGTGATAGGGACGTAGATACCAGACTGCACTTCCCATCCTTGTGGAGCAAGCCCTGCTGCATAACCGAATAGCTGAAACCAGATGTCCGCTCGGTCTCTGAAGCTGTGGGTTCTGCACCTCCTGGGACTGTGTGTCACACCCATGGCTGCTTCCCAGGGCACGTAGGCAGCCACCAGCCCTTGTAGTGGAGGGGTGGCCCCTTTGTCAGACTTGGCCTGGGAGGGGCCAGCATGGGATGAATGAATCCCTTGTTAGCATGCAAGGCCAAGCCTTCTCCATCGCTCAGCATGGAATCAATAGAAATAAGGCTTGATGTATTTTTAACGAGGCTCAAACACGTGCTCACGTCACAGTAAGTGAATCTGGCTGGAGAGCCGGGGAAGCTAAATGGAGATTAAAAAGTTGGGCCTGTGGACACAGAACGGTCTCTTTGACCCAAATGGAGTTCTAATACATCATTTCCTTATTTCTCTTGGAATTGGGTCTAACTTCCTCCAAGGCAGTACCTGGAGAAAGCAGACATTCCAACAACATGGATGGGAACCCAGCCTCTCAGTGTTACTGTCTCAGAATCCAGCTAAAACAAAGATTGTATAAAAAGGATACAGGCAGTGATACTTGCAAAGGTAAGAATTACAGGTGTTACCGATTCTCATGCTTCAGGGCATAAACTGATCATAGAATCATAGAATAGAATCATAGAATATCAGGGTTGGAAGGGACCCCAGAAGGTCATCCAGTCCAACCCCCTGCTCAAAGCAGGACCAATTCCCAGTTAAATCATCAAAGATCACCAGCCAGGGTCAGGAAGGAAATTCTCCCTGCCCTGCCTTGGGATAGCATTACACAATTTGACTCACTGAGTCCAGTCCTACAAAGTACTGAACACCCTCCTCTCCTACTGATTTCAAAAGGCTCTAACCTTTCCATTGTAGCATTCAGAAATGCTCACCACCCTAGAGAGGACACTGGATGTGACAGACCATGGGTGTGGCAACCTTCTATGTCCGTGTCCCTAACTGTGGGTGGGGTGGGTGGTGGGCAGCCTGCTCGATGCCAGAAGCAGCAGGAAATCCAGCAGGTGAAGTGAAATCGCCTCGAAGCTTAACTAGAGGCAATAATTACCCTTTCCGCTTCTAGGGAAACTGAGGCTGCCAACACACTTGACAAAGGTGGGGGAGTGTTATTACAGAGGGGAAACTGAGGCAAAGAGTGGTGCAGTGACTTGCCCAAGGTCACATAGTGAGTCAGTAGCAGAGTGGGGAAATGAACCCAAGTCTCCTAGCTGCTCCTAGTGGCCAATATTGTTTTGTTCTCTGACTCTCCCAGGAGTGTAGCTCGAGCACTTGTCTGTGCACCTACTTGTCTATCTGCTGCCCCCAGCCTATGGGATTCCCATAAGGTCCCGGGCCAGACACACCATTGCACATTATGATCTAGCCCAGCAGGTGCAGTTAGATAGAGGGTGCTAATAAAATGCCCCTAAAAACCCCGCCCAATCCCATAAGAAATATGGAAATAAAAATGACCTGCAATGGATATTTCTCTGGCATCTGATCTCTTCTCCTGGGTCGCTCTTAACCCCCTGATGCTCTTTGGCAGGGATCCAGCTGCTGTGTCTGTCCAAGGCATGATGGCTTTATAGTCCTTGTGGTGCTGTCATGAGCTGAGCCTTGACTATGGCCGCAGGAGGCCCTTTGCCATCCCTCCACCGCCAGCCATCTTTAATTAAAGCTTTGGAAAGGCCCTCCCCTGTTATTCCTCCTCGTTAATTAAAAACATCCATGTGGGCCAATGGAAGGGAACGCAGCACTGAGAAGCAGAGGTTGCCGCTTTGCTTTGTGTCTGTGCGTATGCCAAGCTGCTAACCTGATTGAAGACCATACCAGGTGGGGCGGAGGGAGCGGGGAAGGAGATGCCGCTGTACCCTGTGCAATCCAGCCGCTAGCTGAGCTGCTGTGTTCAATCCACACTGTCATTGGCCACAGTACGACCCATGTGGCTTTGCCTCAGTTTCCCCTCATTGCCTCAGTTTCCCCTCTGTAATAACACTCCCCCACCTTTGTCAAGTGCGTTGATAGCCTCAGTTTCCCTCGCAGCGGAAAGGGTAATTATTGCCTCCAGAAAAGCTTCGAGGAGATTTCACTTCATCTGCTGGATTTCTCCTTCTTTTTGCATCAAGCAGGCTGCCCACCATCCACCCAGCTCACAGACATAGGAGGTTGTGGGTCTCACAACCAATCCAGGCTCTCTGCTTTGGGAGGAAGCAGGGCAGATGCTATCTGAGACTGCAGTATTGCCTGGGACTTTGTTTTTTACTGTTAATGCTTCTAGAGATGTGGCTCAGGGTAAGATTCTTCACTTTAGCTGAGTTTATTTTACTGATGGCTTGGTTAAAACCCCACTTGTCCCAATCAATATCCAAGCTTCAAAAAGTCCCCCTCCAGCCCAGAAATAACATGCTACCCACTCAGGTTCTGGCACGTGGTGCTATGAAACTGGTTTTGTGTGTGTGTGTGTGTGTTTTGTTTTCTATATGCTGCCCCTTTAAATTCCAGAAGGGCTGTCCTTGTGTGCAGAGATAGCTGCCAGGTTTTTCTCAGAGCGTGGCTGCAGACTGTGCTGGAGGGGTGCACACACGGAGCTCTCTCCCACAGAGACTTCATGGTAGCTCTCTCTCTGTGCAAGCCACCAGGCTCTGAATGAAGAGAGCCCATGCATCTGGGATTAACAAATTTAGGCTGTGTTGGATCAGTGCGGGTAGTGAATTCCAAAGATGGGAGTGATTTGGCAGCCCTGCATGTGGAAATGTATTCATCCAGGCAGCAGGACTGCAAGCACCCTCTTCCCCCGACTCCCTTCCAGCCTCTGGCACCTGCCTCCCCTACACCCAGAGACCACCTCTAAGGAGATGGGGTAGTTCTCTCTGGCCCCGATCCAGCCAGGCACTTAAGCACATGCTTAAATTTAGGCAAGTGAGTAATCCCACTGAAGTCAATCCCAGATGGTTGCTGCAATTTATCGGAATATAACAGCTCTCTGAGGAAGCCAGTCAATGGAACGATGCACATGCTCAAAATCAGGCATGTGTTTTGCTGGATTGGAGCCTCAGTCCTTGGGTCTCTCTGTTGTGACAGCAATGGATGGTGCCCTGACTAGCCTCTAGAAACAGAACCAGGACAATTTGCTCCCTTCACACAGGCCACTGACCAGCTGGTAGATGGTAACAAGTTACAGCAACTACTGACCCGGGTCAGATGCAGACTTGTGGTTCGAAAGGCTCAGTAGCTTATTCCAAGCCCCTAAGCCAGCCAGTTCTGCATCTGCTACTTTTAAAACTAAGATCTCCCTTATGGATTGGCTTGGAGGTCATTATCAATGACACACTTAGTCCCATGGTAGGGAGAGAAAGAAGATGAAAAACTTTCTCATGCAGGCTGTCAGCCAGGTGTTATGGGAGACAGTGAGGAAACTATGGGTTTCCCGCTCTCCGGGCAAAGAGGGATTAGTGGCTGGCAGAGGTTACCGGTGCTTTGAAGACTTAATTGTCGACCCTGCTCTGGACAAGATCCACCAGCTGGCAAGCGGGTATTCATTGGTTTGGATGGGTGAACCAGTCTGGGTGATATCAACGCAGATCCTAGGCTTGCCCTGACACAGGGAGTGGCTTTGGAGGTTGGAAGAAGTTCCATCCCCTTTCCTTGATCTTGAGAGCGGCAAGTCACACTGGGCATTGTTGGAAAGTTATGGGGTAAGAATCTAAGACAGAGAGGCTGAGCTTTTCAAAGGTGCGTGGGGCACATAGGCGCCCACACAGTGGCGTCTGTCTAACTTTTGCATGCAAATGCCAGAGGTGTGCGCACACAGCATCTAGTAGGCACCGAACAGGCCATTGTGTGTGCAATTATGTGTTTGCATGACTTGGAAAATCTGGCTCCAAAGGCAGAGAGAGGTTAAAAGGGCAATTTGATCCAATAGAGCAGGTGACCTCTGTGTGAATATGGGGCTCCACAAGTCACTACAGCCCCGTGAGTGTATGCAACCTTTAATTAGTGACTCCAGGGACAACTGTTTCTGTACATTCACAGTCAGCACTATTAGCTGGGTGCTGCTGTCTGGCGGACGAACATTAGTGTGGATCATTATGTAAAGTGGATGCAATTTAGGTGATTCTTGTCCAGCAAGGTAGATCTCAGCAGAAAGCTTCTACCTGGCAGGTGGAAATATAAATTCAGCTTTCAGTCCCAGAGCCCAAACACCTGGAGGCAGAGTGCAGAGGAGAGTGTCGTGCTCTCCATCCATCGTCAGTGGGCATTTTCCTGGCACTTAGCAGACAGTTGCCTTATCTTTTCTTCTAGAAATAGACTAAATAGGTGACTTTCTTAGCTCTCTGTCTGACTGGAACATGTGTTTCTGGAGTGATCCATCATCAGAGCAACAGGGAAATGTCAGGAACAATTAGACAGAACCGGTGGCATTAACTTTTATCAGAGACAATATGTCTTTTTTAATGAACCTCCATGAAAAAGTGTTGACAGCAAAAGTATTCTTTCACCTCCAATTTACTGGCGTGTGCATTTTTCTTCCAAGGAAACAATGTATGCTCATATTCATGTAACTATTGTATGTGCTGCTAGGCAACACTTTGTATTTCTAAAGCTGTGTGCAGACTTTCACTAATTAGTCTTGGCAGCCTCCCTGTGAGAGATCTATCACTGAACTAGCCAGATCACCGAAAGAATCCCCAAACCTTGCCCTGACATTAGGTTAAAAGGACATTTCCCTCTCCACCTCTGCACAGATCCGTGCTCAGCACACTCAGTCTGACTCTTACAGTCATGGAAAGACTCCCTTTGACTTCAGTGGGAGCTGGAGCAGGCCTTGGGTGAGCTCATTCAGACTCAGCTCTTCTCCTGAGCCACTTTGGCTCCAGCAGCCCTTCATCAAGGGGCCAACTCAGTTGCCCTTGAGGCGCCATGGGAATATTTCCATTGACTTCAATGAGAGATAGATCGGGGCTTAAATCAAGCCAGCAGTTGAAGGGATGATCTGATGGGCAAACAGGCCTAGAAGCCATGGATAGAATGCTTGAAAGCACCTTATGAAAGTCAAAGGATTTAAGCTCCTAAGTCACTGAGGCACTTTTGAAAATGTTACTCCATATGTACACACTGTATTGTTTCTTTTTGTATTGTCAGTGGGGTGACACACGTCTCCCACCACAAGATTGGGGAAAGACACCCTCTCAAATCTAGCTTGAACTGTTGTATTTTTAGCTCCTTCCATTGATGAAACAAAACCAACAGAATGATTTGAAGTGTTCTTTCGCTCATTCATTAAGAACGAAGACGGGGTCTTCTCTGTTTGGTGTCGACTACAAACATGGCATTACATTATTTAGGCTAAAGCATCTCAGCAGACAAAAAATAATCATTGCTTTTTTCTGTGCAAAGATTGTTTTTTAAATAATAACAGGAAATTCTCGCTTTAAAGTCGTAGCATTCCACGCAGTAAAAAGATCTCCAGCCAACATTCTTGTTTCGATTAGCAAATGGGTCACCTTACCTCGTTTCGGTCTGGAGTCATTGATACAATGCAAAGCTAGCAGGCAGTTTCCAGTGCCGGGGATGCTATTTTAAAATAAGTCTAGTGTATGTGAAAATAAATATGCAAAGCATTTCGTAAGACTGTACACAGGGCAGGAAAGAGGAGACCAGATGTACTAAAATATTTAACAAACATTTTCTTGATTTCTCAAAATGCATATTTGATTTAATAAATGCCAATGCAATTTTAATTTGATCCAATATTTATTCGGTCAGATCATCCTAAGGCCTTTGCCCACGATGAACAGGTATGTGAGCCATTCAGAGAACGCTCCATTCAGCCACATTGTTGTCACTTATAAATGCAAAGCTCATTAAACATGTCCGGGATTTTTTTGGGTTTTGTTTTCAAGTTAGCTCCTGAAAGTGAAAGATGAAATATCAATCTAGAATTCCCTTTCATCTCGGGGCATGGTTTTAATCCATTGCTCAGATGACACTGCTGCTTTGTCGAAATTTCATTTGATTTAAAAGATGAGAGAGAATTAAAGGAGGCTGTGCTCACGTTGCTTTAGTGGCTCTTTGTGAACTGCAGGGGCAGGGAGCCCTGGCCTAGAGGAAGTGGAGTTCATTCCAAGGCTCCAGGCTTGTCACACTGTTGCCACCCGTTACGTTCGGGTCCAGGGTGCAGCCTTTGATTTTATTCGATTTTTACCCTGTTGGGTGAATTTAGTGCTGTTGAAAATGAGGAATGAACAGCAAAGGCTGGAACTATGGCTCAATCCAGTGACATCAAGGGCAAAACTGAACAGTGGGGCAGGTGCTTTAGTGCTGCCAATCAGCTTCAGTCCTGACCTGCAGCCCCCCTTGCTCTTGCAGCTTTAGGTTGGCAACACCAGCGTGTGCGTGCTCCATGCTAAGAGAGTCACCCTCAGGCCCCAGGACATCCAGCTGGTGCTGCAGGGAGCTAGCCTAGATCCCCTCGGCAGCACTCGGAGCCTGCTTGCTTCCAGCAACCACCTCAGAGGCTCCAGATTCCCTCCGACAACTCTGCCACTGCACCTCGTTAACCTGCAGCATGCCCCAGCTACTCCAGTATGGACCCTGGCCTGTGCAGAGACTGCAGTCTGGGCTGACCTGGGTGCTGAGTTTTGTGAGGGCAGCTCAGGTCTACGAAGCAGATGACTGAGGTGGCCAAACTTGTCACACTTGTGGCCAAACCCAAGGCAGCTGTGATCTTTGGCCTGCAGAGGTGAAAAGCCAGTGTAACACGGCACCATGACAGCACGGGACTGGACAGATGTTGGCCTGGTCTCTAAAGAGAGCGCATTCACCTCTAATGCGCAGTGTCGGGGAGGGTAAGAGGCGGTGACCTGTGAATTTCCCATCCCTTTCTGGCGGAAAGCGTGTCTTTCCCCTTTTCTGTGGGTTCTTCTCCCCAGATCCTCTTGCCCCTTTGTCAGGCACCAACAGATTTCAGGGCACCGGGTTTCCTGCTGAAGCACATCCCCATGACATGGAGTTGACTCAGAACAGCGGGGAGCGCAGACTGCGTACGAGCAATTTCCCCTTGCAGAAACCGCAGCCAAGGCACATCCGCCCTGTTATCTGCTGCCCTTGTCGCTCTTGGGCTCTCCTGCTTAACACACTGGTCCCTTCCCCTTCCTCGGAGGCGTTACCGCTGGAAACCACCTAGAGCAAAATTGCCCACGTAGGGCCACCTGGTCTTGAAGATAGCTTGCTCATTGCCTCCCCTCTCGTGTCGCTGCGCTGTACTGCAAAGGAAGTTTAGGAAAGGTGTCGCTGCCCATGCGGACGGAGGAGAGCGCTTTACCCTACCCCGTCCCCTTAACGACGGGCTGGGTTACTGCGTGGAGTATTCACTGGTTCAGTGCAGTGCCACCCTGAGTGCTTAGCCATTGACATTAGAGCCTCTTGATGTAACTGTACAAACGCACTTAGAGCCTGATCCAGAGCCATTGGCATCTTTCCATTGGCTAACCATGGACTTTGGGTAAGGACCTTAGGTCAGGTCTCCATTAGGAAAAAAGGTGTATTTTTAAAGTGTTAAAATCCTAGTGGAGACAAGACGTGTGTAGTTTTTAACACGTGTTGGCTGATCAAGATAAACCTTACGGTTTACACACATTGGGTTAACCCATGTTAAAAAAACCCATCTTTGTTCTAGTGAAGACAAGGCCCGAGTGACCCCAAGCCAGTTAGTTAGCACCCATCATTCAGGCCTGGCTACACACGGATTTTGTACTGGTATAATTATGCTGGTTAGGGGTGTATTTTTTTTACCATTATAGTTCAACCAGTGCAACCCCTAATGCGGACTTATACCAGTAAAACGTATTCCCCTTCCCTGGAATAAGTTCTACCAGTATAAACACCTTTATACCCGTATAACTGTGTCCACATTTGGGGGGTTACTGCTGTAACTAGACCAGCCGAGTTAAAGCCGTACAACTTTGGTGTTCAGACAAGGCTCTGAACAGAAGTTCCCTCACCAAGTATTTTGAGTGAACCAAGGGGTAAAGAGAGAAGACTGGAAATCTGAAGCGCTCCTAGCTCCAGGTCAATCTTTAATGCGGACGTCCTGGTTCTGCCAATAAAGCTCTGGTCATTTATTTAAAATGAATTGCCAGGATCCACAGACAACATGCTGGAGGGGCAAAAAAGAAAAAATAGAAATAGAATTTTCCTAAGCATGAAAATGCAGCTCTCACCTTCAGAGAAATCAAGTGCTGAGTAACGCATCAATCCCCCTTAACTGTATATTTTTTAAACCACTGTGGGACTTGCAGAGGTTGTCACATGTGTTCAGCGCTCTTCAGGAAAAGCATCTCAGGAGGTTTTGAATGCTCCTTTCTCTTTACTTTTTCAGATCCATCGGTGATACAGGAATACTGGGCTGAGACTTGGAGGAAGGGGAAATATTTGCCATGGATAATTCAATGCATAATTGATCACCAGGCAAGCTAAACTGCAAGTCAGCTAAGGGGGAAATATAAAGCTTGCTTGCTTGCTTTCTGAAAACTCAATGGTACAGTTTGTATGGAGTTCGAAAGCATGTCCTTACTGCTTCATGTAGGTGGGGTGACTAACATGAGGCAGGTCAGTACTGAGATGCAACAGTAGAGTTGGCTAGCATGGGGTGGCAGGGCTGCTGGAGATCAGGAGTGAAGTTAATTAATGGACTTGCATGTGGGTCCAAGTCTGGACTAGCAGGGCGTGTTGCAGGTCAGGTGCATTGGCAGCGATGTGGTAGCAGGGGCAGCTGCAGGTGGGTGGGTTTTCCCTGGATAAAATCAGCTGAGCTTGGGAGCAGCAGATGGTGGGAATGGTGTAATGGAGCTGTGATATGGCCAAAAATCTGGAGCCAACCCGTAACTTGTTTGGCGTCTGAAAGTCTCAGCAACCCAAGGGGCTTTGCATGCCAGAGACATGCTCTGTCATTGCCGGTGAGAGGCGCGACTCGAGATTTTCTGATGCAGTTGGGTCCGTCTTCTTGAAATCTGACAGCTAAGCACAATCTCCCCACTTCTGCCTAACAACGGCCCAGCTCTTTGAATGTCCACAGGGCATATTGGCTCTTTACAAGCTTTCCATTGCCAGAAGACACCGGCAGCTTGTCAGCGAAGTCCATTCAAGCCCTGCTATGAAAGGGAGGCCCAGCCAGTCCCACTGCTGCTTCCCAAGCTCCAAGCCATGAAAGCAGTTTCCCTGACACTCCCTGTAGCCTGTCTTTGTCTCCTCCCCAGTAGGGAGTGCATTAATGCTCCACTGAAAGGAGGTCTCCGTACATTAACCCAGCTTCATAGGCATAATTACCAAGGGCTGGAGGGGGGGTGGGGGGGGCTTTCAGAGCCCAGTGACACACAAGGTATGAAACTCGTACTGTACCCACAAATCCCGCCCGGCAGTGTAGTCACTGGTTCATTCCAGGACTGGTGAGTCCAGGCCGGACACTTAAGGAGACTCTGTGCAATACACTAGAGTAGGTCAGAGCATTTCTGATGCAAAGTCACTGAAATCTGCTGCTTTGTCAAACCCCGAACAGTTCCTGGAAATGGAGCAGTTTCAACAAAGTTGTCATTGGGGTTTGGGGAGAGAGACTCTATTGCCCGGGAGGGCTCAAATCCTGGTTCTGCCTGAATCAGAATCATGGGGGATGAAAAATTCTGCTCTGAACCAGGCAGAGCAGGGACTTAACCCTGGGTCCTCCCCCCACCTCAGCAAAAAACCCCCCAAAGCCCTGGTTTTTGATTGAAAATGAACATTCTGACCCAATCCAGGTTACACCGGAAAGATTTAAGCTTTGTTCCATTGTGGAGTGAAAACGAATTCCAAAACCTCTGAAGTTGCCCCCAAAGGGAGTTGTCATCCCCGGGTCAGCTCCACTGGCCGGCTGTTGGTCCCCCTGGGAGCTAGAGAGGCAGAGAGAGCCACAGGGTCACGCTGTGTCCAGCAGTCTCACTAAAGATACCCTTTATATTCCTAGCAGCAGTCGCTTATCCCTTCGCTCCCACAAAGGACACTCTCACTCCCCGGGGCCTTTGTCTGGTACGTGGAAGAGCCTGCTACTACCAGAAACCTGCTCGCCATGTAGGTACTTACTGCCCATGATGGAGTCACCTTGGCAGCTTCTCTTTGTTAGGCTGACTGCACGCCGCTTCTTGTAAGGCAGGTTTTCCAGACTTCTAACCATTCTGGTAGCTCTTTGTCTGCACCCTTTCCAATTTGTCAAGGTGCTTTTTAAAGTGTGGACATAAGACCTGGATGCAGTATTCTAGCAAAGGGCTCACTGTTCTACACAGTGATAATACCACCTCCCTTCTTATTCAATACTCCTCTGCTTGGCCATCCAAGGATCACATTTGCTGTCAGTCACTGCACCAAGTGGTTATCTGTCATGCCCGCCCAGTCCTTCGCTGAGTCACTGTTTTCCAAAATACAGCCCTCCCATCCTATACATATGACCTTGCATTTAGCTGTATCAAAACTTATGTTGTTCAAGTGACCTCAACTTACCATGTGATCCAGATAGCACTGTGGAAGAGACCTGGCCTTATCATTATTTACCACTCCCTGCAAGTTCAGTACCACCTGCATAGGGCAATTTCATTCTGCCAACCCTTGCAGCTTCAGCTGGACATGGCATTCTTCCCTTCCTGCCCCAAATCACTGGACATAGAATCACTTGGTGCCATTAAGCAACTGGCACATTCCACCCCAGAGGTGCCTGCCCTTTGTCAGGGGGTGAATCCATAATAGTCCAATGATTTTATATGGATAATTAAACAGAGATTACCCTGCACTAAAACAGTGGACTCAAACATTGGCAACCTTTGGATCTAGACCCATGTCTCATATTAACAGTCTCCAAAATTTGTCATCACCATGTTGTAGATGAACTTAGAGAACTTTCATCTTAAGCGCTTTATGCTTAAGATAAATACAGAACAATAAAATCCCGACACACATAAAGAGGTGACACCTCAGGCCACATGCTCAGTTGGTGTAGATCAGCATAACTCCATTGACATTAATGAAGCTACTCCAGTGTTGGCCAGGTGAGGATTTAGTCCCTTTCGTTATTGCATTGGAGGCATGTGCAGCTCCACTGGAAGTTAAACACCCATTAAAGGCAGAAACATGCCTTAGGAGAGCAGCGCTCCTCTCACTACGCTTGCCTCGCTGCGGAAGAGCCTAATTATGCATTTATTGCTTATGTAATTTTGATGTAAGTATGTGTCAAGGAGATTGAATCGGTGCTCGCGAGCAGCCCCGCAGACCTCGGCGAGAGTCATACAATAGCGGCTTTAATACAGCCTTAATGAAGACATCAGAGACCTCAAGCGGCGGGTGGCATGTGTTGGAAATGGAGCCTTGTGTGTGTGGTTTGTCAGGCGCGAACAAATTCCTCCCAGCTGTCCATAGCTTCTGCCATGCACTGTCAGGCCCCGTGGGTCTGGGCGGCTGCTCCGTTCCAGAGATGTCACGATGTTCCTCCTGTTCTCCGTCACCCCCGGTACTTTTTGTGCTAAGCTCTGAAGACTGGTGACTTGGCTCTCTTGTTGTTTGATGCCTCTCTCCCCTCGCCGGGTGTTTGGCCATAAACCCTTGGCTGGGACTGGCACGTTAAACAAACACAGGCATTGTCATCTGAGAAGTGGGCTTTGGCTGGGGAGGGGTGGAGGTGGGGGCGCTGGAGGGGCAGAATGGAAGACTTCCAGAGATGCTCAATGCTCTGATTATCTCAGCGTGGTTTTGTCAGGGTTTGTTACTTAGCGCTGGAGAAAAAAAATCCCCTTTGACAGCCAGAAAGATTGAGATTATCTAGCAGCGTTACCAGCTCCCTCAGCAGCCCCAAGCCAAAGCTGGCGGAAGAGGTTAGGCCAGTCGCCAAGGCTCTTGCAGTCCTTAGAGCCCTCTGCAGAGATTGCTGAGGAGGAGGTCAGCTACTGCCAATAGCTAGGGTGGGTTCTGTGCTTTACCTTTCAGTAAGGGACTGGACAAATGAGGACACCTGGCCATGGCTGCCTCACAGTCAGACCCTCATCCAACCTCCATCACTAGGTCCCTCCTCTACTAGGGTGACCAGATGTCCTCATTTTATAGGGACAGTCCCGATATTTGGGGCTTTTTCTTATATAGGCACCCATTACCCCCCCATCCCGTCCCGATTTTTCACATTTGCTATGTGCTCACCCTTCTCCTCTACTCTTGGCTGCTGATAGCAGGATTGTCAGACAACTGCCTGCTTCCAAGAACAGCCAGGAGAGGCACCCTGCAGCTGTGCACTGACCTATCCTGCTTGGGTGCTGCTGGCCATCCATGAATCACAGAGCAACCGAGCGCCCTAGGTTTGTTACGTAGGGTCGCCCAGCCTTGGGCAGGCCAGTTCCAGAGGAAAACTCCCCTTCTGCCTCCTCCCCACGCTTTGAGAGTTCGGGGTTCCAGGGGCAGGTGAAATGGGGAGGTCACCAACTTCGGACTGCTGGCGCCCTTCATCAGAAAAACCTTTAAGCAGTCGGCGGCTGCAGCTGTGACTCCAGTTCTCTATGTGCTATGACTGTGTGTGAATGGCAAACGGATCTAATGCTAGCAGTACAGGGCCTAGGACACACAGTGGAGCGCTGCTTCCATCCAGCAGAGGGCTCAGATGCGCATTAGCCAGTTCACGATACGATCTCTATTGGCCCTTCGGCCGGGGCTCTCAGACAACTTAAACAGCACAGAGATCCACAGGGGGTGGATTTCACCCAGAGGTCCTCCCTGTGGCCTAGCTGCAGGGCCCAGGAAACAACAGACCTATTGCAGCAGGCGTGCTCCACAGGGTTTCTCTCCTTTTGCTCTCCCAGCTGCTCCTGATGAGGGCTTTGAACTGTCTGTCTCCCTGAGAGAAAAGCTATACATAGCTGAGGTGATGTAAAATTTATAAAGCGCTGCTCGCAGGGCTGAAGCTTGCCTAAGAATCCAGGGCCCCCCCCCACCAAGGAATCACACTTCAAGGGCCCAGAAATTGCTTCCAGCTGGTGCCCTTTTTAAAAAGAGAGAGAGAGCAAAGAGCACATATCCTCCAGCACCAGTCAATCCACAGCACATCGGCCTCCGTCCGCTAAGCAACCCCTCCTGGAATGTGCTGCTTGGTTGTCTCCTCTTCAGGGAGTAGCTGAGTCCCACTGATCTGGCCCTTGGCTTCCGCTGCGGGCAGCAGGAGGGAACACGTCCCGGCTCTGGCTGATCCTCTCTGGTGCCAGGAGACGGTGGCAAGTGGGACATCTCACCATCCACGCCTCGTCTGGGTCCTGAGGGGGGTGACACGAGCTGGCCATTTCGTGCGCCGGAGGAGCAGTGTTGAGAGACAGAATCCTCAACTGGGAGACTCTTGAGAACCCCGCTCCTGATCGCGTGGAAACAGAGAGCCCATTGGCTACATTCTTCCCTGCTGTAACTTCATGGAGGTTGATGGATTTACCCCAGGGATGAATTTGGCTCTGTCTGTCCGATGGCAGCCCGTGTGGCTGACCCACCAGGGTCGGGAGGGGGGAACCTCCAGAGCTAAAAGTATGAGCTGCTACAGCTTGAGCAAAAGAACTGTGCTTGTCTGAGTGACAGTGGGGGTAACAACTCATATCCTCTGTGGGTCGACACAGCGGGGTCCGTATACCACACGCTCACCAGTGGGTTACATATGTTGTAGGCCTGGATGAACAGCTCTAGGAGAGAACTAGCTGGTTACTAATAAGATGTTATGCTGGAAACTAATCCTGATTTAGAATGGATCACTGAATTTTTTTTCTCAGTCCATGGTCTCCTTTATTAACACGATCCTTTGGGATAGTTTTGGGACAGCACACTATGGGTCCCTCTCTAGAAGGCGCTGGATGCCCTCAGATGCCATTGAAGTTAGTGAGGCTACTAGGCTTGGATCCTATTTTCCCTATATCTTTCCTTTAGGATTACAACTGACTCCTCCCACCCAGGGAGTCTGCAGAAACTTGCCAAGAAGGATCCAAGGATTATCCTTGACAATCAAGAACAGAGGAGGAAATGCTGCCATCTTGTCCATGAGATAAAAACAAATGGCCAAATTCACAGGGTTTATTTAGGAAACCTAATTAGGCTCAAGAAATAAAGTAGATCAGGCTTCCCTTTAAGCCAAAATTCCCCTTATTTGGCATATCACTGAGATGTGAAGGCATTCGAGAGCTTGTCAGGTGGTTTAGGTGCCATAAAAGAAACACATCCCGGTTTAGATGTTACCAGCAAAGACTGGCTCAGGCTAGTGGCTCAGCAGCACTGCTGTGTCCTGATATATGGTAATACCTTTCAAGTGACTTCGGATTCCTCCAGCCCCTTGGAGGCCAATGGAAGAATGGAAACAACCATCTCCATTTCAGGGGAGGGTTTCACCTAGGAGCCGCAGGTAGTGGAAACAATGGGCCACATTTCAAAATGAGTCTAAGGGTCTATAAGGAAATCGGTCTAACACAATGTAATTTGCACCTTCTTTCAGTCCAGCCCAGCCCCACTCAGCATATGAATTAAACTCCCCTTCGACTCAGGCCCTCTTACCAGCAAGTACAGTCATTTGCTCCTCTGAAGTGGGCCCACTGGATCTGAGTTGGGGAAACTCACATATCAGGAGGCCTGGAAGAAAGTGTAAGTTGCATCGACCTCAGTGCCCTGGGGTTCACCTGTGAACAAGGTCCTGACTAGGCTGGGATGCAAAGAGGGGCTGGGGAAGTGGTGGATACCAAATGCAAGAAAGTAGATAAGAATGAGGTGCTCCCGAGCCACATCTGCAGCTGGGCTGGTCCCCTGTTGGTGGCGGATGCCTCCTGGAAGATATGCTTTGGGCAGATGCTTGGGGGTCTCACTTTTGTTGGAAACAGCAGTAAAGGACATTAGGGGCTGGGAATAGCAGCCTCACAGTGAAGAAGAACGAGGAGGGCTGGAGTTGGCTGGTGGCACGGGGAAATAAGACTTAAATTAACCTAAAGAAAAGCTCTGGTTTGAGATCTGGGCTGAAGTTTGGCTGGTTATATTTACTCACCAGAAAACCTACTTCCCCGTGATCAGAAGGGTCTTTAAGTTTGATGCTATCTGAGCACGGGAAGTGACTGAAACGGAGAGGGGGAGCAGGCAGTAGGGTTTCCTAGGGGAAATGCTGAAGGCCTCCGTGCTGCAGAACCAGATGCACCATTGCAGGAATTAAATTGAAAGAATCAAAGCCGCAACCCTAAACCACACACTTCTCCACTGGCCTAATCTTCTTAAACAAATACCCGGCAAAGCACTAACAACCTGCCAAAGGAACATGTCCCAGGGCTACAGGGCTGATAGGGCTCAGTGCATATGAGCATGGAACCATGGCAATAGAATTGCCCCATTGCATTTTAGTGCTCATGCTAAAAAAAGACTGGCGTTTAATGGAGCGGGGGCAGGTAGAGTGGCACGTGAATACCACCCACCCAGCTCTGCTGATGCCTCTCCTGACTGGCAGTCCCCCTCTGCTAGTCCAGCCCTGGGATCCAAACACAGCTCTGATAATGCACCTTGCTCCTGAGCCAAAGCATTCGAGTTCTGGCCTCCCTGAAACACAGACCCCATATTGAACTGTGCCCCAAACGGGCACTGACATTCTGACACTGGGACGTCTCTGCTAGAGACCTGCCTGAAAGCACCCGTCTCATTTCACGTTGGCCACAGTCTCCATTGCTAGAGGACTGTCCTGTTTCAAATGCCTCCCCTCTGTGTTAACCTAGGGTGGCAACGGGGTCCAAATCCTCAGATGGTGTCAATAGCTAAATGGAGCTGAGGATCTGGCCCCTAGCCTCAGACTGGCAGAGCCCGGATCTATTGCTCTTCTGGGCAGCTTCTCAGGTGTTCAGCTCCGATATAAAGTGTGGCCTGAGGAAGCCATTTGCAAGGCATACGTTTTGTTGAGCCTACAAAACTCAGGAACTATGTTACGTATTCTTGAGCCCCATCTATTGGCACCTTCTCTATGAGCTCCCTACTCACCTATATCCAGATGCAGAGCGCTCTTGTCACACTGGGCCTTCTGGGGGGGCAAGGGGCACGGTGGGGTGGGCTGAACGGGCCATGGTGAGTGGGATGGGGAAGGCAGAGGGAAGGTTTTAGTTGTGGAGGGGCTGGTGGAAGCGCCTTGTGAATATTGCTCCACTTGGTCTTTTTTGTATGCGTTTAAACAAAAAAAGAACAGAGAAGGGCCTGATTCTCTTCTCATGTTGGTGTAAATCAGGAGTAACTGCACTGGAGTTGATGGAGCTGCAGCGGTCTGAGTGAGACGACTGAGAGCCAAGAAGCCTGCGGTGTTTAGCGCTGGAGGCTGGGAACCAAGGAGCTGGGTTCTATTCCTCACTGTGTGACTGGGGGCAAGTTGCTTGACCTCTCGGCCTCATAACAGCTGCAAAGCAAGAACGGTTAGTTCCCACATCTGTACAGTGCTTTCAGATCCTCAGATGGGAGGGATTACATAAAGGCAAAGCACGCTCATTCCTTTAATGAAGACAGAGGAAACAAATCTGTTTGGATTAAATCTAGCTCAGAGATTGCTGCAGAGCTTTACATAAGGCGAAGAACCACCAGACCCTGGAGGCTATTTAAATGCACCCAGATGGGCTTCCTGGTTGTCAGCAGCAAACATGAAAGGCTTGGAGTAGCTTCAATGGGTGGTGAGCAGGCCCCAAAACTCTGTCCCCTTGGGAGTGGGAATTTAAATCAATTCCTTGTTAAATGAAGCCAGCAAACCTCCTCCTCTCCTCCCTACCCCTCTTGAGTCACTGAGAGCAATAAGACGTAGAATTGAGGAGCAGCCACAAAAAGCTGCACCTGGAATAGGGCTGGCTGCAGAGCAAACCTCTGAGGATCATCACATGGAGGATCTTTGCATTCATGTTCTGAATGCAGCCTGTGGCTTTTAAAAGATATTGTTACTTGTTTTGACCCAAGCAGTTAGTCCGAGTTTGGAGCCCTAAGGGTTGTTTCCAGTAAGAGGAGAAACTAATAATGGTGCAATCCTATTTATTTACAAGAAGGTACAAAGTCTTGTTCTCCTGAACACACTGGAGACAATTTCTTTGCTCAGAGCTCTTAGCCCCTTTTTAGGCAGCACTCAGCCCAAAAGTGCTCTCCCTCTCTAAGTTTTTCTTATTACTAAACTCTCAGTGTTTGTTCAGGCTGTATCTGAGTTTCTGCTCCTTCCCTGTGTCTGTTTCTGGGAGTGGGGGAGATGAAGTCCGTGGGTGATATCCTTGCCTCTGCTGAAATCCACCTCCAATCTCTTGATGCTGTTGAATCATCCCTGCCAGTAATGACATTCCCAGGTGCATAAGAACCATGTCAGTGTTGCCAGCTCTCACAATTTCCTCACGAGTCTCATGATAGCATGATAAACCCCCAGCTCCGGGAGTCAAGTGATTGTCTGACAATCTCAGCTTTCTTTTTTTTAAAAAAAAAATGTTTCTAGCACTCATGTCTGCAGAGAAAAACTTGAAAATGTGACCAGAGAGCACCTTAGAGGTTCAAACCCCAGTGAAAAATAAATCCCATTTTACTTTAATAATTGAGATTAAAAGAAAATAAACTTATGAGTTTGGGAGTCTGACTCCTGATTTTTTAATGTTTGGGATTGGCAATACTGAGTGCTTTCAAAGAGCAAATTTGGTAGTGGATTGGATTGTACTATTTCCTGGGCCAGGATATTTCTGAGTTCTCTACTGGGTATTCATCCCACCTCCTATTTCATCCCTACTTTCTATTGCAAGTGGCTCAGCTTTGCCCTCAGCCGTTCCCTGTATAGTCTTCAGGAGCACAGGACGACACACTTCCAGCCAAGTGCATTATGGAAGAAAAGTCCGTTCGCCTCCTTTCTTTGTGGTTATAAGAAAGAGTTGTGTTTACATGGCAATACAAATAGATCCTCTCCTCCCTCGCCCCACTGTTCGGATGTGCATGCGCCGCTGGGAGATGGGGTTATTGCAGGGGCCAGGGGACCCTTCTGTGGGAGCACCTTGTTCGACTATTGGAAGCACCTCACTGGGCTTCATTGCCTCCTATAATCTCCTTGCAACTGTCCTCCTTTGCAGCATAGACAGCTACGTTTATGAATGCGGTAAAGAATTTCCTACTCTCAGCATCATTATGCAAATCAAGCTTCATAAGAACACTGTTCATTGGGGGTGGGGGCGAACTTCCACAAGGCCTGGAGAACTGTCTTGAAGTCACTAGGCCAATTCAGCATAGATCCATTAGAGTCAATGGCACTATGCCAATTTATACTAGCTCAGGATCTGGCCCGCTGCCTGAGAGAACTCAGAACTCAGCAGTCTCAGGGCTGGATGACCTGGTAGGGGAACTACCCCGATGTGCTATATAGCTTGCGACAAGTTTTGGGACGTGCTGCTGCTGAGAGTTTGGTGGTCTCCAGAGAGAAGATGGAGATGCAGATCCTTGGCCGCCTTCCTTTTTCCATTGTATGTGGGGAGAGGGTGGCCAGAGTATAGGGAGGAGAGATGAATAATCACAAAATGAGTATGGGCACCGGCCTTCGTGATGTTTGTAGCTTCTGTGTACAGTGCCCAGGGTGAATGAACTGGTGTCTGACAATATTATGCAGTGCAATCTGCGCATAGTACATTCTGCACAGGTCACTTCTGAGCACGTTTATGCCAGGGAGAGAACAATGTCGGGGAAGGGGGAACAAAAGAGGCAAATCTGTTTTGCACATCTGTCTGAAGGTCTGTGCAGCATCACTGCCAAGGTAATGGGCGGAAGCTGATGGGATTTCAAGGGAATTCTCAGAATGCTAGAGGCCAGCAGATGTCTCCAGACCCCTGACATGACCACTTACCAGAACACCACACCAATTAAGCAGCAGATATTTAACTGGACATTGCAGATGGGAAACGATGCTTTCCAAGAACTCCTTGTTCCTAATTCCCTGTCCCTTGAATTTATCTGATGTCTTTCTATTGCTCTAACTGGGTTTTGGATCAGGACCACTCATGTGGATGCTCTACTAAATCCTAAGACTTGGGCTTTTATTGATGCTTCTTTTCATCTCACCTGGTCTTTTTAGAGAGGGCAAGATTTCCAAGCTTAAGGAAATGAAACCAAGACAGTGTGGGCCCACTCCTGGCTTTATTCACACTGGCTTTACAACATTGATTCCACTGACTTCTATGAGGTTCGAACTGATTCACAGCACAGTGACTGAGATCAGAATCGAGCTCTTTGATTCCAAATTCCCTGACACTAATTGAGGAGCAGTCACTCCTCAGGCATATGGCTGTGGGTTTAGTGTGTCCAATCCCCTCTAAAGTACTTATTTGTGTTAATTACGCAAACACTTGTCAAAGGCATGCTTCTGGCTCTTCCTTTTTAGTGTATTTCTTCCCATGGTTCTTGCAAAACGTCCTCATTCCATCCCTTTAAACACAAGATTGAACCAGAGTTCCTCAGATGCCAGTGCCCCCAAACATGGAGGGAATTTGGATCCATAACCCAGCTTTGTGGCTGGCCCATATATCTATAAGGGGAGGAACCAAAATTCTGGATTTGACCCCCAAATCCTGCACTTTGGGGAAGCAGCTTGTGCCTATAATATCACCTATAGCCCCTTCTCTGACTGTGGGGTCAAGGCCAGGACTTAGAGAGACCCTGTTTGTTGCGGCTAAGCAGCACAGGCCATGTCACTCAGTCTGAGAGCTACAAAGGCAGGGAGAACAACAGGGTCTGTCGGCGTCCAGCAGCCTCAATGAACATTCCCCTTTCTGTTAACTCCAGCTGAGTCCCTTCTTGACCATGCAAAGACTACGGGGCCCATCTCTGCTTTGGACAGAACAGCAGGAGAGCGTCTTTCCAGTCAAAACTCTTAAGGCCGATTTGGCTCCCGTTTCCATGGGTGTGAATCAGGAGTGACTTCACTCAAGTCAGAGGCATTCCACCAGTCTTAAACTAGGGTGAGATCTGATTCAAGCTCTCAGTATCTAACAGAAAGCAGGATTCCCCACAGCTCATTTCACTGCTTCAGAAAAGAAACAAGGTCCAGTTGGACATCCACATAGGGTCAAGTCTTCCTGCTCTGGCACTGGCTAGACTCCTGTAGGCTTGGATATGATGGGGAGTTATGGAGGTTACACTGCACTCAGAAGTTTTTCCTACAACAGATCATCCTTTGGGGCTACAATTTATTGGCTAAAAATATGCTTACCCTTCCCCGCTTCCTCTCCTACTTCACGTTGTCTTTCAGCACATACATGCCCAAGAGCCAGAATAATAATGAGGAGGGGGCTCATAGAAACATAGCAAGATACAGCTGCTGCCCCATGATGCTTGCCGTCTAATAAGACTCAGATAATCAGACCCATTTAATAGGCTGGATGATGGTCGAGGGATCATCATAGAAGAAATGAAGGCGCCTAGAGAAAGAGTGGGAGGAGATAAGAGCTGATGCGTGGGCCGGGATGGAATCATGAAGGACCGTGAAGATGAAGAACATGGAGCTTTGCCTTGATGTGGGAGGCAGGAGTTAGCAAAGGGAACTGAATGGTATGGCTGGAGCTGCAGGAGAACATGGCTCTACCAACAGCCTTTGGAGCAGACCGAAGCTGAGTCCAGATGAGGTGTGGGGAGCCCAGAAAGGAAAGGAGGAGGCTGCAGTAGCCGAAGTGCAGAAGGTGACTGAGATGTGGCTGACCCACTTGGCGTTTGGCCAGATGTGTCACATGGAAGGCACGAAGGGAACCCACCCAGAGATGCCCAGCTTCTTGTGCCCCTCACATTTCATCGCATGGCCCTTAGTAGCGAGCCATCCTAAATGAGTTTCTAGGCAAGGTTGCAGCACCCAGACATGCTGGAGGAGCATTTCCTGCCGTGCCACTGGTTTGGTTTGGATAACTAACCAGATAATTAGTTACTATGGAAATGCAATGTGGGAGAACTTTGGGGAGGAGAAATTAGAGGTAATTTTTGTTTGTTTGAGCCCTGTTCCTATAGTAACAGGAGTCACTGTCACTGACTACCAGTTGGTTTCCATGGAGCTAGCAGCTAGTTCTAGGTTATTAATGGTTTGAAACATAAAACAACGCAACTTATCTGATAGCGCCTCCTTGTGGAAGCTTCTTTACCAGCTGCATGAGAAGTTCTTAACTACCTCTACCCAAACCCTTTTCACCATTCCTTCGGGTTGAGTAAGATCATTCAGAAATTCATAGAGCTTAAGGCCAGAAGGGGTCCGTTAGATCATGTCGTCTGACCTGTATAACCCAGGCCATTACATTTCATCCAGCTACCCTTGTAGTGAGCATAATAACATGTGTGTGAGTAATGTATAACTTGGGTTTGGCTAAAGCGTCTCTTCCAGAAAGGCATCCAATCTTGATCTGAAGATGTCAAGAGATGGGGAATCCACCACTTCCCTTGGCAGTTTGTTCCAGTGGCTACTCAGCCTCACTGTTAAAAATTTGTCCCTAATTTCTAATCTGAATGTGTCTGGCTTCAGCTTCCAGCCACTGGTTCTTATCAAGTCTTTCTCGGCTAGAGTAAAGAGCTCTTTAGTATCTGGTATTTTTTCCCCATGAATGTGCTTATAAACTGTAAATCAAGTCACCTCTCAATCTTCTTTTCGACAAGCTATAAACAGATTGAGCTTTTTCTATTGCTTCCTGTAAGGTCTTTTCTCCAGCTCTTGAATAAATGTTGTGGTTCTTTTCTGCACTCTCCCCAATTTTTCAACATTCTTTTTAAAATGTGGACACCAGAACTGGAGGCAATATTCCAGGATCGGTCTCGCCAGTCCTGTTTATAGAGATAAAATCACCTCTCTATCCTACTTGCTACTCCCTTGAGAGCTCATGTTCAGTAGCTTGTCTGCTATGATTCTTAGATCCTTTTCAGAGTCATTGCTTTCCAGGATACACGCCCCCATTCTGTTGGTATGGCCTGCATTCCTTCTTCCTAGATGTATAACTTTGCATTTGACTGTATGAACACACATTTTATTTGTATGGTCCCAACTGACCAAGTGATCCACATCGCTCTGTGTGTCTGCCCTGGCCTCATTCGTTACCACTCTGCCAATCTTTGTGTGGTCTACAAATTTTATCAGACATGATTTTATATTTAAGTCCTGATCATGGATGAAAATATTGCCTAGCATCAGGCCTACCTCGTAGTGATCCCTGCGGAACCCCATTAGAAACACCCCCATCCGATGATGAGTCCCCATGGATGCCTTTTTTACTATGCTACAGCGGAGAACATTCTGGCTGAGGCAGGCCCTGCAATCCTGATGTATGACCTGATGCTGAGTCCACTGAAATGCACGAGAGCTAAGTTTTGCTTTCACACCTGTATGCAGAAAGTCATTTGCAGGCCCAGTAACTTGTTGGATATTTGGCTGGATGGCCCCAAGAGATACCAATGTCTGGTGCCTTCACAGAAAGGCCAGCCCCCGATAATGCACATTGCCAATTATGCTGTGCTGCCCACTACTTCCTTCCTGACCCCTGTGGTCAAACAGCTGACACCCTGAAGTAGGAGGTTTAATTGCCCAGCTATGTTATTAATGGTCATATACTTACCCAGTCCATGACTCATTGATTTCCTGCTCCCAACAGTGCTACAGGTTGACTTTTTGCTACAGGGAGGAGTGCTTCCTTTTTATTGGTGCTAAAATTATTGGCTTTGGTTTCATAGAGCATCGCCTTGTTTTGGTATGAAAATGAACAAGAGTTGGAGCAGGGCTATGCTAGAGTATCACTCATTAGACATGTAGCACGGCAGGTGGCAATTCACCCATAGCCTCACCTGATCCTTCCCCTTCCCTTGTACCTTTCCTCCCCATAACCATTGCTGGCACAAACAGCTTTCTCCGAAGGTTTCGATCTCCAGTTCTGCCTTTGGCTTATGACTCTGGTTACCCCTTGGCTCTGGCACTTGGCTTCTGAACCTTCCTTTCCTGGACAATACAAGCTATATTAGGTCCATTATTTCTTTAAAAGGAATAATATGCACACAACTTGCCACCCTAAATGGAGTTTCCCACACACTTCAATTTAAGCACCCTGGATTAGATAAAACAAGCTTATTAACTACAAAGAGAGATATTTTAAGTGAACGCAAGTAATGAGGCATAGAAGTCAGAAATGGTTACAAGAAAAATAAAGATAAAATGCTACTGGTGCCAAACTTAACAAACTATGTTAAATTAAAAGCAAAGTTTTCTCACCACATGCTTTCAGCAGTCTTACTGACCAAACTTCTTAGGTCAGGACCCATCCCCAGACCAACAGCTGCTTCCTTTATCCCTTTGGGTATAGTGAATCGATGGGCAGAGAGAAAGAGAGAGGTGCCTTGGGGTGGTTTCTCTTCTTTTTATAGTTTCAGTTCCCGCTCTTGAAAAACATTTCCAGCTGGGTACCAGAAGGCAAAAGATCTATGGAAGGAAGTTCCCTGCGGCTTTTTTCTTACCTGTTTGAGCTTCCTTTGTTTCCCTTCCTGCTGGATGACTCTGTTTACTGCTTAAGTGCAAATTAAGCAGAGCACACATTCCCCCACCCCTCCACTATGATGTCATTCCTTACAGCACTGTCACTGAGAGCCAGAGCTGTTGGGAAATGATGACATCACACCATTCACCAATCACCCTGCAAGACCTTTGCACAAAGAATCCCAGAAGAATTCTGGGTAAGTCTCCTGGGAACAGTGTCAAGGACATGGTAGGCTCAGGTTTGTCACTTTTCACCTGGTGTTGAGCCACTGTATCACATCACCATGATGTTTTGTCATCACTTCATGACACAATGCTATCACCAGGTGACATCACAATGTAAAGTCACCATGTTGCAGTCTGATGACATCACACCAGCAACAAACCATTCTCAGACCATTTTAATTCATTGCAAACTCCAGGGTAGCCCTGGGGGTCAATCTGACAGATATCAGGATGGGGGTAGCCTGGGGCAGCAGGTCTGAGGTGGGCCAGTTAGGATCCAATCACCTCTACTACCCAAGAGACCTCCACTTCTGAACGTCCATGTGCTGGTGCCCAATATTAGGGGGAAGGGATGTCAGAGAGAGCCACTAAGAGTGATGCCAAAATGTTGCTCCACTGCAAATTTGATCATGAATAGCACAATTGTTTTATCATGATAATTCTTCCGGCTTAGTGGGTTGCTTTGTGGCCCTTGGAGGTCCCCAGGATCCTGTTACTGCAGTACCCCAATCAGGGATCAAGTCCCATGGTGCTAGCACACCTGTTTCTATTCAAGCTCTTCGTGTGATACAGCACACAAGTGGGTTGCACCAGCCTAGAGCTTAGCACAGCTGCACCTGGTGCAGGGGGCTCACTGACTGGCTACCTCCACTCAACCCGTCTGGCTTCCAGTTAACAAACAAGGTGGCCAAAAAGATGATCTTCCTATTGGAATTTCTCTAAAGCCAAGTGGCCATCTTGGGGTTCAACCCCCGCCCCGCAAACCATTCCCTGGTGGACACGCTCCCCAACACACACGTGCCTATCTTCCCTGCTGCTTTAGTCTGGGACATCTTTTCCTGCCATTTAGAGAGGATAACTGAGCTACCTTGGAGCACCCTGATACCATCCAAAATATTAGTGGCAGGTGTGGTGCTGAATGGAGTTGGGGGCACAGGGATAGTTATTATTACTTATTTGTATTATCATTGCATCTAGAAACCGCATTTATGGCCCATGGTAGGTGCTGTACAAACACAGAACAAACAGGTTCTCTCTGCCCCCTCTCCGTATAAGACAAGAGAAACAGATGGATCCAGCCAGCCCGACAGGGGAACACAAGCAAACAGTGAGACAATTGCTTTGTGTGGCATCTCAGCACTGCGGCAGGAGGTTATTTTTGATCTATCCAAGCATATGTCAATGTGACCGAAGCGAATCATCGCTCTCCTTGAGGTGAGGACACTGGGAGATTTGCTGGCGTAAGCAGCGGCAAGGGCTCAGAGTGGGGAAGAGTTTGAATGTGAAACCCAATAACTTCTCATGTGGCTAAAAGTGGTTGGCTGGGTGTCACCATGAGGAAAGCCAGGGCCTGTTAGTACTTGCTAAAGCAGATGCTCTCCAGGCTTCACTACACCACTTGGCTAATACTGCCCAGTGCTGCCTTCCAGCTCCCCTGCTATTTCTGGCTTGGGCCCCTGGAAAGCCCTGCTAGCTCAGTCTTGATTCCAGCTCTGGCCAATCCTCTTCGGTCTTCACTGGCAACATCCTGTGCTAGTCCAGTGCTGGGCTCCCGCAGAACTGTGAGCCCACCCCAATCCTCACTTGCAGCATCGCCAGCTATTTCACTCCCACGCTCCCACACAGCTCAGTGCCTCAGCTGCATCATTTCTTGAAGCACCCAGTCGCTGCCATTGTTTTCCATGGGAACTGCTGGTTGCTGAACTCTGTGTCCCTTACACAGCTATGGTATTGCATGCCAGTTCTTACCTGCAACACCCTCTGATATCCTCATGCTAGACCCGCCAGAACACTACCAACCCTGACCTGGAGCAGCCCCTGCTCATTAACATAACGTAAGAACGGCCCTACTGGGTCAGACTAATGGTCCATCTAGCCCCAGTATCCTGTCTTCTGACAGTGGCCAATGTCAGGTCCCCAGAGGGAATGAACAGAACAGGGAATCATCAAGTGATCCATCCCCTGTTGTCCATTCCCAGCTTCTGGCAAACAGAGGCCAGGAACACCCTCCCTGCCCATCCTGGCTAATAGCCATTGATGGACCTATCCTCCAGGAATTTATCTAGTTCTTTTTTTAATGCTGTTATGGTCTTGGTCTTCACAATATCCTCTGGCAAGGAGTTCCACAGGTTGACTGTGCATTGTGTGAAGAAATACTTCCTTTTATTTGTTTTAAACCTGCTGCCTATTAATTTCATTTGGTGACCCCTAGTTCTTGTGTAATGAGAAGTAGTAAACAACACTTCCTTATCTACTTTCTCTACACCAGTCATGATTTTATAAACCTCAATCATATCTCCCCTTTGCCGTCTCTTTTCCAAGCTGAAAAGTCCCAGTCTTATTAATCTCTCCTCATATGGAAGTAGTTCCATCCCCTCATCATTTTTGTTGTCCTTTTCTGAACCTTTTCCAATTCCAATATAAATTCAGTCCTGAGTCTTCAGAATCCTCAAATCCTCGAGAGTTTGAGTTTATTCAAGGGAATAATAACAACAATAATAATGTATCAGGGGTAGCCATGTTAGTCTGTATCCACAAAAACAACAAGGAGTCTGGTGGCACCTTAAAGACTAACAGATCATTTATTAGTTATAATAGATAATATATAATATAATTTGATAGATAGATAATTAGATATAGATAGATAATTAGGTTAGATAGAATTATCTAATCTAATTATGATTTTAGTTTATTGTTCATTTATTGTGTGATGTTATAATTAACTAACATGTTACGTCATATATAATCACTGTATGTTAAATAGAGTTAAATTGAAAGATTATAGAAGTATAAGATTGATTAGTAGTTAGGAGGAATCATGTATTAGATATCTAAGTAAGCAGGGCTGAAACGCAAGGCTTACAGGCTGAGGCCTGTAAAATTGTAGCTTAAGCCATACTAGGCCTAGAGATAAGAAATGCTGACATAAGTAAGTGACCGTAGAATAACCCAATGCCCTAAGATTATGGGAAAAGAAGTACCAACTGGTAATATAGTGAACAGTAAAATAAATTTTCGGCTTACAAGCTAGCCGGTACAGTAATCACATTTTTTTAACCCCTGCCCTAACCGCCGGGTGCATGATGTGCAGAAATGCTAATGAGGTATTGTCAGAATTACATTATAAAAGAGGGTGCCTAGATTAGGACTATTGAGCTCCCTATGGGAAAATCCAGCAGGAACCATCCCTCTTCTGATGATCAAGCCATGAGAGACCCATCAGACCCTAACACTATTGTTAAGGATGTGAGAAGAACCATATTTGTAACTTGCGCATAGGTCTTTATAGAATTTCTATTTGCTTGGGTAATCACAACTTTAACAAAATTTATAAAATAGATTAAACTTTGTACTTGTGAATGTCTGTGTGGTCACGGTCCTTGGTGTTTGTGTGGTCCTAGAGACTCTAAAGCCAAAGCAAGTAGCAGAGGTGACTTTCACTCTGTTAAGCTTGAAACTGTAGCCCCCAGAGCTGAACCCACGGTGGTGTAACACCATATTACAAAATTCACTTTAAATAAAATAAAAGGCTACAATAATAATAATAATAATTAATAAAAAAACTAGGGCTAAAACTTGGCTCTCTGACCTTGGAGCCGTGATTCTCATGTGTCCTCCAGCCAATCTGAGCTGGTTCATTAGTCCGAGTGTGCATTCCAGACAGTCCCTCGCAGATGGAAGGCATGAATCCCGGTCAGGCGCCAGCTTTCCAGTCATTAAAATGCGGAGGTCTGGTTACGCATTGTTTGGGTTTTGTGCAGTCCTGGAGGGCCCAGGGAGCGTCGTTGGTTTAAAAGCCTCACACGTGATTTCATAGCTTTATTCTCAACAAATAAACAGAAGGCAGGGAGTGTGGGCACATTGGGTACCACAGGCTCCAGGCTTCACACTAGAGTGGTACCACTTTGAGCTACACCCTGCAGGCAGCAAACGCTGGGCTGGCTTGTTCACCAAACAGAGCCGGCAGCTTTCTATTGCTTTCTTCTGTAGCTCGGATGGCTTTAGAATGACCGTTGTCTTAGTCATTTACTGGGGATTGACCCCTATCTCCACAGCAAAAACCGCGAGCCTTGGCAGAGCTGAAGAACCACCAAGTTCCTGAGCTAGTAGCCTTCTAGCCACTGCAGATCAGGCACAGAGGGGGACACACTGAGCAGTGGGTTGCGGCTTTAATGTCCCTGACTTTAAATCTCTTTACCCTCATCGTCTTGCACTGCATTCACCATCATTCCAGGTGAGCACTGGAGGGCGTTTTCTTTGGAGCCCCTAAGGTTCTGTCTACACAGGTAAAACACCCGTGGCTGGCCTGGTTCAGCTGAATCAAGCTTGCAGGGCTTGGCCTATGGGGCTAATGTAGAGGTTTGGGCCTGGGCTCTGGGACCCTACGGGGGGGAGAGTCTCTCTCAGAGGCTGGGTTCCAGTCCGAGCTCGAATGAATCCACTACTATTTTTAGACCTGCCTCCTGACCCCCATGAGCCCAAGTCAGCTGACCCGGGCTCGGAGTTGGTTCTCATCACAGTGTCGCCATACCCTGACCAACCAGCTGTTGGTCAAATCCTCTGGCAGGATTTAGAGACGAAAGCCTGGAAATGGTTGCGATGGGTACTAATTGCTGGCGTCACTAGGAGAGCTCACTTAAAGGTAAATCTGATCTCGTGTCTCAGGGCATCATCTGATTGTCACAGGGCTCAGGAAGGAAGAGACAGGTACAGGGTTGCGCAGTTGGCCAGGTGCATGATGGGGATGATGAAGCAAGGAGTGTCACAGGGAGACCGCAGGCCCGTGTCTCACCTGTCTGTAGGTGTGCATGTACAACACTGGGCTCACACAGATACCTCTCCCCACCCCTCCCTGCTCCACCGTCTGATTGGTTTATCCCCCCTCGGAGGGTCCGAATCTCTGCATGTGGGGGTGCCGGGGCGTTGCTATCCTCCCAGCTAATGGGACAGGCAGATGAGGACTACAGACGATCCCGATGCAGACCGGGAGCTCTGGAAAAGGGCAGGATGAGCCCCACGGTCCTGGCACCTTTCAAATCACACTGCCAATAGCTGGGACAGCTCCAGGGGTCCCTGGAATCCTGTTGGCCTCTGAAGACGCGTGGTGCCTGGGAGGAGAGGTTGTAGACAAATGTTGTGTCTGCCTGTGCAGTGTTGGCCATGGCCCAGGAAGTGCACTACTGACTGTACTATGTCAGACTCCCTCCTCCTCAGCAGCTTCCACATATCTGGCCACTAGGACGGCAGAGAATCTACCCTGGACGTGCTCCGGAAACAGCCACGTGATGATCTAATGCCTGAGAGAAGAGCCTCATGGGAAAGAGGAGTGGCCTCTCCTGGTCAGTGACCAAGCTCAGGGTATTTCAGCCTTCATCTTGGAAGGGGACTCTAGCTCATGAGGAACCTCCCACTGGCCAGGTCGTAATACACCATAGATGCCCAGGGATTTCCCAGCTGTATCTCAGAGCAGCTAGTGTTCCCAGACTCCTGGATTTGTGCTGAATAAAAGAAGATTGGGTTTGGGATCTGGCCACAGAGTTTGATGACCCCAGACTTCAGTGGAGTGGGGTCCCCGCACCAGCCCTTGCTCGAGCAGACCATCCCCAGAGCCGGGCTGGCAGAAGAAGTCGACCTGTGAGGAGCAGCAGCAGGAAACCTGATCCAGAAACATGGAGGGAAGTAAAGAGCCGGCTGAGAGCAGGCCCATGCATGCCTGTGTATAAGTCTGTGCATAACACCTGGGGCAAGCGTGTTGTGTGGCTGGTCCCCAGAGAGGACATGAGCTTAGCAAGCAGTGGAGATAGTCCTTTGTGGGGAAGAGAGTTTGGCTAACAGGTGGCTCTTTGATGTAGCAGGAAAAGGTAGGACAAGAGCCAATGGTTGGAAGGTGAACCTAGGACTGGACAGAGGGCACTCATTTTTAACAGTGGGGGTCATTAACCATTGGCAGGACTTAGTGAGGGATGTGGTGCATTCTCCATCACCTGACATCTTTAAATAGAGCCTGGATATTTTTCTGGAAGAGATACTCTAGCTCAGTCAGAAGTTATGGGTGCAAAGCAGGAATTACCGGGTCAGGTTCTATGACCTGTACATAGAGGTCAGATCAGTTGAATATAACGGTTCCTCCTGGCCTTAAAGTCTGTGAATTTAGCTCAACTACCAGAGGCCTTTGCTTTTGTAACTGAAGACCCCAGGCACAGTCTCTGCTGGTAACCCATGATGGGGGCCATGATGAGGCCATATGCTTGTGTACGGACCGGGTGTGGCCTCTTTCATGAGTTAGATCTCCTGGTCATCGCCCCAGGTACCGAATGTTTATAACAAAACAGGGTTGTTTTATAAGGACATAGACCCTTTGCCAGTTGAAATGTTTGCATTTCTTCATGTGTTACTCCACCGGCAAGGAACGAAGAAAAGAAGAGTGAGCTGGAAAGGGAAGGCCACAGGTATCTGTATCCGTCCGTGTTAACTATTGCTAGAGATATGCAGCATTGTCGAGTACCCTCGCTTGTGTTTAGAGCCAGAACCTCCTGAATTCCAGTCCCAGCCTTTCCACAGAGTCCTCCTCTGGCTTAGAGCAAGTCACTGAGCTTTTGTGTGTCTCTCTTTTCTCACCTGTAAAACAAGGAGAACTCCAGCTGCCTGCTTTGTGGGGACACTGTGGATCAGTGGGGGACTGTAACATGCAAAGAATTCCTCCTCCTCCCTCTTTTCTCCAGCGCTGGTCATTCCACTGCCCTTTCGTGTCTCGTGTTGACAGCATTCTAAGCCTCTAAGCTCAGGAAGGCTGCAAGGCTGGAATTCAGTAACAAGAACTGGCCGGGTGTCTATTCTGAGGCACCGTAAACAGATGAAGCTGCACTTTTGCAGGAGGGGTGCGGGGGGGGGGGGGGGGGAAGAGTGACATGATGGATATGTCCCTCTTCCTCCCGCCAACTCCTGGGAATCCATCTCGGGTTTCATTTCCTGCTGTTTATCACTGTGCCAATATTAGGTGCTACCTGGAACTTCCAGAGGGATCTATTCCTGGCTCCGCCACTTTGAGCAAATCCCTTCGCCTCCGAGCTCCTTGGGACAGTGTCTTGTGTATTTGGACAGCACCTAGCACAAGGGGGCCCTGATCTCAGGCTGGGGCTATTGCAATAATATTAAGCCACCTTCTGTCAATGCCACTCCGATGCCTGTGTTTAGGAGCCCTTGTAGAGCCACATCCTGGTGCGATCTGAAGTTGATGGGAGCTTGCCAATGGCTGCAGGATTTGGGTCCTTGGAGCAAGCCCCTCTCCTAGGGTGCACGTTTGCCAGAGGATGTTGTGAAGGCCAAGATTATAACAGGGTTCAAAAAAGAACTAGATACAGTCCTGGAGAATAGGTCCATCAATGGCTATTAGCCAGGATGGGCAGGGAGGGTGTTCCTGGCCTCTGTTTGCCAGAAGCTGGGAATGGACAACAGGGGATGGATCACTTGATGATTACCTGTTCTGTTCATTCCCTCTGGGGTACCTGGCATTGGTCACTGTCAGAGGACAGGATACTGAGCTAGCTGGACCTTTGGTCTGACCCAGTGTGGCCATTCTGATGTTCCACCCCCTGTCCTGTCTCGCTTCCCAAAACGGGTTAAACTTTCATGACCAAATCAGAGGCTGCAAAGAATCGAACGTCCCCTGGGAAATGCCATGCATAGATGTGGCTTCCCTTGAACAAGCTGACATGCACTGGTGAGCTAGGACAGATGCTAACCCTTTGCAGGTGGTTACACGCAGGTCAGGAGGCTGTCGGGTGTTTGGCACAGGGGGAGCCCCAGATCCAGATCTCGCCTGAGCTGAGATCCCCTGTGAGAGACTGGGCTCAGCATGCAAATTGTTTCTGAGAAGCAACTGCTGAGACTCTCCTTGCGTTGTTCAGTGATGGGCTGTCTCCAAAGGAGATGCCGAAGCCTCTGAAGGCAGTTTGTCTGGGAGACTTGGGTGAGTTTTGGTTTCACCTAGGGAGGCGTGCTGGCAAGCAGGTCTGATGTGGAAAAGAGGGGAGCTACTGGGACGGGGAGAGAATTAAGCGCTGACGATAGTGATATATCGAAGCTCTCGAAAGCGCGGTGTTATGGTGGCGTGACCGGCGGTATGAAGGCAGCAGTGCATGCAGCCTGCTTCAGTTATTCTCCTCAGATGTCATGCAGCTCTCCTTTAGGGCTGAGAGCCACTCAAGGTGAGGGAAATATATGTACATTATTAACAGCCCACCTGAAATTTGAGAAGAGAACCAGACACAGTCTCCTTCCCTGCCTGGCTACCCATATGGCCCCTTGAGCTGGCTAAGTCTTTGCTCAGGCCAATAGAAATGCCAGCTGGGGTACTTAGGCCCTTGGGATGAAACCGAGGTCACTTACTACTCAGCTGCCCTAATAACAGTGATATTTTACCATGTACTATTTGCAGTGGGCTTTAGAAATACTGAGCCAGATCCTCAGCTCTGCTCTGGCAGTGCAAAGGGGCTGTGAAGCGAGCTTAACTGGCTACCCCATTGTCGACGAGAATCACTGGGTGGCTTGGTACTGACATGATTGCTCTCGGTCCCCACACTTGCCGCCTTTGGAATAAGTGGGTGTAGTCAGAGAGGAAGGGTATGGCCAATGAGGAGGGGGTGCAGTCAAATAGGGGGTGCCTATTAAGTCCGGCTGTCCTTGAACACTGGAATGGTCCCCATAGGTTAGAGTAGCCTTGGGGCGTCTCTAAATTAAACTGGGGCCATGAAGCCATTTTTGGCCCTCGCACTTGGCTCCTGCTCTGAGGACCATAGACTAGTCAGTCCTCACAGCATCCCTATCCAACAGCTAGGAAACGACCATCTCCTTTTTATAGATGGGGAAACTGAGGCAGAGAGGGGACATGACCTGCCCAAGGTCACACAGGGAGTTGGGGGCAGAACAGGGTTACGAGTTTGGGAATTCCTGGCTCTTAGGCCTGTTACCAAACATCTTTTTCACTGTGATCGGTAAGAGAACTTTATACAAAGGGCGTGATTGAGGGTATAAATTAGAGCTGGTCAAAAAATTTCTTGATGAAATATGGTGGATTGAAACTGACATATTTTCATGGGAAAACGTTGATTTCATCAACACTTTCTCATTTTTCCAATGGAAAAATTCAAAGCAAAAAGTTTCGTTTCAAGTTTTTATTTCGATCCAACTTTGCCCCCCCCCCAGCATTTTTTGGAACTTTTCATGCCACAAAAATACTCGCTATTTCGAATTCTTGTTCTGTTTTGGGACTGTCAAAATATTGGCCTTTCCCGCCTGGCGGAAATGCCATTATCTGAATAGCTCTACTATAGGCCTTTGATTGAAAAAAAGCTGAATAATAAAAATGAACCAGATATGTTTATTTCTCAGGGTATTTCCACACTGCAAGAAAAGCCCCATGGCACGGCTACGGCTGGCCTGGGTTGGCTGACTCGGGCTTGGGCTGTGGGGCTACAAAATTGCAGGGTAGACGTTTGGGCTCGGGCTGGAACCTGGGCTCTGCGACCCTGTGTGTGTGTGTGGGGGGGTCTCAGAGCCGATTTGGCCCAGCTGCAGCCAGGCTGCAAGTTTTCTATTGCAGGGTGGACATTCCCTCAGGCATTACAGCTTACCATGTGATGGGTGATTTCCAGCTCAGGAAGAACAAAGAGAAGATTCATAGGGGTGCCAGGAAAGCCCTTGGGTGAACAGCACCAGTTTTGATCCCACTGGTCCCATGTGTCAGAGACTTCTTAGTCAGAACTCCCTTGTTTTATTAAAGAGAACTTCATTCTAGGAAATGAAGTCCTGCAGGAATATGTGTGCTGCGTTCCCAGCACATCTGTCTTCCTCGCCACCCTCCATATCCAAGTGTGCAAGCATTACTGTAACCACTTACTAGGATGTAGGCTATTGATCCCTTATTCCGCTCTAACGCCCCACTTCTCCACCAACGCCCAAGTTCTCCATCACCTTCTGAGTTGCTGAGAATGGGCCCCAAGCTTCAAAACCAGCCCGAACACGGCAGGTCCTCAGAAAAGCATCGGTGCCCACAAACATGGCCGTGGAGCTCCTTCCTGTAAAGGGGAGATGTTCTTCTGCACTTCCTGGCTCGCTTGAAGCCAATAAGACATGACGAGGCAGTGCATTTCTAGGAGAGAGGCATTCCTGGGTATCTGAACCAGGAGGCTAAAGAAAGGCTGGAGAGTCTGTACCCCACGAGAAGCACAAACAATAAATGGACGTGCGCCTGCTCAAATGTCTGATTTACTGTTATCAGGTGGACTATGGGCTTGAGTCCGTGCCCACTGGAGTTAATGGGAGATTGGGCCCTCTCTAAGTAAAACTAAGGGATCTTGTCAGACTCGTGTGTTTCCTGGCTGTTATTGACATGGTACAGCATCCCTGGCAGCCAATCAGAAAGCTGCGTCTGGGCCTAACCTGTGTCCCAAAGCCATCTCATAAGTTGGGCTGAGGCAGCAGCTCCGATTCCCTAGCGCTGGGGCCGGTGGGTTGGCTGTCTCCTGTCCTTCGAAGCTGTGCTAGGCCTGGCGACTGCAGTAGCCGAAGGTGACGAATGTCCCTGAGCCCGGGGCAGCTTTATATTTATAAACTGTTGTGGAGCAATGTGCTCTCTAAGAGCTTGTTGGCCGTAAGCCGCAGAGATCTTTCCATCCACCTGGCAGCCAGGCCTGAACCTGAGCTGCCCATAGCCCAAGCCTGGATTCTGTTTCCTTTGCAAGGGTGGAGGCTGCTCTTCTTTAATGGAGCATTTCTAGACAGGAGAAATGGCATGCGATTCCTTTGCAATGGGTATTTCCTGCTCTGTCCCTTATAACCCAGGCCCCCAGGCTGGCTTCCGTTAGCTGTGTGCTGGTAAGGTGAAATTAGTCTTTATTTTTGTACTCTGGAAGTGCCTCGAGGCCTCAGAGGAGATCAGGGCCCCGCTGTGCTTGGCCCGGTATGCACATGTAATGGGAGACAGCTTCTGCCCTAAGGAGCTCGCAATGTAAATAGGCAAGACTGACCCAGGAACGACTATTACCACCCTTTCACCCAGAGGGAACTCAAACACAGAGCAATTACATGACTTCCTCAAGGTCACATAGGGAGTATGTAGGAGAGCCGGAGATGAGACCCACATCACCTGAGGCCTAATCTAGGACCTTGACCACAAGACCATTCATTCTCTCAAAGGACAGCCTCAAATATTCCCAGTCTGTGTTTGACCCTGATCCTGCAACCCGTACCGACAGTCCTTACTCAAGCAAAGAATCCCATTGACTTCAATGGGTCACATCTGAAGCTACTCATTTGAGTAAGGGTTGTAGGACTGGGGCCTAACGTTGTTATGGTTCAGTAGTGAAATTCAAATGCATGCTGCTTCTGTGCCCCTTGCATTGGAATGCCTGTAGCAAGGCTCTGCATTCATCCGCTGTTATGGTGTGCAGGGCTGTATGGTGCAAAAATGACTCCAGCCTACACGTCCGTCAGACACTGTGCGACGCGGAGACCGATTTTATCTGCGGCGACGTCAAATGAACAATTAATTGACGCTTACAGAAGTGCTTGTGAGAGAATCGCTCATTTACTAAGACAAGCATCTGTTGCTCCTGCCATTCAGAGCAATTCTGTAATGTCAGGTCGTGCTCTGCATTTCTGGGCCGCTTCTCTCCAGGGATCTCAAAGTGCTTTACAAACATTACGAAATGAAGCCTTTATCTCACTGAGTCCGCACCTTCCTTTTCTTGGCTCCTCTCTACATTGTTGGAATGTTGTTTTTTTTTAATATAACTCAAGCGACAAAGCCTTATCAAAGAGGAACTTAACTTTCATCTGAAGGCGAATAGGTCCTTTTATAGGGCTCCCATTCAAGTCTTAACCAGGCCCGACCCTTCTTCAGCTTATGAGATCTGACATGCACTACGTTACATGCATAGTGACAAAGCTTCAGTCCTTTCCCTGTGGTGCTCTTGCTCTCGTGTTTACCTTGCAACTCCCTTTTCTGTTTGCTTGGTGGTTTGTTTTCGGAGCTAGATATGGCACAAATCTCCCCAGGAGTTAACCTGGGAACTTTGTGAAGGCAGAAAGAACTAGAAGATGGGCAGGAGATTCTGCTAACTTCCTTGGGTTACTGAGAATCCAAATAAGAATCATAGGCCTCTTCTGTCCTCCCAGGCACCGAGAGCCAGCTGGGTTTAGCTGGAGTTAAAAAGTGATCTAGAACAGGTTGAGTCTCTCAACTGCTGGCTGTGACTGTGGAGGAGAGAGGAGGGGAGGGGAACCACTGCTTCCAGCAGAGGAAGACGAAACAACAGCAACAAAATTTGGCTGCAAAAGAATTTGCAAGAGGTAAAGCAGTAACCTCTGCTGTTTATCAGACAGCAATATCGACACTTGTAGCAGGATCTGCATCTAAAATGAAGCCTCTGGAAGTAACGGTGCCATAAGCCGTGATTGTGTCTGGAGTCAGCCCCTCTGCTGGGATAGATCAGTGTACAGAAGCTCCGTGGACCTTTAATGCAGCTATGTGGATTTACACTAGCTGAGCGTTTTCAGGTTCAACCTATAAAGAAAGGCCAGGAGAGTGGATTGGAGGTGCCTTGATCAGTCAGTGCAATCTGCAGGAGAAAAGCGCTGTTTTGTCACCTAATGCTACCTGTCCCATTAAACTCATCTGCTACCACATTCACCCAAGCATTAAAAATTGGAGTCGATTTACCTGTCTGTGTTGGGCACTATTATACACCCCCTGGCTGTTACAAACTGAATAATATTTGCTAGATTGGAATGGGAAGTGCCAAACAGCTAAAATGCTACCTGTTGTTATGGCTGCATGCAGTGTTATTGTAGCCATGGTGGTCCCAGGATATTAGAGAGACAAAGTGGGAGAGACAATATCTATTATTGGACTAACTTCTGTTGGTGAGAGAGACACGCTTTGACCTACACAGAGCGCTTCTTCAGGACCTCTCTCACCAATGGAAGTTGGTCCAGTAAAAGTATATCACCACCTTGTCTCCCTTTTTATTGACAGGATCATGAGGCTCCAGAGTGAGATCCTGATCTCGGTCCCACTGGTGTAAATCTGGAGTGTCGCCATCAATGCAATTATTCTGGATTGATGTCAGCATAGCTGAGAGCAGAATTTCACCTGCTGCTGTCTCTCCACAGATGGAAATGTGCCGAGATTTGGATTTACCCAGGAAACTGCTTTCTTATGCACACTGGTTCTCCACTTGTAAGGTAACTCCCTTCTCTTCATGTGTCCGTATATTTATGCCTGCATCTCTAAGTTTCACTCCATGCATCTGAAGAAGTGGGTTTTTTACCCATGAAAGCTTATGCTCAAATAAATCTGTTAGTCTTTAAGGTGCCATCGGACTCCTTGTTGTTCTTATGCACACAGATTGCTCTGATTTCCCAGGCCAAGTAGCAAAGAAAAGCTTAGTAGAATCCACTTAGGGGTGTAACCTTGTGGCACAAACTATGCAGGGCTAAGTGTTCAGCTTGGCACGTAGTGTTGAGCAGCATGACTCCCATCAGGATATGAAATATCTAATTTATTTTTCCCATAAGAGGCATTGGCTTAAGGGGGAATATGCTGTTTCTAGCAAAGACCTATTGGTTTGCTACATTCGAACCATCAATCTCTTCTGCTGGCATGTCCGACTCACCTTTGGGGGCACCCTGGTTTATTCCTTTGGGCTGGCTTCCCTCCTGCTATGGGCCAGAGCCTCAGCTTGCGTGAATTGTCAGAGTTCAAGAGAACTGTGCTGGCTTACACCAGCTGAGGATCCAGCCCTGTATTGATGCCACTCCCCACCACAGGTGCTCAGATGACATGGGGATGAACCAGCCTAAGAACCTAAAGAGAACAGTGACAAAGCCCTGTGTGACTCACAGGTCGTGCCTGCCCTTGGAGTTAGGGTTGATTCCAGCTCGCATCCGAGCTCCTAGACCAGTGGTCTCCAACCTTTCTAAGCACAAGATCATTTTTTTAATTTAAGTGCAAGTTGCAACCCAGGATCTATCCTGCCCCTCCCCCGAGGCCCTGCCCCACTCACTCCATCCCCGCTCCCTCCATCGCTCGCTCTCCCCCATCCTCACTCACTGCCACTGGGCTGGGGCAGGGGGTTGTGGTGCAGGAGGGGGTGCGGGCTCTGGGCTGGGGCTGAGGGGTTCAGAGTGTGGGAGGGGGTTCAGGGCTGAGCCTGGGGCAGGGGGTTGGGGTGCAGGAGGGGGTAAGGGGTGCAAGCTCTGGGAGGGAGCTTGGGTGCGTGAGGGGGCTCCGGGATGGGGCAGGGGGTTGGGGTGCGGGGTGTGGGCTCTGGGAGGGAGTTTGGGTGCAGGAGGGGTTCAGGGTGCAGGAAGGGGTAGGGGGTGCTGGCTCTGGGAGGGGGTTCAGAGCTGGGGCAGGGGGTTTTGGTTCAGGAGGGGTGCAGGCTTCTGCTGGGTGGCACTTACCTCGGGCGGCTCCCGGTGAGCGATGCAGCGGGGCTAAGGCAGGCTCCCTGCTTAACCTAGACCCATGCCGCTCCAGGAAGCTGCCGGCTTGTCCCTGCGGCCCCTGGGCTCCATGTGCCGCCCCTCCCTGTAGGCATCACCTCCACAGCTCCCATTGGCCGCAGTTCCCCATTCCCAGCCAATGGGAGCTGCAGGGATGGTGCCTACAGGCAGGAGCAGCGTGCGGAGACCCCCGCCCTCCCCCCCATGCAGGGATGTGCTGGCCACTTCTGGGAGTGGCATGGGGCCAAGGCAGGCAGGGAGCTTGCCTTAGCCCCGCTGTGCGGCCGGAGACTGCAATTGACAGGCAGAGGCTCTGCGATTGATCTACCGATCGGTGATCACTGTCCTAGACGTAGCCTGAGTTTGGCACCAAGGAGCTTTGTCTGCTGCTGATCCATCTGATCCAAGCACCCAACTGCTCTGAAGTAGAAGGAATGCCGTTGCTAATCATTTTAGATACATCCAGGCCTTGGACACTGTCTGCTGAACACACTGCTTAAGGCGCATCAATAGTATGCTAACACACTGCAGGGGCGGTGCATGGGTTAAAGCATGGCTTCGTTCTGACAGGCCTTTTGAATCCAAAAGCTCAGCATTGCCGAAGAATGCACTGGGCTGGTGCAGAGCCATAGGGTCTGATCCAGTGCTTACTGCAGTCAATGGGAGCCTTTCCATTGACGTCAATGGGCTTTGGATCAGAACCATCACAAGCGTCTTCCAGCTCCCAAGGACATGAAGGTTTACATGCTGTTCTCAGATCATTTGTTAAGAACATAAAAAAGGCCATACTGGCTCAGACCCATGGTCCAGCTAGCCCAGTATCCTGTCTTCCGACAGAGGCCAATGCCAGGTGCTTCAGAGGGAATGACCAGAACAGGCAATCATTGAGTGATCCATCCCCTGTCCTTCACAACCAGCTTCTGGCAGTCAGAAGCTAGGGACGCCCAGAGCATGGGGTTGCATGCCTAACCATCTTGGCTAATAGCCATTGATGGACCTATCCTTCATGGACTTAGCTAGTTCTTTTTTGAAGCCCATTATAATTTTCTCAAGGGCATCTATGGATTCTACCCTGACCGCAGCCCTTCCAAGTCAATGGTGCCTCCTCTCTGGACAGCAAAGCTTCTTCTGTCCCTCTCAGTGCACACCCATCTCCACAAAGAGCAGCAGACCTGTCCCTCGGGCTGCCTCAGCCATCTGAAACAGCTTCTCCGGGTTGTGCGGGAATTCCTGGCTCTTTTTCAAGACCCACTTTTCCTCCCTGGCCTATGACTTTCTTTAATACAACAATTAAATCCTAATCTCTTATCCTCCCAATTCTTCTCAGAACCCGGCCTTTTGACCCTTCTTCATCCCTGTCCTTGACCGCTCAAGATTATTTTTTATTTGAAGCACAGAAGCCCCTGCAGCCCCACTCGAGATTGCAGCCCCATTGTGCAAGGTGCTGTACAAACACGTAGTGAAATACACATGTTACCAAAGGGTTTACATGCTAACTAGAGCAAACAGAGAAAGACGAAACCAAAAGGCACAGAGAGGTAGAGAAACTTGCCCATGGTCACGCAGCAGGTCAGTGGTAAGGCCAGAAATCAAACCTAGGGGGCAGGAATCCAGCGTCCACGTCACTGGCTCATGTGACCTCGCAACAGCTGCTGTCTATGGCAATGGTTCTCAAATGCTTTACTAAGACAACCTGCCAACCATGTTGTGTCATTGTTTGGAACTCACCCAGGATTCAGATTCATGTGGGGAGCCCCGAAATCACAAGTCAGCATCCTGCACCTCTCCACTGCTGCCTCCTCCTCCTTGCCCTGCCGAGGGGGCACTGACCACCCACAGCAGTACCCTCTGCCCGGGAACCACAACCCTAATCCCAGCCTGGTGCAGAGGGGAGGCCCTGAGGTGGGGTGCTGGAGAATGAGCCCAACCTACACTCACCCAGCAGCAGCTCCTAGCCTATGGAGCTGAGCCTGGCTCCCCGCTCCAGGCAAATGGTCTGGTGCCTGGAGCTGCAGCACCCCTCAGGTTTGGCCCAACCTCAGTGATGGAGGGCGACTAGGCCAAACCTGAGTGGTGCTGTGACCCCATGCGCCAGGTTGCAACACTTGGAGTGGGAAGCCGGGCCCAGCCCCTTGGGACAGGATTCGCCGCTGTGGGTTGGGTGTAGGGCAGGCTCGCTCTCTAGCCCTCTTCCCCTGCCTGTTGTCTTCTCTGCACCTGCCCTGCAAACTGTCTAGAACCTTCCCATGACCCATTGGTGGCTCATGACCTGCCTTTTCGTATAGATGCTCCTGACCTACATTCTTTTCTTCTATCTCCATGTCTAGGCTAATGGGGTCTGAAACGTACATTGTACTGCAGTGAACCATGGTCGTTACTTTAGCAAATGAGACAAAGGAACCCAGGAGCCAATAATCAGTGAACATCTGAGCCCAGCTCCTGTTGTTATTACCCACCATTGCTCCTTGGCCAAAGGTACTTTGCATCTGCCAAAAATTACCCTCCTTGGCTTTAGGAAGCAATGGAGCATCAGAACAGCAGGTGCGAGGGCTAGACTATCTGACCAGTGCTGTCCCATCTCCTGAAGACCAAGCCAACCATCCTTGGAACACTATAGCTACTAATGACCCACAATATCAGGACCATGTCCAGCTCTGGTTGACACTGCCAGGTGATCAAAGATCAAAGAACTTAGGGCATCTGTGGGTGAGAGACCATATTGGGTATCATGAGATGCAAATTTCAGTGGTGCTGGTGGAGGTAGGTGGGGGCTGATCCCAGGAGAAATTACTTTCAAAGCCAATGGGAGTATTAATTATTGAGAGGGAACTATCTGGTTCTTTAGGTAACAGGTGTTGGGTTTACTAGAGCTTTATTTATTTAACAGGGAAAAAATCCACGTGCCCTCCTGCTCACATTCCATGTCTTGGCACATGTAATGAGAGTGGATGTGCTAAACAATTGCAGAGGATTCATGGACACCACCTGACATGTGTCCTGCTATAAGAGAGATCCAATCTGGTGAATCAAACTGGGGAGCTGCGGGAAAGGCACTGGATTTGTTGGTGGCTGATTATTCTGTTGCCGGGTCATGACTGTCCTTGTCCAGCACAGGGCCTGGCCATCCTTTCAGCGCTGTCAGAACTCACTCTTGGAGAGCGTGGAAGGAAGCCTATTGATGAAGCATAGCTGGAACCAAGGAAATGCCATGTCCTGTGGTCACCGTTTGCCAACGAACATCACACAGTGGCATCTCATTTCCCCCATATAAGTAGATGTCGGAAACAATATAAGATAGGAAACAATTGATTTTTTAATGGTGACCGTGCCAAACTAGGTGGAGGGAGGAGAAAATTCCAGGGGCAATCAAGGAGTCTTGGATGTTACGGGAAAAGTGGTTGTAAAGAGGTCATTTGATATGACCGATTTTTCAGCTTCTCAGAAGGAAGAAATGAAATGGGGCTTCAAAGCAGCTGTTTCTTCTGCAGCATTACATATGAGTCAGTGAGATGATTTCACCTGCCCCCCTTATCTGCCATCACTGATGGCTATGAAGAATTGAAGCTGAAGGCTTCACCCAGGCCTCGAAAATTCACTACAATGGAAGCGATTTGCAGAATTGAGGACCCCGTTGACCCAGGGGACCGTCAAGTTTTTCCACAGAGAGAAAAGGGCTCTGAGATCCCCAAGGCCAAAACGGATTAGGGCGTTATTGGTTAAAGCCGTCACCTGCAATGGCACTGAGAAGGGAAGCGGAAGCCAGTGCAGGTCAGGGAGCACTGTTGTAACATGCTCTCTGCCAGAACAAACAGCTGAATTCTGCGTTAGCTATAGTTTCTGGGTGGTCTTCAAATGTAGCCTCCAAGGCTTATGGGCTAACGTGTGGGAAGGAAATAATCTGCACTTGAAATAGAAGGAAAATGAGGGGATGCTCCAACTTCTTCATCTTGTCTTTCACTTTCCTCCTTTTTATAAAAGTGGCAGCCTTGGGAAGCCTCAGGGGCACCAATCTGCCTCTACTGTCCCCGCCAGTCCCATACTAGTGATAGGAGTTGTTTGGCTTTCCTCGGCAGGGCTGCACACGAATAGGTCTGTGTGCCCATGTCTGTGGCCAGATCACCCTTGTGCTTGAAAGCAGTGTGAAGAGAGGAGTTACACTGGCATGAGGCCAGGATGGAAAGAGGGCATCAAAGCTGCACCATGGCATGCTGAAAATAAGGACAACTTGTGCATGTGGTTCTTGGGCTTTGCTGTACCCACCCAACTGCAATCAGTAGTGGGCTCCTCCACGTTTATACATATTGGGACTTCGGGATGTTAATCTGGGAGGAAGATGCCTGAAGAAGATAGGAAATAACCAGTCCATGGACCAAAGTCTGTTCTTGGATCCCATTCTATTGTGTGTCCGATGCATTTTGTATTCAGGGGCGATGCATCCAGAGCAGGATCTGAGACACAGGCCTGGGTGGGTTTGTTTCTAAGGAAGCACCTCGAAATCTGAGTTTCACCAGGATCCATTGACCACAGTAAAGCCCCTCCAAGCACCCTTGCCTGCCTGTGAAAATGTAGAGGAGGCTGGTGCTTTCTCGGAGGAAGGCGAGAGAGTGGGGAGAGAGTGGATTGTCTGAAATTCTCCACAGCAGGTTGTGGATCTGGCTCGCTAAGACATGGTCCTATGAGCAAACGCTACGGCTCCCATCAGTAAGGATGTGGGTAGGACCCAAGACCAGATTTCACTCCCCTGATTAAGTGGGAAGAGAAAATAATAAATGCACATTGTTCCTTCAAATATAATTACCAGAAAGAAGAGATTTTTCAAACTTTGGGTCCCTCGGCTGGAATGTTTTATTCATAGCCTGGCTGGGAAGTGCTCAGCAATGTCATTAATTACGGGAGCTGCTCTGGCTGCCGAGCCTGCCTCCTGAGAACCCGCCACGGCTTTATCATCCTGACATCTGGAGTTTATTTCGAGCCCTCTGTGCAGCGCGATGCAGGAGTCAGCGAGGAAGCGGGGTGGCTCGGGGCATGGAGTCAGCTCCTCGTCCACTGCAGATTTAATGAGATTAAAGTGCCCCTGCCCTGGAGACCTGGCGCTCAGGATCAAGATTTAGCTTCAGTGATCAACTTCACTTCTCCGCACTGTGCTGAGCGATCGCACAATCATCCGCTCTGCTACGGGACAGCTAGTCAAGCAGTAAAGTCATTGAGACTAACAAACATTATTCTGCAACAGAAAGGCAACAAATCATTGTCTTTCCAGCGCACCAGATACCTTGCAGAACGTGGCTACTGGGAAGGCAGTGTAAAGCTCATGGTTCGGTTCAGAGGCCCAAATAAAAAGAAATGAAAGAACATTAAGCTCACACTGCTGAGTTGAACGGGGCCTACAAAAGCAGGGGACCCAGGTCCAGTTCAGTGCCCACTTACTCCAGTTTCATCCCCATGTGACTCCGCTGAGTTTCCTGGAGCTGCTTCTGCTTGACACTGGGGTGAGCGAGGTGCAGGCCTATGGAAGCTGGATGACTAAGATCCACTGGGATGACTTTACAAAGAGAGGGGAATTTATCCCTGCCTTAACTCACCCCAGGTAGAATCATAGAATCATAGAATATCAGGGTTGGAAGGGACCCCAGAAGGTCATCTAGTCCAACACCCTGCTCGAAGCAGGACCAATTCCCAGTTAAATCATCCCAGCCAGGGCTTTGTCAAGCCTGACCTTAAAAACCTCTAAGGAAGGAGATTCTACCACCTCCCTAGGTAACGCATTCCAGTGTTTCACCACACTCTTAGTGAAAAAGTTTTTCCTAATATCCAATCTAAACCTCCCCCACTGCAACTTGAGACCATTACTCCTCGTTCTGTCATCTGCTACCATTGAGAACAGTCTAGAGCCATCCTCTTTGGAACCCCATTTCAGGTAGTTGAAAGCAGCTATCAAATCCCCCCTCATTCTTCTCTTCTGCAGACTAAACAATCCCAGCTCCCTCAGCCTCTCCTCATAAGTCATGTGTTCTAGACCCCTAATCATTTTTGTTGCCCTTCGCTGGACTCTCTCCAATTTATCCACATCCTTCTTGTAGTGTGGGGCCCAAAACTGGACACAGTACTCCAGATGAGGCCTCACCAATGTCGAATGGAGAGGAACGATCACGTCCCGCTCGCTATGCCCCTACTTATACATCCCAAAATGCCATTGGCCTTCTTGGCAACAAGGGCACACTGCTGACTCATATCCAGCTTCTCGTCCACTGTCACCCCTAGGTCCTTTTCCGCAGAACTGCTGCCTAGCCATTCGGCCCCTAGTCTGTAGCGGTGCATTGGATTCTTCCGTCCTAAGTGCAGGACCCTGCACTTACCCTTATTGAACCTCATCAGATTTCTTTTAGCCCAATCCTCCAATTTGTCTAGGTCCTTCTGTATCCTATCCCTCCCCTCCAGCATATCTACCATTCCTCCCAGTTTAGTATCATCCGCAAATTTGCTGAGAGTGCAATCTACACCATCCTCCAGATCATTTATGAAGATATTGAACAAAACCGGCCCCAGGTCAGGTCTCTCACCCTTCTGAGACCCCCGGCGTATGACCTGCCAACCAAGGGCACTGCATGTTAATTCTTAAACAGTACAGAGACACGGGGCAGATAGAGCTTACATGTAGCGTACAATAGCATTAGTGTAGCAAACGCCTGAGCCGGCCTCAAGCATCCTGTTCCATACCCCTATCAAGACAGTTCGTAGTCTTGGACTGTACTAAGAGCTGGTGCAAGGTGCCAGCCTGGCAGCCCCGGTGGGTGCAGTCCTTCCTGCACAGAATGAGTGCAGCACAAGAGGTGACAGGGCAAACGTCCATCCACACTGTCCCCTGCCCCCCTCCCCCTCCTCCACCGGTCCTGCCCTTGACTTTTGCCTCTAGAGAAGGAAGAGGGAAGCAAAATCTTCAGGCCAGATTCTGCACTCAGCTAGACCCAGACAGGAGGCACAGGCCTACCGCCCACGCACTCCTTTCCTTGCCAAGGTGGGTGCCAATTAACATGACATCCACACAGAGATATATGGAGCATCGCACACAGCTGTATTCACGTACACGCCTTTACAAGCCCCGATAATGCCATACAAACACTCACACGCAATAACGGCCAACCCACAGACATACCCCGGCCCACCCGTACCACACACACGTCCACAGGACGTCCGCCACACACATCCATTCGCTCTCCCTTAGGAATGCCTCTGTCTGCCTGTCTCTGAGGCCCCATGGCAGGTATCTAAACATTCCTGGAGGAGCGGTTTGTGAGGAAATCTGCAGAACTACTGTAGGGTTCGCGAGGCCTCTGCTTTTCTGGACAGCTAGCGGAGCAGTTAACAGAACCGGCAGTTACTCGCAGGCATTAAAAGACTGCCTTCTCTCCTGAGTTACACTGGCATAGTGTCGTCACTGAAATCAACGGCCTGATCCTGGTGTAAACCCCGTGTAAGTGAGAAGACAGAATTGCTTCAGACCCTCTCATCTAATCTGAGATTCTCATGCTGCTCTGACTGGTGTAAAGCGGGCACAATTCCATCGAAATCGCCAGAGCTGCCCAGCTGCCAAATGGAATAAAGGGCATCAGAACCAGGCCCAGAAAGCCTGAGGCTGCTCTGTTACCCCAATGTAAAACTGGAGTCAGTCCACTGGCTTCAGCTGGGTTACACCAGTGTCTCTGAGAATAGAAGCCGCGCCTTGGTGTTCCTGCCATGACAGTAGTTTTCACGCTTGCCCCCACATTTTACTGTCTGCCTGCCCTAGTGACCCTGGGTCTCTGACTTTTACTGCTCTCACTTCAGTGGAACCAAACCGATAAACTCAGAAAAAGTAAAGTGACTGGACTTGTCAGTGTGTCTAATAACAACTAATAATAATAAATAACTAATAATAATGCATTCGTTCCTAAGACTCGGGGAAATTTTCAGAAGTGTCTAAGGGATTTAGGAACAGAAGCCCTATGGACTTTCAGTGGGACTTGTGCTTCTAAGTCTCCTAGGTACGTTTGAAAATGTCCCTCTTGCAACCTAGAAAGGAGTGAGATCATCTCCAGGGCTTGCATTTTTGGCTCTGTCCCCACAACCTGTGCAGTGCCTGCCTTTGGATCCGCTTTGGGCTACCCTGTTCTGTCCGGCCCATGCTCTGTGGATGTGGGAATTCAGTTAGTACAAGCAAGCCTCTCCCACAGTGATCTCTGGTCACCAATTTTTAATGTTTTGCTTTACCCAAAGCTGGTGACAATGTTTTTTTACCATCTTGAGGGGCTGATAGGAGAGCGGGCGTGTCTGTGATCAGAGGTGTCTCCGATCACCGGCATGTGGCTTGGGAAATTCCCAGAAACGAGATCTATGTGTCCAGCCCGCTGCTAGCTCCAGTGGGTCTGTTAATGAAAGTGCTACTGTGACCAGAAAAGTAATAGTTTAAGAAATGGCAATTTCTGCCTCGCCACATATCTGCTCCTGCATTTTCCAAAGTCCCGTCAGCTCTTTTCACTGACGCAAACGCCTTTTTTGTTACTCCTGTTAGTCCTGCAGAACCACTCCAGCGAGGCCTCAATCTATCTCTGGCTTGTGCATCTTCAGCAAAATTGGCAGTGAAGCTCTGAATAGCCTTTGCTGTCTCAGATCCCAGGTGGAGTTTGCAGGCAGAGTGTTTAGAAAATCATCTCCTGACCTGTGAACTGCACAGATTGCTGAGGAATTTATAGTGGGCCTGATTCGAAACTCAGTGAAGTCAATGGTAGTCTGTCCTTTGCCTTCAATGGGTTTTGGATCAGGTCCAGAGAGACTCAACATGGAACCTCCACTATGCCACGTTTTCAGGTGCTTTTCGGACTCTACAGACCTGGCCCTATAAAATTCCTCTTGTCTTGCAGATAGAGGAGTGTCCCTTTATTGGGGACTCATTTCTAGTCAATGGAATTGACCTGACAAGGCAGGAAACCCTTTGCAAAACACGGAACAATTTTAAAGGGCCAGGATTGGAATTGCACTTTGACAACAGGGAGCCTCATTCCAAGAAGAGGAAAGAATGGAAAGGAGATGACGAATGGGGAGGGGCGGAGGGGAGGAAAGCAAGGCACTGGGGATGGAAAATACCCATCAAGTCGCAATAATTTTACAGTGGAATGATAGCCAGGTCAGTGTGGCATGTAACTCACAATACCTAGGTATAGCTGGTCTGTTCTCCTAGCTAACCCAATGTTCCCACCTCTGGGCTTTGCATTGAAGAACCAAAGCCCTGCAGAAACTAGTTGCCAATGGAGGGCACCGGGCTCCTGGGCTAGACATTATGGGCCTGGTTCTCCAAAGGGCTCAGCACCTGCTCCTCAGTGTCCCAGTCGGAGCTTTTGGAAATCTGGCCCTTATTTAGGTGCCCAGGTGGGAGCTGAGCCCGGGTGCAAATCTGGCCCCTCTTGTGGCTGCTGCTGAGCCCTTGAACATCTGGACCTCTCGTTCGATCCTTCTGAACAGCAGGAGGAAATTTGGCTCATTCCCAAAGTCCCCAAATAACAACCACCTGCGGAATTAGAACTAGCCTGAGCTGAACAAGGGAAGAGAAGTAGTGACAATAAGACCCAAACGGTAGAGCTGGATCTGAGCCAAACCCTAGGGTCTGAACACCGCAAATGCTGGGATAGTTCCGCTCTGGATCCAAATCCCCAAGCTCATGCTCAGCTGTCCCCATGAGTAACACTGCTCCCAGAGTGCTCCCTGGGGCATGCCGATAGCCAGTTATAAACTGTGCCCAAAAGGGGATTAACCATGCACAGAACAGGGCACCCCCTTTGCCTCTCAAAGAACATATCAGTGTGAGTGGCTCATGGTCTTTTTTGGAGGGGGATGGAGCCGGGCAAAAGCAGAAACTTTTAAACACCCTGTTGGAGCCTGGACTTATTTGAGTAACTGGTTCCCTGCTGGGATCGAGAGGTGGAGACGGAGTTTGTCCCAGCAGGTGCCCCCAGCCTTCGGCCCAGCTAATGTGTGTGTATTTTTTGTATGATCCAGGAAACCGCCCCAGTGACTTCCCGGGGTGTGATAAACACCTGGTATCAGGCAAAGGGGACCAGGCGCAGGGAGGGTGCAAGTGAAAAGAGACCTAGAAACAAACAGAGAGATGGCTGCCGGAGAAGGCCACATTCCTGTGTTTGAGAGGCAGGCTGAGTGCAGGGGAGTGAAGGGAAAAGCAGCCCGAATGCTCGCTGTGGGTAGCCAGAGCAGGGAGCCCCTAACAGGGTCTTGAATACAAAGCAATGGCTTCCAGTACAGCCCTTCACCCGGGAGAGTCAGAGAGTACTTTAGAGAGTGGCCTGCAAAGTGCAAAGCCAGGGCTAAGGTCAGCACCTGGGACGATTCGCTCCTTATGTCTGCCTGGCACTGGCCTCTTGAGTCAGTGAAGCTCCTCCCCACTGGGCCCCATTTTTCTGTGGAGGGATGAGGGGGAAGAAATGACCCGAGGATCCTCTGTCTGGCCCTTCCCCAGCACTAAGACTAGGCATGACTCCGAGGCGGAGGTGGCTCTGAGCGAGTTGCCAGCGCCACTTCCAGATGCACCCAGAGTTTTTCCATCCAAGCGCCGGCTGGACCCAGCGTCTGAGGGGCTGATATCCCAGAGCCGTTTAGCAGAACCTGTGACTTTCCAGGGTACAAGAAACCTGCTTTCAAACCCTGCGTCGATAGGGTGCTGGTGGAAGGTGCATCTTTGCTGTTTGCAGAGCGGGGTGGAGCCCTGAAGGGGCCTCCCCATGGAAACACTTGTTTTGCCCCCCTCAGGAGACTGGAGGGCACAAGGGGCCAGACTCACTCACGGTCCTGGGGCGCCGCATATCCCCAGAACAGGCACCGTACAGACAGTGACAGAAAAAGCTATTCACGCTGCCCCACCTCCATGGCCCAGCCCTGACCTGAGGGGCACACACCACGGGCGGAGAGAGGCTGCCATTCAGAATGCCAGCCTGGTTGCCATGCAGTGCCACCGGCTTTTGTTTGAGGTGGCCCCAGGTCCTCTGGGAACTTGGCTGAGCCTGGCAAACGGCCTTCAGAGCATGCTAGACATGAACCAGGGAGCTTGCAGCCCGATAGGCTCTGTCTCCCGCGGCAATCTCCTGACTGCCAAGGAAACGGCTTCCAATGGTTTCTGTTACTAACACATTTTCGAGGGTGGCTCCTGGCTAGGCTATGGGGCAGGAGGGAGAGTGGCCCAAGCTAACCCAGCGAGGCCCAGCTGTCTGTCCCTGGCCACTCACTTCATGCCTCCTCACGGGAGGGGAGGGGGCGACGTTGTGAGGAGGCGGTGGAAGGAGAGACTGCGCCTGTCCTCCTGCCACTGTATGGCCCTGGCAGAGTGCCATGGATCTCATGAGCGCTGGTACCATCAATAAATCTGCCAGGCTGGAACAGGGTCACGTTTCGAGGGTGCGAGTGTTGCCGAGGAAGAAGCCTGTGAAAAATCTGTTCCTCCAACAAAAGCAGCGCAATGCGCCTGAATCTGGGGCAAGCACCTGGGCGAGCAGAACCAAGACGGGCTGCTTCTTTAGCGCAGCACCAGCCGACGGAAACGGGTGCCGGCCACTCAGTGCTTAATTTCTGCCAGGGCTTGCCAGGGCTGAGCCCCGGCATGCTATAGCCCGGGCACCTCTGGTTGCCGTGTCAGTTATGAAAGTAAAAACATTGCTTCAATCCCAGCATCTCTTTAGTTATTAAGCCCTGCTGTCACTCCAGTGAGCAGGAGGGACTAGCCAGCCGGACACCTGGGTTGCAGCATTTACATCTCTGCATTCAGAGAGCTGGGGACTTTTTTCGTATGTGGCTTTTGAAAAGAACACAGACAAAGCAGAAGGTGCCATGAAAAGGGGCAGGACCGTTCATTACAAAGAGGCAAACACGGGTAAACAACCTCTCGCTCTGCTTATTAATGAGTAGAAAAGGCCTGAGCTGGGTCCCGTGCAATCATGGAAGGCACGGCAGCTGGCTCCCATGAGCAATGGGCCCACGCTGAATGGGGCTACCAGCTGTTCGACCACATTTACACTGCCAGAGTGGAATAAGGGGGCCTAAGTATAAAATGAAAATTGGGCCAAGTGAGCAGATTGAGTCAGAGTTAACTAGTTGCTTTGTACATGTTCAGGTAGGGCCATCCACAGTCAATGACAAGGATGGGGAAGCCAGACTGGTTGGATCTGCATTAGGTGAAGGAATTTCCACTGAATCTCCATCAGGAATCTCCCTGAGTCCTGGCTGACTGCCCCCATCTGCACTCGTCTGCCTTTGGGATGCCTGAAGACCAAAGCTCATGCAATATTTATGGGCTCAGGAGTGGAGCTTACAAGACTAATAAGACTTGGACTAAAGAGAGCTCGCTTGATACGTTCCCTCTCCCCCCCTCCCCCCCCCCCCCCCCCGTTGGGAGAAACCGAGAAACATCCAGCGTATGTGTGTTGTTCTCTACACAGATAACGTCTCATACCCAGAACAACCACCACCCATGTGTGTGGGGGAACAAGGGAACACTTGCGACTTTTGCACAAGTGAGCAAGCCTTGGAACCCTCATGGTGGCCCTTATGAACAGCATGAGTGGGAAGTCTGCACTGCCCAGCCTGTGCTGTGTCTGTTCCGTGGCTAGAGGAGACCTCTGCCCCCAGAGCCATCAGCTCTGCACTAGCATTCATTTCACGTACCAGAAGAACAACGTTTGCTCTTGCCGTTTCCCCTGCAGACTGTGGACTGCTGAGAGCACGGGGCTATAGTGCCATGGCCTCCCTCCAGATCCCTGCTTCCCAGCCACCTGCTGATCTCTTAGAAAATACCCCTGGCAGCTTGTCTGTGAGAAAGCTCTGCATAAACTCATATGCTTACCTGCCGCCCCTGCCCCTGCCTGGACAGACAGCTGTCTCCGAGACGGGCGTGTTGGCTGACATTTTCAAAAGTGACTAGTCATTTTGGGGTGCCTCCGTTTTTAGGTGTCCAATCTTAGACCCTCTCCAGGGCCTGATTTTCAAAGGGCAGGTGAGCAGCATTTCTGAGAGATCAGGTCTCTTTCAGTGGTCTCAAGTTGGGCATCCAAAACCGGAGGCCCCCCAAATCACTGGTCACTTCTGAAGAGCTCGGCCATTATTATTTTAGCAGCATCCAGAGGCCCTAGCTGAGATCAGGGGCCCATTGTACTAGGTGCTGTACAAACATCGAGCAAGAGGCAATTCCTCGAACTAGACAAGACATGAGAGAAAAGAGGGGAAATGACTTGCCCAAGGTCACACAGCAAGTCAGTGTCAGAGCCAGGAATTGAACCCCAATCCGCTGAGTCGTCATCTTCTACCTTAGCCACAGGACTAGCTGGCCTCTCGTAAGTGACTGGTGTCTGGATGAAGCGTGCCATTCTCCCACACGAAAATGGGAACACGTAAATGCTTCTGACTAGCCAGTGATAAGGGGCATAGACACTATGGATTAAGATCAGCTTCAGCGAATGTTCACAACCACTGGCCTTCAGTCTCCCCTCTCCTGACACTAGTGATTTCCAGGCAGTGACTCCCGATTTACCCACAGCAATTGAGAGCAGAATCAGGCCCATTGAATCTGGAGCCCTCGCCCATCGCTGTTTATGAGATGACCTCACTCCTCAGCATTTCCAAACACAGAGGCTGTTTTCAGTGAAGATGCAGTGAGCAAAGGGAGTTAATAATGTCCGGGCCGGTAAAGCACTGCTTTATGTTTGCACAGGACCTTTCTGGCTTCTCCAGAATCAGAACCGCCCTGAGAGGCTCATTCCTCACACCCGCAATTGGTTGTTACTTTTAGAACCCACCCTCTTTGTTTTAATGTGCTTAGACAACGAGCCAGGCTCCTTCTCAACAGTCGTGTGCATTAATGCTGAAGAAAATGATCGCAAATGTTTCCGTTTTGCTGCAGGTGGCTGGTCGTCACCTGATTAGTCAAGAAAAGGAAGCCAGATGCTCAACTATTTGTTCTTTGATTTTTCTGTTGGGTCAAGGTGAACTGGGTCAGTTTCCCCAGAGGCATGACCACTCAGACTTACTTGGGCTACAGGGACTTCCTCCCTTGTTCACCAGGAGCTCATTGCTAGTAGCAGGTAGAGAACTGAAGTAGGCTGGGGTCTGGGGTGAAAAGCTTATTTTGGGAGCCCCAGTAGCCAAGCGAAGGGTTCCCATGGCAGCCTGAGTGACCTGGGTGTGGATTTCTGTTCCCTGGGTTGGGATCTGCTGGAAACGGCTTCTCTCCAGGTCATCGCCATTTTCTAATAAACAGACGGTGTGTGTCAAGAACATTTAACTGAGGATCGTGGCTCAGATTGCCCTGGGGATCTCAGCTGGTTTTAACCATGGTGTAAATGGTGCCAAGTACCCTTTGTCCTTGGATACGCTTGCAATGAAACCATGTTCAGCCGCACCCACTGACCAGCAGCACCTGCAAACTGGTGATTTTGCTAGCATAGGCCAAGCTACCGGGAATCAGTAGCGACACCAGGAAGAGAACCCAGACGGACCAACTCCCAGCATGGGCCTTAATCACAGCATCATCCTCTCGCCCCTGAAAACGGGGGAGGCCAATGTGGCAGATGAACTACTTAGGGTGATCCAAAAGCGTATAACAAGTAGCCAGTCTTTATAAAGCACTGGAAAGCTAGGTTGGTCACCAGGAAAAGTGTCCCAATGGGGAGGGGATAATCTCCCAGAGAGACTGAAACAAATTCCCCCATGGCTGGACTTGTCAAAGTGCTAGAGAAAACAATCCTGTATCTCAGCATGGGCAGGGTCAGGTCTGCTATTGCTGCGGGGCTTTTCCGTTTCAGAGAGCTGCGATTTGCTGAGCACTGCACAGCGGTAGCAGGGGGAAGCTCGGGAACTGAGGCAACCACAATCACTCCTTCTTCCTGAGTGTGGCGTAAAGAGAACAGAAATTCGGGCCGGGGGAAAGTTAGCTGAAAGGAGAGATTCAAAGGGCAAAATCTGGGAGTACGTAAACCCGCCCGACCTCCTGGGTTGGTGCTTCAGTGACTAGTCCATGCTGCAGTGTCCATACCGCAATTTTTAACGTGCTGGCTGGAGCAGAGCTAGCGGGCGTCTGTCTACGCATGTTGGGAGGCATGCTCTCAGCTACAGGGTAGACATACCCGAAGTAGCTGAAATCCTGATTAAGGAAGCTGGAGCTAGAGCCTTGGTTGGCATGAATCAGCCTAGATGCACTGAAATTAACAGCACCGTGCTGATTTGCACCAGCTGATGTCCTGGTGGTGGCACAATTAGCCTTATTGATGTGAAAACCTGATAGGGCATAGAGAGGGGAGGGGTTCCCCCAGCTGAGCCTTATGAAAGAATATAGCTATGTATGCATGTAGACATTCCTGGGAAGGTAGGGAAGCTACGAGCAAAAGAAAAACCTGCAGGGATGGATGAAATGACCTATGGACCCAGGCTAGTGCTGGTGGGTGTTAGGTGTTGCAGAGTTAATAATTCTTAGAGCTTAGGTGCAGAGAGGAGAGAACACAGGAGAAAAGCATTCAGTGAAATAGAAGGGGTGTGACTAGGGGTGTGTGGCTGAACCCACAGGCAGGTGGGCAGGGAGAATGCAAGGGCAGAGCCCAGGGCGTGGAAGTGAGGTACACGGGAGCAGTAGGCTGTCTCTTGGAACCTGTCTGTCCTGGGTGTCCACTGATGTTCCTTTGAAGTCCGTGTACTTCGAGGCAAAGGATACAGCCAGCCATGCAGCAGGCGTGCTCTGCCTGGGGAGCTGTTCAGTTGCTGATTTTTAGTAGGCCTTTGTCCTATACTACAAATAGGCCTGAACCAAACGCCCCTGAACCTTACAGCTTAGGGCCAATCTAATCACCGACTCTTGGGCTGTATCCCATCAGCTGGTCCCAGCCTGGAAGCAGGAGCGGTTTGTTATGGAGAAGGGGCCTAGGGACAGGTTCCAAACTGCAGCTTGGGATTTCTCCACTGGCATTAACTTCCAGGGGGATTTTCACCAGGCTCTGCCAGGGGCAATGCACCTGGAACAGCTGAACCCCGGCAAGACACCCCATCACACCCTGCCCAGCCATGCTTCCTCTTTGTCATTCCCACCCCTGCATGGACTCAGAGGGAGGAGATGATGCCCTTGGGAAGCCAACCATTTTGTGGGGAGACAGAGGGGTTAAGGAAGTGAGATCTATCACCGCCCTCACACGGCTCAGTGAGGGGCAGCAGATGCTATTGACCCAGAATTTGCAAAGGAAAAGAGCTTATTACCTCTTATCTCTCCCTCCCTCTGACCTCTTCCTACGCATGTTAGACTTATTGCCTTAGGAAGGAATCAGTCTCTCTGGATCCCCCTATCCCTCATCCCCCAAGTTTTCATCCAGCCCATCCCTGATGCTAGGGCCTTGCTTTGGTCTGCTCAGTCACTTGGGGCAAGGAAGAATGGGAACGGGAGTTTGGTTGTCCTGCCCCCCTGAAATGAACTAGCCAGGCCCTGACTTCCATTGAGCGCCTCTTGCTCTTTCTCCACCCCTACCTGCCTTGTGACTGCCTTGACCAGGGTTCTCTATTTCAGCTGATGACAACCTCTTAGCAGCTGCCCCTTGGGTGGATCACAAAGCTCTTAAATACCAGACACGTCCAATTTTGCCGACCCAGCTGGAAGAGCAAAGCGGCTGGAGGTCACCATGTGGGAGTCCCATGGTGCTTCTAAGAGCTGCGATCTACACATCGTGCACCTCTCGAGAGTTTAGTGACCCTGGCCCCGAGCCACCGAGCAGTCTTGCAAGAGCTCCGGTACTGATTTCCAGGCCACGTGCACTATAGAAAAGCTATTAGCCAGAGGGAGAAAAGCCCATTAATTAGGGTTTCAGACAGACTTCCCGTATCGTACCTACCTCCCTGGGGCCACAGAATCATTCCTCTTGGAAGGGAAGCGTAATGTGTTCCAGAGATGCAGGAGCAATGAGGAGTGGGAGGATCTAATGGAAAGAGGACACGGTCTCCCCTCTTTGAGTCTCTGATTAATACCACTTTCTTTGGAAAGGGCCCCCAGGTGCCACGTTAATAGATGCTCTATAAATACTTGCTCTGTTAATGCCAAAGGCTCTATAGACAAGCTTAGCTGAGAATCCTCCAGGTACGGCCAAGTAGCTAACAGTCTGGAACCTCCTAGGGTAAAAGGAAGGATTAGAAAGGGAGCTTTTGGTCTGCTCTCACGGGGAATTTAACAGCCTGTGATTCGAGGCAGTGTCAGGCCAGCTCCTGCTCCTTCTCTGCTAATTCAGAACATGTCGTCCCCTGAAACTTTAATGACTCTACAATGGTGCTTCAATTATTAAGCAGGGTGATAATGGAGAAGCCAGGCCATAAGGAGGGCACTGCCAGGTGGGATGGGGTCCACAAGCATTCACTGCGCACGTGGCTCCATCTCAAGAAACTTCTGCTGGGCACAGAGTAGCAGATGGAGTCCTTGTCCTGCAAGGTTAGGGTCACAATGTGTTTTCTTGTGTAGGTCCCACTGCACATTACAAACAAGGATGAGGCTTAGCCTTGTGTGGGAGGGGGGGAATGGAGGGAAGCAGAGTTATAGAGGGGGTAAATGAGGCACAGATGGGCTTAAGTGACTTGCCCGCGGCCATCCGATGAGTCAGTGGCAAGGCCAATAACAGACCTCAGACTCCCTGTATGGTACTTGAAACACAAGATCATCCTTCCTCCCTTTCTTCCCTGCCCTTGCTTAGGCCCAGGGCTGTAGCATCCCTGTGCGGTGGAGCCATGCTGTGGATGACAAGTTCCAGGGGTCCGCTTGTCATCTCAACTCCCTCTAGGTTTCTATAATCTTTTCCCTGTGTGTTTTAATAGAGGATTGGGAGTCAGGACCTTTAGGGGGCTGGACTATCATGGTGAGGTCCAGAACTGTATTTCATTCCTAAACCATGGAGTAACTTCTCCCAGGATGGCAATGTTTGGCTAGGAGGTGTGCTCGGACAAGAGGAGTCCATCAGGCGTCTCCCATGGGCATTGGGTTATACAAGGTACTTTGTGCAATGAATAGATATGAGTCTGTTTACTGGGAGACATAATTATAACAGTCTGAGTTCACCTGGCTGCTGGTAGGCATGGCCCATCCCAGCAGAGGTGAAGAGATACACAGAGCCAGCCTCTTGGTAGTTAACACAGTGCAGCAGTTGCTTTTGGGTGTTATGTCATGGCACTATCCCTTTTAAATGCCAGAGTCTGCTCTCTCAGGGATTATAAAAGGCCCGTGTGGCTTATGGACCACTTTCTCTGGGTGAAATGGTCCAATTCTCATCAGTTTGTATGACACTCTGGGGTCGCAGTGGGTTCTGAGACCACATGCATGGGAGTGTTGTGCCCATGTTTTTAAGCCAGCCCTAACTTCAAAAGCCCATCGGCCTGTGTAAGACCCTGAAGAAGGAACCCCCCAAGCCAGTTACCATTTCCAGGGAAGATCCCCACAAATTTGGTAGAAAGGTTGTTCTGAAATGCCTGTCCCATATGAGGGGTCCCCTACTCTAAATCCCACGGTCCTGGAGAGGTTGCCTAAGATCTCTTTCCAAGAGGTGCATCTGATCTCCTGTGTCGTCTGGTCTCAAGGATGATGCTGCAAATTAGTTGGCACCTTGTTTTTGTCTTGTGGTACATTGTGCAACTCCTAAAACACCTGTAACAGAGAATGAGGCCAGGTTGTAGGCAGCAACCCCAGGATCTCTGTTTGATAGTCACTGTGGATAGCCCCAGGCTGCCAGTGCATGTTTTAAATCACATCTGTGTGTTACTGCATGTTTTATTACACGATGGTATCAAATCAGAGACCAGAAGGCCTTGATATGGTGAATAAAGCCAGCTCCACAGAGCAAATGGCCAGGCTTCCTCAACCAGTCTCAGTTAGCTGGTGGATCAGATCACAAGGGGAAGACTGAGACCTTCTGCACGAAACGGGGTTTGCTGGAAGCAATGACAGAAGAGTCCCCCTTGAGCTGAGTAAGAGCCTCCCAATAGCTATGAAATGGTGCGTGTTTGCCAAGAAAAATTTTAAAAACCCAACAGCCTTGTGATAATGGGGTAATTAATTCTAGGTCATCAGGGGAACTGAAATCTTGTCACTGCCTCTGGATCGCTGTCAGGCTGGGAAAAGCCCTTCCTTCGGGGCTGTGAGAGAGCCCACCACATCACACTGAATGGCAGCTGCGTCCGCTGGGGAAACTGCAGGGCCTAATGGCCCGGAATGTGGCGCCCTGCCCGGGCCTCCGGGGGCAACACCAGAAACACCATCGATAGTGCATCACGGAGCAATCGAGACTTACGCATTCAAGCACACAAGTCCCAGCACTTTCTAGTGTGCTCCAGAGCGAGGGGGGGATTCCAAGCATCCTTGATCCAGGGCCTTGTCTGAGCAGAGACTTGCTGGTTGCCTTTGGATAAGGCCTATAAATATCCATGATCAGTTATGAGCCCCAGTAAAGTCCCTGTGTTGAGTATCTCAGGGCCTGATCAGGCTTCGGATCAGGCTCTGATCCACTACGCCTGCTATTTATTTACTCTTGTACCTAAGAGCCGCAGTGGGGGACCAGGACTTTATTATGCTAGGCACTGGACAGACACAGAACAAAAAGACAGTCCTTGCCCCGGGGAGTTTGATTTAATCCCCAGCCTGGGTGTCTTTTCTCCCGCTTCCTTCAAGGAAAGCATGGCTGAAACCTCCTTCTGCAACCCGGTCGCTCTCCCTGCTCCCAGAGCAGGATGATCTCTTCCTTCAGCTGCTCCCACCTCCTGTGGAGCTTGTTGAGGAGACTGAACAAGTCCTTGCATTTTACAGGTCGCTGCATACAGCTGACGTGCTCTCTAGAAATGATCCTTCTGGCTCGTGTCTCTCCTGTGTGTGCGTCTCCAAGGAAGGCCTTGCCGGATGAGCTGAAACCTGCCTCCGTGTCTCATGCGGTGTCAGAGATTGGCATTTCCCCACAGAGACTTTCTCTCTGAATTTAGCCCCTCGCTGTCCCTTTGAGACAGGTGATTAACTCTGTTTGACCAGACCGGGGGAGGCCACTGAGGTGTTCCAGACCACACAGCGACAGCTCCTAGATCTCCTGGCACCCAGCCCTGTGCTCCAGCTCTTAGGCCATACTCCCTCCTGCCCCGTTTCTCTCGCTGACTTCTTAGAGCTCCATTTATTCTTCACTTTGTGCTGCTTGCACTTGCTGCTTGTTATTTCTTTGATCCCTGTAGTTTAATTATTTTTTTAAGTCAACTAATTTTTTTAACAGTCTCTGTCAGGAAGCTGAGGTGTGCGTGGACCTCGCTGGTTAAAAATAGCAACAGATAACGTTGCTCAAAGCCAGCATCCATGTACTTCGCGCTTTCCCCCTGCAAGCAGGCACTTCGCCCCTCCTCTTGCTGTGAGATCTGGCACACCGAGCTCAAATTCTTCAGGACCTTGGGCGTTTGGCTGAGGCTAATGCAAAGTCTCTCCCCGCTTCCTTTTTCAGAGCCTGCTGCTTGGAACCCAGTTGTTTCCTAACGCAGTCGCGCACCTCATGAATAAAGATTAAGTTGATTAAAAAGGAAAACCCAGAGCAAGATGGAATAAAAGTGATTTGCAGAGATTAGCTGCTCTGGCACACCAGGCGTTCCCTAAAGGGTTTAGCTAACATGTTCAAGCAAAAGAGCTTTAAACCTTTCACTCTGTTTTGTAACTAATGGCATTGGGATGGGATGAGTAGCTCACCAGGCTGATAATCATCCCCGGGGGACCACTGTGATACTTCACACACTGCATAATCAGCATCTTTGGGGAGAGCGGAGGAATGTGGGATTAACCGGTTGAGTGGCCTGGTGCACAGCATACTTGGGGAGCATGGGAGGGGCAGAGGACACATGCACTGAGGGGGTGGAGCAGACCTCAACCTTTGGGGAGCATGAGCGGGGGCAAAGTACACGTACACTCAGTGGGGGTGGAGCACAGAGCACCCTTGGGGGCAGCTTGATGGAGAAAACTGCTCTTGTGTTTCCCCAAACCTGCTGCAAATCATAGAATAGAATATCAGGGTTGGAAGGGACCTCAGGAGGTCATCTAATCCAAACCGCTGCAGGACCAATCCCCAATGTTTGCCCCAGATCCCTAAATGGCCCCCTCAAGGATTAAACTCACAACCCTGGGTTTAGCAGGCCAATGCTCAAACCACTGAGCTATCCCTCCCCCCCTTTTGCTGGCTGCAAACCTGGCCGGACTAGAAACGATACAGTTTTAGTCAATTACTGGTTTTGTATCAACAGCAAACAGAATCGTCACTTGCGAGCCGAAGTTATTTTCTTCGGTCACGAATGCAAGAGAAAGGACGTGACATGCACGGAAAGGGGCTGCAGCAAAATGAAGGCAGGGTTAGTTATCGGGATAAGCAGAGACGCTAGACTGCATTATAAAGGGCAGGCTACTGAGGCTTACCTCTTGTGCCTAGCGCTGAGAGAGTGCCAGACGAAAAGCATTATGTAAGAACAGCGGGTGTTATAGAAGTGATGCCAATGGTTGGGTTTTAGGCCTTTCCTCCCACTCGTTCCAGCTTTCTTACTACACTGCAGCTGTTACCAGTAAATCTCTCCCTTTCCCCTTAGTTCCTTTGTGCTTGCGAACCATTTACAAATTAAGCTCTGAATTAAGTTCGCTATTTATTGCCGGCGCGGTTACTTCTTTGTGGTGTCCCCGTGGGCCAGGCTGGTGGGTGTTACAGATAGGTCCTGTGTGTGTCGTGTAGGAAGCTACAAAGCTGGGATCAGTTCTGGGACAGATGTGGCTGTTTCCCCCAAGCTATTTTATTGTGGCTTCCCTGGACTGGGAATGAAGCGAGGGGACTCGTAGGCTGGAGGTTCATTCATAGAGCTTTGCAGGGTGTATGTCAATTGCAGGGTACTCCTCGGAACATCAGCAGTGTCTCAAAATTCAGCCTCGGAAGGTGACGCAGGTGCTGTGATTTTGGCCAGCCAGGCACAGAGAGCATGCTCTCCATGTGTGTTTGTCTGCAGGCACATGCTATGGCCTCCTGTCCATAATGCAGCAAGACCGTTCCTTCCCAAAGAGCAAGTCTGGTCCTCTAAACCAGGGTTTGACTCCCGATCCTCAGAATGGGGCAGTGGGTAGGGCACCAGCCCGGGACTTGGGAACCCTCAGCTCAGGGCCTTGCTCTGCCACAGGCTTTGTATGACCTTGGCCAAGTCACTTAGTGCAGCTGTTCCCCGTGTGTGAAATGAGGCGAAGAGCAGAGGTGTGGTGAGGATAAAGCCGTTACAGATCGTGAGGTGCTCAGGTGCTCTGGCATTGTTATATCAGTAGCCTAGATAGAGCGAAGCTATGCAGCAGAGTCCGTGCTACGCAGCCCCCTTTGAGCTCTGGTTTACATCCACCTATTGCTGCCTTCATAATTCACACTGTATGAATCAAAATCTCACAAAGCTCCAAGCTCTAGCCCAGTCTGAATGAGCCAGGCGCCTGTTCTGGGAGATCTCTGCTCTGATCCGTCTCACCAGGGAGAACTCTCTCTCTTTCATGCAGTGTTCTTCTTACAAAGCATTCCTTGTTGCATCAGCTTAATTTACAATTCAGCCAGGATAACTCTTCCAGTTTGATAACCCCGGCTCCTTTCCACCCACAACACAAAGGGGAGCACTCTTCTCCCCCTCCCCCCCTTTCCCCCCCCCCTCCGTGCTTCTGACAACCAGAAGAAAGAGACAGACAGACCCTCCTCTCTTTACTGTGTTCCCTTGTTCAAAGGCGGGGGGGGGGGGTGGGGGGGGAATGTCACATCTTCCATGGAATAATCTTGCCTTTCATTTCAGGGGCATGCAGAGAAACTGGTTCCTTTGGGCATGGATTCTGGCGTACAAAGTCTCCTTGCTAGAGAGAAGGGCATTTCTGGAGATGGGGGTGGGAGGGTTGTGTGTAACCTGAAAATCAATCATTCAGCACGGTCAGTGGATTCATGCCAGTGTCAACGAGGGCAGAATGTGGCCCACCCAGTTTATACATAAACTTACTGATTATAAACGTAGGTATTATTATTTATTTGTGCCGAGGAGCCCCATGGTGCCAGATAAATACAGAACAAAAAACGAGTCCCTGCCCCAATCTAAACAGCCTTTTAATTCAAGAGTGAGAAGAAGCTGCTTTGTACAGTAGCACTTTCCACAGTCCTTTCTCTGTTAGAGTTCTCAATATGCTCATTGAAATGACTGGGCCCCAGGAGTAGTAGCTATGCTTAGCTGCTAGAAACGAGTTATGAATCTCATGCAGGCACAGGTGCTGGAATTAGGGTGCGGGGGGTGCTGCCGTACCCCCTGGCTTGAAGTGATTTCCATTATATCCAGGGTTTACAGTTTGGTTCAGTGGCTCTCAGCACCCCCACTATACAAACTCTTCCAGCACGCAGATCTGGATTAACACTGTGATGATTCAGACTTCTGACTGATAAAATACCATTTTGGCCACTGCTCCTTATATAGAGCAAGAGTGAGGAAGAATAATACTAGGCTGTCAATTAATCACCGTTAGCTCAAACGACTAATGCAAAACAAACAAACTAGATTAAAAAAATTAGTCACCATTAATCAGTTTTAATTGCACTGTTAAAAATAATAGAATACCCATTTACATTTATTGTACATATTTTTGGATGTTTTTCTACATTTTCAAATATGTTGATTTCAATTCCAACACAGAATACAAAGTGTACAGTGCTCACTTTATGTTATTATTTTTTATTACAAATATTTGCACTATAAAAAGATTTTAAAAATAGTATTTTTCGGTTCCCCTCAGACAAGTACTGTCGTGCAATCTCTTTCTTGGGCAAGTGCAACTTACAAATGTAGAATTATTATTATTTTTTACATGACTGCACTCAAAAACAAAATAATGTTAAACTTTAGAGCCTACAAGTCCACTCAGTCCTACTTCTTGTTCGGCCAATTGCTCAGACAAACAAGTTTGTTCACGTGGACGGGTGATGCTGCTGCCCGCTTACGTCACCTGGAAGTGAGAACAGGCGTTCGCATGGCACTGTTGTAGCTGGCGTTGCAAGGTATTTACGTGCCCAGCAGGCACCCAAGGAAGGAAGGAATTCACCATCTCAGCGCTGATTCAACACAATGAGAAGAGCATCCCCTACCCTTTGCTGAGTGGCACATGATCCCCCTTGGCACTCAGAAACCCCCTGAAGAATACACCAAGAGGATGCTACCTTATTGTGACCCAAAGCCTATAAATGCAAGAGAGTTGGCCTGGGTCAGCAGGTGAAGAGGAGACATCCAAGGAGCACCCCACAGGTACAGGGAGCTGTGCTAGGGGAATGAGAAGGTTACACTGCTATCTCTGTGCTAATGCTGCACCAGTGACCCCGTGGGGCCAAACACCACCCGCAGTGTCAGGGCCGGCTCCAGGCACCAGCGTTCCAAGTTGGTGCTTGGGGCGGCAGTCAGAATGGGGCGGCGGTTTTTCCACGTCCGCGGCAATTCGGCGGCAGCGCCTCAGTCCCGCTGTCTGTGGCGGCAATTCGGCGGCAGCTTCTCCCTTTGCCGTCCGCAGTGGCAGATTTTTTCACTGCTTGGGGCAGCAAAAACTGTAGAGCCGGCCCTGCCCAGTGTTACCTGCACAAATTCTCCGTTACTCACACACTCAAGGGGCACCCACCTTTACCCAGTTCCTAGGGTTCAGACGTAACCCTCTTAATTTAGGCACCCACCCTCACCCTTCTGTGGGCTCAGGCGTAACCTTACACTCTAGGGCACCCACCCGTACCCAATTCCTAGAGCTCAGGGCGTCATTTTCTATGGATTTGCAGGACCTTTTGCCAGTGAAAGAGCCACGCTCAGTAATATCTTTATCCTCTATAAGAATGCACACACTACACGTGCAATGCTTACCACTCCCAATAAGACTGATGAACTTTTCCTGATGGCCAGCCAGGATCGCGTCCATCTGGGGGACTCCAGTTTCTGCACAGTGTCACTGGCAGCATTGAGGTCTGGCAGCTCTGTTCTTGGGGCTGTGTCCTGGAGTTGGTTCCCAACAAACTTCCTTTTGGACCGCAGTTTATACAGTGAAACTTGAGTCCTGCTTAGCTATACCTTAACCAATCATTTTACTAAAATTTTACTAACAAAATTCTCTAACCAATCATACCCCACCATCTTAATTAATTTACACCTAGCAAAATTAATTATGTAACAGACAGAAACAAACAAAGAACTAGCCAGAGATCATACAGACAAACAATAGGGAAGTGGGGACCATAATGACAAAACAATAAAGAAATGAGGATTTCACAACCACAAGTATTGATAAGTGATTTCTTGACAGACAGAATGCTATCAGCCTAAGTTTTCTTTAACCATCTTAAGTTCTGTATCTTTATCTGGTGATAGTGGTGCCATTAAGATGGGATCTCCTTCTTAACAGCCTGATATGACATTGTTTTAATGTAATTTAGATGGAATGTGAAGATGGGACTTCCTGCTTCTCAGCTAATAGCTGCTGCTCTTCTAATCTGGCTGCAGACAAAGGCCTTAGGCTTTAGGCCTTACAATATGGCTATAGGAAAATGCCTTATCCTTACACCAGGAGTCAGACAAGTATTATTCAAATTTTACAGGTATTTTTAAGGCAGAGGGAAGTAAAATGACATACCCAAGGCCATGCAGCAAATCTGTGGCAGATTTGAGAATAGAACCCAGAAGTTCTGACCCCTGCTCCAGGGAATAGGCCAAATTCCAGCATAGATTTAATAATTTTATTAAGATGATGTTGAAGTAAAAAGAAAATGGTACAGAGTTTAAGCATAGAAGTTTCTGGTTATCAGGGAATAAGGTACAGATTATCAAGGGGTGCGAAATTCGGTTTAGGAACGGGTGGCATAAGGAATACACAATCTGCAATCTCCCCGATTGGGGGTAAAAGTTTAACGGGTCAAAGTGCAGACATTGAGATATGGGGGTATGTTGTTCATAGAATGGCTATCAATACACTCTGCCTCTTTAAATTGACTGCTAGAAGCTGGGACTGGATGACAAGGCATGGATCACTTGATAAATTGCCCTGTTCTGTTCACTCTGTCTGACATACCTGACACTGGCCACCGTCAGAAGACAGGATACTGGTCTGATCCAGTATGGCCATTCTTATGTTAAATTCCTCTTGACATTTCGATGGGATTTGCTACTCTTCTTCATGCCTGAGCTGTTTAAAGTGCTGCGAGTGGTTGCTGTGCTCCAGGCCAGAGTTGGCTGCATTTCAGTGGTCGGTGGTGTAAGTCCCACGAATAGTTTGATTTTGAAAAATGCTTTAGGGAGCCTCAGGGCTGAACAGTGAGGTTTCTGTGCAAGACCTGATTGCTAATTATTGTACCCAAAATAGCAAATTGTATTGATTCTTCATCTGGGGCCAGCTCAGGCGTCTGTCACGGGTAATACAAAGAGAGCAGAGGAAAGAAAGTGGAGTGTTTGTGATTGTGTGTGCGTGCACTCCTCTAAGCCAGTCTCAGCTGCTGTAAACCATGGAGCTCCCCTGACTTCAGCGAAGCCCCACCGATTTACACCATCTGAGGACCTGGCCCATTGCCTCTCACATGTGGCGATGTCCATGCGTGCGACCAAAACACAGCAAATGAAGCAGTGCCTAGATGCATTCCCTCGTGCAGCCACAGCTCATCTTCTTGAGCAACTGGATCCAGTGCAGGACTCTGGCAGACATACAAGCCCATCAGCTCAGGAAGCTATTTTCCCCCCTAGGGTCCAGAAGAGAATAAATACAGAGTAGTTCAAATACCGTAACGCTGCGTATGGGGGGATTAGCCGGCTGACTATGGAAATATTTGACCTACATATAGTCTAGTTGTACCAGCAAAATCAAAATTAGTGGCATTTCTTCCCAAACTTCTGCTAAGGGCAGGGCTTTTTTTAAATTAGTTTTTATATGTGTTCAATATAAAGCAGACAGTTAACCATACCTAGGAAGGGGAGCCAATTACCAGATCTGAGAAGCGAGATGCTCCTGGTGGTTGTATTACTAAAGGAACAGATTACCGGTGACTTTTATGTTGGGCATGTGAGCTGCGCAGACACGGGTTGGTTTGGGTCGGGTCAAGGGCTTAAAATGCTACGCTGTAGCACTCAGGTGTGCAATGCCCTTTAGGACACGTGCAGGGTCTTTCTCAGCGCCGGGCAGGATTTCCCAATCTGGGGCTGTCAGTCAAAACAAACTAACGTTTATATATTCATCTATAAATCCCATGCTGTGCGACTCCTTCCCCACCCTCCCCCATCTCCAACCAACAGTCCCCAGGCCACGAGGGTTGGATTTAAGGATGAGGGCCCAGTAGGTGAGGAGACACTTCTCCGCAAGACCAAGCTTGGTCAGACACTGCAGTGGGGGTGCCCCGGGCCCCTTCAGTTCCCAGTGAAGTCAATCAGGATTGAATTGGCTCTTGCCTTCTGCAGGATCTGACCCCAGGGAAGGTTTTGACAGGGCTCCTTGCCCTGATTCCAGTTCAAGAGGAACTAAGAAACGGGCGCATGAGATTAAGATGGTGGCTGGTTCATCACAAGATCCAGTGGACTGAGTCAGGATCCCAAGCAGCGGTGCATGGAGAATGAAAAGTTCCATGTTGCAAAGGATTTCCACATTTCAAAATGTGATTTCTTTCTGGATCCCAGTGAAAACGGGGAAATAATCCGCGAAAGAAGATTCTGAAAAAAGAAAGGTGTGCTGAGCCCAGTTGAAACCTCCAATTTCAGTAGTGTCTTTTTACACATTTTTGTATTATAATAGATATTTTATATAATAGAAATATACAACATTCAAAATGAAAAATCAAACCATTTCCTTCTGAAAATGTTGGAATGCGACGTGAACAGGACATCTCGACACTGGTGGAATTTTTTCCTCCAGTTCTCAAAGGAAATCCCAGTGAAAGTGACCTGATTTTGCAGGTGGTTTCGATTTGGAGGGAACCACATATTCCAACAGAATACGGCTCAGTCGGAGTTTTTGCAACTAGCTCTAACCCCAAATGCCTCGCTGTGACTAACCCTCATTTCTATGTCAAATACTTTTGCTTGTGTCTACGAGCCAGGTAAAAATTCAATCACTTAGCTCGCCTCCCCGCAGCCACCTTGTTAGCATTGGGGTTTGTAGCTTTCCCTTGCGAGAGCAGAGGTGGAGGACACTCTGGGAGAGAGGTCCTGTATGGAGCCAAGATAGAGAACTACAGTTTACCACCAGGAAGCCACTTTATTTCAGGGGACATGAGCACATGCTCCATGTTGCTAGGATGAAACCACCATGTCCACCAGCAGAGAGTACTTTGTGTGTTTCTTTCTCTTTATAGGGAGAATCCCTGATGACAGGGCTGGGATGCCAGGAGCCCAATGCTGGCCTGGTTTTGACCAGCCAGCATACAGAATCAAGGGGCTCTGAAAAGAATCTTGTAGAGCCTTCAAAGAAATGCTGGAATTTATGAATGAGCAGCTCCCAGGGAAAATCTGTTGCATTTTGTCTGGCAGAATTGTATTTGCAGGCTAAAAAGACATCCTTACTGTACTATATACTTTACATACTGCATTCTTTATGTACTGTACTATACACTTTGTGTGTGTGTGTGTGTGTACACAGATTACACAGGCTACCATCTTGTCAACACATTGGGGCATTTTTTGCAGCGAAAGCACCTGCTATCCCACCGTAACCACCACACCACTACTGTGGCAAAGAGCATGCTAGCTCCACCGAGCACACTTAGGAGGTAACTCACAGCACCACAATGAGACTGAATGGAATGGGCAGTTTGTTTATTCGACAGATTTTGCCTTTTGTGTTCCTGTCTGCGAGTTGCTCCTAGACGATTCGGGATTGCCTTGCATTTTTTCAGCATTCCGAATGATCCCTCGGTTTCTGGGACTAATTCTTAGCCTGTACTAGAACCAGTCGTAAAAGGGCGGGGCGGGGCGGGGGGAGATGGCACAAAAATTATCACACATCCCCTTTTTTTTTAATTCAAAAAATTTCATCCAGTTCTATAGTTTGGTTAAAAAAACGGAGGAGGAAAATGTGGGAAAATGTTGCCAGGGAGTTCTCAGTCTTCAATTTTTGAATGTCAAAATTTGAATTTTTTCCTACCACGACCCTCGATTTCGTTTGCAAATGCTTCATTGTGAAGGGTTTGAGATTTTAAATTCAAGCTGTACTGGGTTTTTTTGTGTGGAATCACACAGTCTAGTTCTAGTTTCTTTGGATGAATGTAACTCTTGGACCCCATGTGCTAGGCGCTGTGCAGACACAGAACACAAAGATGGTCCCTGCCCCAAAGAGCTTGCAATGACCATGTTTCTGGGGTGAATATTTACAACGGTGTGCTCCAAATTCACGCCCTGAAAATGTTCTCCACTGTTCACTTAGTGCCAGCATGTTGCTGAACATTCCTGCCTGGAAACTCGCTCCCTCTAATATTTGCAGACAGTGAACACAAAAGGAACACCAGCATGGCCACTGCAAATTCTTTTAGAAATGTGAACTGAATGCGGTGATGGGCGGGAGGTCATCACAGCATGTACAAAGCCTGCTGAGACCGGCCTGACTGTAACTGGCTGTATCAGCGCCACATTAAATCACTACCAGCTTCACGTGACCTCCCCTTTCCATGAGCAAAATCTTTCGTGACTACCACTCCCGTCCTCTTTTCCCAGCCATCCCAGGGCTTGGCTGCGCTCCCATCCTTGAATCTGACCATTCCTGTCATCTGAGGTTGATGAAGCCCACCACCTGCCCCGCTGCTCTCGACCCTGTAAGTAATATCTCCAGTTCGATCCATCTCTAGCGAGAAGTGTCATTTAAAGGGAAAAGTAACAGTGTTTGTTACTTGCCCCTACTGCAGACAGTTTCACTGAGGGATGAACAACACTGAACATAGAGTGCTTTCCCCTTTAAGTGAATATCTTGCATACCGTGCCTTTCCTTCTAAAATACTCACTAATCCCTCTCTCTAGCTACCTATCTAATGTGCCCATTGCTGTATTTATTACCTGGGGAGCAAGCTGTATAATCCAGCACCACTCAAATGCAGCCATTTCTGGGGCAGAGGACAGCTGTCAACTCATGTCCAGCAAGCAGCAGGGTGAAGGAAATTATGACCAAGGACACTGGGCAAATCCTTTCTGAGAACAGCGGCTCTGGAGCTTGTCCAAATTTGACTCACCACATCCTTTGCAAGGCTGGGCTTGAGGCTCTGTGCTACTTGGAAGGACAGAGATCTAGATAACCAGAGCCAAAATATCCAGCACAAAGTAGCCTAGATCCCACGACCTGCCACCGGAAACAATAGCCTTGGCATGTCTACCTACAGTATATAGATAGCCAGGAGAAGGGGGCACAGGAGGACATGGGGCCTTTCCAATAACATGACAGCACAAATATTTGCTGATTCTCTCCTCCCAAATCCACAGTGATTATTTGACTACAAAGGCCAACATTCTCCATCCCCGAAGGGCTGGCTAACTCTTTTTTGTGCCTAAGCCCAGGGCTCGGATGCAGCCTGTTCACCTAAGGCCGGGGGACAATAGCTCCGATGCAAACGCTTGCTGTTGCCATTATCGCTGGGGTAGATTGGTTCTCCCTGCCAGCTTAACCTTGGTCCTAGGCTCCAGGTCTGGGGCTGGCACTGGCAGCCCCGCGTTGCAAGTAACTCCTGTTGCTTTTTTTAGCACAGAGCAATGGTGTGAAATGATACTTGTAAAATGCAGGGACTGACTGCCAGCAGCTACAACTCGGGAAGGGGCCCCATGCCAGCCTGAAATGAGAGGTCGAGTCTCATTTGAGCTCCTGCTTTCCAGCCAGAGGACCAGGAAGGGAGCAAAGCCTGCTTGTACCTCCAGGGACATGGCGCTGTCAATGGCATTGCCATCCACGGAGTCAGCCACGCTGCCTGGCAAGTCTCCATGCATCTGTGCCCCACGTAGGGCCAGTTCTCTGCTGGCTTGGGGGGGCGGTGGGCAGAGAAACAGCGAAGAAGCAGACAGTTGTGGGGCAGGGAGGGGAATGCTGAGCTGAAGAGAGAGAGTAGGCAAAGTGTGGCAAGCTCTGTACCTATCAGCCAGAGGGCAGAGGCCTCCTAGCACTGTTCTGTAGGTTAGCACACCCAGCAGAGCAAAAGCAGATCCACGCTGCTGGCACGGACTCAGGAGGCATGTATGGGATCTGTGCCGTCTCACTGCTCTCTCAGTGAATCGCGTGTGTTGAGTGCACACCACATACACACATATCCCCCATGTGCACACAGGCCTACCCACACAGGCTGTGGCCTTTTGTATTCAGGAGCCATCTGTGGCTTCCCTAGATTTCGCTCGCCCCTCCCGGCCCCATGACACACACAAACGGGTGGGATGAAGTTATCCGAGCTGATGCTCTGTATTTACCTTGAACTGTCTGGGAGCCTGCCAGCGATCAGAGGCTTCACCCCATGGCTAGCGGCAGGGCTCTTCGGTCACGACCCAGCATCCCTCCATGGGCTGCGTATCTGCGTCTTACCGAATGTCACAGCTCAAGAACCTTCCCATAATCCATCAAAAGTCTCACACAGCCCCTTCGCTCTCCTCCTCCGTGGAATAAATACACGCAGGGGTTCCTGGGCAGTGGGGGATGGCCTCAGCCATTCCACGCTCTATCTGCTTTGTGCGGGAGTCTATTCATATGAACTCTCCTCCCGTCCCCTTTGTTCTTCAGCAGCAGGTACCCGCCACGGTGAGGTTCATGGCGCTAACGGGGCCATCCTGAGAGCCAGCCCCACTGTGAAGGATTCATAACAGCGCTGGAGCCAGAAGTCCTGTCTCTGGAGAACAGGCTCAGCAGGGCTGGATACCCTGGGCCCCCTTGCCAGTGTACCTCAATCCGGACCTCCCTGGGGCTGAGGTACGTTCAGGCTCTGTGTGCATTCCAGAGCCCGGCTTCTCTGCCAAGGCTGCCGACAAGGGGTGTTGATTGCAGGGGTAATTTTTGCTCTGGGATCACCTGTGTATGGGGATGGAGGGGAAGCCCAGCAAACTCATCTCACACACAGGCAACCTGCCAGGAACTTTGAGTCTTTGGGCTGTACTTGAACTAATGACCTGGGGGTGAAAGAGCTGCCATTGCCCAGAGACCCTTGTATGACTCTCCAGTGTTTCCCCATGGCAGGCCTTGATAAATGACCCGTCTAATCAAGCAGAGCAGAGCCATTTACTACCTTGGCTTTTTTACCAGCTTTTTCCAATCCCTCCCCCTGCAAAATGAACTGCGGGTCCAAAGGGAACATGTCTGAGGACAAATAAGTATCTGCAAGCTCAGCGTCAGCTTCGGTTTCTGTCTCCAATCTTGGGGGAAATCTATCACTGACAATTAGATGTTACAGATGTACCCGGGCTACTGCAGCAGGCAGGCAGCTGAGCTGAATTTGCAGCATCCAAAGGTATCTGCTCCTCTGCTTGTAAACTGGGCTGCACCCACGGGCACCTTTTTGGGTTACGAAACCCAAATGACTGGCTGTGACTCCAGTGAGTTATGGGGGCAACCCTGAAGTTAATGGGAGCTTTGCCAGAATAAGGACCCCCACTGGTGCGGTGAAGTCTTAGGGGGTGATGGATCTGTTGGTGTAGGTGGTAAAGACCTGGCATTGCACAACTGCATTGCCCGTTTGTTGGGTGCTCCCTGCAGGGAGTGACTGCCCATGTCTGTGTTACTACAGCCACAGCTGGGGTTTCCCCTGGAGGGGCAGCTTGTACCACGACTGTCATGGAGTCTCGTAGCGCTTTCCTGCAAAACAAATTCAAAAAGCTAAGGCAGATTTCCCGTGACGACAAAAATGTATCCGGTTTGGAGACACACCACTAACTGCCGAGAACTTGCAGCCCTCCCCAGGTCCTGTCTCACCTACAATCTGCCTATTTCCTTTAGAAAGGAGCTGGGCTACCCCACGTCGCTGTTCTCTGAATCCAAGCTAGAACTGGTTCCATAAGATCTATACTGTATCGCCCAAGGCCTCCTTGACAAGGAGCCAGGGGGATCATTAGGTGACATTTGCTCGGCACTGAGTGAATTTCAACTTCAGAGCATCTGCTGCCCGGGCCAGTGACCTTGGGATTGGCGCCCCGAGGGCTTCTATGGAAGACACCGGCAGGAGCTTTACACTGCTGGGATGGGGGGAATACAGTCACCTGTAGCAGTCAGGTTTGTGGAGTTACTGGACAACTGGACTGTGATCGGAGGCAGTGTGTTCTCATGGGTAGGGTACTGAACTGGCATTCCAGAGAGCTGTTGTATTCCTGATTCTGCCATCGTGTGACGGTGGGCAAGCCACTGTCCCTATCTGTGCCTTTGCTTCCCCTCCCACCCTTTGTATTTCTCGTCTGTTTAGAGGGTAAGCTCTTTGAGGTAGGCACAGCCAATGGGATTTAGACTCCTACATGCCTAAATCCCTTTTGAAAAGGAGACCGAGGTGCCTAAAGCTGGTAGGCGCAGCCTAAATGCCTTTACAAATCTGGGCCAGGGTGCGCAGTGGCCCCAACCGGGTTGAGCCCCCCCCATTGTGCTGGGTCCTGTACAGACCTATAGGAAATGATGGTCAGTGCTCCGAAGAGCTTACGCTCCAGAAAACAAGACCTAATCAGCGGATGAAACAAACAAGGGAGAGACAGGACGGGGGTTCCCTGCTGTGCTGATTCTGGGCTCTACCCTGTAGTCCTGACCCACAGCCCCCTCCCCGCTATCCCATTCCAGGCTTTCAAGTGACAAAAGGCTACCAAAGTGACTAATTCTGGCCAATTCTGGGATTCTTTGGTGCTGTGGACAAACACCTCCGCTCTGAACTAGACTGAGAACCTACCTAACTCATGTCGCTTGTGACCCAATCAGGATTTGAATGGAGGCTCCCAGAAGGGGAAAGTTCAGCTCCCTACCACACAAAGCAAAGTTCCTGTAAGGTGACATGGGAGGGGAGTGATGTTGTAGTGGCTGGCGGTGATCTGAGAATCTCTCACACGAGGGATCTTTCTACCAGAGAGGCCACTTCTGCAATGGGAAAGCCACTCTGGGCCCAGCTGGCATGACATGAGGTTGGCATAAAGCTTGGGCAGTAGGTCCAGAAAATCCCTACATCTGTTGCCAGCCTTTTCAGCTGAACAAAATCCACCCCCACAACAAGGCGAGGTCACAATGGTAGCAGACAAGCTCTTCGCTTCCTGCTATTCCTAGCTCCTGGCCTACATTTGCTTTGCAGTTATACTGAGGTGACGCTGGAGTCCAAAATATTTCACGGGTCATGGCAGCCCGGATGGATTTGCAGTGCTAGCCTTTTGCCTCCCGAGACCCGGGTTACAGGTTGGGTTAGGGCACAAGTGCACATGAACTTGGTGGCTGCATCCCACGCTCTGAACGTGTGCCCTAGAAGGAGACGTAGAGAGTTGCATATGAGAGCAGGTAGGTGGCCCATCGAAGTGTGGCAGAGCTGTGGGCGTGGATGTCCAGGACTGGCACAGCAGGGGGAGTGGAAAATCAAGACTGAGGTGAAATGAGCGATGATGGCAGGGGTGGGGCTGAATGTAGCAGAAAAGGGATGCTGAGGTCTGGAATGAGGTGCAAAGGCATCTCAAGATCTCCACTTGCTCAGCTCTTTGGAACAAGGCCTGATGCTTTGTTATGTGTTTGTGCAGCTCCTAATACAATGGGACCCTACCGCGGTACAAACAACGATTATAATAGCCCCTCCTTGTTGGCGATTTGGGGATGACAAAGCCCTGGCTGGGATGATTTAGTTGGGGATTGGTCCTGCTTTGAGCAGGGGGTTGGACTAGATGACCTCGTGAGGTCCCTTCCAACCCTGATATTCTATGATTCTATGATCAACACCAATAAACCCAAGGTACAACAAACACAGAGTGATTTAGCTTAGGCCTAGGGTTGCCAATTTTGGCTGGATGTGTTCCTGGAGGTTTCATCACATGACATAATCTTTAATTAAAGACTAATCTTTCATTCCTGGAGCCCCTAGGACAATCCTGGAAGGTTGGCAACTGTACTTAGGCCTCCAGTTTACGGTTTTATTAAAACTGTTTAAGGTCTGGGCCCCTCCCTCCATCGTAAAAACTCCCGTGTGGTTGCCTCTGAAACAAGCCACCACTCTCCCCTCCCATATTCCAGCCTCTTTCCTGCCTTGCCCCTTGCCTGCTATTGATGAGAGGACACTACACAGTAACCAGGATAGAGGCTGCATACTGCTGTGTCTGATCAGAGGTTTGTGAGATGAGATCCAGCCGCTCTTTACCCCTTGCTGTGGGGCTGGGGAAGGGGCAGATGACAAGGCCACAAGGTTGTCTGAACGCATTGGGAACAATATGCAAATAGCCACATCGGTTTGTCTAAGGGGCACTCACTAGATTTAAAACTGTGTATCAATAATGATTCCTCGAGTTGATAAAGCCGCTGCTAAGGGATTCAGGGCCCAACGGCAAGGCTCCCTTGAAGTCAGTATGGTGGGACTGGGCCCTTCGTCCCGTTTTGAATCTGCGGAGAACCATTCAGAAATAGACCTGGATTTTCTGGGAATGGATTCACTCTTCATGATGCATCTGCCAAAGCGTCTAGAGGAATAAGTTTCAGGCCCTGGATCGCTCGTGAGCTACTTGCTTTGGGTCTGCATTTTGGGGAGATCCCAGTTCATGAACCACTGAGGGGAGAAAAACCCGCAGGCCTTTGTCCAAATGCAGGGCTTGCTCCTGCCGCTATAGAAGTCAGTAGGAAAACTCCCATTTGCCTGGCTGGGCCTTGGGCTGATGCCAGATCAGTGACGTCTGCATGGCTTGTATCAAGTGAACTCAATTTTATATAATGTAAAGAACCCACAGCCATTTGGAAACCCCCAGTTGAGGCCCCTGATCCATTCCCTGGGCCAGGGTCCCACAGAACATCGTTTTGACCAGTCTGTTGGTAAGTGGCTCAGGCAAGGGGCCCTCCGCCGGCTCAATGCTGTGAAACACTATGTACGTTTCTGCCAGAGACGCATGGGAAAAGCGCATTGAATACGTCGTCTTCACTGTGGCAAATGATGTCAGGGAATGACATACCCAAGGGGACGTGTTGTAACGGGACGTAATAGGATGAAATTAAGACCAGATAAATTTAGGCTGAATATCAGGGGAAATGCCCAACTGCAAGATCTGTTAGACAGAAGCACTATCTCCCAAGAGAAATGGCGGAAGCCCTGTCACTTCAGTCATTTAAAACTGGGCCCAACAAAGCACTGACTGGACTATACTCAAGGGCGTGGAACAATCATGCCCTGACCAAAGAGACCGTTAATGGTAAGATTTTCCCCCCCAGCTCTTGTATAAGCCAGGCAACCCCTGACTCCCACTGGAAGCCACAAGAGACATCGGTTAGAGCTGCTCAAATGAGTAACTGCTCCCCAGGCTTGGAGGCACTAAGTTGGCAAAATGGCACTTTCTTTTAAGGTGCCATCTTGTACTCCAGAATCTCAGCCTTTTTTTCTTTTTTAAAGTTAGTCTCTAGCTGTTCTGGTTGGGAAGAAAAATCTTCACAATGTGAAGCGAGTGTAACTAGTGCAGCGATATCTGCCTGAGTTTGCAGAGAGCCTGAAACAATAATTCTGAGAGGAGTGAACTACCCCATTCATTCCAATGGGTGCTAACTTCCATGAACAGAGATGATCATTTAAATGTCAGCATTAACAACTGTTCCACTGGTGATCAAAACTGGCTAGAAGTGAGAGGAATGTATTAGGAAGCCCTGCACAGCTGCCTATGAGTGGCATCTCCATTTGGTGTTTGGGAAAGTACCAGTACTTCCCCACCCCACACCTGACCACTGCTGCTCCCTAAAAGGTTCACAATCTGCCATATGGTTCTGTGATTGTCTCTAGCCTCAGGAGCAATAGGGATGACATATGTTGGGGAGGAGGGTTTAATTGCACTTTGAATAATGTGGTTTCTTGGGGCCTGGCTCTGTCCCTCCCCCCTGAGTGCTTTGTACTTCCCACTAAAATGAGCGGTTCTCCTGATGGATGCCGATACTGCTCAAGGTGAGTAAGGGCGGCAGGACCTGGCCCTTAGTCTGACATAGCTCTAATCACTGGGCACAGTGCAGGTGTGCTCCCTGTTTATGGAAGGTCTATTCTGAGATCAGCTCTCCCACCCTCACTGTAAATGCAATGGGTGGTTGAATCTTGCCCCATTCGCACTTTAATTTCCAGGGTTCTGTTTCCTTAGGGTGACCAGAAAAGAACCACAAGAAATGACTCTCTCTGTCCACTGCAGCCCTGCTCCTAGGAGTCCTTCACCACGGAAGAACCTCTCCATGTCCCGGATGACAACCCAAGCAGGGACAGTCCCTGAAAGTGCTGTGTGATGCCAGCCCCAGTGCATGCTGGGACAGAGACCTGGGACACAAGATGCCTTCCTGTGCTTAACTTGTAAGGAAAGAGAAGCCGGGGCTCAAAGTTTTTTTTAACTTTCGTAACCTGCCATGGCAAGCCCAGAGGTGCCGGGGCTCTGAACTGCCAAGCCCAGAGATGCCGGGGCTCAGCCCTGGCACAAATGAAGCACTGATGCTCTCCCCTTATGGGGTAAAGCTCTGCAGCCCCCAGCTCTCCTGGCTGCTCTCCTGCAATCCTGTAAGATCTCAGCACTCCGAAACCGAGCGCCAACCAACATGCCGGGCCACCTTGTGGTGCACACAGCTCACTGCACCATGGCAGCCTTGGGGGGAGAAGGCAGCACCAGACGGAGGGATGATCTTTCCCATTCCACGGTGCTCGCCTTTGGAGAGAGGTCAGGAGCAAAAAGGAGCATCCCCGCCCCTCCACCAGTAACTGGCATCCCCTTCACCTCTGTGCCTGGGACACCTGGGGAACGGAGGCAGCTTGGCTGCAGAGTCAGAGCCGTGGGCATTAATAGCACAGAGAGAATCTATTTTTAACTTTGATAGATGAGAGCTTATTTCCCCTCTCTTGTAATGTTCATTATTCTGATTGTGCAGCGAAGCTGTGTCAGCCCCAAGGCTCCCGCTCCCTGCACCAGAGAGAGGCCCGGCCCCGTCAGAGGCGACCAGCCTCGGACACCATGGGGTGCGGCGGAGGGGACAGAACCTGGGAGCAGGTGGAGGAATTGCCAGGCCTCCCGAGAGGGGACCCTCGTGGCTCGGGGGTGAGGAAAGGCACCTCTAGGCCACCCGTCCAAGTAAGCAGCGGCTGACGGTTGTTACCATCAGAGGGCTCTTTGGTGACCTACGTGCAATGAGTTTGGGGGGGTCTCAGCCCAGTTCCCTGTGGACAGGTGTCCCAAGTGTCAATACCCGGCTCCACTGTTGGCCCTCTTCACAAAGAGGCTGAGCGTTGAACAGACCATGGAAACTGCATGGCACATCTAGCAGGGGTCCCTCTGGTCAGGGCTGGGCACGTAATACCAGGGGTTCTGGAGGAAACAGCATTCAAAGGCCATGAAGCAGACCTGTGGGGTTTGGTCTGTCTTTTGATTTCCCCCACATGTGCATGTGACAATCAGTGTCGTCCCCCCCCCCGCCACTGCAGGAACTCTCACCCCCACATCAGTCATGTCCCATGCTTCCCAACAGGCCCATGTTTCGTGGGACAGTCTCGCTTTGACCCCCCTGACCCAAATGAAGAGGCTTCTGTCCCATGGCAATGGTTGGGCTTGGTGCTCTGTTCTGGGAGTTGCAAACTAGCTCCTGGAGCAGGGGGGGGTCTCACTGCCACTCATTCAAACTTGGCCCAGCTGCCCTGCCGGGGGCCGAGAGCGGGGAGAGGGCCAAGGCAAACAGGGCGGGTGCTGCAGGACGGGAGGCAGGATGATCTGCTGGGCTGTGAGAAAACTGCCAGCTCCAGAGCCCAGCCCAGCCTCCTGCAGGAGCCCTGAATGGCTGCCCTGTCCCATGTGGCAGGGCAAAGGGAAGGCAGCCAGCCAAAGGGGTTTTCTTCCCCGGCAGGGCTAGAGATTCTTGGTCATCGCCAGCCAGGCACCCGCCTGGCCTGAAATCCTGTCACTCCCTGAGACACAGCGAGAGCTGGCAACACCGAACTCAGCAGAGGGCCTGATCTCCAGCACCCTCACCCTTGAGGCACCTTCTAAAAATGGATCTGTAGCCACCTGCTGAAAATACCAGGCTGCCCCCCAGCCATGTGGCTAGTGCTCTGTGCTTCCAGGCCAGGGAAAATCCAGGCCACCAGCCCTCTGGACGCAGCACGCTCCGCCCCTGAGGGAGGTAGGGAACAAGTGGCCTGGCACTGCAGCCGCTTTTCAGCCAGGGGACGGGGAAGGAAATGACCAGCGCGGCAGGGGAGTCCTCAGAAGAAAGTGACCGACGATCTGGGCTATCCAGCGTCTTCCCAGGATGTCCTGTGTCTCTAGAGCCTATGATCACTCCTTCCCTAAGCCCGCCCCCCGTTCCTGGGGTGGGTTCGCCCACGCACGCCTCCTGCTCCGCACCGGGCTGCCGACCCCATCGAGCCGTCTCCTCGGTTCGCGGCCGTCCCCTCTGTAAACGCACAGCACTTGGGTAGCCTGAGCAACTTCTTGCATTTTTCTTGCCCCTCCACCCCTGGTATCTGTGACACTAGTGCAATGCCAGCCCTGGATTTGTAAGCAGCAGCCCTCCAGTCGGCCCATCCGTCTTTATGAAATTTGGCAGGACTAGCTGCGTGCTGGCTTGCTCCGCGCCGAGCACAGACTGAATGTGAAGGGGGGGGGATCGGCGTGAGGCACGCTCACCCCTTAATGGGACCGGATGAGGCCATCATGAGCGTCTCAAGGCGAGACCGAGCTGCTGTAATGTGATGTGATGTGCCCTGGGGTGTGGTGGTGAGGAGGGGGACGCAGGGCCTTGCCCGGTTTCTGGGGGAAAGTGGTCCCCACTGAATCCTCCTGCACACTGATGAAGAGGAAGGGTGCTGGCTGGTCACCGATTAGTTGGCTGCAGAACCATTAGGCAGTTGCCATGACCAGCCACGGTCCCTTTAACCGGAGTCGGCCTGGCTGCTTTTACCAGCTGGGAGCGGCACGCTAGATTTCTGGGGCTCAGATGTGCACTCCTGTGGCTGAGGGGTGGGTCCAGGGAGCTGAATCGCAGACCTTTGCTTCCGGGTCCACTGCCAGAGCAGAAAGTGCAGCCACACTCCTGTGCGGGGCTGGAGGCTGTCCCCGTCCCCATGTATCCTCGGGCGAGGGAGGAAGAAAGCGAGAACATCAGGCCTACTCGGATCCCTCCTGCCAGGCTCATCCTGGCTTTGCCATATGCCTTTAACCCTTTGTGCTGAGTCCTGCAGGGTGGGACCCGGCTGTCCTCACCCCCCCGTTACTGGAATTTGTCTATCAGCCACTCCCCAGCACCCCACAGACAGGGGGTGACTTGAGGCCACCGGGGGCTTTATGTGGCAGCTGAGCACTCCCCATGCTTTCCCGAGTGCAGCTGAAAGGGCGTCTCATTACATAAGAGAAAAGTCCAAGGATTTTATTGATTGTCCCTCAGCCGGAGAAATGTCCTGCTCTAACAGCCTTAAAGTGCTGTCAAGAGACCCAGCGGAGAGCCTGGCTGGGCTTGCTGCAGGGAGGGGGGAAGTAATAACATGATGAAAGCAGAGAATGAAATCTAAAAAGGGTTGGGTAATATGGAGCTGTGGGTTGGGTTTTTTGTTGTTGTTTTTTTTTCCTCTCTAGATTTCTTTCCACCAGGCCTTGGACTGCCGCCAGCTCTCCGACCTAATCGTTTAAAGTCCTGTAGCCAATTTCCATGTTGTCCAGCCACATAATTATATTTATGGTTAAAGTGAGAGAGTGAAACAGCCGGCTGGCGAATGGGGGGGACCTTTGTGTTGTATCTCGGGAGGAGGGGCGGGGGGGGGGGAGAGAAGGGGAGGTAAAAATAAACATGACCAGGGAAATGGGGAAAGACTAACTGGGCTGGGGGAGATGTTGGTTTATTTGATAAATGTTTTACTGTAGGGAATAGGTTCCCACCCCCCTCCAGATTAAAGGGCTTGAACCACATTGTGTTCTCTCTTGATTCTACCCCATTGACTTCAGTGGGGCTACTCTGCATTGCTGTCTGTATCTCTAAGGCTTGTCTATACACACACGTTGTACTGCAGGATGGGTCAAGTGGTCCAATCCTCCCTAGCCTGGCTGCAGTTATAGTGGTATAAAGGATGCTTATAACAGTATAGTTTATTCCCACAGGACAGGGGACTAAACTGTATGGGCAGAAGGAACCTTTACAACAGTCTAACTGCATGCACCCTTGGGGTTGTGTCAATTTAACTAAGTGGGTGGAAAATCATCCCCCTAACTGAGATAGTTACATGAATTCAAAAACTGTGAGTAGAACAAGTTTTAAACAGAATTTAGCCCAGAGATTAGAGACATGCTCCAAGCACAGCTGGATCTGGATTTTGAAAATCCTCCTAGGTCAGGATTGTTTGTATCCAAGCCCAATAATATTAATCATAATTAATAAAACCTAACAAACCCCAATAGTAATTCATAAGTTGCAATAATTCACAATCATTATCCATGCTGATATTTAGATTACTTAGCAATTTTGAAATTGCATGCACACATGAGGTACATAAAATGTACATAAGTTCATCACGCAAGGAAGAGCTGTGTGCAGTTTGAAAGCTTGTCTCTCTCACCAACAAATAAAAGATATTACCGGTCCAATATATATATGGTCCAATGGCACTCACCTTGTCTCTCATCATCATATAGTTCATGGCATACAGTTGTGTTATGTTATTTCAGATCTATTTCTGCAAATTATTATGGAGCAAAACCTACACCCCTCACTTAGGCTAAACTCCTGTTGAATTATATAAATAACAATATTTAGATCTTCTGGACTGAGCCAGAGCCCACTGAAAGCAATAGAATGACTCCCGTTGACTTCAATTCACTTTGGATCAAGCCCATACAGAGCTTTTCATCCAGAGATCTCAAAGTGCTTTTACACAGGAAACACTTTGCATTATCTGACTTCAGGGTTGGTCCTTGGGAATGCATTAGCAGAGTAAAGAGAGAGAAATAGATGCATGCTGGGGTGGAGGGAGATCAGAGCTGAGCTGGTGATGCCAAGTTTGGCCCTGCCTCTGAACTTTTCCAGACTCTCCCAGGGTTTTGAGCTGGTGTGGGTTATAATGCCCCACCTCTGATGAAATGGTGAAGGTAAATAAGCTGCTGTAGAGGAGTGGGGAAAGTCCACAAGAGAGAGGGGAGAAATAAACGGGAAGAAGAGAAATAAAGAGAACACTGAGAAACCCACCACCTTCTGCTCCAAGTGCAAGGTGCCTTTCTGGGACCCTGCCTTCTCCTACATAAACACAACATGTATATTAAAAATAAACTCATTAAAAAAAACCCTACCCAAACAAGGCTCTCCACTGCACTCGCTCCTTCCTGGGGGGAGGATGAGAGAACAAACAACTCTTGACAGATGTGTAGTCACTTTGATTCAGGCACAGCTGGAACGGGGGGGGGGGGAGCTGGATTCCGGTGCTGAGCATGGCGCCAGACCCCAGAGAGACTGTCATTTGGATCCTGCACAGAGTGGTGTACAGTGGAAAGGTTAGGGGGTAAGGGGGGGGAATGGTGTATGGGGGGGCACCAAGCCAAGGAAAGTGAAATCAGAAAAAAGGTGGAAATGAGAAGGAGGGGGAAGAAAATCACTTAATCAGTGCAGGAATTTGTGGGTGAAATTCTATGGCCTGGCTCTGTTCCTAGGGGCACAAGAGGTGGAGTGGGCTACATAGTGAGACGGGTTCCTCCCCCCGGCTTTAAAATCCAGGAAATAGGCAAAGATGGGGGCGTGGGGTCCAGCATAGGGGGAGGGGAGCCAGGCAAGGCCATGGAAGGGGGAGGTTTCCCCATTTCATTTGGATTTTTGAGTCTAGGCAAATTTTGCAAAACTACCTGTCAGGTGTCGCAAGTCACCACTAAAGACAGGACGCCTGGGGGGGGGGGGAGACCTGAGCCCCCAAACAAGTCAAACAAAGCCAAACAGACATCTCGGCGTTTCCAAGTCCCCCGGCCCACGTGTGAGTCCTGGCCCGGGGCCTGCCTCCCACGGGGAAAGGCTCCGTCCTGCAGAAATGTCCCCTCGGCCCCCCGTCCTGTCTGCGGCGCCTTTCGCCCCGTGACCCGCCCAAATACGCCCCCGCTCGCCCCCCCCCCCCAACCCCTCCTCAATAAACCCCGTCGGAAATCAACCTCCTCCCCCAGTCGGGAGAAATAAAGCAACAAACTGACCCCCCCCCCGGATCCTTTCCCCGAGCAGAGCCAGAGACTCCAGGAAAATCCACTCAGGACTTTGCTCCCGCAAGGCGCCCAGATGCTACGGGGACGGGCGGCGAGCTAGCTCTCTCCCCCGCCCCTCCCCAGCCAGGCGGCTCCCATGGGCCCGCGGCCAAGTCATGACAGGCCCGGCTGTTGCTTCCCCGCAGCCGCGGCGGAGCCAGCCCGGGCCGGGCACGGGAGGCGAACCGGCGGCAGCGGGGAGCGGGTCTCCGGGCGGAGTCGGGGGAGTTGCCGTTCGCGGGAGGAGGGAGGGTGGGCGCCCGAGGCTCGCTCGCTGCGGGTTGGGAGCCAGCCCCTGTCAAACGGCGGGGAAAGCACCGGCAGGCAGCCGCTAGCCAGGAAACCACCAGGAGAGGAGGGGCAACAAAACCCACCCTCCTCCTCGCCCAGCCTGCGCTCGCCAAGTGCCCAGCGGAGCGGCGGAGAAACTCCCCCGTCCCCGGCAGGAGCGGAGCGGCGCCCCCAGGAGACCCGATGAGACTTGCCCCGTGATGGGTCCCCCCGCATCCTCCCGAGCCCCCGTGCGGGCGAACGCTCCAGGGAGCGAGGAAGAGTTGGAAGCTCAATTCACCTGAGGCTGGATCTCTTGGGGGGGAGGGAGGGGGGTTGTTGGGATTTTTTTTGGGGGGAGGGGGAAACATTGTGGGGGGGGGACCAACCCTCTCTTTTATTTTTGGAGGGGAGGAAGAAGGTTTTTGTGGTTGGAATGGAGGGATTGGTCCTCTACCTGCGCCAGTCCTGGCCCAAAGCCGCGCAGACCTGGGGTTCCTTACCAGCCAACTGGCCAGGACTTCCAGCATAAGATCTGGGATTTGGGGCTCTCCATGCACTGAGAGGTAAGCGACTGCTCTAGCAACAGACTGCCTGAAAGAGACAGGGAGACGCAGCTGCGGTGGTCCTGTAGCTCTGCCTAATCCTAAAGCAGGGGCGGGGGGAGGAACAGCAGTTTCAGGGACACTCCAGCACCCAGTGAAGGCTGCACAGGCTGGCCCTTGCAGCCCAAAATGTGTGTGTTAAAATAGTCACGGGAAGGGGAGGGGGAAGTTTTGCAGCAACCAACAACCTCTCTAGTGCCCTGTAGGTGTTTGGGTTCCCTAAGATTGCTTTGCCAAGGTTGCTGGAGAGGTTACAGTCCTGGGCAGATTACAGAGAACGGCTGGCTGTGGGTTGCAGTAGTGTGCCAGATGCTGATTCCTGGCTTGGTTTGCTCTCTGTCCCTCCCAACCCTTGCTCTTTTGCGGTTGAGCTTGTGAGGCCGACCTTCGGCTTTGAAACTTTGCCTTTTGCTTCTGCTTTGGAACTTTCCACACAGTCTTTGTGAAATTCCTTGTGCCTATGCAATGCGCGCTCGGCCCGTTGGGTCCAAACCCCCGGAATTGTCTGTCCGAGATGGTGGCCAGCTTGTGACTCAATTGTGTCCGCGCGAGTGACTTTAAAAGAGAAATATTAAGCCACCGCCAGGTTTATTTTTAAAAAAGAAAAGAAAAAGCCACTGCACCACCCAAACCGTATCATCTCTCAGTGAGAACCAGTGGAGTAAAATTATTCTGAAAATGGGATATTATAAAGTGTCTTCAATTAGCACCCTCACATCTTACTCTCTCAGTGGATTAGAATACTTATATTTTTAGAAGTCACTCTTAATTATAACCCAAACAACACTAGGAAGGAAATGGAATGTATTTATCAGCATTAATTCCAGGACAGTTATGCAGTGTGAGTGTGATCACAAAACAGGCCCCCCCCCCATTTTGATTTCAAACCACCTGTTTTGTAGATGTATCTGCAGATTAAGTCTCTATTTTTGATGGCAGTTCTTAGAAAGAGCAGTGATAGCTTCGCTGTTTGCTAGTGTTACTTCGTTCTGGCTTTTAGAAAGAGTTAGTAGGCACAGGTGCCCCGAGCTGGGAAGTTTGGATCTGGATTCTTAACCCCCTTTCCCCAAAGTTTGGGGACTGTTTGGCGATGCCCATCTCTGATAGTTTAATGTTCAGAGGGGACAGTCAGACCTGGATCAAAAATCATCACATAATACACACACCCCCCAAAACCTAATGTCAGATTATATCAAAATATAAATACCACCTCCCTGCTTTAGTGATGGAATCGTCCAGATGAGGTGTTAATAGTTAGATGCTACCGTAATGGGTGTTCTATAGATACCTAAGATATGCAGCTAGAGAGATCACACCGTCAGAATGTGTAAGTACTAATTTTGTTCCTATCAAACTCCTTCCCTCCACTTTGAAAACTTTCCACTTGTGCGTTTCCTTTTAAAGTCCTCAGCACAGGTGAGATTATCCTCATTTTGATCTCTCTCTCTCTCTCTCTCTCTCACACACACACACACACTCCCATCCCGTGCTCCTCAGGCCTGGGTTAGAACAATCCACAAAATATGCTTACGTGATAAATAAAATATTGTATCCTCTTAGGTAGGCGCATTAGTGGGCATGCTTTTTTGTGTGTGCCCCCAGTGCTATGACACATTCTGAAACCCAGTGTGATCTCTGTTACTCCTTTCCTGAGGGAGTCGCATTCCTAGAAACTCAACAGCTGTGTTTTTGGAAATAATCCGGGAGGAATATGACAAATTCTACCTGGGGCCAGGGTGTTCCCTGCCCCTAACAGATGAGGGGCACTTTATCACTTTAGCATTTCCTGGGAACCAATGCATCCACTTTACCGAGTGAACTGCAGCACATTTCAATTGTGTTTGAAAACGCTTTGTAGTCAGACACACGCAAAGGAATGAAAGATTCAACTTCAGGTTTGCTTTTGTCACTTTGGAGGGCCGGCTGATGCTTAAACATCTCGCCGCTCCCTTAGCAGAGCATATGTTAAAAGGTGGCCCTCCGCAGATAAACTTGTAAATCAGTGTAAAGAAATTAGATGCAGAGTTTAAAAATTATGTGTTGTCAGGCTGACTAATGTGTGGGTATAGTGTGTGTGTATATATATAATTAGGCACCGCAGATACCAAGCATGTGTCTATAGCATGTATCTGGAGAGACCAAGGAAAAGTTTTGTCATTAGGAAGGGCAGTTTTTGCAGTGACTGTTCTATCCCTTCATTTCTTCTCTCTCCTCAGTGAAATCTTTACTAGTAGAATGTGTCCATAGCAGTCATTACATAAGCAAGGAAGGCAGCATGGTCCAATGGTTAGGGCTCAACGTCTGTTCTAGAGCCCACTCTGCTAGTGACTCGCTGTACTTGACCTTGGGAAAATCACTTCACCTCTTTCTCCCTCAGTTTCCCCATCCCCAATAGTGCAGGGTTGGTGAGGCTGACCCAGTTTTGTGGAGCGCTTTGAGGTCTCCCATCTGGATGACAGGTGTTGTGTAACTGCTGCACAGAATTAGCATGATGCCAGATGCTGGAGCGAAACAAGGAGATGGAGGTGACAACTTTCTCAAAGGGAATGGATCCTGGTCTGGAATCCTTCACCTCTCCAAGCCTGGAGGCTGTCTGTGTGTGTGGACGCGCCTGGGAGTTTGTTCAGCGTGCAAAGAAAAGGAATCTCAGAAGAGAGAGGATTCTGGACAGGGCTGGGGCATTTGGACCCACTGGGACTGGGTTCAGCCCCATCTCTAGAGTCTCTTGCATTGGCTTTTTGGCTAAGGTCCAGCATAGTATCAGTTTAATAGGGTGTGTAATCTGCCCCGCATCCTGCCCCAGAAAGGGACAGACCTCATGAGCAAACCTGTCTTGCCCATTTCTAGTGTCCTGGCTCTCTGGCTGGGGAGGAAGAGAAAGAAGAAAACAGCTTGGTTTGTTTGTATTATTGTGCCTACAGTTCACCTGGGTCCAGGACGAGGTGGGGATATGGCCTGGGTCCCAAAATGCCCTCTGTGAAACAGGGAAACTGAGCAGTGAGAGCTTGGGGAGGCTGGCTGCATTAGCTGTGTTTTGCTGTGCAGTGTCTATTGTGGCCTGCAACGCACCACCAACCCTATAACAGGTGCAAGGGTGGCCCCATCCCAGCATCCTCATCAACAAGTGGGCCCTGAGCTGGATGGCTCCTGGCAGGGAGCACCTTTGACTCTTAATGACTTCAGTGGCAGTCGGCTGGGACAGGGCAGGGTTTGTTCTAGCAAGAGGAGAGACTCCTGTCTTTGCATATGTCCCTCTCCCTAGCCTTGAGCCCTGGCTGCCTTGCTCCAACCTCTCCCCATGTGTCCTTTCTCTGACCTGTCCGGTGCTGAAAGCAGCCACACCATGTTTGTGGACCCAGGGCCCAGCTGTTCTCATTGCAGAGTGAAGGAAGCAGGTCCCAGCAGAGAGACGAGGAGCAAAGAGAGCTGGCTGGGCTAAAGGGAACTGCCAAGCCACCGGCAAGTCAATGCCGAGCCTGAGGGGCTGGTGATACCATTTTTAGGCATCAAACCGACATGCCGCTTCCCAAACTGAAATCCACTAGGAGCACGGAGCAGATGGCGAAAGAGAGGCAGTGTGGTGTGGTGGTTAGAGCAGGGGACAGTCAGTCAGGACACCTGTGTTGTATACTCAGCTCTGCCATCAACTCTCTCGATGACCATGGACATGTCACATTGCCTCCTGGTGCCTCAGTTTCCCCACTAGTAAAAATGGGGGTGATTATATCGCAGCAGGGCTGGGGTGCACAGTGAGTTACCACTTGTAAAGTGCTCTGAGATTCCCCAGGTAGGAGTCACTTGAAGTGCCAAGAAAAAATGTTTCAGCTTTATTCTGAATTATTTATTATCACTCCTTTAATTATCGATTTATAAATAAATATCCCTGGGATCAATACTTGGATCTTCTTGAACCCCTGACCAGAAATGAGCAGATACAGACCAAAGGTGTCCAGAGAGGAAGGGGGAGCAGGAAGAGGAGACGGGTACACCTTTTCCATTGCTTTGGAGGGATTCTTTTTGTCAAGCTGCACTGGGAAGGAGCGTGCTGCAGGAAGCTGTCTGCCAGCTGTTCCTGTCCTGTGGTGGCATTCCTCTGCCGGCGCAGCGTAACCTCAGGCAGGCACGTATGGCACTGACGGATCTTCCTCTTGCTGAGAAAGGCCCCCCCACCTCTTTGCAGGCTGGACGGTGCAGAGGGATGGCAGCCTGACAGAGGAGTTAGCCTGATTCTGTGGCACTGGGGGTGAGGGCATATGTCCTTAGGGGGAAAACAGCAGCAGGTCACCCTTGCCAATTCCAAACCATACCACCCGCCATCGTCCGGCAGGGCAACTGTCAGAGGCAGCTTGGAAGCATCCTTCACCTTTTGGTCCTTGAGCGCTGAATGTCAGACCGGCTACTTCCTCCGGCTTGGCTGCCATCCTGCTTAGCACAGACGAGTGAGGTAACCTGGCCAGTGCTGGAGCAGGCATCAGGATTAGAACTGAGCAGTTCCTGGTGCCCAGGGCTGTGTTCAGGCCACTAGACCACACTCCTCTTGCTGCCTTGCAGCGTCCTGACCGTATTCTAGCCACCTGAATGGGTGACGTAGCAGGGGTGGGAGTGCTGATTGTGGGAGAGGCAATACCCCGACCCCATGGGCCAGTTGCTCCCTGCTTCATGAGTTACCTCAAGTATTGAGTCCTGGAAACCCAGGTGAGAGAGCACTGGCTGTTTGGTTGCGTCAGGACATTGGTGCAATGGTAAAGTGAGGGTTTAGCTGACTCAAATGAACAGAGAGGACCTGGGTGAGGGGCCAGTTGCCCTTCGCTTGCCCACAGTGTACCCCAATAAAAACCTCCTCTAAGCATTGCAAATGTCACTTGTCACCTTTAAGACTCTGCCCTCTGGGAAAAAAGCCGCTCCCAGGTGTTACACTATTGCAACCTGGAGATCTGAATGTCTCCTGCATGCAGCATCCTGGACGCACCCAGGTATGTCTGCAGCACGACATGGAGAGGTTGCATACCCCAAATCAGTTCAGGATTCAACGCTGGCCTGCAAGCTTGGCAAGAACCTGGCTCAGCCCCTGGTAATCAGGCTGCCTCCTCAGTTCCGGGATGGGTGGCAACCCATGTGTCCCAGACCCTAGGAAGTCAGCTAACCTTACATAACGTACATGCTGCAGGCATACTGGGCATGTTAAAGGCAGAGCTGCAGCCTGGGCTGAGTTTCCCTGGATTTGGGAGTGGGTTCGGGGGAGCCCTGTCTGTTTGCAGGGACTGTTGTCTCACGACTGGAGTAGCTAGCCAGGTTCTACTCCCAGCCCTGCCACTCACATGCTTTGTGACCACTGGAGAAGAAATCACTTAAGCTCTGTGAGCCCCTTTGAAGAGGGGGGTAAAAGTGCTTTGAGATCCTTACCAACGGGTGCTAGCTAAATGCAACATTCATTAGTACAGGGGAGAGCTTTGTACAAGGACCTTGCTGTAGTTAATAAACATGAGTTACTCCTGTGAGGCAGGTGGGGCTGATCCCCATTCTACAGAGAGAGGAACAGAGGCAGAAGGTGGCTCGGGGGTTGCAGCCAGGGGCAGAGTCAAGAATTAGAGCCCAGAAGCCTTGGCTCTCTGTCTCCCACAGGAGCACCCATTCCCAGGTGTGTGGTCTGTGTGCATCTGGAGCAGCGGAGCCCTGAGATGCACCTTGGCAGCTTGGCCTGGAAGGAAATACAGGTCTTGAACTTTGCTGCGTGGTTTATGAACCTAGGTTACACTGGGCCTGAAATCTTAGCAGCAGCATCCTGCCCCAGATGCAGAGAGAAGGCAGCGACACAGCCAGCCTCTTCCACGGGTTGCTTTGTGCCGTGCTCGGGAGGGAGTCAGCGCGGATCAGGAAAGAGAGAATGGTAGGGACTCCCTTACCAGATCCAGCTGATGCCTGTGGCCTGGCCTGGCGCTGGGGGAGTAAGTATGAATGATTTGAATTAAGTGGCTAGTACTCACCTGTGACCCTTCCCAGACTGTGGCCTGGCCAGGCTCTGCAGGGCTTGGAAAGGGCCAGGCAGGATGGAAGGCGGGGCAGAGGGGAGTGAAAAAAGGCAGCCTGGGAATGAGTGGGAGGGGAGAGCGGTCTAATGCAGTGTTTCTTAATGACCGGTTCGTGGACCGGTGCCGGTCCCAGAGATCACCCTGACGCTGTTAAGAAGGCAGCAAACTGCTCCCTGGTATCAAAAAGGCAGAGAAACACTGGTCTACTGCGTGTGCTTGGACGAGGGGCAAGGGGTCACAGTTCAGGCAGCACTCCAGGGCAGTGCCTCCAGCAGAGCGGGGATGCAGGGACTGGTCTGATCATCAGTGTGCGTCATCCTCAGACCTCAGGGCATGCTGCTAAAACAGCCCACCCCGGTTTATGGGGCCCACCCCACAAGCAGCCCTAGCTCCCCACTCCCCACCCCCTTTCCCTAGATTCCCGCAGTTCGCTCTCTCCTGCCCCTATTTTCTGCCGTACATGCTCCAGCGAAGCAGGTCAGGGGGAAAAGGCACGAATGCCAAGATCCTTTTGGGGTGGGGGGAGTGCCAGGATTCAGGCTCTCTGAGCCGTGGCTTCCTCCGAGAGCTGGGCTGCAGCTGGTGTTCTCTGTGTGCGCCGTTTCGGCTCCCTTTCTGCCCGGTGCTGTGACTCAACACCCGTGACTGCCATCACACCGTGACTCTGTGCCCACTGTCTGACGGCATTGTGCCAGGACTCGGTCCTAGGGAGCACCCTCCTGCCACGAGCGTTCCCGGGTCAGCAGGCTGGAAGGAGCAGTGGAGTGGTGTCCTGCATGGAGTGTGTTGACCAGGCTTGTGGCTAGATGCACTGTGCCGTGTGGAGAGCCTGAAGCCAGGAACACAGACGCAAAGGGCAGGGCAGTGACAGGAAGGGTCAGCCGAATTACCTCAGGATTTAGGGCTGGAATTCCACACTGTTCCAGGAAGTATTTAATTCTCCAAATCCCATCTTGCACGGGGAGCTTGGGCAGCCATTCCACCTCTGCCACGGAACTGTCCGCTGCCCCCCACTCACTCGCTGCCTGTCTCCCCGGGGAGAAAGGAGGCACCTCTTTGCAGTGCTCCCAAGAGTTGAGAGAGGCTGTGTGGGCCAGGATGCCAGGGTTTGCCAGGCACCTAGATTGCTGAGAGCAGCCACGTTTTCTGGGGAAGAGCTCAGAGCTCTCAGAGGGGCTGCTCAGGGGTGGCTGAACCTGGGGACATGAAAGTGACTGGCACTTACCCCAGTAAAGATTGTTTAATTTTTGTCAATCAAAACTTGATCGTGTCCTATCGTGGGACATGCCGCAACAGACACGTGAATGGACATGTATTGGACTGGCAAGATGGGACAGACCTAGGGCATAATTGTCCCCTGGCTGGCACCTTGTTTCATCACTAATGCCTGAGTGAAGCGGGCAGGAGGTGCCTCCAGAGCAGGAAGTTGTCATTGCAGCCGGGGCTTTGCACGGGTGTAAATGACTATGTGTTGCCAAGTGGTGAAGATCCAGGCCCAAACTATCACAGCAGCTGCAAGGAGCCAGAAGATTTTTCTTTCTAAGATTCAATGTTGCCGGCATCAAAATGTGAGTCCCCTTTCTCGTGTGCTCAGGGGAGGAGAAGAGACCAAAATGAACCCCTTAAACAGGTCTGGTTCTCCTCTCACTGACACCTGTGTAAATCAGGAGTTACTCTACTAACATCAGTGGGTCTAATTCTGTATTTCTCTGCCCCCGTGTAGTCAAGTACACCAGTGCACTGGGTGTGTGTGTGTGTGTGTCTGAGATGCTACCACATCAGACTGGTAGCATTGCACACTCACTTTGCATTGGTGTATAAGTTTACACAGAGGCCCAGAGGACTTAGATCAACGTAAATGGGCTGCAAGAGAGAAGAGAATCCAGCCCATAATGACTGGATTGCACTTCAGTCTATTTACTAAAAAGAAAAGGAGGACTTGTGGCACCTTAGAGACTAACCAATTTATTTGAGCATAAGCTTTTGTGAGCTGCAGCTCATGAATGCATCCGATTCTAAGGTGCCCCAAGTACTCCTTTTCTCTTTGCGAATACAGACTAACACGGCTGTTACTCTGAAACCAGTCTATTTACTGAATCCCCACTTGGTCTCTGGTGCAGAGTTAGAATTAAACTATCTATTTATTTGTGGCTATGAAATTCCAGCTTGTGCGCTAGGTGGTCCAGGGAGTTAATACACTAGGCCAGACGTCAAGGAGGGAGGGGAAAAACAACAGCTCACAAACCAAGCTCCATCCCATGCCAAAAGGAGATGCTGGTCACAATTGCCCTCCCTTGTATAAGTGCAACTCTCCTTTGTGCTACGCTTTGATCAGCAGTGAACTAGTCAATGATGTTGACATTCAACTTTTTAGTGCGAGGTTTCAGAATCAGCCACCCTTGAAATGGAGAGGGGATCTCAGAGCTATTGTTCCAGGCAGGCTGCAGACTCAGGCAAACCCCACCCCATCTGTTACACTTGGTGCCCATGTTCAAGGTTTTCTTTGCCCACACAAAGGCCAGGGCCTTAGACTTCATTTTCAATTAAAGCTGAGATGCAATAGCACAAGATGGTGGGCTCTAGGAAAAGGTACAGCTATGATGAGCCATCAAGCATTTTGACCCCTTTCCTGTCTGCCAGCCTGGGGTCCACCTGATTCAGATAAACAAGGGTATCCTTGGGGGATGTTTGTCAGGGGTGCAAAAGCACTATGCATCTTAGCATGCTGGCTCAGCTGCTCACCACACCTTTAGCATCATGCACCTCGGGGTAGATGGGGCCTGTAAAGGAGTGGACTCACCCCTGCAGCGCCTCCTGCTGGTCATTGGGAATTAGCTCTTTTCCAGCCTGGAGCACCCTCGGCAGGCCGGTGATCCTCAGAACTCTGGCCCCCGTGTCCCTCACAGACCCCGGTGCCCCTTTCTCTGGGGTTCTGCCCCCTGGCAGTAACTCCACACTCTGCCTCTGGGTCTCCCCTTCCTGGGGAACCCCCAACTCACTATGCCCACCTTGACTCAGTCTGGGCTACTACCAGTCATCGCCAAGCCCCTGCACCCTGAGGCAGACGGCAGTGTAAAGGCCACTCATCATAGGCAAGGGGGTTCGGACCTGCTGCCTTCCTCTGCCTCCCAGTACCTCTATGGGCCGTGGACCAGGCCCTACAGCCTGGGGAGTTGACAGCCTGGAGTACCCCCGCTCAGCCTGCTCCTTCCCCAGCACGGCACAGCACCACCCTCAGTACCCTGTCAGGCAGGCAGCTAGACCCTGCTCTCTCCCAGCCTCAAGAGAGACTCCTTGGGCCGCTGGCTCACAGCCTTTTCATACAGGCCAGCTGGGGCCTGACTGGGGCGTGGCCCAGCTGTGGCTGCTTCCCCATAACGCTGCGTGCCTGCCCTACTCCCGGCTCTAGCCAGTCCTATCAAGTCTCTCACTCTGATATATGCCGAAATTCATCGAAACGTGAAAAGCCAAGCAGCCGGTTTACCCTGTGGAGCAATGTGAGGAATGCACACCCAGCCTCCCATAGCTGTATGACACGCCACCCTTCCCATTCCCTCCCCATGCCATATGTCGGGCAGCCTCTCCCCTTTCCCCTTTGTTCTGTTTCCCCCGGTGTGGATTAGGGAGTTGGCCATCAAATGGAAGGTGCATGGGCTGAGCTGCATGGGACTCAGCATTCTAAATCCCTGTATTACCTACGTACAGACACACTGATCAAATGCGTGGGACATCAGGACAGAACCCAGGACCTCTGGTTCCAGAGACACAGGCCTCTACCCCTTGAGCTAAAGGAAAGCTCCCTCAGCTGGAGCTAGCAGTTGATCCCTTACTCCCTCTTTAGCGGGTCAGCCATTAGGCAATGACATGATCACAAACCCTGAGCCAGCACATTACAGCAGGACTGGAATAGCAAGGGGCCTTGCACGTCAGGATTGAGGTGAATAGGCACAGGTGTGGGAGGGGACGTAAAGGTCAGGAGTGGCATACGTGGGTGTGTTGCAGGTGGTTGTTGAGTCACGCTGGCAGGGCTCTGGGGGTGTTGCTGAGTAGCTCTCTCACTCCCTGCCTGCTTTATATCTCGCTCAGTCACTGCTCTCAGTCCCTGCTTTCCCTAGGTAATAAAATGCACTGAGAATGCAAAGAGGACAGCATCCCAGAGAAGGGGAAATCAATGCCTGGGAGTGAAACCCCGTTCCTCCTCTGTGTCGCTGATCCTTCCCCTTCTCTTCTTCCAAGAAGCTTTACTCCTCCAGCGTAATGGCTGCTCCCATCCCAGGAGCTGGCCAGCAGGAAATGCTGTCACATTAGCATGAAAGCCCCCTGGAGAGGGACACTACCAAAGCTCCAGAGAGGAACAAGCCAGGCTCCTTCTCTCCCACCTCCAGCTTCATGTGGAGTATGCTACCGTCTTCTTATCAAGCAAGGGTTCGCTAAACTGAACTGATAAGGAACAAAGGCTTCCGTGGTCTAATAATCTCTACTCTGCTGGTGTGGAAAATCACAGCATTGTCTGCTCCCTGAAAGGCTCTGGGGGACTTTGGTTCTTCTTTGGGACACTGCTAGAAATAAACCATCAAAACAAATGCCAGGAAAATAAGGTTTCAATAGCAGCTTCCTTTTCCAAGCCAGCACAGGGCTTTGCAAGGCTCTCAGACTGTGGATCTCCCAGCCCAGGGCGGGATCATTTCTAACAGCGTCTTCTGTGAGGTTATGACATTCCCACCGACCCAGAGTCATGGCAGCCAAGTCTGCTGGAGAAGCTGCAGTTTCTTCCCGCTAAGAACCAGTCCAAAAGACATAGCAGCCCGAACCAAATCCAGCACCTCCCTCCCTAACCACCACATCCACTCACTAAATGCTGCTCAGGTACCATCAGATTCAAAAGTGCTGATGAAAGGGGCTGGCTCAGTTGCGGGGATGATGTCCATAGAGCAGCAGGTACCTGCATGCTGCCCTGCAACTAAGGTTCAGCCTATGGGCCCACCTTTAAAAATGACAGTGGAGTTCAGTCTGCGTGGCCCATGCAAATGTTGGCCTTCTGCTGAGCCTGTCAGCAATGGAGCCCTCAGGGATGCCAGAGGTGCTGCTGGCGGCTTTGCTAGGATAACTGTCCACGGCTGGCCTGAGACCCCCTGCAACTCATCTCACACTGAGGCCATCACACATCTGTTAGACAGGAATCCATGCATTAAAGGTTGCATCTGCCAGTTTGCCAGAGACTGTAGTTACATTATAGATGCACTCTGATTAAAGTGAAAATATAGCGTGTAACCCATGGAGTTAACCTCCCAGTTGTAGGATTCTGCAACAGGTCTGTGTATCAAAAAGTAAAACCTCGGGGCAATGTATTAAGTATGAAATTGAAAGAGAAATTATATGTACTAAGGGAAGTGGTGGATTCCCTGACTCTTGGAACCTTCTGATCAAGACTGGATGCCTTTCTTGAAGAGATGCTTTAATCAAACACAGGTTATTGGTCTAAATACAGCAGTAATGGTAAAATTTAGTGTGATAGCCACCAGGTCAAACAAGATGATCTAATGTTCCCTGCGGGCCTTAAACTCTATGAATCTATGACTTAGGACTTAACCCTACCCCCTAGGAGCTTCTATAACCCAATAATGGAGAAGACCCAGAAACTCTATGAATCCCACTGGGGACTTCACCCATTGCTGATCTAGTTTATGTGGAAGGTGCTCAGGAACTACAGTGATGGGTGGTAGGAAAAAAACCTAAGATAGAGAAAGAGAGAAAAACTGTATGGATTTTTCTGACAATTAAATGTGTCGGGGAGAGAAAATGTGAGCAAAATAAACTCACTTTCTTTTGGAGAAACCTGTTCTATGTGGTGACAATATGGGAGAAACATCCCTGTTTCTTTGGGGGCCTTTGTGTGTGTGTGGAGGGGCTGATCTGAACCCAGGAGGTGCTGAGAACCCTCAGCCGAGTGACACGAACCCAGGTGATGATGGTGCTCAGCACCTCCTCTGACTGGATCCTAAGTTGCCAAGGAGAAAGGGGGGAAATTATGACTGTCAAAAGCTCTCCAGTCATGTGGATCTGTCCCTCCACTCCCAGCGCCCCCGGTTATTCTGGCATGCTCGTCGCTGTGGAGAGGAGTCACAGCAAAGGCTGTTGTGTAATGAGCTGTTGCCTTTTTTGTAGTTAATTATATGGATCGGTGCCATAATCAGACAAATAAGTAGTGTTGTCCCAGATGGTGGAGTCTAATAAGGGCAGGGAGAAAATTGGGGAGTTTGACTCTATGCTATGATATACGTCCGTATAAAGATATTGTATAGCGTGTGTGTGTGAGAGAGACAGAAATATCAATGTGCACACAACTGAATGTACTTTGTTATCCCGTGCTCCAGAGATGGCCCGGCATCATTTGCTAAAGACAGCTAGAACGTAGCGGGTACTGCTCATCTACCCACTTTATAATTCCTTCAAAAAGTTGGGGGTGTCTTCCTGCCTCTCACACAGAGCTGAGGAGCAGATGTGGTGGTGTGATCTCCTGGGGCTAAGCTGCCCTTCTTTCAGCAAACACGTGGCTGTCCATTTACTAACACCGCGTATGGAGTATTCGCATCAGTAAATGAAGCCAAACTCCGATGGTTTAAAATCAATGGACAAAGTACGTTCTGTGTTGCATTGTTTTTGCTTTTTCAGTTGCCTTTGTTCACTAATTAGCAAAATCTGGCACTGCACACTGTTCCCCCGCTCATTAATGATTATTAATTATTTGTGAAGCAACGTGGATGCGCTCTGCGTTGTAGATTACACAAATGAAAACAGCCACAGATCTCACGGAGCTTATGTAACATACCATCCTCTTGGTCATCATGAGGGATTGAACCTGGGTTCTCTAGAGCTGAGGGCGTGATCCTCAGTGGATCAGGCACAGTGGGGAATGTTATACACATTGAACAGTGATTTACACTAGCAGGCACAGATAAGGTGAGATACACTGGGGGGGAAAGGTTAACTAGCAGGTAAACTAATGTTGGGGAGGAGAGGGGGGTTGATTGATTAGTGGGTTAGTGTTTGTGGCAGAATTTGAATGAAGAAGGGTGGGAGGCCCTTTTAAGAGGGTGGCATAGAAGAAGCTAGGGAGATGGGATGGGGAGAAGGAAATGACAGGGAATATGAGGCTGGCATCACGGGTCGAGCAGAGCAGGTGATAGGAAACAAAATCTGAGATGTGCTGTAGTCAGGGTGGAAGGAATTCTCCATGCTGCCCAGGGTCAGGATGAATTAGGCTGTCTACTTTTTACCCCTCCTTTACTGAATGCAGCCATTCCACCTTGGGCCGTGATCCCGTCCTTCAGAACTCACAGGCGAAGCAGGGTGAGACAAGAGCAGTGGTTGAGAGATTTTTGAAGGACCCCTAGATGCTTTTGGAAGTGGTGTTGATTGACTAGATGGCACTTTCTCCTCTCCAAGTAGGTATTGAGCCAATCTCCTAGCAATGAATAGGGGGATAGCGTGGTCTAATGGCTAAGATAGCAGCTGGAGAGTCAAGAGACTTGGGTTTTATTCCCAGCTCTGACCTGCCATATGACTTTGGGCAAGTCACTTCATCTCACTGTGCCTCTGATCTCCATCCCGCCTTTGGTCAGCCTCGTCACTCACTGAGTGATGGCCGTGCCTAGCACAGCGGGCAACCATTCTCAGGAGCAGTCTCTGGATGCTACTGCAGTATAGTGGACACTATATGGCTGGAAGAACCATATTTTGGGTGAAATGTACAACCAAGGCCCTGATTGCTTGTGGCTTTTGTTATTACAAGAGTTGGGATGGTAGGCAAATGATAACTCAGGGATTTAAAAAGGGAAAATAGGTAAATTGGAGATTAAAAAAAGCTTAAAAGCTCATCTGAATCAGCCTCAGTGGCTTTTTTCCAGGGAGAATGATACTGCACTGAGCTAGTTTTGTTCCAGAGACAAGGCCTTTGTAAAGAGCTGGGCTTTGCACCATGCTCTGAAGCATTCCCTGCTCATTATGCATGCCAATGCATTTTAGAGTTGCATTTGGCCAATGTCTGAAATAGATCTACACATGAAATAGATGGTGGTTTATAGCTATTGCCTACTGTGCATTCTGGTCCTAAAGAGCCATCCCTCTAAAGTGTTATCTTAGCAGAGCTGAAATTTGGGGTAATAAAGTTATTTTGGGGGACAACAATGCCATCCCAGCTCTAGTTCTAAATAATTCCTTGCCCAGCCTTGTAGCAATAAAATGATGGCTACATCTGTTCCTGCTAAGCACAACTGGTAGGTCATGGGCAGGTAGGTGAGCATCACCATAGGATACCCACAGTGCACTACCAAAAATATGTGTGGCACTGTGAAATTCTGCACAGGAAAGCACCATTCAGATTTCCCAAGTTGCCATCACTCATTCTATTCTCCTGTGGATTATTTGGCAAGTTACACATGGTAGGTCCAACCATAGTTCCCATGTCAACTGCACTCAGCTACTTTCAGTTTCAGGAGGTGGGAATAACCACATTTCCTCTCTTACCACCTGACACTTTGTGGTACTTCCCATGGAATTAAATAGTGAGCTGGTCCTTGGGCAGGTCAGGAGCACTGCTGGAAGACCCATGCCTGGTTCGAGCATTGGTGGTTCCTGGTTAGCAAGAAGCATGAGATGTTCAGGGCTGTACCTGTTAGTGGGAAGCAGATAGCATGCTAAGAGGTCTCAACGGCTAGTGTGTTTAATTATTCATTAGGAATTCAGCCCTTTGTTCTGTCCTTGGGCTGATCCTGATTCCTGCAAAGGTTTCTGTTTGTCCTAAGTATTCACCACTTTTTCAGCCTTGTTTGCTTCAATTGTTCGCTATTCGTTATGCCTGGTGTGTGATTGGTCAGTTACCCTAACTCAGATGGTGTTGCGTTCGCTTCCTGATTGGATGACGGAAACTTTTAAAACCAGAGAACAAACCACTAACAAATGCTAAATAATGAAGAGTGAATAACTCACTTTCTGGGATGACTTTCTGGTCAGTTCTCTTTTGGAGCTAAAGTTTGTGAAACGTTAGGAATTCACAAACACCTTCACAAATATGCTGGTGGCCCTCCAGATACTTGGGAATAATGACAGTATGGTTCTGGTGTTGGGCTGTATGTGCAGCTGCAGCCTGTATCTGAGTCAAGGCTGGATTTAGCATGTAGGCTGAACCAACTGCCTATCTCTAATAAAGTACTGAACCCTGCAGCTAACAATGTTTGCATTAGCTTACTCCAGATGACAACAGCATGGCCAGATTTGCAGCATGTATCATAAAATGGACTTTATAGTCCCGCTGTGAATGCACGAAGATTCATGGAGCAGCTGAAGGGGAAAGCAAGATGCTAAGGCTCTGCTCAGGGAGAGCAGTGACCAGTGAGCTGTCTCAGACCTGCCTGTGCACACCAGAGTCAGCCCAGCATTCCTCTCATGTATATGGAGCTGTACTGGCAGATTAAGTGCACTGGATGTGACAGGTTTGGACCACGTCAGCTGATCTCCATTCGAATCTGTGAGCAGACACGTGTGTTTTGTTTCACTTTCCTTCCCACGGGAAAACAGCTCCATCTTGGGCCTCAAGGAGCTGAACAACCCCAAACTCTGTGTGTGTGTGTGTCTGCCCTGGGTGGGTATATGTGTGTGTGGATATACACTTGTGTGCGTTTCTCTGGAATTCGAGCTCATCTCCTGTTCTGAAATTCACCAATGTTCCCCTATGTCTACAATGGTCCAACCCCGCCCCAATGTCCCCCTGTGTCTACAATGGTCCAACCCCGCCCCAGTGTTGTGGGGCTGTCAGTCTGGATCTACATCCAAATGTCATGTTCCTGCCCCATCGCTGCTCAGATTGAAGCTGGATGTTGCTAGCACGGTTCTCATACCACCATGGGTCAGGCTTAGAAACAAAGGAGGGGGGGAAAACAATGTAACTGGTAATGGAGCGCATCCTTTTCCACGCGACAGGAGGAAGCTCTATCCCCGAGGATGCAGACGGCACTGCACATGCTCACTCACATGGGTGCTATTTCCAACTTGCTGAGCGCTGGGCCAAGTTTGCTCCAACAGATTGAGTTTGGATTCTAAGTGATCCCCCCCTCCCAGCACCCGCTGTCTGCAGGCATTTGAGAGAATTCAGTGGCTGCTGAGCCTCTTGCTCCAAATATATGATTTGCTCCTTACATTATTTTTACAAGGGATACACACACACACACACACTCTGTTGCCCTCCTATAGCCACACACACTGGGGCATTCAGACCCACCCACCCCTAATCTCATTTAACACTGATGCTCTCACAAACAGATCTCTACATCTCCTGTGGCCCCACACACTTTAATGCATGGCCCTGCTCCTCTCTAGCCACACGCACGTCGATACACTCACATGCCCGTCCCCAATTGCCTACACATATACCATGGATGCACGCTCGCACTCAATTCTTTTCAAGTAGATAACATTACTTCTTCCTTCTTTTGCTTCCTCCTTCCATTCACCCCCCCCCCCACACACACACCATTGCAACCCCTGAAAGTGCAGCTGTTTTAGCGACTGTATCCTTCCCCTGTTTGAAACGCAGGGAGGAATATGCATGCAACTTATTGTCTCCAACCCCTATAATCATTTTGTCAACCAAAAGGCAGCTCTCTGTCAAACACCCACAAGCAAATTGGGAGATTTAATGAATTTGGGAGAGGCACCTGAGATCAGGCTGTGGGTTTCTTTTTGGAGTGGGGTGAGTTCGGAGGTTGGATTTTTATTCCCCCTCCTTTCTCCTTTCGTGAGCGATGCAGGAACTCTCCTCAGATGGATTTAAAAGAAAAAAGGTCTTTGCCAGAGATTTATAATGCTGGAGCAAATGGGTTGCCACCGGCTCAGCTCTCTAGAGAAAGTGGAATTATGCAATGAAGAGAGAAAGGAATTCAGCTAAAGAAGAGATGTTGGGGGGGTTCCAACAAAGACTAATGGAGCTCAGAGCTCAGTCACCTGGAAAGGCTCTAAGAATGGCCCTTCCTGTCCCTTTTCTGCTTCCATAGGGCATTCAGTGTTTCCTTTTGTCCTTTGTGTGCGTTTGTCTCCGGAGTCTTTGCCACACAGGGTTAATGTGACCCTTTTGCTCCGTTACAAAAGCAAATAAACCGGACAAAAGCCTTTCGCCCGCAAAACCGGGGACTTGTTCATTTTTAATGACTTGGCTGCAGCAGCTACAAACAGGGTGTTCTTTATGACAACACCTGCTCCATAAGGAGGAAGGGAGTTCGGCCCTGGTGGCCCAGTGCGGCCCACGGCCCGCCCCGCTCAGTTTGCTATCAAAGGCACCAGTGAATGAATGCCTGTGGGGATGGTGGCTGGCTTTTTGTGACATGTGCACCTGGGTCCTAGGAAATGGATGGAGACCACCATGAAACAGCAGGAGCCTAGGAAGTTCCTAGGTAGCCAGAGAGCGATTGTACAATTTGCTAACGCAGAATTCTCACTGGCCAGGCAGACTAGTAACTGGCCGGAGACTGAACCTGTGGGCTGATTATCTGAGTTCTCGCTGAAGTGTTGGCAGTGGCCTAGAGACGCCACTGGCATATCACCACCATCTACAGTGCCCCCCGCCAAATACAGGGACTGCCCAGCTTTCCTTCCTTTCTCTGGTGCCTGTTGGGGTCTGATCCGTGTCCTGTGCCCACCTCATTGAATTGGCCCCATGGGAAGCTGCCTCATCAGATATAGGCAATGCCCACATACATCACAGAGCAGCAAGAAAAGGTCTCAGGAATGGCCACCCTGTTGGGGTATAGGAACTCCTATTCCTAGCTTTGCCAGAGAGTTACCATGCGGCCGCAGGCATGTGCCTCAGTTTCCCTATCTGTAAATTGCAGTAAAGCCCCTCCCTGTGGCTGAATTAGAGTTTGAATATGGAAAGGTGCGAAGTGCTGTTTGTTAGGAGCTCTAAAAGGCAAGAACAGAAGAGCAGGAAAGGGGGAAACCTGGTGGTTTGCTCAGCACTCGCCCAGGAACCGTACTAAATCCAGCATCGCAGCAGACTCCCGCCCCAAGCCTCCTGAGCTCTGCCTGCGGCCCCCGTTAGCTCTCACCCCCTGTCTCTTTCCTCCTGTCCACCCACCCCCATTTCTTCTCTGCCAGGCTGCATCCAGAATCTCCTGTTCTCGCGCCGTGTCACAACGGCACGTTCTTGTCCCCTGGAGAAAAGCGACCCGAGGGATGGTGAGAGAACCTCACCTTAGGGGTTCTCTGCCAAGGACAAGCATCTCCACGCTCACCCGAGAACCTTCTGGTCCTCTCCCAGTGGCGGGGAGGGGAAGGCTGAGTGGCAAACTGTATTTGGTGGGGTCAAGTGCACAGACGGTCCCCAAAGGACTGATGCAACCTGCCCTGCTAGAGACCTGTGCTAGGCTCTCTGACCTGCGCACCTCCAGGGACTTGCACAGAGAAGTTCCTCTCTCTTTAACCTTCCAGCTAATGCCTGGGATATTTGTGGCAGGCCTGCAAAGCGGAGTTGAAAGGTCAAAGCAATCCCAGCCAAGGAGACATAGTGCATACGAAGGGCCACGAATCTGCAACCTGCCAGCACCAGATGCTTGGACAGGTCCCTGCAAGCTGCTCTTTGTTCACCGAAAGCCTCTCAGCCCTGAGGGAGCCAGGAAACAAGAGCAGTGAGAAGGAGCAAGGTACCAAAGAGCTGGATCCTGCAGCAGCTGATGTTACAATACAGCCTAGAAAGCTGAATGGAGGCAAGGGTGGGGGGGGACTTGCATTCATCAGCTGCTTCTGACTTGCCTTTCAAAGAAACCCAAGGCGTTTGGAGAATTCAGTAGCAAGAACAAGACTTTTGAGTTCTTTGCCTCTGTGAGAGAGGCACAGGGCACATGCCATAGACATTTGGAACAGATTGATGACTGTGAACCATACCCCACATCTTAGCATATCTGCAATGTTCCTCGGATGGCAGGTAACCAGGATTCATCACTGAATTTGGTCCACTGGTTGGATCATTAGCTTGCCCAGCTTGGGCCAGGTACTGACAGGGAGTCAACATGTACACTGATACATGCCCCCCATGCCCCACTGGCAGGGGTGAGCCCAAAGTCTGGCCCTCATTTCAAACCCACTTGAATGCTGCCTATTGCAAAGTTCGATTCAAATCTCATTGGGTTTGCCATTCCCTTGGGGTCCAGGGCTGGTTTTTCGCGTGTCCTTGGAAAAAGTGTTTCTGAGTGAAACTCACCCCTGTGCAAAGAGCCAGCAGACAGTCTTCCAAAGAGGGCTTAAGTGATTCACCAGTGGTGCCTGTGTAGTGGAAAAAAATAAACCTAAGGTGCCCTGTCGAGTCTCCGCCATATTCAGCCCAGGGTCATTCGAAGGGAGCAAATCACAGAGTATTTGCCACAAATATTGCTTTGGATTTCAAAGCCAGTTTGCTGTGGCTTTGCCCGCTCCTCTTCTGTGTTTGTGCTCACGAATATTCCGCCGAGTGAGTTCCCTGGCAGGAGAGTTTAGAGGAACGATGTATGTTCAGTGACGAGTGGAGAATATTCATGGAAAGTGGGGCCTGACTTCATAAACGTGGACTGCGAGCTGCTTGGGGCAGGGAGTGTCTTTTTGTTCTGTGTTTGTACAGTACCTAGTGCACTGAGGTCCTGGTCCGGGACAGGAGCTCTGAGGTACTACCACCCTACACATAATAATAATAATTAATAATTAATAAAACACAAATATTCACACCAGGAACCAAATTCTAAGACTTGTGCTTATCCAGTCAGGTATCAGAAACATATCCGCTGTCCTAAAATGTCCCAACTCCACCCATCAGTGCAGTCAGAATGTTGAAGATCAAACACTCACTGCAAACATCTCCCAAAGGTCCAGAGATATCCAGTAAATAATTTTCAATGCAGAATACATTTTGAGAAAAATTGGGATTTGTGATCATGGGCAATTCGAGAGCAGACAAAAAAAGGAAGAAAAAAATTGTCACATGAATGATTTGTTCTACATTAGTTGCTCAACTTTAATAATAAATTCCACACAAGTAAAAAGGGAAACTGACTAATTGATTGATTATACAAGAGAACCAGGAAACTGATTCTCCACTCCCATCTGAAAGAATAGAAAGAAATCATTTTTCTCTTGAATCCCTCACAGTTACCATTGTCTTGGGTGTTACTTGCAGTAACACTAGTAAAAATGGTCAGAAAAGGAGTGTGTTAGAAATTGATGGTGTCTCTTTAATTCATTAGTCTAGAGCCAGACCTGTAAGAACTGCCTGGAAGAATGCTGCTTTCTGATCTGGGTACACTGCTGCTATTTTGCTCACTTACTCCTTGGAATCTCTTTCCGCGGGGTTAATATCTATCAGCTGATCAATGGAGAAAATTCTGGCCTGCTTGCCTTCTGTTATTCTATGCTATAATAGTCTAGTTTGAATACATCTTACTTGATTAGTGAATCACTCCAGCATTATGGGTTATGACCTGCTGGCCATTATGTTTACTAAGACTTTGCAATCTATATTTATTAGTGAAACTGGGCAAAGTCTTTTTTGGCCTCATGCTGTTTCTCTGAGCTTACAGATTGTGAGTAACACTGTTCTTAAATGTGTGTGGATATGTCATTTTCTATTGCATTATGGTAGGTTTCCTGCCTGCTAGATATTGATAACACTATAAGCCACTACAAGGCAAGCCTGCTTGTGCTATCGGTTCTCAGTCCGGTTGCATTCGTCTCCTTCTTCAACCACCCAATGGCTCGGGAATGTAGGTCCCATTGTGGTGCAGTGATACTGGAATATGTTTCGAAAAAGGAGCCTGGAACTGGGAGCTGTACAGTTCCTCCTGATTGGCTTCCTATTACATCTCTGTTAGTCGTGGGGCTGCATTGCATATGGCTACCCTGCCTATAATCCGTCAAAGGGCTAGATTATTACATGGACTATGTGCACCCATATCCCTACACTGGCTACCCAGACTTTGGGTTCCAGCGTGTAGGAGTAAGTGGGTCTATGCCTACATTTGTGTGCGGTATGTGGGGTTCCCCTAGAAGCAAATAGGCAGAGAGTGGGTGGAGACAGGGAGGAAATTGGGTGGAGACTGGATGGAGCCTTGACTCTCCTCCCTTCTTGCTGGGCAGAGACGTTGAATTGATACAGACCAGCAGCAAATTACTCCCTCCTCCCGCCCGCAGAGGAAGCAGGGCAGGAATTGTGCCTCAGAAGAGCAAGTTGGAGTCCCTGGGCTTCCTGGGGACAGTATATTTCATACACCACCCCTTGCTCTGCCTACAGTCACAGTGAAGCTCTAAGCATGTGCATGACCTCTGAGCATTTCTCTTGGTCTCCCTTGGGTGTTTCTTTGCTGAAAAGTGTATTACCCTACCTAGGAGACATGCGTTTAGGGCCAAAGCCTCGGTCTGAGCCGCTGATCCCTCAGCCCAAGGGCTCTAGTGCGGACTGTGGAATCAGGCCTTTAATCTCTGCATGGGGCCAGATATTACCTCTCTATGCACATGAACAGTTGTCCCTGGGGCCAATGGGAGCTGTGTCCACCCATCCAAGAGCAGCATTTGGCCTTTAATTTGTTTATTGCCGCTCCAGAGATAGACGCACACTTTGTAATTAACTCCAATTTGCATAATACGGCACCTATGAATTGGCTGTGATTCTGTCTGCAACTCTCCTGTTCCCTGGGACTCGAAATGAAGGCTTATCTGCATTGGGAGAACAGAATGGAGATGACCTAGAATTCTCTCTGCTTGGACAATAATATACTGGCTCTCTCCTTGAAATTTCCTATTAATTTGACTCCCTGGGTGCTTTTTAATGACTTAGGATGGATGATACTCCTTGCGCTCTGGCTGCATACACATTAGATATTGTTAACACTGCCCAGGCTCTGCCTCTTGATCAGTTCAGCGCGCTCTTTGAAGAAATGCAATCTCTGGGCCAGATTCTGCTACGCTTAGCTCCTGCTGGGTGCCAGCCGGTCCACATGGAGCCACTTTGAAACCAGTGGGGCTGCTCAGTCTGAGCGTGGGTGGCAGAACTGGGTTTTCTGCCACTAATGATTTTTGTTTGCTAAATATCATTTGTCTCCTTTGTATTGGGTTAGTTATATGAGGGTGAAATCCAAAGGGCCAATTCTGATCCCCTTACTCAGGCTGAGCAGTTATGCCTTACTCCACAGGAGCTCCCATTTGACCTCAGTGGGGCTAGTCATGGAGTGAGGTGCTATTCACAGTAAGTGGGGCCATCAGAATCTGGCCCATGGCTATTCACGCCTTACTACAGCTGGTTAAAAAACTTTCTGAGGGACCAGTTTACCATTGGAAAACGCTGATTTGACAAAAATGAACCATTTCACGGGAATGTATCGATTGCATCAAAAGCTTCATGGGGAATTATCAAAACATTTCATTTCAACATGATCACTGTGCCATAATATATAATTAATGATAACATCAAAACAAAATGTTTCAACCTTAGCAATGTGTTCAAAACAAAATATGTTCTGAATATTTCATTTGGAAAAAATTCCCACATTTTGGACTTTTCATCCCTGATTTGGGACAAACCCAAAATTTGTAATTTCCTGAGTGATGGAAACTCCATTTTGCCACCAGCTCCACTCATTTCATTAAAGTCTCATCAAAGTGCAAATTTTGAAGCAGGTCTGTGATTGCTCCCCCTTGCCCCCATTCATCCACCACCTGATTCTCACCATCTGGATATACTTCTCTGCTTTTGGGAGTGTTGGCTTTCACCGTCTTCTTTGCAGTACCTGGGGTAGGGCCGGTGGGGCAGGGAAAGGGGGGGAACTTGTTACCAAGTCTTTCGTTTTCCGAGATGGAGTTTTAAAAATTTTATGATTCTTCTTTCTAACTCTCAGGGGGCCACCTTCTTTCCTGGCATTCCTCCATAGACTCCAGAGCAGTTGCTTCAGTCACAGATCATCTTGGCTCTATAATGACTGTATTTATTTATTTTGTCTCAGTCTAATAGCTGCTTAGATTTTGGTACGGAGGGATGGGGACAAAGCAGCACCCTGGACCGTCTATTCTCTTTCGGTCGTCATGTGACTCCGAAAATGCCTCAGCTCTCAGTGTGTTGGGATTTGCACCGATGGAAATGGTTCTAACATTAGGTTGGCCTGTGTGGTCTATTTTGGAACTTGGGAACTCTCCTGCCAGGAATAAGTTCATTGCTATCCAGATAAGAATTTGTTATCAGCAGGGGATTGGTATAAGTATGGGCCCAATCTTGCAAGGTACTTTCTGACTTCAGTGGGAACTGTGGGTGCTCAGCACCATCCTACAGATCAGGCCCTATGTTTGTTAGCTGACTAACACTCTTCTACATTGTCCTATAATTTTTTTCATTCGTTTAGACTTAGGCCCAGATTCTGGCCAGCCGTGCACATGGGCATGTGCGCACTGTACTAGAACCAGCAGGAGCTGGGTGGCTGGCCTCTTAGGGACAACTCAGACAAGCTGGTCTGCAGGCCTTTTGGAAGAGGAGCTGCAGAGGGTCATGGTGAGCATGGGCGTATGCTTCCTGGCCCAGGGTCAGCTGCTGTGCCCAGCTCCCTGAGTGCTCTGACAGGGAACAGATTGTGTGTGTGGAGAGGGGGGACAGTGTGCTGCATTGCTTAGAGCAGCTCCCCTCAAAACTGCCTGTTTGGAGGTGGTGATGCCGCACAGGTGCCAGGTGGGAGCTCATTTGCTCTCTTTGGGTATGTGTCTCCCCTCAGCGCGTGTTCATGGAGTCTGTTTTTAACCTCTCCTGTGCACTGTAACCTACTGGCTGGTGTGTATGCATCACCCCTGCCCTCTGCTAGATGGAACATCAGACTGGCTCAGGTGCCTGTACACGTGAGATCATGTTGCCATCCAGCCTATACAGATTATAAGCCCTAATACTAGAACTGCTACAGGAGATTCCCCTTTAGCTCAAGTGATCGCAGCCTATGTGTTTGGAAAAGGCAGTTCTGAGTTCTCCCCCAGCTTGTGGCCTACGTGTACAGAATAGCTGAGGGGTATGAAGTCCCATATGACCGGAGGAACATGACAGCCCCCTGGCAGTTACTTTGTTATGAGGTGCCATCTAGTGAAAGTTTTAAAGCCTGGGCAATTGCAGTTCTACTTCTGCTGGCCAGGAAGACAAGATGCAATCGCTGTTCCCGTACGCTCCACACAAGCCCTTCTCTCTGGAGTCGCCGTGTGGGCCTAGCACTGCGGTTCGTAGGCACAGGGGAATTGCACAGACTTGCACAGCTACAATTTTTATGAGTGAAAATGTTTAATTTTGACTCACGTAGGTTATGAGGTGGGAACACTGACATTTTTTGTTCAGCTACCGCTGAAAAGGACCCAGAGGAGCCTGATAAGCAAAGAACAGGCCTCCTCCCCCAAGCTCAGGAATTGACAGTACAGAACGGCAAGCCTGCAGCAATCACAGCAGCCTGTGCGTATGCAGAGCATAGATTAAATATATAGAGAGGGAAGAAACTAAGCATGCAGCTTATGGAACTGCACGGTCCAGGTACAATGCAAACAATAGCCGGTCAATAGCACTTGCAGGCGAGAGAGGGGGAAAATGCATGCAACATCTACACTGCAGTTCAGAGACAGGGCATGAAATGGGCAGTATGTGCACACCCACCCGTCTTTTGCCTTTCTTATGGAGTGTTGACAACTCTCCTCATTCCTTCCTCTGCCTCCACTCAGCCCAAGAGGAGCTGCAGAGTCTAAAGCTGCTCTTTATTTGGCTAGAGGAGTTGCTATTGAGAGTCCCGGCTAAGCCCTCCCTCCTTGCCTGGATTTGAAGCATACGGACTTCCTAACGCTCCTAGCCCATGGAGCAAGAAACTAGACTGTGACTTAAGCAGGGATCTTCCACCCAGCGGTGCAGGGAACTATAGCTAGGCGTAGGGGGCCACCCCACGTGGCTCCCTCCTAGAGATCCCAACACCCAGGCTACGGCTGGGAGAGCACCTGTGTGCTCCACACATCCCTCAGCAGAAACCACAGCTAAAACCTACAATGCCAAACATTTTCCCAAAAAGAAAAGGAGTACTTGTGGCACCTTAGAGACTAACCAATTTATTTGAGCATAAGCTTTCGTGAAGCTCATGCTCAAATAAATTGGTTAGTCTCTAAGGTGCCACAAGTCCTCCTTTTCTTTTTGCGAATACAGACTAACACGGCTGTTACTCTGAAACCAAACATTTTCCCGAGCGTGCCAGGCATGGAGAGCAGGAGCAAGCTGCCCCCGTTTTGCTTAGCGTGGCTGCAGCATTTAAAAGCTCTCCGGAGGAGAAACCCATGTTTATCTGCTGGAGCTGAGTGGATTATCCCTCCTGCAGTTCCACGACCAGCCTCTATAGTGCACCGCTGGGGGAGCAGCATCCCAGCGAGAAGAAGCAGGGGAGCGCTGTAGGAGAATCCCTGCCTGTTTGTGCCCTGCCCATCGCCAAATGCCCTGACACTACCTTACCAGCCGCGTGACATCTGTAGGGCTGCTGTAAACATTTTACCTCGGCCCACAAATGTGTGCACAAACTCACACGGAGCAACGGTGGCAGCAGCAGGGCCGGGGACTGGAATTCCCAGGCCGCTGCTCCTCAGGCCCCGCCATTTCTTCATGTTAAAAATTCACATGGCAAAAGTGTGGGGGAGGCTCTTCAGAAAGAGCTGCTGTGCTAACCCCAGCGGCCTTTCCCAAGGACAGCCTGCCTTTAGTTAATGCCCTCTGCCCACAGCACTGTGCCAACACAAATAGGTTAACCCGCAGCACTCCACGAGGCGAGTCAGTACTGTTAGCTCTGCTGGGGAAACTGAGGCACAGAGCAGGGAAGCAACTTGCCCAAAGTCACTAATAGAGCGGAATAGAACCCAGCTGCGTGGCCCCCCCCCCCATGCTCTAACCACTAGGTTATCCTTCTCACACGGTCCTGGGCTTTGCCCATATTCTGTGTCATAGAGCAACTCTCATCCATACATCCTAAGATAGGGAAAACAGGGTAACCAGAGGAGATTCCTGCCCCTTCTGGAACTCAGGCTCTGCCCTTACAGTATATTTTGGTATCATAAGTTGCTAGACTGATGGAGTGGAAATCAATTCCTCTGTCGAAGAATCAATATCACTCTGGGATGAGTGGAATCAGCCTCAGAGAGCTCATAGCAAGGGGAAGAGGTGTTCCTTCAAATGGGCCAGAGAAGTTAGACAAGGAGAAATCCCACCCAGGGTATGTAGTCAGGGCTGTCCCTAGGAGGGTGCGGGGCCCGGGGCAGAAATGACGAATCTGTCACTTCTGGGACCGATCCATCACTTCCAAGACTGACGGCACTGGCTCATCGCGCCAGCCCGCGGGGCCCCCAAAGCGCAGGGCCTGGAGCGGTCGCCCCGATTTGCTATACCCTAGGGATGGCTCTGTATGTAGTCCATGCCCCAGCCAGTGCAGGGCTGTTCTTGTGTTTTACTGGGCCCAGTCCCCGCCCTGAACACATGTCCCTGGGCTGTGATCCGTTCGGTCCTGCGGGCTCTGTGAGAAGCATCCCTCCACCTCCCCAGCGCAGCCTGCCGGGTGCCCCCATAGTGAGGACAGCGTCTCGCCCACGTGCAAACTGCAAATTGTCTTTGTAATTGAGCAGGGAGTGTTTTAAATTGGAACTGGCAGGTCGGAGCCGCCTGCTGACAGCGGCCGTCTCGCTGAAAAGCAAAGCGGTGTCAGGTCCCCACGTCTCTGTCACCCTGTTGCACTGGGTCAGCAAGTGGAGAAGAGCTCTGCATAGGCAGGCAAGGACTAGTGAAAGTGGTGCTGGGAGAAAGGGTGACTTTGATGGGTTTGTGGGGGGGGGAGAAAACCTGGATTTCTGCTGGAAATGGCCCAACTTGATTATCATACACATTGTAAGGAGAGTGATCCCTTTAGATAAGCTATTACCAGCAGGAGAGTGGGGTGGGGGGGAGAGAAAACCTTTTGTAGTGGTGAACACCCATTTTTTCATGCTTTGTGTGTATAAAAAGATCTTCTGTACTTTCCACAGTATGCATCCGATGAAGTGAGCTGTAGCTCACGAAAGCTTATGCTCAAATAAATTGGTTAGTCTCTAAGGTGCCACAAGTCCTCCTTTTCTTTTTGATGGTCCTGGAGACGCAGGCCTCGTCCTCTACACAGCAGGGCACTGGCAGGACAAGCTCCACCAACACCCTCCCTGGCTGCAGCAGGGTGGGAAATGGTTTTCTCATCTTGGGAAAACTTTTGAGAAGAATTTTCCTGTCCCGAATCAGGCCAAAGAGTCGAAATCTCAAAAATAAAATAAAATAAAATATTGCCAACCGAAGTAAAGAAATAAAAATTCAGTTCGGGTCAAATGAAATGTTTCGTTTTGGAATTTTGAGATGTTTTGTTTTGATGTCAAGCTTTTTAATTCAAAAATAATTAAACTATCACTGGCTTAAATTTCTAGCTGAAAAGTTGTTTCAACCGAACCAAAAAGGGAATTTTTCGTTGCGAATGTGTCGAAATGGGACCTGTCCACCATTTCAGAACATTCCCCCTCCCCCCAAACCTTTTTCAGAATGAGAAATTCATCAGAACGGAACCTCGCCCTCTGAAACCACCAACCCAATTGGATCACCTGGTTGAGTTGGTGGGTTTTTACAAATGACAGTTAGCATTTGGCAGCATGATTGTGTTGGGACTCAGTTTACCATCAATCCAAAGCTGTCCGTCCTGCTGTGGTGGTTTAGGTTCGCAGGCCTCATCCAAACACTTCTGGGAGCAAGTGACTGTGCTTAGGGGTTTCGAACTCTCTGTGTGGTTGGCTTGGCTCCCACTTGGTTGGGAGTATTGTAGGAATAGGAGATGGTTTGACGGCAGCTTCAGAGCACGACCAAAAGTTTCTCTCTCCTTTTGTTTTTTGTTGCTCTTCTTGCGTCTTTAGAGTGTTGCATCACCAAACGGCATGAAAGGCAAAAAGCTGGTCTCCTAGAGACGGCTGCCTCGGGTTGCCATGGTGATCGAACCTTCAGCCGTGCATCACTGCTACTCTGTCAGTTTGGACAAAGTTGGGGAAGTGAGTAATGCCCACCGCCCTGAGGTGAAGGGTGGGCCAGAGCTCTCCCCAGGCATTGTGGGGCAGGGCGGGAGGTGTCTCGGGGTGGATGAGGGAATGGAGGCAGAAGAGGGTGTTGGAGGAGGAAGCCATCGCTGGCTTTATGTCTGTGGGTGGCGATGGAGGTGGACACTGGCAGTGTGAGTGGGGGAAGAAGAGGCCAATGGTAATGGTGGGGGTCAGCAATAGTGGTGGGGCAGTTGGTGGCTCTGGGAGAGGCCCTGGCCAGGCTGGCAGTGGTCAGAAGGGAGGCTGGTCTTGGGTAGCAATAAGCAGCCAGGACCCCAAGGCAAGTCTGTCCGCTCTTGGGCTTGTTTTGTGGAGTCAGGAGCTAAATGAAACATTTCTAGGATGAGCCTCAGAGCATTAGTGTTTGATCATCGCTATGGCAACTTGAGTCAGCTCTCTGTGTGCTGGCATACTGTACTTTAGATACAGTGTGTGTGCGTATATATATAGGGTGAGATGGGATGATTGTACAACAGCGGCAGGAATATTCCAAACATTAGAATTGCCTGGCCTCTATAAGCACCTTGAAACTCAGACAGACCCCACCTGGGAGGTTGTGTGATGTAGTGGCCTGCACACATGTTGGGAGTCAGGACAAAAGAACAAAAATAATCCCAACAATGGTATTGATCCATTACTAGATGGAAATGGTAGAATTATCAATAATAGTGCCCGAAAAGGCAGATGTGTTCAGTAAATATTTCTATTCTGTGTTTGGGAAAAAAGCAGATGATATTGTCATATCGTAGGGTAATGCTTGTTCCATTTCACTATCATCTTGGGAGGATGTTAAACAGTAGCTGCTAAGTTTAGACACGTTTAAATCAGCAGGTCTGGATAACTTGCATCAAAGAGTTTTAAAAGAGTTGGCTGAGAGACTTGCTGGACCATTGCTGTTGGTTTTCCAGTAAGTCTTGGGACACTGGGAAAGACTCGAAGACAGCTCCTGTTGTGTCAATATTTAAAAAGGGTAAACAGGATGACCTGGATAATTATAGGCCTGTCAGTCTGACATAGATTCCAGGCAAGATAATGGAGTGGCTGATGCACGACTTGATTAATAAAGTGATAAAAGAGGGTAAAATAATTAATGCCAATCAACATGGGTTTATGGAAAATAGATCCTGTCAAACTAACTTGATTTCTTTCTTTTTTTTTATGAGATTACATCTTTGGCTGATAACGGTAATAGAGTTAATGTAATATACTTAGACTTCTGAAAGGCGTTTGACTTGGTACCACATGACATTTTGATTAAAAAACTAGAACAGTATAAAATTACCAAGGCACACAGTAAATGGATTAAAAGCTGACTAACCGATAGGTCTCAAAATGTAATTGTAAATGGGAAATCATCGTCAAGCAGGTGTGTTTCGAGTGGGTTCCTGCAGGGACTGATTCCTGAACCTATGCTATTTAAATTCTTTATCAATGACCTGGAAGAAAACACAAAATCATCAGTGATATAGTTTGCAGATGTCACAAAAATTGGGGGAGTGGTAAATAAGGCAGAGGAGAGGTCACTGATACAGAGTGATCTGGATCGCTGGGTAAGCTGGGTGCAAGCCAACAGTACACGTTTCAATTGGGCTAACTCTACATGTCTAGGGACAAAAAATGTAGGCCATACTTACAGGCTGGGGGACTCTATCCTGGGAAGAAGTGATTCTGAAAAAGATCTGGGGGGGTGGATAATCAGCTGAACATGTCCTCCCACTGTGATGCTGTGATCAAAAGGGCTAATGTAATCCTTGGATGCATAAACAAGGGAATCTGAAGCCGGAATAGAGAGTATTTAGCACTGGTGCGACTGCTGCTGGAATACTGTGTCCAGTTCTAGTGCCCACAATTCAAGAAGGGTGCTGATAAAGAGAAGAGCCATGAGAATGATTAATGGATTAGAAAACATGTTTTATAGTGATAGACTCAAGGAACTCAATCTATTTAGCTTAACAAAGAGAAGATTAAGGGGTGACTTGATCACAGTCTATAAGTATCTACATGGGGAACAAATATTTACTCTTCAGTCTAGCCGGGAAATGTATAACATGGTGCAATGGTTGGACTTTGAAGGTAGACAAATTCAGACGGGAAGTACGATGTAAATGTGTAACAGTGTGGGTGGTTAACCATTGGAACAATTACCAAGAGTTGTGGTGGATTCTCCCTCACTGGCAAATTTTAAATCAAGGCTGGGTGTTTTCCTAACAGATCTGCTCTAGGAATTTTTTCAGGGAAATTCCATGCCCTGTGCTATGTAGGAGGGCAGACTAGATGATCACAATGGTCCCGTCTGGCCTTGGAATCTATGAATGACTCTGGATTCTATCCTTAAGTCTGTCACTGATTAGCTGTGCAACATTGAGTAGGCCCTGAGCCTCAGTTTCCCCCATTTATTAAGTGAGGATAATAATGCTTACCTCCCTCATGGGGGGGGGGGAGGGCTGCGAGGGTTAATTCATTGCTGTGCTATGGAGGATTACCTTGGCTAACCAATGATACCTCTGTGTGTCCATTGAACTGCCAGGTGATCACCATCTCTTTGGGCTCTAACGTCTTCCTGGGGAATTGCGCTAGGAAATGATGCCCAAAGGCCTGGGGCTCACCTATGGGGAAGCATAAAGACCCCTGAGAATGAAAGGTGGGGGTCAGCAGGGAGCTGATGCCCCATGGGCGACGCTGAGGCAGCTTTGCTTTTGTATGGCTGGAACCTGGAGGTTGTGAGAGCGAGGGCCTGACAGCACCAGCTGCAGCCAGGCATCGGGAGCGCTCCCCATTGAAGGCGAGGGCAAAGCCTCCTTAGACTTCAGTGGGGGCAGGATAGGGCCCTTAGCTTCTAAAATTTCCCATGGCACTGCTGGCACCCCTCAAGCCCACCTGCAGCCCATAGGTGGTGCGTGATTCATCCATTTGGGGAGGCTGGGCACGTCCAGACCATGGCCCTGTCCCAAGGCCTGCCCCCGCTTGGCCTCCTCCCCTGAAGCCCTGCCCACAGTCCACCGCCACCCCTGCCCACCACTTCCTCTAAGGCCCCCCTGCCCACCTCTCACGCCTCTTTGCCCCCTCCCCTGAGGCCCCCATGTGGGCGAAGCAGGGAGGGGAAGCGGCAGAGTGAGGGTGGGGCCTCGGGGGGAAGAGGACGAGCGAGAATGGGGCCTCGGGGCAGAGCGTGGGTGGGGCCATGGTCCGGGCGCCCTTTTGGCAGCTGTGCACTTCAAAGGCGGCAGGCTGGCTGTTCGGGGAGGCTTAGCCTCCCCTGGCATCTTTACTCACCACCCATGCCGCCACCCCCCTGCTATGTCAGTCCTGGGCTCCTCACGCACAGCTTTGCTGATGCCCCTCGATCCCAACCTGCAGCCCCCTGCTTTTCCGGTCCTGAACCTCCTACACACAACTCTACCCTGCTCTTCAGTCCAAACCTGCAACTCCCTCTGCTCGTCCAGTCCTGCGGTCCGAAGGCCCTGCGCCCCGCAACCTGACCTGCAGCTCTGTGACCTTGTCTTGTCAACACTTCACTAGCCAGCCAGTGTTTCCAGGGCTGCAACATTCCCGGAGGGTGATAACGTTGCCACGGGCAGAAATGTGCTTGCACGCGCTAAGCCGGTGTGTCACTCAGGCAGCCGTCACCTAGTCCCCCCCCCCCCCCCCCGAAACATCCCATCGCCTCCCACCACAGTTCACCTTGTGAATGCAACTCATGTCTGAGCTTCCTAGCGCTGCCCATCGGACAGGCCGACAGCCTCTTCCCCGATCAGTACCCCAGCTCAGTTGACTCACGGCCCCTCCGGCAGAGCGTCACTGAAACCAGCAAAGGGACGCCAGCTGAGGATGCGGCCCGTGTGATGTGTCTGCTTCCTGGGATCCCAGCTGCCTCCTGTGCTTGGCATTTACATTTGTCTTGCGAGGCGGGAAGGAATCCATGTTCAGATTGCTGGGAGCAGTTGGTTTACATCAGAATGGAGGCGACAGTCCGTCACTCGCGGCCCAGGCTCCGCATCCCCTTGTCTCCCTCTCCCTGCTGCTGGGGTCTCACTCCTCCCCACACGGGAAGCATTGCTAGCAGAGAAGAAAGGACTACAGTGGCTCAGAGCAGGGGGACGTTGCTCATCTCGCAACGTTTAAGTGTGATGGGCGCAGAGGTGGCTGCTGCTCGTTGCAGGGAGCAGGGGGGTTGATGCCCCAGCCTGTCATCCCTAGTTCCAATCCCAATCACGGCTTGTCTACACTTGAAACCCTGCCGCTGCGCCACTGTAGCGCCTCCGTGTAGACGCTACCTAGACCAGGGGCAGCGCATAATGGAGGCTGGTGGAGGCTCTGCCTCTCCAAGCCTCCGCTAATGTTCCTCACCCCAGGGTCGGGCTGCGGTGGGGCTCAGAGCTCTGCCGGGTGGCCGGGACTCGGGGCTCCTTCGGGCAGCCGGTGCACGGGGTGGCTCAGCTGGGCTGGCCGGGCCGACTGGGGCTCCTTCGGCTGCGGTGGGGAGCTTGGGGCTCCACTGGACCCAGTGTGTGAGTGGGGGGCGGGGCCTTGGGCAGAAGAGGTGGGTGGGGTGGGAACTCAGGCAGAAGGGGCGGGGCAAGGGTCTAGCCTCTCTGAACAGGGGGTTCACGTGCTGCCCAGGACCTATGCCAACAAGAGTGCTTCTCCCATCACTGTAGGTAATCCACATCCCAAGAGACGGTAGCTAGGTCAACGAAGAATTCTTCCATCCACCTACCACTGTCTGCACCTGGGGCTAACTACGTTGCTCAGGGGAGTGGATTGTTCTCATCCCTGAGTGATGTAACTGGGTGGACCCAATTCTTGTTTAGTATAGACCAGGCCTCAGGTCACAAGTGAAAGCATGTTTGCATCCCAAACCACCACACCCATAGGATGGCCAGTCTTGGCTCAGGGCTGGACCAGAGGAGAGGCTGGGGGACAGGATTGAGGTGCATCGAGCTGAGGTGCATTGAGGTGCATCGAGGATTGAGCTGCAGTAGCAAGGTGGGAAGAGCTGTGTGTGCAGGGAGTCCCGGACAGTAGCACCGTGTGGAACATGTGGCTGCAAAGAGCAACTGGGCAGCCCGGTGTAACTGTGAGTTTGGGAACAACTGTAAGGTAAATGTCCAGCACTGGAACAAAAAGCAACAGCAAGAGGACACTGCAATCCATGGGATTGCTGAGATGACTCAGTTACTATCCTTAGCGCTATGGCACTTTAGTGCTGCTATGAAACTGCATGAGGGTGTCAGATCCTGGTTCAGACCCTGGAAATAGGATCGCTGCTGTAACTGCCTGTTTTGGTACATTTCATGCCTAAAGTCTAGTGAAAAGCGTTCTCAAGAGCATGCCAACAGCAGCAGCTGTTGGCTCAGAGCTGGAGATGCTGGAATAAAACCCGCAAAGTACTTGGTTTTCTTAGACCATTTGGGAGTCCTGTTTTACAGAATCACTGGAACCAGCTTTAAAAGGGTGCTGGCAATTACGTTTGTTCAATAATTAATGTTTGCTCTCTCTTAATAAACCCTTGGAATGTTCTCTTCTGTCTCACTTGCACACACGCAGGCTTGTTGTAGATTGGCTCATGAGTGCAGGGCTGTGCATGCTGGTATGTTATTGTAGGGCTGCTCCAATGGGTGGCACATACAGGTTTGTTATTGTAGGGCTGCTCCAATGGGTGGCGCATGCAGGTTTGTTATTGTAGGCTTGCTCTCATGGGCAGCGCATGCAGGTTTGTTTTTGTAGGGTTGCTCTCATGGGCGGCCCATGCAGGTTTATTATTGTAGGGTTGCCCTTATGGGCTTTGTTATTGTAGGGTTACTACATGCTACCAGTGACATGAATCCCAGCCCCTTAGCACGTGTTAGAACGAATGTGGAACGAGACACCGTCTAGCTGGGAGGGCTCCATACGTGTGAAAGAGATCTTGCTTCTTCCTGCCGGGGGGCGCTCCCAGGTCCCCCGCCAGAGCCTGGCGTAGTTGGCAGCCAGCTGCATTTCTTGGCGCTCTCCAGCTGAAGGTCCCCAAGGGCAGTGAATTAGGAAGGATTAATTGAACCGATAGCCTGATCCCCGAGGGGGGAACACAAACCCCGGTGTTACGTAACTCCCCGCATTAAGCAATAAAATCATCAGCTAAAGCAGCTCCTCTTGGTCTGAACTCATTAATACCCTTCCCCAGCCCCCTCCTTCAGGAAATGTTCCTCTGTGTAAATAAAACAAAGCGGATACAATCCGGGGGGGGGGGAGGGGGGGAGGGGGAGATTGAGCCCATATCTCTGAGGCTCCTACCATGAGCAAATCGTGTAAAGCTCTTCTCATAACAACCAGGTGCAGCAAGGAAGGGGTGACTGCCTGACCCTGTCTCCTGTCAGATAGCCCCTGGGAGGGAGGATTCATCTGGCCCAAGGGCAGCTCAGTTTATGCTGGGGGTGAATGAGAGGAAGGGAACTCTTGGTGAGCCACAGGTGCACAGAGGTTCTCAAACCAGGGTTGCCAGGTCCCCAGGGTGGGATGGGGAGGGGTCTTCAAAGTGCCTGGATTTTCCCCGACAGCAGCTGCAGCATCACCCAGCATTGCGATCGGCAATTTGCGGGACGGTGGGCATTCATTCTTTGTTTTGGCTGCCACATTTTTAAACAGAAAAGCAAGTGATTTCCCCGCCCCCACCCCCCCAAGGTCTGGGGAGCTGGGGTTACCCCTTCCCCATGCAAAGCTGGAGAAAACTCCCGATGCTTTGTCTCTGTTCACAGCCCAAATGGCCATGAAATCCCGGATTCAAAGAGTCCTATCCGCATCTTAGGCCAAGGTGCGCACAGCCCAAGTCTGGGCGGTTGGGTGGTTAGTTCTCTTAGCGGTCAACAAATGCACCTCCGTGATGTTCTGTCCTGAGCCAAACCTGGCGTGTTACGGGGTAGGATGCCGGTGAGGGACCAATGTCTTTTGATGCTGTCCGGCTATGTTTTAGGTCTTCCGGGGAGTCTTTTCCATCCTGCTCTCTCTGGGTCAAAGTCGTAGCTGATTCTTGCAAAGATGCTGCTAAGCCTGGTTGGGATGAGGTGTGAATTTCTCCTAATCTTCAGCTTGCTGCATGTGGGACTCATCCCTTGTGCCTGGTCCCTTTGGGCTTTAACGTCTATGAATCTCTGAGTTCCCTGTACATCCTGCTTCAGTCTAGGACGGAAGTTCCAGGAGATGAGCCTCTCACCTGGACTGCGCAAGTCAGCTCTTGGTCTTGGCTGCAGGACCTCAGAAGGGGATTGGCGATTCTGGGTTGGTTTGGCCTGTATTTGAAAGTACCGTGCTCTTCCTTCGTTCCTCTAGGATGCACCTCGAGTGGGAGCTAGCGGCAGCATTTGCTCTCTGGCCTTTCCTCAGAAAAGCTAGAGAGCAGGGGCAGGGTCAAAGGGCTTGTGTAGTCCCTCGTCCTGACAACTCGGTGATTCTGCTGCCTCCTGTGGCCCTGACGCCTTCACATGCTGCCAATTAAAAAAACCCTCCCTCTTATTTACACTGTGGTAGTGTAATGCCCCCAGAGCCCGTTCAGCGTCAGCTGGGATCAAACCTGGGCCCTCTGGAATTTAATGTATGAACCTCGACTGCCAGAGCTAGAAGACACATTTCTCTTAGGTGGGGCTGTAGCAGGCTCATCAAGCTCTAACTGGTTTAGCCGCCAATGGTGGGGGGCAGAGTGCCAGACCGAGCAGGCCTGGGTTACTGTAGCCGTTAGGAAACCGAGTCATGGGCCAAGCCCCCCATTGTGCCAGGTGCCGTACAGATACAGACCTAAAAGATTATCTCTGCCCCCGAATAGCTTCCAACCTAAATTGGAAACAATTTGCCAGGGCTCTTAGTGAAAGTAACCACAGCGCTGAGGTCCTGATATACATATCCTGAGGTACAGCTGTCTGTGATCACTGGAAGTCCCCTGTATGCCAGGGCCAGCTGCAGAGGTGGATTAAAGTTCTGCTTGAGTCCCTGAGATCCGTGTTGTGAGCTGAAACTCCAGCAATGCCAGTGGCATGTGGGGGCTCGCTCGGCTTATTTGCCATAAGAATAGAGGCTGCTGGCCAAGCAGAGCAAACCTTTTCCTTTTTGCACCCTTTGTACTAATGTTATAATTAGGGTTTCAAAGTGCCTTACAAACTGCTTAAGTATGGCACCCTGGGAATGCAGCCACCTCAAAGGTGGAGGGGTGGCAATCAACAGCCCTCCTCCCCCCCAGCATCCCACACATCACTGCATGGGGGAGTGGTAATTTTGTCAAGGAAGGGGAACAAACCCCTAGTCTTAAGCAAAGTGCTCAGGGATTTTTAAAGAGTGGGCAGAATAGATCTGGCAATGTTTTTGAAGACGTTCCCCCATATCTCCTACACATTAAGCTGCATCTTGGGACACCAGAGAAGGATGAAGTGGTGAGGTAACTATGCTGGGATTTGAACCTCCTTGTGGCTCCAGAGGGAGTCCAGCGGTCTAAAAGGGGGTGCACATGCATTCGCTGCTCCTGGGTGAATAAAGGATTAACTTCATTTCAGCTTGGGGCTGGAGTGGGGAGAATGCTTTTGGGAGGGTTGGGCTCCAGGAGCAGGGTCATGGGACAGACTTGACCCCACGGCTGGGGTGGATTGCTTTTATTCATTCCTGTTGCTGCTAACTCACTCTGAATCCTGGGGAGAAGCATCCTCTGTCTAGGAAGGCGGCTTGATAAGTGAACCTGTGTATTTTGTGTCCCCGGCCACGTTCTGTTCTCCTATCCACCTGCGACGGCTGGCAGTCGCTTTCAGTTACAGACGTGCATGTTCCCTTTACGCGCATGGTAACTTTGTGAAACACTCAGTGTTCAAGATGACATTTTCCAGGCTTGGGCTCAGCCCACAAGTGGCATTTTCATAAAGCACGAGCCCAATTTCTTCACATGTTTTAAAATGTGGCAAGAATGGGCTTGAAACAAACAACAATAAAAATACCTCGCTGTCAAAACCATGCTTTCCTCAATAGAGCTCAAAGGGCTTTTCAATCTTTACAGCCCACTACACCCCTGTGAGCCTGGGCAGGACTAGTATCCCCATTGTACAGATGGGCAAACTGAGGCACAGAGAGGGAAAATGATTTGCTCTGAGATCACACAGGAAGTCTGTGGCAGAGCAGGGAATTGAACCCAGGTCTCTTAAGATAGTGCCTAAACCACTGGGCTAGTACAAGCCTAACCATGCTCTTTCAGACAGGGCTGCCTTACATAGCACTTGCTGCCTTTGAGAAAGGAAAGTGGAGAACTGAAGTTCACTAGTGGCAACAGGTCGGACTGAAATATCCGGGGGTGCTTCAGTTCATGTGTGGGGTGCACTGGCAGGCCTGGAACAGCAGGAGGTGCTGCAGATCAGGAGTGGGGTGCCTTGGCAGGACTCCAAGAGCAGGGGGTGCTGCCATTCAGGTGTGGGGTGCATTGGCAGGACTGGAACAGCAGGAGGTGCTGCGGTTCAGGAGTGGGGTTCCTTGGAAGAGCTTTGTGAACTGAGGAATCCCTGCACTGAAATAGCTGACTCCTTACTTCTGCTTGGGGCTTTTGCCTTCACCCATTTAATCCAACCCCAGAGGGGCCGGCATTAGCAATATTAACGGCACAGAGAGTTTAGCCCCATCGCTCTGCAGCTTTATTTGGGTGCAGGGTGCTGCTGCTCTGTCATTTTGTGATGTTGTTGCATGGCTGAGTCCATGGTCCTGCCTGACTGCGAGCAGCCCTGGCCAGGAGCCGGGCCCTGCGCTGGGCATCCCATTCTCTGCTGTGATAAAACTGGCATGGAGATATTTGGCCTTTGCTCCTGCCTTTTGCATTGCTTCCCGTGGTGTTTTCTAGCTGCCAGCTGATCCCCATGGGACTGAGAAGGTGGGGGTGCTAAAAGAGCAGGGCACAAGTCTCCGCTGGGCTCTGGGAAGTCCCTCCCTGTGCTGAACTGGAACAAACTGTCCCCTGATGAGAACCCACGTCAATTCAGGGAGTGTTTCCAAGGCCTTGGGCAATGACACAAACCAATCCAGTGACCTATGGCGGAGAACAGAGCGGGACCTCAGGCAGCTATTTCAGACCCCGGACAGGAGGAACACATGGATGAGAAGGCCAGCAAACGGCAGGGTGTAGTGGAAATGAGCAAACGGGATGCCTCAGCATTGCAGATATATTAACTGTGCAGGGGCAGAAAGCAGGGGAGGCTGGGTGCTGCAGCTCCTCCTTCAGTGATACCCCAGAAGGCAGAGCCAGCCCCAAACTTCCCCTTCACCCCAGCACTGCATGCAATGAGCCCATGACTTAGCCATGCCTGGAGAGACAAGGAACTGGGATCCCTGGGGCGGGGGGGGAGCTAGGAAGGGTTGGGGAGTGGACAGATCAGAAGTCACTAGGCAGAGAGAAGCCACAAGAGACAAGGCTGCTGGGCGCAATGAGAATTGGTCCCGAACGCTGACATAGACGCAGAACAAATCCATCTACGAAGGCAGGGAAACAAAGACATGGAGCAGAAACGTCTGGGGGCTGTTGTATGTGTGCCGGTTTGAAAAGGGACAGTCTGCCCCACTTACACAGAGAGACACAAGCTCACCCTTATTCTTGGTTAGTGGGTGAGTTGGTGGGTTGCAGCCCCAGGGGGACCGTGAATGGCAATCAGCAGGGTCATGAGGCATTGGAAATGTTGTTATAATCTAAAGCAAAGAAACTCTTGCTCCCCGGCACTCTTCCCCTGCATGGCCAAGGGTTCTCTATCCACCGATCAAAACACACCCACAAACCAATTGTGTAGGCTTAGCACTGGAAGCCTTGAGACACTTTTACACTCTTATCTTTATAATATATGCTAGGGGAGGGCGTGAACATTTTTGACTTTGAATAAGGGGGTCGCTGGCCTGAAAAGGTTGAGGAGCACTGGGCTGGTGTATATGGGCTTCTCTGCCTTCTGCTGGACAAATCAGAAGGGCTCCATGGTAGGCTGTAGGTTCTGCAGTGACAGCAAAGATTCCCTCCCCATTAGCCCAAGCGAAGGGGATTTGTGCTTTTGGAACTAAAAGCCCCGGGTTCTATCTCCATTGAAGCCGTGTTGATTATACGGCTGGGGCATAACCGCAGTCACTAAGGGAAGGCACTATCTTCTAAACGAGTGATTTTGCTGGCCCGTGTCAGAAGATCAACCTCGCAAAGGTTCTCCTTTAGCTGCGGTGGGAGGGGCTGAGTTGTCTGAGTTAGCCCTGCAGCTGTTCTGGGAGGCCCTGGTGTCAGCCCAGGGACCAGTGTGGATTTGATGCTTTACTACAGTGCTTTGCATTGCAGGGATTCCTGCGTGACCAGGTTTTCTTTCCCATCCAGGAAAGGGGCCAATCTGTCTAGAACCAGCCTCTTCAGGTCTTTTTAATCCTCTATCATTTGGTTATCGAACAGAACAAATGCATCCAAGCCCGGTGCTTGCATTTAGGGGAGATCCTTCTCCTTCCAGAACATCTAGCTCAGCCTGGGCCCTGTCCTTACCAGATACCTGACAACACCCGAACGGGCTCTAGGGACAGCACAGAGCAGGTAACTAATTGCCTCCTGAAACCAGTACAACCCTTCTCCCAGGTGCCATTCTCTCAGGGTCTGAGCTTCAGGTGTTGAGTAACCCCACTTACCAGTGAAATTAACAGGACCTGCAGAGGCTCAGCTTCCCTGAGCAATCAGCTGTTAAATTGCCTGCGGAGAGCACAGCTGCAGAGCACAAACTCCCTGCATGTTAAGATCTGGGACCTCCAGGAGCCAATCCGTTCTTCTGGGCAAAGACGCTGCATTTGCTGAGCCTAGCCCAAGGCCCGAATCCCAGAGGACTGGTCACTGACGGCATTGCCAGGCTGGGAAATCTCCCCTCCCCCACGCTAAATCCCTTCCCCTGCACAAGGACAGTAGGTTCAGGGAATTTACAAGAGGTTGCGTTTAAGGCGATTACTTCTCTCGGGGATAATCTAGAAATTCAATTAAAACTCCCTGTGTCTCTCCTGGTCCGCAAGCAGAGCCGAGGGGTGGCCTGGGCGTGATAACCATGGCTACACCGCGCTGGGACTTGTGGCAGAGAAGGGAGCCCCTTACTTTTAATGGGACTGTGGGCAAATATCTGTGATCATTAGTGGGTGTTAGCGGATCTCTTTCCGCTCTGGCTATTTTCAGTCCCCTGGATCTTCCTATGGAATCTTATTGGGCACTAGCAAGTGTATTCCAGGCCTGGGCAGCCTGCCAGTTTGGGTGGGAAGGGACTCCCCTGTGAGCAGGGGGTCATCTGGGCTCAGATCACAGTGGGGATCTGGTGGGGGTTGCGGCAGGGAGAGCTAGATGGGGGGAGAGCTAGATGGATGGGAGACAGGCACCATTGAAAGCTCGGACACAGCGGCCTGTTTTGGGAGAACATTCCCGCGAAAGGCTAATTTAGCAACGTTTTCCCTGCGCTGCAGTGATTCCCACCCCTGCCAGTCCAGAGAGCACGGCTGTTCCTGCTAGCCCTGCCAGCACCCCCTTACCCTGCCCTAGCCCTGCTCCAGATGATTTCAGACGTGCCCCCTCTCCCTGCCTGCCAGCCGCCCTGCTTCTGCATATGAATGCAGCCTCTGGAGAGAGTAGTGGGGCCTCGGGCAGATTGACAGAGGCTTCCTGCCCTTAGTTAAAGGCTTTTCAAAGAGCCCAGCGGGGACAGAGCCAAGGCCACCCAGCATCCGAGCCGCATCTGCAAGCCATGGAAGGAGACGCCTGGCCTTGGGAAATCAACCCCACTCCTAACCTGCCAGGCCGGGCTGCAGGCCGGTACCCCGTTTGCTCTTGGCAGCGAGGGAGCCAATCCAGGTCACTGGATACCTGCCCGTAGGAGACTCTCTTGCCCGGTAATGGCAGAAATGGTGTAAAGGCTGCTGCGGGCCACCCCCTGGGTGTCATCTAAGCTACGAATGTGGCTTCTGTAGTTTGATTGGTGAGGCCTCATCTGGAGTACTGTGTCCAGTTTTGGGCCCCACACTACAAGAAGGATGTGGATAAATTGGAGAGAGTCCAGCGAAGGGCAACAAAATGATTAGGGGTCTGGAACACATGACTTATGAGGAGAGGCTGAGGGAGCTGGGATTGTTTAGCCTGCAGAAGAGAAGAATGAGGGGGGATTTGATAGCTGCTTTCAACTACCTGAAAGGGGGTTCCAAAGAGGATGGCTCTAGACTGTTCTCAATGGTAGCAGATGACAGAACGAGGAGTAATGGTCTCAAGTTGCAGTGGGGGAGGTTTAGGTTGGATATTAGGAAAAACTTTTTCACTAGGAGGGTGGTGAAACACTGGAATGCGTTACCTAGGGAGGTGGTAGAATCTCCTTCCTTAGAGGTTTTTAAGGTCAGGCTTGACAAAGCCCTGGCTGGGATGATTTAACTGGGAATTGGTCCTGCTTCGAGCAGGGGGTTGGACTAGATGACCTTCTGGGGTCCCTTCCAACCCTGATATTCTATGATTCTATGATTCTATGATTGATCCCCTGAGGGAAGCCTGTACTCTGTACACACACACAGGTGGGGGAAATGCTGGTAGAAGACAGATCCAGGAGAGGAGGAAATGATGGGTAATTTTAATGTAGCGGGGATACCTTAGATGTACCTTTCCTCCCTCCCCATCCAGGGGAAAACATACAACAGCAGAGCAGACAGCTGTGGTCCAGAAGCTTGATCACGGAGACAAGGAGACCTTAGGTCTGTTCCCAAGTCACTGATTTGCAGTGTGACCGTGGGCAAGTTCTCCAGTGGCCCTGCCTGTAAAATGGGTGTAGGAATGCTCACCCATGTGAGAGGTGGAAAGGCACTAGCTGAGTGCCATGGAGCCATGGTAAGGACGGACCAGAAGGAGGGTCAGCTGGCCTTGGAACAAAAACCAACCCCGTGGGGTGACTGACTTATCTGCTGAGCTCATCACTGACACAGACAATTCAGGAAGAATCCAAATGTCTTTCTGTCAGAGGCCTCCCCAGTCTGGACCCCCAGGGGTAATTCCGCTCAGCGTATATCTGGGGGGCGGGTGTAGAGCTGATGTGAAACTCCTGGGTATTGGCAAGAGGAGCAAGGGGAAGGATGATGCAGTGGTTAGGGTGTTAGCCTGGGATTCAGGAGACCTGAGTCCAATCTCCTCTTCTGTGACCTGGGCAAGCCGCTTGGGCCCGGATTTTTAAAGGTGTTTATTTAGGTGCCTAAAGAGACACATAGGCACCTCATGGGATTTTCAAAAGCGCTTACCCCCTGGGAGGGTGTAAACATCTTTAGCCTCCCTGTGCCTCTGCATTTCCCCGCCACACAGGGCTACTGTGGGGATAAATACATTCCCGGCTGCGGGGTGCGGTGGCAGCGAGGGCTGTACGAAGCCCTTCGCTAGAGCGAGGGAAGGGAAGCACGACAAACTATGAGGAGTTGCTCATGCCCGGGACTGTGTTTTATCCGGGTTCCTGCTGTAATTGATCGGTTTCCTCGCTATTCAGGAGATGCTCCCGCCTGTCCCCTTGGCCGGCTGAGAGTCATTTATCTTCCTGAGCTCACCGGGGCCTAGCCTGCTCCCATCTGCCATTAATTTAGTGGAAGTGTGCAAACAAGGAGTGGCGGAGGGAAGGAATTAGTCAGGTGGAAGTACTCCCCTTGGCACCGGGCAGACAGCGCCCTGGCTGGCTGCCAAAGGATTACATCTTAATTGTGGCAGGTTGGCCATTGTCTCTCAGCATCTCTGCTTTCACCCGTCTGCCAGCAAGCGGCTTGGGGGCGTCCACCCCTTCCCTTCCCCCATATTTAGTTGCTCAGGAATGCTCAGACTCAGCATCTGGCTTCCGGCCAAGTCCCTGATTTGCACCCTAGGCTGAAAGGGCACAAGGAGGTGGAGTGATTTGGATCCCAGCTTGGTACCAGGAGAGATCTGGGGACTGTTTGCTCTAAGTACTAGCCCCTGCAGAGGCACTAAAGAGACGGGCAGGGCTCAGTCATCACTGAGGTGCAAATTAATCCTCTCTAGCTCCTGCGAATCTGAACTCTGAGCATACGTTATTGTTTGCATTGCAGTTGCGTCTAGCAGCCCGAGTCATACACCAGGAGACCATTGTGCTAGGCCCTGTCCAAACATGTCACTCCCCAGAGAGTTTACAATCTAAATGAATATGGGAAATCCACATGGGAAAATCCGTGCTTTGGATTAGCTGCACTGGCCACTAGAGAGCGCTGTTGTCCTGCTGAAAACACAGGGGCAAGTGCACTTTTCTGGCTGTCCTGGGAGGGGATTTGCAGGAAGCGCTCAGCTGACTTTTACCTACGACTGTGATAGGGCGAGTTAGATGACAGGCAGAGGATCCATCCAGTCAAAGCTCCTTTCTCATAAACCCGCGAATGAGCCCAACTGACAGCACTGGTTTGGCTGGTACAGGCAGGCAGGCACAGTTCTGCTAGCATCAGGTGGAGCAGTCTGTTCTAAACTGGCTTCTAAGGTGAGGGGTATCTCCCATGTACTAGACGTGCTACAAAACTAGACCCTGAGGTGTCACTCTTGTAAGCGGTAGTATTAAGGGCCATTCAGCAGGATGCTTTCCACCTTCCACAGCCTCACACACTTCAAAGCTCTTTAGAAAATTGTGCATCGTTATCCCTATTGTACAGAGGGGGAAACTGAGGCATGCGAGGGGTTAAGTGATATTATCAAGATCACTCCATGTGCCTGCGTCTCCCCTACGCTAGGTCTACATCAGTGTGACAGGGTGTACACAACCCACACCAGACAGGAAGGGGTTCAGATGCAGACATGGGCTCAGTTAGCCCCCTAATGCTACACCAGCGCTGGGTGAGATGGCCTGGGAGGTGGACATAAAAGGAAGGAGGGATCACTGGGGAGGAGAGCAGACAGGCAGTTCCTGTGTGGGGCTAGAGGTGGGCTGGGACTGGTGGCCTTTTGTTGGAGGCTGAGCCTGACCCTGGCTGGCCTGATGGTTGGTTTGGTTGAAGCCTAGGAACCTGCAGCTGGATGTTAACACAGGCTGCTGCAGCTGGGAGCCTGCTGATAAGGAAGGGGGCTGAAAGCTGAGCCTTGGGGGGAGGGATAGCTCAGTGGTTTTAGCATTGGCCTGGTAAACCCAGGATTGTGAGTTCAATCCTTGAGGGGGCCATTTAGGGATCTGGGGTAAAAAAACTGGGGATTTGGTCCTGCTTTGAGCAGGGGATTGGACTAGATGACCTCCTGAGGTCCCTTCCAACTCTGTGATTCTGGCTGGCCTCCTTGAAGTGTCTTGGCTGAAGAGCTAAGCCACATCTATGGCTCAGGTGGGCTGAAGAGAATGTGGGGAAACTGAGGCAAAGCTGCTGCATCCATGTCATGCCATGAGGGTGTACACTGGGATGGCAAATCTGTTATACATCACTAAATGTAGCCATGTTACCTCTGATTTACTGGTTTCAGAGTAGCAGCCGTGTTAGTCTGTCTTTGCAAAAAGAAAAGGAGGACTTGTGGCACCTGAGAGACTAACCAATTTATTTGAGCATAAGCTTTCAGGAGCTACAGCTCACTTCATCGGATGCTTATGCTCAAATAAATTGGTTAGTCTCTCAGGTGCCACAAGTCCTCCTTTTCTTCTCTGATTTACTGTTCACCTGTGTAAGCGAGAGGAGATGCAGGGCTAGCGGAGCCATGGCAAAAGCAGAATCCCTCCTAGGGTTCCTAACTCCCAGCCCTCAGGAATGTAGAAACACTCCTCTACCCCATAGATGCGGTGCAAGGTATGACAGTAAATCCTGTAGGCAGGCTCGGGCAATTAGAACTAATGACCTCCTCTGCACCGAACAGATTCTCTGGTAGTGCTGGGTGCTCGATAGATTGTAACATTTACTCCTATTTAAAAAAATATAAAATTAGCAGTTCAGTTGGCAAATTGTTTGAGATACTTTGTGGGAAATGGCTCAATCATGGGGGGTTTGTTTGGTACAACGTGGCAGAAGTCATTAGCTTTCAGGTTGATCTATAACTCGATTTAAACGTGTAAGCAAACATTTCTGCATTCAACATCAATAGCCCTGCTAGGGAGCTAATGTTTATTCTCTCAGCATTAATATTATGATTCTGTTTTGTTTCCTGAGTGGGCTCAGTACTGTGCAAAAGACATTGCTTCAAGGAATTTACAATCTCAGGCCCTGATCCGGCAAACACCTGCTCATTGGCTTAACTTTACTCACTAGGAGTAATCCCATTAAAATTAAGCACGAGTGTAAGGTTTGCAGGGTCAGGTCCTAAATGAGAGCTGGTTACTAGTGGAAAGATTGAGTTTCTTCTCAAGGAAAATTGTGGCAACCGCCAGGATGAATGGACTTTGACCAAAAGACACATGGCTAGTGTCTCCTATTGCATTGATCTTGCAAGGTACTGGGCACTTCAGTCCAATCCACTAAAGATACAAATATCATCCAGTTCTGAGAATCACTTATGCCTTGTCCCCACTGAACGATCTCCTCAACCAAACCCAGGCCACTGGTCTTCTTATCTGGCATTGGTCCCTCGTACCCTTTCCACCAAGCCACGTTCTAGGGATTTCCAATCCACACATTCCCATAACGGGGCTCTACACAGGTGGCCAGCTGGTGTGCTTCCCTTTTTCTATATTTGGGGGGCAGCGTGGTAAGGCTCACATCCTTCTCGACACCAACTGGGGAGAAGGCTACCTGTCTTCTCAGGAAAGGCCCCTTTTCTTGCCATTTTCATTTCTCACTGAGCAGGCTGTGTCCTGAGGTGCCCCAGAATGCCCCCCAGTGGCTTGGGTTTTATCCAGTGAGTTTGTTCAACTAGGGCACCCCACAGTCAGCTCCCACAAAAGCATGAGGTTCATGCTGTTTGGCACAAGGATGACTGTATTCGCCCAACCCCACCACATCCATCCTGCATACAGGAAGTGAGTCCCCCACGCCAGCAACGCAAGGTTCAGATGGGCTGGGTTGGGCTGTTCAGAATGCTCAAAGAAAGGACCCTTTGCCTGGCCAGCGAGGGAGCAATATTCCATTTTGGCAGTCAAGCTTCCCTTCAATCAAAGGGACAGTGTCAATATAATAACACAGCACGTGTCCTTCCCTTGGCCAACTAAATAAGGCTGCTTCTGATTGGAACCACTGGAAGAGCTGGAGAAATCTGATTTGCTTTTCACCCATCCAGGGTTTTGCTGACTGTTTTTGCATTTTACTTAGCTTGACGCTAGTCGTGGTCAGTTTCACTTGTAGGGGCAAATTTTCAAATACTCATCACCCACAATTAGGGTTGCCACCAGTCCTGGCTTTCCTAGGCTGATCCGTTTTTTGAGGTAGCGCGGTGCCCAGGAAACCTGCAAGGGAGCTCAGTGCACGCTGCCAACTCTCCCGTTTTATGGGCTCAGCATCATCCCGGATGTCCTGGCTTTTTCACCCCTCAGAGGTGGCAGCCCTACCCACAACTGGGGCCAGGTTGACAAAAGCATTCAGCTCCCAATCAGGCACCAAAATATATGGCCGGATTTTCAAATGCATTCGACCCCCAGCAGCTCCCAATGTCACGTTTGTGGCCAGGTTTTCAAAAGAGATCAGGCTCTGATGTCCTGAGCTGTTTGGAAAACTGGGCCCTGATGGCGAGGACTGAGCTGTTTGGAAAAGTGCGGGCTACAGTCCGTTTCCCTGCCTGCATCGCAGGCATATCCCAAGGCTCCCCTGCGAAAATGTGAAAAACACTCCACTTTAGAGTGACATTTTGTTCAATCTTCTTCATACAAAAAACCCAAGCTAAATGAAGTATGAAACATGGATAATCAAAACTGTGGGGGCACTTTGTATGATAAATCCAATTCAGATCCATTTTACTTTCCTTGATTTAGCTGTGGTTTAATTATACCACTAGATGCAATACTGAAGGCTTGGTATTGTTCAGCCTGACGGTGTTTTTTCCTCCCTTTATGAGCATCTTTGACTAATTTTTAGTGTTGTATCCTAGCTTGTCTTGAGGCCATTTCTCTTTCTGAGAAGAAATTGACAACAGGCAGGGTCTGATTTTCCATTGCGGGATTTCCATGGAATTGTTACATTGGCATAAAACCAGCAGTGGAGAACCAAGGCCCACATTCTGAAATATTATTAGCTATTCTTTATGAGTCTTAGCATGGAGTTTTTCTATTATTTTAATAGCTTCTGAAATGTATAAATAATTAGTAAATAGAGCAGCAATAGCTCAATGTAGTAGTTTAATTGACATTCCCTTTTGGTAAAAACCTTTATTGCCTGGTATGACAAATACCTACTTCAGCACTTCCTAAAGTGTGGGGTGCATCCCCCTGGGGGGAGACTTATCGGACTAGCTGAGGGGCACAGACTAAGTCTCTCCTTTGTTCTCCAGGGTCTCAGTTTTCATTTAAAAAAAAAAAGAGAAAGTCTCTAGCTGTTATGGTTGAGAAGAAAACTTTGAAAACGTGACCCAAGTGCAACTGACGCGGTGATGTCTGCCTGAGTCTGCAGGGAGCCTGAAACAAGCTCTGTGGTGTGATCTGCCATGTTCATTTCAATGGGCTCTAACTTAGATGCCAATGATGATGCTTCAAACACCAGCATTGTTAACTGTCTCGCTGCTCATCACAGCATGTAAGCAAGGAGGAGACAGCTCAGATTAGGACGATCTACACAATCTACTCTGAGTGACCACTCCATTTGTGTAGGCCTTTAACAACACATGAGGGGGCTAAAGATGTGTGTGTGTGTGTTTGGAGGGGGTGATTGCTTTATTTTTCCTGGACGGGGGCTCAGCTTTCAGAAGGTTGGGGGATGCTAGCTCACTCTGTTGACATTTTAAGTAACAATGTCATTAAATATCTTTCTCTCTCAGGAAGCAACACTCTTATCTCTGTATCTAACCCGACCCTACATAGGGATGGTTGACTAGGAATTCCTAGCCCTATAGTTTTCCATAGACCTGGCCCAATGCACGGATGACAGGGGAGATAATGAGTGACATTACACGTTTCCTGTCCAATGGAAGCTGCAATGTGCCATTTTACTGTGTGAAAGAAGGAGAGGAAAATACTGAGCTAGATTCTCCACTCAGTTACATGACCACATTGTCTCCCTGTAATTTAGTGGATGGGAGGCTAGACTGGGAGTTGGAAACCTGGGTTCTAGCCCCAGCTTGTCTACGGGTTTGCTGCTTGGGTAGGTTTCTTCCCTGCTCACTTTCTCCATCTGTAAGCTGGTGATCGTGATATTTGGTAAAGTGTTTTGAGACACCTGGAAGACAAGTACTATAGTAGACTTCAGTATTTACAACCAAGTCTATGGAGTTATACTGGTATAAGTGGGAAAAGAATCAGGCCTGTTATATTGTATGGAATTATTTTAGTGGTATAGTCAGATTTCCTCTTCTTTCAGAAGCGGTGTGTTTTAAGTGTAGCACTTGAGAGGTCAGGAGTTCCTGAGTTCTAAACCCCCCCCCCCACACACACACACACTGACACAGACTCCCTTGGTGACTTTGGCCTGGCTGCCTCAGTTTCCCCAACTGTACGATAGGTGTAATAATAGTGATGTGATAGGACTATTGGAAGGATTTGTTAAAGATGAAAAGTTCTAGGTGTTGTTATTTAGGCGGAGGAATTTTTTTATTATTTTTTTTAAGCCTTTTGATGACACTCCACGGCTATCTCTGTCTGCATTACAAGGGTTCTCACAGACCGTTCCGACTCTGAACTGCTCCCAACACCTGCAAAGCCCAAGTGGATTCCCTGAGGGTACCGGCTGAGGATCTGCAGGCTGATGACACTGCAGATGCGTGGTGCCGTGTTTCTTTGGCAGAGCTGGGTCCAAAACTGGACACCGCAAAATGCATTTCAAAGGAAATCATTGTAGCCTTGTGAGATGGGTGATTTAGCCACAGGCAGCTTGCGTCTGGCACTGCTCCTCTTGCTGTGATGCTGGGCCAGCCAACCAATCCCCAGCCTACAATGTGATGGAAAAGGGTGTGCTTGTTACATTGTATCCCCGGGCACTAGTACTCATTGCAGGAATCGACTGGATCGATTGAACTTGCTGGCCCTGTGAGGTAAACACTAACACGTACAGCTTGGCCAGCTGAGTTCCATGACATTGCTCCTGTCTCAAGACATCAGCAGAGCAGTGGCATGTCTGGAGGGAACAGGGGTGTCAGGAAGAATCCCCCCCGCCCTCCACCTCTCTCCGTGTACAGTATTGCACATCTGGCTAGTGCCCAGCCAGGATCCTCTGAACTGGTCCGTGGCCAGAGCAGGCTGCTGGACGAGGTGGCTTGATGAGCTGACCCAGCATGGCAAATCCATGTGGTTGATTCGCAGGAGAGCAAATGGCACCCAGTGATTTTGTGAATGATGCTGCCCCCACTGCCAGTGTCTGTTGGATTTTTGACATGCCTAATGGATGAGTTGTCAGCGCTATCTGCGGCAAGCCCCTTCCGGGACGGATCTGGTCGCTGCCTCCCCCGGGTGTCACTGGGTGTCCCACCCCCTCCAGTTGCTGAGGCTGCCAGGTGGGCTCAGGCAGCTCCCTGTGGATTCCTTTGACCTCATGAGAGCTGGCGCTTGGGAAGGCAGGGGCTTTGTCGCTGTGCTGTGCTGGGCAGAGAGCTGTCTGGCTCATGAGATGGGAACTGATGGGCTGCTTTTTCAAGTGCACCTCCAAAAAGCAGCGTGGGCTAGTGGATAGTGCTCTAGACTATGCCTTAGGAGATCTGGGTTCTCTCCTTAGCTCAGCTGCCAGGTGACCATCCTGTGCCTCAGTTTCCCCATCTGTAACACAGGGATATGATCCTGAGCTCCTTTCTAGAGCACTTTGAGATCTACTGATCAACAGTGTTATCTAAGAGCTAGAGATTATTTATTAATATCTGTGCGCACTCATGGAGGAATGCATGCTGGCCTTCGGGCTTCCCTCTCCTCTTCCTCTCTCCAGTACCCTTCCCCCAGAGGCCCCTGTGTGAAAACAGAGAGCACTAGAGGGGAAGAGGTAGTTTTGAAAGACCCATCCTCCTGAATCTGCATGCTTGCTGGCCGGTCTTTGTCCCTTTGCATGGCTTAGACTCTCAAGCATCTTCCCAGTTATAGTGCTCACTTATGCAGTACAAAGGAGCAGTCTTTTGGACCTCTTAATTTCTCTCTTTTAATTCACTAGGAAAGGCCCAGAATGCCCCTAGAGGTAGAGTAAGTCACTTCACCCACCACCGAAATGCAGCCACCTCTGGGGAGGAGCACACAGCTGTTTCATACAGCAACACTAGAGAACACATATTTGCTTCCATTTTGCCCTGCTCAGGTTCTGTGTCTGAGTGGTAACGTGTGTCTTTGTTTTCTCATTGCAGAGTCTCTCACTGGATCTGTTCGGTGAAGTAGCAGCAAAGACTTTGCAGCCTTGGACTTCTCTTCTGCAACAGCAGTATTTGGGGGGGAGGGGGGGCAGGGACGGGGGAGGGGAACATCAGAAAAGGTGTCAGGAGACCTTTCACGTTCTCTGCATGCTTGACTCAGGGATGAGCAAAGGCAGAGTCAACGCATACAGCATAGTATCCTCTGAGGAAGACGGGCTGAGGTTGACCACCATGCCAGGAGTCAACGGCTTTGGGAACGGTAAGATCCACACCAGGAGGAAATGCCGGAATAGGTTCGTGAAGAAGAATGGCCAATGCAATGTCGAGTTCACCAACATGGATGACAAGCCTCAAAGATACATCGCTGACATGTTCACGACATGTGTCGACATCCGCTGGAGGTACATGTTGTTGCTCTTCTCCCTTGCCTTTCTGGTGTCCTGGTTATTATTTGGGCTGATTTTCTGGCTCATTGCACTTGTCCATGGAGACCTAGAAAACCCAGCCGGGGATGACAGCTTCAAGCCTTGTGTTCTTCAAGTGAACGGCTTTGTGGCTGCTTTTCTGTTCTCCATTGAAACCCAAACGACGATCGGCTATGGATTCCGCTGCGTGACAGAGGAGTGCCCGATTGCCGTCTTCATGGTGGTGGTGCAGTCCATTGTGGGGTGTATAATCGACTCCTTCATGATTGGGGCAATCATGGCAAAGATGGCCAGGCCCAAGAAAAGGGCCCAAACGTTACTTTTCAGCCATAATGCTGTTGTGGCCATGAGAGATGGGAAGCTCTGCCTGATGTGGAGAGTAGGGAACCTTCGAAAAAGCCACATTGTGGAAGCCCATGTGAGAGCTCAGTTAATTAAGCCTAGAATCACCGAGGAGGGGGAATATATCCCCCTTGATCAAATAGACATTGACGTTGGGTTTGACAAAGGCTTGGACCGTATTTTCTTGGTGTCGCCAATCACTATTCTTCATGAGATCAATGAGGAAAGCCCGCTGTTTGGAATTAGCCACCAGGACCTGGAAACAGATGACTTTGAAATTGTGGTGATCCTTGAAGGGATGGTAGAAGCCACAGCCATGACGACACAAGCTCGGAGCTCCTACTTGGCCAGCGAGATCCTGTGGGGCCACCGCTTTGAGCCCGTCCTGTTTGAGGAGAAAAACCAGTACAAAGTAGACTACTCACACTTCCACAAAACCTACGAGGTGCCGTCGACCCCGCGCTGCAGTGCTAAGGACTTGGTGGAGAACAAATTCCTGCTCCCTAGCACCAACTCCTTCTGCTACGAGAATGAGCTGGCCTTCATGAGCCGTGATGAGGAGGAGGAGGAGGAGGATGATGACAGCAGGGGTCTGGATGACCTGAACCCGGACAACAGGCATGAATTTGACAGGCTTCAGGCCACGATAGCACTGGATCAGAGGTCATATAGAAGGGAGTCAGAAATATGACCCAGGGCCCCTCCGCTAACTGATCTGAGGTTATTTTTCCTCTCATCTCTTCCCCTACCACCTGCTCAACTTATGCAGAACAATGCAAGTGCCATAGGAATGCTTGAGAAATTAGTATTGTTTGTAGTTTTAAGTTTCATTGCAATAACCACTGACCGGTCTGTGATAGGAAACCACAGCAGGCCACAGAGTGTTTTGAACTTCCAGTGTTGATAAAGCTATTAGAAAATGTACTGGAAGCAGATTCAGTATGGCGGCACAGATAAGGGAGAACACCGGGGGCGGGATCTGCAGGAGTACCTTCTTTGCACGCAGAGAGCTGGTGATTTTGTTTTCTTTCACTCTGTGAAAATGAAAGCATTTCCCTGGAGCTGAGCTCTGCGAGGTTCAAAAGGAGGAAATATCAGGAAACAAATCCTTTTGGTTGGTTTCGTTTTTTTTAACTGAACACAAACATTATATATATTTCTGGCAGGAGATGTGATTCGGTTGCACAAGAACGACACTTGAAAACATGTAATGTAAAGTACTCCTTTTTCAATTTGGGGGAAGGGAAATGAGGTTTGAATTTGTCAACTTAGTGCCCGGGAGATTGTTTACCAATAATAATAGTGTAATAATCATACATTCAAAATGTGATTCGATATATTTGTAAAACAAAGAAGGCAATGAAGAAGCTGCATGAATTGTTTTAGGGCTGACTCCCAGGGTGTTCAGCAGGCTGCCTCCTGGTTATTGGCTGGCAAAGCTTTGTAACCGGGTCGCAGCACTGACGGGCAGAAGCCCAGTGGCAGCAAAAGCAAGGAGCACAATTACTGGCAACGTAGCACAGGGAATGCTAGACTCTGGGATAAACAAACAATTAATAATAGTAATAATTAAGAATAATAATGAACACGCTGATGGAAATATTTATTTTTGGGGTGGAGTGGGATTGAGCGTGTCTGCTGGGTTATCATTTTTGAGCACTGATATTTTGTTTTTTGCACCTTTGGCTAAAATGAGCGGGATTCTCGTTTGGGGTAAATCAGCTTTGCTCCGTTGAGTAGCTAAGGAGCAAGCTTCTGTTCTGAGTCACTTGTAGTCAGTGGGGTTGTTACTGAGAATGAAAAGTGGCCTCATGGGCCAGCCTTTAAATCAAGGGTGGCCAATCTGAGCTGAGAAAGAGCCAGACTTTACCAATGTACATTGCCAAAGAGCCACAGTAATATGTCAGCAGCCCCCCGCATAAGCTCCCCCCGCCACTCCCAGCGCCTCCTGCCCACCGGCAGCCCCACCGATCAGCACCTCTCTTTCCCTCCCCACACCTCCCGATCAGCTGTTTCGTGGCATGCAGGAGGCTCTGGGGGGGGGGGAGGGAGAGGAGCAAGGGCAGTGCAGGATCAGGGGAGGGCGCGGGAAGGGGTGGAGTGGGGGCAGGGCCTGGGGCAGAGCCAGGGGTTGAGCAGTCAGCACCTCCCAGCACACTGGGAAGTTGGCGCCTGTCGCTCCAGCCCCGGAGTCGGTGCCTATACAAGGAGCCGCATAGTAACGTCTGAAGAGCTGCATCCGGCTCTGGAGCCACAGGTTGGCCACCCCTGCTTTAAATGGTGTAAATGGAGCAGCCGTCTACTTATTCACTTCAGATTTACACTAGCTTTGGATCTGCCTCCGTATCTCCAGTGGGACCATTCAGAATGTTTATTTTTTTAAGGAATGGAATGGAAGTTCTAGAAGTCAGGTATTGCCCATTTTCCCCAAAAGTCTGACTCTCCCTCCCCCACAAACAATTCCGTTGTTTTAAACATGAAAACCTATGTGCACTATTTTTTTTGGTCCTTTTGCACAGAGCAAAATTCACAATGCGTTGGTTGCCCTCCCTTGTATTAGCGTCTATTCTATTCTTGAGCGTGTTTGTAACTGATGAATTGGACACTGGACAGTGCTACGTGCAACGGCCAAAAAAGAGAACCAATGATTTCTCTGACTCAAACCTCACCTACTCTCAAACCAGGGGTCCCATGCCTTAGAGATGCAAAATTGTTCAGCTGTACACAGCTTTTCCCCAGCACCAGAATCCCTGCTTTGACTTGTTTCCTAGTCAAGCACTCTCCCTCCAGCCTTACGGCATGTCATGTGTCACTCCATATGGGTTCAGCCATGCAGCAAGAACACAGAACAGATCACGGGCAATAAACAGGGCCCACACTGCACACATTACAGGCTATTATTGATTGCCGGCTGCTTGTTATTCCAAAAGGCACAAAAGATCATGCCTGTACTTGCGTGGGAGCTTTTGCTCCCAGAGGGAAAGGACATCGGGCATTTCCAGCACTGCGCAGAGAAAGGATCCATCTAAAATCAGAATGAAATCATTACCGGGCCAATCATTACCTGTGTCCCAGTGGCCTAAGATTCATGTGGCCAGTTGTCACTTTCCTACATACTGAACTTCCCAGTGACAGCTAGTGTAGAGTTCAGAAACTCCTGCTCTAAAAATTCAGACTCCTCCCACTTCAACTAAAGGAGAAACTCTAGTAGCTATTGGCAGTATAGTGCCTATGACACACAGTTGCACAGCTTTTATTCTGTCCAACAGAGGGCAGTGGTGGGTGCACAGACCCACTAGCCAATTCATTTGCTGTAGCATCCAGATCAGTGAAAGAGGGAATGAAAGGGGGGGCCCTGAGATGTGGTCATCAGCCAAATCATTCATTACCCACACTCAGCTCTCGTTATCTTTCCAGGGCATTGCAAACAGTAATGTACATAGCCTCCTCCAGTGCATGTGAGGAGTTAAGTATTGTCATCCCCTGTGGCACAGAAAGGTTAAAGGACTTGCTCAAGGCCATTGAGGGAGTTGGTGTCAGAGACAGGATTAGTCCTGTGCTCAGATCACCTGTCTCTCTTGCGAGAGCTCCCACCTTTTCGTCAGCAGACCTGCTTCTCGGGTGCTGCACGGGCCCTCCTGTACTGCTGCGTACAAAGCACTGGCTGGAATGTGCAGCTTGGATGGTAACAATTAGCTCTAAAGAACGGGAGAGGTCACCAAAACAGAAGTTACTGCTCCGGGGAGTTTTCCTCCAAGTCATCCTGGTACCATTTTCAGCATCCGTTAGCCTTTCAAGCAGTGACTGAAAGCTCCATGCTGCTCACTCAAGGGGCTGCTTTATTTTTGGCTTCCTAAATGATGTGCAGTCCTGCTCTGTGGAGGAAGGGGGGAGAAAGCATCTGCTTCTCCTTGACAAATGTCAGCACGGCTGTGACTATTTTCGTCTGGCCTAACGCATGGGCCTCCTGAATTCTAATCCCAGCTCTGCAAAGGACTTGACATGTGGCCTTGGAGAAGTCTCTTAATATGTCTCCCTCATTCCACCTGTAAAATCAGGGTGCTTCAGAGGGGTGATTGGAAAGATTAACTGTTTCATGTGACTGTCACCCATGCTGCAGGGGTAGGGTTGCTAATTTTGGTTGGACGTACTCCTGGAGGTTTCATCACATGACACAGTCTTTAATTTAACATGCATCTTTAATTCCTGGAGACTCCAGGACAGGACTGGAGGCTGGCAACTGTTGCAATGTCACTGATGTCATGGGAACTCTGTATCAGTGTATGCCAGTGCAGGATGGGCAATGTTTGTCCAGTGCCCTGAAAATGTTCAGAGCTGAGAATTTGTCCCCTGCGTAACTGGAGCCATATGGTCACACAATCAGAGATGGGCACGGCTGCATAGAGACATAGTCACACCCACCCTACAAAGCCCCATGCCAGAGGCATAACTTTTTTGTGTTTCTAAGGCAGAAAATGCAGATGTGATCCCCCCCCCCCTTCCCTGCCCTGGGGAAGGAGGGAGGGCAAGGATCTTTCTTGCGGGTATTATTTATTTATTTTTATTTTTTCTAAAATGCTTTTTTTGGTGGCTTTAGGTTCTTTTGAGAAAGATGCACAACTTTGCTGCTGTCAGGTTCCTTTCGTACTATATATCACGGTAAATATTTGTATATAAAACTGAAAAGAGAGAAAAAAATAGAGATGTCTTTAAGTAAATTATTGCTTTTAAAAAAAATATTATATAATTGTACAGTCCCACCTGGGAGAATAGAATAATATATACATACATATTTTTAATCTACTGCATAGGAGGATGTGAACGAGCTTGTGGAAAACCCATGCAGCCCTAGTGAATTGAATTTCAAAGACTTTTCCTCACTCTTGTTCACACGCCCCCTAACCCGAACATCTCGCTCATGAAGAGCTAGCTCCAGAGAGTAATGTTATATATAATGTATAGTTCGAGAGATGGAATGTGCTGTTACATAATGTATAGATATTTTTTTCTGCCTACCTGTGAGTGCTATAGCTGGTCAGTCTTTTTACAACTATCAGGGAGCAATATAAGGATGTCCCGACAGTTTCCTCTCGCTAATAGCATTATTGCATCAGAACGCAAACATTCAAAAAGAAAATAAGCCAAACAAAGTCTGTGTATTTGACATTTGTAAAGAGGACCACCTCCCACCCGTCAAGAAGCTTGCGATGCAGTGAGCAGGCTACAAAAGGCCACGCTGAGAGCGCTCTTCATGCACATTGTATGTGTCGACAAGCCAGTCACGCAAAAAGTGTTTTGCTCTTAAAAGGGGTGGCCCTGGGTATGGTCTTGGGTGTGGCCAACCCATTAATGAACGAGGGTTTGCCTTTGAAAAGCGCAGCCTTCTGAGAGGGATGTGACACCACGCTGAAGGGCTGGAGTGGAATAGGTCAGGAGTCACTGGACGGAGTTACTCTGGATGTACACGGGTACAACTAAAGCAGAATTTGCCATGTGAAGAGATACTCTATCAACTTCAGTCCTGGTGTCTTCAACCTGGATTCCACACCAATCTCAGCCCGACTCAGGGATTTCCTGACAGGCCAAGCAAGACGGGATTCTCCATGTGATTGGACAATGTTTGGTCCAATCTCTGCCAAGCTCTTTGTGTTTCTTTGGTTGGTGTGTGGGATTGTTTCGTTTGTTTGTGTTTAATTTCCTGAGTTCAGGGACAAGTAGGAGACCTTCATAGCCAACCGGAGACCGACACCTTTCTGGAAAGGGCTTTTTGAGCAGAGCAGGTGAAGTGGTTGCTAGGCGGAACACCTGCCAGCCATTTCCTTGAAGCTTAAAACCCTGGTTATGTCTAGTTAACTCCCTGGTGTGAGTTCTTGGTCCTCAGAGAATCTTTGACATCAGAGATGGAAATGACCCACCAAGTCCTCTCTGCCATCCCGTCTGTATATAATAAACCCTCCCTTAGTCAGGGCTCGAGCAAATTTACATAAGTAACAGCTGCTTTGGAAAGGAATCAATTTGATTGGCTGGCTGGGACCCTAGGCCAGATCCTGCTCTCATTTCCACTGGTGCAGCCCCAGGGAAGTCAGGTTGCACTTGTGAAAGCGGAAACTGGTCTCTATCCTAAGATCCCTGGTTCAAGAGCATATTCCCTGCTTCCTCAAATACAGCTAAACCCTGAGGCTTTGCAGAACAATGGCTGCTCAGCCTGCAATGGGGAAATCGAATCCCCATCCCTCCCACCCAGGGGTTGGCAGAAGGTCTCCCTTCCCTCCTTGGATAGTTTCTGGGTGACTCTTAGCCCAGCTCTTTCCAAATGATCGGGTATACAGGATAATTCAGCTGTTGCTTGCATACAGGGAATGGAAACTGTTGTGATCAGCCTTAGCTGCTTCTTATTTAATCTAGTGCACTTAGTCTTTAGGGCTGGGACAATCACTTACTTGTAACCATTTGAGATTTGGTGCCTGCTTGACCTTCAAACCTTTTGTAGGAGATGAATTCAAAGCCACCTTTTCTATCTTTAATAAGGCAGAACAAATGTGTTTATTTTTAAACTTTCCTGCTCTTTTCTTTTCACTTGTGCTGAAGACCAAAAGAGTCACTCCTCTTTTCCTTGCACTGCAAAAGGCAGGAGTGAGTCTATAGAGCATATGTAAAAGAGAGAAGCCTAAAGCTGCACACGTCTGAGCTGGAGCCACTTCTCAAACCCCTCGCAATTCAGGGATGCTGGGATCTTGGGTGTGGCTTGTCCGGTTGTAGAATTAAAGCTCAGCCTTGAAATGTGGATTTGGGTTTGGATCTAGAGAACCCCAAACTCTCAAAAATTTCAGGTGTATTTCGATCTGGATATTCGTTTTAGGCCCATCTTCTAATAGCTACGATTAGTGCAGAATCCTCTTTGAGTCCCCTGTTCAGCAAAGCACTTTAGCATGTGCTTAAAGTTAGGTGCATGCTTAAGTGCATTGCTTAATCCTGTGGGTGTGCTATGGGTGAATCAGAGCCATAGGGCCAACTCCTGAAGCCCTTATTCATGCCTTCTCAAACTGACATCAATGGGAGCGTTGCCTGAGTAAGGAACATCCTGATTTGGTCCATCATGAACCATTTTCCTCCAAAGAGCTCAACTGGCAGATGGTGATGCAGAGAGAATTTGTTGAATTTTCATGTTCTTCTGTTCTGAAAAGAGCTTCATTGTCTTTGACTTTGCTGTTTCTCTGCTCCACCCTCCATGTGCCTGTGTGTGTGTACTGAAAAGCCAAATGGACGTTTTCTCCAGACCTCGCTGCCTTTGGCTGGTGCTTTAATGGTCCCCAGTTGACAATGGAATCTGGAACTGATTCTCCAGTGCCCTGATTCACAACTGAGCCTTGTGGAGTCACTCTCACTAGTACAAAGTGAGTGAACAATCCAACCATTCTGACCTGGATGCATTTGATGCTCACTTTGCACTGGTGTCGGGACTTGTCTAGACGGTGTGGCCATGTGCACTTAGAGGGATCTGAATTGTAAATTGCACCAATGTGTTATGCACTAACTGGCCCGTGTGGACCCTGCTGACATGCGGTAAATGTTCCCTAAGGCATGTTAACATAGTACAGTTTCAACAGTACTACGTTAATGCGAACTTTCAGTGCACACCAACAGAGTCAACGTAGGCCAGTTAGTGTGCAACATGGCGCTCTTTAGAATTCACACCTCTCTAGTGAGCATTGCTGTGCCATGTAGACAAGGTGCCAAGCGCTGGAGAATTGGATACTGTATCCTCAGGCAGGTCAGTTGCCAGAGAGCATTTGCTTCCTGGAGAATAAAAATTACGTGGTGATGGAATCATTCTTGGAGGATTGTTTTTATATATAGTGGTTAGAGACGTTGCCAGGCCTTCTGGGTATATCTGTATCATTTCCACCAGCACTGTTTGTTCTGTGTTTCATGGCACATATATCTGGGATATATGTGACAATATACATATGTAAGTAAAATGTATTTCATGTGACAAAACTGGCCAATTTTCCTGTTCTTTTAAATATATATAAATATAAAAGTATCCAAAAGATATAAATAGCATAGAGAAAATAATCTAAATATATAATAAATGTATTTTGATCTATTTAAAATATGGTGTATATTTCAAAGATCATAAAAATTGTCTGGTTGTATCGTATTTTAAATATATTTTATTACCTTGTTACTTGTCATATATATTATTTAAATGCTCAGCAAACTTGGTCAGACATTGAGCAAAAATCTGGGCAAGCTATGCTGATCAGTAGGACATTAACATGAAGAGCATCAAGTCAGTAAGAGCAAAGAAGGAAGAAAATTTCTTAACCCCTTCATGGCTAGGTTTCCCTGCATCCTCTCTGTAGTAGTAGAAAGCCCAATGATTGTTTGAAGCACTGATCTCTCAGTGGAAAGTTGGCATTCAGAGGTGATGGATCTGGTACATGGGGGAGCAGCTAAGTGGTTAAAAGGGACTTGCTTGTGCTAACAAAACAGAAATTCTCCATGAGCTTAACAGATCTATCCACTTGCTGGCTTGATTGAGATAGCAAAGTTTCAAGTGGCTGGGTTTGGGGTGGGGAGGAGCATTGTCAAGCTTCGAGGACAGGAAGTTGATTAAATATTTTGGGGGGCGTTACGTTCTAAGTTTTTAGAGCTTTTTAGGAGACTATTAAAATGGGACATTTCTTAAGAGATCTTTAGAGCCACAGGGACCGGTTATGATCTCATTTACACTGGTGTAAATCAGGAACGACTCAATTGACATCAATGAGGTTACGCCATTGAAGAAGTGAGATCAGCATCGGGCCCTACAAAACAACAGGGAAAGGAGTTTCAGCCAACTTTTCTTTCCATCTTGCTGGGAGGTTAAAAATCTCCCTCACTTTCAGCAGACACGGGGAAGGGGTCACAGGAAGAATCAGTTGGGCGGTGAAGGGCAGCACAATGCCAACAAAGAGACGCTATTGAAACACACAGAAGAGAACCTACAATAGACTGGGTCTCGTACTAAGAGGAAAAGGTGTGGAAGCAGAGAGGAAACTGGGAAATGTGTATTGAGCCAGGATAAAAAATAGCCCAGCTGGGAGGATGGCTGAGTCCAAATCACTATCCAAAAGTTTCTCCAGAGCAACAATATTCGTTGTCCCACATGGCAGAATCAAGGGACCATTTGTCTGAAGTGTCCTTGAATTCCAGTGGGAGCTGTTTTCAAAGTGCACTTCTTCCATGAAAGTGTGTTACATAACACAGGGTATAGACTTGAGCTCACATGACAGCTCTCAAGATCTTTTAGCAACAGAAGAGAAATATCCTAGAAAGTAAATAATACATAAAGATTTATTACATGATGGACACGACACTGGGTCAGCCCTTCTGGGTTTTCCTCTTAACTCTTCTACATGAGTTTTTTGGGGCCGGAGGGCACAGGGGTTGCTGATCTGATCTGGAGCCTTTGCCAAATAGGTCAGAGGTCTGAATCCAGGCCAGGTTAGTAGCGTCCAAAAGTCGACATACTTAGATAGCTGCTTGTTTGGTAGCCTGGTGATTTCAGTCCAGTTCCTTAGTAGAGAGCTCTCAGCATCACAAAAATCATGGCCAACAGCTGGCTCTAATCAGCAATCTTTTGATCACCTCAACAGCAAGACCAAGAACACAAACGATTCAAGGGCTGGAGAAAATGCCTTGCAGTGAGAGATGTAAATCGCTCAAACTGTTTCGCTTATTAAAAAGAAGATTGAGAGGTGACTTGATTGCAGTCTTTAACTCACTTCCTAGGGAGCAAATACTAAAGTACTAAAAGGTTCTTTAATTTAGCAGAAAAAAGCATTGTGAGAACCAATGGCTGGAAGCTGAAGCCAGACGCATTCAGATTAGAAATTAGGCACAAATTTTTAACAGTGAGGCTGAGTAGCCACTGGAACAAACTGCCAAAGGAAGTGGTGGATTCCCCATCTCTTGACGTCTTCAGATCAAGACTGTATGTCTTTCTGGAAGAGTCGCTTTTGCCAAAGACAAGCTCAGTACATGGGTAACTGAGTGAAATGTAGTGATAGCCTGTGATAGCCAGGAGGTCAGACTAGATCAGAGGTGGGCAAACTACCACCCATGGGCCACATTTGGCCCACAGGTCCCTCCTGCCTGGCCCCTGAGCTCCTGGCCCAGCAGGCTCGCCCCCGGCCCCTCCCCCACTGTTCTCCCTCCCCTGCAGCCTCAGCATGCCGAGCCACCGGCGTAATGCCCTGGGTGGCTGGGCAGTGCGGTAAGGAGCAGGGAGCAGAGGGGGTTGGATAGAGGGAAGGGGAGTTGGGGGTGGTGGTCAGAGGGCAGGGGTGTGGATAGGAGTCGGGGCAGTCAGAGGGTGGGAAACGGGGGGTTGGATGGGGCAGGGGTCCCTGGGGGCAAGTCAGGAATGAGATGGGGGGGTTGGATGGGGCGGCGGGGGGCAGTCGGGGGGGGGGGGTCTGGGGCGGTCAGGGGACAGGGAGCAGGGAGTGGTGGATGGAGTAGGAGTCCGGGGGGAGCCGTCAGGGGGCGAGAAGCAGGGGGGTCACATAGGAGGTGGGGGCCAGGCCACACCTAGCTGTTTGGGGAGACACAGCCTCCCCTAACCGACCCTCCCTACAATTTTGGAAACCCGATGTGGCCCTCAGCCCAAAAAGTTCACCCACCCCTGGACTAGATGATCTAATGGTCACTTTGGGCTTTAAACTCTGTGAATGAATCTATGTCAACGAAACGGCTGCAGCCTCGTGCAGAACTGCCAGTGTTGTCCCTGTGTTGTGGATAAACAGAGAACTTCAGCCTCGGATCCGGCACCCTTCAACAAAGCAAACATCCACTCCAAAGAGCTCTGGGGCCAGCCCTCTGAGTGTTTGCTTTTCTATTTAATCGTAATAAATAACGAAGTCGCTTGCACTATACAACCATAACTCTAAATAAATCAGCACCTGTCTTAATAGCACAGAAGCCAGGAACGCCCCAGAGGAAGCTCACACTTTGGACCCCACTCGTCCCCTTGCATCTGGTTGGAGCAGGTGTCTCCGTGGCATGGGGGCGACCTACCTATTGAAGCAAATGTGCTGCAAACACATGCTCTGCATTTCACTTTAATTCTACATTTCTGGGTCCTGGTGGGTTAAACCTGGACCCCATTTTCCAAGGCAGATGCACCAGTCAAAAGATGAATATGCCTATAGCAGCTGCAAACGCTGGGTAACTGCACATCTAGTCACCGGTTTGGACTTCGAGCAGACAGGGAAGTTAATTTAACGGGAGAGGCACCTGATCTGCATGTTCAATTGCAAGTTTCCACAGCAGATGGGGGTGTGCATCTGGCACATGGGTTGTTGTGGGAGTGGCAGGTTCATGCATATCTTTTGCAGCCACACCCACTGAGTCCTTGTTTGGTTCTTTTTTGTTTTCCCAATACAGATGTTAGTGGGTATGCCTGGGAGGCTAGATGGCTAGAGAACATGGGTGAAAGGAAGAGATTGAGCCTTTGAAGAAGGATGGGGTCCTTGTTCTGTAGGAGACAACCTGTACCCCCTATTGTCACTCATGAGTCAGTAGACAAAAAGAACTTCTATTACCACATCCAACTTGCCAGGCACCATGGCCCCAGCAAATAAATTAAATGCCTATTAGCTGGTATAAATGTTGTGGTTTCTTAAATAAGCTAATAGGAAACATCTGTGTTCAATCCAGTGAACCCTCAACAAGTTTTGAGGGTTAAGAATCTAATTACATTGCTGATCAAATTCTAAATGAATGTTACACGGCACGCAGAGGCATTTGGGGCAATTTATTTCACCACCAGAAAACCTTTTTAACAATCAAGGCTTGTTTGGCTGCTTAAACACTGACTAGGCAGAGAAGTTGTATCCATTTTCTATTAATCACCACCCTGCCCAAGTGCCTTCCCACCTAGATCACAGCCCGGCTTCAAGTAAGTGTCTAGTGCTATTTATTCACGTGCCACTGTTGGTACACATAGAACAAAGGACCCAGGGGCCTGATCCAGAGATGGGGAGTCTTTCCATTGTCTTCTGTGGGTTTTGGCTTCCATCCCCAGTGAGTTTCCGACAGGCCAGAGTTTGGATCAATATTGTTGTTGATAGCAGGGCTGTCAGGCAGGCAGCCATTACTTGCTAATGTATTATAACTTCAGTTGAATTTTTTTCAAGCCTTTCAGTCACTGGAGATTCTGTTTTTCCCAGGACAGAAGGGTTATGCCCAGTGACAGATACTCATGTGAAGCCAGGAACACACCTTAGCATCAGTCCTGACATCCCAAGGACATGCTGCTAAGGAATGGTGCTGGGTTTACACCAGGGTCTAGCATGGGAAGGGTTAAACTGCAGCTTCTTTTGGCATGCGCTGTCTCATGCCCAGTTTGTTAAAAGCCTGAGGAGGCGGAAGTGGCTCTGTTTAAAGTGAACAGGCTGACCAAAGAGCGCTCAGTGTTTTACGGTGAACTGCAGGGCAGGATGGCAGAGTCCAGCAACAAGGGGAGAAGATCTTTTGCTTCAATCTGTGTTTTCGTAACTGTGTTGCCTTCCTGTGAGAATTATCATTAGAGCCAATTCTGGGGCTCTTGGAGTTAATGCACCAGCCAAAGTCACCCAGGAAATGCCCCCTACTAGACCAAGGTCACCGGTGGGGTGGGAGGAATCGTTATGGAAGGAACTCCACCAGGGAAATCCACAACTGAATTCCCACCACCAGTCCTCACAGAAGGGAAGCTGGGGTTGGAGCTGATGCGAAAGCCAGACGCTTCTCTCAGTCACTCCAGTGTAAATCTGGAGCGACTTCATTGACATGTGTGGCAATTGTTCTGGATGCACCAGTGTGTGGCTGAGACAAGAATCTGGCCTAACCAGCAGGCACACACAATAGTGTGATATGATCAACGGCATTTCTGTGACCAAAGTGTCCTGAGCTAAATAACAATAATATAATTAGTAACGTTGCACTTTGAAGGGTGGGAGGGAGTCAGGAGGTCAGGGAAGGAGGTTTATTAAATTTCTCCCTGTCTTGAGATTGGCTCCCTTTGTCCAGCCTGGAGACGGGTTGAAGGTTGCTTGTTTACTGGGCACAGCTGTTTCAAAGAGAACACAAACCAGAGCTTTCCTTTTTGCCCCAATCCTATTTATGTCTTTGCAATGCCTTCTGGGAAGGCCCAAACAACCTGTTGTGTGAGGATCTTTGTATCTACCCTAGGGTATGGTACCTCTGGGATGTTCAAGGCATGTCTTACATGAGGCAACCATAGCAACGCATCATCAGCTTCTCTCTGCTTCTGTCAATTTTGTTTTTCATCTTGTATTAAGATGGAACCTCTCTATCTTTCTTTTTCTCTCTTGCGCTCCTCTCCTTCTGCCTGCACGACCAAAGGCAAGAAAAACAGCCAGGGCCTGAGTTTCCATTTCCTTACATTAGTTTTACCCTGGCATAACTCTGCTCCTACTCCAGATTTTCCCTGGTGTATTTAAGAGGCAAATCAGGCAATTGGAGTCCTTTACCATGATAATATAAACCTGGCTGCTTTAATTTCTCCATCCCACCTTAAGAAGCACTTAAGTATGCTAGGACATAATTAAGGGTTTCCCTTACATTTGTTGTTAACAGGTCACTGTCAGGGTAAAAATCTTCAATATGATTTTTCCTTGAAAAAGTCCCTTATCGCTATTAGTAATAACCCTCTGCACTATTCAAATAGAAAGAGTTTTAAACATCTAATTTAATTCCCACCCTTTAAGTTCTTTGTTCGATGCTCACATTTAATTTAGCTTGGATAGAGAAAACAGATGAGTCAGTTTCACTTTGTTCCTTGTCAGTTTTTAGTCAATTTTGCTGACAGTTCTCCAGGAATCAGCAAAAGGCTGCAAGGTTTGGGTCTGGTGCACTGAAGGGGGAATGTTTCTTTGTCTAAGAAAATCTGTCTCCATCCCAATAACTTTTTTTTAAAAAAAATGCAATGGAAATATTTCTACTGGTCTTTAAGTAAAAATTAAATTTGGGCCAAATTTGCCCTGCCAGTACCCCTTTCAAGAGAAGATCAGTGAAACAGTAGCCAATCGATTATCATGGAGGATAATTCCTGTGTCACTTGCAAGTTGCCATCCCCTACTCCACAAAGTGGACTCAATGCTCTTTAGGGTTTTTAGTTTTTCCTTTTAGAAAGGGAAGAATATAAACGGACAAGTTAGTTATGTTGGTAAATGAATGTCTGTGCACAGACAGCTGTTTTCTCCTCGTCTTTTTCTGAAGGGGAATATCTGCATTTGCAGTGCCTGTTTAGCACTTTCGGAGCAACTTTCATCTTCAAAGCACTTTACAAACAGCAACTAATAACTCCTCACAACATGCCTGTGGGGTCGACAAGTAGCCCCCATTTTACAGAGAAGGGAAACTGAGGCAGGGGGAAGTAATTTGCACAAGGGGGCATGAGTGTCAGAGCTGGGACTTGAACTCAGGGGTTCCTGGCTCCCTTGTGTGTTAACCACTAGATTGTGTTGCGGCATAATGAGAGAAATATGACACCAAAGATGGGGTTCCAGGATAAGACCAGAAGAGCAGAATGCAAAGGCTGGGTTTTTTTTTTTAAAACAAACTGTTTATAAAGAGAAAAGCATTTCTACTTTATAACTGTCCTGTCCATTGGGGTCCTTGGCTGGCTCAGTTCTTGCAGACTGCTATATAGCACTATTTGGGTAATACAGTTTTTGAGGGGGGGAGTGGGAGGTTGGTATGGAGGTCCTGAAAATTAGAAAAGTGGAAACCTTTTCAGTGTTTGGCTTCAGTTGCCTTGTGGCTGAGGTTGCTCTGAGGCACTTTTTGCCACCGGTTGTATTAGAGGAAGCAAGACATTAAAACTTGCTTTGTATTGGATTCTGAGCCACTCCTTTACCAAGGTGACAGGGGAAGGGAATATGGCACTTGCACACATCCCAAGTCTCAGTAGCGCCAAAAGCCATATGTTTCCAGATTGTCCAGCAGTCCATACCCAGCAACATGTGGCTTTTCATTTCATTTTCCCCTCATTACGCCTGTCCTTTAAAACACCTTTTCACCACCCAGATTCTGCACTTAGCCCCCACTCTTTACCCCGTTCTGCCTGCTGGCCCTGGACCCAGGGAAGGGCAAATGGAGCGATGAGTCTCCAAACCTTGTGATGGGGGGAGCCTCTGGGAAAGTGCTGTGGTTGTGCGTCTTTGGTGCGAGGTGTGTTTTGTGGGCCTTAAACTCTGCTCCGAACCTTTTCCTCTTCCGTGGGTCGCTGAGTGCTGAGATCTGCCAGCAACTCTTGCAGCTGAGTTTTCCCGTGGTCTTAGAGCCATCCGGAAAGCCGGTAGCCTTCTGTTTATAGAGACACCCTCCTGATACATGGGCCCTGAAAGGACATTCAGTTATAATACGGTTCACATAATATCATAAAATTACCCCTGGCCCCGCCCTTCAGTTATTATTCTTTGTTTTAGTGTTTCATTGTTTTAGGGAGGAAGGGGGGCCTCTTCACATCTGCAGGCCGATGGTGGGGCCGTCCTCCAGGCATGCCCCCTCCCCCCGTGACTGTGGCACTCAGACCTTAGTTGCGTTCACACACAGTCCCCCTTAGCCCCGACCCACCAGAGCCTTCCTCCCTCTGTGCGCTGTCTCATGAACCCCCTCCCACTTCGTTGGTTCACAGTGTCCACCAGCACAGAAGTTTGTGGTTGTACCAGAGAAAACGGATGTTTATTTCTCTTAAAGGGATGATTGGTTGACCTTTGACCTCTGTAGAAGTCTTCCTCTTTTGCCCGGTTTACGACTTACATGTAAACACAAAGATGATCCTTGTTTTTTGGGAAGTTTTATTTTAATGCTATGGAGATTTAATAAATAAAAACAATTCTAATATGAATGAAGTGGCTGGTGCTGTGCCCTTTGTTTGAAGGTTATATCCTAGAGTGCTGAGCAGATTTTAATATTAACTAATACCAAAACATTGATTTCACTGGATGAAATCCTACAAAAAATACATGCAAAAACACCTTCAGATTCCATCACGTTCACCCCAAGAGAGTCAAAATCCAGCTCAAAATGCAGCAGTAGCATTGCACGTTTCTCTAGCACATTTTATCCAATGATCTCAAAACTCTTTGCAAAAGGTCCCATTATCCCCATTTTACAGATGGGGAAACTAAAGTGAAGAGAAGGGGAGTGGTCACAATGGCAGTCAGGAACAGAATACGGATCACTTGATTCCCACTCCAGCGACTGACATCCAGCAGGCCATCCAACTTCCCTTTTTGTTAAAAGAAAACCATCCGAAGATTCATCCCTATCCCTGAACCGTTCAAACTCCTGCCCGGTCACCTGCAAGGGCATCTGTACATACACCATGCCTGAGAGATCATTGTGCAAAAAGGGACTCTCCCCAAGCTCTGTCTAGGTAGCTTCCCAAATACCCATAACATCTTGTGAGTGGGGGGTCCCAACTGACTCTAAAATAAGATCCAGACGCTGTGTAGAGTCAAAACTCACCCACTTCCTGTTGGGCAGTTTTATTAACAAAGAAACTAACAATATTTACCATTAACAATAAGATAACATCAAGTTCAGCACAATCCGCACCGCACCTGGCTGCTCCTTGCTCAGCCTACGCCCTAGGATTTGGGTCTCTAGATAGTCACTCCCTGGCTCCATTACTTCCGGGGGGGTAATGAGCCACCTGCTTCAGTGATGCAGCAGAAGCCAATTACCACTCCCCAACAGGCTCACCACCTGCCCTCCCAGGGTGTGGGGTGTTTGAGGCAAACGTATCCATTCCCCTTTACTGCACAGACACCTGCACACGCATACACACAAGCTCAACCTCTCTGCCAAGGACTCTTGAGCTAGTTCAAGAGTTACCTGTTTTGCAGACAGGTGACTCCCAGACTTTTGTGCATGTCCAGGGGACTCTGAGTGTAATACTAATCCCAAGAGCCCAGTAGCAGGTTGGATGAGCTTCTTCTCATCCAATGGAGGATGAATGGTGGCTTTATTAATTGTTGTTATTATTTATTATTACTACTGTAGTGCCTGGGATCAGGACTTCATTGTGCTAAGCGCTGTACAGGCATGGAACAAAAAGACAGTCTTTGCCCCAGGGCTTCTCCTCCTCTTTTCCAACAGATGGACTCCACCAGCCTGAGTCTCCTTCCATTCCTAAGTCCCAAGAGGAGCTCCAATGGAGCAAAACCCATGTGAGAGGAGAATCAGGCCTTCAGGACTCATGACCCTGAACTTAAATGCATCCTGGAGACTAGGGGAGCTCAAATACGAACGGAGCATAGTTCTAAAGAAATAGCCCAAGCCACAATGTCCAAAGTTATCCAAAGACCAGGAGAGTTGGGACCCAGGGTTTCAGTCCTAGCCTATCTCTGGACAGGAATGAAGATGACTGATCCAATTTCAGCAGCTGGGGAGCAGCTCCCATTGAGCTCTTGTTCTCACCAACACCTGCTTTCCCTGTCCATGGTCCTGGTCTTGGAGGCATTTGATGCCACAAATATTACTGGGCAAGCTGAGAAATGCAGTGAGCTGAGGCAGCTTTTAATGACAGGCTGGGACGTGTTGGGGTTTATTTCACTGAAAGAGATGCACAGCACTGTATAAACGATACATGGTAACAGCACAAATGAGAACAGTGAAGGGCTAGGTCCCCCAACCCCATCGTCCTGTCCGAGAAACTGCACTGAGTGACATCCAGTCCTGGGTGGAGGCCTATGCGCCAGGACCCTCACTGACTGGGACGGTGATCTTGATGGGCAGCTGAAAGCTGAACTGGACATTCATGCCAGACTGTGAGAAGACTGGGAAGTCTGCCTGGAAGACCAGAGGGTGCTGTGTCACTACGGAGTTGGAATGAACCTGTTCCACTGGAGTGCAGCAACTGGCACTGGGCCGAGAGCTACCAACCCGAAGATGCTGGGCAACGTGGGGGATAAGGACTGGGTAAAGGGTCAGGGCACGTAACCTCGCTTTGGTTGGGTGGTCCATTGGATGGCTGTGGCTGGCTTACCTTGGACTTCCAAAGGCAGCTGAGGTTGAAGCACCGTAGGGCGAACAGGCTCAGCCCCCAGAGGGTTGGGGTGCTGAGGCAGGGAGTTTTGTGTTTCTCCGCAGCCATGCCTGCCAGCTGATTGAGAGAGATTCAGCCAGTGTCTGAGGCAAGCTCTGTTTGCCCCTCCCAGCTGCTGGGTAGGGGCAGTCCCATGCTGACAGTTTGCAGGGAGGTGGGCTGTACAGGGATGGCGAGGACGACAAGAAGACCCTTCCCCAGCCCATGCACTGCAGGATTTTATACCCAGACAGGTTCTCTTTTCTGAGTCCCCCACTGTTTGGCTGGGCTGTGCCCAAAGTGTGGGGAGATACTAACGACAATAACTCATTCATCTATAGCGTCTTCTCTCCAAGGATCTCAAAGCAATTTACAAATGTTAATGGCCTGAGCCTCACAACAGGTAGGGAAACTGAGGTACGGAGCGGCTAAGTGACTTTTCCCCGGTCATGCAATATGTCAGTGTCACAGCTGGGGAGTAGAACCCAGAATGCCTTAATGCTAGTCCAGGGTGCTAATCACTAGGCAACACGCCTGCCACCAAATACATGGGAAGCAGAGAGAGAACAGAAAAAACCAAGCAGAAGAAGGGGGTTGGCACTCGACCCGAGCAGCTGCAGCAGACGCTGGGTCTCCTGACACTCCAGGCAAATATGGAGCTGGTAATTAAGAGAGCACCAAGGTTAAACACAATGCCCTGCGTGAGGCTGGCATTTTAATGAACTTTGCTAGATTACTGAGACATTTGTACACATTAAAATGATTCAGTAATCGTTTTCTTGCCCCAGGCAACTGGAAGCCCAAGACCCTCTGCCTGGCCGGGTTTGGATGATTTCCCTCTCCGGCAAGAAAGCAGCAATGCCCTGCAGCTCTGCAGAAATCTGGACCCAGGGATGCTTGGGACTCAAACCTGCCTCCAGCCCCTACACTGACTGCTGTGGGTTGGGAGAGGCTCTTTATTCAATGTGACATGCCTGGTAATTAAGCATATGCTGCAATTCCCAGGCCAGGCTAAGCCCCAGGGGTGGCTTATATACCACCCTATTGTGTATGTGCTTCTCTCTCAAGTGACTTTCACGATGCACTCATCCCCACAGGTCTGGCCCCCAAACACGGACTCTGTCTCAGTATTATGGCACCTGTCTGCGCCCCACGTGTTCCCTGGGGCGTAGCCGCATAGCTTACCCACAAAAGTACACTCCCCTTGGCATCGTCCCTGCAGAGCCACCCTAACTCCCAAGCCATGAGCTCTCCTCAGCTCTTCCGCACCTTCGGCAAACTGGCTGCTGAGTTCCTGAGGGCTGAACCCTCCCTCCTCAGGAGCGCAATGAACACAGCTCAGTTTCCCAGCCTGGCAGCTGGGCCAGCAATGCTGGCAGTGGGCAAAGGCGAGGATTCACGTGCAGAAGTGAAGGGAAAAAATCACCCTCTGAAGCACTGCAGGGAGATTGGGAAAGTTGGCCCCTGCACTAACAAAGTCACTTTCCTGCCGACAGCCGCACTTCGGAGACTAGAGATGGGCTCAGACCACAGATTTGAATCTGGATTTTGGGGAAGGAGGGGTTAATCTAGGGGGTGGTTCAGCCTATTGTAGAGATGGGGGCCACTTGCAATAGCCAAATTCTGAAAGATCCTCACTCACACTTTCCCCCCAAAGGTTGGGTGTTCAGAGCGGGTGCTTTTAAGGACCTCTCAAAGGCAATGGAAACTGTCCCCAGTTTTTCGCTATACACACAGATATGCTTGGCCAACCCAAACACCAGAGCCGCAGGGCCACACCAGACAAACGCTTTGGCACTGGCCATCATCACCTGGTATTTAGGAGCAGTTCATAACTCACTACCCATGGTACACTGGGGAGAAGAGAGCCTAGAGCTTGGCAATCAAGGTTAAATGCATCAGGGCGTCCGCCATGTGGAAGCCTGTAGGTTGAAATGAATGTGAAACTTTCCAAGCCGTGTGTGAGGAGCTGGGCTGGTGGGAACCTGTCCCACTGCCATGTTCTGAACAAGCAAGACTTCCTCTGGGAAATCGCTCCATAAGGCATTGCCAGAATGAAGCCGTGAGGGGGCGAAGGCGAGAACAAGCTAAATGGTAGCAGCAGGAGACAGGAGGAGCATATCAAGCTGAGAACACCACTCATATGGCAGCGGGAAGTCCAGGCCTCCTGAGGAGAAGGACAAAAGATTAAAACAAGCCCCTTTTAAGACAATGGAAGAATCTGGTCATGCCTCGGTTAATGCCATTGATGCATTTATGCAGCACCTTCGATCCCAAAGCACTCCTGCAAATTATCGGTCCTAGGAATCCCCTTGGCCAGCATGAAAAATTCCAGCCAGAGCTCTTTGACAGCACCAGTTTAGGACAGGAAGTGAAGACGCAGACTTTATCCCAATGAAAGCCCAGGTGGAATTCTAGGAAGGTAAGACTGTCACGAATACAAAAGACCCAGGTGTGAATTAAGGGCCAACCTTGAGTGTGAGGGCTAAATGTGGGCATGCTTGGCTATCGACTTGGTGCCGGTCTGGAGCAGGGCAAAATAGGGCATAGCACACAGCCCTGCCAGTGGGCTAATGGGCTCACCCATCCCCAGGGCCACACAGATCTTTGTGTTGTGCCCAGGAGAGCGTCATATGGAGAGTCTCCAAGTCGAAGAGAACTGGATTTATAGGGAACTTGAATCTGGGGATTATGGTGCCACAGCCTGACCAGCCAAAAAATGTTAAAAATCAGAATATCTGAAGCTCAAATCCAGCTTAAGAGCCAACCCAATCACCCAAACCATCTGCCTCGCCTCTGAAGATAACGCTACTTTTATTGTTTCCATAAGCTGCTAAGCAGCTTTCAGCAAGAAGAAATCCTTCTACTGGGGCGTTTGTTGCTGCAGGACTGCACCCTCCCAGGCTGGCTGAGCCAGCTGAGGCCCTGTACATCTTGGGACTTCCTAGGGGCAGGGAACAACCCAATGGGATAAATGAACTGACTGACACCATAGGCTATGTCATGGTGGGTGAGACAGCACTGGAGTGGAGGGTTCCAAGACAAAACTCACCTGCTGCACCGATGAATTTACCAGTATATGCATATAGAGTCTCAGGCACTCTGCCTGGAAAGGAAGTGAGTGCTCACCGTGCCGGCCTGGGATAGCATTCCAGAGCTATCTCTGTCTCCCTAACCTCCCCAGATTCTTCATCCTCCAGTGTCATTCTCTGCCCCTCTTTCCCTGTTGTCCACATGCCACCTCCACCAAACCCCTGCTTTGTAGGGACTGAGATGGCCAGACCTCCTTGTAAACAAGGTGGGCCAGATTTTCAGCTAGGGTAGATTGGCAGGGCTCCACTGAGTGTCAATGGAACGTCACCAGTTTACACTGGCTGTGGATCTTGCCCACTAGTGACTTTGGAATGGCATGAACTTTGTCATGCGGCTTTTCACTAGGTGGTGGGCAGCCGGGGTGTGGGAGCTCAGAGCTGATTGACATTTTTCCCAACGGAAAATTTTCCCAATGGTTTCATCAGAATTGACATGTCTCACTGGAAATTGTTGGTTCCGATGGAATAGATATATATTTTTATTTTCCATAGAGATTTCTTTCAGTTTGAATCGACATTTCAAAATGCAATCACGCTTTGCATTTCCAAGTGGCGATCTGAAATGACATTTCGACCGACAACGCCACTTCAATGTCATTTTTTAAAGTTGTGGTGTCAGTTCGAAATGAACCGTTTTGGTTTAAATCACCATTCTGGAAAGAAAAATGTGTGTTTCAAAGTGTTCGGGATGTTTTGTTTCAATCAAAAATGCCCAAAAATGTTTGTTTCCAAAAAAAATTTTCAGGACGTTTCATTCTGCAGGAAGTTTTGATATTTCAACTTCTCATCCTGATTTGGAAGGAAAATGTCAGAATTTCTTATGGGAAGGAAATGCCATTTTCTGACCAGCTCTAAGGCAAACTCCAGCTGATTGTCAGTGGGACAATCCTTCCTCAGTGGGAACTATGCCTGGCATGGACGGTGGTGTATAATAGGCCAGGGGAGGCTAAGTCTCCTCAAACAGGAGGAGGTGCACCGCCGACCCACCGCCTTTGAGAGTGCAGACACCTGGGCCATGGCCCCACCTGCGCTCCGCCCTGAGGCCAGGGGGTGCAGCAGCCTCCCTTCCCCCCGCACCATTAGTTCCAGCACCTATGTGCTCCTCTCCTTCGTCCCCTCTCCCCCAAGACTCCCCGCCAGCACTTGCTCCTCTCCTCTGCAATGGATTGCCAGGCTCCATGGAGGGTAGCCACTCTGAGTTCAAATGGTATGGCCCACCACTAAACTCAGACAGAAACATTTGTGGCTGCTGGGTCTAGTGTCAAAGGCAGGTCTTCAGAATCCTTCTGGACTGCCCCAGTCCCCTGGCAAAACGAACCAAAAACAGATAAGAGCAAGTGAATCCCAAAGCTGGAAATCAGCAGCTGGGCCTTGGTGTCATTGGCAAATTATTGGGTCATGTGCTCTTGAGCAATGCCAGATGCTAACCTAGGTAGGTCAAGCAGGAAATCCTGCTCCCGACCGCACAAGTCTGGGCAGGTCCTGCCAAAAGAAAGGAAAGAACTTGATGGGCCAGAGGCCCAATTTCCTATGCTCCTGTGGACACCTGAAAAATCAGTATCATAACACCCAGGCTGCCCTGCTACTAATGCTGTCTTTGGCGTCAGCACTTTGCAGCAGTTAGAGCACAGCCAATGATATTTTGGACATGATCGCCCATAGCCACCCATCCGCTCTCCACCGCCACTGAGCAAACAATCTGGAACTGCTAGAGCAGTGCCATTCTGGCAGCGAAGGGCTGTGCTGAGCTCATTGCTCCAGAGAGGATTGTGTTAGTTCCAAATGACCGGTGGGTGAGAAGCACACCTAACTCTCTTGCTGTGCCTCTCAGGCCTTCCACAGAGATGAAGCCCTCGCTCACCCTGCAAGGGTATTGGAAGCACATGCTGAATTGCACATCAAACATTTTTTCCCCTCTACACTTCTTTCCGAGAGAAAACTGGGGTTTGGATGGAATAAACATGTCCGCAGATGGTGCCGGCTCGCCTTGGAAATGTTCAGTTTTTCTTCAGAAAAGCGAAAAAAATTTAAAAAACAAACATGTCCCGTCTAAAACTGTGGGGGTGGGGGTTCTTTTTGAAGTTTTTGGTCCTAACACTTTTGGGTTTTAGCTACAATATTTGCCGAAAACCAAAACATTTAAGGTTTTCAGGTTTTTCCAAGAGAACTAGAAATTTTCTGCTGAAAATGACCTTTTGGTTTTTGTCGAAATTTCCTGTGGAAAAAAGTCCATTTTCCCAATAGCTCTAATGCTGATTCTATGAGCACAGAGACCAAGCACCAGGTTTCTACATGGGTTGTCTTACTATAATACTCAGATCCTTGATCCTACACTGATGGATGCATTAGAAATACCTAAGATAGACGTTGGGATGGGGAGTTAAGAGTATTTTGGTAGGATAGGTGATGTCCTGTCTCCAGGGAAAAAGCATAACTGAATGGGCCAGATTTTCCATCTTCAGTGAAACTACTGACAGATCTTGTGGGACTCACTCTCTTGAGGAATGGCGAGCGCTGACGTAGGTGTTGATGTTGATGTTGATGTTTCTGTCCGTCCCAATTTCTTTGGCTCCTGGGAACACCCAGCAATGCTAAACCAAGGCTGCCCTGTTACTCATTCAAAAAAAAAATGGACCAAATCCTCCACCTACAATGGAGCTCTGCCCACTTACATCAGCAAAACATGAGAAGTAATTCTTCCGCTCTACTCCACGCTGATTAGGCCTCAACTGGAGAATTGTGTCCAGTTCTGGGCGCCATGTTTCAGGAAAGATGGGGACAAATTGGAGAAAGTCCAGAGAAGAACAACAAAAATGATTAAAGATCTAGAAAACATGACCTATGAGGGAAGATTGAGAAAACTGGATTTGTTTAGTCTGGAGAAGAGAAGACTGAGAGGGGACATGATAACAGTTTTCAAGTACATAAAAGGTTGTTACAATGAGGTGGGAGAAAAATTGTTCTCCTTAACTTCTGAGGATAGGACAAGAAGCAATGGGCTTAGGGTTTAGATTGGACATTAGGAAAAAATTGTTAACTGTCAGGAAGCACTGGAATAAATTATTTAGGGAGGTTGTGGAATCTCTGTCATTGGAGATTTTTAAGATCAGGTTAGTCAGAGATGGTCTATAATACTTAGTCCTGCCATGAGCGCAAGGGACTGGACTAGATGACCTCTTGAGATCTCTTCCAGTCCTACGATTCTATGTTAAATCTTCAACAGCCTTAGAAATATTAGGGGGACCCTGAATGGACTTTTCTTTTTGCCTCAACCTGCTTCTCCAGCCCTCAAAGAGAGATCACTTGACAGACCGAGTGAAAGGCCCGGAGGCAGAAAAACTGCTCAGTGAAGTAAATGAGGAGAGAGAAAGGCGATCGATGCACTCATTACTCACTAGACCAGAAGTGCAGCCAACGGGTGAAGTGGGCCATTGTGGAACATCTCCGGAGCCACGCTGCTCTCCTTCCTCAGCAAAGGCAGCATGGGCAGATGCCATGCAAGGTTTTGATGCAGTTCTGAGTACAGTGCTGTGCCGGTCCTGAGCCTCAGCATTTTGCCAGTGCTCTTTGATCCATTCCTGGCCTGGAGCACCCTTGGTACCATGCCCTTCCAATTCTGGCAATGCACCTGCCACATCCCTCTGCTAAATCAGCCCTGGCTTTCCCCTGAACAAACACTGACCCTCATTACAAACAATCACATGGTTTCCAAGATGTAAGATAATCTCTGCAGAGGGCTAGGATGAGATCCACCAAACTCACTTCGCTTGTGACCTGGGTCAGGATTGGAGCCTCGGGCTCCAGAGCTGAAAGTCTGGAGCAGGGTCAAGGGCCCAACACTCATACAGTTCAGGGCTTTAAACCCTTTTAAACCCTGTTCTTCACGTTCCACATTCTCCCTGTGGTTTTGGTGATGCCAGAGACGTGCTGGGCGGGAGGCATCAGCGCCGGGGCAGGGTGTACAATCCAGGAGCACCCGGCCCTGCCCTTGGGGCTGGACTATATTAATAGGGAAAGGAATCAGCTCCTCCCCTGACGTGGTGCCTAAGGGAAGTGCAGAAAGCTTGCCTGCCTCCTAGAACAACAGGAGAACTGAGAACTTTGCTGGCTGGAGGCAGTCTGGAGTCTTTCTGGTTTGATTTGGAGGGCGGGGGGGGCGTGGTTTTGGCTTTTCCCTTCCCAGAGGCTGTACGTTCCCCTTAAGAAGTTCCCTCAAGATAAAAGTCCAGCTCCAGTCCTAGTGCGAGGGGGAACCCCGGGTGAGGAATAGCACAAAGGGTTGCTACCTGCTGAGTTCAAATGTGGCTGCAACCCTCACACAGCACCAGCCCCAGCCCTCCCTGAGTGAGAAACCTCTTCTTGAACTGAGCTTGGCAGTCACTCAGGCATGCTCCCAGGGCTTTCTGGGGAGCAGCTCCCTGCAATAAAAGCCTCACAAGGGCTGGGCAGGAACAGACCACAAAGACAAGTTAGTAAGTAGCTGAGCCGGGGTGGAGTGGATTCCAAGGCCAAGTGCCTTAGCCGGGGAAAGCAAAGTGTCTCACACCAGCTGATGTACACACCCCCATACACAGGGCCTCAGTCTGGAACTCCAGAGGAGTCACCCAGGAGGGTGGAATTTGGACCACAGCCTCTGAGAGAACCCTACACAAGGCGCCTCCACTGATGGCCACCCACCAGCTGAATGCGAGTCTCGGGAAATAACAAAGGAGGAGGCTAAGCAGAACCCGGCCTCTCCCTCCTGGCTCACGTGTTGTGGAGCAAAGTCTCAGCTGCCTGACCCCAAGTGAGCTCCCCAGAACCCTGGATCTGGCTTGGTCATTTGAAGCCGGCACGATCTCATTTGCTATTTTTGTCCAGCCGCTGCCCAAGCAAAAGCAGAACTGACACTGGCTTTTGTCAGAAAAATGCATTTTTATCATGTGGGAAAAGATGTCTGGGTGGGTTTTTTTCCCCCTAACTTGGAGATCTACCAAAGCAAACAACTGTGGGTAACTGGAAACTGGGATGATTCACCAGTCCCATGGGCAGATGGTATCAAGGGCTTCTGTTCCAGCTCCTGACAGATGGCAAATGCCCCTTTTAGGGCTTAAAATAAAGAGCCCTTCCTAAATTCATTGAGGGCTCCATTTTCCAAAGAAGGTGTCTCTCGTGAGTGTCTGTTCAATTTGAACAGACACTTCTTGCACCTGCAAACTTCGCAGCTGCACCTGCAGATTGGGTACCTGGGCATCAAAGCACCTGTTTGCATCTTTTTGGAATCTGTAGCCCTGAATGTTTCCCTGTTGCGTAGCAATAAGTTGGCTTATGTTCCGGGCCGGAAGAGGCTGAGGATACGAGAGGTCCCCACACTTGACCACCCGCACCCAGAACTCCACCGCCAACGCTCTGTGTTTGCTCCGTTCCATTCCTGTTCGGTCACTCATCCACACGGCTCTGAGGCTGTGTGCAGGAGGCACCTCCTCCTTACAGCATCTGCTATGCTATGCCCTTGCTTCAGGGACTGTCAGACTCTGCTGACGTTGGGCCAGGAGGTCTCCTGCAAGGTCCCTCTGTGGTGCTGGAGCAAGAGAGCACTGCTTGGATTTTCTCACCTGCCCGAGGGCTGACCCCACCTAGGGCCATGGGGAGGGTGTTTCCACCACATGGCTAACAGCATGACTCCCAATGCCCTTATGGAGAGCGTAGAAGTCAGCTGTCCTCGCTGAGCAGGGGCAGACACTATTTTTAACTATTTTCCCAGCCTCTCCCCTCAAACAGCTCACCCAATCCATGGCATTCCAGCGAAGGGTCATGCCAGGGGAAGCCCTTATTTTCTTATCATGAGGTTCCCATGAACAGCTTTCAAATATTGAGCTCTAGGGCAATAGTCCTAATGGGTATGACTGAATGGCGATTAAAAACCCGCGGCTGGCCCGAGCCAGCTGACTTGGGTTCGGGCTAAAGGGTTGTTTAATTGTGGGGAGGGAAACACTCTCATTTCCATCTGAATACCCTCACTAAAGGCCAGCGTCTGATCTCACGCCAGCGTAAATGCAGAGTCACAACACTGACGTCAGAGGCACAAGACCGGCGTGAGTGGGAGAGAAATCGAGCTCTGTGTCTCTTAGGCACCGTCTCACGGTGTTAAGCAAACTAGCAGCTGCTCTTCCCGGCCAGGGCCAGAGATGCCAGGAACACAGAGTAAGAGAGATGGAGCGCAAGAAGAGCTGCAGCCAGGCTTCACTGGCCAACTCCCCCCCGCCCTCCGCAGGGCAGACGGGTTGGCGCTGCCTGGCCTGACAGTGCCCGGCTATGGCTAAGGGCTGGGGAGGCATAAGGAACTATGTCACAGTGCAGGGAAGGGCTTCATCCCAAGTGCACGGTAAAAATACACGCAAGAGAAACGCTGAATGAAAAGATCAACTCCCAGGGCTGGGGGGGGAAAAAAAACCTCTGAAGCAGTTCAGCTGTTTGGGGCCTTGGTTATTTCTGGCTTGCCGGCAGCACTCACTCTGTGTATTTTTCACTTGCTTAGGACAAGATTCAGGAGGGCCAAAGATACTAGCTTTACGTCCCCGTCCCTAGATACCTAACTCAGGGAGGGCTTCATTGTACTCCCAGACATTGACAAACAGCAGACTGGCCGATCCACTTGTCCTCAGGGCCAAAGAGAACCCCACCCCAGTGCTTTTGACCGCATGAGCCCCAAACTACTCAAGTGTGGGTGGCTTGGATGGAGAGGAAATCAGTCTGTGAGTGGCTTCTCCCGCTTGCTTCCCTTATCCGAGGGGAGACTGGTCTGTGACATGGGGAACAGAGCTCATGGGAAACAGAGCTCATGGCCTCCAGTGCCACAAATTCCAGCTGGTGAAGATAAACAAGGCCTCCTGGTTGAACCTGTGCTATGTTACACCTGTTCGGTGACATCTCCTCCCGCAGAGGAAGGATTCAGGGTTTGCTAGTGGTTTCTTTCTTCTTTCATCAGCCATTTTCAGGCCACTGCTGGTGAACACTTCCATTACTACGCTGCCTGCCCCACCACATCTTCTGGGGCCTGCTGCCCAGCATCTCCATTGAGTCGCTGCTGCAGCCAGAATTCTGGGGTACAGTAGGGAGCACCCAGAGAGGTTGCCCAGTATCATCTGTGTCTAGCTTGCCGCTGCCAATCCACTGAGCCATCTCAGGACAGAGGCGGATTCTTGGGCCTCCATCAGAAAGAGGATTCTCAAGCCGGGCTGCAGCCAGAATTGACTGGGCCCAAAGCAGGGCCCTCCATGTAGCCCTGTCTCCTGCTATGGTCGTATACTGCAGCAGCTGCTGCTGACATCTCCCTCAGCTGCCCCATCGTCTCCTTCGCCTTTCACTCAGCCAGACACCTACATCATCCCAGTCAAGCACCCATGTTCATCCACACTTGTTCCCTCTCATCCCAAATACCCTTAGCTGGCCACACCCAAACACAGCCAGCCAGGTCCCCACACCCACCCACCTGATCTGCCTGAGGATGAGCCTGTTGGATCTTTGGGGTTTCACTGGGAATGAAGGGCGGGGAAAAGCCCCTTTGTTACAGCAAATATCTTTAGAAGGTTGTGCTGTTGCAGGGCAGCAATCTATAAACCAGGAGATACTAACACATCAGTCAGGTTGCTCTGGGTTCAGAAAGCATTTAATTTTGAGGGTGGAAGAGGTAGGGAGCAGCTGAGGTAATTCCTTCCACTTCCCCCTCTGGGGTTCGGGGACCTATCTCTTGTCTCAGCTAAGTCCTGGCCCCAGAGATCTCGCTGATCCCACAGATAAGCTTTAGCACAGAAGATTTCAGAAGCATGGACAGATGGGTGAAGCTTGGCACTGAAGGGTACACCCTTTAAACCTCACCCAACCCAACCCTCCCCCGCCCGACACAAAAAAATTGTTCACATTTTTGCTGAGAAGCTGTAACTGCAGTTAATGAGCTGCAACCCATGCCCCTCCAGTAGCCTCCCACATGCTCTCCCTGCTTCTCCAAACCAGCTGAATAAGCACCCGAGATCCTGCTGTTCATGCCTTAGGGAGTGTCGGGGGGCAGGGAGCTGGAGAAGAGGCGGGGGGACGGGTGACACAATGTTGACCTTTTGCCTGTAGCACTGGACTCCTGCTCAGGGTCACTGGGGCAAACGAGGTTGGTGGCCTCGGCCGATGTGACCCCGAGAAAGGCAGGAGGAGATCACTCAGGACCTCACAGCACCAGTGCACAGGGATCAGCCAGAACCGCTGGGGCCAAAGAGCTGGAATCCAGGCCAAGCTTGGAGTCAAAAGCAAAAGGCAGGACCCGCCCCGGCAAGCAGCCAAACCGGCCATGACGGCAGCTGAGAAAGCAGCACTCTGGCAGCAGAGGCCTGGGAGCTGAAACAACCTTGCGGTCTCAGAACCCAAGCCACGTTGCGAAGGAACCAGGGTCACAAGGGCTGGCCTGCACTGACAGGCAGCTCCATGATTATCCACGGGTACCCCACCAGCCACAGCACGGCATCGCTGCAGACAGTGCGTCTCACCCAGAGGCTCACTCATCCATGGGCTAAGGAATTGGGAGCTTTCCTGCAGTCAGATCACAGCCCAGACAGTCCAAGGCAATTCCAGTGGGAGAGAGGTGATAAAAGCCACTCAAAGCACAGCTTCCCCGGCTTTAGCACCTTTAGTCGTGACCTCTGAGGCTGCCCGTCGGGAGACCAGCAGGCTGGATCTCTGGAGCCTGCCACTCTTTGCTGTGTTATTGTAGCCATGTCGGTCCCAGGATATTAGAGAGACAAGATGGGTGAGGGAACATCTTTATTGGACCAGCTTCTGCTGGTGAGAGAGTCACGCTGTGGAGCTTACCCAGAGCTCCTTGTCTGGTCTGGAGCTAACGAAGTGCTCTGTGGCGCTCGACAGCTTGTCTCTTTCACCCCGATAAAAGATATGACCTCACCCACCTTGTCTCTGTAAGAACTCCCATTGGCTGCCCGCGTTATGACACAACCAATCAGTGCTCACTATCCTGAGGACAGTCGGTGTGGGGGGCAGAGGTGGTGCTTGAGGGACCTCTGAGCCTGGGTCCTGAAGAAGAACTTGTGGTGTGACCATGATACCAATAACGTGGTCTCAGCCCAGCTCCCAGGGTAGCAATGTCTGTAGCCCAAAACCACCGCTCCATTTGGCCATCTTGTTGGCAGTTTCATTGAAGAGGCCAGGACTGAATGGGACTGGGATGAGCTTTACAAACCCCATGCTAAGGCCAAGACAGAGGAAAGGCTGAAGTAGTACTGGCCTGGGCCAGGCAAGCTCCATTCCTCAGGCACTGCTGAGCGGGTTCCTGGGGAAAGGAGCAGTACAAAGAGAGCGCCAGTATCCCAGGCAAGGGGGAGGAGAGAAGCTGTTTCTAGGAGGAGCACTTCCCTGGAACAGCAGAAGAAGAAGCCCCCTTTAGAATCTGGCTGTGAGTCTTTCTCCCTCTCCTTTGAGATGTCACCTCAGAGTTAGGGAGGACTGTGTGTGGGGACACCAGAGGGTTGTCTGCATTAGCCCTGAGGCTCTGGGGTTTGGAGCAAACAGCAGCGATGCCCCCAGACGGAGGCACGGAGGTGTGGTAGGAACTGGCCCAGGGGAAAGCGAGCAGGATGTAGGCTGAGTGTAGGCCATTCTGTGCTGTCACACTTTCAGGGCCCTGGGTTGGGAACTTGTGGAGCAGGAGGGGCCAGGTCCCTCTACCCACCTCAAATTCCCCCTACACCTAGCCCTGGGATGGGCAGGACTAAGGGGTTACTAACACAGAAGCTGACCCAGCTAATCCCCATATAGGGGGTTCTGGACACACTGCACTAAAAGAAAAGGAGTACTTGTGGCACCTTAGAGACTAACCAATTTATTTGAGCATAAGTACTCCTTTTTTTTTTGCGAATACAGACTAACACGGCTGTTACTCTGAAACCTGCACTAAAAGAGAGATTGGAGCAGCAGGCACTCACCACTGAGCCTGCTGACTGAACAGATAACCCCACTACAGAGACACAGAGACTGACCTACTCTCTCACCCCTAGGCATGGTCCCTATGAGTCAAGGTCAGGGGACAATGCTGGGCGTGGAGGGAGCTTTCCCAGCCGCAGGTGTGATTGGCTTCATGTCACATGACTTGGTAGTGCCATTCTACAATGTGTTCTGCCCGTATGTCCGTGGGCTCCCAGTTAATTAGCCTCATTGTGTGCTGAGAAGTGATGGCCCTGTGATTTCTCCTTTCGAAACACACTTTGTACCAGGGAGAGGAGCCTTTCACCTCCAGGTCCACAGGTCAGATCCAACGTTTATTGACAATCATCATCGGATGGCTATTTGGTGGATGGACCTATGCTTGTGTGTCATACCATTGTTCCAGTGGTGTGCATGAAATAGAAAAGGAGCGGGGGGTACAGAGTCCCCTCCAAACCCTGCACAACAAACCCCCCCACAAAGCTCCCCCACAAATAGGCATCAATTGCACAGCTCTCTACCACCCCTCACTGTCACATTTGTTGCTTCCATCTGCTGCTACTCCTCCATTTGCAGCTATTGTTGTTCCTCCAACAACAGATCAAAAACTCAGGGCTGGCTCTAATTGGATCAAGAAGGAAGCTCTTCTCCACAGATCCAGAACCACAGAATCAATCTGTCTCCGGGATTTAGTGTCAAACTGCATCATGGGAAATAGTATTGATCTGGCAAGGGGAAGATTTAATTGGAGGGCTCCCTAATGAGCCAAGAGAATGATTCCACATTATTACCTAAAGGTAAATAGAGCCATTGGGAACCAGTTCCTGGAGCCAAGAACTTTGCCCTGGGTGTTACAGATTGCTTAGAGCTCGGTTGCAAAGGCTGAGAGGGAGTGCGGGGCACACGTTATCATCTGAGATGAGCGCCCGGGCTGCAGATTCTGGAGCTGTATTCGCACCTGCCCTCTTCCCATGCTCAGAAGCAGTTTTCGTTTGGGCCCTGTCCCAGGGTGAATGGCCCCTTTAAGAGGAAATGGGGGCCAGCCCCACCTGAGCTATAAGTAACTGCCTCTCAGCCAGAGGGAGTGGGACTATTGGTGTCAGGTGTTAGCTGGAGGAACACTTGGGCGTCATAAAAAGGGCAGTGAGAAGCCAGATTGGGGGAGGAATGACAGGAAGCAGGCTAGGCGGATAGGTTCTGGGGAGAAGTTACCAGAATCCCCTGGGATGGGAGCCTGCTAGGAAAAAGGGGCTCCAGGGAGAAGGCCCTCGGGGGCAGTGCTCAAGCTAAAGGGGCAAGGCTGAGGAACAGGGCAAAGAACAGGGAACTCTGGGGAATGAGAGGCTGCCAGAGGGACTCCAGGAGCAGCCTGCAAGTCCGCGCTCTATAATGGGGCAGCACCAGCACTGAGGGTTTAACTGTAGCCTAGAAGGGGCTGAGATCTGAGCCTAGAAGGCTGGCTGAAGAGTAGGCCCAGAGGGGCATAGGGAAGTTTGGACTCTTTGTTGGACTTCTGTCGGAGGGGTTAAATTTGTTTAATGACTTGGCCAGCAAGCCACGCCACATTACCAAAACCAGCCCACCTGGAGAAGGCCAAGGGGACACACCATGGAGGGGGAAACTGAGGCAAGGATGCTGCTCTAACCACTGAGCTATGGGATATTCTGAGAGGGGCCTTCCCTCAGTCTCTCATGGTGAAGCTGTTCCACTGTGAATAAATAATCAAAAAGTGATTGGAGCCAAGAGACTGGGTCTTTCTCTTGCTCAATGACTGTGCCACTCTGGATAAATACTTAAATAGCCCTGCTCCCAATCTACGGCGAACGAAAGTAATTCAGTTTCCAGAGCCATTAATCCAGCACCTTTCACCAGATTCCAAGAAGAAGGGCCAATTGCCCCAAACTCTTCTCCAAGTGTCCTATAACACAATAGTTATACTCACACCCGGAGGACGCAGTCACATGCCCATAATGGTATGATTGGCCCATGCCCTCAATATGAGTTTCTCCCACTGCTGGCTATTCATGGGCATTGGCACACATGGCATCTGCATCATTTCTCCTCATCAGCCCTAAGCTGATGATCGTATAGCTGGAACACACTCAGGGGTGTGTGCACTGTAGCTGGGATGACTGGCATATGCCCATAGGGATGTGTCTATCCCCAGCCATAAATAGATATTGCCATGATTGGCATAGCATTCAGATACCACGGTGATGGGCACAAGCCAGACAGGACACCTCCAAGAGGAGAGCTATACCTAGGTACGAACAGGCATCATATATGGTGACATGTCAGCACAGCTGGCTGCGTGCAGGGACTAGTGATGAATGTTAATTGTCAGGGTAATTCAGGTTCTGCTCGCCTATGGCGATGTGTGATATTTCTGCTCTTACCAACTGCCAGAGTCCCGGGAAGTGATGACAGGGCCCACTGGAGCCAGATCTAGTGTTGTCTTTTGTTTCCACACCCTTCTCATAACACTGATTGCTCCTTAGGGCGCTGTTTTCTCCGAGGGGCCCAATTTATCCCCCCCCCAATACGAACACACTGCTGTCCGGACATCACCAGCTGGAGCTCAGAAAGCACTGCAGCACAGACCCTGTGTGCACACACACTGCATGCAGTGCCCACACACACAGAGGCCAAGCAAGAGTTAAAATGTTGGGGGGGGATATATTAAGCTCTCTCATCCCACTCCCTTCTATGCTCTTCTGCCTTCCTATGATGTCTTTCAGCTGCACGTGCAGCCTCAAGCAGACCCTGAGCTGGCCTGTCTCCTACCGAATCTGGAGTAACTACGGCACTGCTTGCTCACATGCAGAGGAAAAGTGGATCACCAAGTACAGGGGCTGGAAGGAGTTTTTGTCCTCCCCAGCACCATGCCAACCCCTCCCCCTCCACACACACACACAAATATGGAACCCCCTGACACACCCACATATACACACTCATCCAAACACGCTCCTGCCTGATACTCATAGCATGCATGTACCCCGCCCCCACAGGTGCAGAGACTCGACCATCACCCGGAAATGACCATGGAGGAGAGCTGGTATGATGGGGGCAGCCCTCTGGCCTCGGTAGCTCACCACATCCAGCAAGAGAGGTGAGGCTTAGCAAGGATGCGCCCTAAACCCAGCCATCTCTCCTATTGCGAATGCACTCAGTGCAGTAACAACTCATGAACGGCACAGCAGTGCCAGATGGGAAGACTTGAAGAAGGGAAGGGGGAGAGAGAGATTGGAGAGCTGCTGGCCTCTGAGATTCTCTGACAGGTAAATTTCATTTGCTTTTAAAGTCACAATTAGGAATCTTTACCATGCCGATATGGATTCTGGGATAATAGGCCAAGGCCAGGGAGCATCTGCCCCTTGCAGGCAGCTTGGGATCTTACGCCTGAATGGATCACACAACTAGACTATTAGCTGTCCTCATAATGAAATAAATCGGTACCGGAATTGCCTTGCAGCCTTCAGAGCTGGGATGAAGTGGTGGGGGTTAAATGTTGCACTTTAAGGGCAAATGAAAAATCCACGGGGGCTTCAATTTTGCAGTTCATAGAACAATCTGCCAGCGAGAGGAGTATTTACGAAGTATTGGCGGGAAGAAACAAGAGGAGCCAAAAGGGACTGTGAGGAATGGATTACTGAATGAACAACGGGAAGGGTGCCTGTGTTTTCCAGCCCCTGAGCTCACACTTTTTATTTTTCCCCAAGCACTTTTTGCATGAGGCACCCGTTTGATCATTAGAGGTTGCTCAGTAGATGATGCTATTAAAAAAATAACAGGATCAAATGGAAATTCCAAAGGCTGGAGGAAAAAAATCCCTCTGCAATTGATGATGGGGAGGAGAGGGGATGCTGTGATGAATTCAGTTAGAGCTCTTTGGAATCAGGAGGAAAGCCTTCACTTCTTGCACAGTGTCAATAAAAGAAGTGCCTGCGAGGGATAGATTCCTCCCCTTCGCCTTGAGGCTCGATCTGCTTTGATCCTGAACTATCTGTTGAGTCTCTGAATCCTGCTGGGGATAGATGGAATCATGATTCTGGCACTGGGTGCCAGAGGGTGTCCTGTCAGGGTAATTATGGGGTGGGTAACAGGCAAGACCAAGCCTTCCCCCTTCATAGCATTTGGCTGTGCTCCTTTATGTAGAATCATAAAAATATCGGGCTGGAAGGGATCTTTAGACGTCATCCAGTCCAGCCCCCTGCACTAAGGCAGGACCAAGGAAACCTAGACCATCCTTGAGGGGTATTTACCCGACCTGTTTGCACAACCTCCCCTGGAAGCCTATTCCAGTGTTTAATTACCCTTATAGTTACATGAGCCTGGCTCCTTCAGCCGTGCTGTACTCCCAATGCATCAGCACTGGTTATGAGACCAGATCCTAGGGTTTGGTTCTGATCTCACATCAGCGTAAAGTGGAAATAATTCCATTCCAGTTCCCCAGTGTGAGTGAGATCAGAGCTAAGCTCCTAGGCGTGTGACTTGACTCCAAGGCTTTCTGGTCCAGAAGCAAGAGTGCCACTGACTGACCTATACTGACGCTGATATAGTAACACCACCTTTGGAAGTAGTTAGTCAGTTTGTAGCTACTGATCTGTCTTTGTTATTCATGCTACCAGTGCACAGCCAAGTGGGCTGCCTGGCTCTACTGAATGCAGTTCAGCAGGGTGCCCATACATAGATTTTTGCCCACAGAATCTAGAAATAGTTTGCTATTTTCCTGCTATGCTCAGTGGAAAGATAAAGTTGATTATCAGTTCTCATGTGATAATGAGAGGAGGGAGAGCTGAGCATGTAGATAGAATTACATGGCCAAATTCACCGCTCGCCTAAGCAGGCACCAGGCCAGTGGCTTCAGCTGACTGGCCCCCTCTTACATCAGGGTGGAGTTTAGCCCAGAAGATCTAGAGGTGGAATGTAGCTCTGTCCCCTACTCTTCATTTTCCAGGGTATTGTCCAGCCTAGGTTTAAGTGTCCCAAATTATGGGACTTCCACCATTTCCCTTGGGAGATTGTTCCACTACCTATGAGAGCTCGTGCTCAGGAAGTTTTCCATAATATCCCCCCTATATTTTCTCTTCAGTAAGCTTCTTTGCATTATTCCTGGTTATTCACCCTAGGTTTTAGGAAGCGGGAACAAGGCAGTCCAGCAGTCTTTCCAATGGTTTCCGGCAGTCTTTCCAATGGTTCATACAGAGCTTTTTGACTTTGCTGGCCTGGATTTGCACCTCTGTTTGGACAAGTGAAATGAGTTTGCTTCCTCTGTTTTGTGCCTTAAAAGATATTTAGAGCCACATTTTCAAAGCAGCGCCAACCTAGCCTCTAAATTTGCTCTCCCAGTATTGCGGGTGCTCAGAGAACTAGGTTCTGTGTCCCCAAACTACATTTGAGTGCCCAGGTTGGATAGTCAGATACTGAGCTCCCCAAACGGTACTTTTCAGTGCACAAACAGAGTTTTGGGGGTACTCACAGTGGCCTGTCCATCCAAACATGGGGTAGTGTCATTTTGGGGTGAATGAGTTGGAGGCTGCTTTTGAAAAATTGGCCCCATTGTTTGCTTTTCAGAACCACCCACAAACTGGCAGGCTGTGTTCAGCAAGGCCAGCCTCAGGCCTGGGGGCTGAAGATCTGGTCTGAAGTGCTTTGGCCGAGCTGTGTTGGTGGGAGCTAACGTGACAGCTGGCTACATGAGGCTGGCTTCTAAGCTAGTAGCCATCACTATTAGTCCCATTTCACAAGCACCACAAATGTAAAAACAAGCACAGCCTTCCCATTGGTTTATGTGTGATGCACAATCTGCTACACAGGCCCCCTGAAAGCCCTGTTGTTTTCAAGAAACCAGTATCACCCCAAAGATAGCTTTAAAGACCATCACGGAGCATGTGTCCTTGTTTTGTAACAGGTTCCAAACGAGAGTATTGTAAAGTAGCTTTAAAACTGAACAAGTTACTGTTGTTAACTAAGATTGTGGAACACAGCACATGTGTCTAGCACAGTTAATGGTTTCATCCTGTTTTCAAATTCCTGCAGCATACAGACAAAAAATGAGACCAATGGTGCAAGCTTCTTGAAGTGCACTCTGTTTATGCAGTTTGTCATAAATGTAGGAATTTATCTTAGGTAGTTAGGAGTATTATTCAAATCCTCGGGTTCATATAACTCACTGGGAAGTAGGTTAAAAGGGTTGACTAGTATAGATCCATTGGGAAGGAGACCTTGGTGAACTAGCATGTAGGTAATTGACCCATTTGTCTTGTGAGCTAACTTTGGACTGTTTTTCCTCTGTTGTGTTATCAACACCAGAGTTAATAACCAACTGGCACCAGTGAGGCCCTATTCTGAGGGGCCCTTAATCAGAAATCTAAACAGTCAGCTTCCCACCACAGTGATTGAGTCTAAGTGTTATTTTCTATTGTGGTTGTGTAATTTGATCCTAAAAACCTAAATGGTTATATCGACCAATTTTCTAGTTTGTCAGTCAAATCATAGTCCATTGCTATTTTTGTCTTCTTATATCCGATACTATTAGTTTCTGTTCACGATATTTAATCAAACTCTATAAAATTAAAATTCAGCTCTGAAGTCCTTTTCTTTAGTGAAGCAATCGAAATTAAATGAACACTCAGAAGGGTAATCCGAACAATCGGTTAAGCAGTTGCTTAACTAAGGTTTGTGTAAGAAAGAGAGGGCATTAAACCCCACTTACATTAGTATAATTCCACTGACTCATGCACATGACAGATATTAGCCATGGCAATTCATACCCTTTTGGAGGGCACTCAGATACGACAGTGAGGGGCATGCTACAGAAAAGGAAAGTTTGGCATTGGTGTGAGATCAGAATCAGGCTCCTGTCTGTAAATATATTTCTATTCTGGCAAATGCAGTATAAATAAATTTTCTCCCCCTGGGGTCCCACTTCAAGGACACAGAACAGCCTTTCTTCCACTAGCTAAGACTTTGCTTCCACCATCCTTTGAACATGTTCCTTTGATTAAATAACTTCCACTCGCAACCCACAGAGCTCGTTATTCACACTCCAGATCAATCCCATCACAGCGGACTGGCTGCTGGACACCGCTGGTTGTTGCAGAGATTTCCAGCCGCCCTCACAAGCTTCCTTCAAAAAAAGGAAAAGGGCAACTGGAGTCTGCACCAATCCCTTCTGCAAGCAGAGTTTTGACATTTTGTGTGCAGAACAAGGAATACAAAGCCATGCACTGGTCTGGCCCAGCCCCTTCATCTTGTGACCATGCAGGGGATATGAACGCATCTGGAGCTCTCTTGGTTGGCTGAAGTTGGGAGCACCACAGTGACAATCAGCTCAACTGCTGATGGCAGAAGAGGCCTTTCATAATATCCTTAAGCAACCCCTTCTGTTTGGCTCATGGGGTGACTTTGCTAGGTTCCCCAGTTCCCCTTGGTGGCAAAAGAGGGCCACTGCAATACAAGAGATGGGATGATTGATTGGAAACGAGCCTGGAGGTGCATGCAGAAGCAAGAGCTAACGCTGGTGGAAGGAGAAGGGCTTCAATCATTGGTCCAAAGCTTCCAAGTGGGAGAGATGATGACGCCTCCCTCTCATCTCCCCCTGGGAGCTCTGTGCTGCACCTAGGGTGACCAGATGTCCTGATTTTTATAGGGACAGTCCCGATTTTTGGGTCTTTTTCTTATATAGGCTCCTATTACCCCCCACCCCGTCCTAATTTTTCACACTTGCTGTCTGATCACCCTAGCTGTACCCACAGGCTGCTGCTAGAACTGGAGGTGGGCTGAAATCACAAAGTTCAGATCTTGATCCAGGCAGCCCCCAAGTTCTTTAGTCTGGTATTTTGGCTCAGCCTGTTGGGTAGAAATGGGGGCAGCTGTGAAACTTCAGAGCCTTTCACAATGTCACAGGTGCAAAAAGACCCTTTTGGTAATAGAATCTCACTTCCATTTCCAACCCCTGATTCATTTGTGGGTTGTAACAAGTCATTCCCGTGGTCGTTGGGCCCCATGCTCTGGGGTTGGTCCCAGAATGTTGGATCGCTGGCCCTGCCTGTCCATGGATTAGGTGAGCTTTGGGAGTCACTGTCAACCTGTCCCTTTCCTGTCCAGGCCCAATACTGCGCAGACTCTTTGTTGTTGGCCTATTTTCCCCCCAAGACCTTGGGGTGGATCTCTCATTCCCAATGGGAGCTAACTTCCTATTCTCCCACCCTCCTCAGGAATGGGCGAGTGCCCCATGGCTGTGGCGATACTGACGTTGCCAAGAGGAAAAAGAAGGGTTCCTTTTGATGAGACAAGAGCGCCTCCATTTCTGGAGGCACGTCACATCCCTCGGAGCTTTCATCCTGTCACAGTCAAGAGGTTCACTGCCAAAGAGTGTCTCTGGGGGCAAGCACATGCCACAGTGCTGCTGCTCCACTTTGGGAGAACTTCAGGAGGGTGAAAGAAGGTGAGGGATAAAGGACTCTTAGTGCTCAGTTCACCTGCTGTCACTGTTGTGAGCTACTTATAAGCCTGAGGATTTTGTTTCTCTGGGATCTTTAGCCATCACTAAAATGAAAAGGGCTTTTTAGTCAATTGAACAATGTAGCAAGAGTCCCAGGGGACCCACGGTAAGCGGGGTTAGCCTACGTGACTGCAGGGTCGTGGGTGTTAAATACCTGTCTTTCATGGCCCAAAGGGCTAACAGGGTCATTTCTGACTCTTTGACCATGGAGGAAAACTTTGTTCTGGGAGAAGATATGTTGTGCCTCACGCACCACAAGAGCTTCCCAATTCCCAGGAGGAGGTTAGTCGTTATTTCATGCCATAAACGAGGCTGCCAACAGCCTGGCATCCCTAAGGCCCTGATCCTCAAAGGGATTTGGCACCTAACTCCCACTGACTTAAGTGGAAGTAAGTTGCCTAAATACTTTTTCAGGATCTGGCCCCAAGAGCTCAGAGAAGCCAGCAGTTTACTAAGGGCCCATAGTGAAACTGCCACTGGCCACAGGGCGCCCGGGAACCCCTGGAGAAGCTGACTGTGTCTCTCCCTTCAGCCAGCTGCAAAGTACCACATTCTGTCCTTCTGCCCCTTCCACCCGCAGCCCCGGGAGCGTGGACAGCCAGTTCCCAAGGCGATTGCATTGCACAGCGAAGAATCTGACTCGGCTGAGCTGACAGCTGGTAACCGGCACAACCCGTCTCTGTTCCCCCAGCACAAGGGCTAGAGTGGCAGCAGCAGGGGAGCGAGGAAAAGGAGAGGTGCAAAATGCAATTTTCCATGACAAGGGCCAGGTCAGGCCTGCTCCCAGTAACTGGGAAAGCAGCCGGGGACATTTAATGAAAAACCATAAACAACACCTGCCGGGTACGAAACAACTGCCGCAACTCAGCAATTCCCCCCAGTTTCTCAGCAGCACCAGGCCAGCTGCTATGTGGATGCTGTGGGGAGCTCCAAGGTAACATGCTGGGCTTTTTTCAACACAGCTTTTTCTCTCTCTCATGATTATCTTTCCCCCCAATGCACCAGGGAGAGAGAGAATGATCTGACAGGTTGAAAAACTTTTGGGGAGGAGGGAGGGGAATTAATCAGCGGAGATATGGATTAAATGCTTGCCTCACTTTGTATGTAAAAGAAAAAAATCAAAAGGCTCAGTTGGTTTAGCTGAGTCGGGTATGGTGGGAGAGCACTGTGGACCTTCTGTCTGAGTCCTGGCCTCGCAAAGAACAGCAGTCGCAAGGGCCCAGGGCCGGTGTAGAAAGTTGTTGACAGACTGCTGAACAATGCCACTTAGTCCCTATTAGGCGGCTGGCGTTAGCCTGCTCCCAAGGAGTGACAGTATCTTGCAGTTATAAAATGTCTTTCATCTCAGAGGAGCCCAAAGTGCTTCAGAAACTACTGACACAATGCACCAGAGAAATGCAGCCACCTCTGGGGTGGAGGGTGGCAGCCAGGCAAACCCTATGCTATATGGCAAAGGGGGAAAGCTGGGACAAGGACTTTAGGACAAATCCTTCTATTTATGCATAGTGCTCCAGGATCTCTAATGTCCTGGCTGAGTAGACTTTGGGCTTCCAAGGGTTTGCAGCAGGCACAGAACTCAGTTTATCTACCTCAGAATGAACAGCAAAACCCACCCCACCTGCTGCAGCAGCTCCGGGCTTCTGTTCTGCTTCCCCCGGCTCAGCTTCAAATAAAACGCCTTCAAATCATCTCTCCCCCTCCCTCTGCCTTTTGTCTACTTGTTGCTGAGGCTGCCTGTGAGCACGAGCCCTGCCTCCATGGAATCAGAGTGTGGATGACACTTCCAGTCCGCCAGGGACAAGGGGGTGGTGGCAGGTGCTCTCCTGGCTGCATCCTACATCACATGCTGCCTTTAAGGTCCTGAAATCTCTGTTGAGAGCCTCACAAAGCCAAGCCCAACCAAATTCCCATGGAGCTGCCGCAGGAGGGGAGAGATGTGCCTCGACTGTTTCATGCCACCAACATTATTTAAAGGGCCACTGTCACACTCAAGCAAGCTTACAATACGGCAAAACCTGTCAATAGCAGGCCCCACAGAAAGGGCTGTTTCTTATGGCAATCCATAATAATAACAATGATAATAATCACTAAAAATATAGGGGCTTTCACCTGAAGAGTCAAAGCACTGTTGTAAGATAGGTGAACATAGCTGTCCCCATGGGGAAACTGAGTAACAGAGAGGTTGTGTGTTGCCCAAAGTCACATGGCGAGTCAGCGGCAGAGCTCGGAATAGAACTTGTGGAGATAGGGGCATTTAACTATTACAGTGATGGGCACCCTAGAAGTACCATCGATAGAAAGGGGATGCAGTGTGCATTGCATCTCATGCACATCCCAAAGTACACTGCAGGCACTGCATCCAGCTGCACGGTGCGTCCCCTGTGCTGCATCTCCCTGGCACCACTCCCAAACGTTGCTACCTAGGAGCTGTGGAAGAGTATGGAATTTCACGGTTCTAATTCTCCATTGTCCCAAGACCACAAGGTCAAATAAGAAGCAAATAAACTTTCCCCATGCGTCCTTTCCGACTCGACGAGCAGCGGATCCTTAACACCAAGAGACATCTTGTTTATATTTTTGACACCAGGTTTGAATTAACTGGCTGTGACGGGGAGCTCCTATTTATAGTGAGGAACTCCTAATGCCTCTCATTCAATGTCATGTTGGCGGAAAACATCAAGAAGGAAGCGAACATAAGCCCTGAATTCTGACCTTAAGTAATGGGCATTTCTGCCAATTCCCTAGACGGAAGGAGCACGGTGATTAACCTCATGTTTCACAGTCCATCTCCGGACAGTCACACACAAGTTCACACTGTACTCCAACTCTCCTCCCTCAAGTCCCTTCCTTTAGCCCTCTGGCATGGAACGGAGAGGACTACTAGTGCATTTCAAGTATGGAATGTATGTCACCAGACTGGAGATGCAAAAGAGTCCTACACCTCTAAGGCAGGGATTCTAAGACCAGGTCTGCATTAGAAACTTTTGTTGGTACAGTCATGTCGGTTAGGGATATGATTCTTCACCATGTCTTTATACCCTTTGCTGGTACAGCTAATTTCATTCAGGGAATTGGTATAAACTATAGAGGCAAAAGAGCTATAAGCGGCATCTCCATTGGGGGTGTTGCTGGTGTAGCTACACTGGCATAGCTATACCAGCAAACCTTTTCTAGGGTAGACTTGGCCTAACACAGCCTCAGCCCAGTTCTTACCGGGCAGGCGTGGGCACGATAATGAAGCCTGGGGTCTCAGTTGGCACCCTCATCAGAAAAGCTAAGACCAGCCTTCGGAGAATGGGTTATTAGGAGCAAAAGATTCAGGGAAGTCATCCGCTGTAGTCATCATCAGCCATGTATCCAGCTAAGGGGCCACGCAACCCCCAGCCATGCCATGGGTTGGGCTGCACCGTTGCCCAAAAGAGCAGAGATGCTCAGCTCAAGATCCCTGAAGGTAGCTCCAGTGGGAGTGCGGCCTACCAGCTGCTCCCTCAAATCTCTTTGCGGATAGCTGTCGTGGGGGACAGTCCCCTGGAGAGCTTCTCAGGTAGCCAGGCTGGTTATTTTTTCTTCCATGGCCGGCGTTCCCTGCTAAGCTCAGATTCACGCAAATGCTAAGGAACGCTGGCTGGGATTCCTGGAAGCTGTAACGACATCTCCAGTTATAGGCAGTCCATCCAGGAGCTGCTGCACATCGGCAGCAACTAGAGGAGCTCTAACGTGTGTCTTTATGGGCTGAACTCTTCCAGGAGACAGAACGCATGCAAGATATCTCCAGCGAAAGGAGGCAAGGATGAGTCAGAGCCAGTTGCCCTTTTCCCAGTGGTGCAATTGTACCAGGCCCTGACAGCGTCAGCTGGCTTTTATCGACACGCCACATCGGAGCTGTCAGTTACGAAGACAATGGAAGGTGTGTGGAGGGGGAGGAATTGAGAATCTCTGTGCTCCACAGGCTTCCCAGAGCGATGCCAAAGCGGCGAGCAAAGCAGTTTTGATTAGCAGCCTGTTGCCATGAGAGGATTAGCAGGGACGTCACTGCCTGTGGCATCGACTCCAGCTTTCTCTGTCGCTGCTCTATGGGGAGACATGGCTCATGGAGGTGAGAGCCCAGGAACCCATGTAATCCATGGATGCCTCACCCATGCATACATGCACCCATACATTGACCCACTGGGTCACTTCTGGACAGGTGCTCAGCCCTGCAACTCCTGCTGCCTCCAGTGGGATTTGCAGGTGCCCGGTACCTCCCAGGATATGGCTCACTGCAAAGGCTCGGACTGGGCAACCTGATCTTTCCTGGTTTGTAACCCAGTGGAACGTTGCGGCTCACAACTCAGAGTGCTGGGAGTCACAGACAGAGAGATGGAAAAGTGCAGCTCACATTCAGATGTTATCTGTGTCCCACTCAGCCATGACTGTGAAAAAGAGAGGGGGGGAAAAACCAGTAGAAACAATAACATGGAAGATAAAGTGGAGACACATTTTACCAGGCCTGTGATAACCATATCTTGTAGACAGCCTTGTCATGCCAGTTAAGCTTTTCTTTGATGGGATGGGAGGTGTTCTTTTATCCATAATGTATATCACAAGGTCTCATGTCCTACAAACGTGCTGATAACCATACCCCATTGCTGTAGTATCTGAGCACTTGACAAGCATTTATCCTCCTAACGGGCCTGTGAGGTAGGGAAGTATTTTTATTAGCCCCATTTTACAGATGGGGAACAAGGCAGAGTAAGTGATTTGCCCAAGGTCACATGGAATCTGTGGCTGAGGCCCAAATAGACTCCAGATCCCTGAGTCGCAAGCCAGAGCTTTAACCACAAGTCAGTCCTTCTCCCTAACTACTGGTGATTCAGCCAACAGGCATGTGGCTAACTGAGCCGTTAGGTGAAATAAATTGATTTGGTCTCAGCTAGACCAGGCCCATGGGGTTTCTAAATTAAACTATTCTCAATGGAAATGATGTGACAGTGGTGACAGCAGATATCTATAGGATCAAAAGCATAACTAGAAAACAAAGTCACTGAACAGACCCGGCAGTCTGAGTGGTTAATGAAATTCCAAGGTACTGCTGATGCTGACTCCTCACAGAGGGAAGTGGCCACCTGCTTTGGTATCCCACCCATGCTATGTTTCGGAAGCATCAAACACTCGACACATACAGGTTAAGAGGCTCCTGGGTGCCTGTGGGCAGATGAAAGCAGCCAGATGTCCTAAGAGCCCCAGAGCTCAGCATGCTCTTGACCTGTGAGTGTCCCTCCAGCATCTCAGGCAAACGCCTTGTGGCATTTCAGCCTCTGGAGCTGACACCTGGTGGAAGTCCAATGTTCCGTGTCAGGACAAACACCGCAATATAAGCAAAAAGAGAGGAAGTTTAAAATTTAATCAGAACAGAAGTGGAAAGTGCTGTCAAGATTCCCCCCTCCGTCAACCCTGGCCATCACGCAGGATTAAAACACACGGGCTTATTGGGGCAGAGCAGCGGGAGGTGATGAGAAGGCTTTTTTCCAGGATCCAGCACAGGCTAAGAAAAATCCTACTGCCCGGTAGCCTGGGAAAGCCCATGCCACCATTGGACAGGTATAATATACCATCCACTGAGGTGTGTGCCTGGCGAATAGAAGGTAAATTCTCAGGGTCGGCGACTCAAAATTTGTCTCTCTTGGATATGGTCATCAGAGGCCAAGTCCAAGCAACCTTCAGGGCATGGTGCGAGACCCAGGGCATGATCCCAAGCTATGGGGTGTCTTTCCATTGACTTCAATGGCCTTTGGGTCAGACCCCCCGATTCCTGTGTCAAGAAGAATTTGGTTGTGCTCTTCTTTTTACGGCTGACTCTCTCTCCTCCCCATGCCCGGCTGCCATGGAGATAGGAGTTACAGAAGTTAGTCATGGGAATAATGCCGAAGAGATTGACAGTCCCGTCTGACCTGAGGTGGGGAAATGAAAGCTGCCTCCCACTTGACGTTACTCGCCACCACAGAGCAGGTGAAATGATGGTTTGTTAGCCTGGCCGGCTATTTTATTAAATCCCCCTTTCCGGCTGCCCTCCGCTGGTTGTGCTTCATCATGCAGCAACAATGTGTATGTGTAACCACCCCTGGATAGAATGCCAGGCCTGCACAAAAACATGCGATAAAGTTACTCTCTAGTGATGGTACCCCACCAAGGATCCAAAGAGGAATGTTTCACGGGTTACCACTAGCGTTTGGCATTAATACTTTGCAATTGGATAATGTTTTTTATCCAAGGAGCTCAAGGGACTGTCGTTCATCTTGTCCCAGCCAGGTGGGTATGCTGCAGTGCAAAATGGATGGACGGCACATGGAAATGTTGCTATTGTTTCTGCAGCTGACACGCAGAATGATCCCATACAGAAACAAACGAAATAAGTACGGTGGGGAGAAAGGGGTGAGAGCCCTTGGCATGGGGAGAGAATGGCGGACCCGGATCTGGGGGAAAGGATGGACTGGGGAGCACATAGACCCCCTGGCAGGTCGAGGAAGGGAGGATGCGGGGACACCCTGGCATGGGGGAAGGAGAAAATGGGGAGGCACACAGAGTCCCCATCATGAGGGAAGGGGTGGGGGTTGCAGGGAGTCCCTGAAATAGAGTGAACTTGAGGGTGGGGGAGGGCAACCAGGGAGCTCGTGGGAAAGGATGAGGAATGCAAGGATGCTGCGGGTTAATGCAATGTACTTGGCCACCAGAAGTGACTAAGTGTGCTGGCCCTTAGTCATTATTCCATTAAATGTGCCATGAGCCTGTGACAACAGGAGAAACATGGCAGGAGACCGAAGGGCCAGATCCACAGCAGATGGCCACAGGTGTCACTCCACTGATTGTAACGGAGCAATGCTGACCCCCACCAGACCGAGACCTAGCCCTAATACTGGAGAATTTTACATGGGACCCTGCAGGGCTGAGCCAGCCAGGCCATTTTCTGCAGCTTTGTTTTGAGTGAGCAATTGTGTAAAATACAAGCAGAGTGCCAAACCAGCGAAAAGTCTCTGGGGTTTGGAACCTGGAGCGTCTGGGAGCTGGCTCAGCAGACGAGATGTCAGGACTCCTATTTTAGGCTCTGGCGTGTGCTGTCACCTTGGGTACATCACATTCACTGCCTCACTTTACCCCTCTAAAACAGGTACAGTTATTCTCGCCTACCCAGGTGTGTTGTGAGGTTCAATTAATATTTGTGAAGCTCTTGACGATCCTTGGATGGAAGGAATTATACAAGTGCCGAGTATTATTATTATCCCTTCCAATTCCAGTGAGAACATCCCAGCAGCACTCGGCCTCCTCTCAAATCTGGCGGCAGGTCACAGTGATTGGTGGGTCTCGTGTGCGTGTGACTGTGAGTCACCAGGTATTACTGATCTTCATATTAATCTATTGTTACAAATGACTTGGAGCTGCCTACAGATAATCCTTCAGAATACTGAACAATGCACAGCCTGCATACCTGAAGAGAGCCTCCTCTGCATGGCAGATTCATTGCCATCGTAACTAGCATAAACAAGAGCAATTAAGTCAATTTCATAGCTTCATCTCCTCCCTCTGGGGTCTTAATGAGAGCACTTTCAATCTGGGGGGAAGAGCAGAAGCATGCGAGGGATGAGAGTTAAAGTGCGTGGGCATGGACGGCTGAGAGAGTTTTAGACTTAGTTGATATCTTCCCTGACATCATTGAAGTGTAATGTTATGGTCAGGTTAGGAAATGGGGGGAGCAAACCCCATTCACATTTATAAACCACTCTGTAACAGGGTATCAGATTCTAGGATGGCACAGAGATGTAGAGTTTTTCTGCTGACTGACACCGGTAGCTAGACCAGGTGGGTCCTATTAGCTCCATTCCAGGAATATAAAAGGGTTATTATGCCTGTCTGAGGCAGAAGGATGCAAGAGTGGGGTCTGGGCTATAAGGGGGGAAATATCTCTAGGAACAGGTAGTTCAGAAAGAAGATCAGGCTAGAGTTTACATTTAGGAATAAGATAAAAAAAAAAGGAAACCTCAGGAATGTGGTGTGAGTTTGGACACTGACCCTGTGTCTATTCTGTGTCACAGTAGGACAGGGACTCTGCCACTTTTATCTAACCCCCTTTCCAAGGCAATAGATCAAAGCCACATGCCTCCAGGTGACTTGAGCTCCTCAAATCAACAGCTGAAAACCTGCTGTTGAGTCCTCCCACACTGACGGAGATTCAGCCAATGGAATGTCTCAGCCTTCCCAATGGAGAACTAGCAGGAGAGGCGTGCCTCTATACTTGAGTGATTCGCACTAGCTAAATACCACAGGTGGAGAGAGATGAGTGGCCTCCCGCAGCCAGACACCCCAGTGGAAAATCTGCCAGGTGATATCCTCTTGGCAGCCTGACCCCCTGCAGGGGGAAGGCGAATGAATGGTGCAGTCTCCTGGAAGGTCATTACCAGGATTTTAATAACATGATCTAGAACTGCAATCTCTATTGGATTTTCAGTTGACTCCCTTTCCAGTGAAGGCAGAAGAACACCAAGGCAGAGACTAAGCCTTTGCCCAGTCACATGGTATAAATAGTGCTGCTGGAAGCATAACAGGAGCTCAGTAAAGCAAATAAGGATGTCACAGGTTCATAGAGTTTAAGGCCAGAAGGGACCATTAGATCATCTGTCTAGTCTGATATCCAGGATATCACACCCTGGGGAGTTTCATCCAGTTACTCCAGTCTGGAGCCCAATAACCCATGTTTGACTAAAGCACATCTAATCACTATCACAGATATCACAAATAGATCACAAAACACACCCAGAAGCCAAACTGGTCCCTTCCAGTCTTGATTACCAGTATCTGTAGAAGTGATTTTTTTGGACTTGAAGTCTTGGGTACAATTATGTATTTGAATGTCCAATAAAAAAACCAGCTGGTCTGCCTTTTCTATGATTAAAAGAGATGAACCAAATGTGGGGCGTTTTATCTGAACCTCCTTGAACGCTGGGGTTTTGGATAAAATGGAACCAAGGTCAGAACCATACCTGGTTTTGGCATCAATTTTGCTAGCCTGAAACCATAACACTTGCTGTTTTTCTCTTTTCTGGCATGACACACCCCTGACTATACAAATCAGGAGGACACCAAGAGCCTTAATTCAGGCTGGGGGTTGTATAATTATGAACGTTCGATCCAAACGATCTCTGATCCCCACAGGGTTGAAGGCAAAGGCTTGTGTAAATGAGCCGTGAGTGCCCAGCAAGCTGGGGTGTAATTTTACGTGGCTATAGCAAGTACAGTACATCAGTGCAAACTACAGAACTTTCAGTGCACATCAGCAACGTCCACATGGACAGTTAGCGCACAGCACATTGGAGCTCTGTAGATTAACACCCCAGCTTGCTGGGCACTAACGGCTCATTTAAACAGACCCTGGCATCAGAAGTCCTGCAGAAACTTAATTTCAGCCCTGAGGAGTTTAGTTACGTTTCAGGACTGGAGTTCCTCTCCTGCCGAGATCAGGAGCTCTGTAGAAGCAGAGTGTCAGTCAACCAACTTCTGAGGATCAAACCAACTTTCAACCCGTCAGGAATTTCATCTAACCATGCTTCAAAACTATCCAGGAGGCACTGTAGCTGTGTTGTTCTTTGAGTGGGATGGGTCGAGACTGAAACCTTTTATCTAACCACTTTTGCCGCCTATCCAATTAAAGTTCTACAATGGAATGGCACCCAGAACCAAACTGCATATGAGGTTTTAGTTGTGCAAAACCTAACTGACATTTTGTGGGCTCCTCCCCACCACTCCAAACCCATCTTCAGTTTGACTCATTGCCCTCTGCAATCGCTGTCTCTAACCACATTAAAAGGGACTGAGATGAAGACCCCAAACACTCTGAGAAAAGAGGAACTACAGTGAACAGCACTGATGGCAGTAAAGGAGCTGCTCAATAACACGGAAATTAGTCAGTGTGGCGAGAAATTCCCCTTGCAACAGACAAGCCTTTCTCTAGACTTCTCCCACATTCTGTTACGAACAAGTTACAGCCAAGCGCACGTGTGTTAATATGACTTTGATTTTGACAGAAGAAGAATTCCAATCAAACACCCGAGACATAATATTTGGACATCTTTGAAGCTTGCTGGTCATTTTCCAGTGACTATTCACGCCATTGTTAACAATAGTAAGTCGGAAGAAATTCACGTTGCTCATAAAAAGAAAAACACAACAACAATGGTGCTTTCAGTTAAGCTATGGGTGCTGGACACAAGGGCCAAATGTTTAAGTCCTGGCCTCCAGCTAGATTTGCATGCATGCACAAAGATGCCTTGTGTGGAAGGGTAATGTGTTGCTGGGTGAAGAAACAAAGGCCCTATGTAAGGGTTGAGATGTGCAAATAAGTTGGAGTAAAAACTGGAGGGAGGTGAGACTGGTTGCAAAATCACCCCATGAATGTTTTTTCATGCACTGCCTTCCGTGGGAACTATTGAGTGCTCAGCAATTTTGAAAAATCAGATTCCTCATTTAGGAACCCAATGGTAGACTCCTGTGGTTTACACTGTTGGCCTTTGAGAGAGGGACAAAGGGATCAGAACGCCTGAGTCTGTTTTCTGCCACTGTGGGAGATCAGGCAAGTCACTTGGGACTAGACTCACAAAGGAACTTAGGCTTTACAACGCTCATTGGAGCTGGGTGACTCGATTCTGCATCTCCCACATCTAAGCACCAGGCAGTAGAGTGGTCCTTGTGCTTGCTCTCTCTTCTGCTCTCGCTCTCTGGCCCAATGACTCTTTAATGATTTCATCCAAAGTGAAACAGCTTCAACGGGAGAGACCCATCAGACTATCCCGTAGCCCAATGGTGAGAGCACTCAGATCCCTATTCAAATCCCTTCTCCCACTCTGGCAGAAGGGGGAGCTGAACCAGACATCTTCCACTTCCCAGATGAGTACCCCGAGCCTGCCTATCAGACTGGCCCTGCAGGTGAGTCGGGCAGAGGAGAACACTTCTCTTCCCCCGGTCCATGCATTGCACTGAGGCTTAGGTGTGCAGCAGCAGTGTGCTTGCCCAGAGGCAGAAACATAGGCAAAGAGGGAAATTTTACGGCTCAAACTTAAGTGCCAAGTGAGTTTAGGCACCTACCGGATTTGGCAGCAGCTGAGCAGGGGGTGGGAGTTATGAAAACCAGTTTTGTCTGGTCCTGGGATGTAGGCACCTAAAGTGGCAGTTAGACACCTAAGTCCCCTCACCTCTCTGTATCTCAACTACCCTTTCTGTAATAGTAAGACAATAGTGACCTCCTTCGGAGGGAGGGCAAGTTAATGAACAAATGCTGGTCTGCTACTCTGCTATCCAGAGGAGTGAAATACTATTATCCCTCCCTAGCTACAGGACAGAAAATAGGGAGCTGTTATAACTACCAGTGGGGGGGCCATTCTGGTGGCCTCATTGTCACAAATTAATGCCACATGTCAGACTTCTAATGCCACATCTCAATTAATGCCATCCCAGGCGCTGTCCACTCGATGCCGCCTTGTGAGATCCCTGCTGTCTCCTTCCCTGATATATAAGTGTGGAGTTCCCAATGCAGCATGCTCCTTATTTCGGAGAGTCTCTGTGACGCTAACAACAATAGCAGTGCTGTATTGCTAACCTCCAAATGATGGAAGGGGACATGGGAAAACTCATGACATCTCTCGAAATTTAAAGCATCAGCTTACACCATTCCAGACGGAAAGAATTTCCCAGCCAATTGAAAATCTATCAACATCTCTGAGTGTCACTATGAATTGAAGTGCTTGCTGGCTGTTCCAAGTGCACGGTTTATGCTCAACACTCAATCCAGGCATGAAAGAACCTTCCTTTGGAAGAAGATACTTGGAATTCTCTAATCTGTTCCTGTACTGGAAGGTGAATGAAAGCACTTGGCTCGCCTAGGGCTATATAGGGTTTCATTCAATGCGATCGTCGAAATGATGGTTCAAATGATAACTGACAATGTCCTTGACATGTGGTCAAATGCCGGCTTCCTTATCAGTGGGAGTTTTGCATGAAGAAGGACTGAACAAGGACCCCAGGGGTTGACCTGTGGCTGTTATTAGCCCTGTCATCATCCGTTACTGACATGGGATATTTTCCCACCCAACTTGCTTGAGGGTGTTTAGAAATGTCAAGTGTAAAATCCCCCAGGATGCAAACATGAAAGGGGGTCCTATTTGGCCAATCAAATGAGAGGATTTCAGTCCTCCCCTTTGCTTTGATTGGCTGTCCTTGATTAACTGGGAACAGCCTCACAAATGGGGTGTCATGTGACCTTTTGGTTAGCAATGTGGAAAAGAAAGGCCTGCAAGAATGGGTTGAGTGCATATTTGGCACTTGTATGAAACAGACCACAATAAGGTGGATGAGGTCTGTCCCATGCCTATTAAGCCAAGGGAATTTTCTCTCCTACCCAGTGCACAAAGCTACCACCCTCTCTCCATTCAAATCCTTCTTCAAAACTCCCAGGAAACCAACTGATGCCAATCCGTGACAGTAAAAATGCTGTCACCCACCAGCTGACAGAAGAAACCCACTATGCTGTAAAATACAGCTGGTCAGGTATTTTTAGATTAAATGTTTTTCATCAGAAAAATGCAGATTCATTGACACTGAACCAGTTTGCAGAAAATGGTTGGTTTCAACAAATATCCTGTTTTGAAAAATTTTGAAAAAAAAGTTTTGAAATTGTCAAGATGCCCTGGTTGGGACATTTTTTAGAGGGGAAAAAGCTCCATTTTTTTTTGTACAAAGTGACTTTTAGTTTTGAAATTTAAGTTAATTTATAGCAAAAAAAATGTTTAAAAAGTCTAAATTTAAACCAAACATTTCCAAATTCCTAAAGGAACATGTTTTGATTGGCTGAATCCGATTTCTTAAAAAAATTTCATTTTGTGAACATTTTTCCAGATTTTTGACTTTTCATCCCAATTCACAATGGAAATTTTTTTTTAAAAAAAATCTTGAAAATCCTCATGAGATGGGAAAACTGTCCTGCCAAGTTCTCCTCTAAAACAGATATCATCCTCTGGGTCACCAGGACATTTGATGTCTGATAAATGCTGTCTTTTTGTTTAGAAAAGGGCAGGGACCATGGAACTTCAGGGTCAGTGCCAATTTTGGTATTAAGTATTGATATTGACCGTGCTTGAGTCATTGTCTTCTACTTCTACTGCTTGTAAGGTCTAACTTTCACACCCACCAAAGTAACAAACCATGAAAATGCCAGCCTCCAAGAACCTAGTGCTAATGCACATTGCTTCTGTCCATCCATTTATGTTGAAACATTAAGAAAGACTGGGGTTGAGCTAAACAAAATTACTATTTTTAAGGGGGCAAGGGATAGTCTATCTGATCTATCTATCTATGCCTCCATCCCTAATCACTGTAGATCTGAGTGGAGAGCTTCATATGCTGTAGTAGCAGCTCATTCTAAATGCTTTAAGATCTTCGGATTCATCCAGGAAAACAAAAGGACCAAAGCAAGGGGGAGGGATGAAATCTGATTGGCTGGAAGGGACCATAGGACACGTGACCAGGTGGGTTTTACATGTAACGTTTCTAAATATTATCAAACGAGCTGAAAACAAGTGGGAGGGGCTATAGCACAGTAAGACCCTATCGGTGTCAGACTTTTAGGGGCGTTCCCATCCCACCATCCTATATCAGGCAATGAGTCTTCAGCTGGAAACTGTACCATATCCCCCATCTACTGTCCAATCGCTTCCTTCCTGCCCTATGACTGGAATCACACCCGTGTTGATTTCACACCTGCTGGTAGTGAATACCTCTGGGTGACCTTTCCAACGACAGCTAAAGCAGGGAATTTCTCGGCAGATAGATATACATACGTGCATGCAGGAGTAGAGGGAAAGGGAACAGGAAGGGGCCTCGCAATGCTGAAAAGGGATTAAAATAGCTCTTGCCCTGGTCGTTGTGGAATATTAGACTCCAGCAATGAGGCAGCGGATGTTTAAAACAGATTGAAATGTCTCACTAACAGGGGAGGGTGGAACACAATGTTATCGGATCCCTTCCTCCTTCCTAATCAGCTTGCGCCCTGTGCCCAATTCACTGAGTGATGTCAGTGATTAAAATAACAGGACCAGAAGCAGAAGCCAACAAGCGAAAGGAGAACATTTCAATGAGAAAATAGCTCTTTGAGAGGCAGAAACTGGAATAAGAAATACTGTACAGAAAAAGTATGACAGTTGAACTGGGTCTTTTTGTTTGGTAAAATATTGTATCTTCTGGCCTAATTATTCTCTTCCTTACACAGTGTAACTCATCCTAACGCACCTCGGGGAGGCGCTCAGATACCGTGGTAATGGACGCAGTCTAAGAACCTGAATAGAATAGAACCTGATTGACTTCAGAGATGTTACTCCTGATTTACAATTGATGTGAGACAATCACAGGTACTCAGCTACCATGGTGGTGAGACTGGCATGAAACACATGATTAACTAGACCTCATCCACATTAGAACCGCAGCCTGATTATTAAAGTAGATTTATGGGGCCAGATTCTCTATGGGCATAACAACACTGAGGTTAATACAAACCACAGCCAGTTAGTGTGTGACTGTGTATGTGTGACTCTTCCCAGTGGACAATAGCCATACCACTCTGGTCTATGATTTTGGCAGGACAGCCTTAGGCTTAGCCAGCACTTGGATGGGGAAATCTAAGTGCTGTAGGAAATTATGATGGTAGTTCAATCAATGGCACTCTTCCCTCGGAGCAGCTACTGGATCAATGACTCAGCATCGTGCTCCCCCGCTGCTGAGATGTCCCTGTAGAGCAGATGTCCAGGCCTTGCAGATTGGCTTCCCACTGGAGGAGAAATCAGTGATGTGGCGTATGGGTCTATTCTAGGTGTAACTTGTTTATTTACACAAATATACACCAGACCTGGAGCAGCACTGGTCAAACAGCATGCAGGGAAATCTCTTCTTGCAGGGATCTCAGCCGACCACCAGGAAATAAGTCTGCCTCAAGAATTGACTCCAATCAGAGACCAGGGCAGAGAGCAAACTCTCCAGTGGCTCACACAGCTCCCCACGCCCTCTAACTTTTCCTACAAAACTAACAACTACAAGGCACATCTTCCCAAGACTGAACATTTGCTCGCCCAGCACGTAAAAGAATCTGGAAGGCTCTGGGTAGCAATGCCAACCAGTGATACCGATCATAACAAGAGTGTTAGGGGGGCACTGGGCTGTTGTAGGGGCCACCTTTCAAATGAAACATTAAACTGGGTCTTCGCCTGCTCCCACTGAAATTTGGGCAAGAGTAAAACTCCAGGGGGCCTGACCAAATTCCAGCCTGGGTAATTACATTCTGCCAGTCTAAATTCCCCCTACAGTTTCAACAGCTGACATTACTCTTTGCTTCCTCTGCTAAACAAACTATGTAGGATAATGTTGCTTGTGCAGAATGAAGCTATTTCAATGGGAGGTGAGAGATCCTGATATATGGATAGTACGTGTTGTACAGATCCGTCGGGATGAAAGGTACTATGTCAAATGTCACACTATTTGTAACCATTATGCCACTGGCTTGGTGACTGCCCCTTGTGAGTTTCAAGGAATATCTAGCTAAGTATTCTGAGGCCCCTATCACCCGAGTATCTGCATGTCTCATAATCATCAAAGACTCGACGCACACAAGCCCCCTGGAGGGCAGCCTCATTAGCCCCATTTTACAGATGGAGAGCTCAGACGCAGAGAAAGAGGAGAAGGACTCTTACCCAATGTCACGCAAGTCTGTGGTTGACCCAGGAATTGAAATGGGGTCTTCTGGGTCCCGGGCCAGTGTCTTGACTCACAAGACCCTCCTCCCTCCCTAGCCCCGTGTTGCAATAGGAGTCCTCAGCCCCTCTTTATCTGATCTTTGCATCTGGATAGTCCAAAGATTTCAAACCAAATTCTGCCCTGACTTCCACCCTGTGCAGCCCCTTTCACCTGCGTCTGTTGGTTTGCACAAGTGGTAAGTCAGGCAGAATTTGAGGCTGGGGGGTAAATGAGGTGGCAGCAGGTCACACATTAGATTGAGGCCCTGCCGAGCAAAATTCATGCTTAGAGAAAAAACGTCCAGTGCCACAATGGGTCCCACAGGGAATGACCAAAATGGTCCTATCCTGCCTCACTGCCTAGGAACTGCTACCTTAAGTGAGCCCAGTAGGGCAGCCTTTCACAGCACTTGCTGCAAGGATTTCAGATTTCCACCCCTAGAAGCCTACTCAAGTACAGTAGCGTGGCTGGGCCATGTAACAGGTTATTCCTCTGCTCCAGCCTGGTGATGAGCCGTGATTGGATTGGGGTGCTGAGTAGGTCGGGGACACAGAAAGAGCAGGGGCTGCTGTGGTGGGCTTAGCCAACACCTGCTATTCAAACAAGTGGGGACAATACTCGGTATCTGCAAAACACAATGACTCAGCTATGTGTGGCTACAAGATTTAAGATGACCTGTGAAGTCAAAGCTGAGATCCAGTCCCTTGCTGGCAGGTGTCTTGCTCCAACGGGTGTGAGCCCGGCTCACGTGATCTACACATAGCTGTGTACATGTTCGGATTTAGCTCTGTCTTCAACTGACTCCGCTTAGAAAAGGTTTGTTTGTCTTGTTCTCTTTGTGTTTACAACTGCTTGACCAAGCCAGGGAGTTCATTGGCAGCTATGTACAGCTTGGGCTTTCCTTAGTGTCGCTCTCCAGTGAACCATCTGGTTGCAACGCAAGGTCAGACGGGCCTGAAATGGACGAGGGTTTCAGATTCTCTCTGCAGAGACGCAGTCTGATGGGAAAAGAACCGCCTTTTCTGGGCATGTTTAAGACATTAGACTGGGAAATAGAAACACAGTAATAAACAGACATTGCAAAAAGCATAGAATCAGGGGGTTGGGTCTCTAGTTGGTTTAAAACCAAGACCACCCTTGTTGCCACACAAACTGCCAGACTTTGTTAACAATAATTGTCGTTGTTCCTGTGTGTACAGGGGGTCTGACAGATGCTCTCGGTATGTACGTTTACCAAGGGGCTATGTAAAAACCCCGTAAAAGAGGTTCAGACAAAACATATACCCCAAATCAGAAAAGACAATCAGAGGAGTAAAAGAATGCCACTGTGGCAAGACAGCTGAGTAATAGAGGCTTTTAGAGGTGAAAAGGCACCTTAAAATTTGGAGGTGAAAACCTAGTGAGGATAATATGAAGGAGCACAAATGCTGGCAGGTCAAGTGTAAAAGTATCATACAATAGGCCAAGGAAGGATCTAAGAAGCAACTTGCTAAAGGCACAAAAAACTAACAGAAAGAATTTTTGTAAGTACATCAGAAGCAGGAAGCCGGCCAAAAAGGCAGTAGGGCTGCTCGACGACAAAGGTGCTAAAGGAGAGCTCAAGAAAGATGAGGCCATTGTAGAGAAGTTAAATGAATTCCTTGCATCCATCTTCACTCCAGAGGAGGTGGGGAAGATCCCCACAGCAGAGCTAATCTTTTTGGATGACAAATCTGAAGTACTGTTCCATGCTGATGTGCCCACAGAAGAAGTTTTAGAACAAATTGATATATTAAACACTAGTAAGTCACCAGGACCAGATTTCCGCATGTTTATTTCCCTCCCACACACCCCCTGCAGCCTCCACTGTTCCTGAGATGTTCTTGTCAACTGCTGGAAATGGCCCACCTTGATGATCACTACAAAAGGTTCACACACACACCCCCGGCTCTCCTGCTGGTAATAGCTCACCTTACCTGATCACTCTGGTTACAGTGTGTATGGTAACACCCATTGTTTCATGTTCTCTATGTATATAAATCTCCCCACTGCGTTTTCCACTGAATGCATCTGATGAAGTGAGCTGTAGCTCACGAAAGCTTATGCTCAAATAAATTTGTTAGTCTCTAAGGTGTCACAAGTCCTCCTTTTCTTTTTGCAGGACCAGATGGTTTTCACCCAAGAGTTCAGAAGGAATTCAAATATGAAATTGCAGAACTATTAACTCTGGTATGTAACCTAGGGCTGAAACAAGCTTCTGTTCTAGAGGACTGGAAGGCAGTTCATGTTACGCTGGTTTTTAAAAAGGACTCCAGAGGCAATCCTGGCAATTACAGGCTGGTGAGCCTAACTTCAATACCATTAAACTGGTAGCAACTAGAGTAAAGAACAGAATTATCAGACTCAGATTAACAAGATTTGTTGGGGAAGAATCAACATGGCTTTTCTAAGGAAAGTCATGCCTCACCAATCTTTTAGAATTCTTCGAGAGTGTCAACAAATATGTGAGCCAGTGGATATAGTGTACTTGGATTTTCAAAAAGCCTTTGACAAGGTGTCTTACCAATGGCTTTTAAGGAAACTAAGTAGCCATGGGCTAGGAGGGATGGTCCTCTCATGGACTGGTTAAAAGACAGGAAGCAAAGGGTAGGAATAAATGGTCAGTTTTCATCAAGGGGAGAGTAAACAGCAGGGTCTCCCGAGGCTCTGTACTGGGACCTGTGCTGTTCAACTTATTCATTAATCATCTGGAAAAGAGAGAGAACAGTGAAATGGCAAAGTTTGTAGATGATACAAAATTATTCACAGTAGCTAAATCCAAAGCTGACTGCAAAAAATTACAGGAGGATCTCACAAAACTGGGTAACTGGGCAACAAAATGGCAGATGAAATTCTACATTGATAAATCCAAAGTAATGCACATTAGAAAAAATAATCTCATCTATACATATATAATGATGGGTTCTAAATTAGCTGTCACCACTCAAGAAAGAGATGTTGAAATCATTGTAGATAGTTCTCTGAAAACTTCAGCTCAATATGCAGCAGCAGTCAAAAAGGCTAACAGAATGTTAGGGACTATTAGGAAAGGGATAGAAAATAAGACAGAAAATATCATAAAGCCACTATATAAGTCCTTGGGTCACCCGATGAAATTAACAAGCAGCAGGTTTAATGCAAAAAAGAGGAGGAAATACTTTTTTACACAATGCACAATTAACTTGTGGAACTCATTGCGATGGGATGTTGTGAAGGCCAAAAGTATAACTGGGTTCAAAAAAGAACTAGATAAGATCATGGAGGACAGGTCCATTGATGGCTATTAGCCAGGATGGTCAGGGTTGTAGCCCAATGCTCAGGACAACCCTAAACCACTGCCACGAGGGGACGACAGGGGTGAATCTTTCCAAAATTGCCCTGTTCTGTACACTTCCCCAGAAGCTCTGGTACTGGCTGCTGTCAAAGACAGGATCTTGGGCTAGATGGACCGTTGGTCTGACATTGTTCTTATGTTCTTGGTGTAGGAAGGAATTTCTCTTTCCTACTGTCCAGACATCACCGCAAATATTTAACTCAAGCAGTTATCTCTTCCTGTTCAGTCTCTTTCTAGTATTTTCTTCTTATGTCTGCATTAGAGCTGCATGAATCAGGCACAAACAATTATCAGTACTATGTTCAGCTCATTGATACCCTTGAACAGACACTCTGATAACTGTCCATCCAAGGTATCTGGTGAGCGCATACATAAAATGAAAACTGAGTCATGAACCATTCACAAACAGAGGAGAGGGCAAAATTCACATCTAAAGATATACATAATGAATAATGTGACCAGATCTAACAATGATCCCTGATATAGATCGTGGTTTTCAAGGAGAGAGGCCGATGTGATCTAGTTGTCTGATCATAGGACTGAGAAACCAGAATCTCCTGGGTTTGAACCCTAGCTCTGACACTGATTCTCTCTGTGGCCTTGGAGCAGTCTCTCAACCTCTCTGTGCTCCAGTTAGAGAATGAGGACAACACCACATACTCCCTAACTCACAGGGGTAATGAATTATTCGGCTAGCTCTCGTTTACCCCCTCTTGTGTTATAACCAGTCTCTGCTGTCTCGTGCAGCAGCTGCCATCAGACAGAAAGCTATTTTCTCTTGATGGTGCTGAACTTCATGGGCTGGGCGTCCCGTAGAGAGGTCAGGGTTCTGGAACTTGCTCCTTCTAGCACAGGGGTGGCCAACCTGAGCCTGAGAAGGAGCCAGAATTTACCAATGTACATTGCCAAAGAGCCACATTAATACGTCAGCAGCCCCCCATCAGTTTCCCCCCAACTCCCAGCGCCTCCCACCCACCGGCAGCCCTGCCGATCATTGCCTCCCTGTCCTTCCCCCACCTCTCGATCAGCTGTTTTGTGGTGTGCAGAAGGCTCAGGGGGAGGGGGGAGTGAGGGCACGGCAGGCGCAGGGAAGGGGTGGAGTGGGGGTAGGGCCTATGGCAGAGCCAGGGGTTGAGCAGTGAGCACCCCCCAGCACACTGGGAAGTTGGCACCTGTTGCTTCAGCCCCAGAGCCAGTGCCTACACAAAGAGCCGCATAGTAACATCTGAAGAGCTGTATGGGGCTCCGGAGCCACAGGTTGGCCACCCCTGTTCTAGCAGGTTGGTCAAAGTGGGAGTTGGTTTGTGGCAGAATCAGCTTACCTATCCGGTATGGTAAGTGACAGAAATTGGTTTATGTTGCAATGGGGTCCAGATACCATGGCAATAAGCATCTTTTGTGATAAATAGTATCAGCTGCTGTCCCCACGCCATAGAAATAAAGGACTGAAATTTGAACTTGGAAGCTGACCAATATACAGAATGATCATTGTTTTCTAATTTGCACAATCAAATATCTAATTGGCATATGCAGTTCAGGTATCCCAGCTTTCCAGGGGACGCTGCCCTGCGAACAAATGCATTCACTTTCAAACCCTTCACTGCTTTAAAAGACAACCACATACACACGTAACTTTCTACAGAACCAAAGTGATCCACTGAAAGTAACACAAGGTGGGAAGGCATCCAAAAGAAGACTCCAGCTCTGGTCTGCAGGTATCGTCATACAACATTGTAGGGGGAAAGCTTGAGCCCTTGAGAAAATCATCCTCCCCAGAAAGTGGGGTTCCTGGGGAGGCTCCAGGGATGTATTCCCTTCCCTACAATAACAAGAAGTTGCGAGAACTGGCTGACATCTCAAAAGGGGATTTAACTTGGCCTCTGTATTGGTTTAGATAGCTTGAGGGCGCAAAGCCAGGTTTAGGTCACCGGTGTGCAAATGTAGCTACTGTTTACGAAAATGTGGCTTTAAATGTGTTAAAGACAAAGATGGTGAGTTTCAAGTCATTGTACATGTCTTTCTTTCTCTCTCTTCCTTTCCCTTCTCTCCTCTCCCTTCCCATTTGGAGAGCTTCCCCCCAAATCTCAGCCTGGCTCTAACAGCTGTGATAAGACCTTGCTGCTTCTAGCCTCAAACCACGCTAGCTGACGTGTTTCTAAAAGTGGGAACCCTGTCATGACATAAAGGGATCCAGTCAGTAAGGGATCCAGATGCACCTGGTAAAAGGCACCTTATTCCCCCTATTTAATTCATTTCCTTGTCTAAGGATTCATGTCATCCTGACTGGAGTCAGTCAGGAGTACTTGCTTTGGAATTCAGTTAATGTTACCCTCAGCCAGCTATACTGAGGTGACTCAGGGTATATGCTCCCTTTCTCCCTCCTGCCAGCCGGGTGTGAACTCCAAAGGCTGCGAGACTGGGACGTGGACATTTTTTCCCCCTTCTTTCTTTGCAGCACAAATATATGGCTGTGTTCATAAAACTGGCTATTTTCTCCTTCATTCTCTAAGTTGGTGTTGCTTTTGGCCCCGAATGAACCCTCCTTTCGTATGTAACATTCCCGGTGCGGGTCTCCAAGGGCACGTTATCGGGCCTGCAATCAAAACAAAAGTGCAGACCAACTGTAGTTCCCAGCCAAAAATAGGAGTCAGCAATTTCTTGTGCTCTGCCCTTGAAGGGTCTGTGAGCAGCCTCATGTCAGTGCCTGTGTTCACTGGACACGCTCAAGGTTTGTGTGTCATCATTTCTGCTTCTTTTGGCCATGACACGCCCAAAGAGACTCCCCTTGTTTCACACAACTGTGCATGACAAAATACATGCAAAACGTCTATGACAAAAGTCCCATATTACAAATACCCTAGAAACTTCTAGTCTGGCTACCTTGGGCTCTGCTGGTGACCCGTCACGCAAGCTAGGTACGGCTCAGTTTGCAGGTGGATGGGAGACCTCCGAAGAAAACTCTGGGGGCTTCAGAAAGTGATGTCAATGATTCAGTAGGTGGCACTCTTCTCTCAGTCTGTATCGAACCAATGCCCCAGTCCAATACTAGTTTTATATCTCATCCCAAAGAATGGCATGTGCCCACAAAGGTCCTGAGCACTGTGGTCATTAAAGAGTCCATGCTCTTGCCAGAACAGAGTAATCTCGGTCCTGGCCTAATTCCAGAACAAGTAATGATTAGATTCTGCCTACCTAAAATTCCTCTAATGGTTTCATATGAAGGAAATATTCACAGGGTTGCTGTGCACTGTTGAATAGCCCCACCTCAGAGATGGCTGCATTATCGCATTATTTCAGTGGAGGATGAAGCTGTGATCTCCCTATCACTATCTGCAAAGGTCAGTCACCCCCTGCGAATTTTCAAGTCCCTGCTCTAAAGCCGGGGGGTGCTAGAGTTTTTCAAAGAAAAGGCCACCAGGATTTTTTAATATGGGCAAAACAAAATATCTTTTCCTAGTCTCATCCTTGGAAATATCTGAGTGATTTTGGCTGAACTGTTGCAAAAACATTCAGGCTGAGGCAGGTACCCCCCATGGCTATAAAGAACAAATGGCTATAAACTGGCTATCAACAAGTTTAGGCTCAAAATTAGGTGGAGGTTTCTAACCCTCAGAGGAGTCTGGAACAGCCTTCCAAGGGGAGCACTGGGGGAAAAAACCTAACTGGGTTCAAGACTGGGCTTGATAAGTTTACGGAGGGGAGGGGATGATGGGACTGCCAGCGATGGCATGTGGCCCATCAGCGACTGCCAGTAGCAAGAATCCCCAATTGTTGGAGACAGGACACTAAATAGGGAGGGCTCCAAGTTACTACTTGGAATTCTTTCCCAGGTATCTGCCTGGCATGTCTTGCCCACATGCTCAGGGTCTAATTGATCATCATATTTGTGGTCAGAAGGGAATTTTCCCCTGGGTCAGATTCAGTGGTGTAGCCAGGTGGCACGAACAGGAGGAGCGGACATAAAAAAAAGGGTGCCAGGTGCTTGTATTCACCTGGCGGCACCCCGGGTTTTCGGCAGCACTTTGGCGGCAGGTCTTTCACTCACTCCGTATCTTCAGTGGCACTGAAGGACCCGCCGCTGAAATGCCGCCGAAGACCTGGAGCGAGTGAAGGACCTGTCTCCGAAATGCCATCGAAGACCCAGAGCGCTGCTGGGTGAGTAAAAATTAAAAAGGCACCAAAAAATTAAAAAGGTACCACTTGTGCTCAGTGGTAGAGCGGCTGCTACCCCGCTCCCCCCTGTGACCCCCCCCCCCCCGCCCCGCTAGGCTACTGGTCAGATTGGCAGAAACTCTGGGGGCTTTTCATCTTCCTCTGAAGCATGGGGCATGGGTCACTTGCAGGTTTAAACTAGTGTCAATGATGAATTCTCTGTAACTTGAAGTCTTTAAACCATGATTTGAGGACTTCAATAACTCAGCCAGAGGCTAGGGGTCTATTTCAGGAGTGGGTGGGTGAGTTTCTGTGGCCTGCAATGTGCAGGAGGTCAGGTTAGATGATCACGATGGTCCCTTCTGACCTTAAAGTCTATGAGTCTATTTCACCCCAAATGGCTAAAGTTTGTCAAAGTTATAAACAATTTTAAAAAGATCTGGTAATAGGAAGCATCGGGCAATCTTAATAATAGGTGATGCCACCAACCTCACCTATAATACAATACATATATTTGGGTTCTTTCAGGAGGAAAGGTAATATATATTATTATACATATCTGACATGAGCAGCATGTGACAGGTGACTTACTAATAGATGTGTTGGTCAGGGAAAGCTGACTGCACCAAAGCCACAGTACCTATGCCTGCAGTCTACATGCCACTACAATATCACTCTGCTCTCTTGGCTTTCCAGTTTACCAGGAAAACTCAGTGAAGGGATATGGCATCAGAATGACGGGGGGCGAGGGGGGAAGGGAAATTATCTTCAGACCCCTCTTCCCTCTTTGGTTATTCCCATCAGGGATCAGTAACCCTTCACTTCGAATCACCTGGCACATCACATCATTCATGCTCACACACAATCCAATGGACAAGCAGGATACACTGCACACATATCGCTGCTACGCGTAATTATATATCACACAGTGCAAGCGCCACAGAAATACTGCCATCAAATGAGTTCAACTGATCAGAATAGGGGAAAAAAAGGAATATTAAAGCCCCAGATACCAAATTAATACGAATAAAAGCATGTAGGTGAGAATTAAGAAGGCATTAACATTCAGATGGCATCTGCTGACTAAATTAAACTGCAGAAGCTCGGGATCAGGACAAATAGTTCTCAGATGGAAATCAGGTTTTTTTTAAATATGCACACAAAAAAGAACACATTTTAGGACATTTCTGACTGTGAAGTTCTTTCTCCAGGTAGGGTTCTTAGGCTAGGTGGAACAGGCTGAAACATGATAAAAACACTGTATGTTCCCATCTCCACCAGAAGGACCAAGGTGGCTAATAACAGGACCCAGAAGTGCTACTGCGCTATGCAATTCCACAATAGGCTTGATTTGCTGTTGTAGATGGGCCTTTATGATGTCATGTTTGAAAACCTTTTCATTCATGGCAATGACAAGTATTAATGTGGGCTGAGCCAGAGGAAAAAGGAGGAGTATTAGGAATTGAATTAGGCCTCGATTTTCAAAAATGTTAGATGTGCAATTATATGGGTAATTGCACACATAATTTACATGTAGTTACTGTGACTAGTAACAGGTAGTGTCATAAGTAGCCTTCTAAGCATGTGATTACCTGATCTGAACACCCAGTCATGTCTATTTTGCACACAAATTAGGCAATCAATTGCATACACATTTTGCATCCCTCACTGGGCACTTAACCTCTTTAATAATTTTGCCCTTAATCTCCCAGCACATCTAATCTCAGAAGCAGAGCACAGACGGACCCTGTAATACAGAAAAGCCTGCATGAGCACTGTAGCACAGTTCAGAGTGGCCCCTCAGACAGCTAATTAATTTGATCTGCTCTTTCATGAGTTGTAAATTACCCTTCTGTTCCCAGATTTCTGTCTCATTTCTTTTCTCATTTCAGTAGCAAGGCAGTAAAAGGAGACAGTGCCAAATAATAAGCTCCCATTCTGATACAAGCGGCCGAGACTCACTCATGCTTCATGTAATGTCCTTTGCCTGTGTCCAGAATACAAAGGCAGCCAGGGCTTAGAAAGGCTGCCAATGAGTCCTGGCTTTTCCTGGAGTTAGGGAATTCTTACTCTGTAAAAAAAAAAAACAACATTGCTCTACTCACAGTTGAGAACCTCTTTAGACCAGGCTTAAAAACGTGACAAAGTTTTATTTAATACCTTTCAGGTCTGTCAATACTGTAGGCATAGCACATGGCCCAGGACTGATGCAAGTCCCAGCTTGCAGTGGTTGGAAAGACGGGTCTACCCGCATTTCATAAATTCATGGATTCCAGAATGGACCACTGTGATCACCTAGTCTGACCTCCTGCACAACACATGCCAGAGAACTTCCCTGTGATTCAACTGAGCCGATGCAACCTGCCTTGCCTCGTCCCCACTATGGCCAGGAAGCAAGCATCTTTCTCTGCCCGTCCTCCTCAGGGAAACTCTTCTGTCCACACTTTCCCAGGGTCACTAGAGAGATTGCTCTGAACAAATGGTGCCTTCAGCAAAGAGGGTTTGGCAGAGGGGTGGCATCTTTGCTTCCACTACAGCCCAGGCCAGAGGCAAAAGCTGCCCACTTCTCTTGCTGCATTTAGATTGTAAAATCCTGCTGAGGGAAATCTAGTGATGTCTGTGTCTTTATTTAGAAGGCTCCTCTGGAGGGGTTTCAACGATCAAAGCTAAGAGATCAATGTGTTCTCCCTTTCATTGGCTTACAAGACCACTGAGATCCAGGAAATTTCCATGCATCAGTTACACATCTCAAACATCAATTGCAGCAATTATGTCCTCTAATGTCTCCTTTGCTTCTCATTGCTCTGATTTTCTGCACCACAGACAATGAGTTCCCCTCCCCAGCTTCTTTCTCTTAAAACATGTCTATAGTGCCAACCTGTCCTGCTGAACGTGTGGACTGTCTGGCTCAGCAAAAGGGGCTGCCAGAACTGCCTGTAAATCAGAGCATCCTTTAATTTGCACCAAAGAACAGATCAGCACCTCAATGACCGTAGGTAGGATCATTAGTGCAAATCCTTGTACTTAAGGGGTACGAGAGACTTACCTGCTAAATAGCCTCTAGTATATAGAACGCAGAGAGAAAAACATTTGCTCACATGGCTCAGGGAAACGGAGCTATCAGTAGCTGTGCTTAAGTGCAGATGTGACATGCTAGCACAGTCCCACCCCTAACGCAGAAGCTGGTCCCCTAGCAGTAGGGACACAACATAAACACGCTTACAGTAAACTGGCTGCCCAGTCCCTTTGTTTTAGTAGATAACTGAATCCATTATTAACCACTTTCCTTCGGCTGCTTGGGCCTGGGCCTTCGGCAACAGCTGATGTTGTGTGGTTGTGGGTGTCAAGTGAGCTGCTCAGGTGTGTGTTCTGCTGATGATCTCACAAGCGGCAGTTCTCGCTCTTTCGACATTTCCCCTCTGCTGACTTTTCTCCCCTTACAAGGCAGGTGTCTTCCAGTAAACAAGATGAAAGTTCGTTCAGTGGAATGGCTTTGGATTTGGCTGGTGAGTGGGTTTCATTTCCTCCGCAAATCTCATGCTGTAATTAAAACTGGTTCCACCTGCGTTTATTTATTTCCTGTTCTCCTGGCGTTTAAAGGCCCAGATGCAGACACTTTGCATGTAACTAGCTCTAGCCCCCCATCCTGTCCTTTCTTATTCTATTTATATATGGGCATTCTGTGTTTCTCTTCACCCAGCCACGTTGCTCCTCTCTGCAGCTATCTCCCTCCCGCTTGCTGGTCTTACACAGCTCTCCAGCCAGCTTCCCTCGTGCAGGGGGTGGAATGGCAGCTCCGGGCTGTTTGCCACACAATGGATGCCCCCTGCTGTCATGGCAACAGAATGGTCTGGCCTGATTATCACAGCACCCCCTCTTGGAAGGACACTGAGAGCTTCCTCGTGCCATTTCAAGAGCCCATTTTAAAGGGCCATTTGTCTACTCTGCACCAAGCTCCTTCCCCATTGCACCCTGATCCGTGGGGCTTTATGGTACCATGAAACCTCAATATATTAAGTAATAATTCTGGAAGAAAAGGGATTTCCCTTCCTGTATCATTTCTGTGTGCTAAGGAAACCTCTTCCAGCCTTCTCCCTTTATGGGATTTGCTGGGGATTTGTTCTGCCTTTTGTCTTGCTATGAAAACCCTTGTGCTGATGAGGGAGCAGTAACTCTGATGCATCAGCAGTGCCCGTGGTAACCAGTGTGTATTAGATACCCCGTTAGAGCTGCTTGTTCATATTTCCATGCGGCCAGAGGGGATGTTTTCCATTGGAATGAAGATTTATAGTTATATTTTGGTCCAGCTCTCTTAAAATCAGGAGCATCCCACTACAAGCAGGTTTCAGAGCAGCAGCCGTGTTAGTCTGTATTCGCAAAAACAAAAGGAGTACTAGTGACACCTTAAGAGACTAACCAATTTATTTGAGCATAAGCTTTCGTGAAGTGAGCTGTAGCTCACAAAAGCTTATGCTCAAATAAATTGGTTAATCTCTAAGGTGCCACAGGTCCTCCTTTTCTTTTTGCCACTACAAGCAGCAAATCCAGCTCCGGTAGAAATGATTTTCTTGTCCTGCCAACAATAACACTGTAAATAGTAACAAGCCCAGAGTGAATGAGATGCCAGCTGTGACTGTAGAGCAAATGGGACCCACTTACTGTCTTGCTCTGCCTGGCAGCATCTAAATCTCCACAAAACCCTTGTCAAACTCTGGGAAGGGACAGTCCACTGGAGAAAGAAAAAGATCAGCTGGCTGGGTTGTGTGGCTGAACTGTATAAAAAGCGACATTGAAAGAACGCAATGGATTTGAACTCAGGACAAGAGTAGCCTGAAAGTCTGTCCTCCATCAGGCCATTTAAAGGACAAACTCTGCTAGTTCAGTGTTACGATCAATTCTCCTATTCTCCAGCAGAGGGTGGTGTCGCCCATCCACCACAAATCAGCACATACTTCCTTCTCCAGCTATGGCCTCCAGCAGGAGACAGAGTAGCTGACGTTCACCAACTGGTGGCCGGGGCGGGTCTACCAATTTTGCGGCCGCAAGCAGTCGCCGCCGAATTGCTGCCGCCCCTGGAAGAGCGGCGGAGCTGCCGCCGAATTGCCGCTGCGGGACACGGACCGCTGCTCCATTCTGAATGCCGCCCCAAGCACCTGCTTGGAAAGCTGGTGCCTGGAGCCGGCCCTGACTGGTTGGGCACCAATCTGTAGTGATTCCCATAGGCACAACATCCAGAGGAGGCCAAGGAATTCAAACTTGCTAGTTTCGCCTCCAGAATGCCTGGCATCTAGCCTGTAAACTAAAAGAGCAGCTCCAATGGTTCTTTTATGGTCTAGCTCTCCACTGATGCTGCTGTCACCCATATTGGCTACATTCAGCCACACGGCTGTTGCAATCTGCCTGGAATGTTCAGAGCAGTCACAAGCTATAAAACTAACTGCTTCCAGCTGAGACAAGCTTCGTCTTCGCTCTCACGAGAGTTGCTTCACTCTAGTATCTGGCGACCAGTTTAGAGCTAGTTCCGCTAATACGAAAGAAGTATTACTGGTATATTACTATAATCTCATCCCTCGTATAGCACTTGGGGCGGGGGGGCACAAACAATATTGCATCGTGCTGGACCAGTCCACCCATTTAAGTCAATGACAAAACTCCCATTAACTTCAATGGGATCCGGATCTTATTAGTGAGATCTACTGCAGTACAACGGCTTCTTCTGCACGAATGGAGCTTCTTTTATCTTCCAGGGAGGGAAAACTGTACCTTAAAGCTGCAGATTCTGAGTTCCAATCTCAGCCAGATGTGTACATGCAATAGGTTAATGACCATAAAGCTGGGACGTCTGTTGCCTTGAGTCATTTACATAGTGTCATTACCAAGGCCTGAGCAGGTTAAAAAGGGCCAGTTAACTTATAGGCTGCACCTGAAGGACAGTCGGGGCCTGATAAAGCCTAATTGAAGGTGCAGCCCTGCTGGGCAGAGGCAGGCTGGGCTTGTACAAAGTCAGGACATGGAGCACAAGAGGGGCTAGAAGGGAGGAGTTCTGCAGTCCCTGCTGAGGGAGAAAGGGAGCTGGCTAGGGATAAGAAGTAGTTTTAGGGGGGGTCATAAGCCCTTGGATCCTGCCCTGGACTACAGCATTGGTAAAGAAGCTGAGGGGGTGAAGCAGCCACTGGGAATGGAGGAAGCCTGGGCTGGGGCTGGAAATACAGTGGGGCAGGAAATGGAGAAGTGAGGTAGGAAGGAGCCCAGGGAAACAGCAACAAGGCTGGAGATTGAGTAGACCGTGGTTGCTAAGCATAGGGTCCCTGGGCTGGAGGTCAGAGTAGTGGGTGGACCCGGGTTCCTCTACCAGCCACTGGGAAAGAGGTACCGGACCTGCACTTTGATCGGAAAACTGCCTGACCCTGCATGTGGACAGTTTGTCTAGGAGGACTTTGATACTCTGGAATGGGAGGATTAAATAGTGACCTGCCCGGAGGGTCAAGTCACAACGAGAGATGGGAGAACAGTGTGAGCAATCCATGAAAAGGGGTTCCAGAGTGGGCAAGAGCTAATTCCCAGACCCGGCTGCAAGGCAGTTCCCTAGCTGTGAGTGAGACCCATCACACATGCGCAACACATATTACCACACCTCCAGACTGATTCACAAAACCCTAAAGCACGGGATTAATCATTACTCTTGGGCTGTTGAAACTGGATAGCAGATTGGACTTCCAAAGTAGGCATCCCAAAGTCCCGCATTTTTCAGGAGGGAACTGTTACATTTCCCTGTTAACTGAAAAGGAATTAAAGGTACATGTGCACAGACCAACTCCCGCAAGTCTTTGTCTGCCTAGTTAGACCTTGCTTGGATCGTTGCTTTGTGTAATGACTGGAGAGCCACTTTCCCTAGGCTACTGAGATGTAAAGAGGAAACGTTTATTGCAAAATGTGAGGCAGCCAGTGGGTCTGGGCCATGGTTTAGAGATAAAGAAATGGCTTTTTTCTCCTCAGAAATAGAAGTCACTAAAAATAGCAGCTCTGCAGAAACAGGGCTGCCTGAAAATAGCCGTTTCTCAGGAGCAGGGCTGGCTGCTTCTGAAAGAAGTAGCTATTAATGTATAATTGTCCCTTAGGCTGGCATCTGAGAAAATGCTATCTATACAGAAATCTGAAATGAGATATATTCACAAGCAAGGAACAAGGGCATCTCTTAGTTGTCAACTGTCCTGTGAATGCCTGTAGATCACACTCGCTCAGTCAGGTCATAGGGGATTGATCTGCTGTCACGCATACCTAGATCCATCACCCGAGTAATTGTCCTGCACCTTCATTAAAACAGGGCTATAAGAACATAAGAATGGCCATACTGAGTCAGAAACAATGGTCCATCTAGCCCAATATCCTATCTTCCAACTGTGTCCAATGGCAGATACTTCAAAGGGAATGAACAGAACAGAGTAATTATCAAGTGATCCATCCCCTGTCGTCCAATTCAAGCATCTGGCAGTAAGAGGCTTAAGGACACCCAGAGAATGGGGTTGCATCCCTGACCATCCCTAAGTCCATGGATGGACTTATCCTCCATTAACTTGTCTAATCTTTTTAACCCAGTTTTGGCCTTTGCAACATCCCCTGGCAATGAGTTCCACAGGTTGACTCTATGTTGTGTGAAGAAGTACTTCCTTTTATTTGTTTTTAAACTTGCTGCCTATTAATTTCATTGGGTGACCTCTGGTTCTTGTGTTACATGAAGGAGTAAATAACCCTTCCTTATTCAATTTCTCCCCACTGTTCATGATTTTATAGACCTTCATCATATCCTCTTTTAGTCATCTCTTTTCCAAATTGAATAGTCCCAGTCTTTCCAATCTCTCCTTACATGGAAGCTGTTCCACATCCTTACACATTTTTGTGGCCCTTCTCTGTACCTTTTACCATTTCTAATATATCTTTGTTGAGATGGGGCAACCAGAACGTTATGTAGTATTCACGGTGTGAGCATACCATGGCTTTATATAGTGGCATTATGATATTTATTGTCTTATTATCAATCCCTTTCTTAATGGCCCCGGACATTGTTAGATTTTTTGACAGCCGCTGCACATTGAATGGATGTTTTCATAGAACTATCCACAATGACTCCATGATTTCTCTCTTGAGTGGTAAGAACTAATTTAGACCCCCCCACCATTTTGTATGTCTAGTTGAGACTGTGTTTTCCAATGTGCATTACTTTGCATTTAGCAACATTGAATTTCATCTGCCATTTGTTGCCCAGTCACCAGGGCCAGATACTTTAATGGTCAAGACTGGTAAATAACAAAGATAGGATAATGATATTGCAATCCACTCTCAGCTAACCTACCTAGGTTCTTATACCATGCCCAGCGCAGTGATATCTGAGTGATATCTGAGTGATATCAAATTTGTTAGTCTCTAAGGTGCCACAAGGACTCCTCCTTGTTTTTACAGTGATATCTGAGCACCTTACAAATATAAAGCCAACTTGGAAAGTTCAGAACTCTGTCTGCATCAGCTTCAGGTTCTGCAGCTGCATGCCCACCTGTGGAACCTAGCTCCAGTTTTCAGCCTTTTCAGTTCTCATGACCCAAAAACATCACCTGCCAGCTCAGGGTCTTCAGAAGAAAGGCCTTGTGCTACTCCAGCCACTGTATTTCGTGACAATGGAGAAGCAGCAAGTGCTTATGAGATAGGAGACTGCTTGGCCAGTCTTTCTCTAAAATGTCTCAACCTCCCTTCTTGCTTCATCTCTGTCTTAACAGATCGTGTCTCAGGCCTCCTCTTTACCTTCCCGACCCAGACAGCCAATATCTCTGCAGCTGTCATCTTCCTCTTCTTCCTTTTCATCTTAGAGAAAACCCCACCTGAAAAAGAACTTCGGACCAAAAGAGAGAAGAGGAAGAGGCCCCAGGATATGAGGGCTTCCCAGGGCAGCCACTCTAAGGAAACATTAATGATAGCAAAGTGCTGAATGCGCTGGCTGCTGCTATGTTTTGCATGCCCTGTGTGCACCAAACTTAACACTATGCCTGCAGCCAAGCTATCATCTGCTGTGGTTGCCCCGAGATCTCAAAAGATAAGTAGGATTGGGTTGCATCACTACTTGGCTAGGAGACCTGCAAGTAACATCTTCCTGTTCTAGGGAGTTGTGCTAGCAATTCATTAAGTGGTACCCGCCTCTCCAGTCAGTGGTAAACCAATATCCCATTAAGGTGTTAGGTGGGAGGACAGTCTTCTGGTTGTGATGTAAAACTGAGGGTCTGATCACCAGGGCCATTGAAGAAACCGTAGTACTTTTTGTTAGCATAGGAAATTAATCGTTGTGTCCTGACCAAATTCCAATATAGATAATTGCAATCTGCCTGCTTGAATTCTCTCTGCAGTTTCAATTAGCTGTGGTAGCCTTCTTTACTTCCTGTCCTTATTGCTAAGTAGTGCTGCTCTGTGTTGCTAAACTGCTCCATTATAGCAATGGATGGAGGGGTCCTCATATATCCCTTACCTACCTTAATTCATTAATGTTTGTAAAGTGCTTTGAGGACCTCAGAGGGAAGGAGCTAGAGGAATGCAAAGTATCATTACTGTATGATAAAAGCTAAGTGTGGACCCTTTGCAGTTTGGATGGGTTTGATTTATGCAAACATTCTGCTACTTCAGTAATACAATAATAATATTAAATAATACTTTGCACTTCTGTAGTGCTCATCATCCAAGAATCTCAAAATATTTTACGAGGCACAAGGAAGTTATTATTATTATTTGTATTATCACAGCATGTAGGACCAGGACTCCTTTGTGCTAGGCACTGTACAAACCTTAATTTTAAACCACTTCTCATTCATCTGGCTATAAAACCTTTCTTTACTCAGGTCTCAGAGCAGCAGTCGTGTTAGTCTGTATCCGCAAAAAGAACAGGAGGACTTGTGGCATTTTTCTTTTAGTCTCTAAGGTGCCACGAGTACTCCTTTTCTTTACTCAGTGGCAGATTAGCCACTGGGCCAATGGGGCCCATGCCCAGGGGCCTCGGCCAATTCAGGGGCCCTGGAAAAATGGGCGCTGCCATGCCCCAATTTGCTCCGCCCACCTGGCGTTCCTGCAGGGTTTCTCCCGCTCCCTGGCAGGAGTGCCATGCGGGCGGGGGAAGCCCCCGCACCTTGACCCTGCTCCCCAGCAGGAGCATGGCGGGGGGGGGCAGGACCCCGCGCCCCGACCTCATTTCACCGGCAGGAGCGGATTGCAGGAGGAAGGGGTCGGGAGGGGCCCCCACTTGCTCTGGCCCAGGGCCCCACAAAACCATAATCCGTGTCTGTCATTACTCTTTAGCTTACAATTGGCTTTCCCCATGAAGCATACTGAAATATTGTGCATCAAGGATGCTATATAAAAAGAAAAATGTCCATAGCATTGATTGAATTCTTTTACAAAACACTCTGTATATTTGATAGATGAAATCCCTGGTGTTTCCATGTGATTACTTGGGAAGTAACTTCCCACCATTTAGGAGGTCCCTGGAGAACTGCGTGAAAGCCTCAGGGCAGCACTTCAGGAGGCTATTATGTGTCCAGGAGGCTATTATGTGTCTCAGAACCACTGCACATATTTACATCTGGTAAATATTGTGCTCCGCTCAGGGTTGAGGTTGTTTAAAGACTAAAACTCAGCTCCTCAAAACTTATTTAGGCACCTAACTCTCATTGATTTCCATGGAAGTTAGGAACCTAAACACCTTTAGGGCTCTGGGCCTAAACAGCTACTATCTCTACTCTTACTCTAAAAGAAGGTGGACAGTTCTTAATTGCCACCAGCCTGACATTGTCTTCTTTGCACAGTGCCGGGCACTTTTCCACAGGAAAGGACCTGATCCTACAGATTTTCCCCCTGCAAATTATCCTTGCTTACATGAATAGTCCCATTTCAGACAACAGAACTACATGCCTCAGGAAGGGAAGCAGGACTGAGCCTATAGAGTCTAGCAATATAAGAAAAAGGCCACATGAGAGGGCCACTTTAGCAATTAAAAAAAAACATTACCGGTAAGTGCAATAATAAAATAAAACTTAATTGAATAGAAGGATTTTTAACTCATTTAACTGACCATTGGGGAGGAATAATTCCTTTCACTGACTGAGCACATTACATTTTCCTAATACTGGTTCCTACTAATAACTAAAAGAAAATAAGCTATTCCATCCTTTTTCTTATTTAAGGGAGAGAGCATTCTTCTAAGTTAAGAAATTGATTAAGGCAAAATATGACCTGAACATGTAGAACAGAGGATAGAGTCTATTAAACTGTAGAATAGTACTATCAGAATAAGTGGTAGCAAAGCTCGGGCCTTTCCTGGCACTCCAAAGGCACCGTGGACAGCTAGTCTCTGTTTCCTGCTGATTAATTTTGCTTTCGTAGAAAACCCAACGCTTATTTCATGAGTTTGAATTATGTCATTTTAAAACTTCTAGAGGTCGGGCTAATGTAGAGATTATTTCTCGACGAACAGTTCTGCTAAGCAAGGCTGACACCTGCTGGGGTTTTCTACTTGTTAAAATGATCATTCATTTAATCATATCTAGTTTCTCAGAATCTACACAGTAGGCGTATGTCCCTCCCTCCCCTCTGCATAAAGAGATCTCCTTGCTGCCCAGCCCACACATGCCCAGGGACCCCAACAGTGGGCACAGAAAATTAAACATGAAACAAATCTGGATGATCTGTTAATATTTATGGAAAGGAAGGAATAGCACTCATCACGGCAAGGCGCAGTTCCTGTAGGTAATATGCTAACTATCCTTACACTCTGCTGCCTCTGCAGAGGCACAGAAGTTCTTAGTTACGGCTTCTGCTGTACTAGTCCTTGGCCACTTTTGCCCGTGGTGCTGAAGGGTGGGATGGTTTTGACATGTAAAAAAAAGCCCGAAAGGGACGAAGATGGGACCACGTGATTCATTTTTCGCTTGACACATAATCACTAGTATATGAAAAGCTAGTGGCCTAACTCACCCCCTTCATCCTATAAGTAATTTAATAGCAGCGCGTACACAGCATCTGAGACCATTCTGTAAGATACAATCCTGAGACAGAAGAGGGATGTGGTGAGAGCACAGAGGTGTGGGGAACAGAAACAAGAGGAGTAGGATGATCGATGGAGATGCTAATTACAAACCAAAATCCATGACGCCATAAAGGGCCCAGAAAGAGATGGGGACTCTGCAGTGACAGGCTCTTTCCATCAATAAAATTAACATATTTTAGATGCTTTTAGGGTGAAGAGGCAGGTAGCGGGTCCTCAGCTTCAGAAACATTAAGAAACACTGGAGTAACATAGATAGAAAAAAAAGATCAAACCCTCCAACTCTCTAGTATTTTCGAAACGGTAAAAGAGAAAGAGCTTTATGGGTGTTTCACTCTCCAGCCCTTAGACTTCTGATATCATCTGAGCTGACAGTGCCAGGATAGTCCTGTTTTTGTTGCACTGATCCTACATCCTGGAAATGTCACTTGCAGGATATTAGCAAACCCCAAATAACTTTTGGGAGGGTTGTGAAACATTATTACAATGCAATGTTCTGATGTGATATGGCAACAATATCATGTAACTTCATCGCGTGGCGCTGCCATTTGGACATCATGTAACATTCTCCCATGTGGTTCTCAACCAGCGGTCCACTTGCGGCCCAATCGGCACACAGCTGTGGCCCATGTGACATCCTCAGGGCCATACAGGTAGTATATATATTGTGTGGATGCGGTCCACATAACACATAGAGAGCTGCATATGCGGCCCACAATGGTAAATAGGTTGAGAACCACTGATCTAACCCATGTGATGTTTTCACATGACATGATGTCATTCGGATTCAGTGTCCTCACACTGCATTGTTCCTTGAGAACACTCATGTGACTTCATGATGACCAGACATGGAAGTGATGATGATGCATTGCGACGTGATGGTTTCGTGAACAAAGATGTTCTAACATGATACAGGATTCATTGCCACAGAAAGTAACTGGACCCAAAAACTTAACAAGATTCTAAAAGGGTCTGGACCTTTACATGGCTAAGAAGAATATCCAAAGTTATAGTAGACCCCTTCTTTTACAAACTAATGGAGGATCAAAACGTTAATAAAATTAAACATCTCAAAAGTACAGAAGATACAGTGCATAAGTTGCAAAACGATGCACTGCATTGTTTTTTGTCCTTCAAAACACTGCAACGTGATTTCCAATGCACGGAGGGCATTGGAATGTTAAGGGATATTGACTTGGTCTTCATCAGCATTACTTTCATTATGTGATTACTGTTTTTCTCCCACAGGAAAAAAAATTCATATAACCGGTTACTCATAAAATTGGTGTTCATAAAATCGAGGTTCTACTGCATCATATTTGATAAATTTTGGAAGGGATATTACATCTCGTGTATTAAGCTATTCTCTGTTATGTTCCATGATGATGAGACTTAGGCCTTGTCTACACTACCGGGGAAATTTGATCTAAGCTATCAATTTGAGTTACGTGACTAGCATAACTCAAATCGACATAGCTTAGATCAACTTACCGCCTGCTCCACACTATGCGATGTTGACGTGAGACGCTCTCCCATTGACTCCCCCTACTCTTCTCGATCCGGTGGAGTACAGGGGTAGATGGGAGAGTGATCGGCGGTCGATTTAGCGGGTCTTCACTAGACCCGCTAAATCGACCGCGAAGACCCGCTAAATCGACCCCTGATGCATCGCTCGTCGATCCCCCTGTAAGTGTAGAGAAGCTGTTAATGTGGGGAATAGAGTTTCCCACATCTGCCTAGTGCAAGGCTCTTACATTTTCCACTGAAGCATCTGGTGTTGGCCACTATCAGCAGCAGGACGCTGGACCAGAATGGACCTTGGGTTTGATCCAGCCTGGCAATTCCTACGTTTCTATGTCTTTGCCTTGAGATGGTAGGTGATATTGCATGTAACTTGATCTTATTTGCATACAAAAATCATTGCATTGCATCAAGTTCCGCACGGAAGTCCTCATGCGGCCTCTCTGCAAGACGGCGTAGAGATGCACTGTGCAGACATTTCCGACGCAGGGTGATACCGCTTGGTCACGGGTCAAAGATGTTACCCTATGTCACCACGAGTCACTACGCTTTCACACGACTTCCGCCTCTTGCGTCCCTAGGTCGTGACAGTCTCACGCGAGGTGACGTCAGTTCGATACACGGCACTGAGTCCGGCGAGGGGGAGAATGCGCAAGGGAGCCGTTCTCAGGCAGACACAAGGCCGGGGTAACGTTTGGGGGAAAGTCCAGACGGTGCCCGGGCACAGCTGCTGCTGTGTGTCAGGCACCACACAAAGGTCGCCCCCGAGAGCACAGGGCGGCCACTGGGCGGGGTGCAGGGCCCGGGGAGGTGACCCGCAGGGGTCTGTTCACGGGGGGCGTCGCCTTGCAAGCGACACGTGGGTGGTCTGGTCGCACGGGGGGGGGAAGGGGGGGCGGTGTCTCCTGGCACGTGACACGCGAGGGCGGGCCTGCTCGCCCGTGGCCCGGAGCCAGGCAACCCCGCCCTCCCGATCATGGCGCCCCGCCCACGGCCGGCAGCGGCTGCCTCACTTCCGGCGTCTGAGCCCTTCCTCCCGTGAGTCTCAGCGCCGCGTCCTGCCCGTCTTCCTCTCTTGCGCACCGACACCCTGCGCAGCTGCAAGATGGCGGACCGGCCCGGTGAGTGCGGCCCCGGGGGCTCCAAGGTGACCGGAGGCGGCGGCGGCTGGTTCCCGCCCAGCCCTGGGTCCAGGTCCTGCGGGCTGCCTCTGGCCCCAGCCCGGCCTCCGCAGCGTGACCCCTTCCCCCACAAAGGGACCCCCCCATGCCCCCAGGATTTCCTCCCTCCAGTGCCTGGCCCTCCCCTGCCCCCCGTGCCCATCCCCACACCCCCAGGATCCCTGCCCCGTGCCCATCCCCTGGACGGGGATCCCTGCCCCCCTTGCCCATCCCCTGGACAGGGGTCCTTGCTCACCCCGCACCCCCAGGATCCCTGCCCCCCTTGCCCATCCCCTGGACGGGGATCCCTGCCCCCCTTGCCCATCCCCTGGACGGGGGTCCTTGCTCACCCCGCACCCCCAGGATCCCTGCCCCCCTTGCCCATCCCCTGGACGGGGGTCCTTGCTCACCCCGCACCCCCAGGATCCCTGCCCCCCTTGCCCATCCCCTGGACGGGGATCCCTGCCCCCCTTGCCCATCCCCTGGACGGGGGTCCTTGCTCACCCCACAGCCCCAGGATCCCTGCCCCGTGCCCATCCCCTGGACGGGGATCCCTGCCCCCCTTGCCCATCCCCTGGACAGGGGTCCTTGCTCACCCCGCACCCCCAGGATCCCTGCCCCGTGCCCATCCCCTGGACGGGGATCCCTGCCCCCCTTGTCCATCCCCTGGACGGGGGTCCTTGCTCACCCCACAGCCCCAGGAGCCCTGCCCCCCTTGCCCATCCCCTGGACGGGGGTCCTTGCTCACCCCACAGCCCCAGGAGCCCTGCCCCCGTTGCTCACCTCTCGGATCCCCTCCCCTCCAATGTGATTCTCTCTGTCCCTGTCCCGGTGCTGCAGCTACTCCCAGACAAATGGGCACTGACTGGGCTTTCTCTATGTCTCAGTTCCCCTCAAAGATACCAGGCTGCTGGACGTGAAGCTGGGCCAGCTGCCCAGCTGGTTTGCAATGCGGGATTTCACCCCCTCCGGGCTGACTGGGGCTGTGCGAAGAGGTGAGTCTGCCCCATGAGCCAGCAGCGGTAGCCTTGGTAAAGGGCAATGCCAAGAGCTAGTGACGGCAAGGACAGATGTGGAGCTGCCCTGCCCTCTAGATCCCTTCCACATAGCCTAACCTTGCACACATTATCAGATCCTGCTCAGAGCCAACTGCAGGATCTGGGCCTAAATGTCCATACCTGGCTTTGCTGGGGAGCACGAGGTGGTAGTATATGCCCCACCCATCCCCCACTCCTCTCAGACTTAGAGCTTGTCTACCCATCACAGTGAAAAACAGCCTGCATCCACACTCGCTGCCGTGTGTAGATACACATGGCAATGAAAAGTTCTGGCAAGGGGGAGGCAGTGAGGAAGGGCTCTGACAGCTCTGCCTTTCCCAGCTGCTGGAGTTTCACTGTGGCAGCGGCATGCTAGACTTGTAGAGAGCCACATAGGGCATATACCCTAGAGTTCAGGCATGTTGGGTACTTAACCCTACTTGCCAGAGCTGTGCCTCATCATCTGTGGTGGTGTTTATACCTGTGGTAGCTGGGTGTGCAGCTTCTGTATCCTGCACATCATCACAAGCGTAGACCTACCCTCAGTGGGGAATGCTGCCCCTCGTTAAGGAAGTGGGAGTATCTCCTCTACTGAGGCTGACCAGCACCATGCACATATTTAAAAATACTGTCACCATCCTTCCCGTGAGGAAGAAACTTTGGCGCATAAGACAACCTCTAACTATTGTAGAGGTTAAGCAAAAATTTTCCCTGGAGACAGGTTATCCCACAATTGCCTGGTGCTGCTTCTGAAGCAGCTGGTACTGGCCACTGATACAGACAGAATACCAAACTAGATGGCCCACTGATTGATTCAATATGTCAATTCTTATGTTCCTAAAACAGGCACAGAAATGTTGCCTTTTATAGTATATTGTTCTGTTCTTTTGAATGTGTGTGAATTCATTAAGGTTGCTTTGTCAGCCTGTTCAGAGGTTTAATACGCTTTCAGTTTACATATCAATTAATAGATCTTTTAGAAGTTTTAAGTCAGTAAAATGGCCTGCTTATTCCTTAAAATTAGTGTGTGGGACCTGAATTTTATCACAAGAGGCAAATAAAATGTGTAATTTTAGGTGATGGTGGCTTGGTAAGAAACAAGCTTTTGGTAGAGATTAACATAATACAAAGACTAATGAAATTCAGTAACAATTTTGCAAAAACCCTAAGGACTAAGCAATTTCTAAATACTGTACTTCTGTGTAACTTCACGGTTTATGTAGGTGCCATATGCATCTTCAGATATCTTTAAACACATGTAGCTTCCAATGAGCTAAAGTATTCTTGACTAATCATAGTTGGGTAGACAGAGCATATAGTTCTTTAAAAAACTGGATAACTGGAGAAACAACTTTGATCTCATGAAAGTCACAGTAGTGTCTGGCTTGAAACAAGATACTGAGTCACTCTTACTCCTTTCCATACATGAGTCTAAAGCTAATACTGATCCTATTTTTCTTAACGTGAGAGTTGTCTTCTGGTAGACTTGTTTCTTTAGTACAGTGGTTCTCAACCTGTGGCCCAGTCAGCACACAGCTGTGGCCCATGTGACATCCCCAGGGCCATACAGATAATATTGGATGCGGCCCACAATGATAAATAGGTTGAGAACCACTGCATTAGTATGTTTAGAAAAGAGCATCTATCATCTCCAGTGATTTTTTGTTGCATTTTTTCTCATCTGAATTTCTGTTGAAAGGGGTGCAGTAAGTAACTGTACAAAATGACTTTTGAGTCGTAAGTATAATTGTATACAGGGTCTAATTGACACTGAACCTAAGAAAATAACTCTCTCCCCTATTTAGGTTATGACAGCTACTTAAATAAGTACATCAATGTGAAGAAAGGGGGCATCGGTGGTATTGCTATGGTGCTTTTTGGTTATGTTGTTGTCAGCTACGTTTGGAACTATGAGCATTTGAGTAAGTAAAACCTTATTTTGTATGGTTGGGCACACTAGAATAGTCTGTAGAACTATTTGGGGAAAAACATTTTATTTAAAAAACTGTTCCTGGAAGAGGAAGCAAAGAGAGAGAGAGTGCTTAACTTTCTTATTTATATATCTGAGAAACACTGACAAGACACATACTAACAGATTGAGCATGGGACTAAGAATCGGGGGGCTAAATTCTAACCCGATTCTGCTGTTTTGCAACTTTCACTTAATTTTAACCAATGTAGAAAATGGGTCTAATACTTGCCTGTCAGAAGTTGTGAAGATGAATTAGCGGTTTGGTAATATTTAGGAATTAAATAATTTACAAAATAGTACTTGTGCTAATGGCGAACAAAGATGATCTCACTGCTTTTACTGTCCAGCAGTAGTCAACTGCCTGCTGTGTAGTGCAATCTTAGACTGTACTTTAAATACGTAAGTACTAAAAACGGTCTTTATGACTTCAGCATACTGACTTGTTTTAATTTAAATAATGCAGAGCATGATCGTTGGAGGAAGTATCATTGAAACATTAACTTACTGCAGCAATGCAAGTTACAGCCCTGGACCTGGACTCAGCTGCTGGAACAACTTTCCCTGATGAAGGCATATAAGCCATTTTCACCGAATTCTGTACTGTTATAATTCCAGGCAGATTCTATGACCAATAAAATATGTACATTTAAGGTTGGTTGGTTTATGTAGCTAATATTCTTAATATGGTGAGACTTTCACTTTCTGGTGCTGAAAAGTGAGTGTGTGTTGTCGTCCCCCCGCCCCCATGGTAGGTATAATGAAGATGGTTAGAAAGCCTTTTGCCATTTAATAATAAATAGGTCTAATGTGCAGAGCAAATGACTAAGGATAAGACTGATTAATCTTTAACTATTTTACTGAGCAGTATTACCACTGTATAGGGTACCTTCTACTTTAATGATCCCTTCACTTCAACCAAATTGGTGCAAATGTTACTGGTCAGAACTTGTTTTAACAGGATTCTTACTGTTGTGAGTGGAGCAAAGGAGAATTCAATTGTTTAAGATGCCAACAGACACTTTATTGTAGCCACAGATGCCTAAAACTCATAATCATGGTTGCCTCATACAAAACAAAATTTATCTGCTGGAGGAACCCTTTCATCCTTTTTATTCTGTACTGTTCTTCTAAGTAAGATCTCTGATCGTGGTTGTCTTCAATAGTATGTTGCCAAGCAGCTCCTGCCACTGGTCCTAAAAGGCTTCCATAGATGTGTGTAGAACTACCCTTGCCCAAGTGATGGTAAAGGCAAAATGAAAGCAAAAGAGTAGCCTGAATTTGAAATGGAATGTGACAGATTATTCTAAATCCCAGGGAAAAGCAACTATGCTAAAGCTATTGTGTTTTTTTTTTTTAAATAAAGGGGCGGGGTGGGGGGGTGGAGATTAAATGAAACTTCTACAGCAGCAAAGTCATGTTTGCCAGCTGATACTTCCAACCGTGATGGCGAAAGTCTAAATAAGCAATGGAGAGTACATGGTTGTCACTTAAAGCAGCACAGCTTTGATATACTCAGGACCATGTACACTAACAAAACACATCAGTAAGTAATGATGCCACTGTGTTCAGAAGGATGCAGGGGCCAGTGCTTTATGGATGAATTACAAGAGGTTGTTTATATAAAGCTAACAGTGATAAGTGATAACACTGTTAGCTGTTAATGGGGTACAGAGGCTTACCTGTTAAGAACATGGTTAGAATAAAGGTCTTCCTAGAGGATAGCAGGGGGCACTTCTCTGTTCAGCCGTATTATAAAAAAAATTACTAACACAAGCTGACTATAGTGAACTAAAGCATATCTGCATAAGAGTAAGTGTAGACTGGGTACTTGCTTAGAGATGTAAAGTCTCTCACAGCCCTGTGCTGGAAGTATAAACACAAGTTTGGTACCTGTTTATACACTTCAGGAACAGAAGTCTTGACGTGTGTGTTCTGAAAAATGCAGAATGAGTAGTACAGTCAGCCAATTTACACTTGTGGATTTAATTTTAACTTTTAAGTCTGAATGTCCCACTGTGTACTAGAGGGAGTATCAGTAAGTACAGCTTCTACAAACTGACATGTTTTTTAAATTAATCAGTTTAAATCAACACAGGGCCTTCTCTTCCCAGCCATACATTACCCTTTTCCTGAGAAATCACAATCTAATTTTCACAGCCAACTTTAAAACAGGAAGGAAAAAACAAAGGCAGATAGGCAAATGTAGACAGATGCTCGAGAACAGAAAAGGCTCACATATTCCAGATGCAACAGTGGGGCTTTTTTTTTTAATTCTCTTTGTCATTGGCCCTTTGAAATAAAGTCTTACAAAATTAAGGTGTTTTGGCTTGGAAAAACATGCTCCTAAGAGGATACTCTCACACTCAGAGTCCAATTTAAAAGCAATCTCAAGAAAATATAGTTCCATTTATGTTTCGAGAGCCTGTGAAGATAGTTGTGCAATTTGACTGCTTGTAGGAATGCCCACTAACTTCATCTGTTGGTATCCATACACTGTTACACCATCAAAGCTACTTCAGCTCTGAGTTCAGGGTTGCTGTGGTGAGAACAGACCTGCTCCTCTTCTACAGCCGACGCTTTCGTGATTTCAGCTAAAACCATAAATGTAAGTTCATTCCACTAGAAGTGGTTTTCACATACAAGGACCAACTTCTCACCCTGCAGAACAGCGAGGGGGAAATGCTTCCAGCCAAAGCATAAAAATTTTTATTGCAGTTGGACAAATACTTTACATCTTGGTACACAACATGTTATGTGAGCCATCAGAGCAGGTTAAGAAATCTCAGATTGAATAAGGGAACATGGGGCCTCCTTTCAAGGGCTGCATGAAAAGCTCCCTCACTGAAGTGGGAGGCATTTCAAGTACTAGTTCTTCCAGTTTGTCTTCCTCCTTGCACAAGGATTAACAAAAGGTTGGAGGTTCCCAAAGGCTATCCTTTACAGAAACACACTGGTGCAAGATGTGTATTATGCTGAATGTTGTATTGGTGAGGGCTTGCACGTCTATTTGCCTTTAGATCTACCTCCCAGCTAGGCTCAGTGAAAGAAGGCAGAGGCCAAGATCTATTTTAAAAGGTTAAAACATAAAAAATTGGACAGTTACAAAAATGTTTATCAGCAGCCAGCCTCTGGCCACAGTTCTTTCACTAATGGCGTTTAAAAAAAAAACCACCTGATCAATAGTTCAAGGAATAGTGCTAGGCGGAAACCTTTCCCCAGTGTAAAGATCCTCCTTGCACTCTCTTCCCTCTGTGCTGTCTCACTGTCCGCTAAGAAAGGCCAGATGTCCTTTGGTGCATCTGTTGGCGTAATGTCCTTTTTCACCACACTAGGAAGGAAAAAAGTGAGACATTATTGTGGCTTTTCCCAAAAGTGGCTTTAACAAATCAACTGGCAAATAGTTCTAGTTTGGAAATGATACCATTTGTACACAAGAGACAATATTCAGCAAGTTAATGCATTCTGTACTATACCATGAATGAGATTCTTGCCACAGACCCTTTTGGGGCCACTTGACTGTTAGTGGCAGGTAAGTTCTGGTCCTATAACCTGAACACCCAGGTTTCATCTGAACATTGGGGTTCTTGGCACTACCAGTGGGAAAGGGCTGCAATAGAGACACACAAAGCCCTGAGGAGATTTAACTGCATTACTCTGCTGTAGAGGAGGCTTTTTACCTGCTGTATTTCAGCACCTGAAACCTCAAGGACTCTGATCAATGTGTATGATGAACATGGAAGTTAAGATATGAGAGTCTTCTTGTCAGCCACTCTGGACTACAAGGATAAAACTCAATCTGAACAAAAGATGCTTTCTATGCTCTCAAATAGCCTTCTAAACTATGAAGCCATGACATATCGTAATCCGACCCTCCTACTTTCTCCAGATGTACAATTTATTTGAATTACTTCTTTAAATCCCAGCCTGACAGCACTCTTTTATTGATGACTATGCAGAGAAACTGCTTAGCCTTGGGTAGAGTAGTGACTTCAATGCTCCAGCTGCAGAAAAATGGAAAGTCATGCATTGATAATCAAACCAAACAAATGCATGACAAGAGTCATGGTAACTAATTTAAATCAGAATATCCTTTATTTTCCAATAAACATCTGACTTGAAAGTTAGAAACCATTAAACATACAATCTCAGTGCCTGGTGGGGAAGCCCTGTGGTAAGAGAGAGAACAGGGCAGGAGGGAGGGAGAAGAGAACTGCTGCTGCCCCCATGTCCTCTTTTGTGCTGCTTTCCTGCTTTACCTTTGACAAAGGCAACAGCATTGCATAGATTAGTTGTAAAAGAGCACTGGAAGCCTATGACTTCTCCCCTGCTGCCCTGCCGAACTATGACATACAACTAGCCCCAATTAGAGTTTCTGCTACAAAGGAAGTTAATGGCAAAACTCACAAGGATAACTTTAGTGGGTAGGTTTAGGCCCTTTGCCTCCACTGAAACCCAAGTCTTGTATTAAATTGGAGCCTTAGAGGTTGTCAGTGAAACTGATTTGGATGTTTGCTGTTATAATCATGTAGCCAGAAGAAATGTCAAGTTATAGAAGATAATGATGGAATCTGAGTCCAAAAAACAAACAGTCTTAGTTGTATGTTTGGATTATTAAGTGACTTAGTTTTGAATAAAAAAATGTTTAGGTTCAGTATTAATGCTAATGCTCATCTTGGCCCGACTCACTGAAAAGAGTGGCTAAGAAGATCCTTGCTACCTACAGTAGCATTTGGGGATGTTTCTACAAAATGTTAACGGAAATTGAGGTTTCAATTTAATTGAGGAGCTGCCTGCAGCACTAACTGAGAAATTTGGGTTTGATGTCTTGTTCCTCAGTTTGGCAGGAACTAAGTGTGCTGTGACAGAACCATCTTCAGCCTTTCTTGATTTGACTGCATTGTGTATAGTCACTTTCCCCTGTTGTTTGGGTGATTTTTTCCACACAGCAACAGGGTAGAAGCCTTTTTAAAAATGGGAAAATGCAAGGAAGAACATTCAGGGGCAGGGGTAGCATCTGAAACAACTTTTGACAAGGTTTTTGAAACTGGCTCAATTTCAGGTTGATAATGTCCTTTTAACTGCCACCAGTGGGGTTTTCTGTGATTAACAAGTGGATCAAGTGCATTGAATCACTTCATACAGGCCACTGAGGAGCCACCTGACCATCATTACCAACCCACAGACTCCATAGCTCAATACTAACTCCCTGATCCCAAGCTGCACCCCCTATCCAAAATACATGTTGAATAACCAGTGCATACATTTCAATACTTTTCTTCATGTCAATGCTTCTTCACAGGCCCTGGTGCCCCAGCAACTCAGCCACCTGTTCCCTTTACTGCACTCTGCACCAAGGTGAAAAGTGATGTGACAGGTGACTAGCAGCACAAAGGATGCACTAGTCAGTTTAGGTGACTTTTACCTTGCATTTTTCAAATGCAAACACCCTCTGAGAGTTACCTTGTAACACGTGACCTGCTCCAGCGGCCGGGGACCTCTGTTCCCCACGTTGTTGTTTTGAGACTGCATAACTCCGATGACTTGTGGGGTCCTCTGCTGGTTGGGAGAAGAGTTCTGACTTGTTAACTGGATCAAGGATGATGACCTTTGTAATGGCGGATTGTTATTTTGCTGGGAGGGAAGAGAACATCCCATACATTGAATGATAAATTTTCCTCTGAATTTATTTAGAAGGTTATCTGCCAGCCCAAGCTCCAGAGATGAAAGTTCAGAAACAGTAGGGCATACAGGGCTTGACCTAGCAACCAAGACTTCCCTCACAAAACAGATCTACAGAGCTGGGCTAGGCTGCTGGATATGTCCATTATAGCTCTGTGACAGGTGTCAAGCAGATTTTTTTTTTTAATCTGGCAGATGGTTCTTGGAATAAAGAAAACACAGATGTAGATGATATACTATGTAACATGGTAGTACTCTGTGACCAAGGGCTTACACTGCAATATACAGTGATCTTAGGACTTGTGCTTGTCAGTGTAGCAGAGCTCAGGTGCACTGCTTAATGCTTACACAGTGCCCACCTTCCAGACAGTCCACGGAAAGGAACTGTCACTACTGGCCATGCATTTGCCCTCTCAGCTGAAGGAAGGTGGCAGCAGCAGAATGATGACTGTGGAAGAGGGAAATCAGGGGTTCAGTTAGGAGGAAAAAAAAACAACCCCAGAATGAAGAAGGCAGCAACTGTGATCAATGCCAGAAGTAAGAGGAGAGAGGAAAAGGATAATACGTTGCATTTTTATGGTGGATTTCCTCCAATGATCTCAAAGTTCTTTAAAAAACTTTTGGTCAAGTTTCAATATGCCTGTGAAATAGGAAAGGATTATACCCATTTTACAGATGTTTTCCAAGACACAATGAGTGGGATAAGAGTCCTGATGGCTTGTTCCTGTTCTAACCACTATACCACATGCCCTCTTAAAAAACAAAGTCAAATTTGTTTGTTATCTAATTGAGCTATGCTTCAAATGTGTTGTCTCTGAGAGAGGCAGGGAAGTCGTGTACCTTTTGCTGGGGTTGTGTCGGCTGAGGCAGTGGTGGTTGCTCTGTGGTTCCCATAGGCAGTTCAAATCGAGGACTGGTTTATAAACACACAAAGAGAAAAGACACACAGAGAATTGATACTAAAACCAGAAATTGGCATATACCACCAGCACAGCACTGAACCAGTTCCTTAAGAGACCAATAACTGTCCAGAGAGCAAAGCAAATGTTTAGTTATTTAAACTGTGCTTCACAACAGGTGGACCTTCTCTCCTGTGTTCTGCTGCTTAGCCTTTATAAACTAAAGTGGTAGGGGAGGTACTGAGACAGTAAAGAGTATTTCTGTATGCAGCTGTGAAGCATTCTGGATATATACTCATGGAATCTGCAGTTGTCCTCACAACCTTTGTTTGATGTCCCAGAGTTGTGTGTGTAAATAGCCACTTGCCTCCTTAATCTGATATTTGGAAAATGCAATGCAATATAGTAAATGCCCATACCAATTTTGGCCATTGAATGAACTGATTCATATGCAAGGATTAAAAAAATATATACTACAAAATAAAACAGATGTGCAGCTGAAATCATAACAGTTGGAATAACGTGTCTAGAGTTAAGAGGACCAGATCAACTGTCATTAATTAAACTGCTTTGTACAAGTTGTATTGACCATGTAAGCACTGACTGACATTTTCAATGTCTTCTTGGGGAACACTGGTGTGATTTGCCCAATCCCTTTCGGTCATCCTGACTACAGATTCTTTTCACTTTTAAGAGGTAAACTCAAATATGAACAAAACTTCAGCTGTGTGGTACAGTACAGTTATTGCATCAGTGCTGCAAATGTTCTACACTGATGGGTGCAATATAGGTAAAACAGACCTGATGGGTAACTGATCAGAGAGGAAACTACAGATGACAGAAAAGGCCCTAGAACATACTCACTGCATGAATTTACAAGCAGGCCCCTCTGGACAGAATCCCACCAGGTAATTCACACAAATGACTCTTCGAGTGTGTCTGTGTCTGCAGAGGGGACCTATAACATAAAACTTCATAGATCACATATATTACACACATACCCCAGCACCTACCAGTAGCACATATGGGAGGTGGATTACATTAGCCTAATTTTTATAGCCACAAAAGCAACACCTATGAACCATACATACCGTGTTTACAGAAGCCTCTGTCATACCAGGGGCAGTCTTTGATCTTAGACTCCGGGTCAATGTGCAAGAACGGACACTCTTTGTTACTGCACTCTCCTGTACAAAAGTCAAACACACGCCTTAGGTATTGTTTTGGGAGGGGATTCAACCTCATTCATGCTCTGTTTCCTAAGTCATCTAGTCCCAGCAAAACTGTCATGAATATTTCTAAATCCAGGCACAAAATCTATTTGCCTGCCCTTTACCAACAACAACAAATACTCCCTGCAGGTGAGAAAGATTTTGCTCAATTGGGTTATTTAGATGCGCATTTAAAAATAAAGTACACTGGAAAGGCAAGCCATTACAGCCTAATTAAACATTTAATGCAGCAAAAGTGTGGCGAAATTACAAATTACATGCTAACCTCGATCCAAGGAAACCTACAGGACTATAATTTTCTAACAAGTTGCCTCAATATGTTAATTTAGCCCAGGTCTCCAGAGCTGAAAGGCTGATGCATTAAATTTCTGGACCCTTGAGCCTCCTGTCACTCATCATCTGCTGAAAAATTAATTCATGTAGAGACCATCTATTCATCCAAATCAACTCTGATCCAAATCAGCATAACAGGTACAAAACCCCTTAAAGTCATGGGGCAGAGAGTTCAAGTTAGGGACAAGCTATGAAAGACAAAACATTTTAAATGTGTGAAGCGTTAAGGTGGTAAAATACAATGTGGGACTAAACTGATCTGATCAGAGCTCGTAAATTACAATCTAACAAGCATCAGTAGCAGACATAGAAGGGTAGAGAGGGCAGATGAAGCAGAGATGACAGGTATATACCAGGGTCCTCTTTGCCTATTCCCATACTAGCAAGTGAAGTCAATGAGGAGCCACAACACCCCTTACCAAATTTGGAGTAGAAATAACACTCAGGCATCTTGGTCATGTCATACTCATGCAGGAATTCGCACTGGTCTCCTTTCTTGCACAGCCCTCGGAGCCAGTGTTTGCAAACAACTGTCTTTTCTCCACTGATGTGTCGGAAAGGACACATGCCTCCTGTGGATGGAGAGGGCAGAAGCAAGAATGAAAAGTTGGAACTTTTAGTGCAAGAAGTTTCATGCAGGCCTACAGGGCAGTGATGGTCCTTTGTTTGAATCCTGGAAGAGGAGGAATTTCAGAAGTCTTTACATTTGCATATGAATTTACCATTTAGTGCTGGTGACATGTCGTGAACTGACAGCCCTAGAAAGCGAGGTCTTCTGCTTATCCACGTAGATGGCTAGGAGTTCAACAGCCAGATCCTCTGCATGGCAGTCTAGTACCCAGTGCCCAAACACCTCAAAGGGGTTTGCATGTAATCAATTCAAGCCTCACCCTCCTGAACATCTCAGTTCACGCATCATCCACCTTACAGGGATCCCACCATTGCATCTTCGCTTTGGAGAGCTCCAGTGCGTGAAATATGGTCCCTCTTGATCTCCATCTCTACTGTCTCTCTCTCTCTCTCCCCAACCCCTGCAATATAACTAGGGTATTATAAATTAAGATAATATAATTAATGAACTGCCAACCCCCCTATTTATCCTATTTTTGTTTCTGTCAGAATACAGTATTAGGGATGTCACTTGCCTTTTCCACAAGCAGCTCTTAAAAAAAATTCACAGACAGCAGCACCTGATTCTGTGGAGAAAAAAATTCACAATTAAGGTTTCTGAAACTCAGCAGCCATGTTAAAAGTGTTTCCTTCCATCTGGAGATGCGCTAGTTCTGGGCATCAAAAGCAGGAGAGCAGTATTAAAAATTCCCCTGGGAAACTGCATGTTAATGGAATATATGAACTTTCTTGTGCTGGTCTCAGCCATTTGGCTCTTCAGAGTATTTGTTGTTTCTTTTATGTCAGTTTCACATTTGTGAAAGAAATTGACAGTCCTGGAGTCTGAAATCTCATACAGTATTTATCCACTGAACAAGTACAGCATGGTCAACAGCACACTGCCCCTTGTGATGCACGATGACCCTGACTTAGAGCATCTGAAGAGTGCAAGCAGAGTCAAACACAGGGACACTAGGCTCGCCAGCACATATTGTTAAACTGTGACTCTCCTCCCACTCCTGGTGTCCTACCATCAGGACACAAGGTTTTGTGGCTCAGCCACAGACCTGCTGTGACCAGGGACAAGTCACTTCACCCCTCTGTCCAACCGTTTTCCCCATCAATAAGGTGGGGATTCTGATGCTGACCTTCCTCACAGTACCTAGTGTCCCTCATCCAGCATTAATGAGATAACGTCTGTTTTCAAGCAATAAGCATGCAGATCAGACACCAAAATACAAAACACATTCCATTAGGCCATGAACGAGAACCTGTGGGGCCATCTGCTCAGTGCTGGGGTGGGGGTGTGGGGTTAAAGGGATGAAGGAAGGGTCTCCTCAAGGCCTTGAGGGGAACGTTCCCTTAGGAAGAAAGATCTGGAGAAGTCTCCCCAAGGGAGCGGGGCAGGGGTGTCCCCCCCCCCAGGTCTGTGGGGGGGTCTCCCCAGGAGAGAGGGGGTGTTCCCACCCCCGGGCCCGAGGGGGTTTTTCCCTCTGGGGGGCCGTGAGCAGGAAGGTCTCCCCAGGATGGGGGGGTGTCCCACCCCCGGGGGCCGGCGGGGTTGTTCCCTCTGGGGGGCCGTGAAGGGGGAGGTCTCCCCAGGAGGGGGGTGTGTCCCACCCCCGGGGGCCGGCGGGGTTGTTCCCTCTGGGGGGCCGTGAGGGGGGAGGTCTCCCCAGGAGAAGGCGGGTGTTCCCCCCCCGGGGGCCGTGAGGCGGGGTCTCCCCAGGAGAAGGGGGGGGGTCTCCCGGGGGTGGCGATGCGGAGCGGACTTCCCGGCCCCTCACGCACTGTCCATGCCGGGGAAGGGCAGCGGCTGCGCCCCCAGCTGCTGCTCCACCGCGATCTCCAGGTCGAACTTGATGTGGTCCACGCTGGCGATGAGCTCCTGCATGGTGGCGGCGGGGCGGGGGCCTGGGCCGGGGACGCGCGGGGCCGAGGGGGGAAGAAGGGGCGGGGGCGGGGGGCACCGGCTCAGCCGCTCCGGACCGCCCGCCCGCGGGATGCTGGGATCTCAACTCTCACCCGCCGCCACCTCTGACCCTCTCCCCCTCCCAGCATGCACCGCGCGGGGCCGCCTCCGCCAATGGGAAGGGGAGCCTGCCGTGACGCCGCCCCCCAGCGCGAGCTGAGGCCAGGGCTGCGGGTGAGTGGAAGGGGGCTGTGCCGCGCGCTCTGGGCTGAGGGGCGGGAGGGGTCTCCCCCCCCCCGGTTACCCGCCCTACGAGTAGTACCCGGTAGAGCCCCCCCCTTCCCTCCAGGGGGCAGCGGCACCTCGTGGGGCCTGGCCCCAGCAGGCCGGGGCTGGGGGGCGGGAGGGAGCAGATCATAAGGCGCATGGACCCCCCCCCCCCACCCCCGTCTCTGTGCTCGGGGAGGAGCCAGGTGCCGTGGCTGGGACTAGCCCTGACAGCCTGTGCAGGATCCTGGACTCTCTCCACCTTCAGCCCGGGCCTCTCGCTGGCCCCATTCAGGCTCCTCTCATCGGATCTCTTTTCTTGTTGCCTTTAGGAGATGGACGTTTAACCTCGTAATGAAGGGGAGCGACCCAAGAGGTGTATCATGAGGTTCACGCAGTTGGTGCCCCGCCAGCTCCCTGTGGGATTGTTCTCCCTGAAATGCTACTATCCCTTGGTGTGTCACATTCGAATGTTGTGGGCAACTCCAAAGAGCTTTTCAGGGTGTCCCAAAAACATACCGAGTCTGCTCGGATTCCTGGGCCAGAGACTGCAGTGCACGAGGCTGAGGCCTTTCAGCTCATCACAGGGTCTCTATAAGTTACACAACAGAGACTTGAAACAGATTGACCCTGCCAGCTCTCCTGAAGCCATCAGGAAACATGAAGAAGAATCGGAAGATGGTGATGCAGATGAAGGCTTTGGAACACTATCTAATAAATTTTCTTCTAGAAAATATTTTCACAAAACAACATCAGAGTTGCAGAACTTAAGGTTTCAAGCAGAGGAGGGAGAGGAGGAAAAAGAGCCAGAGTGGAAACCTAGACGTGGTCGTAAGAACACACCATACTGGTACTTCCTGCAATGCAAGGCACTGATAAAGAAAGACAAGGTTGGTTTCTCAGGTCTTGTAATCACTAGAGTAGTTAACGGCATTTGATGATTATGGGGCAGTATGATCTATTAGATAGGTTGTGAGACTGGGAGACAAAAATTCTGAAGTAGCATTAAAGCCCAAGACACTTTGCCTACTTCCTTATATACCTCAGTTTCTTCAGGATTAATATCTATCTACCTAATTCACAGGGGTGTTGAAAGGATTAATTCATCAAAGAGTGCAGTGCTATATGAATGCTAAATGGTGTTTAGTGGCTGGTGAAACCCTAATAAAAGTGCTGAGCAATGAACACTAGTCTATATTAGCAAAAAGAAAAGGAGTTCTTGTGGCACCTTGGAGACTAACCAATTTATTTGAGCATAAGCTTTCATGAGCTACAGCTCACTTCATCGGATGTAGCTCACGAAAGCTTATGCTCAGATAAATGTGTTAGTCTCTAAGGTGCCACAAGTACTCCTTTTCTTTTTGCGAATACAGACTAACATGACTGCTACTCTGAAACTAGTCTATATTAGAATATCTTAATAAACAGCACAAAAATAACTACTAGTGACTGATCAGTCTTGTGGCCTCTGAAGAGCACAGGAAATACAGCATTTTCATACTTCTTGAACCAAGTCATCAGTAAAGGTCAAAAGCACAGTCCAGCTATATTATTTTTTGTCCAGATGCCATGTTTAAAAGTTCTTCTTTTGTTGGACTGTTGCCCCAGTGACTTTGACATCTGGGTCAAGGAAACATGGTAGTTCTTTCTGGATAGTGAGTAGGGAGAGGAAGAAGTTCATGCAGGGACCACCACAAACATACACAGATGCTGTAATGGAGACATTAAAAGACCTGAAGAAGAGCTTTGTATAAGCGTGAAAGCTTGTCTCTTTCACCAGCATAAGTTGGTCCAATGAAAGATATTACCTCACCTACCTTCTCGCTGTAAAAAGCATCAGTCCATCTTGATACCATCTGGAGAAATACACTACTAATAAGATGCAAAGTATACTAATACAAAAAGTGCAACAGTACAGTCCTGATGAATGCCCTTTCTGTGTGCTTGTTGCTTCCATCAGCTCTGGTGCAGGAAAACACCCTGAGCTCAGGTACTAATTCCCTGTTCAGTGGCTCTCTACCTCACCTTTTGCAGTTCTTCATCCCAAGCCCTGCAGCTCTCTGTCCCATCTCTACTGTGCAAAAAAAGTCAATTTGCTCACCTGGCATCAAGTCCTTTCTTGTAGGTGAGAAATGAGGCAAACAAATGCTAATTCATGTCATGTGAATGTTCATTCACTTCCTGGTCTTTCTCCAGGCTAGCATGGACTGTGAGTATTGCATAACCATACTTGGATTGTATGCTTTTCGAGGGCAGAGAACTGTCTCTTTGTTCCGTGTTTGTACAGCACCTAGTACAAGGAAGTCCTGGTCCACGACTGGGGCTCCTAGGTGCTATGGTAATATGAATAATAAATTCATGTTTTATTAAATGTTAGTTAAGGAACTGCTTCTCTTACCTTCTCATCTTTGTCTCTCCTGTCTGTAGCTGGCAGAGGCTCTGGAGCTATTTGAGGTGCAGATGCTGAAGGAAGAGCGTCTGCAGCCAGAGGAGAGCAACTACACTGTTCTGATTGGTGGCTGTGGCAGGGTCGGCTATGTGAAGAAGGCATTCAGACTTTACAACGATGTAAATATTATAGCTGTTTCCCTAAGAAAGGGGCCAAGGTCACTGGCAGGTAGTACAGTGCGGGATCGTTCATGAATTAAAGTATGCCCATTCACGTTCTGTCCCATAGAAAGATGTCATTCTGGAGATGCTTCCTCCAAAATGCCTTTCCATGGATGTTTCCACTTTGCTTGGGGACTCAGAAGACTGGAGCTCAAGAATTTACTGTAGCCTTGAATCGTACATGTTGTATCTAATCTATTTTAGGTTTTCCTAATGTGCCTATCTCCATGGTATCTGTACAAGGTGGAACTATTTTTTAACTTAATTCTGGGCTCTTTATTTAATATTATTTCCTTAACTTTTTTTTCCCCTGAGAATAGATGAAAAAGCGGGGTTTAGTCCCCACAGACGCTACATACACAGCCCTCTTCAATGCCTGTGCTGAGTCGCCATGGAAAGATTCGGGCCTGCAGAGTGCGTTCAAACTACGGCAGGAACTAAAGAGCAAAAATCTGGAGCTGAATCTGATAACATATCATGCTCTGCTGAAAGTATGTGCCATCTGTTCAGATCTCAGGACATGCTTTGACGTACTGAAGGTAAAGAGGAGTCTCTTCTTGTACTATACATATCTCCATCTCTAATCAAAGCACTTTAGGGAAGCATGTGGCTTTCCTTGCAGACAGATTGTAATTATGCATTGTTATATTAGCCTTTAAGCTTGGAAGAATAGATTGGTCCTTTAAAAAAAAAAAATCACTCTTTTTGCTTGCGTTGAGTTGTGCAGTCAAACTGGGTAGGTAGTTCGATATCTTAAGTATTCAGTTTAAACAGACAAAAACAGGATTTTGCAGACTCGGACTTCAAGGTTTTGAAATTCTGCTCTTAAGTATTAAGTGTTGTGTAAAGGTCAGGTTTACAGTCCCCTTTTTTACAAATGTGTATTAATCTAAAGCGATTGCTTTTGCCCCTATTGCAGCTCCCCCTTGAAAGGCTGACAGTGGAGCAGCTGAGTGGTTCCTTCCCATATCCCACCCAAATTTCCTACACTATTCCTTACAGTATCTTCAGCTGGGACAGGCTGAGATTGGAGTAGCTGTCAGATGTTTTTCTCTTTTCTACAGCCATCATTCTGCTTAAAATACTTGGAGTCCTTAGACCTCCCATTCAGTTTGCTGCAGATGTGTCTCCAAAAAGTGATTCCATTGAGTAGCAAGAGAGGCAGTACTTTCAATTAAGGAATCAGCTGCTGAATAAGCTGCCTTGGTAACTGTAAGCTTCCTTTTCCTTCTCTAGGAAATTGTGAATAAAGGCCATGCTGTCACCACAGAGACCTTCAGCTTCCTTCTCATGGGCTGTATAAAGGACAAGGAGAGTGGCCTCAGATATGCCTTGCAGGTCTAGCTCTATGCTGTGTTTTGCCATTAAAGTGTTCCTTCATGTAACTCTTGTATCTGTAACTTGGGATTGGAACCTGTGGGGGGGACGCCTTTGGAGCTGATGGAGGTGGAAGGTGCTTAAACTGTAAGCTCCTCAGTCAGGCTCCTTATTTGATGCCCATAAAGTGCCATGTGCACTACAGGATTGTACTAATCATAGTTTGGATGGGTGTCCAGTCTCTGGTGTGGAGGTCTTTTCTGTTGAGGAAGTGTATTCATTCCCATTTGTGCAGCTAGAAACCCTGATGGTGAGCACCTAAAATGTTACAATAATTGGGTCTAAATATGACAGATTACTTCTGGCTAAAAATACCTCACTTCTTTAATGCTGTACACATTTCACATACATTAACTCTATCTAAGCTTCTCTACCTTTTTCCCTTTCAAAACAGGTTTGGCGACAAATGACTAAATTGGGAATTAAACCTCATGGTTACAATTACAATTTGATGCTCCATGCTGCAAGGGATTGTGGAATAGGTGACCCAGTTGTGGCTTCTGACTTGTTGCTAACAAGCACAGATGAAAACCCTACTCAAGTAAAGCTCATATCGGGTAGGCGGGGTCAAAAGGTGAAAGGTCAGAAAAGGAAGGGAGCAGACAGTGGAATTTCTACCCAGTTGGATGTGGAAACCATGGAAAAACAAATATTTCAAGAAAATTCCAGGAAAGCTGAGAAACATTTAATCAACCATGAAGACAAAGTGAGTGAGGTTCAGGCTGAGCCAGGAACTGGATTGGCTGGAATCACCAATAAGACAGTAGAATGCAGTAGGACTGGAGACTTCAGTAGAAACCAGGCTATTTCAGATCCACCTCAAGCAAACCAAGGTCAATTTGTTGAGCCTGCTTGCAACCTGCCCAATTTGTTGGACTTGAAAATCCCCAGTAAGAACTTGGTTTCCTTAGGGACGATAGCAACGCCGTCCGATAGGCTGGCTTTGATGGGGAACATGGAAGGGTTTTTGAATAAAATGAAAGAGGACAATGTGGCACCCAACATTAAGACTTTCACACTGTTGGCTGAGCTGGTTGAACCTTTGAGCCAGTCAGAATCCTCTTTATTGACAGTCCTGGATGAACATAAAGTGAAAGTAGATGTGACCTTTTTTAATACTTTGTTGAGAAAGAAGAGTAAACTGGGAGACCTAGAAGGTGCAAAGGTGAGAATAAGAGCCCCTAAATGATGACTATACTGCAAACTTATCTTCCTACTGGAGTTGTGTTAGCTGCCTTTTAACCTATGAGGAGATCAACTCTCCACTCACAGCAGAAGGCAGAGAATCCTATATCCTCTCTCCTACCCCATAAGTGACCCTTAAAGTACTTATTGGAGCCCTGAGGATTATGTTGCATTGTCAGATAGGAGCCTTCTGTCTAAAGGTGGAACTTCTCTTGCAGCACTGATGGCTTCCACCGTAAATCATCTAGAACGGTCTATGAGTACTCAAGTATTTGTTTTGCAGGGCATGCTGACGGCTCTAGTGCAGAGGGGAATATCACCCAACATACAGACGTTTTGTAACTTGGCAATAGCCTGCCGCAGAGAGAAAGATGGACTGCAGTTACTTTTGGACATGAAGGTACAAAAACTACAGCTCTGGCTACTGGAAAGTGTTATTACTTTTGTTATTGGGACAGGAGTAATTGTGGGGTTCCTTCAGTCAGTGATTCTATACCTTTCTCTATATGAGCTTTCACTGAGGCTAAAGTAGCTGAACTCCCTCTAGTCAGATCTTCTGCAACTCCTCCTTTGTGGTACAGTATCCTAGCTTAATGCATGGGAAGGAGGACTGGATTGTAAGCTTACTTAATACTGTACAGGTAACCAAAAACAATAGGAAATGCAGCTGCACTCCCTAGGCAATGGGCCCTTCCCTCTTATCTGTAGTGGAGTTGTGACACGTGTTTCCCAAAGTGCATGTTGGCAGGCAAAAGTATTTATGCTTCAGCTGTTGCACTCTTAGCCTAAGTGGTGGTGTGACTTGCCAGCACTGAGGTCAAATAATAACACTGGTCAAAGATCCTCCATTAGGATGTGCTCATATCTCTCAAGCAGAAAGGTCTGCAGAGATCAGCTCTGTAGTAAATAGCAGGCACTAGCAATTCTGCCACTGTGTTTTCAGAAGTCTGGGATAACTCCTAACACCCACATATACAGCACCCTTATCAATGCAGCGGTGAAGCAGTTGGACTATACTTACCTCACAGAAATCCTACGAGACATGAGAAAGAACCAGGTCCCCCCAAACGAAGTTGTCATACGCCAGCTGGAGTTTGCAGCTCAGTATCCACCTCAGTTTGACAGGGTAAGTACCACAGTCATTTATTAACTGATTAAGGCTGAAGTGAACATTGTAATGTGGAAAAGCACAGATGAGACTAAGCTCTTTTGGATAAGGACTGTCTGTGTTTATAATGCCTAGCAGGCGAGTGAGTAATTTTTAAGATCTCTGCCTTTCCTCCCTGCCTGAATAAATTTATATCTTCCTCATTTACCACCTGTTTTAGCATCAGCTGAAATAGTGACAGTTAAGAGTCAAGTGCACCTGCCAAATATTTTCTATATTGGCTTAGTAGTGGAATATTGTGTCTTCCAATTTGCAAAATCAGAGCAGCCTAGTTACTCTTCCAAAGTATAACACATACTATTGGGTTTTTACTTGCAGTATAAGTCAAAGAACACATACCTGGAGAAGATTGATGGGTTCCGAGGCTACTATTTCCGCTGGCTGAAAGCAATGGTAGCAGAGGAGACTCCACACCCGTGGGCAAAATACAGAACTTCAGCAGCCAAGGGCAGTGCAGAGGACATGCAGCCCCAGGGCACCATGGAACAGTAACTATTGAGAGCAAGTCAGTATTTTCCATGTGTGGAATGTGCACTATTTCAGATGCTGGAACTACCTAGACAGAGGAATTTGGAGGGCTGTTTCCTTCAGGTGCCTTATAGTAGGCAACACTCTACTTGTATGTTGACTATTTTAATAAAGTGCCATCTCAACAGAAGAAATAAGTGGGTGGTCATAGTGTAGCTTCCCACTACTGTTAAACAGATGCTTTGTTAGTAGTGGCACACTTGTGTTAGAGGTTTGAATTGCTAGAGTTGTTCGAAACAACTTAGTGGTTCTCTAATTCATCTGCAGAGGTAGATCATAAGGCAGGTTTTGATTCCATCTGCCTCTGTGTCCAGGCATTACTGAAGAAGAGGACCTTTAGACCTGAACAGCAACCACTGTCTGCTGCTCCCTGGGAGAAGAAATTATCACCCCTAAAACAAAAGCAACAAAGGAAATGAAGTAAAAAGTAAGAGGATTCTCTTTTTCAAAGGCCAAAACACTTATTAGATGCAAATGCTTTCCTATTACTTTTCCACAGAAGCATTTCCTGCTGTTTTTAGGAGGGATACAATGTGATCACATGTGGCAGAGGAGATGGAGAACTTAAAATGCTTAACACTAACAGCTGCTTGTGGAATACAGCTGCTAAGCATCTGTAACGCGAATGACAAACCTAAGGCCAGTTCTTGGCTCAAATAGGAGACGACAATACAGCTTTGACCCTGTGTTACTTTCCTTACTGTTTGCCAAGGGTATGATTATCCATGAAATTAAGTACTCAGTTTGTACCTCCATGCTATCCCACTAACTTACAATGCAATTCTCGTTAAGCAATTTATTGAAAGCTGCCTTCCCTTCCACCTAGAGAAGCTTTCAGGGCTTGAAAGTTGGCAGTCTGGGACTTGCTAAATTTAGTAACAGACCAGAATTCCAAACCCCAGGAACTCATTCCTACCAAAGCTGTAACCCAGGGAGAAAGAGGAAGATTGACTTTCCAATGGTACAACACACAGCCAGGCCAGCTAGCCTCACTAGTACTGAAATTTGAAGTAACAGAAAACCTGTATTGAAGTTTGTACTAGTTTCTGTATACCTGCCTCCCTATCTTGCTTTAGTGAGTCACTTTGTAATTAAGGACACTACTATTAGAGACAAAAGGATAGTTGTACAAAGTCAGCTTTCTGGGTATGGCATAGAGTTGTCACTTGTTAAGGAGTACACCCTATTCACAGGTGCCTCTACTACTGACAGTAAAGCTCTGCTGCTAAGAGCCATTTGCCATTGTGTGTGTGTGAGAGAGAGAGAGAGAATGTAATTAATCTTTGAACCTTGTCACAGGACTGTGCCACTCCACTGTGGGGGAGGTAACATTTTATTTTAAAATAAAATGGATATACAAAACTAATCAAAATCACTCACTACTGCATTTTATGATCCAGGTGGGCATATTGCTGTTCAGACTGTTAAAGGAAGCTTGACTCACTGCAGGGTTTATACAAGACAATTATAGCAGTAAAAGTCCATGATGTGGAATCAGCACTTTTCAGAACCTCAAAAGAAGTGTCCAGTTTTTAAAGATTTCACCCTGAGCAGCCTCTGCATCCACAGTGAGTGCACTCAATGATTCTCCCCTATAAAGCAAAAACAAGCATTAGTCACCACATTCTAGATAAGTTACTTTATATAGAGAACGAGTATTCTTAATAAGCTAGTGCAGTATGCTATGTCTCAAACAGGGGAAGTCCTCTGAAGCGTCCATAGCTCTAAATTTCCTGCTACTCTACATACAGTCTCCACCACCGCTTTACACAACTTTATGCGGAGGAATCAGGCATTACTATAAAAACAAATGGAAGTGAATATTCCATCAGGAAAGATTATGGAATCCTACAGAACTAGGTTTGGCCAAGAAGTGGATCACTGGGCCTCTGCTGTCTGGAACTATGAATAGAAAATTGAAGGGATAGTTCCAGATTTTAACTGGTCCAGTGACTATCAGTTTTCCTTTCTACTATACAAATTTTCATCTAAAGCAGTGGGAGCTTCTGCACTATAGCTATGTTCCAAGCTCAAATTATCATCAAGAAGAAAGGGAACACATCCGAAACTAAACAGTTGTATTTCCTTTTGGGTATTTTAAGATTCACTGCACTTTGCCACAGTCAAATCCCTCTCAAAAATAGCTCAGTCTGACTTGAAGGGGACAAGGACCATTCTTTGTTCTGTATTTATGCAGCGCCTAGCACAATCAGGTCCTGGCCTAGGACTAGGGCTCCTAGATGCCACAGCAATACACATAATTAGGCTCAAGACACTATGTATAGGAAGTCAGGGCTCTGGTCTCAAGTGTTATTCTAGCACCCTAAACACTGCACCAGAATTTTAGTTGGTTAAGTGTGACGGTAACTGGGGCAAGTCTATATTACCCCCTTAATGTCATTTTCATGGGCAAATGCTTCAGGAAACAAAGGAAAAACAGAGGATAGTCACTTAACAGCAGAATCCAGGGGTAAGGAAACTAGAAACTGATACTATTATCAAAGGTAGTAGAGGAGATATAATTCCGGTAAGTCATAACTGCTGGCTCAAAATCCAAGCAAGGAAAATAGCATTAGAGCAAATAAAAAATTCATACCACTTCCAGCTTGCTTTTTGGGACCCTGCAAATGCAGTTAGTTCCAAAGTTGGTATCCCGAGTCTGGATACAGCGCAGGCAGCAAAGGTTCTCATAACCCTGTTTCTTCCACTTTGCAATCAGGTTTTTGTCAGCATATCCTTCTCTGATACAGTATTCATACAGTTCTGCACGAGAGAGGTGACTGGTCAGCACCACAGAATTCTCAATGGGGGAAGATAAATGAATAGTTTATTTAAAAAGTTTTAGTCTTTACACTGAATCTAGTTCTCAGTGTCTGTATTTGCTAGCAAGTCGAACTAGCAGAGGGAAAAGTCACTTTTTTTTTTTAAAGAACAATTATTTAATCCTTTCCCATCAATAATCTAATTCTGGTTTACATGCACTGGCTAATGACTCAGACAGTCCATCTGGAAGCTGTGATCTCTTCACCTCAAGAGCAAATATTTAAGCTTTTTACCTCTGCTAATAGCTTTTCTCTTATAGAAGAGATCAAAGATGTAGCGTGTTTTCTGGTGATGAATTCTGAAGATGGGCCAGAGGGATTCTACCTTCCTCTTCCCTTCATGAGGCTCAGTCTCCGCTGAGGAAAGAGGGCACAGAAGTCAGATTTTGCTGTCAGTGACCTGCAAGTTATTACAGCAGTATATATCCTAAAAAAAGCACCATTATTCTGAGAAAAAAAAATGTAATTTTAAAGGGGCCTGGGGAGATTGTAAAAAACAAAATTCAATGGAGAAAAAACACACAGGAGGTATTTAACTCTCAAGCACTCCCGTTGGAAAGAGAGTCAGAGAGCTAAAGGGATGATGGTAAGGAAAATGCAGGTATAGTGATTGGATAGGACAGGCACATCTGAATACCCATGAAACCAAGAGTGACAGCACAGACTGGAATCAAACACTGCTGGCCTTTGCAATGCAAGCTTCCCCCTGCACATAGTTATACCAGTGTGCTTTAATTCTGGCCTATAGTAGTCCTTAGAGGTTGGGTGGAGTACTATTGACTCAGAACAACATTCATTTCATTTGCAAATCAAGCCATAGATCCAGAGATGATCCACATAACTCATTCAGCTATGTCCGAACCCCACGTGTCTTAAATTAGAATTAGGAATTTGTCTTCTAGGGGTAACTTTCAATGCAGGAAATTAACACACTAAGTTACCACCACCAAAGTGTTTCATCATTATTAGCCCCTACTGAAAACAGATTTAAAAAAAAAAAAAACACACTTGCTGTCTTTTTATAAAACATGTGTATCCTGAAGCTCCTAAGGTTTGTACAATCACAGGGTCACATGCTAACCAGCATCTGGCTTCATAACTTACCTTCTCTCATTTTTTGATCCAGCTCATCCAATGTTGGTTCAATCAGTTCCCAGCCATCCGGAGGAGCTTTCCTGCTTCTCTTTACTTTGGGCATCTTCTCAAAAAAGCCTGTTCAGGAGAAAAATGCAGGTCAGGTTTTAATAGCACTTGTTTCCAGATATCATAAAATCATCGTGCCCCCCGCCGCAGGGAAAGAAAAGAAAAAAAAAAAAGCATAAGGAAGCCTGTGAGACTTTTCAGGATTATTTTGACTCCCTTGCTGTCATTACTCCTTTTTCAATGATAAAGATAAAGATTTTTTTTTAAATTTAGAGATAAATGAAACAAAGGAACAAAACCAACACTTTTTTTTTATACAATGAATAAGTGTTTAACGTGTTACCAGTGTATAGGAGGGAGTGAGCCTTTCCTAACTGCCCTTATAATTCATAACATATTTCTTCACTTTTAAGGGCCAGCTGGGAAGGTTTCCCAGTTAATAGTACTTTGGACTGAAGGCATTAGAGAAAATCAAAGACCTATTTATTATGCTTCACAAACTACTATGAGATACATATGCATCATAACTGCCATTGTAATGACAGGGAAGCCAGATAGCACCCAGCAAGTCAGTGACAAAGCTGGGATGGAAATCCCAGAGTTTTAGCTCCCGTCACATTTGCTTTTAACCACAGACTGTGGCCATAACCATTATACACAAATATTGTGAAACCACCTAGCCAAATCAAAGAAAACCCGAGTTTAAACATCCAGGGCTGGGCTGAAAGCTAGTCATATCGACCAGTGGTTGCTGCGTGTACCTAGGGGACTATCTCTGTACGAGACCCAGCCCAGACGCCCCAAGGGATGGTCGAAGCGGGCTGGCTGGAATAAGGAGCAGGCCCGAATAAGGAGCAGGCGCGAGTCTCTTGTTGCTAGGCTCGAAGGGAGAACGTGCCACCCCTTACATTGGCCTGGTACCCCCGACCTACTCTCATCCCGCCCAGCAGCGCGTCGGGCAGCGCAACGCGACCCACAGCCGCCCCAGGGGATATCGCCCTCCCTGAAAGAAGGGAGCTCACCTGCCAAGTGGGGAGAGAAAGACGATCGCTATTTACTGCTTCCGCCTTTTCAAATCCGTCGCTCCCCTATAACGTCACAAGCAGCTAGGGGTCCTTCCGTTGCCTAGTCGCTTTAATGACCTAAACCCATTCGCTATTTTCTAGGCGGGGAGCGCGGGTTTTTCGCGTTCCAGGCTCGTCACGGCAATCCGCGTGTGCATTTGGTGTCCATCGCAACGCCTGTAAGGAATCTCCCTCTCCTCCCCCTCCCCAGGCGGTGGGTGCGGAAGGAAGGAGCAAGGACAGGCCTCCCCACTGGTGCCGTGAGTGAGGTGCCATGGGAAGCTAGCGGCTCGGTTTGTACTCAGGCAGTGCCGCAGGTAGCCCTGGTGCCGGGGGCCTCGTGCTCCAGGGCCAGGCTTGGTGACTGGGCTGAGGAGGGAGCCGCGCGCTGGGGCTGCGGTTTGCGGCTTCCGCTTCCGGGTCGAGGACTGGAGGCTGGGGGGGACTCGCTGGAGCTGCTGCCGGAGCCGCCATCGCCGCCGCTATGCCTAAAGGAGGTGAGGGAGGGGCGGATGAGAGGAAACAGGCCCCGGAACGGGGGGGCCAAAGGGGGGCCAAGCCCTAAATCCCTGAGGGAGGGCTATAAGCCCCCCAGGAGCGAGGGGGCTACGGGGGGCAATCCCTAGGTTCCTGGGGGAGGGATATAAGCCCCCCACGAGAGGTGGGATAAGGGCGGGCCCACGCTCTAGGTCCCTGGGGGAGGGGTATAAGCCCCCCCAGGAGCAGCGGGGTTAGTGGAGGTAACATTTAGGGCTCTGGGGAAGGGGTGTAAGCCCCCCCCAGGAGTGATGGGATCAAGGGAGGGCCCAAGCCCTGGGAAAGGGGGATAATCCCCCAGGAACGATTGGGTTAAGAGGGAGAGGCAAGCCTCAGGTCCCTAGGGGAATGGAGCGGTGGGTTTTGGGGTGCAAGTCCCCATGGACTGATGGACGGTTCAGGGGAGTACAAGCTGGAAGCCCATGTGGCTGATGGGAGAAGCATGAGGGGGCAATAAGCCCCTGGGAACCTAGGGGTGTGTGCAAGCTGTTGGGGTACTGTGCACAGGGAAAAAGTAGCGGGACTGGTGGCCCATAGCAGATCTAGTGCAGAGTGATGGGTTTTGTTCTGCACGGGGGAGGAGGTTGGCATTTGTTGAGCATGGAGAGTATGATGGGTGCTGTACTGAATGCATGAGGCACTGAGCTCACAAGCTAAATCGGGCACAGAATGCAGTTCCTATGTACCCAGTGTACTGGCTGATGGGGCCTGTTTCAAAGGGATGCTGATAGCATGTTGTTCTTTAAGATTCTTCTTTCAGTGGATTAATATTTGAGAGGCCTCTGGGGATATGCAGAAAGGATCTAAAGGAAGAGAAGGTGGTTACTTGCTGTGTAAGAGACAGTACAGAAGAAGACACACAGATGACTTTTAGTGTATCATTTTAGAGTTTTTAGTGGCTCCAAACCCACCACCATAATAGCTTCACTCACAGCATCTTGCTGTTATGCAGCAGGTACCAACCTGCCTGCGTGTGATACAGGAGAGCTAATGAGGGAATGAGAGGCCATCAAGTCTGAGCTGGCCACCCAGATCATTCTCTAGATGTACTAAATCTGTCCACATAATTGGCTCTGGTGTACTTTCTATGGAATCAAATCTTACTGTGTTAATGTCAATTATTATTCCCCATTCTGCCCTTCCTTTAGTCTCTGCCAATTTACTTTATTAGTGTCCATTAAGTGAGTTTGTGAATTGTTGCCAGACTGTGAGAGAATTCTTTAGGCATCAGATACAGTATTTCTCCCTCTCTCCCCCCACCCCTCCGCCCGTCTTTAATATCATGAGATTTGTTTCCCAGTTTTTTTTATACAGTTTCTTTGATGTCTTGATCTAGGCCAGCCATCCTTCATACCAGTTTGTACTATATAAAACTGTTGCTAGATAAAGAAAAGGATCCAGACTTATTTGTATTGATGCTCATAATTATTTTTGTAATGAAAACTCAATCAATTCAATTTTTCCAATTCCAAATTCATCACACAATTCTAAATATGCCCCTCAAGTTTGTCTGTGGCTTTGCAGGGTGAAACCCTGACCCCATTGAAATCAGTGGGTGTTTTGTCATATACTTCAGGGGGGTCAGGGTTTTGCCTACAGTGTTTGGTAGCAGACTTGGATTTAATCCTGTCAGAAATAATTAACAAAAACCCCAGCTGCATATGTTACAAATACATCCTGCTCCAAAAGGATCCACTCAGTGAATGCTCTTCTCTTTTCTGTAATGTGTGTGTGTGTAATTTTTTATCCTCTATATTCTGTAAAGAAATAACGCTATTGAAGAAGTAGTTCCTAATGTGTTGGGGGGAGAGACCCTTTCTGCTGCACAAATATGAGCTTGTCTGCTAATACAGAACAAGTAGTTTCTGAGGTACTTCTCAATCTCTGTTTAAAGGCTTGTAGAAACCAGGAGTTTTCCCACGGTTTTTTGTTGTTGTTTTTTTTAACTCATAGCTCCATAAAATTCTGCTAAGCTTAAATTCACATTAATAGTGATACATATTTATTTCAGTTTATAAGAGCATCTAAAACCATGCATAGTTTAGGCTCTGTGTGCCTTTACCATAATTTAAAAATACAATCATCTGTGGGTTTCAAAGTGCTTTGCAAAGGAGGATAAGAATCATTATCCGTATTTTACAGATGGGGAAACTGAGGCACAGAGGTGAAGTGACTTGCCCAACGTAATGCAGCAGGTCAGTGGCAGAGCTAGGAATAGAACCCAGGTTGCATGACTCACAGTCCAAAGCCCCTTACAGTCCTGCCTCCTTTACCATGAGCAAAGGCCTTCCCTACGCCCTCCTTGATGAAATATCTGCATACTAATGTGGCTCAAGTCTCATCTCATTCTAGTTGATGAGATGATAGTAAAAGTATTGAGCGGTACAATACTTAATTCTTTGGTACAGGCTTGAATATAGAATGAGTAAAGCTTAGAACTAATAAGCTTTGCTCTTAATATCTATTGCTTTTGACAGCACCTAATGTGAAGACCAAAGGGTTACAGGCTAGTTTTATGTTTTGAAAAAGTACATTGAAATCTGCTGTTATAAGCTGACCTTACACATAAAGAAAACAAATGTCTGAAAATGAATCTGCCAGACAACAATAAGCCTAGTTACCCTGGTAGTATTGTAGCAGATCATTGTTTTAGATCATGTAGCCATTCATGGTGTAGAATAACGCATAAAGTTTACATCATAGTAGTTACTTTGTACCTGTATCAGTCATGCCACACTTTTTTTTAAATAAGTAACCAATTTTGAATTGTAACTCTACTCTGGCAGCTCTAGTAAGCTGTGAGAAGAAAGGGTGGTTTAAAGGGGTAGATAAAAGTCCTTTCATGTACAGCACCATCTATCAGTGGCAGCAGACGCTCTAGTTGAAATCACAACTGAAAATCCATCACCTGCTTTTTTAAGGTGAAGTGAAGGCGGCAGGCACATATAAGTTCCTTGAGTGAATATCACCTTTCAAGGCCACTAGTGTGCAGAACCTCACCTCTCATGTTAGAAAACTTAGAAATGCAGAGGTGAAGGTGGCCATCAGGCTTCCTAAGATTTATGGGGAGGTGGCTCATTGAGCTCCCTAAGATTGGCTGGGAATTCTCCCTTCAAGCCTCCTACTTTTCTCATTTCCCCCCTTCGGATCTTCTAAGAGCTGCAGGTTCAAGGCTCCCTTCCTAGAGACATATGAAAATCTGCAGTGATAAACAGGGTGAGGAAAGGGGATGGGGGGAGGAGGTATGTTGGAGCTACTGAGTTATTGAGAGCCCTCCTCATGAACAGTTGTGCCCCCCCAAGCCTTGATAGGCTCCTCAAGACGACTCCTCCCACAGTCACAGTAAGTGGCTCAGCTCTGATCAAGAAAGCAGGGGTTGCCTGCCTCTGCTGAACCAACGTACTAATGCTGGTTGCCAAACTTACAGCCAAAAAAGGGACAGTTTTTTTCATGAATGTTTTCCAATTATTCAACCAGCTCAACAAATTAGGTTAGTTAGGTACTAATGAACCTCTGCAGGGGAGCGGGGGCTCTCCCCTCATACAGATCTCAAGAAGTGTTCCCTTGATTTCTCGCCCCCGACCCCTTCCCCCCAAGGCTACCTACTGACCTCAGGGAATAAACAGGGAGGGATAAAGAGGTCAGAGGGATGTCCCATAGCTCCTGCCAGTGGCCCTCCTGAGATCTGCAGGAGAAGAGAACGCCCCCATGAACTGTTTGGCAAAAAAATAATTGCAAAGTACTTTTAATGGTCAGATTGTACTCTGAGCTCTGTGTCTGCAGGCAGAAAGGTAGAGACTGTTTTAAAAAAGAAAGCGCAGGTCTCCAGCAGTCCTTGGATGTCTTGTGCCAAGACCACGGGAGCTGCCATTCTTCAGGAAACATTAATAGTTTCAGTGATTTCACATCAATCGATTAACGTTTGGTGGTAGGTACCGGATCTCAGCCAGGGCAATCCATCCAGGGAAGCTGATTTCATCTCTCATTTGTGTGTGTGTGTAGGGGCAGCAGGCAGCCAGGGAAAATCAGGGTTCTCGTAGAAACTCACTTACAATTGCTGTCACTCTCTAGTGTTTCTCTGGCAGCATAGTTAGAGTGCAGCGCCTTGCTGTGCAGGAAATGCAGAGTAAGGAGCAGTTGTGGGATTTATATTTGGTTGCCAACGCAGGAAGTGAATCAGAGGCAACTGTGGATGTGGATGGAAGGGGAAGGATGGTGTTATTACTCACTGTCTGAGTCCTTGGAAGCATAATTCTCCTCATCCTTCTATAGCCTGACAGAACTGGGCTGCAGTGCCTGGTGTCTGTAGTAGCTGAGGGATGAGAACAGTAGTACCTACCTTGATGAGTGGTGAGAACATACCTAGTGAACTACAGGCAAAGTTGAAATTGATCATAGCTTTTATTTGCTAACATGATGTAGATATACTTATGGAGATGATGGGCTGTGTTCTTTTCTAGTGATGCCAGGTATAAACTGGGCCCTCTCAAATACAGACCATTGGCTTAGATGGTCCAAGTGGGGCAGGCTTCCCTTGAATCTGGAGGGGGGTAAGTTAACTGCTGGGTGGTCTGAAAGTTTTTCTCTGAACACTTTTGTGGTTCAAGAACAGTTCTCTGTGTATTTATCCAAGGGCTCGAAGTGCTTGACTAAGGTCGGTGAATTATTGGGCTCCTTCTGTGTTCTTTGAGCTTTTACTGGAAGAAGAACTAGTCTGTACCTTGCACAACCACAATCAAGAGAAAATGGGGGACAGGCTTTTGAGTTTGTGGAAACGTCTCACTAAATCAGCTACTGACTTAATTTCTCATGCAGGTAGAAAAGGAGGCCACAAAGGCCGAGCAAGACAGTACACAAGCCCTGAAGAGATAGATGCACAGCTCCAAGCAGAAAAACAAAAGGCCAGGGTATGTGTTCTCTCTGGTCACATGCTTAGCGAGATAAACTGCTACTCTTATAGTTCAGTTATTTTGCAGTTCATGAGCAAAGGCTGCTTAGAGTCAAGTATTGTAAATCATTCTGTCACCTGAATTACAATATGTGGAAAAGCTTTTATGTTGGGTTTGACAATCTGCTATTCTCCAGATTTTCTATTGATGACCTAGAGTTTTAGAGCTGGATCTAGTTTGTAGTAATGTTTGGGCAGTTTCTATCAAAATCAATGGGGTATCGAGCACTTGAAACCAAAGTCTGAATGTATCCTTTATTCTCTGCCTCTGTGGGAAGTAAAATTTGAAACATAGAATATGGTGATCAAGTTACCTAGCCATGGATATCATATTGTATATAGAAAGCAGTGGAGTCTCTTATTGAAGACCCTGTTAATGCAGGTGATGTGAATAATGGGACACGTTTTGTGCCCTAAACGTATCTTGCTCTTGGATGCAATAAAAATAAAATTGATTATAGGAGACATGCCAATAATACTGACATTCTCGGCTATGTAGTTGTATCCCTTACCTGCTAATGTTTTCACTTCTTTTAAAGAGTCATTGCTAGAGGTTACAATTTCATCAGTTTACATTTTTTCTTAATCTCCTGTAAACTCACAGGAAGAGGAGGAGCAAGAAGAAGGGGGAGAAGGGGCAATAGGAGACCCCAAAAAAGAGAAGAAATCCTTAGATTCAGACGAGAGTGATGAGGATGACGAGGACTATCAGGTACCGTAACTCCCAATGCATTTAATGTAGATGAACACCCCATAGTCTCAATGTACAACCAATCTGCTAATCATTGATTTTTATTTTCCCCATGAATCTTCTGGCTCCTGAGCCCAGATTTATAAAGATGGTGGGATTTTTTAAAGTTAAACTTTGTGTGTTTCTCCTCCCAGTTAATCTTCACTCTGTTAATAATTTGTTCGTTGCCGTACACTGCAGTGGAAGAAACAGAGGTGGTAACTTTCATGATTAACAGTGGGGTTGAAAACATATGGTAAAGTAAAATATGATGTGGCAGCAGGTATATTCCCTGGTAATAAGAATTTTTTTAGTATCTGTCTAGGTTTGGTTTCAGAGGCAATGACCACATGAGCAAACTTTCTCCACCAGGACGCACATGACGAAGTCTCATTGAGCCTTGACAGCTACAGAACTCATTGATAACACGCATGTCCTTTGTTTCTAAACTCCAGCAAAAGCGCAAAGGCGTGGAAGGGTTGATAGACATAGAGAATCCCAATCGAGTTGTTCAGACAGCCAAAAAAGTAACTCAGCTGGATCTGGATGGACCCAAGGAGCTGTCGCGGAGAGAGCGGTAACAATCCTCCTCCTCTCTTATAGCTTGGAGATGTGTGTGTGCTGTTTGTTCCTAGAATAACGCTCTTCCCCCTGCAATGGCCAAGTCATGTAGTGCCAGTAAATCTGACCCTTTGGGAGGGAAGCTGATGTCTCAGTGAGGTCCTTTATTTATTTGAGCCCACCATCACAGTAGGGGTGAAGATAATTATCAGGATTCACTTTGGATCCCAATTTCATTGGGTAGGAACTTACATGGTTAAGTAGAGCCAGCCTATGTTGGTGGCTGCCATCCTTCGTGTGTTAACTACTTATGCTAAACAATCTGTAGTTAGCTCTGACACTCTGAGCACCTTTCCCAGACCTGAAGAAAAGCTCTGTGTAAGCTTGAAAGCTCGTCTCTTTCACCAGCAGAAGTAGGTCCAATAAAAGATATTACCTGGCCCACCTTGTCATCCTAAAATCAGGCAGCTTTGCGAAATGCATTTAGATGGTCATAAATGTTTGTTCCTCTGATAATTATTAGAATGATTATTAATTATTTGTGTTAAGCACCTAGGAGCCCTAGTCATGGACCATGGTTATCTAGTTTTCCTTTCTAAAAGCCTGATGTCAATAATCAGAAATAACTGCCCCTGTGCATTAGCGCGTAGTGCCAGAAAAATACCATACTAAGGGTCACCCTGTTAATTCCTGGTATGGCGGGAGCCCTGGTATTGATGGGAGTGTGTTTTCCAGATTCCTGGGGTCAGAGTGAAGTTACTTGCCCCAGTGGACACTTAAATTTTGTTTTCAATCTTGAACTCAGTTGCCATTTCACACGTGAGTTTTTAGAGAGAAAAGTGCAAGTTTGATTCAATTCCTTCAGCTGGAGGACGGCTTGTGGGTAGGGCACTAGACTGGGAAACAGGAGGACTGTGCTCTGTTTTGACATTGTCCTGCTGTGGGATATTAGGCTAAGTCACAACTCTTTGTGCCAGAGTTTTCCCTGGCACAGTGGGAACAGAAACAATCCCTAATTCACTGGACTACTGTGAGGTACTCGGGTGTGGTGATAATGAATGTTAGAAAGAAGCCTTTATTTAGGTATTCATTATATTGAATAGCTTTTCAAGCCAGAAACCATCTTCAGCATGGTTCTTCCCAAGCCCCAGGACTACTTTGAAAAGGTTTTAAACATTATTTTGATCTTCAGCCTCCTTGAATTGCTAGATCACTAACATGATAATTGGAGATTGAAATGGCTGTATGCATTTGTGCTCCAAGATCAGAGGTCGATGCTGCTCGAGATCATGCCTTCTCTTAATCCCCTTTCTAACTCTAACGATACCTGTGTGTTAATTTGGATACCATGATGACTAGTGTATTTCATTCAAACAGAGAAGAAATAGAGAAGCAGAAAGCAAAAGAAAGATACATGAAAATGCACCTAGCTGGTAAAACAGAACAGGCAAAGGCAGATCTCGCTCGACTAGCCATCATCCGGAAACAGAGGGAAGAAGCTGCCAAAAAGAAAGAGGAGGAAAGAAAAGGTAAGGCTGTTACAATTATATTAATGATTTCTCATTCGGTCCACCTGTAACTGCCCTCACCGACAGCCATACCACCAGGACCTGTGATCTCAGTATCACAAGCGAAGTAGGTATAGTATTCACTTCCTAACAGTGCTGTTACTGTGTGCTGTTAAACAGCTATTCTGTTCAACCCTAAAGCCAGCTGTGTTTCGTCCTCTGCTTTATGCTGATTCATAAAGTGGTAGATTAGGTAGGCAGTGAGCAGGAAAAGTAAGGAGGGAATTGCTCTCTACACCTACAACGCTTCAGCTGAACAGCGAAAGGGACTTTTGTACACGTTCACACCAGCAGTTCAGTGAATTCCTTGCAAACAGCGTGGATATTGTTTATCAGAATTACATATGACATTACCTAAATGGCTCAGGGAATTGGTAATGGGATATAGAGCTTTGCACCTCCAGCTTACAGGCTGACTCTTAATTCAGCTGAAGTCTCTAATGAACCAAAGTGGTGATGGGGGTTTGGTCTCAGTCCATTTCGCACTGCACAGATCTCTCCACAGCTGGCATGAATGACTGAGACCAGGGTCAGAATGGACCGGAGAGATGGAATTCTCCTTTCACTCTGGATGTGGGCCCACCAGGAATTTTAGCATCTAAGGAGGGGGGTGACAGAGGGACACTTGCTAAGCTGCTATGTGTGTGGTGTGGCTAAATGGAGCTCCGTCTCCCTAGGGCCACTGAGACAGCACCAGTTCCCCACATGCATCTGGAAACGTTGACAAGTCTCTCTCTCTCTCTCTCTCTTTTTTTTTTTTCCCCCCCCTCCCCCACCCCCCCATTCCCACAGCAAAAGATGACGCGTCTGTGGCAGGCAAAAGACTGCAATCACTATCCCTTAACAAATAAGCACAGGACATGCAGGAGGAAGAATTCCAGGGAACTGTGCCTGGTGCCTGCCAGGAACTCTGCCATGTTGCATACCATATAGGGTGTACTGCAACATCGAAGTCAAATTCACCTCCAAGAGACACTGATCGTGTGTTTGTCTTCATCTTGGCACAGAATTCCATTTTGGGTTGGGGGGGCAGCTGCTATCTTCGGGGCAGAACCGTGCTGAACAGCAGTTCTCTGTGTAACAGTTTGGAAACCTGAATGTTTTTGCTGTTTTTAGGACTAAGAACACATTAGGGGCAGGGTGGGGGAGCAAGGTGGGAGGGGAAATGCTTCATATGTTAGATTGCAAAACCTAGATTTTCTGTCAGCTTGGGGGTGGGGCATGGGGTCGGCAATCTTGATGAAAACCCAAAGGTCGGGGGGGGTGTATCATAAGGACCCTCTTCTGCAAACAAACAGCTGCAGAATGTTGTAAGAATAGTCTGGAAGCCTAACTTCATGGCTGTTTTTCTGCAGTGCTGTTCATTCCCATTTTCACCCTCCACCCCCACCCTTTTCCCTCCTTTTTTCTCTCCTCTGACTAGGGATAGTGTCAGTTTTTAACCACATCATCCTTTGTTTAAAGCAAAGCCTTCATTGATTGTACCAACATCCAGATAAAAAGAAAAACTCAATAAATTTAAAAAAAAAAAAAACAACCCAAACGTGTATATTTGGCTGATTAAAATTTAAATTATCGTAAACGCTTTGCTCTTGTCTTTTGTGCATGTCAGCATGAAACTTCATGGGCACCGGGTGTGCTTCTGCGGGGTTTCCAGTTACAACAACTTGTGGGAGATGCCCAGTGCCTGTGAGCTATGATGGTGACTTGCTATTTCATGTCTCAGTTTTGCTGTGCTTTCCTGGCATTTTGTGCCGCTTGCACTGTCAAAATGGAGCCAATAGGACAAGTCTGACAGGAGTGTCTGGACTGTACCGACAGCTGCAGCCTGAATGTAACGTGCTTTCCCTGCTTGGCTCTGGTGGACATCTGATTCGATCTGCTCTACACACAGATTTGGCTAGTCTAGTGGAAGGGGATAATTGTCCTCTAGCTTCTTTCAATCCATGTCCTCTTCAGTGTGGATAGAGCTAACCCTGGACTGTTACACCATTCAGAATTGGGTGGCATCAGAGTGGGGGTTAGTGTGGGGTTTCTGGAGGGAAGAAAAAGAGGATGTATTTAGAATGGAAAGCCCTGACTTGAATGTTTGTAGGGGGAGTGTGATGTATCCGTGAAGGTTTGATCAGTGTCTGATAATCTGTCCTGCATGGAGTCTCCCATGTTAAACACCTGTCTCAAAAGTGTCTCTCAGAACCACCTGTGATCAGACACAGTGGGGATGTAAACTCCAACAATCAAAAATGCCACTCAGCTACTGGGAGAGAGTTGTCCTCTAGCTGAGCGCCAGAACATGATCCTTGGAAGTCTGTATAAATGAGCAGGAAGCAATGCAGTGACCTGGCATTGCCTGGAGAAGGAGACGTTTAGAAGTGGACATGACTGGTTAAAATCCAATGGGAACGATCTTTTTTTTTTTTTTCCCCCTTCCATCTTTATCCCCTTGTATCTTTAAGTGCTTTGGAAAGATAACGTGCCACACACCACACAGCTTGTTATTCGCGTCTTTGAAAAGCCCCAACCTGTCTGGAAGCTGTGCTGAACTCAACCGTGAGGATAGCCTGCTGGAGGTGCAAGCTTTGGGTCATGTGTTTGCAGGTAGAGTTATGAAACCAGCGCAGCAGCATTGCAGGTTGGGAAACCTGCTTGTCTTCAAGCAGACTGGGTGGGGCTGTTCATGGCTGAGGCAGGCATGAGCAGAACCCCTCCCAGCCTTTCCCAGGCAGAAGCTGCTGCTGTTCTGGCAATGAAGGGTGCCAGGCGGCAGTGCAGCAATTGTTTGACACAGGAAGTGGTTATGAGGTGTGAAACAGACGCGGAGACAGCACTAGGAGACTCCCCCATGATATCTGCTACCTCGGGGAGAACTTAAGTGACACTGACATCAATATATAGGAGAAAGAAAGCAGCCGCTTGATTTACATGAAAAAGACACTTTATTTTCTGTTTCTTTTAAGCAATTTATGACCAGCATAGGTGCACTGTTTTAAAATTTAAAAAAAGTCTTTAAAAAAAAAACGCTTTAATTTCTTTGTACTTAATTTACCTCAGCTGACAAGTCTCCCAAGTGCCTTTGAGCCCAGGCAGTTGTACCGTTGCCAGGGGAGATGTGTCTCTGCAAATATCAGTCGTCTTGATCTAAACTCAACATCTTACAGAAAAAGAAGCAAGCAGAACTGGAATAAGAGAGTGAGGCTGGCGGTGCTGCAACTGGCCTTTCCCCACAGGCTCTGTCACTTGATCTTGAGATCCTTCAGTGCGGACTCCAGGCTCTACAAGGAAAACAGCACAGATTTCTAACAAACACTTTTCTCCGAGTGTGTGAGAGCACAGTGAATGAATAAACACGTCTGGGCAGCCTGGCCATTGCAAATTCGGGGACTGGCTCACTCGGCCAGAGTGCCAGCACAAGCCATGGAAATATGCCTGCTTCCTGCAGCAGACTCCTTGCCTCTCAACCAGCACCTCTCTAATGCAGGGCCCGCTGTACCCTCATCTCGTAAGCCTTGTCTACACATGCAAGATGCACTCCTTTAGCTGTATGGCTAGAGTTAGTGTTGCAACACCACCCGCTACTGTGGACTCAGTCATAGCGGTATAACGGATTCCATATGGGAAGTGGACTAAGCCACATTTCTGTAGAACATCTTCCTACCACTAAGGGTGTGATTTAGTGTGGACACACCGAAACTGCAAAAACTGGATGTAGACCAGGGATTTCAAACTCGAGTCACCACCAGGGCCACATGAGGACTAGAATGTTGGCCCAAGGGCCGCATTACTGACATCTTTTCATACATAGGTACAAAAGCCCCACCCCACCCCTTCCATGAGGCCCTGCCCCTGCCCCACCTCTTCCCAGCCCCCATTCCAACCCCTTCCCAAAATACCTGCCCCGCCTCCTCCCCTGTGCGTGCGGCTCTCCGCTCCTCCCCTCTGCCTCCTGGAAAGCGCTAAGTGCTGCCAAACAGCTGTTTGATGGCAGGAAGCACCTGGAGGTAGGCAGAGGAGCGGGGATGTGGCATGCTGGGGGGAGGGGAGCTTGGTGGCCTGCAGGAAATAACTCTTGGAGGGGGCATGGGGAGTTTGGTGGGCCGCAGGAAATAACCCCGCATGCCACGTGTTTGAGACCTCTGATGTAGACCATGGCCTGTATTTGTTTTATGCTGCGGGGGGCATAGCTAGACATTGTGTCCATCTATGTAAAAATAGAGGCTAGCATGCATTTAGCATTCCCCAACCACCCCATCCCCCCCACCCCCCCTCACACCAAGAGGAGAAATCATGGCATGCTCTTCTGTGGTGCTTTGCATTTACAGCTCTCCATTGCTCCAAAGGGCTGTTCAAGTCACCTGTCTGTCAGAGCCAGTTGGGTGTGTTCATTTCTTTTGCAGGATCCTCTAATCAGCAGGGCTAGTGTCATGTTCTAAATTTCCCTTTGATCAGGCTGAATTTTAAAAATACCATCCCAGGAATATTCCTCACTAGCCTGGAGAACTATCTGGGTAGGTCAAATCATGGACAGAGTGTCCCCGCAGAATGTTACTAGCTGTGCTGGAATGGGTGGAGTCGCACCAGATGAGAGCCAGAGGCGAGGTGGCATTCATTCTGATGCATGTCTGATCCCATTCCAAGCAGCGTTTATTACACAATGACTCAATCGTTCGTGCTCATGTGAGAATGGCTGTGATGGGCACAGCGCCGGCGTGGAACACTCCCTCTGGCCTGTTGAATAGCTTTCAACAGAAGAAAAGGTTGAAAAGCTGATCCATGTTGTGGGGTATGAAGGCGAGGAAATAGCCTCCTGTGACCATAGATCCTCCTGGAGCTAGCCAATGGCAGCAGAGAATGGCACATTGGCAGGGGCAATAACAATTAGTAGCTATATGCCTGCACCAGCAAACAGCTAGCGTTCAGTGCCATCAGCTCCTAGCACTGCTTTGGGGAACCACGCGGTGGCTTTGTGAGTCTGGGTAGTGCAGTGTTAGGTAAAGGGTATGTGCTCTCAGTACCAGGACTGGCCTGCAAGCAGCGTTCCGTGCTGAGCCGTAGTTCCCAGGCATTTGGGTGTCACAGAACTGCAAATCAGTGGGATGCTGACATGAAATGGAACCTTTTGTTACAATATAACGTCTCCCGAGCACCTTCAAACAGAGAGAACCCAGCTTCCTTCTTGCTGTCTAGCCTTGTAATCAGGCAAAAGGCTGCTGAGCTAAGTCCTTCTGGGTAGTGTGAATTTTGTTACCTGCTGCTAATCAGCAGCCAAATGCTGCCAACAGGTGTAATAAAAGCAACGAGAAAGCGCAATCAGGGCAGAGATTAGCTTTACAAACAGCCTAATAATTGTGGTTAAACAACACGCGGCTCCCAAAGAAGTAATCTGAAATGTCTGTGGAGGTTTCCCCTGCTCTTTGGGTCTTTCATGCCAACAGTTTGAAAATAATCCCGCTAAATAAAAACGCTGCTTGTTTAAGGGCTCAGAGTTGGCCTGGGAGAGGGAGAGTTAGGCCAACGCCAGGTGCGCCTGAGAATCCCACCCACGGTGATTGCAGAAATGCCACTATCCGGAGCCAGCAATATGCTCGTGTAGAAGGGCTGCGGGGCCGCGTGCCGTTTTCTTTTGCAGCTGGCCGCAGTGCAGGCACTGATGCTACTAGTTCTGCGAGCAGGGCCTGGCCCTCAGGCTGTGATCTGAGGTGACCCAAGGAAGCCCCAAAACTTGCAAACACCTCTCCGGTCCCTGCTGGGATTGTGTACCTTGATATCCCAGATGCTCAGCCCCCCGTCCATTCCTGTGGTGCAGAACTGGGAGCACTTGGCTTTGCCACCGGCAATCACGGAAATCTGGCTGGAGAGCAGAGACAGACACTGGAAAGTCAGCTGGCATTTGGCTTCTCTGGCCTCGACATTTGATAGTCTTTCGAAGCTGGCGTGTTCGACTCAGGAATTTATTAAGCTCTGGCGTTATTTTAACACCTACCACCTTTCCATGCCTGCCACATGGGAAGGTTGGCTCCAACAGGAGAGCTTTGCCCAAATTTCTGTATCGTGCAACCCAACTCACCACCTTCAGTTGTGAAGGCCACCAGCAGGGGCTCTCCCAGCTAACAAGGCAAGTGGGCTCCAGCAAGGGGAGGCAGGTTGTCTTGGCAGAATGGCCAGGGAGATGCTCCTGCAGAGCAAGCCTCCGCTTTTGGCCTCCTACAGTACAAGCCTCCACTTTAGCCACTCCCATGCTATCGTGGTCAGAACTGAAGTGAGGAGGCAGCTCTGGAGTTTGGGTTTGGCAGGACTTAGCTCCATCCCTGACCCTGTCTCCAGGACTAACGTGCAGCAGGGTCTTCTGGTGCCCCACCCGCCACTTACCTGATGCTGTTCTTGTGCAGTGTTTCCAGGATGACGTTGTTGGTCTCAGTGCTGGCTTTCTTATCCAGGTTCTGGAAGCGCTCGCGAGCGGTCAGGCCACGCTGGGAGCTCTGCTTGGGGACGTCCAGCTTCCCACCAAAGGTCAGCGAGCCCTGGCTCTCATCGTAGGTGAAGAGCATCGGGTAGCAGTCGTGGCCCTGGGGAAAGACCAACAGTGTGTTCTGCTCAATGCTGCCAGACACCAGAGCAGCCACTCAGCTTCCCAGCGCGAGCCACAGACTTACCGCGGCCACCAGGCTGTTCTCGGTAATGAAGGTGACAGCTAGGAGTGGCAGAGTTTCTACAGACAACGAGGCGACGCTAGGTGGGGAGAGGAAGCCAAGAGCGGTTAGCACCTCTGAGCAGCCTTCTGGCTTCACATCATATCCTCCTTGGAACCACTAGGGAACGTAACAGGCACCCCAGATTTCCTGAGCGCGAGCAGTGAGCCAGACTGCATCCAGGTTTAGCCGGCCCTTCCTCGGGCGGAGCCCATCCTGGTCTCCAGCACCACAGGGTGAGCAATGGAAAGGGGCCAATTTAGCGGGGAGATAGAAGCGTGGTCCCCTCCTTGCCCTGGCAGCCTGGCAGGGCAGGATCTGGCTGGGTTGGTACGTGGCTGGGAGAGGGGCAGGAGATGGCGTTGGATGCAGTGTGTTGGATTCAGGCTTCGCATGCTGCCCTAGGCTATTTGCGAGTGTCCAGCTGCTGCCACTTTTTGCCCCCAGAGGTGGCTGCAGCACCAGCAGAGAAGCAAGAGAGGCTAGAACTGCAGATGGCTCAGCAATCAGCCCCGGTGCTAGCAACCCACCCTGCTCATTCCCAGACCTCTGCTACAGAGCCCCATGCCCCCTGACAGTTGATCAGCGCATGGGGCAGAGCCAGGCTTTCAGCCTTGGGTCTGAAATACCCAATCCCCGGCCGCTTCAGCTTCCAGACTACCTGCAGCCAGCTCAGCCCTTCACCCGGCCTTAAATTGCAGTCCCACGCTCGTAAACAGTGAGGTTCTCCCTGCTCTGTGCAGACAAGGGCTTCTCCCACGAGCTGGGGTTTGCCCCGCTGTGCGTCCAGCCAGCCGCACTGGAGATGCAGGTGTCCTGGCTGCAGCTGGCACATCCTGCTCAGTTAAAGAAACCAGTCCCACTTACGCCGTTTTCTTGTTGGCGTCCCAGAGGCATACGGTGCTGTCGTGGCCGACCCACGCCACGCGGTTGCCGCTCTCAGCGAAGCAGATGCTGTGGACCCAGCCACAGCTGCTGCTCGACTCAAACATCAGCTCCCCAAAGGGCATCTTGGAGCCCCACGGTGTGGGGGACGGCCTCTCCTCCACTTCCTTAATGTAGGCCGAGAAAATCCTATGGGGAGCCGAAGCACAGATCTGGGCTGCTGGATGAATGGTGCTGGTAGCCCGAGAAGCAGCAGCGTCCAGCAGCCTGGGCCCTGGCTGAGGAGTTGGGCGCCCAGGTTTGTAATCCTGGCTGGTGTGACCTTGAGCAAGTCCCTTGGCCCTCTCTGTGCCCCTGGGACGAACGGTGAGCTCCAGAGAAGAGCTGAGCATTGTTAGAACCCAGAAGGGGGAGTTTTCTCTCCCCCCCCCGCCCCCCCGACAGGCCTCACTCATTCCTGATCCGGGCCCAGCTGTGTTAAGAAGGGCCACAGGTGACGGAGCTTTTGCCAGGGAGCTGAGCCACATCACTAATGAGACACCCCCAGGGTGGGGAACAACAAAGGGGAAGGTCCCTAATGGATGCTTAAGGCAAGCACTGATACCAAGATCCCACCTGCTTTATCATCAGCCAGGGAGGCAATGCTGCCACGTGGAGACTCCCCTCACGCATCCCGGGTCCTGAATGACACTCCCAGCCCTGGAGGGCCCAGTCCTGCCTAGATCTGGCAAACCCAACCTCTCGGCTGCTGCCTGGATCTTTATTTTAGTCCCATGATCGTCCCTTGTTACTCTCACGCGAGAGGCTTTGCTGTTTGCCCAGTGGACGTTTCTGGTTCTGAAGAGCCAGCGATGGCCCTGAGCTGCACAGCTAGGATCCAATCCAGGGTCAGGGCTTCCCCAAAGCTTGGGGCTCTCTGATCTAGGGCCCACTTCTAGTCAGAAATAAACAGGGGAGGAGGGTGACATCCGCTTTCCCTGAGGAAAGTGACGGGTCACAGCAAAGGGAGAGGCAGTTCTGTGCAAGCCCTAACCCCAGCGGGGTCATCATCCAAACCCCAACACGGCCCCATTTCTAACCTTGGAGGGCCAAAGAGCACATCAGTCCAGACAGGGTGAGGGTGCCCCACTAGAAAGCAGGCTTCCTGTTCCTTTCCAGAACCCCCTGTTCCTTACCATCCCCGGGGCTCAGTGTTTCCTCAAGGACTCTTAATTCACCTGCATTTGAAGTCACAGGCGCCGGCAGCCAGCAGAACATTATTGGGGTGCCAGTCCAGGCTGAGGACAGTCGAGCGAATGGGCTTCTTGATGTGCTTGCAAACCCACCTAGGGCACAAGACAAGCAGGTAGCACGGTGCCTGACTCAGCGGCAGGGCAGAGGCGCCCTACCCCCTTGGAGCACGGTCCTCCAGGGCTCCAAAGGGCCAGGACTCACCAGTCGTTCTCCTGCTCGAAATAGCAGATGGAGATGACCCTGGAGCCGCTGCCCACAGCAAACTTGTTCTCCTTGGGGGACCACTTCACGCAGCGGGCGGCGCGGTTGATCCTCAGGATAACCAGGGTGGGTTTCCAGACGTTGCCCTTCAGGGTCCACACGTAGGCGTTCCGGTCCGTCCCACAGGTCACGATGCGATTGCTATCGGGGGCCCAGTCGATGCCTGAAACGCAGAGAGCCGTGTGGGTAGGGCAGGGGCGGGGACGGGGAATGCTGAGGGAGGGCAGCCTTTGCCGGAGGGCAGCCTAGATGATGTAATGGTTCCTTCTGGCCTGAAGATCTATGACTGTGCTCCCAAACTCCTTTCTCCCCAGCTCTTCGAGCCCCTCCCCAGTCACCACATTCACAGCTGGGCTTAAGGGGCCTCAGGGGTACGGGTGTTTAGGCCTGACCCAAAGCCCTGGCTCCATTACCGGCATCAGTTTACTGCCCCCTGGAAAGCTGGCTAGACAAAACCAACAAAATGGCCAGCAGGGGGCACCCTTGCCCTTTCCTTCCCCCTCTGCTGCCAGCCTCCACTTCCAAAATTCCCCCCTCCCCCGCCCTGCCCCTTTCACTCGTGCCATTTCATGTTCAGTGCTCCAGGCTGCCAAGCTGGATGTGGGGTTCCTGCTACAGAGCCACGACCTCCTAGAACGACTCAGCTAGGCAGCCTGTCAAACGACAGATCTTTGGGGGCGGGAAGCTGCAAGCGTATTCATTTTGAGGAAGTAGGATCAATCCCCTCCCGAGAAGGCCTACCAGGGGGAGGACAGGGCTGGATGCTGTTCCAGTTGGAGAGTGTTGATGCCACTCCAAGCCTCTGTCTCTCCCCGTCCTTGCAGTGACAGCGTGTTGAGGTCCTGAACTCCAAGGTGCTGCCACCTGACAGTCCCTGCCCCAGATCAGCTTTAATGATGGCTTAAAGCCATCTCTCCTGTTAGCTGCAACTCCCCTCTCAATTTAAACCTTGGGGAGGTCCTTTCAGCTGCTTCTGCCCTCAGCTGGCTAACAGCAAAAGCTTAGATTTCCACTGTTCCTTTCACAAGATCCCGCACTGCTTAACAATTTATATAAATTCCTTCACTCACCCCTGAAATGCGGCCACCTCTGGGTGGAACATAGCAGCTGTTTGACAGCATACAGCAACACAACCGTTCAGTACAGGGAGTGAAGAATGAGACCAATGGGGAATTCAGCCAGTACATGAACTGTTGTGGAAAGTGCCCCGGGATCTTAATGACCCCGGGTCAGGATCTCCTCTGAAAGACAGCGCAGCGCCCCCCACCCCACCACCACGCTGGGACTCTGGGCTCAGTACTGACGAGGGGAAGCACACCACCTGCTGAGGCATACGCCACAATCTCCGGCAGCACGGCTGTGTTCCATGGATGGCTCCCGTCCAAGGGCTGATCCAGCCCAACCCTGCTTAGTTAGCAAGATGACCAAGTGCAACCTGAGGGGTTCTGGCTGCAGGTGGGACAAGCTTCCAAGGCCACCCGTCCCCCCCCCACTGCAGATACACGCGCGTCCTTCTGAGCACATTGCCGAGCAGGGAGCCCTCCCAGTCGCCGGGGATCTGTCTCCTCCAGCCCCGTCGCTCGCATGCGGCTGTGTCTAGGGGCAGTGTTGCCTGGCTGCTCTCAGAGAAGGGGGACCCTTGGCCCAATGAGGCGTTGTCTCACCTGTCACCTGCCCGTTGTGCTCCTTCAGCTCATGGACCTTGTTCCACTTTTCCCCAGCTTTCTTGTAGATGTGGACCTCGTGGTTGTTGGGGCAGATGGCAAGCTCTGTGGAACAGTAACGGCGGTTACGTGACCAGCCGCCGGGGGGGGGCGCGGCAGGGGGCGCGAGGGGTTAAGTACTGCAGCTGGGTTCCAATGAAAAGCCGGATGCGCATGACTACGGCAAGTGGCTATTCAGGCCAAGCTCATGGTGAGAAAGGCCAGTCTCAAGCTTCAGGGTGTTCACTTGTGGCCCACAAGGGTCAGGCAGGAAAGCCTCTACCCTGACTAGTGCCAGGGGCTGGGAGGTTGGCTAGGCAACAGCTGCCAGCTGCAGCCGGAGGCCGAAAACCAGAGCCAATGGAACAGTTGTACACTTCAAAGGGGCTCGCTCTGAGCAACCCCAGTCCCCAGCCGTTCCTCGTTCAACCTTCCACTGCTGGTACCTTCCCCGGGGCTGCCTGCTCTGTGACCCTGAGTCTGGAGCCGGAGCCCAGCTTGTAGCGGATACTGAGTTCGCTGTTGTGAGAAAGCTCCTGAAAGCCACATCCCCCTTGCCTTGTGATGAGGGGCTGGGGTGGGGGTCGCTGTGTACAGTGACAAAGAGAGGTGCTAGGAGAGAATTGATGCCGACTCCGGGGGTGCTCCAGCCCTGGCACACCCACAGGGAAAAATGATGGGTGCTCAGCACCCACTGGCAGCCCCTCTAGCAGCTCCTCCCTCACCCCTCAGCGCCTCCCACCCGCGGGCAGGCCCCACCAATCAGGGCCTCCCCTTCCCTCCCAGTGCCTCCTGCCCGCCGCGGATCAGCTGTTTCGTGGGGTGCAGGAAGCGAAGGGGAGGAGCGAGGACAGGGCACGCTAGGGTTGGGGGGGGGAACAGGGGCAGGAAGAGGTGGGGGGGGCGGGGGCTTGGAGGAAGGAGCAGATTGGGGGTGGAGCCTGGGGCGGAGCGGGAAAGTCGGCGCCTGCGTGCTGTTGAACCTGGCACTAGCATGTGGTGGGCAGGGGCCTCTACACAGGAAGGTGGAGGTTTTAAAAGGGACACGAAGGGGAGCCTGAGGCCTTGTTCAAGCATAGCTTAGATCTTTCCCGTTGCTAAGGCCCCAAGTATCTGAGGGCAGTAGCACAAGGGGAAGAGGCAGCTGGGTGAAGCTAGGTGAGACCTAGTGCTGGAGGGGAGCAGCTGAATGTGGATTGTCCTAGCTGAGCGCCTCTGACCCAGCCCATCTATGCCCCAGTCTGCTACCACTGTGCAGCCCCCAGCGTTGATTTTCAGCTCCGAGTTAAACTGGCAAGTGGGAAGAAGGTTCCACCCACCACCAGAAGAGGCCCCGCCCACCACCAGAAGAGGCTCCGCCCACATCGGGCGAGCCGTTCTGCTGGGAGGTTCCCTTTGGAATGCCAGCTGTCTAGGGGTGGCCCCCTGTGCCCACCCCATCCTGCCTACAGCCAGCCGCATGGCCTATTTCCCCCTGCCCCCTACAGAAAGTGCTTTTTGTTCTGGTGAGCCACTCCGTGCTCACTGCAGCCCTTTTATGCCCTCCACCCCGGGGCGCCACGGCTGGGGAGACAGTGTCACTCACCATGAATCGCCCTGGGACTCTGCCAACAGGCCACAAAGGCAGCTCAGATTGTCTTGAAATGTATTTATCTGTGTTACTAACAGTAACAGTCTGTTCCCTCCAACCTCAATTCTGCCCACGGCTGCACCATGGGGGCTGGGCCCCTTGGAACGCAGCACATATGGCGCGCCTGGCTCCAAGTAAACGGGGCTGCACAATCCTCTCTCTAAGCTGGCTGCACCAGGCTGAGCCTCCTCCTACATGACCCCAATCTCCTGCTAGGGAGACATGGAGTGGGAGCCTGCTGGAACATCTCCCAGATGTGTTCCCCACTTGCTTCTGGGCATTATCTCTCTGTACGAACTGCTTCAGAGACAGGACAAAAGCAAACTCTGGGATCTGCCCCCCCCCCCCCTCCACCAGACTTGCTGGGTGTTTGGAACTGGGACTTGGACTTTGCAAATGGCCCCCTCTCTCTGTTAGGGTCCCGGATTTGAAAACCCCTCTGCCGAGTTTAAGGCGCTCAGAACCTGGATGAACATTGTATCTCTTCTTTCTGACAAACAGCACGACTAGGTCATAGGCCCAGCCCAGTGTGTCCTTGCACTTGGCAAAGTCATATGCGAGGGGTCTCCACAGACTGCACATCTGGGGGGAGCTGGTGGCTGGGGAGAACACGGGAAGCAGTCTTGTGAGCCAGCCCTGAAGGGACGCCAGCGTGGCCAGCTCTGCACTCTGCGCTCTGGGGCTGGGTCCTGGGAAAAGGGACCTTTACCAGTGCAGCATGTTCCATCCATACCAGGGGCCAGTTCTGCTAACTCAGTTATATCAGCGTAACCTGTTTTCACCCCCTGGTGCTAGGGCACATGGAGGAGAGGGGATCTGTATGCTTACGGGTTCTGTCCTTATTCCAGGAGTGGCAGCTGATTGGTTCAAGCACGAAGCTGTGGTAGGCCATGGCTTTTCAGCTGGAATGAAAGTGAAAAAGCACAGATGTAATAGCCAGGTTACAAGACGGCCCTTGTCAGCCACATCTAAAGGAAATAGCCACCAAAGGATCAAGCCACTGCAAGGGCAGTAAACTGGAATCTGCTCACTGGTCACCCAATCATTGCCTGACTCGGCAGATTCATGGTGATTCTCACATTGGTGTTCAATGACAACTGAAACCAAAGGCCAGTTCCTCAGTTGGTGTAAATCTGCATAGCTCCATTGTCTTCAATTGGCTTTCATAGAACCACAGAAATGTAATGCTGGAAGGGACCGTGAGAGGTCATCTAGTCCGGCCCACTCCAGTGAGGTAGGCCAAGTACACCTAGACCAATGTTGGCCAACCTGTTCTTAAAATCTCCAAGGACAGAGATCCCACAGTCCCCCTTGGAACTCTATTCCAGAGCGTAATTATCCTAACAGACACGTTTCCCTAATAGCTCATCTACATCTCCCTGGCTGCAGATTAAGATGATGACTTCTTGTCCTGCTTTCAGTGGAGATGAAGAACAATCGATGACAGTCCTCGTTACAACAGCCCTTCACATATTGGAAGCCTGTTACTAGGTTGCCTTTTAGTCTTCTTTTCTCAAGACTAAACGAACCAAATTTTTAAAATCTTTCTTGATAGGGCAGGTTGCCTAAACCTTTTGTCATTTGTGTTGCTCTTGTGAAAGTAGAATGAATTATATTGAAATTATCGGTTTCAGAGTAACAGCCGTGTTAGTCTGTATTCGCAAAAAGAAAAGGAGGACTTGTGGCACCTTAGAGACTAACCAATTTATTTGAGCATGAGCTTTCGTGAGCTACAGCTCACTTCATCGGATGCATACCGTGGAAACTGCAGTAGACTTTATATACACACAGAGATCATGAAACAATACCTCCTCCCACCCCACTGTCCTGCTGGTAATAGCTTATCTAAAGTGATCATCAAGTTGGGCCATTTCCAGCACAAATCCAGGTTTTCTCACCCTCCACCCCCCACACACAAACTCACTATCCTGCTGGTAATAGCTCATCCAAAGTGACCACTCTCCCTACAATGTGCATGATAATCAAGGTGGGCCAATTCCAGCACAAATCCAGGTTTTCTCACCCCCCCACCCCCATACACACACAAATTCACTCTCCTGCTGGTAATAGCTCATCCAAAGTGACCACTCTCCCTACAATGTGCATGGTAATCAAGGTGGGCCATGTCCAGCACAAATCCAGGCTTTCCCCCCTCCCTTTTTTTTATTTTTTCCCGGGGACACACACACACACACACAAACTCACTCTCCTGCTGGTAATAGCTCATCCAAACTGACCACTCTCCAAGTTTAAATCCAAGTTTAACCAGAACATCTGGGGGGGGGGGGGGGGGTTGGAAAAAACAAGTGGAAATAGGCTACCTTGCATAATGACTTAGCCAGTCCCAGTCTCTATTTAAGCCTAAATTAATAGTATCCAATTTGCAAATGAATTCCAATTCAGCAGTTTCTCGCTGGAGTCTGTTGTTGATTTGTGCTCTGCTTTCTTTTCAGTCCCGGTTCACCCTGACTCCCAGTTCCTGTTTGCCTTTTCTTACAAGGGGCAACAGTACACATGGACCACACTGCCCCAGGGGTATACTGAAAGCCCATCATATTTTTCCCAAGCATTAGCCCGAGACCTTGCTGACCTTGTTTTCCCGTCCAGGTCCACACTAGTCCAATATGTAGATGATCTACTCCTCTGTTCCCCTTCAATGTCTGCCTCTGAAACTGACTCTTTAGTGCTCCTTACTGCCCTAGCAAATAAGGGTCACAAAGCTTCTCGCTCTAAACTACAACTCTGTCACGCTTCTGTCACATACCTTGGCTTTCTCCTCTCCCAGGATTCCCGTGCACTTTCTCCCACCCGCGTCCAAGCTATCCTTAGCTTTCCCCGACCCCGCTCCCCACGCCAGGTCCGGAAGTTTTTCGGCATGGCTGGATTTTGCAGACAATGGATTCCCCAATATGCCTCCCTTGCAAAACCTCTCCAGGAACTCACTCAATTCTCTGTGCCTGATCCCGTGCCGTGGCCCCCTGAGCCCAATTCTGCCTTTGTTTCCCTCAAACAGGGTTTGGCTTCTGCCCCTGCCTTAGGGCTGCCTGACCATTCTAAGCCTTTTACCCTTTTCTGCCACGAACAATCTGGGTGTGCACTTGGAGTTCTCACTCAGATGCACAGAGAAAAGAACCGCCCAGTGGCTTATTTCTCTGCCACTTTAGACCCTGTTGCCCAAGGCTTACCCCCCTGCCTGCATGCTGTGGCTTCTGCAGCACTCCTGGTCGAAATGTCTGATTCCCTTGTTCTCTGCTCGCCTCTTACCCTCCTGGTCCCTCGCTGACCTTACCCTGCTCCAAGACTGCCCCAGAAACCGAGAGAGAATCCTGGGTTGCCCAAGGCTGCTCTCTACATCCCGATTCCTTTTGGCGCTCGCCTACTGGCACCTTTGTAGCCCCCTTTTCACTCTACCCATCTCTGGCCGCCCTGCTACACGTGTTTCGCATGTCGGAAAGGAGGGGATGGTCTCTGCTGTAACAAAGACAGGATGGGCCCCCCCCCCCCCCCCATTTTAGCTCTTTTGCAGCCCGCCACTGTGCAGCCTGTACCATTTGCCAAAGCCATAATATTTACAGGTAAACCTGTAAAAGCGGCCCAGGGGTTCTGGGGCCTGCCTCAAGCACCGTTCTTGCACAAATGCCTAAGTGTCAACAATATGAATTGATATTGGTTACGGTATGTTTATTCTCCGGTTGGATTGAAGCCGTTCCTTGTCGCAAGGCTGACTCACAGTCTGTTGCCAAATGTTTGTTAAATCATATTATGCCTGCCAAGGGAATTCCTGCTACTCTGTCCAGTGATCGGGGTACACATTTTACTGGACAACTTGTTCAACACCTGGACCGTATATTGCACATCAAACACCTGCTGCACCGTCCCTACCACCCACAGCATGCAGGTGCAGTTGAAAGACGAAATGGTGTACTTAAGAATAAGCGTGCTAAGATTTGTGACTCTCCAGGATTAAGCTGGCCAGTAGCCTTACCATTAGCCCTTATGGACATGAGATCCACTCCATCCCAAAGGCATAAATTAAGTCCCTTTGAAATTGTTATGGGACGCCCTATGCGAGCTATGATGACCATTACTCCCGTTCCAGATTTGAACTTGACTCACAGTGCGCTCCTTCAGTATTGCAAGGGACTAATGCAAGCTGTAAGTCACTTCCATTCACAGGTTCGAGCTGCCTGGCCCACGGAGCCCACCTCCGACGCTTGCCACAACCTCGAGCCAGGTGATTGGGTCTACGTACGGCGCCATCATCGAAGGCACGCCTTGGAGCCCCGGTGGAAGGGTTCTCATCAGGTACTGCTTACCACACAGACGGCTGTTAAACTATCTGGCATCGCAGCATGGATACATGCTTCACAGTGTAAGAAGGCACCATCCCCAGAGAACCAATCATCACCTCAGGACAACGCAGAGTCAATTTTGACTCCAGAAGAAGACACAGAGGAACAGTCTGCAATATCTTACCATCTACGCTCTCGTAAGGGTTGCCAGAAGCAGACGACGAACAAAAAAAAGCAGTAGCGAGCCTAGCGCCTACTGCCTGGTGGGCGTAAAACCGTGACTGCGGTTCCCTCCGTTGAGGTTGTCAGAACCAGAAGAGTCTTGCCTCCAACACGCGCCTCGGCCTGTTCCTCGGCTGCTGGTATCTTACGGTCTGGGGAGACCACGATGACAATTCTTTTATCCAGCAGCAGGTGTGGATAGCTCAGACCCTTCATATTTCTAATTGCTGGGTCTGCAGCCACATCCCAGCCCACTCTCAAACTGGTGTTCCTGTCCTGGCTATCCCACTCAAGTCCCCAGACCTCACTGGAGGGCCTCGTCCGTTTAACAAAATATGGAACAGCAGTGATACTTGGGAAGCGGTGGGAATAAATGCATCTAAATGGATAAATGTGGTGGAGGGAAAAGGTCATTGGTGTTGGGTGTGTAATGGGACAGGGCTGGATCTGGGGAAAAGCCGTTGCCTTCAGCATATTGTGGCCAATGGTGTATGGGATTATTCAAACAAAACTAAAAAGTGGCAGGCCGGGTATGGAGATATGAATTTTTTTCTCAACCTGGGATCAAACAGAGAAATCACTCATGTTCCCCCTACAGTAACCTTAGTGAAAACAATACAATCTTTCAATGTCATGCAAATAACACCACTCCTCGTAAGGAGAATTACCCTGTACCCTTTGGGGGATACTACTCCTCCTTTGCAAACACCTATATGACAAATGGGTGCAACCAACCCTTCCTGGCCTTAATAGGCCATCACTGGGTGTGTGGGACCAGAGCTTATACCGCACTACCAGCTAATTGGTCAGGAATCTGTTATCCTGCCCGACTCTTCCCACAATTCCGAGTGCTAGGAACCTTCCCTCGAGAACGCCTCCGCAATTTCAGGCGAAAAAGAAGGGACTTAACAGATGCTCAATGGTATGTAAATAACGTAAGCCCCTTAACCTGGGAAGAGGCCATTGGCGGTTCCTTAATACCATTAGGGGGCGTAATACACCATGCAAAAAGGCTCCTAAGGTTACAAGCAGTAGTTGAAATAATGACAAATGAAACCGGAGAAAGTTTAAGAGCCCTGGCCAAAGAAACAGGGGCAATCCGACAGATGGCCCTCCAAAACCGTCAGGCATTGGACATAGTGCTGGTGGCAAAAGGAGGGACTTGTGCTCTCACTGGAAAAGACTGCTGTATGTATATACCAGACAACACCAATGAGGTAACAGATCGTGCTAGCCACTTAAAACAAATCGCATATCTTCCCCACGAAGAGCCAAGTTCTTTATGGAAGTGGCTAAGTAACCTTTTCAATTTCTCTGGCATAGGAAACTGGTTGTTTCAGGGAGCCCTAACTCTCCTGTTTGGAATCCTAATAATTTTTGTATGTTTTCAGTTACTTTCCTGTTGTATCCAAAATTGTGTCAGGCATGCTACACAGATAGCTGCCCCAAACCAGAGTGCTAATTTGATGATTTTAAATATCACTGATGAACAAAGAGATAAAGAATGATTGATATGTGGAACCCAGTCATTGTTGGTCATCGTGTAGCTTGACCAAAAGGAGGGATTGTGAAAGTAGAATGAATTATATTGAAATTATAATTCATTAAAGAAATGGTACTTGAAGGGTTTGTTGAAATATAGTTGTCAGGAAGAGAAACATTAAGGAGTGTGAGACAATGGGTCCTCAAACTAATTAACTTAGAGCTCCTACTGAGCTAGGAGGTTGGTAAACGTTAGTATGCAAATAAGATATGTATGTATATTTGTCAGTTTCTGCTTTCTTTTGTCTCTTATGTTAAATTGGCTTTAGCTTAGCTGTATAAATAAGTTATCTTGAGCCTCAGAGAGGGGCTCACATCTGGGTGCATTAGGAAAGCGCTTTGCTAATAAACAGCGTGGTCTGACAAATTATGTGAGTCCTGAATCTGACTTTGACACTCTCCTCTGGACTCTCTCCAGTTTCTTCACATCTTTCTGAAAGCATGATGCCCACAATTGGACACAGTATGACAGCTCCTGTTCGGGAGCACTCCTGCCTTGCCAGTCATTCCCCATTTTATATTTGTGCGTTTTATTTTTACTTTTGAACTGTAGTACTTTGCACTTTTCTCTGTTGAATTTCAGATTTGATTTTGGACCAGTTCCACTAATCATGACCTGTGTAGTTGTTTGGGCCACTAGGAACTAAGATGAGGACCCACCAATTCATTGTTAACCTAAGGCTGGATTTGAACCCAGATTTCCAACCGATGAAAAGCCAGTAAGTCACACACTCCTCTCTCTTTGGCCAGCCCTTTCTGGTCAGTAGCCCCAAGCATTTCTTAAGACGGTCTGATTCTCACAAGTCAGCGCTGGAATGCATTACTAATTTAGTCTGGTAAATTACTCCCCTTATGCCTTTGGCTTATGCCTTGGTGGAGGGAGATTCGTGGTGCAAAATGAGAAGAGACTAGGCTAGGGCCTCATGGTCCATCCCACAGGGTGGACGCGGCGCTCTTGCAATGATATTACCATTCAGTCGAGCCTTATTGCTGGAAGCACACAGTGAGGCCCTCCCAGTTCCCTTTGCAAGTCTCCCTGGAATGGCCCTTTGGCAGCAACCTGTCACAGTCAGGGCCTTTAAAGGAAGCAAAAAGGTCCTGATAACCTTAAAAAACAGGAAGCTGGCTCAGAATGTTAAGGGACTTTCTAATCACTCATGAACCTTCTTGGCGCTGGTTCCTGCTCCAGAAGCAAACAGACTCAGCACATAAGCACATGCTGGGGTTTTACAGGAGGGGATTGGAGCAGGCTCAACACAAAGTCACTTGTGATCTCAATCCGGTTTTGTGGCTAGTCTGATGCTCTCATAGAAATCAGCTGTATTGTATAGGGGCCGCAATCAGGGCAGTGCATTGCTCCTTGCTGTGCAGACACATACCTAGGACAGTCCCTGACTGTCCACCCAAAGCTCGCAGTGTAGGGTGGATAAAGTCAAGATGCAACAAGTGGAAGGAGATAAAAAGGGGGAGGATGCGGTGACAGTCAAATGGACGCATTAGGCAGGATTTCTGGTTTCTGTAATGTCTATAAACATCAGGGAAGCTCTCAGCATTTGGGGCAGAGGAGATAAGAATTGGGCAGAAAAGCCAGGATCAAAAACACTTGGAACAGCTCCATCCAAATGGACACATTTGTTCTTGGTTTATAGCTACACCCGGTTTATGGGAAAGTCTGCTGTACTGATGCAGAGGTGCAGGAAATCATTCTGTTCCATGGCCTCTTAATCCAGGTGACTGGCACATAACTATCTGTCAGCAGATCATATCAGTAGTGCCATTCAGTCCACTTCACATGGACGGTCCTGACTGGCCCCTTAATGAAGGGGAGGTGACCTATCTGGTGCTGATTCACATGCACCAAGCCCAGAATTGGGGTTCCTTGCAGATGAATGAAGTGCAAAATTCTTCAAGTTCGTAGTGTCAGAGAGGAACTGCTGCTTGCCTTGCCAGCCTCCCTTCTTCCTGGCCAGGACCTTCAGTGTGATCTCAGAGAGCCACTAACCTCCATCAGCTGGAGCACAGAGCAACTGGCTGTGCTAACCCCTCCCCATCCTTGTGCCTTAGACCCCTCCTTCACATGCCTGTCACATTCCTCAGATGCCCCAGCTGCAAGCAGCAGAACGTAGCAGCAGCAGGCCTGGGAATTAAGTGCACTGGGAACAGCCTGCCCCATCTGGGAGTCCTCATGGACGCCTCCGTGCTGAGGAGACTATCTGTGGCTGGGAATCTTCTCTTTCCCATGGCTCAGGTTTCTTCCTGACTTTCGCCCTCAAAGCCACAAGCAGTTGGACACGGTCACCTACTGGGGGCCGTGTCCCCACTAAGTCTCCATGGGGGCAGGGGGTGAATTCAGTGCTGGGTTGACTGCCCTAGAGAGGCCAGTCCTCCATTTATTTATAGAAGGGGGACAGCCGGGCAGCTTCAGACTTCGTGCAAATCTCCCCTAACGTTGCCCCAGCCCAGCCCAGCCCAGACGAGATCAGACACCTGGAGGGAATGGTACCAAGACAGGGAGCATCAAGCCGCTCACAGCCAAGGAACAAATAGGAGCGGAGAAGAGTTTTCTGTCACTACCAACCGTGATTAGATTCAAGCTGGCGCCCGAGTGGTGAAATGCTCCGTGTCCCCATCCCCTGAGCCAGGCAGTCCCCCATAGATCACCTTCCAGTTCACTATTCCCAATCACTGGTGCTAGAATCATGTGATCCATTCCCACCAACACCGCCCTGAACGGAGCAGCGGGCTGTACCAGTTACCCCCGGCTGCCCTATAAGGATGCATTTTATGGCTAGATTGGAGGCATTCCAGTATTAAAGAGGCTGACCTCAGATCAAATGTTTGTCATGCTGAATCAGACCAGTGGCCCATCTAGCCTGGCTTCCTGCCTCCAGCTGGGTCCACTGCAGGATGTTGCAAAAGAACGAACCATTGTCTGGCTGCTGGGAGGTGCCTCTCTGAGATGCAGTCAGCCAAGTCTCAGACCTGGTAGCTCTTGTAGATGTGCTTGTTCGAGCTTTGTCTAATGGTTGGCATTGCCCATGCAACACACGGCGTCATTCTGTCTGCAGTCACTATGCTGCGTGCTTTAGTCCAGCTTCCGATTTAGTCAATACAAATGCCACCGGTTTTACTCTGGCTCATGCTCAGCTGTTGCGCTGAACATCCCAAAACACAGCAGAGGCTGTGGCTAAAAGGCTCAGGGGCTGGCACGCATGTGCCTCAAGATGCTTCCATTCCAAAATCAACCAAGATCAAAATTCTCTTAGCAAAATCAACCATGATCGTCTTAACAAGTTGCTCCCAAGTCAGAGAACCTTTTAAATGAGAAGTCATCCTCTTCTTCTGGAAACTATCTTGCCGACACTGTATAACAGTGTGCAATCTCTCAGCCTACTTGGTTGCTTCATCTTAGTTGCCTCACTTTGGTTCCTCTGTGAGTTCCTTCCTCTTTAGAAACATCTCAACTCTTATGGTTAAAACGTTCCTTTCTCTTCGCCTCTCCTCAGCAATCAATCTACATTTTTATTAAGAGCAAGCTGGCTGTTCAACCCCAGTGTAGATCATGAGTAATATCTTCCACTAGCTTAGCTCACCGCTGGCTTTTGCCAGTGTACAGAATTCATAATGAAAGAACCACTGTTCTGCTTCTTGAAATACTCAGTGTTGGAGTGGGAGGGGTTATTTTTACAGTTGTTGTTTTTTTTTAATTAACCTACCCTTGACTTTAAACAGGCCTCGGCCAACTCTATGGAAGGAACCGGAACCATCGGATAAGCAACAGACTCCTGTTTGCTGAGCTGGGCTGCACTCAGAGGTAATTTGAACCCAGAAGTCAATTTCATGAGGAGTCCTCAGAAATTGCCACGGTTCTCTGCGCCAGCCTTGGACAGGACAGACAGGATGTTAATTGCAGCGTTTGCTGCTTGTTATTATTGGAGGCAAAAAAGCATTGCCCACTTTTTGGCAGCTGTGAATGCTAAGGAGGGCGGAACGTCTCTAATAACAGATTCCAGCCTCCCTGTGAAGAGCAAGAGAAACAGGGCCCCACTCACAGGAATTAGCAAAACCCAATGCCTAATTGTTTGAGTCCCAGCAAAGCTCAGATCCACAGCACATAATGTGCCATCTACCCATGCTTCAAACAGCTGTGACATCCAGCCACACCCTCCAAGGAATTGCTCATGAGAATATCTGGAGATGGTGGAGGACATAGGACTTACTACAGCGGATCAAACCAATGATCCTACTAACCCTGTTGCAAGCAGTGCTGCAGGCTGGATGATTTGCACACAGCTGTAAAACCCGTAATAAATCTAAGTGCACAATGCCAGCTGTGACCGATCTGGCAGTTTCCTGCACTGTCCTTCACAAACCTTATTGAATTAAGCTTAAGTAGCTTTGGAGGCCGTTGTATTAAAAATGCAAAGGTTCTGCCTTATTGCGAGATTGTACGTATCATCTGCAAGGGGGAAACGTGACCAGTGTCAACCCTGGGTAGTGTTATGAGCATCAAAGGACGATGCTATAATCCCATCAAAGTGTCAATGAGGTTACACTGGGGATTCGTTTGACCCAATGAGAACCAGACAGACCCTAGATTTCAGTGATCACCACTCAGTGCTGCTGCTGTCCTGAAACCTGCCACAGCTCATCCCATTTGCACTGCTGCCGTGAGATGCACAGGAAGCAAGCAGGCTTCTGCGCTGGGTGCTTAAGGAGGCCGGTCTGAATAAAACTGGCTGCAAATAGGGGCCTGGGCCCAGCTCCTCAAAGCTATTTAGGTGCTTAACTCCCATTGCAAGCAGGGCAATTTTTGAGGAGCTGGTCCTGGCTGCTAATGTTAGGGAAAGCTTGGAGCAGAAAACATGAAGTTGCTAACCAGAAGTAAGCAGCTGACCTTGCTTCAGGAGAGATGGGTTTGGGGGAAGGGTGCATTTACTGCGTCTCTGTCATTTTTAACAGTGAGCTGCAAAGGAGAAAAGGGGAGCTGTGTCCCCGTTCCCTTCTTTTTGATGCATCAAGACAGCCTGAAAGGTTTAAAATAATATCAGGAGGGGGGAAGTTTTGTTTAATTTTGCCTTGGGAATATCCAGTTCTGCCTTCCCTCTTTTGCAGGAGGACTCGTTGGCTGCCTTCCTCACCCTCCCTCGAAGGCGCTGGAGGCTGCATGGTTAAAAATGGAGACGCTTTGCTGCCAGCTGCCTGCACCCAAGCGTTTTAAGCAATCTGAATAATAATCACTTCCCCTCCAAGGTTAGGTTTCACTTGCCTGGCATCTGATTTCACAGCCCCACTATTTGTTTTCCGGGCAGACTATACAAGAGCTGAAGTTGTAATGCAAGGACAAAGCGGGACAGAGGTTAATAAAACAAGCTTTCTGGTCTCCTTTATGCACAATAAAGAACCAAAAAAGGGTCCGGAAAAATTCCACTCCCCTTTGCTCGTCACCTTTCATTCTATACTAACATTCACTCCAACAGCCGGTCCCATTCACCTCCTGAATCTGCTGGCTGCACATCGCCGCCCTGGAACGATCAGACACCTGCTCTCTCAAGTAAAACAAAGGCAAGTTTGAGGATCTTTGTCTGCCTGAGACAGATGAGTTGATCCCCAGCGCTGATATGGCTTAGAATAAGATAACTTCCTCTCGTTTCACTCCTTTTCTGCCCAGGCTCAAGGCCTCACCAATGAAGACAAAGGCTGGGGGAAGTAACTGAATGTTTGATCCAGAGCTGGGCAATTTCTCTTCCCCCGCCCCAAGCTAAGGAAGTTGCCCAAAAGGAAAGGCCTTGATAGCAAATGTTGTGGCGAGTGCTGAATTAGGTCAGAAAGGGGCAAAATGCTGGATCAGCCTCTCTGCTATAACTGCCTCCCCTAGTGAAAACGCTCAGCAGGAAATTGTATTTAGCACATGCAGCTTAATATAGTCGTCCTCCCCGCCCCCGCCCTGAGCCAGGCAGGGCATCCGTGTTAACCCCTGCCCCGCTGGACGGTCAATCAGGGGGGCTCTATTGCTAGACTAGGCAGAATCAGTGTTCCCTTGGGAGTCCAGCAATGCTCCTCTGACCCTTTCCAGTGGGAGGTGGGGCGAGGCAAGCTAACATGCTCTGCACTAAGGTGACCAGCCAGCAAGTGTGAAAGATCAGGACAGGAGGTGGGGAGTAACAGACACCTACATCAGACAAAGCCCCAAATATCGGGACTGTCCCTATACAGTCGGGACGTCTGATCACCCTGCTCTGCACAGGGGTTAAGATTGCATCTCCACTGTCCTGCTTCAGCCTGGGGAGAGAGAGACCCAGAGCAGGGACGGGAGCAAGTCAGGCCACTGTCCCAGCCCCCTATTACTGACCGTGCCCTCGGGCCTCAACGGTCAATCCCATCAACTCCAGCAACAGCTGCAGGGAGGGGGAGGATCCGCTCCCTAAATTGTGGGGGTGGGCGCCCTGCTCTCTCCTTTCCTCCTCTCCAGCCAACTCGGCGGGGTGCCACTGTGTGACTCAGGGGCCTGCGACCCATCGATTTCCCCTGGGATTCAGGCTTGGCCTTGTCATTGTGGCGAAGTGCCCGTCACCCCCCCCTCCCTCCCAGGAGAGGGAGCCAGCGGCAGCCCATTGCTGAGGGTGACAACGGCTGCTCGCCAGGGTTTTCTCTTCCTTCTTCCAAATGCACCGATTTCACTGACAGCGCCTTCCCCCCGCCCCGGGCGGCCGGAGATCACCAGAGCCGAGGCAGTTCCTCTCCGCTAGACTGGGAGGAGCTCTCTGTCTGCCTGCTGCTGCGAGGTCTCTGCCCCGCGAGCAAATCCTGATGGTTTCGGCGATAAGCCCCGAATCCAAGAGCGGAGCATCCAGCAGATCAGCGCCCCGTTCGGAGCTCCCAGGAGGGCACTTCCCTCTTCGCTTGCCCGCGCGGTGACGCAGGAATCTGCGCAGGATCTGTCCCTTTGGCTGGGAAGAGAGCACCCCTAGGTGGTTCGAGGCATATGTGCCAAGAGCCACCTTCGCCTCGAGTGTCAATGTCAGGGCTAGAGGGGGAAAATCAAGGAGGGGAAGGCGCAGAGGCCCTGACTCTCCTCTCACTCCCACCGGTGTAACGCAGAAGTAACTCTCCTGAAGGGAGCCGTGTAAGCGAGGGGAGAGTCAGACCCAGCGGGCACACAGAGGGGATCTCTGGGGAGGGATCTGGGAACAGCAGCAGGGCTAACGGGGCTGTGGTCCAGCACACCGTTTCCACTAATTTCTGCAGTCTCCCCGCTCAGGGATCTGTTCCAAATCCCTGGAGCTGTCAGGCCTCCTAGGGGGGGGAAAAATGCTACAATGGAAAAGAAACATTTAAGAAAGAGAAAAAAAAAAAAAAAAAAAAGCCAACAGCTCTTTGGCCCTATTGATTCAAAGGGGAAGGGGACGTTCATTCCAGTCCCAGCGCCGTTTCGTAGCTCTGGATCTGTTCTGCTCAAGTAAAAGGAACAAAGATTTTTCTTTTGGTGGCACACTCCGGGGTTAAACACACAGCCAGTAACTCCGCTAGGAGAAGAGGTTCCTCCCGTTCCCGTGGTAAAAGAGAAGACACTCCGGCCAACTTACCGAGAAGAGAAGCTGAGGAAAGCAGGGTGAAAATCTCTCTCTCCAAAGCGGGTTAGCTAGTTCATGGACTCTGGGCAGTCGACACGAACTGCTGCTGAGCCAGCCCCGAATGAAAGGCAGGAGTTGAGTTCTCGCTCTGAAGTAGCCTGACTTCCCTTTTCCTCTCTGAGAAATGTAACCACTTCCTTGCGTGGGCGGGTGGGGACTGCAGAAAGCTGCACAGGCTGCCTCCAGCTGAAGCAGCCGCTGCAGCAGGCTTGGGTTGTCTGCCCGAGCCCTGGCTCAGGGCTCCAGGCCTGGGTGCAAGGCTCCGGAGCCAACAGCTGGAAGTGCCAGGGCCTGGAAAGAGCTTCCCTCGCTTCAGCTCGGCAGATGCCCTTGGGGCTCAGGGGAGCGCGGCTGTGTTCAGCGATCCACGTTCGCATCTGGCCCAGAAACCTGGCAGATTCGAGGTGTCTGGGCTCGAGAGGAGCCTTGGCTGTGAAAGGCCAAAGGGAAGGGGCAGAGACAGGTGACTGCAACAGAGAAAGTTCCTGCTCTGCTCCCCAGTTTGACAGTTTCATAGCTGGAAGGGACAGGCTGGTGGCCCAATCCTGGACTTCCTGATGCCCGGGAGTAACAGCATTTACACCTTTCAGAGTAGCAGCCATGTTAGTCTGTATTCGCAAAAAGAAAAGGAGGGCTTGTGGCACCTTAGAGACTAACCAATTTATTTGAGCATAAGCATTTACACCTGAGATCAGCAGGGCAGTTACTCGCAGAAGCACGTGCAGGATCAGACCCAAAGCATCCTCATTAATGACAGAGAATAGCCACCCTCTTTTTCTTCTGAGCAAAATATTTACTGCTTTCCCTGTTCTGGCAAGCCAGCTTCCCGGCATGGCACGGTGACACGGGTTTCATGGTGGGCTCAGTCAGGCTAGCAGAGCCCAACTCCCCCACGCTCCCAGGAGTAACCGCAGGGAGATCAATGGGGCGACGCCACAGAACAGCTGGTGCATGAGATCGGAATCCAGCCCTTGGAGGGCAATGCTGCACCAGCTCATCGCAGCGTTAAAGGGGAGCTGCAACGTCTGCTAACCCAAGCCGATGTTATGATTCAGGATCCTGAGCAGATTGTGGGGCAGATTGATCCCTGGGCCAGTTCAGAGCCTGGCACGGGGACAGAGAGGAGACGGCTTGCACCTCGGCAAGCCCCGCAGTGCTGGGGCCCAGTTCAGCCCTGCAGAGCTAGTTAGGGCAGCACGGAGCATCCCTGACTTCCAGTCCAGCTGCCACAACCCTACAGACCTGGTGGCCCCTTGGGGAAGGAGCAGGCCCTTGGCCTGCTCTGGAACAGCCCCATGCTGGGGGGTGAGGTGTTCTCTAGCAGTTCCTTGTGCTCTCTTGATGGCTCCTGTGGGCCAGTGTCGCTGGTTGAACGCGGCCACAGTGCAGGAGGGAATCCCCCCTCCCTCTATATAAATAACATCTTAAAAGCAAAGTAATTGAGAACTATGTCCTCTGGCTCCCACTTGCCAAGACCTCCACCCCCTGAGTGTGCCAGGAACACAGCCCTCACACAGCTTTAGACAGTGACAGCACCAACCCAGGGATGCCTGGGCTCAGCTTTTCAGTTCTCCTCTAGATTTGGAGCATGGGATTATTTGACGTTATTTCTGCCTCCTTCAAGGGACGTTATCAACGGTCTTGCAACTGGCCAGGCTGTCCCTTTAAAGATACTTGTGGCCTGGGCTCAGCTAGCCCTGTTCCCAGCCCCCTTTAGAGAGTATGTCCGGAAGGTGTTTGAAAATTCCATTAACAACGGGGGTGGGGGAGGGTCTGTAATCGTTCCCCCCCCTCCCCGTGTCACTTTAGCAAGGAAGAAACCGTGACTGTGACTATACACAACTGTGGTCAAATGCCCACAGTAAACAAGCTGACTAATAGAGAGATTTTTGCTACTACATCCATGCAGCTGCAGTAACCTTAGGTGTCACTTGAAGGTAGAGACAGTTTAAGGCTTCTAGATAAAAACTCACCACCAGAAGTCGGTCCAGTAAAAGATATTACCTGACCCACCTTGTCCCGCTATATCCTGGGACCAATAAGGCTACATTACACTGCCTAAACCCAGGATTGTCATATTGATGGGATCCTTTTAATCCCAGATACCCAGGAGCCTACTTAATCTGGTTTCCTCACACAATGAATTGGCTATTTACTAATTTAATATGTATTTCTAAGACAACCAGCACTGTAGCAGCCAGGACCAACCTTTGTAAATCTCTGGAGAAGTGCTAAGTATAAATATTCATGGGCATTGCTAGGGGGAAGATAAGTAGCTGAAATGCCTGCACAAATGCCCGACCCAAAAAGGCTTTGACAGCTTTACATTTCACATATTCCTGGCCCGCTCTGCAGATTTCCAGCTTAACTGGAGAGTCCAGATTTCTGCAGCATGCAAGGAGGGTTGTTCTCAGAGCATCCCTAGAAGCCTGCACGAGTCTAAGCAGGAGTCTTTAGATGGTGGGAGGGCTAGGGTAACCAGATAGAAACTGTGAAAAATCAGGAGCGGGGGTGGGAAGGTAATACGTGCTTATATAAGAGAAAGCCCCAAATATCGGGACTGTCCCTATAAAATTGGGACATCTGGTCACCCTAGGGAGGGCTGAAGGTCACAGAGGATGATCCAGCAGGAAAATATGTCTCTTAAAATCAGGCAAGAGGCCTAACTCTAAGCTTTGAGAGGGAAGATGCAAAGCTCTCCAAGGCAAGTTGGCAGGCGTAACCGCTCCTTCTTGTCCCTCAGTGGGTGACTTGGCTAACAATGCACCTGCTATAGGCTTCTCAGAGCTGAAAGCTGTAGCTTAGCAGAGGTTTGATTTCCCACCTTACGCACCTCCTGTCCTTAGACCAAGCAAACCCATCCTCCCTTCAGGCTACGGGTGGCTAGAAGCTGTGGTCTCAGCAATGCCAAGCTAAGCTGCTCTTGCAGGGATCCTTTCCCGTACATCAGTGTATTGACTCTTTCATTGTAAGCAGTAGGCCTGATGGCACAAGAACACTGCCACTGATCTCTGGCCATAGAGAGACCTAACAGAGTGAAGACAGACTTACTTCACTGCAGTACCAGAGATTCTCCCCTCCAGGCCACGTTAAGACATTCAGCTGCCTGGAGCACTCCACTCACATTCACTGGTACCGCATGTTAAGACTGAATTAATTATAGGGCAGCTTCATTGCTGTGGGGAGGAACACTTTCCTTACTAAACAGAGAGAGCTTGGAATGAAAACCCAGCAGCATCCTCTGCAAGCAGTTCCCTATCAGCTACTGCATTTCCTCTTTGCTTCGGGCTGAGGTGTGGCTGCCGCTGCATGTTCTCCTGTTCAGATGTGTTGTCATTAACAAAGACAGAAAGCAGCTGCTAGCGAACAAGGGCAGCGCTTGCAGCCAGCCGGCTTGTGTGCCTCTCTAGTCTACAGTGTGATGCAATGTATCCCCTGCAAGGGAAAGTAATCCCTGCCTAGGACTGGTCTCAGGACTCCTGGGTTCTATTCCCAGCTCTGCCAGAGTGCTGGCTACCTGTTCACCTCCAGAGGCAGGTAAGGCATTGGTTACACTCCATCCTCATCCTGAAAGCTTTAGGCACTGGTTCTTCTCTCCTTACGCCAGCTAGTTAGCCAGTCCCATTTGCTGTTGCTGGGCTCAAACTCTCTCGGCTAGCTCAGGGTTTCACAGTGCTTCTCACAAATGTACCGAAGGGTCCAAGACCCCATTGTGCTACGCGCTGTACAAACAGAACGCCAATCCCTGCCCGAAGAGCTTACAATCGAAGATACTTACACGATGAGCACTAGTGTAGCTCTTTCAAAATTAGGGTTTTAAGTTGGCCTGGTCCAATAAATACGTATTTTTAAACATTTCTGCTCAAACCACATCGTCGGATATATTGAGTGCAGCAGGCCTGGACAACCCTATAGCGCCTTCAGAGCCCATGAGCTTCCTCACATAGTTATCCTGCTGGCAAAAATTAAAATGAAGCCACAACAAAAGGTTCCTTGCTTCAAACAAATGAGTTCCCTGGGGGAAAGACATTTGTTAAAAGCAACTCTACAGTTTTGCTTCCCCCACTTTAGCCTCTCTCATGCCTCTTCACATAAAGCAGACAGCAGGAGAGGATCAACTTACAAGAGGGAGAATCAGTGAGCACAGGAAGATAGCGGGATTTTAAAATTCATTAGGACCATAAGATCAGGCTGCCCATCTTGCTGATGACAGGTTTCAGAGTAACAGCCGTGTTAGTCTGTATTCGCAAAAAGAAAAGGAGGACTTGTGGCACCTTAGAGACTAACCAATTTATTTGTGCTGATGTGACAAGAGAATGGAAGCTGCTGCTTATCCTCGGGCTAGTGTATGCCATACTAGCATCCGATGAAGTGGGCTGTAGCTCACGAAAGCTTATGCTCAAATAAATTGGTTAGTCTCTAAGGTGCCAAAAGTCCTCCTGTTCTTTTTGCAAATACAGACTAACACGGCTGCTACTCTGAATACTAGCTTGTGGAACTGAAAGTGAATTGAAAACAGAATTATTTGACAATGGTGCTAATTCTTCCCTGTAAGGAACCTCAAGACCAGCTGAAAAGAGGACAAGACTACAGTCGTATGCATCACTTGACTTATGATTTACCCGACATTCAATGGACAGCTTGCACAGATTTCCATTGCCAAGTCTCAGGAAGGCATACGCACAGTAATGATGTGAAATATTACACACACAGAATCTGTATGCTCATGACACCCGAGAAACCCCTCAATGACCTAAACCCAGCTCAGCATAAGTGCAGACAACTAAGCAGGATGTAGACCTGACTGTACTGCTATTGTCCAATTGTCTTAAGCAGGATTGGAGTGAACACTGCTAGAAAACACAGTAAGATTGCTCGTTCCCATAGAATTAAGATGGCAGCTATGAGTTTCATTTTTTAGGACTATAGCTGTCTAAGCCCTTGTCTACACTACAAACTTATGTTGGTATAACTACATCGCTTCATCACTTGACCAAACCCCCGGTGTAGACAGCGCTGTGTCTCCCATCAACATAGCCACCGCCGCTTGGGGAGCTTTCCTGTCGGCTGCCACAAAGGGCTACAGCTGCGCCATAAGTGTAGACAAGCCCTAAGATGCCACTGACCAAACTGGGTGCGTAGTCTGGTACTGAAGCTGGCCAGCACCTGCTAGCTGATTCTTACCAAAGCAAGATACAAAGAACTCCCCTTGGCCTCCTTAAAAGGTGGGAAACCAGGGCAAGGAGGCTGCTTGACTCAGCCAGGCACTGTACAGACCTTCAGTTTGGTTTAAGGGAGAGGAAAGATGGTCATGTGGTAAACGCAAAGGGTACAGGAAGCGCTATTCTGGATGAGACCAAGGGTCCCCATCTCTGAGAGTTGCCTCAATGGGATGCTGCAGAGCAAGGAGCAAGAAATCCTGCACTGGACCAGCATATAACAACTTGCCTATAGGAGAAGTTTATTCTTCATCCCAAGCAGCTGTCAGTTGAATTATGTCTTAAAGAATGTTGTTTTATATCCCTTAACTTCATAATTTTATCCTTTCTTAATCTAACTGTGAATGTTTTCATTGCCCATAAGCGTTTAATCCATTTTGAATCCCACTAAGCTTCTGGCATACACATTTTTGTGGCGATAAGTCACACAGCTTGTGTTATGTCAAGGAGTTTGGAAATTGCTGATTTTTGCAGTTTTGTTTTATGCCTTCTCCATTTGGAATTTGCTGGTTTTGCCTTTTTTGTACTATGGACAACAGAGTTCAGTTTCCCTTCTGTAGACCCCTTTATTTCTCATGCCTCCATTCTACCCTCCTCTGCATTAAACACGCCCACTTTTCACTCTTCCGTCAGATGTCTCTCTCTTTCTGCCTCGACTCATTCTTGCCACCTATTTCTGAATCCATTTCTGTTAGTCTTTTTGAGACGGGAATAAAAAATTTCAAAAGCACCCACAAAACTTGGGTGGGGAACTAACTACCATTGACTTCAAATGAGACTTAGACATTTCTGAAAAGTTTACCCTGGGTGACCAGAATTCAGCAGTATCTGAGACATTCCATTATGGTGTGTAATAGTTCTAATATTTTCTATCCTATTCCTACCTGATTATTTATTATTTTTGACTGCCACTAGTCTACCCCTGAGCAGGGCTCTCCTTACAGTGATGCTTAGTTCTTTTTTCTGAGTTGTTTCAATTAACTTAGGTCCCCGCAATATGTAGTAGTGGTTCCAATATTCCTCTGCAGGGCATATAGCAATAACAAATTTTAACTGTCAGAGTGCTCCCCCATGCTCCCAGCTGAGAAAGGTTCCTCCGGAGTTTCTCAGTCTTCTCTAGCCTTGAGGAGCCAAAATAACTGTCATCTGACTGCTCCCCCCCTTTTCCAGATGATGAACATATGCACCACTGGTCCAAATATAGAACCTTGGGGCATTCCAGTGTTACATTTTTGCCATGTTTGGAATGGACCATGTGTTATCCTAAGCTGTTTCAAAAACAGTTTCTTATTCATGACAGTACATTCCCTGATTCCATCACGATCTTAATGTCTCTAATAGCTTCTTGTGACAGGTTGTAGCCAGGGGGATATTTTCCTACCTCTGAAACAGACTTGTATACAAGAGGGAGATACTACCTATGCAATAGCAGCATAAGAGGGTTAATTCACTACTGTTTCAGGTACACACAGCCTCACATGGAACATACAAGGAAATGCCGTGTATTATTACGGATGAAATCAGTCCGCTACTTTGCAGATCATGGCACTAGATGGTGAATGAGAGGTCTGTTTCAGCCCCATTGATTCTATGCTCTTCAGATGAAGAAAAAACTGCAAAATGGTGACTTCCCTCCCCCCACTCCTGGAAACCAGAAACAGATGGGGAATCGGAAAATAATCATTTTTCTGTGTTTCACATACACCTTACCTGAAAAAAAAGATGGGTCTTGGAGTTGCGGGTAGCTTGTTTTTTAGACATGCAAGAGAGACCCAATGCCTTTTGGGCTCCCTCTCACCCTCCTTTTCAAACCATTCAAAGGGGAGCAATAAGTAGTGTATCAAGTTACATGCTGGTTTCAGAGGAAGTGGTAAATATAGCCAGTGGTTTTTTTCCCTCTTTCATTTCTTGTGTTTAAAATGCAACACTCAAACATGAGCGGCAATGCAAACTGCCCATAGCCAGATAATCCCCTCTAATGCACTGTCAACCTCAATGCATAAAGTAAGATTTGACAGTCACCTTACATGGCCATATGGACAGAGTTATTCATAACTGTGTCTATGAGTTATCAGGGGGTCAGAAATGAACTCCAGCAAGTATGACTGGTCCAACATTACTTTTTAAGTCTCTGGAGAAACTGGTCTATGCTCTCTGTGCTGCTAAACAAGCTGCACTCCTCCAGCGATCATGGTAAAATAGAATTTTATACACCATGCCTAGAAGGTCATTGTCTCACTTGTCCTACTAGACTCTAGCTCAGTATTAATTATGCTTCATTTCCAGTATGTAGTCTCCATCCCATATCATAGATACTTTGAGCTAATGCTATTTGAGGAGGTGCTCGGTGCAAGCCTCAAAGCATTACAGATAATCCTGGTCATTTAATTTGCCTTTAGCGAACCAAGTCTGAGCTGATGAGAGGACTTTCAGTTTTAATTTGTTACTAGCAGTTAACAAAGACTAATAAAGCAGACAGGACTAATCACTCTGGAAATAATCATTGAGACAAGTCTCCCTCATCATTCCAGCTTTCCATGACCAGGCTCTTCCTTCAGAAGAAGTCTGGTTGGATTTATCCTCACTCTTGAGCTTGTGAAGAGCTTTTAGCTGAGAAGACGAACTTCCTCCCCTTGATACAGGAGGGCACATTAAAGGTTTTTTCCTTTCCCATGCACTCACTACTGATTAGATCATCATTAACAAGGAAAAAACTACAAACACATTCTGTATCTTTTATTTCTAGCAGACAATTTACATAAAATTCCCCTTTTAAGTTAGTGATCCATAACTTCCTGCAATATACTACTAACGGAGCAGCTTTGGTAACGAATTGAATGAAACAACCAATCAAAACGAAAGACACACAATCACAGCTGATTTTGAAACCAACACATTTCACCAAGTATGTATTTAAAAGAAAATCTGCCAAGCCATATCTTCTCAGTGCTTCCAAATGATCCAGCTTACTCATCCCTTTTCAGGTCTGTGTGGATGCTGGAGATGCATGCTGTCAAGCAGTCTGTCATGCTAGATAATGGAGATCCATCTTTACATGATTCGTAGACCTTGGATAGAGGACTCTAAGGTCTTGAGAGAGAAAACATTTATTAGTAAGTACTACAGTATCTTGTGTCAAACACAGTCAACCCCTACCTCAAAACTAAGTGATAGAACAAAACAGATGAAACATGAGACAGGTCCAGCTCCCTAACTTGGCCCAAACACTGGCTGGGGCTGGTACGTGCTACCAGATTATAAAGCAACCAACTGTTCTCTTACAAAAACTGTGTACAGTATACCACCAGAGTTACAAACTGACTGGTCAACCACGCACCTCATTTGGAAACAGAAGTATGCAATCAGGCAGCAGCAGAGATGGGAAAAAATAAATAAAAAAAGCAAATAAAGTGCAGTACAGTGTTAAACATAAACTACTAAAAAATAAAGGGAACACTTCTGCATCGTAAAGTTTAAAGCTGTATTAAGTCAATGTTCAGTTGTAAACGTTTGAAAGAACAACCATAACGTTTTCTTAGAGTTACGACCAACCTCCATTCCTGAGGTTCTACTGTATTCCGGAGCTCAACAGAAGAGTCGGGGGGTCTACAGAGACACCTGCTGGCCAATCTGCACCAACACATGCAATCTGGTCTGGAGGAAATTCTGAGACTTTGCGTCGAGAATAGGGCATGCATAGGTGTACATATGGAAAAATAGCTTTCACAAAGTTGGATCCTTAGATCCTAATTATATCCCAATTATGGTTGGGGTTTTTAAAGCACCAAGTAGGGCACCCTGCCATAGGAGTGTCAAGCGGTACTCTGTGAGGTCTTGTGCTGGAATTTTGAACTATAAATCCTAGTTTCCAGGATGAATGACCTAGTCTGTTTTGACATCAAGATGAACCTAGTAAAAAGTCAGCCTAGAATCATTTGCACATTTAAATCCATTTAGGCTTTTGGTTTGAACTTCCATGTATTTTGGACCTCATGTTAGATGCTTTTTTGCTACATTTAAAAAAATATAGTCAGGAAAGTCTCTGAAGAGCCTGGGTGCTGCCAAGCTCAGTCCCTAAAAGATGGAGAAAAGGCAACAGTGGCCCAGGTGCACAAAGGTATTTAGGTTCCTAACTTCCATTGATTTCAATTGAAGTTATAAGCCTAAACACCTTTGTAGACCTGGGCCAGAGTCCCTTTCATTGATGCAGTGATGATTCTGGTCTCCTGAGCCAGCATGGTTGTGACTCAAAAAAAAAAAAAAAAAAAAAAGAGAAGAAGGGGATTGGAGGAGGAAGAAGAGGATTAACAGGATTCCTATACAGACCTAAATGATCCCATTAAAAAATTAGTCTGGATTAGTACCATCTGCTGAGCAAATACATCTGTGATTATGTTGAGTCTTGGATCTGTCCTCTCTAAAGAGTTCACTAACAGTCCTAAATATCCAGTCTAGATTCCCTAATGCGAATACAATTTACATTAGGGCTGAATCCCAGGTCCTGATGTCCAGAGATTAACAAGTCACAGACAGTTCACACATAAGGCTAAGATTTTGTCATGGTTATTTTCAGAAAAAAAAATCACAGACAGGTCACGGGCAATAAACAAAAATTCACAGAAGCCTGTGACCTGTCCCTGACTTTTACTAAAATGAGCTGTGACAAAATGGGGAATGGGGGAGCCAGCACCCACTGCTGCTGCTCAGAGCAGCTGGGAGCTGCAGCGGCCCTGCTGCCTGCGGAGGCCGGAGCTCCAGGACTCACGGGGCCCCCAGCTGCCGCTCAGAACTCCAGCTCCCCCGCTGCCTGCGGTGGCTGGGAGCTCCGGGGGCCGCCCTTCACGGATGGGAGCTCCCCGTGCCGGCTGAGAGGGCCCCGCCGCAGCTCAGAGCTCCAGGGCGGGGAGACGCCTGCAGGGGCCCCCCACAGCGGCTTGGCGCTCCGGACCAGCAGCTGGGAGCTGTGGGGCCTAAGCTCCCTGTAAGCAGCGCGGCCGCACGACAGCCTATTTAGCGCGGCACAGGCGCTCAGGGAACCCGCCCAGGGACCTGCCGGGGCGCCCCTCCCCCGGCCCCAACTCAGCCTGCGGCCCGGACCTGCTGGGGCCGGGGCAACGTGGCCCGGACTGGCCTGACCCATCCCAGAGCAGCCCAGCCCCAGCCTGGACCTGCTGGGGCTGGGGTAGAGACGCCTATCCTGCAGCCCCAGCCCCAGAGCTCCCGTGGGGGGGAGAGGCGCCTCTCCCCCCCAAGCCCCGTTGCTTCTCTCCCCGCCGCACCCTTGTGCGCCCAACCCTCTGCCCCAGCCCTGAGCCCCTCATCCCTGGCCCACACCCCCTCATCCCCGGCCCCACCTCAGAGCCCACACCCCCATCCGGAGCCCTCACACCCCTGCACCTCAACCCTCTGCTCCAGCCCTGAGCCCCCTCCCACACTCAAAACCCCTTGGCCCCACCCCCACCACACGAATTTTCTTATGTGCACCAATATGGAGGTGATGTGTCACACATCACCTCCATGTTGGTGCACATAAGAAAATTCTCTGCACACGGGTGGGAAAAATTAGAGGGAACATGGGGGGGTGAGGGAGGGGGACTGCCCTGCACAGTGGCTGGGAGCTGCGGGGGCCCCACAGCTGAGATCTCTAGGGCCCCCTGGCTGACAGCTCCAGCCCTGCAGCCCAGGGGCTGAAGCAGAAAATGTCACGGAGGTCTTTGGAAGTCACAGACTCCGTGACTTCCGTGACATAATTGTAGCCTTACTCATAAGCAAAGTAGTAAATACATACCTTGAAATCCCAGATGGTCATTGCTCCATCAATACCAGTGGTGCAGAACTTACGACAATCTCGCTTGTCTACCTCATAAATAGACACTTGGCTGAAAACAGAGAGTGACAGCTGTAAGCGAGCTCAGAATACCAGCGGGCCACAAACAGTGGAGACATGGTTAAGTAGACTTTAAAGCACTGGATATTACTGGCTTTGTAAGAACTGCAGAAGGTTCAATCCCTATTCTCCCATTGGAAGAGTGACGTGATTGTAATGTGTACTTTCCGCACGATTTTCAGTATGCCACTTGAGAAAGAATAAAGCAAGCATCATATTTGGAGGATGCCGGAGAGTCTGCTTGAAACCCCTCCATCTTTCATTGGTTGTGCTATCAAGTGAAGATTTCAAAACACAACCCCACCTCATGCATCTTCAAGGAGTAAGAATGGTGAAGTCTTTCTGCCAGTGTAAGAACTTGGTAAGCAGCCTCCAAGGCAGACCGGGAAGGTCATCCAGCACTATTATAAAAAGCTTATCATTTAAAGAGACCCCAACTTTACTTTAGAAGTGTTAGTGTATTTTGTGCACATGGAGTACTGGGGCAAACACAGAGGAACATCTCACATGATTAACTTGTATTCGCTCATTCCAGAAGAGTAATAAATACTGAAATAAATTTTTGAACATGAGGGTGCAAGGAGAATTAGTTTTTCAGGTGAATTCTGCTCACTGGATTTAGTGGCTTTGGTAAGTGTCAAGTCCTGGTTATACAGTGTCTGTTCAGGTCTGAATTATGAAACACATTAAACACAACTTTACCCAGAAGCAAAGGGAGATAACATGTGTAACTATCAATGTTAATGATTATCTTTTATCAGGTTCCAGACAAAACTGGAGCAATTAAATCTCCTTATTCAGGGCATCAGACAACAGCCGAAGGGGTCAGGAAGGAATTCCATATCTCCCTTTCCAACAGCTAACATCTATGCACAAAATTGCTAAATTGGCCAGGTCCCTGGGGCAAAGCATTCTTGCCTTTCTATGAAACACCAGGAATAAGCAACTGTCAGTGAAAGGGTAAGTTTTCTGATAAGGGGAATCCAAGGTTGAAGGGTCTCAGGTATGTCCTGGAATATATAAGGTGCAAGGGAGCTCTCCTTGTCACATGTCCTGAGCGCTGTGGCACTCACGTGATGCTGTTTTGATGCAGCGTCTCCAATGCAGTGTTACGATCCTCTGTAGTGGCTCTCTTGTCCATGTTGCGGAAGCGTTCCATGGCAGAAATATTGCGCTGAATGCTCTGCTTTGGAATGTCTAGTTTTGAAACGAAGGTCAGCGAGCCACGATCATCACAGTTAAAGAGCATTGGGCAGCAATCATGGCCCTGCAACAAGACATCATTAAGGCAAAAAAAATCTAGCTAATTAAGAGCAGCACCTTTGCTTTTTATACCGCACTCTGCTGCAGAACAGCTCATGCTGGTGCTTCTGAAGAGGTATTTTATTATTGACTAACTTCACAATGTAGTGCTTCAATGAGAGGATAACACATACAACATTCTACAAGGGGAAAGAAGAGACACTTACAGCTGCCACAACGCTGTTCTCAGAGACAAATGACACACTCAGGAATGGGAGGTACTCTGTTTTCAGCTGTGAAACCCTAGACACAAGAACAATTGTTAAAGAAGGGACTCACTGAAACCTCTTATCTTTTGTTTCAAGAGAATACGACAAAAGGGCCCATTCTCAGACAGTGCTACTAGTACACAAGCTAGTATAGCCCAATTACTGTAATATGCTGCCTTCAAGTGATCCAAGTAGATTGTGACTTACATGAAAGTAATTATAGCTTAGAGCAAATGCCCTGTGAAATCTATTTTTATTTTAAATCCTGTGCCATGTCCCCAAGAAATTAAAGAAGAGACAATAGTCAATGTTTATAAAAATTCTACAGTAATTTATACTGTGCTGCTGAGCAGGCAGCAGAGGGAGCCATTAACCAGAAAAAAGAACAGGAGTACTCGTGGCACCTACAGAGAAGGTGGAAGTTGCCATACAAAGTGTAAGAGGCAAATTAGTTAAGATGCGCATCAGCAGGAGAAAAAAAAACTTTTCTAGTGATAATCAAGATGGCCCATTTAGACAGTTGACAAGAAGGTGTGAGGATACTTAACATGGGGAAATAGATTCAATGTGTGTAATGACCCAGCCACTCCCAGTCTCTATTCAAACCCAAGTTAATGGTATCTAGTTTGCATATTAATTCAAGCTCAGCAGTTTGAGTCTGTTTTTGAAGCTTTTCTGTTGCAGAATTGCCACCCTTAAGCCTTTTACTGAGTGGCCAGAGAGGCTGAAGTGTTCTCCTACCGGTTTTTGAATGTTATGATTCCTGATATCAGATTTGTGTCCATTTATTCTTTTGCGTGGAGACTGTCAGATTTGGCCAATGTACATGGCAGAGGGGCATTGCTGGCACATGACGGCATATATCACATTGGTAGATGTGCAGGTGAACGAGCCCCTGATGGCGTGGCTAATGTGATTAGGTCCTATTATGGTGTCACTTGAATAAATATGTGGACAGAATTGGCATTGGGCTTTGTTGCAAGGATAAGTTCCTGGGTTAGTGTTTTTGTTGTGTGGTTGCTGGAGAGTATTTGCTTCAGGTTGAGGGGCTGTCTGTAAGCGAGGACTGGTCTGTCTCCCACGATCTGTGAGAGTGAGGGATCATTTCTCAGGACAGGTTGTAAATCTTTGATGATGTGTTGGAGAGGTTTTAGTTGGGGGCTGAAGGTGACAGCTAGTGGCGTTCTGTTATTTTCTTTGTTGGGCCTGTCCTGTAGTAAGTGACTTCTGGGTACTCTTCTGGCTCTGTCAATCTGTTTTTTCACTTCAGCAGGTGGGTATTGTAGTCTCTAAGGTTCCACAAGTACTCCTGTTCTTTTTACAGATACAGACTAACACGGCTGCTACTCCTAAACCAGTCATTAACCAGAAAACTATTCCTGGCTATATGCTGACCTTGTAGAGCATTCTGTACACAAGTGATGACACACATTTAAAAAGATTACACATTCCAGCAATACTGATAGTTACCAATTTGGGCCTTTTCTGCTTGATAAGACAAAAAGTGAGGTCTCTATAAGGTTACAAAAATAACGTAAAACACTCCAGTACTTAAAGTACTTGGCTGCATCCTTTTAAGATACAATAGCTGGGCATTTATATCAATACTAAATGATCTCATCATTCTAGTTATTACAACAATACTAAGGGAACTAACGAACAGGCCAGGATTTCAAAGATGGCCCTAGATCATCTGTATTATTTAATGATCTCTCTCTAGCTAAGTATACATTCTGCATTTCTCACCAGATCTGTGTGTGTCACAATTAAACACAGCTGTGCTCAGATGGCCCTCTCCTCTCCCTACATCCCTGGAACAATGTCACCTCTCCCCATTCCCAAGAGAAGAGAGGTTGTACTTGTATACTGTGTTTAAATCAGGAGAAGGGGGGAGGGCGGGGGAGTACAGGAGGGTAGTAAAATATTTCTACCATGGTTGGAGGATATAATTTAAAACCTTGCAACAAGTAAGACGGTAAAGAGGACGGGTGTGGAATTGAGATTTCATGGAATAAACAGTTTATTCTCCAGTCCCTAGTTAACACTATCAAATCAGGTACTAGAGATGTAGAAGAACTGGACATGCTCTCACAGAAGTCTCCTGTAGCTATTCTACAGGAGAATGTAGTTTCCTAATAGCAGAACAAAACACAGTTTCAAAAACAAAACTGTTCTTTCAAAAACCATTAATTTACTCCAGATTGGTCTTATTTATCCAAAATTTCCAAGAGCCAACTTGAACAGGCCTCAGAGACACAAGTCTTCTAAACTTTAAATGGACTGCTTGTACGAGCCGGACACAACACTTCTGGAAATACCAGCTTTGTTCTTCCTTTTTGCCAACACAACATTCCACATGCCATGCTTGCCCTTCCCTCCTAGTATCACAGGGCTAATAAATCACAAACAAAAAGAAAATACTTACATCATATTTTTTGAGGCATCAGCAACTGACACAGTACTATCATGGCTGACCCAGGCTAGGCGGTTACCACTGGCAGAAAAACTGACGCTGTGCACCCATCCTCCACTTCCAGCACCACCAAACTCTGACATCAGCTGCCCAAAGGGCATCTTTGAGCCCCATGGTGTGCTGGCTGGCTTTTCATCCACTTCCTTAATGTAAGCAGAAAACACTCTGCAAATAAAAAACATCAAAATGATAATGGAAAGAAAACCAGACACTTTAACTGCATAAAAATCTCACATTAGAGTCATCAGGACAGACGCTCCATTAATTATGCCATGCTAAAGCGCCATTTTTTGAGCTTCCTTTGACAGCAGACTTCTGTGTGCTGTGGGAAAACATCAGCACTCAGCAGCATTATGCATAAAACGTACACAGCCTTCTTCTCGCAAATGCAACCTCTGTCTCTTTCCTTTTTGCCAGAGGCTGGCCATGGAAATGTATACTGCACTTACAAAAATCCTCTATTGCATTAAGATTTTTGTTTCTTCCTTTCACAGCACTAACAACCCTGACAATCAAAGCTAGAAGAGAATCTGAGAAGTGCAATATGTAATAGCCAGCTAACACAAATCCTTACAAATCCTTCCATTCTCTAGATTGAGCTTTGGAAAGAGAGACTGTCACATTCAGACTAACTGCTGGAAGAGTGCATCAAAACATATTAAACGGTCACTATTTTTCTGCATCTCTTTTCCCAGCACAGCTATTTATCAAAATGTGTTAAATAAAAAGTCTCTCCATATAATCAGATTCCTTTTGCGAGATTCAGGAGTGGCACAATATGGCAACCATAACTGCTACCCTGGAAGTTATTATGATGTCACAGGCATAGGATTAACAGCAGCAGTTAATCCAGTGAGCAAGAATGTTCTTCCATTTGAACCACACCATAGTACAAATACTTAAACATTTCAGTAGAACAGCAGCAGTGATCAACTGATCATGCTCAAGATCAAAAATGCAGAGGAATTTTTTTTTTTTTAAAGTGAGCTTATGGGAATATTTTTTAAACTCTGCATGTGTGGGGCACATTGTTCCACATACGCTTTGAAGAACACACACGTCTTCAGTAAAGCCGACAAATATAGAACAGAAAAAAGGCCTTAACTGCAGCTATGTTAATATGGCTACCAGAGAATTCTAAATTGTAAACATGAGTTCAACCAGCCTGGTCAGTTTAAAACAGAAGTTGGCAGAAGGACTGTGTGGTGTTGGTAGGCTTAAATTTAAGAGCCCTTTATAAGAATCCAGAAGGACATCTCAGTTAATATATGGAAATAGGACAAATGTTAAAAGCAGCAGAGTCTTTGATACAAGGCAAGAATAAATCAGTCCCACGTAGCAAGACGACTGGGAGATGACTGGTGATTGAAGAAAGCTTTTCATTTGCTGAGATTTCTTTCTGAACCATTCAATTTTTAGAACTAAAGCCATCTCTCTGCTTGAAAGTCTCCACATTCAAAGAGCACTAGAATATGGCCTTTATTTCCAGTGACGTTCCAGCTACAGTATAAAAAACTCCCCTACATAGTGCTTGTAGCTATACTCTAAGAGAGAGATAAAGTTAAAGGAAGAGGCCCTATGGATTATCAAAGCCAGCCATCTTAAATCCAATTAAATAACTATCAACCAGCAGCACCTCTTGCCCTGGATTTTTATCAGCACATCTCCTGCTTGTTGAAGTGATGTACACTGCTAGCTACTACTGATTTTGGCCATTTAATAACTTTTCAGAACCAGCTATCGGTACAGATGTGCTAAAAGCCCAGTTGTCTTTATAACCTCTAGTATATAACTGAACATTCGCCTGGAAAAAGAATTCCAGAGATCTGTATTCACCCTTCAGCAGAGAAAGACATTTCTCCTAACATTCAGAAATAGGTTATTCGCAGGCAATAAAAGTAAGATTTGGAAATGTGAACTGAGATGGACATTTCTTCCTCTGACACATCTTCATAAAGAACCGTTCCTCTCTCTGATGAGAGTTGTAATTGGTATTAAATGGTCCATCCTGCAATGCAAACTTTAAATAATAAATGCCTCCTAAATATTGTAATAGAAAGATTCACATTTCAGAATGGACCATTTCCAGTGGAATGAAATGCAGGGCAGAACAAGTTTTCCAGTAGGAAGTACATGAAACGAGAATATTAATCTTCCATGAATCATTGTTCTGTTCTAAGGAAATCCTGGGAACTTGATTCAACCTATGTTTGGGAATTTCTTGCATATCCATATCTTCAATAAGATTCTTCAATAAGGGATGATTAGACACAATAAGGCATTATAAGGTAATCAATTCCAGCTTCTCAGCAGCAGTCAAAAGAAAAACCTTGCATGAGATTCTCTCCACATAAGAGGTGTTAGAGAAAAATACCAGGACAAAAAAAAATTACAAGTCCAAAGAAACTGACATTAATATAAAAAAACCTCACATTTAAACAGCACCTTTCATCTCACAGGGTTGCAAAATGCTTTAAAAACCATATACAGAAGGAACCTTTCACACAACTCAAATGCAGTCTCTTCTGGAGGGGTGAAAGAACAGTTCACAAAAGTCAACTGTTTAGGGCATGAAGTGAAGATATGTACCCTATCCAATTTAAATAAAGTGGGCTTTGGTCAGAACCCCTCTCCTCATGTGAAAAGTGCCATGAGATATCAAATGACCAAGTGCTCCAGACTTCAGATTTACATCTTATTTTAGATGAGGAAATGTAATGTTTGAGCCTAGCATTTATACTAGTAGACATTTTGAGTACACAGACCTTATTTTTAAGCCTAAATACTTCCCCTGTAGCATAAAGCAAAATCCTACATTTATTTTAAGCAGAAGGAAGGGAAATTCTCGCTATTGTGCAAAGCAAAAGTGTTTAAAATAAAAAAAAGAATATAGTGAAACCACCATGTAGAAAATTACCTATCTGGGCCCAGATCCTGCAAGCTGAGCCACATGGATGGACCAGTGCACTGCACCCCATGACTTTAATGGGATGCTGTGCAGGTAGCAGGAATCTATCTGCACTGAGCAGCTGCCAAGTCTTCCAACCTCATGCTAACAATGGCCAAAGGTCTGTTTCATATAAAATATGGTACTTGACAGGCTTTGATTTCATATTAGGAGCAGCATGGAACTGACCATTAGGTACCTGCACAGCTGAAGCAGTATTAATAAGTAAACACTGCTTTATGAAAGTAACACTGACTTTTTAGTGGATACATGCTAAAAATCCAAAGCCCTGTGTACATGTGTAGTGGCACAGATTCAGTAGTCTTTCAAGGCTTTATTTTATTTTTCTAAATAAATACATTAGTACGTGATGGGTTGCTACTTTGACAATGTACACAGGATTAGCACATTCTTACTGCTGACTGATTTAAATCAGTAACCCAAATCAACTTGCAAATGCTTTATTTACTCTCACCTGCATTTGAAGTCACAGGATCCTGCAGCCAGCAAGACATTATTGGGGTGCCAGTCCAGACTTAGGACAGTGGAGCGAATAGGCTTTTTAATGTGTTTGCTCACCCACCTAAAATACCAGGAAATAAAACGCATTTACTGAGAACCATTTGCTTACCATTAAAGCGCCAAATATCCCGCAGTATATGACTCCAACACATCAAATCTCAGTGCAAGTGACTGGAAACATTCCAACTTGACATGTAAAGGAAGAGAAGACTGAAGTACAGATGGCCCATTCAATCATCATTACTGTTAAATCTGCCCCTATCATGGAATCATAGAATATCAGGGTTGGAAGGGACCTCAGGAGGTCATCTAGTCCAACCCTTTGCTCAAAGCAGAACCAATCCCCAATTTTTGCCCTAGATCCCTAAATGGTCCCCTCAAGGATTGAACTCACAACCCTGGGTTTAGTAGGCCAATGCTCAAATCACTGAGCTATCTCTTTCCCCCGACTCCCACTGTCCCAATTCTCACCAGAAAATAAATGGTTCTAGACATCATGGATGGAACTCCAGCCCTCTTATTACCCCACAGTGACAGTACATTAAAATGCAACACTTGTAATATACACCTCTATTCTATCAGATATATGCATTCTCTTTACTTTTCAGCTAGCGCTATGTAGGTTTTTGAGACATTGAACAGCTGAACTTTTTAGAGAAGAATTCAACTAGTTATTCTCTTTTTGCTCCTTTCTTCTACCTTACTCCATCTAGTCGAGATTTTGTAAATTCATTTCAGAAAGTACTGATGATTGCAAAACCTCCAATACAATTCATGAATCTCAAGGGGCTGTGAGCTCTGTCAGCCAGGCATCAACAATTAAAACAAAGAAACTACTATTCTGATCAGATAAGCATTTGGGTCCTATGCCCTTTTGAAATCAATTTTTGGAAACACTTTAATATACCAGATTGACTACTCTGACCTTGAGCTCATTAACTTGATTTTGATGCTGTCATTTTCCTCTTTTATATGCCCCAAGAACAAGAAAACATTGCGGAATCATAATACTAAGTTGAGCAGTATTATTTTCTTTGTACAACATTCTGAATGCATGTTTTTTTGCAGCGAGCTTTAAAGTGTTTTCTGCAGCTTATCAACTTTTCTGTTCTTTATATTTTATGGTAAAATTTATGAAAGTTTTATAAACTCATATTGCATGGAAATTTTCACAGGTTATTCAGAAGATTACAAAATACAGATCAATTAAATGCCGCATTTAAGCCACAAATAACAGCAATAGCAAAACAAAGCTTTTTCCATCTAAATATTGTGACTTGGGAGCAAGTTCTTAGCCTGTAACTGAATAAAAAGGACTCTCTAAAGATGGAGGATTATGCAAATAAGGACGAGGTACCATTCAGTCCATGTTTGTAAATCTATCTTAAAATGCAATGTTTTCTAGCCCACCCAAATGCTGTGGCTTTGGCCTAGTGTAAATGCTAATGAAAAGTCGCATGTGTCTCACTAATCTTGTAAGAGACATGGAAGTGCTAATGGTTATACATTGTTTGATGCTGTCAGGTTCAAGTATGGTCATCCACTCCATTTCTGAGTGTCTGGTAGACCACTTGTTACTTTTAATAAATCTCTTCTGTTTGGTGTGTAAAGAAAGTTCTTCGCTTATGCAATACATTTGTTTTGAATGGTTATGTTTCAGATGGTATATGACTAAAAAATAAAAACTACAGAAACCTGTGAAATTCTCTCCTTTCGGGGAATTTCAGGGTATTTTGTTTTATCCATACCAGGCAGTTGGACCCTGCCATGTGTGCGTGTGCGCATAGAGAGCCTGCCCCGCAATCACCCTACAATGGTCCCTCATCAAATGGGTCTGGTTCCCCTCTCTGGGCCAGGCCACAGTGCCACTTGCTCAAATTTAGCCAAAATGCCTTCCCTACGCCCCATGATGATGGAGTAACTGGGCCAAACCTGAGCCGTGCCATGACCATTTGATTTCATATTTGGGAAAGATATGGGGCTCCATTTCTGAAGCCCTATACAACATTTACCCAAACCACTTCAGAATCTTGGTGAATTAGTATTGAGATGGTTTGTGTGTCAACCACAAAGACTATTATACCAAAAAACCTATTCGGTAAATGAGCCAAGTCCCAGGCGATAGTTATAAAAGAAATTCAGGCACTTTTGAAAGAGGTAGGAGAAGAAAGAACACCAAATATTTGAGAAAATCCATTAAACCTGTCAGAAATCAGGTAGTGGAGTATGAAAATAAAGGTTTAACTAGACGTACAGTAAAACCTCAGAGTTATGAGCACCAGAGTTGAAAACCACGAGTCAAACACACATCTCATTTGGAACCGGACGTATGCAGTCAGCAGCAGAAAAATAAAAAAAGCAACCAGTACAAGACTGTGTTCAACGTAAACTATTTAAAAAAAAGGGAAAGTTTAAAAAAAGATTTGAGAAGGTAAGGAAACTGTTTCTGTGCTTGTTTCATTTAAATTAAGATGGTTAAAAGCAGCATTTTTCTTCTACATAATAAAGTTTCAAAGCTGTATTAAATCAATGTTCAGTTGTAAGCTTTTGAAAGAATAAACCATAACGTTTTGTTCAGAGTTACAAACATTTTGGAGTTACGAACAACCTCCATTACTGCAGTGTTCATAGCTCTGAGGTTCTACTGTAAGTGTTAGAAATACATTTTCAGGGCACTGTCCAAGGATTTAGCTACATATTAATATTAATGAGAACTGCATGATTAAATCACATGAACAACATGTACCCTTTACAGCTTTGAAACTCTAAGAAAACCTCAGTAAAAAAGATAAAAACTCAGCAATTAAAGCACATCTATGGTCCATTAGCTGCATTTTAAAATACACTATGGAGTACAGAACCAAGACAATGTATTGCCTCATGGATTTGCCTTAATGGAAATCATCAAGTTTAAACTGCTCACCAGTCATTTTCAGACTCAAAGTAGCACACAGATATGAGTCGAGCTCCACTTCCTACAGCAAATTTATTCTCCAAAGGAGACCACTTCACAAAGGTGGCTGCACGATTAATTCTCAGAATCACTAGAGTTGGCTTCCACACGCCGTCTTTCTGACTCCAGACGTAGGCATTGCGGTCTGCACCACAAGTTACAATGCGGTCGCTCTTGGGAGCCCAATCAATACCTGCAATTTAGACCTTCTATTAATATCACATTTTCTTTCTTGTGAATCCCTGTTTACTGTATAGCAACCCAGAATGGAGACATCAGCTATTGCCCTTTGCCATGAAGACAGATACCAATGATGTCTTCAGCCACCACTCATTCCGTGACTATTGTAAAGCTTTACTGCTCCTGACTTCCCTCTCCAAATCCTTCTTACTGATAGATTTTATTGGAATATAGACTGTGTGATAAGGAAGACTGCTTTGAAAGCTCGCCCATTTGTAGCAGAATGGCTACCGCCCTCTTCCTCCACCCCCTCTTCTGGATCCCAATTCTGATTTCTGCAAGAAGCTTATTACTTCAATAGCTAAAGACGCAGTACTTCTAAAACTTCGCCTAAACTCCTAGCATAGTTGTTTACTTTGCTGCGCCAAACTACACAGTCATGGTCTAAAACTTTAGACAGTAGTAGTTTTTAGCTTTGTTCTTTCTAACATTTCTATCAGTTTTTATGTAGGAATACAATATTTATGTCTGTGTCATGCAGACTTACGCTGTGCCATCAGCCAAAAATACATCAATGTCAATGCAAAGCAGCAAATAAATGTCAGAAAAAAATAATATAAAACATCCCTTTGACAAGCTTGCCGCAGCTTTCTGTCTTTCCTATGCAATGATGGATGTTCTCAACTGGAAATATTCAGAACAGAGTTATTTCCTATTTCTTTCCTCAGCAGCTTTCTTTTTGAGTCAGTCTGCTATCATTAGTCTCCCCCTGCCCCAAAAATATATGTAGACCTTCCATAACATCACTACTCTAGTACTGAAAAAAAAATTCCTTGAGCATGCCAATTAAAAAAACAACATGAAAGATTCAAAAATAGAATTACAGTGGAAAAATATGGCAGAATCTGATACCTAATATTTTTAGATGCAACGTTTATTCTACAATTCCTTTCTGGCCTATTATAAAAATAGGTTTCTTAATGTTAAAATACCGCAAGTGTCAAGACTTGGTAAGCTTTAAACACCGCATGGCACCTGGCATTTTCAAGTGGTATGCAACAATGTGGCAGTGGTATGCAACATTGACTTCTGTAATGAACACCAAAATGTTGCCCAATTAGGTGATGTATGTCTTCTTGCTAGTGGCAACAGGTGCAACTAAAATGCTGAGGAACACCTTTGGGGATGACAAGTCTTTTGTACATTCAACCAGGCTAAGCGGTTAGGTCAGCATGCAAGAGTGTAAACTGCTGTGCTTGCCAACGAGGAGCAGGTAAGTTTGGCAAAGTTCCCAGAAAACCTTGTAGTACAAGCAGAGGCTTCTGTCCATTTAGTGGACTGATATCAGCCCACAATACTGGTGGACAGGGCAAATGTTGATTTTAACTAGTTTCCTTTGTTAGAGAATAGAAACCTTTTCAAAAAAGCACCAAGTAATTTTGTTTAAAAGGCTAATGCAGGACACTCCCATTTTATACACACTACCGGGGTGACTCATGTTTTGGTAATCTTACCATTCCTACATTTTAATTTTGGATCCTGAAAATTATATTAACTAAGCTTCTGTGTTAAAGCCAGGGACCCGTGAATTCCAAGAATTCACACAAGTGGAATTTACCCCAGAATTGTGCATCAGTATCTAAGCTTTAGTTAACAAAGATTTCTAGCCATTATGGTTGCAAAAAAGTGTTAAAATATAAAATGATTAAAACCCATGCAGTGGTATGTCTTCCTGAATCTGTAGACAGCCTGAAACAATAACTCACAGATGTGAACAGTACCATTTATCTCCAGTGAGTGTTCACTCTGAAACCAAAACATGGTAACTTAAAAGTGAGCACTGTAAATCTCTACCACATCTCCCTGGATGCCAAAATCCTCAACGTCCTGCTACCCAGCCACCAAAACCCACGTCTAGTTTTCCCTCACTAATACAAATACAATACTGAATTCTCAAACAGACATATGAGAGACAGTACAAACTGTAAATGCAAAAACAGATTAAAATAAACTGGATTTTATCATTAAAGAATACTGTATTGTTATATTAATTAACTCCCCCCCCCCAACTTTTAAAATTAAACTCAGCTGCTGCAGAATTTCTATTCTGGCACGAAAACCAAGACCTTGCTGTAGAAATGAGCACTAGATTTTCCCAGAATACAAAGGACTTTTGATAAAACTGTTTTGCATTATCTTCCTTTTCACGTTTTATCTTGTAAAACGGAGGCCTGAAGACCCTGTCCCATCACCGGGGTTTATAATGGCAACCCTCTGCTCTTTACACAAAGACACACTGTATTACAAGCATATCAAAGAGGAGAAAGGAAGAGATTAACTGATGCCAACCTGCTTAAACACAAACTGCTTGTTTAATCCCCAGCAAATATATCTGTAGATATCAAAAGCCACATACCAGTATAGCAGAGTCATATATACTTGCTGAAGTTTGCTTACTAAAACTAGCAATAAAGATGGAACGCAAAGTATGACCAGAGAAAAATCATGACAAAATTGGCTTATTTGAAAAGTTGAAAAAATTATTCCTGCTCTCTCAGTAAAGATTGTTTTTAAAGTCACAGGAACAGGACACTACTACTTTTTACAGCCTTGAACTTAATATGGTAGCTACTCAATGGAAGTGTTTGGAAATCAATGCTTTGCTTCCCCGCATTTGCTTTATGTGGTCCAGGAAAATACTGCAAAGCTCAACATAAAGTGAGAGTGCCAACCTATACAAAGGTTGGATCATCTATTCATCACTTACAGATTTCTTACTCTGTTTGTCAGACTGCTTCTTAAAAGCATATTGAATCACTTTCTATAACTATGTTGTCAAACTCTGCACATTCACTTACCTGTAATGTGTCCATTGTGTTCCTTCAGCTCATGAGCTTTTACCCACTGGTTCCCACTCTTCTTATAGATGTGAACTTCATGGTTATTAGGGCTAATGGCAATCTCTGGCAAAGGGAATGAATCCATTAGTAAGTGAGATTATTTTTTATGACAAAAGCTTTAGAACAGCATATCTTTCCGAATCAAGTCTGTATTTTTCAGTTTCAAAATGCGTACACAGGTGGATACAATCTCATTGGGAATGCAGAGTCTGGACTAAAGAGACTTAATCCCAAAGTCCAGAACACATTGTAGGGCATTTCTTATCTGGAGAAGCTGTGAAGAACTTTAGAGCTGTATGATGTTCAGTATTCAACAGTCTCCAAAGAAGAAAAGAGATTCTGAAGGTTATAATCCAAAATGGGTGGGGAGAAACTAGGGTACAAAAAAGGCTGGATTTGGGGCATGGAAAAGAGGGTTAAGAGCGAGGGTAACGGGAAGTCATGTTGCAAGTGATGATGCCCACTTCAATCAAGTTTTTTTGCTTTTGGGCACTGCAGCTAAACACTTCTAAGACTCTAGTTTCCCGTATACCCAATGTCCTAGTACGGAATTTCGAAGACTATCACTATTGCAGCACATTTTGCCGTTTTTAGGGGAGCGCTCAGTGAGGAGCACTAGGTATTTGATATGGTCTTGTAATTGTTGCTGTACTGGATTGTTTTCTTCTTTTCAAAGTTCTGGGTCACCTTTCTGTAAGTATATGGTTCTGTAGCATGTACAAAATACCAGTCAAAGGGGAAAAAGATAATTAATTTGGTACTTACGAGTACGATCTCTGTTCCAGGCATGGCAGGTGATTGGTTCTAATAAAAACTGATGTAGAGACATTCTGAATAAAGGATATTCTTAGTGTTTTAACCAGTGAAAAAACTGAAAGGAATAAGAGTTGAAAAATCAATGCTTTAAATTTGATAATTACACAAAGCTATAGTCTTAGGCATTACTTACTAGGGTTGTTTCAGTCAAATACTATAGCATATTTACACAACATCATAACTAGTTCAACAACAGTATAGATGCCTACAAAGGTCACCTTTGCTATCTCATGATTTTATAAAGCACCCATTCACTATGGTATGCAGACTTATTTTGTCTTCTCATTCTTAATACAGCTAATTGCAAATTATCGCTTCTTAGTGTTTCTTCACACATACGAGTGAGACAGGCTTTCCCTGACTTATGAAAAGTCTTCTAACAAAGCTAAATAATTCTACATAGATATAGAATGTTGCTTTTTAAAAAGCTCTCTATTTAGAGGGATATTTCAATAAACTGATCAAAGTCCCCTGCAATATCAAGGCTCAATGGCAGCATTAAGATGATTCCAGGAATATTTTTTTTTTAAATGTTGAAAGTGTCATTTTAATATTAAACACACACATTCCACTGAAACTTAATTACAGTCTACTGACACATTTGTTATGTGATAAATTATTCACTTGATTAATCCCAAAAAGAAATTACTTCTAATTAGCTATACATTTTTGGATTACAGAATTTTTTCATGAAAACTGAACACTAATCTGTAAATATACTATTTTTAAAAAGTTTAGTATTCCATAATTTGTATCTGCATTAAAACAGATGCCGCCGGGTTCTGCAACCAAAGTTGTGTTAGTGAGTAACCACACAACTGTATAATATAGTACAATCTGAGACTCTATACGTTCCGCCCGCACAGCTGTCAAAAGTATAAAGACGCTGCAGCATAAATGGGTGGAAGATAACACTGCAGCAGTTTAAAAACACCTGTAGTCATCAAACTATATACAGCTCAGTACATATAATTTGTATTTGCCAATCCCCACACATATGCCTACTAAATTTCATATCCAAGGATCAATTTATAATAGTCCAGGAAAAAGCTTTTTTCCTACATGCATCTAAAAGAAAAAAACAAACACAGTGATGTCATTCTAAAACACACACACCCATTATAATCTGAAATTACAACATACCCAAGTATGGCCATGTTAGCCGAGGGTGGAGATTGCAAGGCAAGGTAGGAATTCAGATGCAAACAGGAAATGAACAGAACCCAACAGAAACTCAGGAGCGAATGGAAGATGAGCAACTCCTTACTGAATTTAGCAAATGGAATCACAGTAGTTTAACAAATGATACAGCATTCCAACACCACCAATATTTTTGGAGACTTTTTTTTTTAAAACTTAAGTACTGTCCCCACGTCGTTACCTTACACTTAAGGAAACAAATACAATTATATATCAGTGTACTTCTTCTTAAAGTGCATTTTGAGAAAAACAGTATTTAAACTTTTAACTAAGGTCAAGGTGATATAATTTTAAACTGACACCTGATTGCTTGTTCTTCTAACACCCATATTTGGGTAAATCAAATAAATCTCCTATTATTGGAGAGGTTTTATCCGGTCCTACCAAAGTGTTATGTCATCGTTTCCTTAATTAAAAGGGATTTGAGTTACCTCAAACAGCCATGATTTGAGATTCCATTTGTTAATCTAAGCAAAATGCCTGTAACTTCTTTTTATCATCTTCTTGTTTTAGTGCACGCCAACACTCAGTGGCAGTAAATTTCCATATACAGGAAAAATTGAAGAGATGTTCCACCAACAAGGATGGCTCAGCCCTTTCTACTCTTTCAGAAATAAAATGTAGAAAATTTTCCAAAATCCAAAGAGTATAGTTATTTCAAAACACGGTTTCTAACACAATCCTGCTACTTTCCCACACAAGCGCTACATGTTGGGGACACACTCCAGTCTTTATAACATCTAGTCCACAGATTTTACTTCTAAGCTTCACACTAAACAGCAAATTGGTATCAAAAATAGATGCTCATACATGAAAACAGCTCTAGTTCACCTTAGAAAGATTCCCCCATATCCAGTATTAACCTAAAATGCCCATTCCGTGAATCTAGATAAAAGGTATCATCCATTCTTTCCAAATGACTGGGTTTCTCTAGTGCAATAATGGTATTAATAAAACAGACATTAGATCTCCCTTCAGCTTTATAAAGCGACAGTATTCTGTTTTGGAGGACCAACTAATCACTACAGAGCAATGCTGGGGACAGATGTTCTCAAAAATGAATACCTCTCAGCCACACATTTGATAACTGCACTATCCTTTTCCTAACCTTCATTTTTAAGAGAGTCAAAAAAAATCAGTACAATTTTCAGTCAAACCCTTCCTAATCACCAAACAGCTCATTGCAGGACAAAGACTCTAATCCATACTTTAGTGAAGTCGGCCCTTTGATATTACTGATAGGTATTCAGTGCAGTTCTCAATCATCAATATCTTCAACTCTCCCTGCCAGACCAACCTGAGAATCCCCCACAGGAAATAGATAGCCCCAGTTAACCTTGTTATCTAGGTACTTGGCCTAATATATCTAATTAATTTACAGCTGCAGAGTAATAATCCTTGCTTTGCAGTATCAAGACGGGAATTTTATCTTTCTGTACAGTACCAGCTTCCTTTTTCATGGGTGGCAGGGAGGGGAGCGAGATAATGGGGTGAAGAAGGGGTGTTAGGCTGCTCTCATTCCCTAACCAAGACAGGATGAACATGTTATGGGGCTATCCCCAACACACACACAGCAGGAATACTGCCCCAGAATCCCGATACAGTGCTAAAAAGGCAGAGATTTTTTTAACCCCCATCCATCTCCTTTCAGATCACAATAAGTCATCTGCAACATCTGGAAGGGAAGCTAAGTGTCTGCAGTTCACCGCCCCCTGCTACTGTCATCCCCTCCGAATCGGTCTGGGTTGCTCCGGCGCGGGGCTAGCTCCTTTCAGCCGGGGCGACCGGCCCAGGCTGCCGCCCGCCTTCTAAACAGAGACGCCGTTTCCGACCCCGGCCCAGGCTGTCACGACTGGGGCGCGGGGCTCGCCCTAGACCTTGGAGGGCCGGCAGGAGGGGCTCTGGCGGGCCCCTGCCCCCGCCCGGCCGCTCTCAGATGTGTGGGGAGCCCCGCACGTCGCTGGGTAGGAGGGATCAGCCCCAGGCGGGGACACGGCGGTGGCGCGGGGACAGGACAGGACAGGTCCGTGCCGTGCCGTGCCGTGCCCCCCGCCCCGCGAGGGGTGAGCGGCTGCTCTCGCCGCCGGCCCCCCCCGGTTCTAGGAACAGCCGGACACCCCCCTTCACCCCGCCCCCCGGTGCGGAGAATGGGTGGGGAGGGGTTCCCGCCCCCGGCGTGAGGGAAGGGGGCGGGGCCCAGGTACCCCCCACCCGCTGAGGGGAGGGGCCCAGGAAGGGCCGAGCCCCCCTGGGGGGGGAGATGAAGGGCCCGGGGTCCCCAGGCGGGCCCGGCACTTACCTGGGGGGAGGGGAGGAGGCAGCGGAGCGGGACTCGCGGACTCTGGTCAGTCAACGCGACTCCGCTCCGGGCGGCGAGAGAGGGAGCGGCCGGCGGGGCCCGGCACTGACAAGCGATCCAGGAAACAGCCTCCGAGTCTGCGCCCGGGCCGGGAGCCGCTCCTCTCACTGCGCCTGCGCACACAATCGGGGCGGGGTGAGTTCCTGCCCCTACGCTTGCCTGCGCACGGGCCGGGAGCGGCTCCTCACTCTGCGCCTGCGCGTAGAACCGAAGTGTGTTCAGGCGAGAGCTGTTCTACACAATGGCGGGGGTCGGGGGGGGGGCAGGAGGAGGAGGAGGAGATAGGATGGAGCATGCGCAGTGTCGCCAGCTTGAAGGGGAGAGCTGTACATGCGCAGTGATCAGTCCTGAAGGGGAAAGTTACACATGCGTACTGCTGTTGGTTAGTGGTTCTGTGCAGAGCTAGTCCCTGAGGTGTCTCCCGAGGGTGGGGCTCAGCTGCGCGCTGTGGTTTGTGGCAGCACCTGTCAGTTAAGCAGGATCTGGCTGATCCAGCAGCTGGGTGGGAATTCTGACCTCCTTTGTCAAGTGCTTTGAGATCTACTGATGAAAAGAGCTGTGTAAAAGCTAGGGAGTAATGTTATAAATCAAATCGGGCTGTCATAGTTACCCCTATTCTACAGATGGGAAAACTGAGGCACAAAGGGGTTAAGTGACTTGCCCAAGTTCATCTAGTGGGCCAGTGGCGGAGCAAGAGTAGAACTCAGCTCTCCAGAGTCCCGGTCTCGTGTTCTATCCTCTAGGTAACACCATCGTATTTATAAAAGGCAGCACTTGTAAAACTGGCAACGTAGTACAGAAAGGACAAGTCTGAGTGGAGCGATGGGAAGATTAGAGCGATTCTTTGCAATATGCAATCACTGGAGTTCTTATTGGTCTGCTTATAAAACTAGTTGAGTTGTACAGATTAAAGATATGTAACTAGGTCAACTAAATATTACATAACGGGATTGAAATTGCATTTAAATACAGTATTACATTTACAAAATGATTTTCACTGGCAGATGGGTGAAAGCAGCTGAGCCAGATAAGTTACAGAGCAGCCGTGTTCTGCAGGAGCTCGGAGATTTTAAATGCAAAAATACGAAGGCCTTGTCTACAATAAAGGTTTCCAGGAATCTCCCACTTCGGCTCCAGCTGTATCACTGGTATAGCTGTGCAAGTTCCAGGGCAGACAGGCTGCCAGCAGTTTCACCATCACACAGAACCATAGAATCATAGAATCTCAGGGTTGGACGGGACCTCAGGAGGTCATCTAGTCCCACCCCCTGCTCAAAGCAGGACCAATCCCCAATTTTTGCCCCAGATCCCTAAATGGCCCCCTCAAGGATTGAACTCACAACCCTGGGCTGGAGTAGAAGACTTAGTAGTGAAAAGGTCAGTGACCAATCTACACTAACACTTCGCTAACAGTGGTGGAACTCCACTAATATGACAGCAACAGTGGGAGATTTTCAGAAGAACCTAACTATGGATGAAGTTTGCCTTAAGGTATTAAGAAAAAAATGACGGGACATGGTTTCAGAATGCAGACAACTGCAAAATATGTGCAGGCATGTGCAAAGAGATAACTGCGAGTGCACAACATGAATTTGGGATTCAAAATGGGTAATTAAACACAAATGCATTTGTGGGTGAAAGTATCTATTTTCGAAGTGCAAGGTAGGCTCCGACATTTGAAAATTTGTCACTTTCAGGCACAGGGATTTTTTCCAAGATGCACTTGCTTAAGACTTCAGTACAGCATCCACCTAAGTTATAATAATTTTTCAAAATCAGTTTTCATAACCAATATTAGAGCTGTCTGACTTAGCAAAGGCATTATAATGATCTCAAATAGCTACACTGGATGTATTGAAGTTGCAAAATTTGTGATTCTTAACAAAGGAAGGTAAATTTATGCCATCATCTTGGACAGCTTCCATAGCTGGTTCAGACAGGCCAGTTTAACAGCTGCTATGCTGTATTTTAATCTTCTGTGTTTAAGTGGATTGTGTGTGAAATGGTTGTGACATACAGTGGGGAACGAGGGGGCATGATTCAGTTGTTTTTAACCTGATCAAAACCTTAAGTAAATGCCATCTTTCAGCTGTGGTCTTTGGTTCATGTTTTTCCTTGGTAGTTCCCGCAAGATGAGGTCTTCCCTGAAATCAATGGAAGTTGGGAAGCTCAGCTCCAAGGGTCAGGCCTGAAATGAGCACATTTGGAAACAGATTTAGGGCCTCAGCCATTTGGTAAAGTGTCAGATATCTGCCATGACAGCCCCGCTTCCTAGGGTTGCCAATTTTGGTTGGATGTATTCCTGGAGATTTCATCACATGACATAATCTTTAATTAATTAAATAGATTAAATTTAATTAATTCCTGGAGACTCCAGGCCAATCCTGGAGGGTTGGCAACCCTCCTGCTACCTCCTGCATACGGGAGAGTTGTAGGCACAGCTACATTTGCTTCTCCCAACCTCCAAGGGCAATGGCTAAAGGCAGCTGGATGGACTGTCTTCCCTCTTGGCTCCTGCCTGTGCCTGCTAACACCTGGCCCTCATGGAGCTCCTGGGTGAAGATGGATGTGGCTGCTAGTGAGGTGGACGGAACAGGTGATCGCTGTGGGAGGGAGGGGGAAGAATTGGGGAGGATAACACGGAGAGGGGGCTGAATGAGGGTGAGGGCTCAAGGTTCCCCTCCCGATCACCTCACATACATCAGGGCTCCCACTGCCCTCCCCCCCCCCCCCACACGTTGGAGGGGCTTGACTGGTTTGATTTTTGAAGGAGGGAGGAAGGCAGATTGGGGCAGTGAGGATGGGGAACGAAGGAGCCAGCAGGTGGCAGTGTTTATCCCAGGCTCTGCTGAGGGACATCAGTCGATTTGGTGCAGCCGGACACTAGTCACCATCACCATTTCCCCTTGGGACAACACAGCTGCTGCTTGGTGTTTCTGGCACTGGCTTCTTCAGGGGCTGCAGCATTATTCTCCCTGGCATAGAATCATAGAATCAAAGAATATCAGGGTTGGAAGGGACCCCAGAAGGTCATCTAGTCCAACCCCCTGCTCGAAGCAGGACCAATTCCCAGGTAAATCATCCCAGCCAGGGCTTTGTCAAGCCTGACCTTAAAAACCTCTAAGGAAGGAGATTCTACCACCTCCCTAGGTAACGCATTCCAGTGTTTCACCACCCTCTTAGTGAAAAAGTTTTTCCTAATATCCAATCTAAACCTCCCCCACTGCAACTTGAGACCATTACTCCTCGTTCTGTCATCTGCTACCATTGAGAACAGTCTAGAGCCATCCTCTTTGGAACCCCCTTTCAGGTAGTTGAAAGCAGCTATCAAATCCCCCCTCATTCTTCTCTTCTGCAGGCTAAACAATCCCAGCTCCCTCAGCCTCTCCTCATAAGTCATGTGTTCCAGACCCCTAATCATTTTTGTTGCCCTTCGCTGGACTCTCTCCAATTTATCCACATCCTTCTTGAAGTGTGGGGCCCAAAACTGGACACAGTACTCCAGATGAGGCCTCACCAATGTCGAATAGAGGGGAACGATCACGTCCCTCGATCTGCTCGCTATGCCCCTACTTATACATCCCAAAATGCCATTGGCCTTCTTGGCAACAAGGGCACACTGCTGACTCATATCCAGCTTCTCGTCCACTGTCACCCCTAGGTCCTTTTCCGCAGAACTGCTGCCTAGCCATTCGGTCCCTAGTCTGTAGCTGTGCATTGGGTACTTCCGTCCTAAGTGCAGGACCCTGCACTTATCCTTATTGAACCTCATCAGATTTCTTTTGGCCCAATCCTCCAATTTGTCTAGGTCCTTCTGTATCCTATCCCTCCCCTCCAGCGTATCTACCACTCCTCCCAGTTTAGTATCATCCGCAAATTTGCTGAGAGTGCAATCCACACCATCCTCCAGATCATTTATGAAGATATTGAACAAAACCGGCCCCAGGACCGACCCTTGGGGCACTCCACTTGATACCGGCTGCCAACTAGACATGGAGCCATTGATCACTACCCGTTGAGCCCGACAATCTAGCCAGCTTTCTACCCACCTTATAGTGCATTCATCCAGCCCATACTTCCTTAACTTGACTTGCTGACAAGAATACTGTGGGAGACCGTGTCAAAAGCTTTGCTAAAGTCAAGAAACAATACATCCACTGCTTTCCCTTCATCCACAGAACCAGTAATCTCATCATAAAAGGCGATTAGATTAGTCAGGCATGACCTTCCCTTGGTGAATCCATGCTGGCTGTTCCTGATCACTTTCCTCTCATGCAAGTGCTTCAGGATCACGCTCCCTAGTTTCAACTGATTTCTCCTACAGCTTAAGGGCATGGCTGACAAGCCCAGAGTTGGGGATTCGTAGAAATGTAGGACTGGAAAGGATCTGAAGAGGGCATCTAGTTCATCCCTCTACCTGAGACAGGATTAAGAATACGCTGACAGGTGTTTGTCTAACCCATTCGTAAAAAGCACCAATGACGAGGATTCCAAGGGACTCTCCCTTGGAAGCTTGTTCCAGTGCTTAACTATCCTTCTAGATAGGAGGTTTTCCTCATACCTAATTTAAATCTCCCTTCCTGCAGATTAAGCCGATTACTTCTTGTCCTACCATCAGTGGACACGGAGAACAATCAGTCATTGTCCTCTTTACAACAAGCCTTAGCATATTTGAAGACTGTTATGAGGCCCCCCTGTAGATTAAATATGCTCACTTTTTTAATGTTTCCTCATAGGTCAGGTTTTCTAAACCTTCTATCAGTTTTTGTTGCTCTCCTCTGGGCTCTCTCCAATTTGTTCACAGCTTTCTTGAAGTGTGGTGCCCAGAACTGGACACTATACTCCACATGAGACCGTATAATATTCCAGTGCAAAGTAGAGTGGCGCTATTACTTCCCGTGTCTTACATACAACGCTCCTGTTACTAAACCCAAGAATATTATTTTCCCTTTTTGCAAGAGCATCACACTGATGACTCAAATTCAATTTGTGATCCCCTATAACTCCCAGATCCTTTCTACCGCCAAGTCAGTAATTCCCCATTTTGTAGCTGTGATTTGATTTGTCCTTCCTAAGTGAAGAACTTTGCGTTTGTCTTTAGTGAATTTGATCTTGTTGATTTCAGACCAATTCTCCATTTGTCAAGCTTGTTTTGAATTGTAATCCTGTCCTCCAAAGTGTTTGCAACCCCTCCCAGTTTGACGTCATCTGCAAATTTTAAAAGCATTATCCAAGTCATTAATGAAAATATTGACTTGTACCATACCCAGGACCTGTGGGACCCCACTAAATACACCCTCCCTGTTTAATAGCAACACATTGATAACTACTCTTTGAATGGTTTCAGAGTAACAGCCGTGTTAGTCTGTCTTTGCAAAAAGAAAAGGAGTATTTGTGGCACCTTAGAGACTAACCAATTTATTTGAGCATGAGCTTTCGTGAGCTACAGCTGTGAGACTAACCAATAACTAACTACACCTTAGAGACTAACCAATTTATTTGAGCATGAGCTCACGAAAGCTCATGCTCAAATAAATTGGTTAGTCTCTAAGGTGCCACAAGTCCTCCTTTTCTTTTTACTCTTTGAATAGGGTTTTTTAAATCAGTTGTGCACCTACCTTATAGTAATTTAATCTAGAGCAGAGTTTCCTAGTTTTCTTATGAGAATGTCCTATGGGATTGTGTCAAAAGCCTCACTAAAGTCCAGATATATCATGCCTACAGCTTCTCCCTTGTCCCCTAAACCAGTAACCCTGTCAAAGAAGGAAATCCGGTTCGTTTGGCATTGATTTGTTCTTGACAAATCCTCCAGCTGTTTCTTGGAACGGCCACTGTCCCCTGCCACACTGCTGCTGGAGCTGGGTCTGAATGTGTTCAGCCACCTTTGCTTCTGCCTCCCTTAGCTGCACAAATCTCTGATCCCAGGCATCACAAATTTTAACCCGTTGTCATAAGGGCCTGTATCACACAGACACACCACGCTGTATTTGTTCACCCCAAGGGAGCGTGTGCCAGTACACAATAGTGTCTGGGTTGGAGACACGGATTGTCCAAAGCCATGTTCTGATTGGCTGGGCCTTTTTTGTTGATGTCACAAAACTGCCCCCAACAGTGCATGGCTGGGACCTCATCACCAAAAGGATCTGGAAAAATCTCTACAGCCCTTATGTTAAATGAGCAAAGGAAATGCTGTGTGAGTCCTCGTACATTGGGATTTTAAAGAAGCCATGGCCTAGGACTTCATAGGTGTCAGTGTGATGTGTACCATAGCAACTTAGAGCAATAGTAGGGATAGAACTTAAATCCTGGCTCTCCAAAACCACGGGTGAAAGGAGAACCTGCTTTGAACTGTTAAACGCATTAGAGGACCCGTGACACACAGCTGAGAAATTCTGATCCAGTAAAGGGAACTGGTACACATGCATACTAGCCAACATGGTTCAGTGCTGCTGAATTTAGTTTAAAAATGTTTTTTTGGACAGGAGGTCTCAGTGACTCAAATTGTCATCCTACAAACATAGACAATCCAGCAGCATCTCCAAGTTTATTTCCCATACAGTAAGCTTTATTAAGACTATGCATTAAGACTATTAGTGTGAGGAATTATTTACGAGACAGCCCACAGAGGCTTTACACCTTCCGTCCTTGACATGAAAATGTAAAATCCACATTAAAACAGACTCATTTCAACTGATAACAGCCAGACCTATATGATTTTGTGGTTTAATCCAGTCGGGGGAAGTACTGGTTTCAAGCTCTCCAGTGATGAGAACACACAGATCATTCTTTTCCCCTCAGAGATACACGTACGTTCTTTGTTTCCATCTCTCTCTCCCTATGTAGGCGTCTTCTTGATGGCTCTAGACTGCTATTTTCAATTCATCGCTAGGGTAGCAATCTTGCAGTGGGCAGCTATTGGGAAGATGTGTGTCACCCTGGAAGGAAAGAGACATTGAAGTTGGATTGCAATAGCAACTTCTTTATCTTTTAAAGCCTCCCTAGGGAGGAGAGGAAGAGGTGAGAAATGCTACAGTATCCATGTACACATCCACTGGAACCTACTGATGCTCAGACTGGGCCAATATTTCTTTTAATAGGGCCAAATCCTGACCTCTCCGGGCCAAGTATATGGGTTTTGAGCATAGGTTCTACTTGAGGGCTGTGAAAGGGACAGAAACCCCACTGTCTCTGAGCTAAAAAACTACAATGGAGCCTTTGCATGATTCTAAGGCTGTAACAGCATCTACAACCATCACAGTCCTCTTCAACTTCAAAATTCCTCTTCCCGCATAAGCAGAGCCGTGCAGAATGGCCCCATCACCATTCACAGCAAATTCAGTGAGTCACCCAGGATCAGTACTGCATGGGTGTTTCCGAATCCACCCCAGTACCCTGTCTGAAAAAGGCAAGGCATGCAGCCCTACCAGCTGCAGGTTCCGAGCATAGGTGTCTATTCCCCGGATGCGGACTTGGAAGCAGAAGACTTCGACACTTGGATGATCTCCACAGAGGTGAATCCTTTGCTTGCTGAGACACGGTGCCTGGTGCGCAATTTGTTTAGAGCCGATTCAGCCATTCCAGCCCTTTCCTCTGCATCATCCAGCTCGTGCACTGTCTTTCTGTACTTTGCAATGCTCTGGTTAGCCTGCTCCTCCTGGGGACATGAGAAGATTTGGCTTATTTTTTTTAAGTCTTTATATTAGACCACACCAGCACAAAATGGCTCTGACCTGTATTCCTTCAATACAACCAACCAGGCAAAGTGTACAGTAAACTGTTGGACCAGGAATAAATACATTTTACACACACATCCCCCCAGATATTGGAGGCAACTTGTGAGGGCAGCCAAAGGACTGCAAGAGGTTGAGATGACAACATGCATTAATCTGATTTTTTGCAAAGGATAAGGCGGGTGGGTGTTTAGGTGGCTTTCTTTTTATAGATACATTGGGGCCTGTATTATCAATGATGGCAGGAAAAGGGAGCATAAAACAGGAGCCTGATGACTGGAGGTGCTAATGCTACTGATGAACACGTATTTCAGGTTATCTTTCTTTTGAAGATGCAACATATGTGGTAGATATTATTGTGTGTGTGCGCAAGACAGGAGGGTTACAGTCTGGGGTACATACGGCCTCCTCAATTTGTCTCTTGTAAATCTTCAGCTTGTTCTGCAGCTTCTCCACAAGCTCCTGCATGCGCTGGTTGGTTTTGTGGTCCTCTTCTGTTTGGAAGATCAGCTCTTTCAGGCGGCGTTCATTCTTGTGCAGACTTTTCACCGTCTCCACATGATGCTTCTGTTCGGAATCTAGCTCCGTTTCCAGTTCCTTAATCTGAAAAGGGGGTAAAAACCCAGCAGGGTACGTTAGTACTGATTGTGTTTAGCATGATGGACGTGGAGACCTGGAGTCACGCTAAGAATCTGGAAAGTGGTTTTGTGGCTTTTATTTACTGACTATGGGGTATTCCAGTTGCAATAGATATGAAAAGAATCCCAATGAGATATATCACTGGCTCCAATAGGACCTTGTGTGAACTGGGGCCAGGAGGACCCAGGTGGGATCTACGACAGAGAGATGGCTTGCTAATGATAATATGCCCTAGTGTTATAGCCAAGGACATGTAGGATCCAACCAGACATGGCATATGACACAGAGGAGCAGCAGTGACCTTTCTTTGCATTGCAGTCGGCTGAGTATGGCCTGGGTGGATTTTAATGTATCTAGAATATATTTTGCTATTATTTTCTCTTTAGTTTAGTTTAATCTATCTGGGATACATTGGCCCTTTAATAAAAACATTCCTTTTCTTTTCAAATATTTCTCCTGAATACTAAAGCTCTGGTCAGGGAAGTGTTGGACAGATGTGTTGGAAGAATGTTTTTTGAGTAGACCTATCCAGTTTTTCTTACCCGGGTCTCAAGTTTCATGATCATACGTTTTCCTCCTTTCAGGGCCAACTGCTCAGCCTCTTCCATCTTGACTTGCAGGTCTTTTATTGTGATTTCATAGTTCTTTTTGATCTTTTCCAGGTGCATGCAGTGATCCTGCTCCTGATGCAGCTCTTCTGCCATGCGAGAAGCCTAAGAGGAGGGTAAGAAACAGCTTGTCAGCACAGACTATTTATACTGAGCATTGGAAGCAGTGATATTTAGACCTGATGTCCATATGCTGCCATATGGGGAATTTTGCAGGATCTAGAAGTCTGTTCTATGTATCACAGTTTGCCTCTCTAATGGAAAGGCTCCCGTTGACTTCAATGGGCTTTGGATCAGGCCTCAAGCTAGGAGATTTGCACTTGCTTACTATCACAGGGGTATAGTATAAGATATTACCCATCCCTCTTATTCAGTCAGCAATTTCTGCCTATAGACAATCCAGTGCTTATGCTTTCTTTTCTCCCCTAGGAAGAAGAGATTAGAACATACCGTAGGGTATGTCTACACTAAAAACATAAGTCAACCTATATTAGATCGACTTAAAGCCCCCGCAATAATTACTGCGGTGGTGCATATCCAGACTACCCTCCTTGGATTGGTGGTGCACATCCTCACTAGGAGCGTCTCCACCAACCTAAGAGGGGCAGTGTGGGGAGCTGAGAGCTTCTCCCCCCCATGTCCACTCCCCTCCAGAAGCCAGACAGCCTTGTCAATTTCACAGCACAGAGCCATGAAATTGACTAATAGCCAAGGTTCAGAGCTGGGAGCAGGAGGCAGCCCCTGGGAGCAGGGTCCAGCCTGGGCTTCTTGCCCTGGATTCTGGATGAGGGTGCTGTATGAACAAGCAGTAGCTGAGAGCATAAAGAAGGCAGAATGTTCAGCCTCTTTTCAGGAGGAAATACCGAGCATTAACTCTACAGCTATCTATGGAATTTCTAAGGTGTCAATTTTTAAGTGCCAACTGAGAAATTTACTCAACAGTGGCCACTCTTCTGCTCTCCATGAAAATTATGAATAGCATTGACTGGCTACGGAAGGAAGGTGTCCAGTCTTTGGTTGGAAGCATGATAGTTTCAATGTTAAGTCTTGAGGAAAGCGGGGACAAAACAGAAGGGGAAATGGAGGAGCTTCCCAGGGCACCATTAGTAATGCTGAAGATCCCTTCCCTAGCAAGGGGACAGAACAGAAGTAGATTTCTCCAGATCTTTTTTTTCCCCATATTGGTGGACAGATGAGCTGATGTATGTGCAGCCCTTTGGGAATGGGAAATGTTAGATAAGTGCAAAGATTCATCAATAACAATGCACTTCAAAATTGAGCAGTGTAGGAAAGAGCAGAATATACAACCCCCAGGTTTCTAGGGACCATCACTGAGGGCCGGGTGCAACTTACATCAGCCATGGCTTTCTTGGCTCGCTCATCAGCCGCTCGGAACTCGCTGATCATCTCCTCGTGTTCGCTTGTAATGCGCATAAGGTCAGACTCCAGTTTGCGCTTTATCACCAGCAGGCTTTGGTTCTGGAGAGAGGAGGGAAGACTCAGTGACCCAGCGTAGCTTTGCGGGCTCTAAATAGATCTTTGAGCAGATGACTTGGCACTTTTGCTGGCTTGAAACTAGGGATGCATTTGACCCTGTATGTTTATTTTACTTTTATATCACAAAGATTTTCCTTGGAAACCAAAATCTTGTATCATGCGTTCTATCCCTTTGTCTACCAAAGTCTTTCATTTTAATCCTGCTTCACTGTATTTGTGTGCATGCGTGTGTATTATTTTTTCAAACTTACATTGCAGTAGCATCCAGACGTTTTCGTCTATAGTTACTCTACACAGAGAGAATTGCTGTGCAAAGAACTTACAGCTGATAAGTATCTTTTGCCTCATGGGAAATCTGAAAATCCTACATCTAATCACAATGTTTGCCAATGGGTATAGCTTTAGATTTTTTGTAAGGAGCCCAAATGCTAAGACAATTATACCTAGAAACATTACTAAATAACCAAACAAATGCATTGTATAGACTTCCAAGATCTTCAGTACTACAGCATCAAGTCTATGTACCACAATACTGTAGAGCAGGAGTAGTCAATAGGCAGACCCCGGGCCAAATCTGGACCACCCAGACACTTCTGAATAGTCCCTGAAATCTTTTTATTTATTATTACTATTTTATTGTTATTTTTTATTATTTTCTCTGGAGTCTAAACCTTGATTATACCTTGACCAAAAAATTTGGACCTTGACAAAAAATAATCGACTATCCCTGCTGTAAAGTACAATGCAAGCACTGTGCAATATTAGTTCTGTATAACAAGCAAGCATCAGGAAGACTATGGGACATAAATACAGCACTTTAGCTGCCGAAAATTTAGCCTATGAGCATCAGTTACAAGTAAATGTATTAGTTATATTTTTTATGTCTCTGATAAAAAGTGGTATTTACATCTCAGATTAGATGAACAAAGTCCCCTCATCATCTCAGTATGCAAATGCTTCTCTCTATTATTAGTCCTTTCCAACAGTTTATCTTGTAGATCTTCCCCCTCTTTGGAAATCCTTACCACATTTAGTCCATGCTTTATGGAAAAAGGCCTAGAGCATGTAATAAATAATGATAAACCATCTCTAGAATTTTGAAACCAGCTCACAGAATCCTATAGCAGGATATCATTTTCTTTGCATTCTGTAGGATGGTTTAAAATTTCAATCAAATGGATCTCACTCTTCATTAAATTCTAGGGGTAAAATCCTGACACCAGTGAAGCCGATGGCAAAATTCACATTGACTTCAGTGGAGCCAGCATTTCACCCTATAGATTTTTACAGTGGCATTTTCAAAAGCACTCAGCATTGTCCTAATTCTGCTCCCACTGGCGACAATGGATCATAGACTTGGGCCAACGCTGAGCATTCCTGAATATCCCATCCTTAGTGTAATATCCATAGAACCTTCTTGGTATTGTTCATCGTAAATTCTATAGGACTTTCCCCATAAGGAATAATATCATATTTAATCCTTTATGGGTTGAATCCTGCAATCCTTACTCAGGCTGCCACTGAAGTCGCTGAGAGTTTTGCGGCTAGATTTGGCTCTAATAAAATCAATCAGATTTTTATTTATTCTTTCATAACATTTTCTTTACAGCACAGTACATTCTCATCAAGCACAACAGACTTTTAATGCCAGCAGCAGAGCAAACAGTATAATGACCCAGTAGCAACAGCGTGGAATTTGTTTTTACCTGGACATTGATTTCGTTGTGCCTCTCAGTGATCTCTATCAGCTCCTGCTCCAGGAGTTTGCGAGAGCGCTCGCTGCCCTCCAGGCCAGTGCGCATTTCTTCCAGCTCTGTCTGTGTCAGGCTGAGGCGGCGTTCCTGGAGGTTGTATTGTTCCCGGAGCTCCTCGTGCTGGCGAGCATCTTCATCCATCTGAATCTGAAGATCCTGAAGGCAAAAGAGGCATCAGTATGATTAAGAAGCATGCAGAGGAAGCTGTAAGGTACAAGAAGTACAAGGTACAAGAAGGCCCACCCAGTAGCTCTGTGTTTTCTCCTTTTTTTTAAAAAGGGACATTGTCCAGTTAAAAATCCTGATGTCTGATTCTGAGGTCACTTATGCCTGCTTTATACCAGTGCAACTTCTTTGACCTCAGTGGAGTTACTCCTGGTTTGCACCAGTGTCAAAAACCAAAATAAGGCCCACGTATTTAAAAATGAAAACAAATGTACCTTTCAATGCTGTTACAACATCTTAGGTCAGCGGTTCTCAAACTGTGGGTCGGGACCCCATTTTAATGGGGTCTCCAGGGCTGACTTAGACTTGCTGGGGCCTGGGGCCAAAGCCGAAGCCCGAGCCACACTGCCTGGGGCCGAGGCTGAAACCCAAGGGCATTGGGGCTCAGATAACAGGCCCCTTACCTGGGACTGAAGCCCTTGGGCTTCAACTTTGGGCCCCCCACCCACCCAGGGGGCAGGGCTCGGATGGGCTCAGGCTTCTGGCCCCCCTCCTGGGGTCGTGTAGTAATTTTTGTTATCAGAAGGGGGTCGCGGTGCAATGAAGTTTGAGAACCCATATCTTAAGTTATTAGAGTCAGATCCTCAGCTGTGGTGACACCAGTTTACACCAGCTGAGGATCTGGCCTTTAAAATTATTTTATTTTATTTTTTAATCTAAATTTGGTTTGTCCTTTTTATGCTGTTTGTATCCTTTTTGCAGTTCTCTGAGCTTGGACAAAGAAAACAGACTGGTAAGTGTCACTTTTCATTTCAGTTGATTTCTCATCAATTTCACTTTCAGGCTCTCCCTGGAGTGATGAAGCACTGTTTGGTTTGCAAACACTGCAGGCAATGTCTGTTAAAAACAAAACTGTTTTCATTGCAGTTTTTTGGTCTGAGGTTTTGTAAAAGCCTGTGCGCCTGGTTCTTCTCTCACAATAATTGTACCCCATTGATTTGGATGAAGTTATTCCTGATTTACATCCGATTTAGATCCTTCGCTTACAAAACCTGAATTTGGGGGCAAGTGTGACCTGACAGAGTCTCTCTAAACAAGGTTGTATATTCCACTTCCTAGAGTTATTATATGTAAAAAGATGTAACTGGATGGAATTTTCCTTTCAGGGTCCTACTTCCTCCTCTCCAGTTTACCTTGATCTGCTGCTGCAGTTTTTTCAGTGTCTTGACAAGCTCGCTGTTGTTCCTGTTGGCATGATCCAGCTGGATTTCCATTTCATTCAGATCCGTCTCCATCTTCTTCTTGAGCCTGAGTGCTTCAGCACGCCCCTTAGCCTCCATCTCCAGACTTGACTGCAGAGACTCAATTGCACGCTGATGATTTTTCCTGCGGATGCAAATGAAGCACAAGTTGTATCATTCTGTTACACTTGAGTCCAGTCCAGCCTTTGGCGTTAGATGGGTAAAACCAAGGGATTGTTCATGAAATAATAAAAAGGGATCATTGCAGAAACTGTCTGAAAATGGGATTCTAAACCCTGGCAGCCACATTGATCCCACTCACTTTGCTTCTTAGAGTACGTCATGCTAATAAGTATAGATTTGAAATGGACCAAAACTTCTCCCATGAGGTAGCTAAGCACTGGAAATAATCCCAAGTGTTTAATGGGATAATTGTGGTTTATCATTTTTCCCTGAGATACAATATTTTTTATCTTTTGTGAACATTAGAAGTCTAAGGATTGCTAGGCTGGCTCAGAGCCAAGGTCCATCTAGTCCAATATTCTGTCTCCAACACTAGCCAGCAGCATAAGCCTCAGAGGAAGGTGTAGGAACCCTGGTTGTGGGATAATCTGCCTCCCATATGAGGTCTCATCGTACTCTCTAATAGAGACTGGCGTAAGTTCTGAAGCAGAATCTGTTCTGATAGTAACTAAGACGTGTATTATGAGCCAGATTTTGTTCTTAGTTATGCAGTGCAACACCTTGGACTTCAGTGACACCATGCAGCTGTAACGGACAGCTGGATTTGACCCAGAACCTCCTACAATCACCTGCTTCTTAATGTTAAGACAAGATCCCCTGGTAATACAGCCACTATATCAGGTCAAATTCAACAGATCACCCAAGCAAATGTGGGCTTCTTTCATGGAATGAAAGAATATTCATACTGGGAACCTTACACCTCCTCAGTGCATATTGAGTCAAAAAGCTCTGAGTGTCTGTATCTTTGAGCACTTAGATATTCCATACCTTGTAGCTTCAAATTCCTCTTCCTTCTCATGGATTCTTCTGTCAATGTCAGCTTTCACCTGAGCTAGTTCAAGTTGAATACGGATCAGTTTGCTTTCTTCAACCTGCCAGCAAACATACAAGAGTGGTGTGACTGAATGGGTTTTAAGAGGTAAAATCTATATAATTTATCTGCTGGAAATATGACCAGCATGTTATGTACTAGTCTGATGTGTCCCCCTCATGTGTAGTTGCCAGAATTGGATACAGTTATTACCTCCAGGGAAGACTCTGCTTCCTCTAGGGCCATCTGCAGTTCATCCTTCTCAACCTCCAGCTTCTTCTTTATCTTCTGTAGCTCATGTACACTTCTCCCTCCCTCACCCAACTGGTCAACCAGATCCTTAATCTCCTCTGAGGAAGAAAAATGGAGATTTCATGTGGTGGGTGTGTTCCAGGACTGGGAACTTTTAACAAGTGCCACCCGTACTGATCCTTTGAAAGAAAATGGCTTGAGATAGTTCCAGTCAAGTGATCAACAATTTGCAGCAAGAGAGATTTCAATTAGATAGTAGGAAAAACTTTCTCACTATAAGGATAGTTAAGCAGTGGAATAGGTTACCAAAGGAGGTTGTGGAATCTCCATCATTGGAGATTTTTAAGAACAGGCTAGACAAATATCTGTCAGGGATGGTCTAGGTGTACTTTGTCCTGTCTCAGCACCCGGGACTGGACTAGATGACCTCTCAAGGTTCCTTCCAGCCCTACATTTCTATGACTCTCCTTCCAATCAGTTGGGCTTTGCTTTCATTTCTAAATGTTACTCTGGGTTTCTGAATGAGCCCTGCTGGCAGCCTGTGGTCAGGGAGATGGAAAAGAGAAACCCATTAAGCCATGAGAAATACTCCACAATCTTTCTCCACTTCTTCCTCCCATCTCTCAAATGGCTGCTCTTCCTAAGTGAAAACAAGACTCCACGCTGTCTGGGCTCTGTGCCAGCCACTGTAGGCTGAAGCAAAGGATGGAGGGGGCGGGGAGCATCAGGACTATGCTACTGAGTCCATCATTATATATTTTCTGTGGGCCACACTGCCAGAGGGTCGTAGCTCCTCCCAAATATTCATGGAGTTATCCTCATAATACCCCTGTCAGGAAGGTCAGTGTCATTTGCCCCATTTTACAGACGGGGAATACTGAAGCAAAGAGAGCTTAAGTGACTGGGTCAAGATCACAGAAAACTCTGAGGTAGAGCTGGGAATGGAATCCAAGTCTCATGTATCCTAGTTGATTGTTTTAACCACTAGTTCATCATTCCCTGTTATCTTGTTCTCGTGATGATAATCCCCCCCCAAGGGATGCAGAGGGGTCATGGCCCCTACTTTAGACCAGTGGCCACCAAGAGGCAACTGACCTGCAGCACAATCTTCCTGTCTCCTGAGCCCCTCTTGTCCCCCCCCTCCACACTATACATTTACCTACGTTACTTTCACAATTTACTTTGTGTTTGTGCGTGGGGAGGTGTCAGTGGGTTGGTGAATTGCACCCCAAGAGCAGAATTTGGCCCATCATTTGGAATGTCATCAGAAATACATTCACAAAGAGAATGTATCAGCTGGGAGAAGCTACAGTCCATCATTCGGTGTAAATTGGGGGCTTTGGGAATGTGTGGGGGTTGTTTTTACATGGAAGCAGTGCTTACCCTGGAGGGTCTTGTTTTCCTTCTTAACAGATTCCAGATGCTCTAGGGCTTCCTCATAGACAGTCTTGAGCTTGAAGTTTTCAGTCATGTACATGCGGCAATCCTTTTGGGAATTGTCCAGCTCCACCTGCAGCTCTTCGCATTTCTGCTGCCACTCCGCCAGCATCTTATCAAAGGCCCTTTGCTTCTTGTCCAGGGCAGCACAAGCAGCATTGGCCTGGAAGCAGAAAGCCAAGCATTCACTGCCGACAAGTTTTTCTTTACACATCGCTTCTGTGTGTGTCCTGCCAGCTAGTCACGGTTAAATTGGCGGCAGCTCTGGTGACTGGCAGAGTTCCTCTTAGTCATTCTGAATGGATGGTTAAAATATTTGCTTGGCTTTCTTTCCCTGCTGTTAGGAATTTGGCAAGACCACCAAGTTGCTTTCAGCGTGATGGCCTCCCTCAATTCTGTGGTTATAGGGGAGCAAATGTTTCCCATTTCAGATATATCGCGTACAGATGTGCTGTTAAGAATTCGTGTGGTCGACTACTGTGGCTCTTTCGAAAGCATTTTGGCTTCAGTTGCAAACAAGATGCTATCCAAGGTAATTTTAGATTTTGTTAAACTGAATCACCATAAAAGGGAAAGGATAACAGTGTATTTTTCTTTCCTGGAGCTTTATGGCTTTTAATCATGAATACGCTTTGCATTCTTACTATCCAAAGATGAGCTTCATTAGAGGGAAATTATAGCAAAACACCCATTTGCCCCAGTGATGTAACCATGGGCAGCGCATATCGTAGGCTGTGCCTCCCCAAACAGCCCAGAGTGGCCCCGCCCAGAAGGCCCCCTCCTGCTTGGCCTTCCCTCTTGGCCCCAGCCCAGGCAGGCTGGCTGCTCCTCTTCAGGGAATAGGGTTGCCAATTTTGGTTAGATGTATTCTTGGAGATTTAATCACATGACATAATCTTTAATTAAAGATTAATCTTTAATTCCTGGAGACTCCAGGCCAATCCTGAAGGGTTGGCAAGTCTATGGGAAGTGGGCTGGGGCAAGGGTGGCCATGGCTGGGACTTGGGGTGGCTGGGGTCACCCAGCATTAGGGGGCCCCCAGGTGTTGGGGCTGCACCACCCAGTGCTGGTGGGGGGGAACTCCTGGGGCTAGGACTGCCCACCCTGTGCTGAGGGGGCAGGCTGGGGGGGCTGCGCACCACCCACCCAGCATGCTGGGGTGGAGGGGGGGCTTGGCGGCTGTGGAGGTGGCTCTGGGCTCCGTCAGGGGAAGGAGGGTGGGAGGAGGCTAGCCTTCCCGAACTGGCGAGTCACCCACCGTTCATGGATGTAACACAGTGAGGTAGGTTGTCTGCTCCTATGGCCTGATCCAAAGCCCATTGCAGTCATTGGATAAACTCCCTTTTAGTTTATTGGGCTTTGGAGCACCCCATAGTCCTGATTTAACTCGCATTTTTATTCCCATTTCCCACCATTGCACTATCATTGGTGCATCTAGACCAGCGGTAGCAAAGGTGGAGATGCTAGCGTAGACCGGCAGCACCGATCACTAGTGTTTCCACTGCCAGGTTGTCTAGACTGCAGGGCTAGATGACATGATGATTAAAACACCCGTGGCCAGTCCACACTAGCATTCCCACCGTTGCTGCAAACGGTGGTGGTGCAACGCTGGAAAAGGCGAAGGAAAATGGCATTGTCGAAAACCTGCTTCGGAGAGGGTTCCCAGCTAGGACGGGCTGTCTGGCCAGATGGACTCTTGCTTTTGCTGCTACTGGAAGCTGGTTAATTAGCCTGACTAAAAGGAACCTGCTGTATGCCTATATGGAATGTCTGTGACTATCCTCTGGGCCTTCACACAGTGGGATCCGTCTAGTGCCTTGCTACTGCTGGTAATGCAAGACGTTGTCTTTACTTTGGTAACCTTAGTAGAGACCATGGAAGTCCATGGAAATCGACAGAGGGACTTCAGTGGGCTTTAAATCAGGTCCTTGGGCTTCCTGGGATGTTTTGTTCAGGCATATGTTGGCAGGAATCCATCTTTGCCACATGTCCCTTACCTTTTCCAGGTCAAGAGTGAGGTCCTCCACTTCTATCTGAAGCCTCTGCTTGGTTTTCTCCATGCTGGCGGCCCGGGCTTGGGCAGCTTCCGCTGTCTCCTCTGCCACCTGGAGCCTAGCAGCCAGCTTTCTCCTGAGGGTGGAAGGTTTTAAAGCGTAAGCTAAAGAAAGAGGAGGGAGAGAGGCTTGCCCATCTGTCCCCTCCTCAGACACGTTCACTGTTTTCGCCTTCAGAGGGACCTACCAAGGTCAGGAGGCCTGCAGAAGCCTGACTGAGAATGGTGCGGTCTTAGCTCATGAATGGCATGCGCACTGCTTAGTTTAATGGTTTAGCAGCGTTAAATTTCAGTCCGGCGCATTTCACGGCACCTGCCCTTTGGCTGTGCAAATAAACGTTGGGCTGAGTCTGCGCAGAAGGGCTCTGCAAGAGCACGACTCTTCCGAGATGTTGCTGCTGACACAGCGAGAACACATCCAGAGTTGCTGGGGGGTCTATGCCAGAGAAGGGACCCAGCAGCATCCCTTAACCATGTGCAGCATGCTCATCTCTTCAGCTGCCGGGTCTGGAAGGAGTGGTCAGGGCCAAGTTCAGCCCTCTGCTCTCGGGTGGCTTGCTGGCACTGAGCTCTCCTCGGCCTGGCACTTAGGGATCTCCAGGAGTAGGACTGTAATTGTGCCCTCTCCCCCCTCGGCCAATGCCTGGTCCATCAAATCTAAAGTAAACCAGACCTATTCCATCTGAGTCAAGAGATGTAAAATAGGGCTTTCAGGCTAAGAGCTCTACTCACGGTGGCGTGGATCCTCACGGTGCTCTTTTCAGACAGACCACAGGCAAGGGGGCTCCGCTTTTAGCCTTTGCAGCTTCGGTAATCTCTTATCAGTTACCCGGGGCAGAGTGCCTTACTCCAGTTTGGTAGCCCCTTCCCCCGTGCATAGTGCTATTGACTCCAGTAGAACTGACTGAGGAGTAAAGTAGGTGCGAGTGGGGATATCTGAACCTGGCCCTTTCTTAAGACTGTGTCGTCTGTGTTTGATACCAGGCAGCAATGGGGATTTAGCTCTTAGCATCCCTTATTTATTATTACAGGCAACATTCCCTCTTTCTCCTCCTGACCGGGATGCTCTCGCTTCTTCTTTAGCTTTTTCAAGTTGAGCCCCACAAGCTCACAGCCCTAAACTCTGACTCTCCCCACAGCCAACCTGAATCCTGGCCCTGACTACCCCCATCCCAACTCCAGCCTCTTGAAAGCCAAATGCTCACTTGGTCTCTTCCAGCTCTTCAGTTCTTTGAATGGCATCTGTCTCGTATTTGGTCCTCCACGTCGTGACTTCGGTGTTGAGTTTGGAGACCAGGCGTTGCAGCTCAGCTTTGCCCTCTTGCTCTTCTTCCAGCTGCTCTTTCATCAGGTCCAGGTCATGTTTTGTGTTGGCCAGGCTCACGACAGCAGTGCTACGGGACTGGAGATACCAAAACCACCATGAGTTACTTGTCCTTTGGGAGCATAAAGTAAGGCCAAGACTATAACAGGGTTCAAAAAAGAACTAGATAAATTCCTGGAGCATAGGTCCATCAATGGCTATTAGCCAGGATGGACAGGGAGGCAACCCCATGCTCTGAGTGTCCCTAGCCTCTGTTTGCCTGAAGCTGGCAGTGGACAACAGGGGATGGATCATTTAATGATTGGTTTCAGAGTAACAGCCGTGTTAGTCTGTATTCGCAAAAAGAAAAGGAGGACTTGTGGCACCTTAGAGACTAACCAATTTATTTGAGCATGAGCTTTCGTGAGCTACAGCTCACTTCATCGGATGCATACCGTTTCCACTTTTCACTTTTCTTTTCACTTAATGATTGCCTCTGTTCATTCCCTCTGGGGCATCGGGCATTGGCGACTGTCAGCAGACAGGATACTGGGCTTGATGGACCATTGGTCTGACACACTATGGCTTTCTTATGTTAATGAAGGCACTGGAGTAACCTCCTGGCCTTTCGGTGCTCAGACAGAACAACTCAGTTCTGAGCCTGTTAGAAACATTTCAGGCCAGAAATACAAATACATGCATGGTCACGGGGCCAGTTTCTGCTCTCCGTACAGAGGTGTTTCTGCTTTGCCGTGAATGAGTTGCACACGCACTCACATAACTGAGAGCAGAATTTGGCCTTTCACCGTTCTCAATACTTTGGTGTGGTGTTTCACTTGATTTACCATGGAAAGCCCATTCTGTGCTCACTCCAAGCAGAGAGACAGTTTCTGCCGTGACCGAGGTGTACTGATACACCAATAGAACGATGCACCAAGTAAACGGATCCTGCCTGCGGAATACGCAGAGGGCCTCCAGGGCAGAGGCAAATATTGCCATAGTTTGCAGTCTTATTTGTTCCAACTGTAACTCAACTGGACTCAGCTGCAGTGAGGCCCAGTGGTTGGGGCATAGGACAGGGAGTCATGAGAACCATGTTCTATTCTCAGTTCTTCCACTGACTCAAGTAAGACCTCCGAGGGTTTGTCTACACTGTGATAAAACACCCACGGCATGGCTGGCCCAGATCAGCTGGCTCAAGCTGACGGGGCTTGGACTGCAGGGCTATAAGATTTCAGTACAGACGTTTGGGCATGGGCTGAAAGCCCAGGCTCTGAGACCCTCCCCCCTCGCAGGGACTCAGAGCCCAGCCTCCAGCCTGAGCCTGAATGTCTACGCTGTGATTTTAGAGCCCTGCAGCATGAGCCCTGTGACCCTGAGCCAGCTGACCCAGGTCCTGAGACTCAGTGTTGTTGGTTTTTTATCCCAGTTTAGATGTACCCTCGGTCTCATTTCCTTATCTGTAAAATGGTACCTACAACCGAGATCCACGGATAAAAAGTGCTGTTAATTGGTATTATTTGTTACCCCAGGGATGAATTGGACCAGGTTGATTTTCCATGGCTAGAGGTGAGTCATTAACACAATAAAAGGTTTGTTTCTCTGAAGAGAGCAGTGTATGGGATGGCAATTAGTGCAACTGTCCAGCCAGCAGCCCCCTCTTGGGCTATTATCCATACCTTCGACTCTTCATCCAGCTGCCTCTTCAAGTCATCCACCTGAGAGGTGAGGGTAGACTTTATGCGGGCAATCTGGGTAAGCCTGCTCTGAGATTCCTCATGCTCCCGGCTCAGCTCACTGTTTTCAGCTACAAATAAAGTGCAAAACAAGTGTGAGATGAAATAATTCTGCCCTGATGTATTGAAAGAGATGATGAGGCTGGACTGTCACGGCCTTGCCAGAAAGACTTGGCAGCGCGAGAGATGGCTAGAGGAGATTGGGACAGGGCTGCCAGAGCTGGATGGGAGGAAGGGGAAGAGGAGGTGCAGTGGGGCACAGTATGGCACAGACATGTCAAAGGAGAGCAGGGAGTTTACCTTGGAGTCTTGTCCTGATGGCGTTAATTTCAGCCTGGTTCTTCTCCATCTCAGCCAGCCTGGAATTGGCCTCAGCCAAGTTGTCTTCCAGCTTGCGGACATGGGCGTCAGCATTCAGCTGCAAATGAACGGTGAGGTCAGTCAGACAAAAGCAAAGTCTGACTTGAAGGGCCAAGTCCTGCTCCCCGGCACACCCAGTTTGTCCCATTAGTTATCATTATAATGGAATGACTAGCGTGGACCAGGCAAGTGGGATGTGGGCCTGGCGCTCCAAGGTGCTGAATGGCCTCTACTTCAGCTGACGTTGAAGGTGTTCAGCACATGTGCAGCCCCCCTGGCTTTCCTGCTGGATTTCAGAGACTCTGGCCATTTGCGCCTTACCTTGGATTTCTGGATGGTCTCTATGGTGGCGCTGAGGTCCTCGATCTCAGCCTTCATAACCTGCTTGTCTTTCTCCAGCTTGGACTTCACCCTCTGGAGGTTCTCTGCGTGCTCCGCCATCTCCGCCATGGAGTCTGCGTGTTTCTTGCGCAGAGTCGAGCCTGTGGCTTCGCTCTGCAAGGCCGCCTCCTCCAGCTCACGCCGCAGCTTCAGCAGCTCGGCCTCACGCTTGCGATTCTGATCAATCTGCAGAGGGACAGAGCACAAACCATCCACCAGGATCGGGAGAGCCACTGATTCTCAGCACGTTCCTCAGGGGGATGTTTTGTTTGAAAGGCTTTTTGATGCCTTTTGTCTTGCTTTAATTGTTTCACCAGCTCCATCCTGGTGTAACTTCATGAATGAGTTTACCGCTGGCTACCAGGACAGATCCCCCTGAAGGCAAAGCATCCAGGCTGAAGTTCAAACAGAAACGTGCTTTGGACTTCAGTCCAAATGTTTTCATTGTGGAATCAATGGAAACTCTGCCCAAGTCACCTGCCACCCTCTTCTCCATGCTAGTAAATGAGTTCCTCATCAGAGAATCTAAGGGTTTTCTACTGCTATGTATCACCATAGTTTCTGAATGGTGTCCATGTAAAGTCAATAGCAATAGCGAAGTTCAAGGCAGACTTCCTTGAGTTTCTGACGTGTGTCTCTGTTGGGGGTCAAACACTGCTTGGGGAAGGTTTTGGGGGAGTTGGGGGTTGGTAAAGGTTTGGTGATACAAGGGGGTGTAGAATCTGGCCTGCTCACTAGCTCAGTGCAGGTTCTGAAAATGCTCCTGGAGATATTCCCAACTCACTAATGTTTTGCTTTCTTCAAGAAAGGGGACCAAAGGGTCAGATGCCCTTCTCTGGTCAGTTCCTAACCTGAGCAGTTGTGGCACCTCCGGCCTCTTCCAATCTGTCGCTGAGATCCTCAAGATCACGGGAGAGGTCGCTGCGCTGCTTCTCCACCTGGTAGGAGGGAAGGAAAAAAATTCTTACTCGCTGACTAACCTCAATTCTCCCATGGCCTTTTTTCTGACTATTTCAGAAACCACGGTGAGAGTAAGGCACGGTTTGAGCTCAGGAGTGGGACCCAGGAATTCCTGAACTCTAATCATTGGTGCCTGCTGTGTCCCTGGGCAAGTCCCTCCATGCCTCAGTTTCCCCATCTGTGCAATGGGACTAATAATACTTCTCTGCCTCAGAGCTTGTTGGCGAACTAATAAGTTATCATTTGTAAAGTTCACGGAAATGGGAAAGTTACGTATTCGTGCTGTCTGTTCATATTAGCCTCAGATTGTATGTCGGGCACGCTTTTACAGAGTGAATTATCTACAGCCTTTCCTGCTATCACTAGATCTGATAAAATAGTTATTAGTCAACTCCCTACAATTTGCTTAGGGAATTGCACATATCGGGTTTGTTATACGAGATACATACGTAGTTACATATCTGTAAAGAGCAAGAGGGAAGATTTTGTTATTAAAGCCAGGATGGGATCCACCCTGTTCTGCCACAAACTGGTCAGCCCCTGAACTGCAAGGCTCCTGTTTGCAGTGAGTAGGTAGTTCACTCTTCATGGCCCATTCAGTCTACACAGATTTCAGACCAGAGGGCTGCTACATACAGGTAGGTCCTTGTGGTGTGAGCACCTGCCCACTGATAGCTGACAGAAAGCAAAGCAGAGTTCAAGACTGGTCTTCGCACTATTGCTAATTTTATCAGGGACTTGCAACCTAGTCTTTTATTAGCTCCCTTTTAGAGGCATTAGCCGTTTTCTGAGTTCTCTCTTTGGGTGGATATTTTTACCTTAGCTCTCATAGCCCGTTCAGCTTCCAGTTCCTCCTCCAGCTCCTCAATACGGGCCTGCAAGACACACACAAGCATATCAAGTGATTGGACAAGCAACGGTAAACTGTCCAGTGTTCCTATCTGAGTGGCTGAGGGAATAAGAAAGAACCTGCAGGAACACATCTGTAAATTCTAACTTCTGTATTCTCTACTCAGAACACCTGTCAACTTCTGTGGGAGTTTTCCCTCGGAAGGACCTGTGGAATTTGGCCCTAGCTAAACTGTAAAAGACCAGCATTCAAGACCTGTTGTCATCAGGCCTTTCTTCTCGTTCCTGAGGTGTGTGGATAGTGGGTCCTTGGAAAGATGACCAGTTTACGTGGGGAAACTTGTTAGTAGAGTTGGGCAGAAAATAGGCATTTTTTTCATGACAAATTTTGACTTTTCAGTGAAATATTGAAAACTGAACTATTCCAGCCAAAACCAGAAATAGTGCAAGGCATCGCAGTGCCTTGTGGGAATTGTAGTTTGGGTGCCTTATGGACTGGGGTCTCTGGCTGGGCTACATCTCCCATGATTCACAACTTTATCCCCTCTTGGTTAGGGGAAGGGAAACTTCACAGAAGTCCCTGTGCTTAGTTTCGATGCCAAATTTGTGACAAGCCATACTTGTGCAGAAGATACAAATAGACCAAGAGGTGCCTGCAGTAGATCACCTCCCTTCTTGCCATATCATTGTGACAGGACAGCTGTGATGAATTTTACGTTCAAAGTAGAGGCTGCAGTTTTCCAGCCATAAAAGGAAATAGGGTCTAGTGTAAGTAGCTGGAACAAAAGACGGGGTGGAGCTCAGAGCTGATTGAGCCGCTGACTCATTGTGAGGAGTAGGGCAAGGGAATCCACATCCTGGGGCTTCAGACAGGGCAGCTGGTGTGGGGGGGGGGAATCAAAATTTCCCTGAAAAAGAACACAAAGCTGCTGCCTCTGAGCTGCGCTTTGTATAATGTATTTACCTGGAAAAGGAAGAGGCTACCTGACTATTGTATGACTTACTGGAGGAGAAGAGTATTGAGGTCTTAAAGAACAATAGGGCCTTGTCTCCATTTTAACAGGATAGGTTTAAAAGAGCTGGATTGCTGTTTTGCACTGGATTTCTTAGAATAATTTATGTAGAAGAAAAGGAAGTTGACATTTGTACTTGTCATGTAAAGAATGGGGAATAGATCCCACCCCACCAGGGGATAGACGGTGATCTCATTTAAACTGGTTTGAACCTGGAGTAGCTTCACTGACTTCTGTGAAGTTACACCAGTTTACACTAAAGGGCCAGAGTGGAGAATCTGGCCCTAGCCACAAAGGTTTGGTGTTATTGGAGCTTTGGTTTGAGGAGTTTTTCAGTGGTGTCCTTGTCCTTTGTCATGAATGATATGGGTCCCTAATGGCCCATCCAGCTCCCTAGCATGCCAGTGGATTGACTTCTCATGTGAGTTTGGACAGTCCCTTTGATACTAGGAAAGGAAAACCAGAGAGTCTTGAAATAGGATGTAAAGGGCAAGAGAATAGTCAGAGCATTCCTCACCTGGTGTTCTTTCAGTTTCCTCTGCAGCGTGGAATTCAGAGACTGTTCATCTTCCACCTTGGAATTGACTGAATTGATTTCCATGTCTCGCCTGCAAGAAAAGGCACAAGAGACCCGTTCAGGTGGGAGGAGGTGTCACAGGGTGGATGGTCCTTTTTACAAGAGGACTGGGAAAGAACTCCACCAGGAACCCTTGACTCTAGGCTATGCAAAAGTGATTAGCTCTTTAGCATGATGAGCCTTAGTGCTTAAGCTCATTTCTCCTCAGTCATGTCCATTCCCTGCCCCCTTTTTACAATGTACTCTTGAGAGTAAAGGCATGGCCACCCAAGGGAGCGGATACATTCACTCAGTCTGGAGGAGCGATTTTATTGCTTAACCTCACTTGTGTCTGCACTTAGCTTCCCTTGAATGGGAACACGACAGCCTTGCACTTCCTGCTGAGCTCTCTGCTAGGACTGGCATTATCAAGCTTTGCACCTACTAATTAATGGCTGTATTCATTTGCTTAGCTACTTAGCTATTTAACTAACAATAGTGGTTTCGATAATATGTAATTGTGAATTTACATCCTTAAAGTTAATTTTGAAGGGGAGGAGTGCCAGAGAAATGCTGGCAGACCCATCACTACAGTAGTCAGTGGTGACACTATAATAATGATCTAATTAGCGATAATACTTTGCATTTCTAGAACAGCTGTTATCTAAGGATCACAGAGCCTTGTAGAAATAATGATCAGTTAAGACTCACAACACCCATCGAGGTAGGTATGGTTATACTCCATGTATAAGAGGGAAAACAGAGAGATTGACTTACCAAAGATCAGACAGTGAGTTGAAGAAAGATTCAAGAATAAGATCCAGGAGTCCTGACTCCTAGTCTTCTGCTCTAACCATTAGACAGCACTTTCTCTTTGCATTAGGTTAGTAATGGATTTCTAGGATCCCAAGAGGAACTCTGACTCGTGATTTTTCTAATGAAGTGGCTGTCAGGTATAATTAACGCCATCAGATCCATGGTGCTGCCCTGTTTTGACTCCGGAGTACCCGCCACACAATGCGATTCTGTATGGACTGACACTTACTTCTTAACCACCTCCTCCAAGTCCAGTTTGGCTCGTTCCATCTCATTGAGGTTTTCAATGGTCATTTTCAGGTCGCCCTCAGCCTTCCGTCGGGCCTTCTCCACCTCGGCACGGATCTTCTTTTCCTGTTCCCAGTTGTCCTCCAGCTAACCAGAGATAAAAGGGGAGAGGAGAATCAATGGCCACAAGAATTTGAAAAAGCTGGCGGGGTAGAGACAAGCACTCTGCAATGATAACACCCGGGCAGTAGATGTTCATCAGAGATGCCCAACATGTCGATCTTTAAAAACAAGCCCCCTCCACAGTGATGAATGAAATGACAATCTCAGACCAACTAGTCCTCACCTCGTGTAGCTGAGTGGTAAGTTTGCTGTTGTTCTTGGTCAGATGGTTCACTTTGTCCTCCTCAGCTTGCAGGTCATCTAGAGTTTTCTAGAAAGGGAGAGACAGAGAAAAGGGCCATCACTGGTGCGCTGTGTTGGCTGGAAGACTAGCTACCCCCTGTCCTGACAATAAGAAAAACCCCATCTCTTGGCTTCAGAGAAGCAGCTGTGTTAGTTTGTATCCGCAAAAAGAAAAGAAGGACTTGTGGCACCTTAGAGACAAACAAATTTATTTATTTATCTCTTGGCCCATCCAAAACCCCAGTTACTCTCATGGAAGTCTCCTCAGGATAACAGGTTTATTAATGATTCATATAATTCCCTAGTGTCTTACTAAAGGTAGTAGATGGTACTAATAATCCTGGGATACAGCGGCAGTCCTCCTTATTCAGGCCAAACACCCACTGACATTGATGGGAGCTTTGCGTAAGTTGTCAGCAAGTCCTGCAGGATCTGGTCCAATGACAACATGTATCGTTACAAAAGAACTGCCCTCGGTTGCTCTTGGCTAATCCACACACCATCTTTTGCACCCAGGAAAAGGCAGTCTCTTCCTCACTCAGCAAAGATGTGAGAATAGACAAGGGTAAGTGAGCTCATTACGTGTGGAAAAGAGCCTGCAGAACATTTCCTAATTCAGTACTATTACTAGCATGCTAGCCTATTATCGTGGCTTCTTGTATGCTACGCTGTGGTAATGGGAGTGCCTGGACCACGTCAGTCTGCGGAGCTGAATGCAGCTGGGGACGGGTTTTGACTGACTGCAGGCTTGGCACTCTGTGTAAGAAAGAACCCGGTCCCTGGTCGGGGGAGCTAACAAACGACGTGTTCAAACAGCAGGAGGTGTATTTTGTATTTGTTCATACAAAATCCAGCAGTTCACAATAGATCTCTCAGCCAAATAGTGCAAAGGAGCATGATTTTACTCTTCTGCAATGTATAATGCATAGGAGACACACAAATCCCCAGCATGACTGAGACCTGGGATCCTTTCCCACTTGTGCAGCAATTTAGTTTCTCGATAGCCTGAGTAGGACACCATTTCTCCTTTCCCAGAGCGCAGCCCTAAGGACGCGATTGGGGTGCAATAAAGAAAATGGAGCAGATTTTTCTACCTGGTGCAGCTCCTCCAACGCCCTCTTCTCCTTCTGGAGTTTAGCGATTGTGTCATCCCGGATAGAGAGATCCGAAGTCAGGGTTCGCACTCGGTGATCTAGCGCCTAGAGATAGGGAAGATAACATAGTCAAGATCACGACCAGCCATGTCAACTTTTAGTGCCCCCCAAATCAACTAATTTGTAGTTCTTTAGCTCCGGGAAGACCAGAACCTGGACCTCTGTTGTTGATCTCTCACACATGGTAGGTTTATGAGAGTTGAAGATAAAGGACTCTGTCCTGCTTTCTATCTAGCTAACACTGATTTCAGGGGAAGCAGCAGGATGCCACAAGCATTTGCTGACTGTGACCCAGGGACCATATCACACTGACACAAAAAGGCTATAGCATCATGGATTTAAACCTTCTGTGACAGTTCCAAATAAGAAACAGTTGATGGGGAACAGAGGGAGTATCCCCCAAACTTAGACAAAAGGGCAAAGGCAACTGGGAGGGATTCATGGGGGCATATTTTATAAGCAAAGACCCAGTAACTTTGCAGTGAGAGGAAGGTGGTGATTAACACAGGATGTGGAAGGGCTCTGAAGGCCTCTGTAGAGAGAGATTTGTGGGAGTTACAGGGAAATTACTCCTCCTAATACAGGACAATAAGGAGAGTTGTAGATTCAGGTTCATCCCAGCTCAAGATAGAAGGAATAGCAGATTTTTAGAGACTATGGAAGAGGGAATGTTGAATACTGGAGAGGGAACAGCTGACAGGTTACGAGCTAGCTTCTCAAAGGGCATTCAGATGGCATGAGCTTTGCTGGTTGGTGCCCTGCTCTTGACAGTGGTTATTTCCCTAAAGGGCAAGGAAGAGAGAGCTTAAAACAACGATGATGCTTCATACCTGCTTCTCTTTCTCAGTCTTGGCCAACGTGGTTTCCAACCCCTCTAGGTCGCGCTTCAGGTCATTGAGCTCTCCTTCCAGCTTGCGCTTGTGGGCACTCAGGGAAGAGGCTGTGCCCTCCTCTTCTTCCAGACGCTCCTTCATCTCTGAGATCTGGCTCTCCATGTCAATTTTAGATTTCATCAGCTGGGTCAGCCGCTCTTCAGCATCTATCAAGTTCTCTTGTTCCTAATGGCGGGAGGGAAACACAACCTTTATCATTTTAGAGGCTACTGTATCTCTGGTCTCTTGTGGCACTAAACATCCATATACAGTGGGTCAGGGCTGCTCCACTTAAGCACCAGTGACTATGCCAGGATGTTAAAGGTGTATTGACTCTAGCTGGAGTTGTGGTTGCACAGCATCTCTGAAAATCAGGCCTTCGGTGTTTCAAGTTACGTAAGAACGGCCATACTAGGTCAGACCAAAGGTCCATCTAGCCCAGTATCCTGTCTTCCGACAGTGGCCGATGCCAGGTGCTTCAGAGGGAATGAACAGAACAGCGAATCATCAAGTGATCCATCCCCTGTCACTCATTCCCAGCTTCTGGCAAACAGCGGCTAGGGACACCATCCCTGCCCATCCTGGCTAATAGCTATTGATGGACCTATCCTTCATGAATTTATCTAGTTCTTTTTTGAACTCTGTTATAGTCTTGGCCTCCACAACATCCTCTGGCAAGGAGTTCCACAGGCTGACTGTGCAACACCCAGAAATGGAAAAACCCAAATTAGAGGGTGCTTTTGAAAATTTTTCCACAAGCTATTTGATTAAGGTCACACAGAATCAATCAGTGGCTGAGGCAGGAAGAGAACCCAGGATTCCTGACTCCCATTGCCTTGCTCTAACCACTAGGCCATTCTGCCTCCTGCTGATTTTTGGAAGAGTTGGTTTTTTCTTTGACCTGCTGTGGTTCTCTAGGACTCTCACTTTCCATCTCCCACAGCTCTCTACTTGTTCCAGATTCTTAAAAACAAGCCCTTTTATGAATCATTTGGAGAAGCTATAGCCAGTGCCCTCTTACAGGCCCAAGGAAGAGACATAACCGGTAACCATCCTTTTTCTGATAACTCACAGCCTGCAGCTGGATGGTAAGATCGTTCTTCTCTTGGCTGAGGGTGGCCATCTTTTCCTCCAGCTGTTTGACACGATCAATTAGCTCCTGAGTCTTTGACATGGCATTCCTCAGCTCCTCTTCCTTCACCTTCATCTCCTCCTCCTGTCGGGCCACATTCAGCAGAGGCTTCACCTGTAAGCATGCAGTTCAGCCAGTGAGGTTCACAAATGGGTCTTCTCTGTAGCAACTTCCCCCAGAATGCTCCTGAGCCAATCTCTTTATTGCCATATTGAAGTATTGCCTGGGCCTGGTGTCTTCTAAAATGACTGATTTGGTGCGGAGTGCTTCATCACTACAGTATGTGTTAGATGACTTCCAGGAAAGGCATCATCATAAACTACTTACCCGAACAATTCTGGGCCCCAGCAGAGAAATCAGGACAGTTTGCCAGATTCTGAGCTCCACTGAAATCACTAGAGCTACTGCAAAAAGAACAGGAGTACTTGTGGCACCTTAGAGACTAACAAATTTATTAGAGCATAAGCTTTCGTGAGCTCTAATAAATTTGTTAGTCTCTAAGGTGCCACAAGTCCTCCTTTTCTTTTTACGGTTACAGACTAACACAGCTGCTACTCTGAAACCTGTCATTATGCAAGAGCTACTGCAGGTTCACACCAGTGTAACTGAGATCAAAATCTGACAATGTCTTTTGGAGGCTTTTTGGCCCAGGTCCTCAGAGATATTTATTTAAATGGGAGAGTAAGATGCCTAAGTACCTTTGAGGCTCTGGGTCTTTGCTCCTGAGGTGCTGAACTTCCGGTAAATTGAGGACATTGGGCCCATATTTTTAACGTTTTGGCCTGCACACATGCAAAAGCCCCATATTTACATTTGCGCACACACAAAATGGGGGTTGAATAATGAATATTTAAGGTGTGCAACATCAATTTTGCACGTGCGGATGTGGGAGGCTGTGCTCCCAAAGGGTACACAGGTAAATTGATCAGATGCTGTTTAGGTTCCCCGGTGTTAAATTTGGCCTTAAATTGGTGTATGGGTCCTTCAGCATCTATTAAGCAAGAATATCTTGGCCAATGCTCCTTTCCATCCCCTGCCACCAAAAAAAATTTAATCTTAATGGGCCTATGAGATGAGAGAAGAAGCCACTGCTGTGGAAACGGGCTCATCCGCCCTATTTAGGCCACGCCTTTCTGAGCTGGGGGGCAAATAGACCAAGAAACTTTGTTCTAGGTTTTAGGATTTAATTAATAGCCTGAGTCCATCTCCAGGGTTCAGAACTACAACACCTAGCTGCTTAAGGCAGAGTTGAACTTCATTTGTTGGAGGAGGGAGATCCAGGGCTTGAATTTCCTAAAGAACGTAATTCCCATTTCATGGAGGTGGCAAATTCAGATTTCAAAGTGTCCTCCATTTCCAGACTGCTCTGACATTGACTTGGAGGGAAATCATTCATGCCCCTTGCCCTGTTAATAATTAGCAAGAAAGTGACTGGCACCCAAAGTGTATTTACTTGTTGCTGAATAACTGGGCAAGGCAATTCTTTTTTTTCTACCCCTTATCTTCAAAATCCAAGCGCCCCACCCATTGCCAGTGCTTGCAGCTGCTTTTATTTCCTTCTGTGTAATCTGGGTACAGTTTGGGGGGGGGGGGTTGTTTGTGGGAAGCACGGGTCTCACCTTGTTATACAATTTCCACCAGCCCCAGAAGCGCAGCTGCAGGAATTTGCGAACATTCCTCTGAATCGCCATCAGGCCTAGCCTGTAATGAAACCCAACAGCGTTGTGTGGCTTATAAACAGTCACCAGTTTCCTGGCAATGTGACTAGGTAGTTGAGACATCAAGACATTGTCCTGGCATGCAGCAAGTTTCTTTATCAGCTCATTTGAGAGATGTCGTTTTCAGTTCATTCTTAAATGCTGAACTCACTTTTCTCCATTGGCTAGGGGGGATTTCTCTTAATTTAATACTGTTGTTTCCTAAAGCAGATATTATTTTCAAAGGTTCGTTGTGCAGCGTGTGTATTGTTCTGGGTGGGTATCCCTGTGGCAGTGTGATAGAACCCCGCCAGAAGGCTGGAGCCATTATGCAGAGGCTATGTAATGCTGGGGCATTCGCTGAGTGGGATAGGAATGGATGGAGCAGTGTTCTCCCAGTCCCAGATGCAAGAAAGGTCAGTGGCAGTGTGCTGAGGTAGGAAAAGGGTGGCAGGGTTGTACTGGGATAGAAGGAATGCTGCCACTGAAGTAGAACATGGGTGTTTCATGCAGGGGAAGACACGAATATGGTGCATCGGCTGGAAACGATTCTAACTGGCAATATCTTCCTCCCTTCCACCCGCTCCATCTTGCAGCCATAAACACCTCCTAGCGGCAGCAGAAACAATACAGTTCTACTGCCCAGAGTGGGACCAATATGTTAAGGCCCCACCCTGATCTACCTCAACTGGGTACCATGAAGCTGTGTTCCAAAGGGTTCACTGCTCCACAGTCAGGTTCCTGAACAGAGGCAGGGCTTGTGGATCCATCACTACATAGATCCATCAACTAGTAGAATAGATGCACAGGAGGTAGTGGAACTATTGTAGCCCTGTGGCCTGAAGGGGAGGATTTTTTAGCCCCTTGATTCCCATATAGATCCACAGTGCACAACCCCGTTACTTTGGTTGTGTGCCAGGACCAAGGGTTGACATCCAAGATTCATCTCATGGTGCCTAGTAGAGAATGAAGTATGTTAGCAATTGGTTTCTAGCGCTCTCTCGGATGCATGAAGTGGTGTCTCATATTTCAAAGGGATACCTTCTTTCCAGCATCTTTTTGAACTCAATCCTCATCAGGAAGCCACGAACACGGCTCTGCAGCATGGACATGATCTTTGCCAGACGGTCATCGCGCAAGTCTTCCAGTTTGGCCAGGACTCCGGCACGGAAGAACACCTTGAAGAGCAAGAGAAGACTGTTAGAACTTGGCTTCCAGGTCATGCACCAGAACTTTGAACCTGTGAACTTCTTCCCCCATCAATAGGCTTATTCATGTGTCTGGGCTTAGTCAGGGCTGTTAGTCCCCTTTTAGTTTCCGTCGTGGGTTTCTGCCTTTGTTGACCTGTCTGACTTTCCACCTACATTTACTATCACTGTAGGTCACTGGTCCCCAAACTGTGGGACACGCCCGACTGCGGCCCTTCTCCCAGCTGAGGCCCCAGCTGCAGCATTGGCCCCATTCCTGACCGCGGCCCCACTCACGGCCCTGGCTCCCAACCATGGCTCCTGGGGGGCCGGGCCAGGAAGGTGCGGACCATAAAGTTTGGGGACCAGTGCTGTAAGTCTACAGAATTATATATGAATAGAATATTGAGACTGGGATATTTATAAGCAAGGGCCTGAGAGTCAAGACTCCTGGGTTCTATTTCTGGCTCTAGCACTGACTTGCTGTTCGTCTTCAGTGAGGTCACTTACCCTCTCTCTGCCTGTCTTCCTTTAGCAGTAAAATGGGGATAACGACGACACTGGACGATTTAATTAACGGACATATAATAAAGCACTTGGAAATCGAAGGATGAAATATGCTAGAGGAGTGGTGTGGGAGTATTATACAAGTTAGAAAATTCCATTGTAAGTTCCTGGAAAAAGCTGAACTTTTTCCGCCTCTGCATGTGTATCACAATAGTCTATTTCATTACGTGATCACACAAAACATACATGCAGAAATATTAATTTCTGAAATGCTCCACTAAGATTATAGGGGCAAAAAACAAGGTCTTGACTCTTTTTTTTTTTTAATTCCGTCTGAAGTTAGGCAAAATTCTTCGTGGAATTTTTACTTGGCTAAGGCCTGGTCTACATTACAGAGTTAGGTTACGCCCTGCATGGTGTAATTAAGACAACAGAAACCCTGGTGTAGACACTTCTAGGTCAGCAAAAGAATTCTAGCTACCGCCTCTCGGGGAGGTGGATTTACTACAGTGACGGAAGAACCCCTTCTGGCAGGGTCTGTAGCAGTGCCCCTGTAGTGTTTCTAGTGTAGACATACACTAAGGAGTGAGTAAAAAGTGAAGGGACCTGAGAGTTTAGCCCATCTTTAAAAGCGTGCCTCCTTTGCATTATCTTGCTCTGTATTTGAGAACGAGCATGTCACATTGCTCTGGGCCGTGAGTTCACATACTGGAAGGCAATGGAGGGCAGAGCGAAGATTGCAGTAGGAACTTTTAACTCCGAGGCCTGGTCGACACACACAAGTCCCAGTGCTTGAATTAAAATTTGTTTTGAAATCAGCATAAACTGGTGCCATTCCCTGTGTGGACACACTTCAATTGAATTAATTTAGCTTAATAAGATAGGAAAAAACAGTACCTTGGTGTGCCCAATTTTGAACTCATTTTCCCCCAACTCAGTAGAGGCAAGCAGCAATTCTGATGCTTTCTTGTTGTCCACAAATCCCTGAGGGATTGCATTGGGGTTCAAGACTTGATATCTGAAATGAGAAAGACATGTAGTGACGTAAGGGCCACTGTTAGGAGAAGAGCTAGGCAGGGCTGTCCTTAGGATTTATGGGGCCCTACGCAGCATCATTAAACTGGTGCCCCTATGGCCGACCTGCTCTTAGCAACGCAAACATAAGCGGACAGTATTGGAAAACTTGCCCCATGCACTTTATTAAAACCAGTTTAAACAAATGAAGCACACTATAATGCTGATGGACTAGACTTGCACTAAAGAAGTAACGCTATGGAAAAAATTCTGATTTATTGACAGAATGATGCGGAGAGTCACAGGTCCCCGCAGAGACCTGCCCCCCGTACCCTTTCCCTCATGCAGAATGTGCCACGCCAGTGCATTAGGCTCTGTGAATACGGCCCCTGCCTAGTAAGGAGCCTGCAGCACGCCCTGGGTGTGCAGGGGCCGACCTGCTCTTGCCTGCTGTCCTGGACATAGGCACGGACTCCGTGGGTGGGTGCTCTGGAGCTGGAACATGGGGAAAATTTAGTGGGTGCAGAGCACCCACCAGCATCAAGCTCCCCCCCTCTGTCCCCCTCCCCCCTCGCCTCTCGCGCTGGTGGCCCTGCGCTTACCAACTCCTCCCCCTCTCTCCCAGTGCTTCTGGAGCACCGCAAACAGCTGATTCGCAGTGTTCAAGCTCTGGGAGGGAGGGGGAGGAGCGGGGACGAGGCGCGCTCAGGGGAGGAGGCAGGGAAGAGGTGAGGCGGGGTGGGAGAGGTGGGGCAGGGGCTTGGGGGAAGGGGTGGAGTGGGGGCAGGGTCTGGAGTGGGGGAGGGGGTTGAGCGCCCCCCAGCAAGATGAGAAGTTAGCGCCTATGGTCCCGGTGGTGCCCCAAATTTTTGGGTGCCCTACGCAGCCGTGTATGCTGCATACGCCTAAGGATGGCCTTGGAGCTAGGCAAGGGTTAATGTCTACTTCATCACAGTCTCTTCTAGCAAAGGTCTCAAAAGGGCTGGGGTGCCAGCTGTGAGGTGTTTATAACCATCTCTGTTTCTCTTCTTTACTTAATAAGAGTTCCTGAAGGAGAGGATGTAGGAGGGTTAGCAGTGGAGTTACTCCATCTCTCGATTGTCCAAGGAGGATCCCATATTGGGTGTTGTTTGTGTCCATCCTCCCAAATGGGCCGAAAAATATAAACATTCACCTCTGCTTGAATTCAGGGTACTGCAGTCTGTTAGGAAAGCCCTTCCTGCAAATACGGATGCCTTCCAGCACTCCATTACAGGCCAACTGGTGCAAGATCAAGTGGGCATCAGCCACCCCTACGAAAACCAGAGAACAGGTCAGCACTTCACTTGACTGAGCCAGAGCCAGGGGAACAAAACGACTGGAGTTTCTCACGCCGTTCGCCCTCGGTGACACAAAGATGTAAAAGGAGAGGTTAGTAATGGACAGAATTCACATACTGTGGGTAGAACTGAAATGGAGGAGAAAGGACTGTATTAAGGGCGCCCTTCACTTTGCTGTGTTGGGTACAAGAGAAGCTGAAATGTTCTACACCAGAGGGCCTGTTTGTGTATGTTTTCACTTCAGCCCTGCTCCATCAGTCTTCTTGCAATTACTGTGTGGCTGAGATTCCACTGACCCCTGGAAATCCAGGAGGTGAAGTATCTGGTACATTTATCAGCCCAACAGTGTATTCAGGAGTAGACAAGGAGTTAAAGGGAGATATCAGGGATAACCACCTTTAACAGAAGTCCATGTGCTACCCTGTGCTTTCTGTTACTGTCCTTGCCAGTTTACTGCATGTCAAGGCAGTTTGGTATTTCCCTGTTCATTGGACAGCCACAGAGGAATGAACTGTTCAATAGCTAACTGCTCATTAGCCATCTTGTCTTTAAACCTCTCTATTGGAGTCTTGTCCCACACTAACATTGCCTTTAAGGGACACAGAGGTGTTCTATGAAGCGATACCCCATGTTCTTCCAGGACTGGATTAAGATCTGCTGTTCAGCCAGCCAAAGCTAGGGCAGAAGGCATTGTGTTTCTTTGCCCGAGTGTGGTTCAAAGGCTCTGCAGATGCTTACCAGACTGCTTGAACTCATTTGGAATGATGCAGCGTACAAAATGGGGCGATGTGCTATGCAGAGTGGTCATCAGCTTATTCAGCTGCTCCTGAAGCCGGAGGAAGAGAAATAAAGTGAGCGAGGCAAGCAGAAGAGAGAGAACCTCATGCTCAGTAAATTAATTCACACTCCTTAGTTGTGAAGATAACACTAGGGTGCAGGTGCAGGCTGGATGCTGCACACCAGGTGAAGAGCGTTGCATGGATGAACGTTTGAGGACACCATGGGTGATCAAGAGGGTCTGAATCCTGGATTTTCAGTTCTAAAAGGCAGCTGATGTGATCTTAATGTTCTTCTTATTCCACTATTCATAAACGATCTCATTGTTTTCTTGCACTCCCAACCTCTCTTTGCCATGTCTACCTGTTGAATCTTTTCTAAAACTTAGATTCATAGATTAGACGAATGGATTCCCAGGCCAGAAGAAACTATTGTGATCAACTAGTCTGACCTCCTGTATAACACAGGCCAGAGAACTTCCCCAAAATAATTCCTAGAGCATAGCTATAATTCCTAGATCATATCCTCGATTGTATGCTCCTTTGGGCAGGGCCGCTCTCTGTTATATGTGTGTATAGTGTCTGGCCCAATGGGGGCCTGGGTCACTACCAAAATACAAATAATAAAGTACCCTATATTGCAATTGATGGGTGGCGAATGCCCACTTACCCTATAGAAGTTGGAGACAGTCATGAAAGAAGAGCCTCTCTTCTGCTTCTTGGCACCACCAGCTGAACAATATTAAAATGCATAACATATAAGTGATATACTATAGCACACAAAACACATATATCTCCTCAGGAGCCTGTAGTTCACAGTACAGATCTCGCTGGAGAAGACACCCCTTAAATAAAAAACAAGCATCCATCAAACCTGCCCGCTATTCTGGTTTAGGGATTTTGTATTCATTTACTATTGTAAGGGAATCCTGGAATCTGAAGTGGGCTCAGTGCTTGGAAAAGAAGGGAACGAAAAACTGAGTTTACAATATTTTGTTTGAAAGTACATGTATTGGTAAATCATGGGGCCAAATTCTCCCTCGGTTACAGGGGTGCATATGCATTGCTTTGCACTGTAACTGGATGGAGCGGGACCAGTGTAACTGAGAGGAGAATTTGACCCAATCTGTTAATAATTTGAGATCTTAAAAGCCTTTTCATAGTTCTCCCATTCATCTTTTGAACTGGGGCGCCCCAGGCCGGACTGGCAACAATCCGATGAGGCAGCAAGTTTTCTGGTTGATAGAAACCTGACAGCTGTCTGGTCAACAGAAGGCCATTTACTGCCTGGAGGGAATTCCATAGTTTGTCATTAACTCCGCACTGCATCCTCCCTTCATTCAGACACAAGTGTGTGCCAGTAGCACTGTTCTAGAGAGGCTTCATTCCAACAAGGTGAGCTATCTCGGCCAACGCTAAGGGGGCGTTGTTTTCAAGGACTGAGCTAGCCCATCTGTCAGCATGGAAGAGGTTGTATCGCAGAGGAAGTCGGTGACCTGGCTGCAGAGGGTGCTATAACCAGTGGCCTAATCCTTGCCACAGAGAATTGCAGGGAAAACATTAAAGGGCTAGACATGGTCCCATTTGCGCCCAACCACATTGCTGTGCTGTGTGATGTTTACCGTACCTGCAGCCTCCTCCTCTTTAAAGAGATTACCCAGCATTACCATGCTGGATTTCTGGAACAAGCCCACCACTGTTTCATTCAGGGGGTCCTTGTTTTTCTCCAGCCACCCAGTAATATTGTACGCCACCTGGAGAAGGCCGAGAAAAGTGAACACTCCAGATTCTGAAAGAGAACGTTGCTGCAACACAGTACAAATAAGAAGATGCTTCTTCTCCATTGACCACTAGCCCTGAAGACCCCTGAAGAGGGAGGGGGAGAAATCCACTGCATGAAGCGGGAAAGTGACTGAGTTATTGCTCAAAAAGAAAAGGAGTACTTGTGGCACCTTAGAGACTAAGCCACAAGTACTCCTTTTCTTTTTGCGCATACAGACTAACACGGCTGTTACTCTGAAATGAGTTATTGCTGACTCACGATCAGCCTTAACTTACTCACTGAAGTCTTGTGGGTTTAGCAGGGATTCTTGCCATGGAAAGCAGATGTTCCCCTGACGGAGGAGCTTTGGCAGGCTTTGAGGAGGGGGGCCTGTTGCAGGCAGAGGTTAGACATTTCCCTAATATACATTCACCTGGAGCCACTGACAGAGGGGACAATATGGCCCATCCACTGGTGTCATCTGAACTTAGCGTGGCGTAGTCTAACACAAATGTCAATGGCAAATGCCCATGTGTGACCCGGGAATGGCAATAGCTGCTAAATGTAAATAAGATACAGAAAGCTCTTGTGATTCATGCTGTGATCATGTTTTGTCAGAATGTCTGTGCGGTCGCGTGCATGAATAACGGGCAGAGTTTGGTTAGATGCATAAAGACTGTTCCTGCAGCTAGGCGTTGGCACAGTCTCCATGAAAGACTAGACAAGCGGCAGCGAACCTCAGGACTCCGGCTCTTCTGGCAGCATTTGAGAAACAAGCAAAAATTAATTTAACCCCTTGGCTGATTTGCGATCCTAGTAACTGTCCTGTGAGCCTTTGTGCTCCCGGAAACAAAGTCCTGGTACTGAGGGGAGGAGATGGTTTGCAGAATTTTTTTAAGGATTTAATTTTTGATCAGAGCTGAGCCTTGTGTGTTGAAGTGTCATAGAAATCATATCACCTGAGATGAAGTGGGTATTCACCCACTAAAGCTTATGCTCCAATATGTCTGTTAGTCTGTAAGGTGCCAGAGGACTCTTTGCCGCTTTTACAGATCCAGACTAACACGGCTACCCCTCTGATAATAAAAATCATAAAAATGCGGGGCTGGAAGGGATGGAGAGCTCACCTACTCAATCCCACCCACGCTGAAGTAGGACCAAGTATACATAGACCATGCCTGACAGATGCAATTGACTTGCTACTCATAATCCACTAAAGTGAGCTACTGTCGAGTCATTGATCATACATTTGCCCAGCTGAAGTTTTAGATTGTGATTTATCTGTTGTTGTTGTTATAAAGCATTTTGAGATGCATTTCAATGAGACACTGTAGGACTAAATTCCCTGCTGGGGTAAGTTGGTGCTGCTTTATTGAAGTCAGCAGAGCTCCACCAGTTTATCCCAGCAGGGAATTTGGCCCATAAAGGCACATTGTGCTGTGATATGTCAAATGCCTTGAAAGCATGACATGATTGGTGCCTTACCCAGTGCTATGTGGATGCTGAAACATGGGCTTGGAAACACCGAGCACTCAGGCATGGGTCTAACAGGCCTGAGTTTGCAGTGCAGTCCTGGTTCCATTTCCACTGAAAGTCAGTGGGAGTTTCATCGTTAACTTCAGTGAGTGCAGGGTCAGGCCCATGCAGGTAGCCGGATCTACATGGATGATTTGCCAACAAAAATAACATTGTTCGGGACGTACCGTGCCAGCATAGTGCACAAGCTCAAAGTGGGCTTCAGGCCCTTTGCCCCTGCCTCCCTTGGGTTTCAGGAAGTTGGATGATTTGCCTAGGTGGTTGTCATAGAGGGCAGCCTTGAAAGTAGCATCCGTGGCCTTCGGGAACACACACTGCTCTTCCAGGATAGAGAAGATGCCCATGGGCTGGGGGAAGAAAGAGGATCACAAGGTAGAAGCAGATGAGAGAAGCCCATTACTGCCATCTCAGTGATGAGCAGGGGCAGCTTCACCTCTGATTTGAGTTTGCCACTTACAGCTAGATTATTATCTAGTCATGTAATTATGTGCAGCTGAGTAGACTCGTGATCATCTAGTCTGACTTCCTGCACATCGCAGGCCACAAAACCTCACCCACTCCTGAAATAGACCCCTAACCTCTGGCGGAGTTACTAAAGTCCTCAAATCATGAAGAGGTAGTCAGTAAGCAGACCGCGGCCCAAATCCAGACTGCCAGACACTTTTGAACGGACCCCAAAATCTTTTTTTTTATGTACTTATTATTATCATGATTGTTATTTTATTTATTATTATTATTTTCTCCGGTGTCTGGATCTTGACTATACCTTGACCAAGAAATTTGGACCTTGACAAAAAGTAATTGACTACCCCTGATTTAAAGACTTCAAGTTACTGAGAGTCCACCATTTACTCTAGTCAAACCACCAAGAGACCCATGCCCCACGTTGCAGAGGAAGGCGAAAAAAGCCCAGAGTCTCTGCCAATCTGACCGTGGGGAAAATTCCTTCCTTACCCCAAGTATCGTGATCAGTTAGACCCTGAGCATGTTGGTGAAACCCACCAGCCAGACCCCTGGAAAGAATTCACTGTAGTAGCTCAGATCCCTCCCCATCGAGTGTCCCATCTCTGGCCATTGGCGATATTTGCCGCTAGCAGTCACTGACGGGCCACATGCCACTGTGGGCAGTCTCATCATACCGTCCCCTGCATAAACTTAGCAAGCTCAGTCGTGGAAGGCAGCTCCCCTGGGGAGGCTGTTTCAGAACTTCACTCTTCCTATGGTTAGAAACCTTTATTTACTTTCAAGCCTAAACTTGTTGATGGCCAGTTTATATCCATTTGTTCTTTTGCCAACATTGGCTCTTAACTGAAATAACTCTTCTCCCTCCCTGGTGCTTATCCCTCTGGTGTATTTATAGAGACCAGCCATAGCTCCCCTCAGCCTTTGTTTGGTTAGGCTAAACAAGCCGAGCTCTGTATGTCTCCTCTTGGAGGTAAGTTCTCCATTCCTCTAACCATCCTAGTAGCCCTTCTCTGCATCTGTTCTAGCTCATTCTCTCCACGCGCCTCTCCTTCAGGGCAGGGACAGTTACCTTTTCCAGGAGATCAATGCAAGCCTGTAGATCCATGCCAAAGTCAATGAACTCCCACACAATGCCCTCTCTCTTGTACTCCTCCTGCTCCAGCACAAACATGTGGTGGTTGAAGAACTGCTGCAGCTTCTCGTTGGTGAAGTTGATGCACAGCTGCTCAAAGCTGTTGAACTGCAGAGAGATGGGGGGAAGCAATGCATGAACTAATCAGCCTTTGAAATGTAGCCCCAGAGGCTGCAAATACAACACAGCTGCTGGGCAAGAAGCAATGTATCCACTCCCGGGGACACGTTCTGATCTCCGTTATTCCAGAGCAAGTCTAGAGCAAACCTACTGACTTCAGAGATATTTCAGATTCCCTCAGTGGTGGAAATGAGATCAGAATTCGGCCTTAGGTAACCGAAAGGGGAACAACATGCACCTTTCTTTCCCTGATGCAAAGCCGCCTGATTGCTGGGTTCCTGCAACTGAGGGATCCACTGTGGTCATTTGCTCATTTTTTAACCCCCACATGCTCTCTGATTGTTTTCTGCCAAGATATGGACCTCGGTTTGGTGTCCTTGATTTAGTGACCCATCCCACTGGATGATGACTGACTATGCCGGCATGTGCATGGATACTGAAGTTAACATTTCGGAGGGGGGCAAGATGATAAGGGAATATTTTCACAGAGGGGTCCCACTTCAGAGAGAGGGTCTCTTGCTTTGTGTACCTCAAAGATCTCAAAGCCTGCGATGTCCAGCACCCCGATGAAGAATTGTCTCTGCATCTTGGTGTCTAAGGTCTTGTTGATTCTGACCACCATCCACTTGAACATCTTGTCATAGGTAGCCTTGCCCAGGGCGCCGACGGAGTTATAGCACTGTTCCATGTTCTGCCCCTTCTGCACAAACTCATTGCCCACTTTCACCCGGGGCCTGGTGATGCCCTTCTGGAGCTCTCCGGAGTTGAGACCCATGAGGTGGGCAACTTTGTCAGCCACTGTTGAAGGACAGGAGGAACCTAGTTAATCTTAAAGGGAGGAATAATGTTGCTTGATCTCCTGTTTGTGTCTTTTAGCATATTCCGGAAAGGGGTTATGTGTTCTGCACTCTGGGGAGACAGAGACTGCTTCACCGCTACAGCACAGCACTCCCCAAGGGGTGCGGAGGGGCCATAGTTCTGTCCCCTCACACACAGTGGCCAGCGGAGCTGGCCAGCCATATTGGAGTTGAGGGAGTAGAGCACAGTCAAGAAAGAGATGCAGCAGAGGGTGCTCTGCCTTTGTCCTCCAGGAGACATTCTGTCTGCCCACTCCCCCAGGACTCCATACTAGCTGCAATGCAGGGTGATGTCTATGAGGAACAATCAAGCCTTTTGCTGAATGCTCAATCACCTGTCTAGGCCTGACACCCCTTTGGAGTGGTGAAGGGCAGCTCCCGGTAGCACACCTGCTCCCTTTAAAAATTCAGATGCAGTTGGTTGTTTAAGGTCATTTTTATCCTTTGGAAACATGCTTGGGTTTGGGTAGCTTTTCTGGGACGTCAATGAACTGGCAGAGTAAAACAATCCATTCTCAGGTTGGGTGTAGATTTCCTGGGCGTACTTTGACCCAATGCAGTGACCCCAGCCTACCCTCGGTGGTGTCTACGTCCGCCTGCTCCTCTCTTGCCTTCTGCCTGAACTTCATGTTGCCAAAGTGCATGATGCCTCCGGTCAGCTTGTAAATTCCAAGCTTCTCTTCTGGCAAGAAGCCTAGAACATCAAAGGCCACCTGGCCGAAGGGAAAGAGACCCACAGAAGGGAAATATAAACCTGCACCTTAAGCAGGAGGACTTCTCCTTACTATAAAAACCTAAAGTCATTTCACAGCCCATCAAGATCAGCCTAGTGAGGTCCCTTCAAACTAGCTCTAGATAACATTTTGGGGAAGTCATTTGGGACAGATCCTCAGCCAATGGACATCAGTGTAACCTGATTGTCTTTAATCCACCACTTAATGCCAGTTGAGGATCTGCCCCTTCGGCATAATCATTTGAACAATCTCATGAAATAAGGAGTTAAATCCAACGCATTTGCTGAGATTTTCAAAGCCCCCTGTTTAAAATTCAGGGGAGTAGGGCATTGCAATCCCCTCAGAGGGCTCTGAGAATCTCAGCTGTTTCATTTAAATCCATTCATTTTCAAGGAGTGAAGCCTGTAAAACACCAAGCGCCACTAAAAAAAAAAAAAAGATCATTTTTCAAATTCAGACCACGATTTCATCATTCTGTACCAAATAAATAAAGGGGTGGTTGAACTTCCACACTGGGTGGACACCTGAATCTCATGCAAACAATGAGCCTGATGGAAGACAGAAGGAGCTGCTTCCATCTCTCGTGTAACTCCACTGGCTCTGGTAGAGTCACACCAAAGAGGAATGTGGCTGAGTAACACCTGACCTTTTGGAACCCTTATCAATATTTCCTGAAATCCAGGTCACCAGCCAGTCTTCCAAGGGCAGTGGTGGAATCCTATCACCCGAAACTAGCCTGGCCAAAACACTGGTGAATTAACTGTAGGAAACAGCCCTATAATAACAGCAAGGCGAGGGACTAGATGACCTAATTGGCCTTTTCCCATCTCCGTCTTGTGAGTCTATAGCAGAACTGAACTTAAACCAGCCTGTACAAAGATGTGGGAAAATTCAGTGTTGCTGAGGACTATTCTACACCTAAAGCTATTGCTCTAGCTAGCAGCTCATTTACAGTGAGGTAAGCCTAGCTCGTCTAGAGGGTCGTGTGGTACTATAACAGCAGCAGCTGAAGACAGTTTGGACTCTGTGTAGCTGAAGCAATGCTTGTAATACCCCCATCAGGAGCACGGTTCCTAATAAGCTCTTTCCAAAGCCAGATTGCCCTTTGAGAAAACTGTATGAAACCAGTCATCAAAGAAGGCTCAGAATGTGCTAGGCTTCCACATGCAAGAAGTCCAATGAAACTGTGCATGTGAGTGAGGTAAGCAGGCTTTACCCCATGATGTGCACCAAAGTTTACAGATTCATAGGTGTTATGGCTATAAAAGACCATTATAATTAATCTAGTTTGATGTCTGGACTGACACAGGTCATAGAATTTCACCCAGGATCTCCTGAATCCAGCCCAGAACTTCTGGTTGAGCTAGAGGATATCCTGTAGAGAAGCCCAATCTCTGAGTGATGAGGAATCTAAAAGATCCCTAGGTAAGTTGCTGCAATAGTTAATTACTCTCACTAATAAGAAGTTGCCTCCTTATTTCTAGAGAGAACTGAGATCATGGAGGAGCAACCTGTTGAGCCAGACCTTTTTCCCCCATTTCATTTTTCCAGACTTACATCTGTGACAAGCAGCTCTTCCCCATCATCCATGTTGTCTACTGTAGTTACACCCTGACATATCCAGTGGTAATGCTTGGGATCAGGCACCAGAAGCAAAGATTCTGCAGAAGGCAAACCAAGAGGTGATTACATATTCTGATAGCAATGCAGTTACACAGCAGTACCTGCAGTGGACCTATGGGTGTAGAAGGAAAACTCTTCAGATGGGAAGGGGAATTAGGAGTTTCATTTCCCTGGGATCCACTTCTAATGGAGCACTTTGTAAGAGCCTTCCTTTAGGGCTGAGATTTTCAGACCTCCTATGGGATGTGGACACCCCATTCCCATTAAAATTAGTGAGAACTGGACACCCAAATCTCTTATGCAACATTGAAAACCTCGGCCTCAATGTGTTTCCCATGTCTAGGGAAATAAGCAATTTCCGTGCTCTAGCAATCCATTGCTTCAGTTTGCACCTGATGTTCATTACCTTAGCACCAAACCTGACCAGACTGGCTGAGACCTTACGTGGCACGCCTTAGACCAGTCAGTTACAGGGGTTAAAGAAAGGGAAATACAACTTCCCCTTCACTCACTGGCCTGGTCTCCCCACAGTTCCTCCTCCTCCTTAGCTGCTTCAGTAAGAGGTCACCTTCTTGAGTCAACCTACTTTAACGACTGCTAAACAAAGCTTTGGCAAATAGATTTCTCATCCTGGAAACAGAGGACATATCAGGGAAGCCTGAGTTAAGAAGAGTGAATATACACAGAAGTGCCATACCAATCAGGTCAGGCTTCTTCTTAGAGAGGATCTGGTAGAAGATGTGATAGCTTCTCTCAGCTGCCTGCTGGGAAATGACACGAGACTTCTCTAGGAGATCTGAAATATAAAGGGGATCATTGGTAAACCCAGGCCTGTGTTAAGATTGCAGACATGGGTAAAAGGTGTAGGGTGAAATCCTGGCTCTGTTGATGTCAATGGAGCCAGAATTTCATGTACAGTAAGTATCCTTTGGAAGCAAATTTCTTCTCCATTCATTATATCCATCATTACTATAACAATAAGTATAATACTTTGCACTCCTAAAGCATCCTTCAGCTGAGGATCTTGAAGAACTTTATGAGTTTCACAACATTCCCAGTTAGATCAGCTTTATTATAATTATTTTCCAAATGGGTGAAATGGAAGCAAGAGATGAAGTCACTTATCCAGGGTCATAAGTCAGTGGTGGGTCCAAGGAAGCCAGGATTTCTGGTTCTCAGAGCCCTGCTCTAATCTCCAGATACACAACTGCCCCAAAGCTCTTTCCATTTCAAAGGATATTATGAAAAGTCAATTTATAATTGACAATTTACAATTTACAATTTGCACTATAAGGTGGGTAGAAAGCTGGCTAGATTGTCGGGCTCAACGGGTAGTGATCAATGGCTCCATGTCTAGTTGGCAGCCGGTATCAAGTGGAATGCCCCAAGGGTCGGTCCTGGGGCCGGTTTTGTTCAATATCTTCATAAATGATCTGGAGGATGGTGTGGATTGCACTCTCAGCAAATTTGCGGATGATACTAAACTGGGAGGAGTGGTAGATACGCTGGAGGGGAGGGATAGGATACAGAAGGACCTAGACAAATTGGAGGATTGGGCCAAAAGAAATCTGATGAGGTTCAATAAGGATAAGTGCAGGGTCCTGCACTTAGGATGGAAGAATCCAATGCACAGCTACAGACTAGGGACCGAATGGCTAGACAGCAGTTCTGCGGAAAAGGACCTAGGGGTGACAGTGGACGAGAAGCTGGATATGAGTCAGCAGTGTGCCCTTGTTGCCAAGAAGGCCAATGGCATTTTGGGATGTATAAGTAGGGGCATAGCGAGCAGATCGAGGGACGTGATCGTTCCCCTCTATTCGACATTGGTGAGGCCTCATCTGGAGTACTGTGTCCAGTTTTGGGCCTCACACTACAAGAAGGATGTGGATAAATTGGAGAGAGTCCAGTGAAGGGCAACAAAAATGATTAGGGGTCTAGAACACATGACTTATGAGGAGAGGCTGAGGGAGCTGGGATTGTTTAGCCTGCAGAAGAGAAGAATGAGGGGGGATTTGATAGCTGCTTTCAACTACCTGAAAGGGGGTTCCAAAGAGGATGGCTCTAGACTGTTCTCAATGGTAGCAGATGACAGAACGAGGAGTAATGGTCTCAAGTTGCAGTGGGGGAGGTTTAGATTGGATATTAGGAAAAACTTTTTCACTAAGAGGGTGGTGAAACACTGGAATGCGTTACCTAGGGAGGTGGTAGAATCTCCTTCCTTAGAGGTTTTTAAGGTCAGGCTTGACAAAGCCCTGGCTGGGATGATTTAACTGGGAATTGGTCCTGCTTCGAGCAGGGGGTTGGACTAGATGACCTTCAGGAGTCCCTTCCAACCCTGATATTCTATGATTCTATGATTCTATTGCATATATGATTAAACGACTAATCATCTCTGAGATGCTCTTCCTCTCTAAAAAGGGCCATAGAAAAGACTCCCTGTGCCCTGTAGTCATGTTCTGTGCCCATGTGCATTGGTCCAATGGTGCTGTTTCTCATTGACATGAAGGAGACTTACGTTTGATTCCTGGTCTCTTACTCTCTTGGTCACACCAGCTGAGGCTGCAACATGCAAATGATGCCGAAGCAGGAAATTCAGCCATTTGCAAAGAAGAAGTGGGGGGAAGAAGCCCCTTCCATTGCTCAACAGCCAGTTAGGCTGCAGTTCTGATTGACTGGGAGGAAATCTACACCTCCTTGTTCAAAAAAAAAAGAGGTGAATGCAACCTATGACCTCCAGAGAGAACTGCAAGGCAGGGACCAGTTGAAAGTAGCAGATATAGAGAATCCCCCAGGGAAAAAAAACCTAACCGTCCATATGTTTCCTCTCTCTCTTTCTTCTGCCCTCTCCAAGTCCCTAGCCAGGAAACACACCAGGGTCTTTATGCATTAAGAGCTGGGATATGTGGGTCTAAGTTTGGTTTTAAATGCATGTGTGCAAACAAAGAACAATGCACATTCCTAGACAGCTATTTTTAGAATCCTAAGTATACCACAGTCATGCCATTGTCCTGATGATGATGAATACAAGTAACCGTAGCAGTTACTGGTACAGGTCTTTTCACCAGAGACCAGATTCTGGTTTCATTTACACCAGAGCGAATCAATCAAGTTAATAGAATTAACTCCAGCTTTGCCCTGGTGCAGAAAACGGCCATACAATATAGACCCTGACCCATAGACCACTGATGTCAATGCGAGTTTTGCCATTCATTCCCATGGCCTTTGGATGAGACCCAGGTGGAAGTAAATGACAAAATTAATGTGGCTACTTACAGCTCTCAATGTCAGCCCCAGCCAGTTTGCCCGTGGTACCGAAGTGAATTCGGATAAATTTGCCCTGGATAAGAAAATGAAAGAGGAGGCCGTTTATTGCGATATCTGTCTAACAACAGGGAGTAGCTGAGAGATTCTGAGGGATCATAGGGGCCGTGCAGCAGGAGCAAATCTGCAAGTCAGCGAGAAGCAATTAGTCTTTTCACAGATCAAATCTATAAAAATGCCTTTGTTCCTGGATATTTCAATATAGCTTAAAGAAACTTTTCTATTACAGCATGAGGCAAAGCTGTATAGTGCACACAACAGAAGAATGGGAGCCAGGAACACTCTCACGCACCTGCTATGAGACTTTGACAAAGCTCTTTGGCCCTGATTCAGGAAAGTATTTTAGCATATACCCAATTGACTTCCAGGGGAACGTAAGCACGTGCTTCAGAGATTTCCTGAATTAAAAAAATCTCCATGCCTCGAATTCCCAGTCAGAAGGAATTAATGATGCTCACTTATTTCACAGGAATGTTCTGTGGGTTCATTTGCTAACATTTGCAAAGCATTTTGAATTGGATCTATAAGCACTAAGGGTCACTAATACAGTGGATCATTAATATGAATGTGTATTTCTTACTGTACATAAGAACATAAGAAGGGCCATACTGGGTCAATCGAAAGGTCCATCTAGCCCAGCATCCTGTCTTCTGACAGTGGCCAATGCCAGTTGCCCCAGAGGGAATGAACAGAGCAGGTAATCTTCAAGTGATCCATCCCCTGTCGCCCATTCCCAGCTTCTGGCAATGTTTGATTTTCTATTTTTGTGCCTGTTTTAGTGAACCTGGATGCAATGAAGCTTGATTTGGAATGTTAGCAAATGCAGGGTAATTAATGCGTGCGTGGTCATTTGGAAATGCAAAGTGCTAAATACATCCTTCTTATTTTTATCGTCATTACTCCTAGAGAGGCTTCTTCCTCTGTGAACACTTTTGGGTTGCATCATTGCAGTATCTCCCCTCCCCCAAAGAAACTGGAGTCAGGAGAGAGGCTGGTACTTACAAAACGCGAGGAATTGTTGTTCCTGGTAGTTTTGGCATTTCCAAATGCCTCCAGAACAGGATTAGCCTGGATGATTTGATCTTCCAGGGATCCCTGCACAAGGAAAAGCAGATTATTTTGGGGAAATTCTGTGACCTGTGTTGTACAGGATATCACACTAGATGGTCACAGTTGTCCCTTCTGGCCTCGGAATCTAAACACAAAAGACTTTGGGGTTTGGTTGCAAACATTTCCTGCAGCTCTTTAAAGAACAGTTTCAGGGAACTCCCAAGGGTAGCTGAATGACTGTTGTGACGGTACGCCCACGTTCCTGCGTCTTACCTTCCTGTCAAGAGCCTGCTTGCCCGTGCTGCCGATGTTGGCAAAGTACTGAATGACCTTTTTCGTGTTCTCAGTCTTGCCGGCACCGGATTCTCCGCTAAATAAAACAAACAGGAGAAACAAGGTGTTGGTAAAAAGAAACAAGCGACAGGTAAGAAATGATCTCTCTGTGTTAGGAGAGAAATAACAACCCATTGTTTCATGTTCTCTGTGTATATAAATCTCCCCACTGTATTTTCCACTGAATGCATCCGATGAAGTGAGCTGTAACTCACGAAAGCTTATGCTCAAATAAATTGGTTAGTCTCTAAGGTGCCACAAGTCATAGAATCATAGAACCATAGAATATCAGGGTTGGAAGGGACCTCAGGAGGTCATCTAGTCCAACCCCCTGCTCAAAGCAGGACCAGTCCCCAACTAAATCATCCCAGCCAGGGCTTTGTCAAGCCTGACCTTAAAAACTTCTAAGGAAGGAGATTCTACCACCTCCCTCGGTAATGCATTCCAGTGTTTCACCACCCTCCTAGTGAAGAAGTTTTTCCTAATATCCAACCTAAACCTCCCCCACTGCAACTTGAGACCATTACTCCTTGTCCTGTCCTCTTCTACCACTGAGAATAGTCTAGAACCATCCTCTCTGGAACCACCTCTCAGGTAGTTGAAAGCAGCTATCAAATCCCCTCTCATTCTTCTCTTCTGCAGACTAAACAATCCCAGTTCCCTCAGCCTCTCCTCATAAGTCATGTGTTCCAGACCCCTAATCATTTTTGACAGGTTTCAGAGGAACAGCCGTGTTAGTCTGTATTCGCAAAAAGAAAAGGAGTACTTGTGGCACCTTAGAGACTAACCAATTTATTTGAGCATGAGCTTTCGTGAGCCACAGCTCACTTCATCAGATGTGTACCGTGGAAACTGCAGCAGACTTTATATACACACAGAGAATTGTTTCATATTCTCTGTGTGTATATAAAGTCTGCTGCAGTTTCCACGGTACACATCTGATGAAGTGAGCTGTGGCTCACGAAAGCTCATGCTCAAATAAATTGGTTAGTCTCTAAGGTGCCACAAGTACTCCTTTTCTTTTTGCTAATCATTTTTGTTTCCCTTCGCTGAACTCTCTCCAATTTATCCACATTCTTCTTGTAGTGCGGGGCCCAAAACTGGACACAGTACTCCAGATGAGGCCTCACCAATGTCGAATAGAGGGGAACGATCACGTCCCTCGATCTGCTCGCTATGCCCCTACTTATACATCCCAAAATGCCATTGGCCTTCTTGGCAACAAGGGCACACTGCTGACTCATATCCAGCTTCTCGTCCACTGTCACCCCTAGGTCCTTTTCTGCAGAACTGCTGCCTAGCCATTCGGTCCCTAGTCTGTAGCTGTGCATTGGGTTCTTCCATCCTAAGTGCAAGACCCTGCACTTATCCTTATTGAACCTCATCAGATTTCTTTTGGCCCAATCCTCCAATTTGTCTAGGTCCCTCTGTATCCTATCCCTGCCCTCCAGCATATCAACCACTCCTCCCAGTTTAGTATCATCCGCAAATTTGCTGAGAGTGCAATCCACACCATCCTCCAGATCATTTATGAAGATATTGAACAAAACCGGCCCCAGGACCAACCCCTGGGGCACTCCACGTGACACCGGCTGCCAACTAGACATGGAGCCATTGATAACTACCCGTTGAGCCCGACAATCTAGCCAGCTTTCTACCCACCTTATAGTGCATTCTTCCAGCCCATACTTCCTTAACTTGTTGACAAGAATACTGTGGGAGACCGTGTCAAAAGCTTTGCTAAAGTCAAGAAACAATACATCCACTGCTTTCCCTTCATCCACAGAACCAGTAATCTCATCATAGAAGGCGATTAGATTAGTCAGGCATGACCTTCCCTTGATGAATCCATGCTGACTGTTCCTGATCACTTTCCTCTCATGTAAGTGCTTCAGGATTGATTCCTTGAGGACCTGCTCCATGATTTTTCCGGGGACTGAGGTGAGGCTGACTGGCCTGTAGTTCCCAGGATCCTCCTTCTTCCCTTTTTTAAAGATTGGCACTACATTAGCCTTTTTCCAGTCATCTGGGACTTCCCCCATTCGCCATGAGTTTTCAAAGATAATGGCCAATGGCTCTGCAATCACAGCCACCAATTCCTTTAGCACTCTCAGATGCAACTCGTCTGGCCCCATGGACTTATGCATGTCCAGCTTTTCTAAATAGTCCCTAACCACCTCTTTCTCCACAGAGGGCTGACCATCTACTCCCCATGTTGTGATGCCCAGCGCAGCAGTCTGGGAGCTGACCTTGTTTGTGAAGACAGAGGCAAAAAAAGCATTGAGCACATTAGCTTTTTCCACATCCTCTGTCGCTAGGTTGCCTCCCTCATTCAGTAAGGGGCCCACACTTTCCTTGGCTTTCTTCTTGTTGCCAACATACCTGAAGAAATCCTTCTTGTTACTCTTGACATCTCTTGCTAGCTGCAGCTCCAGGTGTGATTTGGCCCTCCTGATTTCATTCCTACATGCCCGAGCAATATTTTTATACTCTTCCCTGGTCATATGTCCAACCTTCCACTTCTTGTGAGCTTCTTTTTTATGTTTAAGATCCGCTAGGATTTCACTGTTAAGCCAAGCTGGTCGCCTGCCATATTTACTATTCTTTCGACTCATCGGGGTGGTTTGTCCCTGTAACCTCAACAGGGATTCCTTGAAATACAGCCAGCTCTCCTGGACTTCTTTCCCCTTCATGTTAGTCCCCCAGGGGATCCTACCCATCCATTCCCTGAGGGAGTCAAAGTCTGCTTTCCTGAAGTCCAGGGTCCGTATCCTGCTGCTTACCTTTCTTTCCTGTGTCAGGATCCTGAACTCAACCAACTCATGGTCACTGCCTCCCAGATTCCCATCCACTTTTGCTTCCCCCACTAATTCTTCCCTGTTTGTGAGCAGCAGGTCAAGAAAAGCTCCCCCCAGTTGGCTCCTCTAGCACTTGCACCAGGAAATTGACCCCTACGCTTTCCAAAAACTTCCTGGATTGTCTGTGCACCGCTGTATTGCTCTCCCAGCAGATATCAGGAAGATTAAAGTCACCCATGAGAACCAGGGCGTGCGATCTAGTAGCTTCTGCGAGTTGCTGGAAGAAAGCCTCATCCACCTCATCCCCCTGGTCCGGTGGTCCATAGCAGACTCCCACCACTCCATCACTCTTGTTGCTCACACTTCTAAACTTAATCCAGAGACACTCAGGTTTTTCTGCAGTTTCGTACCGGAGCTCTGAGCAGTCATACTGCTCCCTTACATACAGTGCTACTCCCCCACCTTTTCTGCCCTGCCTGTCCTTCCTGAACAGTTTATAACCATCCATGACAGTACTCCAGTCATGTGAGTTATCCCACCAAGTCTCTGTCTTTGGTGGGATAACTCACATGTCCTCCTTTTCTTTTTGCGGATACAGACTAACACGGCTGCTACTTTGAAACCTGTCATTGCTTCTATTGCGTGTGTTTGCAGGCATGAGCCCGTTCTTGGGACTGACCCTCCCAAGAATGAGCCGGGAAAGATTGAAGGCAGTTGCCCTGGGGAAAGACATCTGTGACGTGAATGGTCACTTAGAAAGCTCACTGGGGCTGATTCTGCTTTCCCTCGCACCAGGGCAAAATCGGAGTAACTTAATTAAAGTCAAGAACAGGGGAGGGGTGTAAGGCCAATGTAAGCGAGATGAGAATCAGGCCTACAGTTGATATTTCCAGAAGAGTCATTAGGAGGAGTTTTACATTTATGCAAAATCTGCATCATTGCCCTAGTTTTACAACACATGGCCCATACTGTGTGCTGGTGGCACCTGGGTCTCTAATAGGTTTCCGGCCTTTACAGCCCGGGGAAGTAGCTTGAGGAGGCAGAGGAAAGATATAGGGCCATCCAAGACCACTGTTCCTTTAAGGGTCTGAGACCTGGAGCCTGGTAGAGTGGGGGGGAAAGGAGCAAAGCTCCCCTCTCTCGCAGACAGCGGCTTGGGGTTATTAGACTCACCTGGGAAGGATCAAGAGACTGATTATTTGACTGGGTGGGTGCTCAAAAGAAGGCTGAAAGCTCAGTCAAGGAGGAGCTGCTGAGCCTGAAAGGACGAACTCAGAAGCATAGATCCCCAAGAAGGAGGGCTGTGAAACCCTGAATCTAAAGGGGGAGCTGGTTAATCTGATAAATTAGCCCAAGGTTGTGTGTGTGTGTGTGTGTGTGTGTGTTGTAAGTAATATTGTTCTTGAAGATTCTGGGTAGAAGTGTATTATTCTCAGAACTCAGAGGGAAACTGAGCAAGGGTGCCTGCAGGGCCATTCCAGGCCATGAGGGGGCAATCTGGGGTATTACATATCTACAGTGTCCATGCTGGGATGGCGGGGATCATCTCAGTTTGCTGAATTATATCCTGGACACTGCAGAGAGACTCTGAGCTCACCGATCTGTGCATGGCAAGGGGGCAGACTGTGGCGGAGCTGGGGATTGTGCATCTTGCCTCTACTAAACCTGCAGAGAATCAGCAGAAAAATTAAGAGCCCCCAGGGATGCATCGAGGGAACAGTCCCTACATTACCCCCCCCCCACACACCCCTTCCAAGCCCAGGGATGGCATTTGCACCTGGTCCTTGCGCAGGGCACACAAGTGTGGGGAAAGGCTCCTGTCCCCCTTGCTACCCACACACCCAAGGACAATCGGGACCTTAGTCCATGACCATCAAGAACAGAACCGGGGTATCCTGACTGCCAGCCCTTGCTCTAACCACCGGACAACTTTCCCTCCCAGACCTAATACAACCTCCTCTCCCTGAGCCCTGTTCCCCTCTCGCTCAGCGGAGATGACCAGCTGAAGACTGCCAAGGAATACTTACGTAATCAGCATAGACTGGTTTTCACGGTCTGTGGGGGAACAACAAACAGGACAAGGCCAGGGTTAACGAGGCTCTCCAGAAACCCCTAGGAACAAAGCACCAGTCCTCCAGGGTGTGCATAGTCTGGGCTTGGGGATAACGCCCTTGGTCCCTGCCCCTCTGCTCCCAGATGTGCCCTTCCTCTTCCATCCACACAGGGAAGCCTAACCCATGGGTGTTGGCAAGGAAGGGGCAAGTGCCATCTTCAGAACATGCTCTGCAGGAGCCCTTCCATGGTGGGTGCTCTGTGGCATCAGAGCCCTGGATTCAGCAGGGGGGACCTGGCTAGTCTCTCCCTCCCCAAAAGCTCAGGTGATGCCCAACTTTGCAGCAACTTTCACTGCTGGGGGAACCTCACCCCGCCCCAGAGGGATCTCCAGGGGCAGCCGTGGTTGGGATGAACAAGGATGGAGGCTCCAGGGGAGTAGGGAAGCCGGTTTGCCCTTTGCACTCACCCTGGAGCATGTCATGATAGGCATTGTCAGAGATGGAGAAGAGGTGAGGGGGCATCTCAGTACGCTTCTTGCCCTTGTACATCTGGACCACCCGGGCTCCGTAGATTGGCAGCCACTTGTAGGGGTTGATGGTCACGCAGAACAAACCAGAGTACGTCTGGAGGGTGAGAAGGAGAAGACAAACCAGCCAGCATGAGGAAAACCAGTTTGCAATGGGAAACACGGAGCTGGTTTATTGTGCCACCTCAGGTGATACTTCAGGTCTCTCTAATGCCTGACACTCATCTAGCACCTTGCACTCAGGGATCCTAAAGGGCTTTACAAGCACGAACGAGTGCTTCCAACACCTGTCATTCATTGTCCCGGTTTTACAGATGGGGAAACTGAGGCACAGAGCGGTGACTTGACTTGGCTGATTGCGTACAGAGGCAGAGCGAGCGTGAGAATCCAGGCTGCCTGACATGCATCTGCTTTAACCAGGTGAGAGCCAAGCAGGCCTGGAGGAGGGTTTGAATGGAGTGGAACTCAGAAAGAAGAAAGTGCCTCCAGATTTACACTGAAGTAACTCAGGTCTGGATCTGGGCCTCTGAATTGGCGTCAGCAACTATTTCTGACCCACTAATGCCTGGCATGTTCATTGCCACACGCTACTCGGCTGTCCCCTGCGAGCCTTCCACTTACATAGATCCTCATGTGGCTGTAACGCTGCCGTAGGTTGTCCAAGACGCTGGCCTCGTTCAGGAAGGTCATGTTGGCCATGTCGCTGACCTGGTAGAACTTCGGTGGGTTCATCTGCTGGATATCATCCTTCTTCATGGTGAGGGTCTGGGGAGTTAGGGAAGCACTACGTAAGTGGGGTCAGTCTGCATTCTGTCTCCATCAGAATATTTGACCCAGCGTTAGAGGTAACTGGCAGATGGGATATAGAGCCTTATGCCCTATGGTCCCTGGGTTCAATCCAGCCTCTTTCAATAGCCACTGAAAGGTGTTAGGCCAGTGAGCACCCATCAGATGCTATGTGAGATTGGTCTGATGGTCTCCATGGACACCCAGCCATATCTCAACCCCTCCTGCACTCATTGTCAACGGCACCTTTTTGACTGGCTCTGCAGAGAGGGCCAAGGCCTACATGGCCCATGGACACTGAACTTCCGGCCCATGGACACTGAACTTCCAGCCCTAGCACGGCTCAGGCCAGGTCATGGCCGAAGGCACGTCAGCAGGGCAGGGCGGGGGGCACGTGGGTTGGTGCTCGCCATGCCGGGCCTGCCCTGGGGAGAGCAGGCTTCACTCGCCCGGGCTGCCAATCCAGCACGGGGACATTCTAATCACACCAAACCTCAGAGGCTTTGTGTGAAAGATGCTCAGACTGTTAACGAGCATCCTTCCCACAAAACTATGGGCAGAAAGAGAGAGCTGCAAAGCAAACGGCAAAGCTCTCCTTCAAGCCCGGCCAGGCAGCCACTGCCACTTTCAGCCTGCCGGAGGCTACAGGCTTCAGACTAACAATGTATTGATCCGGCAAAGCTTTACTCACAGGAGTAATCCTTACTCGCACCACTTGGCTTCAGGGCTAATCTTATTTGGTCAGTTAACTCCTGGGCCTGGTTCCTTCCCCCTCTCACCAGATAATACCCTGGATTTCCATTGATTTTAAGCCTCTGCCCCATAGAGGGAGGAGGGAGAAACCAGGCCCTGAAATCTAGAGGCTTACACTGGTGATGCAGCTGCAGTGTTAGGACAGTGACCCCATGGGATCTGCTGTCATTCTCACATCCAACTCACAGAGCCGACTGTACCTGGTTGGTCACAGTCTTCACAACGACTTGGTCACCCTTGTCAGACTGGATCTCCCCGGCAACGAAACCCTCCTTGTCATCCTTGACCCAGCACGACTTCTTGATGTCATAGGGCTTGTTCATGGCCTCCAGCTTCTCTTTCTCGGGGGGATTCAGGAACGGCATGGGGTCAACATCGTCCCCGCACTCGCCTTTGTACCCACCAGGCATCTTGGCTTCGGGTTAGGCAGAGGGTGAAACCGGAAGGAAAAGAGATGGGGAGCAGTGCTTCCTGCAAGGCTGTGAAAAGGAGGAGAGCAGAGAATCTGGCAAGGAGCACAGTGGGGAATCCTGGGGCCCTATTCTGTCCCCTGCAGGCTACAGTTACCCCCTGTGAATTCAATAGGGCCCCATCACAGCACATAGTGAGAGACTGGGTTGCCCCCAAACTGGAGGATTGTTACCAAGAGGGAGGCTAGAAAGGGAGAGATGAATTCTCCCATCTACCCTAAACCCTGTAAGCCCCAACGGTGTGTCTACCCTGCAATTAAAAATCTGCAGCTAGCCTGTTCCAGCTGACTCAGGCTTGCGGGGCTCAGGGGCTAAGGAAGGGGTTGTTTAATTGTGGTGTAGACATTCCAGCTCGGTCTGGAGCCCAGGCTCTAGGACCCTGTGAGGTGGGAGGGTCCCAGAGCTCGAGTTGTAGCCCGAGCCCAAACGTCTGCACTGCAATTAAACAGCCTCTTTGCCCGAGCCACGTGAGTAGAGTCAGCTGGCATGGGCCCACCGTGGGTGTTTAACTGCAGTGCAGACGTCCTCCAAGAGCCCCTGGCCTGTGGCAAGGGGAGAATTCCCCAGTGCAGGCAGTGCATAGGGCAACCAAGAGTGCTTGCAAGCCCTAAATCTGGTGGCAAGTTGGGGCACATCTGGGGGCAGGCAGTCCGTGTCAGTGGCATCTCCATAATGCTGAGCACGACGGAGATTCTGCGTGGGCTCTGGGCTGCGGAACCGCCCATCGGCAGCCAGAAATCAGACCCCAGAGCTTCCCTCCCTTAGCCCAGGGAATGCATTCGCCCTAGCAGCGCAGTCCAGGAGGCGAGCCGCTTAAAGGCTGGTCTGTGCCTTTTGAGCTGTTCCTCCAGGAGACATCACAGACCTGACCCCTGATGCTCTTGTCATTAAAGACTAAGCGCCAAGCACTACCCTCTGTTCCACCACTGCAGCTCCCTTGACTCTGTGGGACGGTGGGTGCGTAACCCAGAGCAGTGTTTCACTGCAATACTGAGCCGTGGTGTGGCAGCAGACGTAGCCGCATGGTTAGACAAGCCAGTCTTGGCTGACGGGGAGGAATCCCAAGGGGAAGGGCAGCTGACTCTGTTTGCCAGCTGTTGCTCCATTTAGAAGATGCTGCTTGGGCCACAGCCTGTTGCTCTCTCAGAATAGATTGGCACTACGCGGAGAGAGATCTTGGTTGGGGTCCCTCTGGGGATCTCAATTTCCCTGATGCCCACTCAAGATCTTGAGGGTCTAAAAAAAACCACAAGATGCAGTACCACTCCTCCAGGCACTGGAAGCGATAAGGGAAGCTATGGGGGCCAAATGAATTCCTGGCGTAACGCCACTGATTTCAGTGGATGAATTTCACCCACAGAGCATGAAGGAAGAATTTTCCTCTGTATACTTCACCTGCTGGTCAAGCAGGCAGAGATAAAGGAGGTTCAGCGAGGGAGTATCAGCAAACGTTTTCCTTTGTGCTCTGTGTAGCTAAATCTGTGGACCTTGCTGCGTTTTGACTATTATTATTCCCAAATTTGCAATAGTTATTTACAGCCGGATTCTGCTCCCCTTTGTTCACAAAGAGCCACACCCTCACACCACCAGCAATCCCACTGAAATCAACGGACTCACGAGTGAACTGAGGTAACTTTAGACATGAATAAAGGCAGGGGAGCAGAACTGGACCCTGGATCTTTAAAGCATGTTAGTAAATGATTAGATCAAAAGGTTTATTACACTAGACCCCCACTAAACATACGTGCATGTAAATACACTTCGGTCCTACAGTGCCCCTTATCTGAGGCTCTCAAAGCCCTTTCCAGATTTCAATTCAGTAAGCTTCACTATCCCTGGGAGATACTATTTTATAGATGGGGAAACTGAGGAATGGCCTGGTTACAGCCTAAATCTTCAAAAGTGTCCATCAGTTTGGGGTTGCCTTGGTTTCTGAGAGGCCAACATGAGGCATCTAAAATCTGATATTTCTGGTCACCTGCCTTTCTCCTCTGAAATCAGCCCCTGGGTGTCTTATTTTTGGACCCCAAAAGGGAGGCATCCAGAAGCCGGGGACATTTTTGAAAAAGGGTACAAAGGTCTTGACAAAGGTCACCCGATAAGTGGCACTGCCGGCCCAGAAGCCCTGATACACCCCTCTCCGGTCTAGCCACTGAATAACACGCCCCACTGATGTCTTAAATTAAGTCAATTATTAAAAACAAGTACAGTATCAGGAGGTTACTTTAACTGTTCTAATGTATTTGATCAAATTGCCTCTCTACAGGCCTGCTCCAAAGGAATCTCCTCATTATCATCAATGGGTTTTCAGAGCAGGCTCTTGCTTGTTAAAATTCTGAGGTTTAGTTTTCCAAGGCTTCCGCTGACGTAACAAATATAATATAAAACTATCTGTGAGTTCAAAGTCTCTCTGGCATAAAACACAATGAAAACAAATCCATGCTGGCTAAGTTAGAGGGGTAGCTATTGCTTCTTAGAGCCTGACATAGAATCATAGAATCATAGAATATCAGGGTTGGAAGGGACCCCAGAAGGTCATCTAGTCCAACCCCCTGCTCAAAGCAGGACCAATTCCCAGTTAAATCATCCCAGCCAGGGCTTTGTCAAGCCTGACCTTAAAAACCTCTAAGGAAGGAGATTCTACCACCTCCCTAGGTAACGCATTCCAGTGTTTCACCACCCTCTTAGTGAAAAAGTTTTTCCTAATATCCAATCTAAACCTCCCCCACTGCAACTTGAGACCATTACTCCTCGTTCTGTCATCTGCTACCATTGAGAACAGTCTAGAGCCATCCTCTTTGGAACCCCCTTTCAGGTAGTTGAAAGCAGCTATCAAATCCCCCCTCATTCTTCTCTTCTGCAGGCTAAACAATCCCAGTTCCCTCAGCCTCTCCTCATAACTCATGTGTTCCAGACCCCTAATCATTTTTGTTGCCCTAAACATTATTCCCCGCCCCACACCTCCACCTTCAATTCCTGCCCAGTACGGCTGTATGAATCACAGCAGATCTCCCCAATACACCTCTTCCCGACAGTCACACATAGTACGTACCTACCACCGAGAGTGCTGGAAGACGTTGCGTGTTTACAAGGGGCTGGCCAGCTTCTCTTATACCCATCCAAAGGGCCTGAGCCAGCATTTCCTTTAAAAAAAATAACAGCGTATTAATGAGACACAAGCTCAGCTGGCCACACCATTGCAAACCTGATTGGCCAACGCTTATGTCCCTCAGGAGAGATCAATTAATGCCCAGTTTCTTGGGGAATTCTCCTTCCCTGTCTTCTCCTTATAGGGCATCTTACCAACTCAACTGCATGAGTCCAGGGACCAGGGGCTGAAATAGAACAGCTGCCTAATGAATTTTTCCTTCAAAGGCACAACTTCATCCATCTCTTTCCTGCCAGGTGACGGGTAAGAATTTCACCAGTGAGGGTAGCTGAGCAGTGAAAAGCAGGAGTCCGGCTTTGGTACTTGGGGTATATTCTCAAGTGGAGCTATCAGTTTTGACTGAGTTAAGCTTCCACTTGAAAATAGTTTTTAGTCCTTACACGTGTGATGAAAAACTTGTGAATCTGAGCTGTCTGCCTGAGTCTGCAGGCAGACAAACAATGGCATCAGTTGTGGAGTTGCAACTGCTTATGCCAGGACTGAATTTCACCCAACTGCTCTAGGTGGTGGCAAGTTTGGCAACTGCCCCCAGTCATATTGCAGTGGCATGTTGACTCTGAAGTCTAAAGATGGCCACTTAAATGTCAACTTTGCTACCTCCTGCACTGCTGCATGTTTCAGTAGAAGCATCTGACGATGCTTGTGTGTGGAGCATGAGTAGTATACCCCATCAAGGGCTTTTGTATTTACTTAGGGTGAATATGCTAAAGAGTGAGTTTGCTGGCAGAAATGTTTGCAGAAACAGCAGATTTGAAGCAAATATTGGGGAACTGGAGAAAGAAAATTTTGAATTTGCAATGGTGAGTATTCACACTGAAAATCTGATTCATCCAAGTCAGGGAACAGAACTGGTACCACATGATCTGTATGTCCAATCAGAATTAACTAATCCATCTTGAATTTTGAATATCAAGCGGTTGCGATGAACTGCTCCTGAACGAACTACAGAGTGTGACTTATTTGCTGAGCATATTCGGTGAGTAATTTCAAACGATGAATCGATGAGTGGAAGTTATAAGTGACTCCTGAACAATTTGCCTAGAGAGAGAGAGGTGAAATTCATTAGATAAATTACTGATGGTGAATTATTCATCCTGATCCATTAGACATACAGGTCTGTATTATCCATGTGTGGGAGCTAGGTTGCAAAAAAATAGTCATACCTCCCCATGAGGTTATAGGCCAAGCTGGTTAATCATAAACAGGCACAAGCTCATCCAACCAAGAGGCCAGAATCAGCAAACATTTAGGGCCAAATCCAACTCCAATGAAAATTGGTGGAATGTTTCCCTCTGACTTCAGGGGGAGTTGGCTCAGCTGATTAGGGAGGCTCACATGCAGAATGGTGTTTTAGTAATACAGGCCCAGCCTTGGAAGAGGCTGACTGCCTTCGTTGACGTTTGTGGGAGCTGAGGGGCTCAAGACCCAGGCCCTTAGAAAGCAGCACGTCCTTCACACTCCAAGATCTTTACCATGTGCACTGTTGGAATTCAAAGGGAGACAAGGGATTTTCCTGATGTTGGAGGTTTGCTCCACTCTCTGAATGCTTCCAAAGCACCCCAGACAGAGGTGACTTTTATCCTTATTATACAAGTACCTGAGAAGAGCAGTTTGAAATGCCCCAGGTAGCACCATGGCCTTGGGCATGGGGCCGGGAGGGGTGGTGGCAGGGATGGGAGATGACATCTACAGACCTTCATACAAGTCCTTATTCCCTTGCTTTTCCCAGCAAATTGAAAACTCCTCCATGGCCTGGAGGAGATCAACTAGCAATAACCAAGTGGTTCAGTCAACGGGCCAAATGCAGCTGGAGAGACAGGCTCAGGACGGGTCTGTGTGGGTGGAGTTTGTGACTCTGCAGGCACGTGATAATGTTACCAATGATCCGAAATGCTGACTTAGGGCTGCAGTCCCCACTCAGACAAAACTTCTTTGAAGACAGTGGGAATTTTGGTTCTCTAACAGCTGCAGGATCAGGTCCTGAAATATGACCAGGGAACTCTGGGCACTAGTGAAATATGAGTACAAATAATAATAGTAATTAATAATAAATACCACTTGAGCTAAAGGAGAATGGCCATTGCTTCTTAGCAGTATAGGGCCTATGTCACAGAGTTGAGCCATTCAGATTTTACCCAGCAGAGGGCACACACACACACACACACACACACTCTCTCTGTCTCCCATTACATTTTATAAACTCCATTATAATGAACCTGGCTGTAGTGGACCAACTTCTCTACTCACTTATTGTTGTTATTTATATATTCTAGAAAAATTATTTGTTTTAATGGCGCTTTACCGAAAATAAAAGACATGGGCCCTGCCCTGACCACTCTAAATAATACCACCCGACACCACTCTAAATGAGCGACTTTGGAGGCTGGGGGTGTTAGGTAGCCCCTTCTGAAAGGTACTGTTGTCAAATGTGAGAGAGGACGGATGTCCAATGGTTACCTGGGACATGGGCTCAAGTGTCTGTTCTCTCACAGACTTTCCCATCTGCACAATGGGGATAATAGTATGGCCCTACCTCCCCAGGGTGTTGTGAGGCTAAATCCATTGCAGCTGGTGTGGTGCCCAGCTGTTATAGTGATGGGCAAAAAATCCTTGTGGCAGCGAGCCACCCAGCTTGGGTCAGCTTGCGCTAAGGGGCTAAAAACAGCAGTGCAGACATTCCACTCCTAGCCCAGACACCCACCCCTCGCTGGGTTTCAGAGCCTGGGCTCCAGCCTGAGCGGGAATGTCTGTGTTACTGTTTTGAGCCCTGTAGCATGAGACCAAGTCAGTTGCCCCGGGCTCCGAAACTTGCTGATGCGGCAGGTTTTTTGCAATGTAGACATATCCCTAGGGTACAAAGCCGTAGAAGATAGAGTACTTCTTTCTGCAGACTCCAGCCCGTAAAGCGTAAGGTAAAGGAGAAGATAGAAGAACGGCAAGTCTGAGTGGGCCAAAAGGACGTTTGATTGATTTACGGTCTCAGCCTGCGTACAGCAGGGCTTTGCTGTTCAAGTCAGCCTGTCCCGGCAAGCCCGGGGCTAACCAGGAGCTGCCTTTCCAATGCTGCCTGTTACATTCACAGGGGTGCAGCAAACTGACATATGGTGGATGCTGCTTTGGGGGGTTGTTCGCATCGGGAAAGGCAAACCCTGCACATGGTTATATTAAGATCTGACCCGAGAGACTCTAAGATGTTTTTTGCATTTATTAATCATGAAAAAAAATAATAATGCTGATCTTCCAGCTAAATGTGTTAGCCTCATTCTCAGCTGTTGTCTGCTGGCCGCCTTGGGGAGGATCGTTGTCCTCCCATGAGGACGGCAGGGTAACGCCTGTGCTGAAGAGGCAAACATCCCTGACTCTAACCAAACAAGGACAAAGAGCTCTTTGCCCGGCACTCTGGGGCTGATCCTGTGAGGTGCTGAGCACTTTCAAACCCCACTAGGGGTGCAATTAGGGGTCTAACCTTTACCCTGGGTTGGACCTTCTGCAGGCCCCAATCCTAACTTGAGCCCAGGACCCCAGCCAACTCTAGCCCTAACCTTAGCCTGGGGCCCCCAGCCAGCTGCAATCCTAACCTTAGCCCGGGGCCCAAAGCTGGCCCCAATCCTAACCCTAGCTTGGCACCCCCTGCAGTCCCCAAACTGAACCGTAGCCCAGTGCTTAATTTGTAATGAAAGAGGTGCTGGGGCTCAAGCAATATTTTTACTTGCATAACTGACGTGGCAAGCCCAGAGGTGCCAGGGCTATGAACTGCCAAGCCCAGAGGTGCCAGGGCTATGAACTGCCAAGCCTACAGGTGCCAGGGTTATGAATTCAGGCACAAATTAAGGACTGCCCCAGCCCAAGACCCTCTACTGGCCCCAACCTTAACTAGGCCCGCTGACAGAAATTCTGGGCCCCGAGCAGGGGTGGGGCCTGGGGCGGAAGTGATGAATCTGTCACTTCCACGACTGCCTGTCACTCCTAGGCACACGCAACCACTCCGGGCCCCACGCTTTGGGGGGCCCTGCGGGCCGGTGCGATTGGCCAGAGCAGTCACGCGTGCCTAGGAGCCCTGCAGCCCTCCTGGGCAATTGCCCCCTTTGCCCCACCCCTGTCGGCAGGCCTAATCTTAACCCATTCACCAGGGTCACCTACTGCCTTCAATCCTTACCCTGATCCAGGGCCACCACCCAGCCTCGTAGTGAAGTTTGTGGCTCCTATGTCCTGTTTTTTCTTACCATGCTTTGCTTAGGAGTATGTCATAGACAGTGGAGGTGTTTTTCTCAGGCAATGAATGGGATCATCCATTAGGATTATATGGGCCTCTCTCACATTTGTTTGTAAGATCAGCCTTTGGTGTATCTCCTGTCCTTACTGTGTTTTCCTGTACTCTCTTGGTTAGTTCTTCCAGGTGCAATTATGAAAACAGGAAAGAAAAGGAGCATGTGGGGGGGAGGGGAACCTTTAGCATTCCCACTCTGATGGTCTAACTGTTCCCTTAGTCGTTTCTCAGGGAGGTGTGGACCTCAGCCTCAGGACATGTCTTAGGCTATGTCTACACGACCACCCCCCTGAGCGACATAAGTTACACCGACCTAAGCGCCGGTGTGGACAGCGCTATGTTGGCAGGAGCACTTCTCCAGCTGACGTAGCTACCGGCCGCTGCTCATTGGGGGTGGATTCATTCAATCAACGGGAGAGCGCTCTCCCATTGGCTGAGAGTGGCAGAGCCTCACTTGGGGCTGATGGGGTGAAGGAGGGAGAACCCACACTCGGATCCCTTGGTTCACTCCATGCTACAAGCAAATCAGAGAACTGTCAAACAAATAAACACACAAGCCCCATTTCATATAAATCAGATGTGAATCAAAGTGTTCCAGAGGGGGTGGGTCTGGCTGGATTCTCAGCTGAGCTGCTCTTCCAGCAATCGGCAAGGTGGGGGTGCCCAAGGGCTATGCTGGTGCGAAGAAGAGCTATTCAATTAGCTCATCCGAAGTGGCTCAGCACCCCATGCACATCAGAGGTCCTACCCAAATGTGAAGCGACATCAGAGCAGCAAAGTGGCAGCGTGGATACAGCACAAGGAATGTAATTACCGCTGCCCCGAAACCTCATTACTAAATCAGTGTGTGTGAGATAGGAAATGCTGAAACAGACATTGGTATTATCCTCATGCTTAGCACAGAATTAGCTTTAACCAACAGCTGCTAGGAAGGAACAGGTAGAGGAGACATGTCCAGCCTTCTGCTTGTGCCTTTTTAGAAGGCCTTGGAGAGTTTTCAGCATCTCTTGAATATTAATGTTAACCACAAGAAAGCCCCTTCCACCCATCTCCATTAACTTCCTAGTCTTGGCTGCAATTTTCAAAAACTCCTAAGGGAGTTAGGTGCCCAATTCCCATTGACTTTCAGGCCCCTTTGAAAATCCTCATCCTTATTTATTTAACAGTTAGGTTATGGCAGCATCCACAGGTCTTGATCAGAATCAGCGCCCTGCTGTGTTAGACTCTGCACACACAGTCCCTGCCCCACAGACATGACTATTTAAGGGTACATTGACACTGCAGATGGAGGTGTAATTTCTAAATTGAGTAGACATACCCATGCTAGCTCTGACTGAGCGAGCATGCTAAAAATATTGTGTAGCTGCAGGGGTGTGAGCACCGAGAGAGCTAGCCGCCCCGAGTATGGTCCCATCCAAGACACTAGCTATGTGCCATTGCTCATGCCATCATGGCTACATTTTGAGCATGAAGAAAAGGAGTACTTGTGGCACCTTAGAGACTAACCAATTTATTTGAGCATAAGCTTTCGTGAGCTACAGCTCACTTCATCGGATGCATACTGTCATACTATGCATCCGATGAAGTGAGCTGTAGCTCACGAAAGCTTATGCTCAAATAAATTGGTTAGTCTCTAAGGTGCCACAAGTACTCCTTTTCTTTTTGCGAATACAGACTAACACGGCTGTTATCTGAAACCTGTCATTTTGAGCATGCTTGCTTGATCAGATTTATCACAGGAATTTCCACTCAAGCTGGAAATTACACCTCCAGCTCCAGTGAAGACATTTTCTAAGAGCTACGTATTGCACGTGAAATGCCGACAGACCAGGGGTGTTGGCGGGCAGGATCGAACCAGGGACCTCTGGAGCTTAGTGCATGAGCCTCTACCGCATGAGCTAAAAGCCAACTGGTTATTAGCTAAGGCTGTAGAGCAGACTCATTTTCTCTCTCTCTAAGTGGTCTCGGTGCCACTATATGGGACAGAACACCACACCCAGAAGGTGTGTGGGTTACACACAGCCTTACGCTCTGTCCACCCTCCCTGAAGGAAATGGGTTTGCACAGGGTGTTGCATACAATTTAGACCTTGATCACTCACATCTGCCCCATCAAACCAGTGGCAAGCAACAGCTTCAGCTCACTGGAAGTACGGCACAGCTCCGCCCGGCTTCTGCTCCCTGTGAAAGTCATGTCAAAACTCCCATTGACTTCAGTGTTCAAGATTAGGCCCTACACACAGCATTGTGTTCCTAGCACAGGACAAATCTTTGTGAAAGGCTTCAACCTGCCACCCACTACTCCAAAGAGAAAGATTCTTCATGGCCTCAAATATAACACTATCATATTTAGGGAGTGGAAAGGGACCAGGCATTCATGTGCAGCTAATGAAATTGTGTATTGAATCCCTGACAGTAAAGTGGCATCTTCAGGGATTTTGTTAGGTTGCCAGAGTTCTGAAATCCATGATTTTGGATGTTTTCTGATATTTTCATGGGTTTTTCCCTCCCATGTGAATTAAAATATTTTCCTTTATTTTAATGAGTGATTTAGTCCCTCGGAATTTTAATATTTGGGGGGAGGAAAGTTGTGGGGGATGGTCACAAATGTTTAAATCGTTTCTCTGTTCCTCCCCCCAGCCCATTTATGGGATTCCCCCTGTAAATCTGAGACGGCCCATCGCTGGGTTGTGTTTTTCCCTCAGTTGCACGTAGTTCTTCCTGTTTCAACACATCCAAATATTCATGGCATAGAAAAGATCCCGAGACTAAACGAGAGCTGAATGTTACTGGATCCTGCTATTTTATTCCTTTAGAAAACAAACTCTGTTAAAATTCAAGGAGTTCAGTGATTACACTTCGGCAGTTCAATAAACCAGTGTCCTATAATAACTCTAATACTTAGCTGTGTCTGATGTTATCTTTAAATAATATACCAAACTGTTACTCTGATCCCCTCTGAGATGGCAGAAAGGATGAAGCTTAAGAGGATAAAATTAGTTCCTTAATGTTCAGTCTAGTGTGGAGTTACAGTTCTTTCAGGAATGAGCTGGCTTTCTAAGATGTACACTTATATATCCTGGCTAACGGACATTAGCAGCTGCATTTGGCAAGCGCTAAAGGACTCCTACCACTTCCATTCAAGCAGTGCTGGCATTAGAATTTCTGGGGCTCAATTAGCCTGTCAGTTGCATGCATGCAGCTCCCATTGGCTTTGGCCTCCGCAACTGATGAGATAATCAGGCCCCTGTCCTATCTTTCTGAGTGAATACTCCCATTCTTGGCAGAAAAGAGACTGTTAAAGACACTTGGCCTAAAGCCTCATGCCTGGAAAAACACACACAAAGGGACAGATTCTCCTCTTCATATATTCTTGTGTAAGTTATTATTATTATTATGTGCATTATTGTTATATTTTGTCAGCTGCATTGAGTGTCCTGAGCCAGCTTTAGCTAGGATTTGCTGGGACGAAGAATAAAAATGGTATCACAGAAAGCAATAGCTGATCATGTAAAGTTGTTGGTATTCACTAAATGTAACATAACCAGTCAAATACCACCAGAGATTTTTCATTCAGCTTCAGTTTCACCTGCTCTTCTCCTTTGTGGTCAGGGCTTTCAGGTTGGAGCATTTATTCTCCAAATTGTTTGGGGAGAGGGTTTAAGTCCATAGCCATGCAGATGAAAAGTTTTAAACAATTCTGGTGGTGATTTTGATTCCCTCCTGCTGTGCACGCCCCCATGGCCATGAGCCCAGGCCCCCCACCCCAAAGATTGCTCAGTGGGGGGAAAAGACAGTCTTTTCTGGCACTGGACTCAAGAAATCAGGGTTCAATGCTCAGTTCTGCCATAGACTGCCTGAGTGACCTTGGGCAAGTCTCTTAATCTTCCTGGTGCCTCAATCCCCCATCAGTAAAATGGAGATAACAGTACTTCCTTTCTCCTGGCTTTCCTCAGTCATGTTTACACAGATGGTAAGCTATTTGGAGCCAGGACTGTCTCTTCCTAGGTGTTCGTATGGGGCCTAGCACAATGGGGTGCCAGGTGTCAGAAATCAGGGCCTGAAACAGAGCCAGTCTCCAGGCAATCCATGGCTTGCAGCAGGCTGTCTGATCAGCTGGAGGGGCCAGCAAAGCAGCTCATGCCAGCAGCAGCTTGCTATCTGTTCAGTGCTCATGCACATTATCGTCACTACTCTTGTCCCTGCCAGAGACCCCACCTGGCCTGTTATCCTGCCTGCTCTAGGGGACTCCAGCTTGACTGTTGGCTGTGGTACCCAGTGCCTGACCTCAGTCTCCAGCTCTGACCCTAGCCCCTGGTTTCTATGCTCAGTTCCTGATGCCTTCTCTAACCCTTAGACCTGATGCTCGCACTGCCCACTAGGCTAGACTGCCCACGTCCCAGTCGCCTGACACTAGGTGCTACAGGAATAATAACAGTAGGTGAAATGAAGTAGAAGGCTGGGGGTGTGAAGGCCACCATTTGTGTGACTCTTAGGCTGACTGGGGAATTAGTAGGGACTAGGAAATTAGCCTTGTTAACCAGAACATCTTTAAGGATAAACCCACATACGATATGCTCAATTGACAGGCCTGATCCTGCCACCCTGACTCTCATTCACAGCCCAGCTGGGGCCAAGGGGGCTACTCCCTGGGCATAAGGGTGATGGATAGGGCTCATAGTTTCCCCTGCCCTCCCTAGCAACAGAACTGAAATGCAGCTGCAGCTGTCCCACCAGCAAAGCACTCTTCTTGGCATCGGATTCATCACTTGGTGACTGGCGCGTCTCTTGGCTTGGGTCCCTGAGTGCGTCACCCGTACCAAGGGGACCCCTGGCACCCAATGGCTTCCTCTGCATTTGCCCGTTTTATCACGAGCTGAACGCTTCCCCCCTCCACACACACAGTGTCATGCTGCATGGCAAATTGTGGGGACTTTTTAGAAGTCTGCTTCCTAAGCATATGTACAACAGGGCCCGCTCCAATCTTGGGTGGGGACTCTAGGTGCTACGGTAATTAATAATAATAATGAGGCTGCTGATGTTCACTTAATGGGGTAGATTGGAATCTCATACAAGATACCCAATTTGAATGCAGTTGGATTTGTAGATTTGTAGGATTCCCTCTCTTTGTCCCTCTCTTCATCCGGTGAGGTTTCATTTTGCAGAAGGATTGCTCTGAATACCTGCTCCAGAGAACAACCTCACACGAGGATGCCAGGCAGCAATTGCATGACTTGTCCCATCCCACCGCAGGAATCCTGCACGTTCATGTCTTTCACCCGTAGCATCTTTCATTGCATGCAGCAACGTCAGGAAGCCTATTAAAAAGACATGAAAAGATGGAGGGGGCGGGGAATCAGCCTTTTATCTTCAGGCTTAAAAACGATGTTTTCAAAGCTGTCAGTGGTGATCTAACCCATCTTCAGTACTGGTATAGGAATGCCTGACAGAAAGCTGGCAGGGAAAAAAACCTACTGTACAATTGATCTATTTCCTCTGAGATGCAGGAAATGAACAAAATTACATATATTTTCTCTTCCATCTGATCAGATCCACCTGCTTGGGATACAGAAACCCCGGCACCAGGGCAGAGTTCTCGTGTTTGTGTAGCTGTCAGGATGTGGGTTTTCAGCCTGAGCACACATGACTGAGCTCGAGGGTCACTGTCTTGTCGATTTAGGGTTTTATCTTTCTTACTCTCCATTAGTTGTGATACCCTCTGATTAAGTTTGAAAATAAAACATCTCTATCGATCTTGCCCTTCCCCATTTGGCAAATATTGATCTTCCCCCTGTTCTCCGCAGAGGCCGAAATTAACACGGCTCTTTTTGTGCCTGCTTCTGGGCTTGGCATTCAACACTATTGGCAATGATGTGGTCTGGGAATTAAGCAAAGCTCTGGGGTGCTTTATTTAGTGAACTTGGGCGTGCTGTCTCGCTCGCTCACGTTTTCTGTGCTGGCAGTCACGGAGCACTACATAGGATGGGTCTGATTGTGCCAGGCAGGTGTGCAGGAAAAGGAAAGGCACCAGGAGAAAGAGGAGAACAGCATAACAATTAACTTCCTCACAGTCTCTTCACTTAGTCACATTCTAAAGCATCATATCCTGCCAAGAGAAAGTCAAAGTCTTCAAGGGTAAAGGAGCTATTTCCCAGTGCCCACCTCTGTTACTTGTAATGAGAAAGTCACATCAGTGTAACTTAAGGTATGAGTTTAAACCCGTTTAGTTAAACTAGTGGGAAAGGTTGTGTATACCCTCCAAAGTGAGCTGTAGCTCACGAAAGCTTATGCTCAAATAGATTTGTTAGTCTCTAAGGTGCCAAAAGTCCTCCTTTTCTTTTTGCAAATACAGACTAACACGGGTGTTACTCTGAAACCTCCTATTTCACTGTAAACCAGACATATTTAGGGTTAGCTTGCACCAATTAGGAATTGACTGAAGCTAAACCAGGACAAGCCACTCTGAAACCAAAATAAAAGGGCCCGCATTGTCTTTTGCACTAGTTTGATTGAATCAGATTAAAAACTAAGTTAAGTTACATTGGTGCTATTTTCTCATGGAGCCAAGGCGAAAGGAAGGACAGAGTGCAACCACTTGACACCTAACACTGATGTTATGGAAAGTGCCGGGGGATCTTTAATATCGACAAAGAGCAGGCTTCCATTTTGAAGGGCTCCTCTGAAAGACCCCCAATGCAGTAACCTGCTTAGATCTTGTTTCATCTGCCTGGGGAGGAATGGCTAAAATAACCCTTCCTGGGATTTGAACCTGTGAGTCCAGGCAGTCTTAATATGCTGTACATGAGCACATACATAGGTATTCCCTGTAGTTTACAGAGGTTTCCTTTAAAAGGGTCTCAGTATATGTAATTAACTGGACACGTGGGGCCAAATTCTGCTCCTGATTACACCCGTGCAAACCCCAGGAGGGTTGCCCACTGACTCCAGTGTTGCTACCTCATCCCTAAAACTCATTGGGTCTAGTCTGCTGACTGGAAGCAAGGCCCAGGCATCGTATCCAACTGACTGAGAAGAGCTCTGTAGCTCCAAAGCTCGTCTCTTTCCTCAACACCTCACCCACCTCATCTCTCGTACCCTGGGACCAACATGACTCAGTGAACTCCTCTCTCCCAGGAAAAGATATTATGCAATTTAAAAGTAGATTTTAATTAAACATTTTAAACTCCGAGCTGAGTCCCATACCCATTTAGCAAACACTGGTCTTTTTGTCCCCTGTGTGTTTCTTGATTCAGCTGAAGCTAACATGAATGTTTTGGCTGTAACAACCCCCTGCATCGTGGATGGCTGTCACCTCTGTCCAGTGCTGGGGATCAGCTTGCTGCTCCTGTACACCAAGCAGAGGGAACACAAAGCAGGCTTTCTGGGGCCCGTAACAAAGGGCTGTTGGTAGCTGGCTCTTGAAAAGGATGCCTACCCTGACTGACCAGATCATTGTACCGAACCCCGCTGCAAGTCAGAGCTTTGAGGGCTGTGGTACTTCAGTCCCCTCTGATGTCCACTATTGGGCAGGGAGGCAAGCATGATTGATAGGCACTACAAGCACCAGGTCCTTGCTTTTGGAGGGTGGAGATCAACATCCATTTTGAGTAACAGCAGATCACTTTTCTAGGGCTACTGGAAACTGAAAGGGACAATAAAAGAGCAACCTAATGGTTCCTCACCTACCTCTTGCGGCACCCTACTAACAGAGTATAAAGGTAATGGGGTCTCATTGGGGTTCCCTCCACGCCATCCACCTGCTGCATATAGGCAGTCATGCCTAGGCCACCTGCATGCAGGCCACTGCTGGCAACAGGCAGCTTCCCTACCTGGCTCTCAATTTTTCAGGCTTTCCTCCCGGGCTCCTTGCCACCCGGCCTTCCCTGCACAGCCAGCTCCCAGGCTGCTGCCTGCCCATTTCTCCCGCTCACATGCAGCCCCTCTCTCTGTACTGAACATGGTCCCCTCTAGCCTCAGATGGCCACTTCCTTTCCTTAAGGGGATTGTGGAGCAGATGGAGAGCCTGCCCCAAGTTTGATCCTTTCCACCCTTGCTCACCCAGGGTGAGAAACTGTGAGAGCAGTTTCATCTCAGGTTCATTTAGGGAAAAGACCATTTCCCAAATTTTCCCGGCTGGTTTTTTGTCTGAACTTTAAGCACGCCGCTTGCCCCTGCTAGCCAAGCAAATCCCAGCACCCTAGCAGAACAGTTAACGCACAACGTAGCCAGTCTGCATGGACTGGAAAATACCCGCTTCTGGCACCCTCCTAGTGCCGCAGCCCTGTTAGTCCTGGCCTGGCTGGGCCCTAACTTTGATGCAACAGGGTGCATGGCAAAGGGTGGGGAGAGACACTGATGGGTTGGGGATGAAAAGCCCAAAGAGCCAAGCCAAGTCCCTGGCGCGAGAAGGGCTGGAGCAGAGCCCGTGGCTGGGGCCCCTTCTCAATCCCCAGCTGGCAGGGTGATTCCGACCCCCCCCCACCCCAGCCTGGCGAAGGTGGAGCCCGGCGTTGCTATGGCAAAAGAATTTTAAGCAATTACGGGGGCGGGGCGGCTCCAGGAAAGAGCCAATCAGGGAGGAGACACGGGTCCGCGGGAGATTAAAGTGCCATCTTCAGGCTGCTGCTGAAGTCTTTGCACAGCGCCGAGGGCTGAGCAGGTACCGGGGGGGGGGAGCAGCCCCCATTCCCCTGCCCTTTACCGCCGCCGGGGGTGGGGGGCTTTGTTGAACAGCTGGTGCCGCAGACGCGGCTGTAGCGGGGGTCCCTGCGCCGGCTGGAGGGGTCGCTCGCCGCTTCCACTGGCGCTTGTTTGTCAGCCTGCTGGGGGGAGAGGGGTGCCGTGGGGTAGCCTCCTTCAGTCTGTAGGAGGCCAGGCTCTGCAGAGCTGCTCTCTGGGGGTGCAGCTTGCGGGCGGCTCGCCTGATGTGAATGCTTGCTTGAGGCTGTAGCTACTCCCTCCTCTCCCAGCCGCTGGGGACAGGTCACTTTCCCCTCCTGCTGGGAGGGCAGAAGTCCTATGCAGGTTACCGACCTGTTAGGCGGCTCGGGCAGTAGTGGACTAGTTAGTACTAGAAGAGGCTCCCCCTGAGGGAGGCTTTCACAAGTTTTTCATTGGACGTTTAAAATCTTCCTCTGGGAAGAAGCAGGAGCATTTAGTCTCCCCTCCTCATCTCAAAGCTTGTTAGACTGAGCTCTCCCCCCCACTATGCAGAAATCAGATAAATGACTTGATGGGTGAAAGGTCTATTCTGCTAGTGGTACAGCCAGAAACAAAAGGTTTGATCAGTAAACTGTCCTCCCCTATGTGCATGCAAGTTACAGCTTAAATCCAGCCCTAGGGGTGAAGCCTGTGGAGTTGACTGGCCTCTTCCTCTCCCTGCTGCATGCTGGTAGAATGACTAGCCAAGAGTGTTTCCTCTTAGTGGGTAGCTGGCTAGTATGTACCTGTGGATTTGGCTACTAGTAGCAGTATCTGAGCCTCTGGCTTCTCATACACCTGTTGAGGCTAAATGGCTTTAAATGGTGCCTAAGTGGGAAGCACCTCAAAGGGCCAGCATTTTCAGGCTAGCCTCTCCAAAAGGCTTGGGCAATATATCCCAGGCCTGGTGGTGAATGCAAAAAGATAAAACTGGAACACGTGTGCAAAACTGCTACACTAGCATGTTTAGAAAGACCTTACTTCTAACATCTCAGCTGCATCCATGATTTCAATGCCGGTAATCCCCTAGGACTGCTGTTGAAGTGTAAACTTGCCTTGCTTCTCCTTTACCAAACTGCTCAGGCTGTTTGGTCACCTGCATCATCTGCCACTGTGAAATAAACCAGCTGGTGGTGTGCACCATGTGCTTTCCCCAGCATCTGAGTTTGTCTGTAGTTGTGGCTAACATTGACCGTTGTGTGGTCATTTTTTTTTTAAACTAAACACTTGTAAGCAGAGCTTTGTGATGGGCAAGGCTGCTTAGTGCAAATTGTAACCTTAGTGCAAATTATGACCTGGAAAAATACTTAAATCTGAGCCACTTACTGGCTGATAGTGGTGTAATAAGAATCAACAAATGTATCTGGGAAAATAGGAAAAGCTGGAACACCTCTATTACCTTAACGGTGCAGGCTACCTGGTGGTGTAAGGAAATAGGCTTGCACATATTCAGTCTCTTTATAGTCAGCCCTTTCAACATCATGGATTCTCTTGCATCTGTCTCAAGCTTTGAATGTGTCTAAACTAAAGATGGCATGAGGTAGAATCTACAGTAACAAGTAATGGCTACAAAAACCTCTTTGGACATGTCTGGGTTCTTTTCCTAGATCTGCTCTGTGCTTAGTGACAAATGTAACGTCAATGGTCTAGTGTTAGTTACTGGGTTTTTGTCAGCGTTCTAAGTGACCCATGTTTGGTTAACTGCCAGGATAGCTCATGCTCTGGAGCATGAGCATTAAATGGTCTTTCCTGTCCCTGTCCAGAAAACAAACTTGTACCTAAACACTGATGCAGTAGAGCGCTTTGTCCCCAGCACATGCAGTTTGGAGTACTAGACTTTGGACACTAGAACATGTTCACAGCCCATACCTGTGCCCGGTGCAGCCTCTCCCTTTAGACCAAGTTAAACCATGTCAGTGTAGCTTGTTGGCTAGTTGCAGTGAAACTACCTAAGCACTGAAACTAAATCTGTTCTGTCTCCAATCCTATCTGCAGGTGAAGCTTTGAACTTGCTCAACAGACAGCTGAAAAGATGCCTACCACAAACGAGCAAGATGAGAGGATGAAAAAGTTTAAAAATAAAGGCAAAGATACAGCTGTAAGTATGAAGGTCTCCATCCAATCAGTGTCCTGACAAATTAATGTGTATGCATGATTCCTCACTAGCTCTCTTCCCTTATGGCACAGAACTTGAAAATGTTGACCGTAAGTGGTCTAAACAATATCTTTCAGAATATGATAAAGCATATAACATGAGATTTAGGCTTGGTCTACACCAGAGGTTCTCAACCTGTGGGCTGCTTGTGGCCCACTAAGCATGCAGCTGTGATCCATGTGATATCCTCAGGGTCATACAGGGAGTATATATATTGTGTGAATGTGGCCCACATAAACCAGAGAGCTGCATATATGGCCCACAATGGTAAATAGGCTGAGAACTATTGATCCATACTGTGAACTTATGTCAATAGAACTACATCGCTTCATGCCCCTGAGTGATGTAGTTACACTAAACAAATCTGTGGTGTAGACCGTTTCTTGGGAAGACTAATTCCTTACGCAGAGAGGAGAAACCTGTCTCCTGTCAGTACAGGTAGCATCTTCACTAAGCACTACAGTGGTACAACTGCACCACTACAGCTGTATGTGTAGACAAGCCTTAATACAGCAGGAAGAAAACATGCCTTGGGCTTGAAGGAACAAGATCTAGCTTTAAACCACAAGAGAAACAAACTTGGTAAGAAATCATTGGGGCAGAAAGCTGGCTCTTGAAGCTTGTCAAAGGCAGAGATTCAGCTTTTCAGGTCTGTCAGACTGGAGCTTAAACTGCACTGGGCACAATTTTGTGCAGCTTGAAGCTAGCACTAAAACGGTCTTACTTGGTTTGGGGTTTCTTGTTTGAGTTTTACACTGCCCTTGAAACAGTTATCTGCTTGGGGGTCAAGGCTTTGAAAAGATTGCATAGAATATAGAATTTGAGAGATGGATCTGGGTTTTATTCAGTTGGAACAGTGTTCTCTAGCACTTCCTCTATGGTCCTCTTGTAGAGAAACTGAGAAACTCATTTAAATAGTAGGAAAAAAATGCAAACTGACAAGATTTGGGGGCAGGTTTCATAACTGAAGCAACTTTCTCCAGCTGGTGATATCTCAAGATGACAAACCTTTAAAAGTCCTGCCGAGTTTTAAAATAAAAACATCCTGGGGTAAGGAAAATATTTGTAGGGGCTTGTGTAAACTTGAAAGCATCTTAGATTAACCTGAATTGCTTTAGGATAAACTGCCTTGCATCCACATGTTTAATTACATCATCTCATTCTGCTTTAATTAATCCATTTTGAATGCAGATACACTCTAATTTGGAAGGAGTTGCCCTGGAATAAGGTTGGTCCGAGTGCATCCCCATTCTGAATGAGCTATTCTGAGTCTGGCAGTCCTCCCACTGCTATTGCACCCTGCATTAGTGCCCACCTGGGTGGGCCCGTCTTACCTGTGTGTGCACTACTGTTCCTGGGTCATCTTGACCAGATGTCATCGCCCTGATTAAATGTTGGTGTGCAGCCAGGTGTGCCCTCTTCTGGAAAGCACGCGTGCTCTCCCAGTCACATACAAATTATAGCAGCCATGCTCCCATGTGGGATAACAGGAGAGGCGTCATGGGCATTGGTTTGACCAAGTCCTCAAATTCCAGTGGCTTCCAATAGGTGTTCCCCCATACAGTGAGAAAAATCCCAGAACTCCTAAGACTGGTGGTGGATCACTGTACCATGGGATGTCTGCCCAGAATGCTCTGCACTTGCTTTGAAAAAGCACAGTGATGCACGGCCTCTGATTCTGTTACAGCACCATAACACAGCATTCTGGACCCACAGCTTTGGGAATAGTTATACCTGATTGTGTTTGTCTCAATCAATCTGAAATAACACTCAAGTGGAGCCAAGTCCTTGTACGTGGCTGCAGTGAAGCTCTCTGAGAGGATAACTGTATTGTGATCAGTGTCGGATTTGCATGTGCACCAGAGAACAGTCTGACTATACTGGCATCAGGAATGCCCTAAATGGGGGACTGACGGAGGATGGCTTTATCAAAACTTCCTGATAGGAGGTGCCAGTGTAGACAGAGTTGTGACAGCCTTGAGAGAGGGGAAATGTCAGAACAAGTCCTCCTAAATCTTGGTCTGGAGTTTCCTAGTGAAATGAAACCATCTATGCCAATATATTAGCTGTTTCTAACATGTCTAAATGAGGCTGCCGTTCCCCTTTAGCACATGTAAGGATGCAAGACAAAAGCTGTCCTTCATAAATAATGATGAGGGCAGATTTCTGATGCAGAGTGATCTGAATTGCTTGGTAAATTGGGCACAAGCAAACAATGTCTTTAATACAGCTAAATATATCCATCTAGGAGCAAAGAATGTAGGCTGTGTTTACAGGATGTGGGAGTTGATCCTGGGAAGCAGTGACTCTGAAAAAGATTTGAGGGTTGTGGTGGATAATCAGCTGATCATAAGCTCCCAGGGCAATGCTGTCACCAAACTGGCTAATATGATTCTTGGGTACATAAAGAGCAGAATTGCATGTAGGAAGAAGATTATTTTACCTCTGTATTTGGCACTGGTGCAACCACTGGAACAGTAGCTCCAGTTCTGGTGCTCACAATTCAAGAAGGATGTTGATAAATTGGAGAGGGCTCAGAGAAGAGCCATGAGAACAATTAAATGATTAGGAAACCTGCCTTATAATTGACTCAAGGAGCTCAGTCTCTTTAGCTTAACCAAGAGAAAGTTATGGGGTGATGAGTACCTACATGGGGAACCAATATTTAATAATGGGCTCTTCAGCCTAACAGAGAAAGGTGTAACTTGATCCAATGGCTGGAAGTTAGACAAATTCAGACTGGAAATAGTATTAAATTTACACTGAGGGTAATTAACACTAGAACAAATTACCATGGATATTGATGTATTCCCCATCGTTGGCGATTGGATGCTTTTTTCTAAAAGGTATGTGCTCCAGGAAGCATCTTGAAGTTCTGTGTCCTGGCTTATACATAAGCCTTGCAGAATTCAATTTCCATGTCTTTTATGATTTTGACAGAATATTGCTGTTTGGTTTTAAGCATTTTTAACTTTAAACATTCAGTTTCAGGAAATCATCTGGGGGGTGTCAGACAATTACTTAACAACAAGTGTTGAGATTCAGAAAAAGCTTTAAGCACAAATTGTCTGCATCACATGTCAAAATATACAAAGTAAATATTCTTAATCAAACTAGAATTTCTCAAATAGCACTTTTCTTTCTTTGCCTGTTGAATTTTCAATTGATATTTTTTTTCACTGGTTTGTGTGTGGATGGTGAAATTGACACTTACAGACAAAAATGCAATCTTTCCAAACTTAATTATACAGGAGGTCAGACGAGATGAACACAGTGGTCTCTTCTGGCCTCGTAATCTGTGAATCCGATTTACCTTAATTTTTTCCAGGATAGCACTAAAGCATCTCCCACAGGAATATCCTCTGCTCTCCTAGTCACCAGAGCAGTTGCAAAGGTAGCTTCATGGCCGATGGCAGATCATCACAAGATTCCCATTTTTTGGTCTTGCAGCGTAACTCAAAACTTGCTATGATCCCCCTACCCCAATAACTATTGTAGTTGCCGATCTGTCGTGTGTAAGACTTGTCACCATATTTGTGAAGCTACAAAGCTTAAATAAGTCAAACAGGAAATCTGAGCCGTGCACTTGAAGACTAAACTTGGGATAGAAGTCAGATCACTTCCTAGAGAAATAATGTGTGCACTGCTATGAAACATCGATTTTTCAGAGCTCACACTCACAAAACAGCTTGTAACATATGGCACTCTTCCTTCATAGGCAATGAGACGCCAGAGGATGGAGGTTAATGTAGAACTTCGGAAGGCCAAGAAAGATGAACAGATCCTAAAACGAAGGAATATTTCTTTCTCTTCCATGGGGGAGAGTCTTTCTCCAGAACAAGAGAAAAAGAATGCAGTGAGTACAGTGCACTACTGTGCAAAAACCATTCTAGCTGCTAGACTCAATGGCCAACCTAACTTGCATAGTGACTTAGTTGCTAGCCACTCTGTAGTGTTCACTGCAACATCTGAGCAGCTCACAAAGTCCTAGTTTAAGTAACTCAGTTCTACAGGAAGAATATTAAAAAAAAAAAACCAAGAAAGGGGATGTCTGAAAACGTCTAACAGAAAGTCTAACATACACCATTGGAAGATAGAACTGGCAAGAACCCAAGCTGGCTACTTGAGCAGTGAATGAAATGTGATAGCTGATAGTCTGGCTACACTGGAACCTTCTCAACAAACTTTCAGAACTTACGACCTTAATCCTGCCTGGCACAAGGGATCAGTTACATCTGAGGTTTTCATGGACTGACTTCTTCTCTCATCCTGAAACTGCACTGCATAAAGGATGGCTATTTAGACATGCACTAGTGACCGATTGGGCCTAGGCTTCTATTTGACTACACAGCTTAAGTCTGAGTCTTGGCTTACCTTGTCTGACTCTGAATCTCATTTCTCCATGACAGACTGCTCAGCTCTCCTTGGAGGAAATAGTTCAAGCTGTGAATGGGAACAATCCTGAGCTTCATCTGAAGGCTACTCAGACAGCCAGGTATGTTGTAACAGTTTTCTGTGGAATAGAACACACACATTGATGTAGTGTCCATTTGTGCTAGAGACCTGTTCCCTGCTCAAGAGTTTTACTGCAGACCTCATTGAAGGACTAGAGAGGATGGATTGTCCAGTGGTTAGGGTATTGGCATAGGACTTGACATCTGTGAAGTCCCTACTTCACCAGACTTCCTGTGTGACCTTGGGCAAGTTGCTTAGTGTGTCTGCCTCAGTTTTCAATCTGTAAAATGGGGATAATAGTACTTCACAACACAATTGTGAGGAAGGGAAGAAATCAGATTGAGGCATTCAAATACTGCAGTAATGGGGGGCAGGAGGGCAAGGATACAAAAGCAAGAATCCAAAACATGAGGCAACTCAAACATTAGCCTGTGTAGAGGTAGGGTTGCTTCCTTGCTAATTCATGGGTGGGGAAAGGGATGATTCTTTGCTTTCCATAAGCAAGTGAGAGTGATGGGGGGCCAAGTGGAGGGAGAGGGGGTGGAAGAAACCAATCAATGTCTGAAGCTCAGGTTAGAACAGTTTAAAAACTGACTTTAATGTCTGAGGGGACAAGCACTGTGAAGGAACACAGAGGGTTAAGTGTCTCCTCTCCTCAAAGGGTTAGGCCTGTTTTGAGGTGCTACTCTTCCTTCAGGCCACATAGCAGCCTCCCACCTTGGCCTTCAAAAGGCAGAGGGGTTGCTGTGGCTGCCTCCACTCACTGAAGGCTCCTCCTGGCTTCTTCTGCTGACTCTACTCCCTCGACAAGGGTATGATATGTCTGCCAGAATGACTAGGGCACGTCTATACTGCAGTTAAACCTGTGGCTGGCCTGGACTTGCAGGGCTCAGGCTAAGGGGCTGTTCATTGTAGTGTAGATGTTCACAGAAGCTTGAGCCTGAGGTGGGAGGGTCCCAAAGGTCAGGCTGCAGTCCAAGTCTAAACGTCTGCACTGCAGTTAAACAGCCCCTTAGCCCAAGCCCCTGGCATGAGCCAGCTGTGGGTGTTTTTCAATTGCAGTGTAGATGTACCCCAAGAGCCTTCCTAAAGGACCCATGGTGGTTGATAGGCAGTGCAGTAACTTTGCTCCTCTGGGGACTGGTTCAAATGCATTTGCTTCACAAGTGACCAACTTGACCTCTACTAGTCCCAACTTGTGCACATAATTAAAACCACTTGAAAACTAGATGTGACTGACCCCTTCAAGGAAGAGGAAGGCAGCCAGTCTTCCAGGTGCATGGCAGAGCTGACCTGCAATTAGCTCTTGAATGCAGGCAAAATCTCAACAAGCTGTCGGTAGTCAAACTGGGAGACTGTATCAGAAAACAAGTCTTCTAAAGGATGCCCCACAAAAAGCAGTAAGCTTTAAACAGGAAAGAGGGAGCATTACTGCTCTTGTTAACATGTTCTCTGGTTGCCACTGCTCTGAGCCATAAACAAATCATGATATTGCTACCACCATGACCTCTTGAAGACCTGTTCTACAGTGCTTTTGTAGAAGACTAACTCTTGGATACACAAACAAAACTACTGTAGGATTTGCCTAAACTAGATGCTGAATTCAGTTTTCCTGTAGTGAGAGCTACAGAGCTTGTCTACTCACTGTGTAAAACACTCCCAGGGTCTATCTCACTATCTGATCTATAGGATTGTGGTTCATCAAGATTTCCCACTGATGGAGAGAACTTACCCTAAGATGCCATTTCCTGTCTCCTGTCCCCCCACAGGAGGATGCTGTCCCGGCAGAGGAACCCACCTCTCAATCAGATTATTGAAGCAGGGATTATTCCCAAACTGGTGGAATTCTTGAGCCGTAACGATAACGTTACCTTGCAGTTCGAAGCCGCATGGGCACTGACTAACATTGCTTCTGGAACATCTGACCAGACAAGAGCTGTTGTGGAGGCAGGTGCTGTCCCAGCCTTCGTAGCCCTCTTGTCTTCTCCACACATGCATATCAGTGAACAGTCTGTGTGGGCACTAGGTAACATAGCAGGTAAGAGGTGCTCTCTAGCTTTCACAAAATGGTGACCTGTGCAAGGGCTCTCCTTTGGAATGCCTCCAGATTTTGCCTTGTGATCAGTGTTGCCTTGGCAATAACCTCATGCCCTCTAGCCTTAATGGAACTAGATATCTAGGCTTCTCAAGATAAAGCCTAAGGTCGAATAAAGACTAGGGTAGAACCAATAAATCCATCTATCCAACCTTGTGGTATAGGCAAACCCCTTCGGCACACAGATGTTGGCTAACAACCCTTATTGAGACCTTAAATTCCTCTTGTAATGAAGGCAAGTACTCAGTTTTTATTTTTTCCCCCATATCTGCCTCTTCTACCACTCCTTCCTTGCCCAAGAGAGCATGGTTTTGATTTTCTTAAAATTCAGTTGGTGTAAGGGGGGAAAAACTGTCTGGCCACTGAATCCTCACCAACTGAAAACAAACAATACTTATAGCTCTAACAGGAAGTCCTTGTGGCATCTTAGACTAACAAATTTGTTAGCCTCTAAGGTGCCACAAGGACTCCTCGTTGTTTTTGCTGATGCAGGCTAACACGGCTACCACTCTGAAACCTGTCTCCATTTATTGCTCTAGTTTGCCTACCAAAAATAGACCACCTCATCACCTACTGTTGGTGGCAGGTGTAGATAGGACTTGTAGTAATGTTCTTTAACACAACAGGAAGATGTCTGGCTGCTAGATAAGACAACTGTCAAACCATTCTGCTCTTCTCCACACAGGTGATGGCCCCATGTACAGAGACTCCCTTATCCACAACAATGTGATTCCTCCTCTGTTGGCTCTGGTGTCACCTTCTACTCCTGTAAATATTCTAACTCCTTGAATTAGTAGCTGTTAATCACTTGACTAATTGCTGAACTGTGACTACTAATCACTTGTAACACAGCCAAATGTTAACCCATTTGTGTAAAGGTGGAATGGGCTCTGCTCTTGAGATAAAACTGTTGGAGGAGGGGCTGGAAGAAAAGGATTAATTAGTGGCTTGTGATTGGCTAACTGAAGACTTCCACTGGATACAAACTAACAAAGATCTGACTGCTTTCACCTGTCAGATGTTGATTTGGCTGTCTAATGGTGGCAAATGTGTAGAGGTACCAAGTTGGACCCCCTGCACCTAGATCTAAGGAACTTTTTCCACTCTAGGTCTCATCCTCTTTTAAACCTTTCCACTGGTCCAGTGCTCAGTAGCAAACAACTGTCAGAATTAGATAGAAAGTGGTGAGATGCTGAATTGTCACTCTCCCCCCAAAGGATGTGAAGGGGGCAGGAGGAAATGGCTAGTATTTGAGCCGGTGTTAAATGCTTCAAAACCAGTTACTATACATGAAGACAGTTAGTCCCTACCCCAAAGAATTTAAAACCTTGGCTCAAAAACCAAAAAAAACCCCAAAATAATAAAGGGGGGTTGGAGGTTGGCAATGCAGGTGTATTATAAATCACTTTATCTGCAAACCCATGTGAGGGATCCACTAGACAGTTGCTTACCACATAACTGTCAAATACACACTTCCCTGGACCAACTGCTTAGTCTGACCCTGCTGAGGGTTTCTGAGCTGATAACTGTGTCTCCAAGGCTCCCCTCCTCCCAGGAAGGGCTGAGGCTTTATATAAGATGCTGCCTGGGAAATGGCAGGGTTAGGGCAGGGCCTAGTGACCTGCATGGATGCCTAGGGCAGGGTGTCTGTAGGGCACTGATGCCCTATATTGCCCTGTCCTATGGGTAGAATACAGGCAGGAGAGCCTGCTGTACACCTCCTCAAGGTAGAGGAGGGGCAATTTAGGGCAGTGTTAAGCAAACTCCTTCCCTTAGATCAATGGTTCTCCAATTTTTGTATTGGTGACCCCTTTCACATAGCAAGCCTCTGTGTGCAACCCCCCCTTATAAATCAAACACTTCTTAAAATTTAACACTACTATAAATGCTGGCGATGAAATGGGGTTTGAGGTGGAGGCTGACAGCTCATGACTCCCCACATAATAACCTTGTGACCTCCCAGTTTGAGAAGCCCTGCCTTAGATACTCCTAGATCTTGCAGTATTTCTCTTGCTGCTGCATTCCTGGATGTTCTCGCACTCTCTTGCCTCCTCCCAGGGAACAGCATGGATAGATTGTGCATAGAAAACATAATATGGTAAATGCAACTTTGTGAACCCAGATGTTGCTGTCTTTCAGAAAGTCATTGCTTTCCTCCTGCTGTGATGAATATGGTCTGCACAGCACTAGCTATTCATAGCCTCTGTGCACAGTACATTAGATCAGCCAGTCTTGCCCATGCTGAAAAACCAACCACTCCAGTTCTGATCTGGATAGGGGATTACTTCATAATCTTGGTCCCAAAGTCAGGCAAATGCTTGCCTTGGAAATTGGCATGTTACAAGTTAAATGCCAAACAGCTCTAGTTAAAAATCTCATACTGTTTTTGTATCTGTTTGAGACTTCTCACCAGGTGGCAATTTAACATGGTGGAAGGAGGCTGCTTTCTTACTCTTACCTCATCTCAGATGGGAGGCACCCTATTAACTAATCTCCCATCTTATCCTTTCTCCCCCACTCCCTGCCTCAAACGTCACAGAAACCTGCCACTGGCTTTGCAGGATTCCCCTACACTGACTATCTTTGCTGTTCCCCTCTAACTCATGAGGAAATGCTATTAAATGGGGCAAATGCACCATTTCTAGAGTGCTTCCTTTCCCTGGCCTTAGCTTTGCAGACTCAGTCTTTGTATGAGAACATCCTCCCTTGTTTTTCAGGTTGGGTTCCTGCGAAATATAACGTGGACACTGTCAAACCTCTGCAGGAACAAGAACCCCTACCCTCCCCTTGAGGCAGTGAGGCAGATCCTGCCAGTGCTCATTCGCCTACTGAAACATGAAGATAAGGACATTCTCTCTGACACGTGCTGGGCTGTTTCCTACCTGACTGATGGATCCAATGATCGCATCCATGCGGTGGTGGAGACGGGGATTCTCCCGAGGCTGGTGGAACTCATGGGCAGTCCAGAATTAAGTGTTGTGGTATGTAGAGCACATGGCCTATGGCAAGGAATGCTCATTCTTTCATGAACCTCACTCCTCCACAAAGGCACAATTCAGTGCTACAAAGGGAAACCTAAAAAGCAAGGCTCTTCCCTTCTAGGACTGGAATCGGAAGCATGCTAAAGGCGGGAGGGAAACAAATGTATCCTTGTCCACCATAACGGGATTGTCCTGCTCCCTAGATTGCAGAAGTAGCTCTGCTGCTGATCCAACACCCTGGTCTTGCTTGTTTATGGTTGCATGACATAAAGGTTTAACAAGCCAACTTCCTCTGAAAGTGGAACTTGTCTTGAAGGTAGGACACCAGAGTTGTGCACTAGTTTATGGCTGCATGGGCCAGCAGCATGAATGACCTTTTTCTACTGGTCAGTAAGGGAAAGACCAACATTGAGGGGAAACGCTTGTTAGTCTTTGGCAGGTACCCCAGACTTAAACTAGTTCTGCCTCTTGGGTGACAATCTCCTCCTCTAGTTCATTCAGGGAGTGAATCATTTCTCTCTATCTAGACCCCTGCTCTACGTGCTATTGGAAATGTAGTCACTGGGACGGATGAGCAGACCCAGATGGCCATTGATGCAGGTGTGTTGGCCGTCCTGCCACAGCTCTTGCAACACCCAAAGCCAACTATACAGAAGGAAGCAGCATGGACTCTCAGTAACATTGCAGCAGGACCTTGCCATCAGATCCAGCAACTCATTACCTGCGGACTGCTACCTCCCTTGGTGGAGCTGCTAGATAAGGTACAGGAGAAAGAAAAGGAGGACTTGTGGCACCTTAGACTAACCAATTTATTTGAGCATAAGCTTTCGTGAGCTACAGCTCACTTCATCGGATGCATACTGTGGAAAGTATAGATCTGTCCACAGTATGCATCCGATGAAGTGAGCTGTAGCTCACAAAAGCTTATGCTCAAATAAATTGGTTAGTCTCTAAGGTGCCACAAATAGTCTGTATTTGCAAAAAGAAGAGTAACATGGCCGTTACTCTGAAAGGTATGGGAGAAGCAGTGTGGGTGACGTGTGGTGCTGGGATGACCACTACCACAAAAGCAGTGCTGAGTTAATAAAAGCACCATGCTTCCCACTTCTAGTCAGACTTTGTTTGGACTAAGAGGAACAGCACACGCTGCTCATCCTCTTGAGGTACTCTGGCCTGTTTCATGTGCCTTAAAACTGCAAGGGAGCTGCACGCTTTTCTCACATGCCCCTCATAGAAGCATGCAGGTACTCTTCCCCTATGACTAACCTCTTTCATACATCTCAAGTGTCAATGACTTGTGCCTGCTGACAGTTGTGGAGTGGGGAGGCAGAGTGAGGGCATCTGGCTTCAGCAGTGTTACTGAGCATGCTCAGTCCATATGAGCATGCTCCGTACAAAGCCAAGCAGCAAATCGGGGGGGTGGGGGGAGATTTGACCCTGCATGCCCCCCATATGTCACCTCTACAAAGCTTAACTTAATTCAAGAACTAAGCAGACTCCTGAGACTACAGAGTGCTTAAGCAAACTGCATATCAAGGAAACTGTCTAGTTACATTTTATAGGTCCAGGTGGCTGGATCTCCAAGTTCCAACACGCATCTCTCTTGCAGGGGGAATTTAAAGCTCAGAAAGAGGCCGTGTGGGCAGTAGCCAACTTCACAACAGGAGGCACTGTACAGCAAGTGGTGGAACTAGTCCAGTGTGGGGTCCTTAACCCTCTGCTCAATCTGCTCTCTGCCAGAGATGGCAAAACCATCCTGGTCATCCTTGACACAATTTCAAATCTCTTCTTGGTAAGATCTTCTTTTCCAGGGGTGGCCTTGCTTTTTTTTTTTTTTTTTTTGTAAGTGGCGGCTTTTCCCTTGTGCGGGGCCCTCAAACTTTTATGCACTAGGGTCACACCTTGCTTGTGCACATGGATCACCAGTATTGGCCCTACCCTTGGAATAGGCTGTAAGCAGTACAAGAATGCAAGTGTTGCCCCCAAATGACAACTAAATACCAAAAACTTGAGCTGACTTAGATAAAGTTAAAAGTAGTGCTAAGAGGAACAGAGCTGTAAGCAGGAATCTGTGCTTTTCTTCCTTCATAAAAGGATGAAACAAGCTAGTATGGCACTAAGTATCCTGTGTCCATATTGGCCCACCTCTAGAAATAAAATCCATTCCTATTGACCTGCTGTGTAACAGCACAGAAGTAAAGGGTTCTTGAAAACTAAATCTTAATATGTAAATAAAAGCACTGAGGTTAACAACTAAAGATCAACTGATCCTAGAGGATTAGAACTAAATCCCATGGAGCCAAGTACTTATTGTGTGGTTTAATTTTTGTAAATACCTGAGTTTGAGGCCTCATTCTTATAGCACTGCAGGATCCAAATGGAGAGCTTGTAGCTCACAAATGAGAGTTGACGGTCTTCAATACTTTGGTATATAGGAGTGGGTACTCAATGGATAGTCCCAGAACAAGGTGCCATCTGATGGAGTTAAATTATATTGTCACCAGATTACTTTTTTCAGCATGTCAAGAAGGCACCTCATGGCAGCTGATACCTAATCTCCTTGCTCCTTCTCCCAACATCCACAGGCAGCTGAGAAGCTGGAAGAGACAGAAAAGCTGTGCTTTCTAGTGGAGGAACTTGGTGGCCTGGAGAAAATTGAAGCACTGCAAACCCATGATAATACCATGGTTTATCGAGCTGCTTTAGGTCTCATAGAGAAATATTTTGCTAGTGAGGTATGTGGACTGTCTCAACTGTTCTCCCCATTCTACCACTTGAAAGTAGTAATCACATGTGATCTCTGAATAGTATCTTGTGCCAGGTCTCTCCATCCAGGCTTTCAGGACCCTGAAACAATCTTGAGCTTCTGCAGTTTGTTAGCCTCAGACTGTGCCATTATTCAGTTCACCAGGATCCGTTACTGATCTGGACTCCAGAAGCTCATGCCCAACAAAGTCAACCAGATCCTGTCTTGCTTCTGGAGTTCCTTTTGGCTATCTCCAAATGACATCTGTTGGAATGATTCAAGATTTATATGAACTGCAAATGTACATAGGCTTTACTTATTTAAAGCTTAGCTAACTTATTGTCATGAATGGAAGACCAGACTAAACATCCTACTTCTAATTGAGAACTCTTGTCAAGCTGCTATTCCTATAGGTAGAGGGTCAAATCATGTTAGTTCACAACAAATCTCCCTCTAGCAAAGGTTAAGCTTAGAACACTGGCCTTATGCAGGAACTCTAAAGTTACGGTTACTGTTGCATGTGGGGAGGGGAAAATGATACAGGGTACTTAGCCCTGTCTAGCAGCTCATGTGCCACTATGTGACTTAACTGCAGTTACAGCATTTGTGCATGCACAAACACAGAGCATAGCTGTGCTGCTAAAGTATCTGAAATGTATTTATAACATTAGGCTTAAGAGTGAACACTCATCAAGATGAATTGGGGCACCTTTAAATGACAAGCTTTTTGAGCAGGGCTTCTCATACCAGTCTGTACAGTGCCCAAGCACTGTGGGGCCCAGATTCTGACTAAAATCTCTAGGTGCGATATCGGCATAATGTTCATATCCCAAACCCTAAGGTCTAGAAACTATTGTTAAAAGGAACACTCTGCAGGATTTTAGTCATGATGTTTATAGGGTAGCTGTTCTGGGTAGCTGACCCGAATCTTGAAGGATTAGGGGCACAGGAAGAAGTCTGTTTTTGCCATCTTCCTTTTGAAGACACTGTCAGGCTGTAACAGCAGTGATCAGAACTTGAGTGAACCCTGATTCTACTGTTATGCTTCTGTGAGACACTTGACCTGTAGCCATGACAGTCAGCCCATCTACACAATCAATACAGGAGGCCTAGAATATCACTGCTTTGTGCAGTACTAGATGGCTTGGAACAGCACCTGAACTAGTCCCTAGTCTTCATGGCACTGGCAGGGAGATGACTGATCTGAGCATTCCACTGCTATAAGAAACGAGTCATTTAGTCAAGTCAAATGGCCAGTCTCCATTGCATGAAATACTCTTAGCTAACTGCCCCCGATATGTTCACACTACAGCTGGAAGCAAGCTCAGGCAGCAGCTTGACCTCACAAGCCCATCCAACTTCTTGGATCGGAGCAAGGATGGCAAGCTGCAGTCTCTCTTCCGCTATTTCTAGTGTACTAGATTGAGTGAAGCCAGTCAGTGTCTGCCTACTTGGGCTGGGAGGCTTGCTCCCAGCTGCAGCTTAGACCTACCCTGAGTACTTTCTAGATTTTAGAAGAGCAACAAGAGGGCATAAACTTGGGCCTCGGCAATCCCAACAAGCTGCTACTGCCACTATCATTCAGCTGAGGAGTATTTGTCTTTCTCTAGGAGAATCCAAACCTGCAGCCAGAATCTGACCAAGAAAGACCAACCTTCAACTTCTCAGCAGAGAAACCGGATTTCTACACCTTCTAAAGACAAAGCACCACAAAACACTGAGATGGTGGGTGGAGGTGTCCTCCTGTCTGGCAGCCAAGCCCTTAAAGAGGAACAAAGATGTTTAGTCTTTTTTTGTATTTCTGAAATCTGACAATAAATCACACTTTCTGGATTTGTACTACATGCTTCTGAAGCCTCTTTCCAAATCACTGCTGTGAATGTCTTCAACAGGGTCTGTCCCAATCTCTCTCTCTCACTACTGGAGTCTAACAGACTGGTTTTCAGGCAAGGGGCATGGATGGAAAATTCAGTCCACCTCGTTCACAAAGCAAAATAAAAGCATTCTTAAGTTATACTCAGACTTCGTAAGAGAACACCCTGATGCTTAGAGCATTAGAATAAAGCAAACTTTTATCTAGCCACATGGGATAAAATTTTCAAGTAAGCTTGGATGTGACTGAAACCTCCTTAGCTCTAAAATAAGCGATTTAAAGTTTCCATCTCATAGGTGCAAAAAAAAAACCTGACCAACAGAAGGAAACTAAGGGCACTCTTTCGTGGTTGACCTAAGCATCTGCTAAAGAAGATTTGTACTTTCTAAAACTGGCCTCAGTTGCTGATGGCCTAAAATGAGGCCTGAACAAGTAGAAGCTGCTGACTTAATCTCATATCTCATACTAGTGGCAAAACTAGCTGTTGCAGGCAAGCCACAGCTTGCCTCAATGGCCAAAAAAACAAGTTTGAGCCCATGTTTACTGTTGGAGTTTCCTGCTAATTTGCCAATGGCAGCTGCGTTTTGAGCCATGTTAATGGAAGTTACATTTCCCTGGGGGGATCAGGAGGAACTAGCTCTTCCATGTTCTCATTGCAGGCTGAGCATGGGGTGTACAGGCTAGGGTGAGAAGAGAGAATACTCCACTGTACAGCTTTTAAAACTGGTTCCATGAGTCAGTCTAATGTGTACCTGTACTATAAAGATAATTAGCTTGATTAAAGCACAAGCATGTACTGAGGCTGCTTTTCACCAGGCTCTTTGCATAGCAATTATGCATTTCATTATATGTAGCCTGAAGGCATTACCTATTTCACTGAGACTATCTTTTTAGATAACCATGAATTTAGCAATTTCTGTTTTGCTAGTCCAAGGAACAGCTGTCTGCAAGAATGGGCCCCTTGACTGTATAGTGACACTGGCTTTGGAGGAAGCCTTATTGTCTAGTTCTCAAACTAATACTCTGTTCAGAGCAGGAGCTGCATGACCAGGACTCCCAGCTCTGATGGGGACTAGAACAGTTAAGATCTCTGCCCTAATTATTGCCTTGATTTAAACATAGCTTGTTATAGCATCCAACTTCTGAAGCCCTTGTTCTCATAGTAATGTCACACTGCAGAGGTCTGATCAATCTCTATACCAGTGGTACCCAAAGATTGGCCTATGAGTCTCCTGCTGACTAGTAACAGGATAGCTTTTAATGCTGAGGGGAATAAAACTACATTAAATGCTCTCAAATACTAATCTAGGCAGTGAGTGTAGCTGCTGCAACATTGTGTAGACTACTTCCTGCTGGCAAATAGATGGATAAAGCAGTCCATAAGACTATCTAAGATCTGGCCTACCTCTCTGAAGTCTATTTCAAACAGGTCCTCATGTTCAAGGATGAACTTCAGAATTCCCAACCCCTCAATGCTTTCACACAGCACCAGGAGCTGCAGTTAGTAGTACAGAAGATGCCCTCAACTGTTTGAGGGTGAATGATCTCTCAGTGCTTCATAGAAGGTAAACCAGGGAAGGAATGAGTCTCCTAGAAGACTGCACTGTTCATAGCACTCTAATGAACTTTATCCTTCAAACCTCTTCATAAGAACTGCTCCCAACACCCCAATTCAGGAGTTAATAGCAGAAACCATAAAGTGTCCTAGCTATGGACTTGGTCTTCAATTAATAGATGCCTGATGCTCTGACACTTCAGCTCCCTGATATTTATCTTCTATAAAGCAGATTCTGCTGCAGGCCATGAGGAGGTGGTGGTGATAGAAAAGGGAGGGGCTGGGCAGAGGGCATCTGAACCTTGCTGTTTGTAGACACTTCCTGTGCCTATAATTACTTGACTCTACGAAAGGTGTCCAAATGAAAAATGGTGTCCAAATGAAACATGTGGTGTCCAAATGAAAAATACATCACAGCTTCTTCCTCCTATGCTTTTTCTCCTAATTAACAACTCTTGCCTAAAGACCCTCTCACAGAGCAGATCAAGAACCTGCCTATTCATTCCCACATGCAGTATCCAGTCTTCTGTAGAAAGCAATCTTGGTTTGGGTGGCACAGCAACTAGGCTTGAGCAATGCTAACCTCTAGCTAACTCATTTGACTATAGCCCCAGGCAGTTATAAATGAAATCCTTGCTAGTTGAAAGCCATTTAGCCCATGTGCAATATGAGGCTGCCTCAGTCCTGGTGCAGAGGGTTTGCCCCAGCCTTATCCAGCTACTACAACAATGAGGGCAAGGGTGATGTGGCAGTTGGACATGATGCAATCTCAGTTGGAGCTATTGCTTCCATCATAGAACTGTGACCAGTTGCCAGGGGAGCTTGCATGGCCCCTATCTAACTCAAGGGACATTTAAGTATTGCAGAAAACCCCAAAACCAGAAACTTCCCTAGAGGACTGGAATATGCTGGAAGGCAGATGAACATCAGTGATGAATTTGCTTGAGGTAGATCTACACATGCAAGTGAGACTGCAAAACAGATGAGCATGTGTGATATGTCTAGTTACCTTTTGACACCCTACGAAAAAAAGAAATTAGGCCTTGGATTATTCGCTCTGGGCTGGCCAATCACAAGCCGCAGTGACAAACACTTGAATGGCATGTGGGACAGTTCAGATGGCTGTGATGATCTTGAGATGGGAAACAGGTATAGCCATAACTACAGAATAAAAGCTACCGCATAAAGGGTAGGTATTATCTTGATCTTCTAATGTCTGTAGGAGTAATGGCTACCCTATTGGTGATTGGTGTAGAGTGGCTATATAAGGAGAAATACATAACGTCTTCATGGAATGTCAATTCCGCATGATCTCTTCTCCTCTCCCGAAAATTTACCACAATTTAAGATTTCATGCCCCATTCAGGTTTCCTTTTGACCAAAAAAAAAAAAAAGCCCTAGACTTGTTTAGGGGTTTGCACCCAGTGTTGCAGTGTATTAGGAAAATCTGGTACTGGAGAATAGAGAACCTCCTTCCATTAAAGTTAATTCAGCCTGGAAGCAGAACTGAACCTATTTCCTCCTCTTATTTACCCAGTTGTAACTGAAGTGTTAATATGGCCAAGAGTCGCACACACGATCCATCTGCCCTGGTGAGATGCATGCAGTTTTAATCATGTGGGAGACGTGGGTATTCTTCTCTGTTTAACTTTAAAATACCAGAGCTGCTGAATTACAAAGTGATCCTTTATTGTTTTTTTATTTCTTGGACATGATACTGTATATTCAAAACTGGGACAAAAGGTTGCCTGAACATGTAATTTAAACTATTAAATCTTTTGTCTGGGCCAATGGGTTAACATCAAAAGGGCTCCTCAGCTCAGCTGCCTGCTCCTTCTGGCATAGCATTGCTGCTGAGACTGGTATTGTAGCTGGAAAGTATTGTATTTCACCAGGTAAAAAGAATCTGAGGCAGATGTCTCTTTGGTGTAAATTGATACATAGCATAGAGGTGTCTCAGAGTAACAGCCGTGTTAGTCTGTATTCGCAAAAAGAAAAGGAGTACTTGTGGCACCTTAGAGACTAACCAATTTATTTGAGCATGAGCTTTCGTGAGCTACAGCTCACTTCATCGGATGCTGTCAAGGTTCCTCCCCCACTCTGAACTCTAGGGTACAGATGTGGGGACCTGCATGAAAAACCTCCTAAGCTTATCTTTACCAGCTTAGGTCAAAACTTCCCCAAGGTACAAAATATTACACCCGTTATCCTTGGAATGGCCGCTACCACCACCAAACTAATACTGGTTACTGGGGAAGAGCTGTTTGGACGCGTCCTTCCCCCCAAAATACTTCCCAAAACCTTGCACCCCACTTCCTGGACAAGGTTTGGTAAAAAGCCTCACCAATTTGCCTAGGTGACTACAGACCCAGACCCTTGGATCTTAAGGGCAATGAACAATCCTCCCAACACTTGCACCCCCCCTTTCCTGGGAAATGTTGGATAAAAAGCCTCACCAATTTGCATAGGTGACCACAGACCCAAACCCTTGGATCTGAGAACAATGAAAAAGCATTCAGTTTTTTACAAGAAGACTTTTAATAAAAAATAGAAGTAAATAGAAATAAAGAAATCCCCCCTGTAAAATCAGGATGGTAGATATCTTACAGGGTAATTAGATTCCAAAACATAGAGAACCCCTCTAGGCAAAACCTTAAGTTACAAAAAAGATACACAGACAGAAATAGTTATTCTATTCAGCACAATGCTTTTCTCAGCCATTTAAAGAAATCATAATCTAACACATACCTAGCTAGATTACTTACTAAAAGTTCTAAGACTCCATTCCTGTTCTGTCCCTGGCAAGAAGCAGCATACAGACAGACACAGACCCTTTGTTTCTCTCCCTCCTCCCAGCTTTTGAAAGTATCTTGTCTCCTCATTGGTCATTTTGGTCAGGTGCCAGCGAGGTTACCTTTAGCTTCTTAACCCTTTACAGGTGAGAGGAGCTTTCCCATGGCCAGGAGGGATTTCAAAGGGGTTTACCCTTCCCTTTATATTTATGACAGATGCATACTGTGGAAACTATAGAGGTGGGCCTTCCTCGGCCACCCTGTGACTGTCGCCTTGAGATTGGATTACTTTAAAGCACTGTACCTGGTTGTGTCTGTGCTGAGCTTTTTCATAATCTCTTACCAATAGTCTAGCAGTGGTGAGTACACCAGTGGAAACTGTCCTCTAGCATTTGAACCACCGAATTGTTTAACTTGGCAGCACTGCTAGATGACGTGGGACTGATCTAAGCTAGCTCTACCGTCAATAGAGCTCCAACGATGGGCGATCTTTGAAAGATGCTCAGAATAGGCCAGGTCCATAAGACTCTTAGTACTCAGAATCTCAGCTGCCCAGTAACCAAGCAGCGTCTTTCTCAGACAGTATATTTCACTGATGCTCTGTAGTCTGCACTGGCTTCCTTCAGTTTCAGGGAGCAGTTGGAGGAGCTGTAAATGCTTGGGATCTGGCTAGGCGAGAGACGGCCTCTTTCCCCAAAGGATGCTACAGTGGAGAAGCTTGAGCCACTGCACACTGGTTTAAAGGGGCAGGGACTGGTGCTAGGGTGTTGTCAGGGAGAGGTCTTTTCCTCTGCAGCCCATTCCCCTTGGGCTGATAGAGCCCTGCCTTTGTTGCTGCTTAACATTTCTATTGCAGCAGCATTCACCCTGCACCATTCAAGTGCATATGGCAGAAGTCAAATGGCACAATCATCCTTATCCTGGGCTTGTTTTTCCAGCTCTTTTATATCCAGATGTAATAATGCTGCTTCAGCCATTACTGTGCAACAGAGCGTGCCTCTAGGTCAGCGGCTCAGTCTCTTGGCTTGGGGTCATCAAAGAAATGCTTGTTTAGGTAGCTTACTCTCAGACATTCTCATGAGGTGTCCCAGGTATATTCCATCTCTTCGTTTGTACTCCTTATACTGTTGTGGTAGCTGTACCCACTCTAGGATCTCTTATTATTGCAGTAACACCTAAGTACCACCAAAGGGATCAGGGGGCTGAACACTGTGCAAATGCAAAGCCAGGATCCCTGTCACAAAGAGCGCACATGAATGCACGCTGCAATGCTCCTTTAGTTTCCTTGGCTTTTGTTGTGGGGCTGTTGGATGAGCAGGGGTGAGATGCTATCCTTTGGCAGTTGACTTTACTGTGACTGGCTGAGCTAGCATATTCTTGTACAAGTGGCTAGAGTATTGGGATAGATGCCTGAATAAATATGCACATACCAGTGTTCTTTCAGTTGTCTCCTAGTGAGTGACTTTGCTACCCACAGGAATCTGCTTGCCTGCTTCACGGATGCTGCTAATCATCAACCTGAGAGGCCCCCTGCCTCAGGCACTGACTGAGTGTGAGGTGGCAATTTTCACTTTTGTTTTTACTGGGGCAGGGGTGGGGGAGTGGGGGGGACGGGACAGGAGGGTGTTTGAACTGCCTGACTTCTCTCATCATTGAAGGAAGCATCAGTCTGGCTCCAGAGTGTAACCCTACCCCGCCCAATCTATGCAATAAGAGTAACTGTTAGGATCATTGCTAGGGCTAAATAATTCAACCAAAAGAGAGTTGTAGGGCAAAGGATTAATTATCAGGGATTAGTTGCCTGACTACCTAGGTCTCAACCTTGTATGAATCTGATCTCTCCTCTGAGAAGTTTGCATCCAATATAAGCACAGAGTGGAGATCAGATCCACAAAGCTTAGGGTGAAGGTCCAGGCTTCAAGCACTGCTGTTTAATTCAAATACACAATGTATGTGATTGTCCATGTCGAAAGGCTTGGAATAAGTGTTTTAAAGGAAGGATTTGAATGTAGGAAATCATCTGATGGTCTCCATTTCACCCATCAAACCCGAACATCTTATCCAACGGTACTATCCAAGAAGACGAAAAATTCATGGAGTTTTCCTCTCTTTGCAGTCTACTTCCTGGAATTTATAAGAGAGGTGGCTGAGGTAGTATATTTTATTGGCCCAACTTCTGTTGGTGAAAGAGACAAGCTTTTGAACTCCACCAAGCTCTTCTTCTGTAGAGCTGAAAAGCTTGTCTCTTTCACCAACAGAAGCTGGTCCAGTAAAAGATATCTCACCCACCTTGTCTCTCTCATATCCAGGGATACCCACAAACTACAACAGGTTTCAGAGGAGCAGCCGTGTTAGTCTGTATTCGCAAAAAGAAAAGGAGTTCTTGTGGCACCTTAGAGACTAACCAATTTATTTGAGCATGAGCTTTCGTGAGCTACAAGTGAGCTGTAGCTCACGAAAGCTCATGCTCAAATAAATTGGTTAGTCTCTAAGGTGCCACAAGAACTCCTTTTCTTTTTACAAACTACAATGACACTGCAGACGACAATGGAATTTATAAAGCAGTTTCCCCCTTTACCGCAACATAATTCCATGTATAGAGAAGATTCACTGCTGAACTGATGCTATGCTTAGTTAAGCCATCACAGACCTGTCTCAGCAAACAGATTGCAACGTCTACAACCGTTGTTCCTAAAAACGACAATCTGGAGACCTAAATAAACAGCAAGGAAAGTCTGCTGCTGGGAGACAAGGCATTTAGCCATCAGCATCCTGAAAATCAAACAGCAGGGATGCAGGGGTTAGTCTTAATATCCTTGCCTTCTTTCTCAGTCCTAATTTCTGAAAATATTTAAAGGAGTGGGACTTCTGGACTGAAAATATATTTCAGGCTGTCCAGTCCCTAGCTGAGCTAGGAGTTAACAAACACCTATACAACACCTGGAAAACCTTAAGAGCCAGATTTTCAGCTGAGGATCTGGCCCTACCTGCTATATACTTCAAAATCCTGAATTATTATTTTTTTAACGGGAAGGGGCTTGAAATAACTGCATTTAGCCACTACCCCCCATCCCCTTCATGCTCCAGGAATCTTCATCTCATTCATCTGTCCAGGCTTCAATTTTTTCACCCCAAAGAAGGGAAGATTAGAAACTGCTATCTTAGCCTGTGGAAGGAGCCAGCCATGTCACTTTCATCCAGCAGTAGCAGATGATGATTTCAACCTAAATACACTCAGAAGCAAAGCAAAACCCAAGTGCATATTGTCCTGATTCCAGCTTCCAGTTCAATAAATCAGCAGGAGTGGGGAACTAGGTCATCTCCTTGCCAGCAGAAAAAAGAAAAGCTAACATTTGCCACACACTAGTGTTTACTCCTTCTGTCTGGCTATGCATAGCCTCATCTAACCTCCTCCAGTAACATGTTCTATGTTCAACCTAGCATGTGCTTGCCTGAGACACAAAGCACCACATGCAAATAAATAATCAAGGCATGCCAGTCTTAGCCCTACCAAAGGGTATAATCTATAGATTTATTAATGGATTGAATACAAGAGACACAAGCAGAGTTTGGAGGAGACTAAATCCACCTCTTTTGGGGGAGGGATTATGTTGTATTTATTATTCAAATGTTCATCATTGTTTGTTTTATTTTGCTGATAGCATTGTGTAGCTCCCTGAGCTAGGACGGTTTTGCTGTTTATAAAGACAATTATGTTATCCTAGCTTTGTAAATCAAAGTTTTATGATATCTATGCAATTTTTATTCTAGTTGATATTCTGTATCAGCGTACATAGGCTATTTCAAAGTTTGGGTTGGATGGGAGAGTAATGGTGGTAGTTATAGCAGGAGACAGGGTATCAGGACTCCTAGGTTCTGTTCCTTGCTCTAATTTGCTATGTAATCCTGAATAAATCATTATACCCCTCTGTGTTCCAATCTCTTTGTAGCACAGAATAGTTGAGAGGGTTAATTAATGTTTGGAAAGCACTTTGAGATCCTTAAATAGAATGCTGTAAAAGAATAAAGAAAAGATGGGAATTGCCACAACCTGGCGTGAGAGTACCTTGTGATTTAGCATAACACAGAGACCTGGAAACATGAGCCTTCAACCTGGCCATGTGGCAGAGGAATGTAAGCATGATGCACCGAGACATCATGGTGTGGAAAGTTCAGCAGATTCTGTGATATTGTGGCATGGAAATGTGCCAAAATGCTTGTTGTCTTGATATTTCCATGCCATACAATATCAATCTTGTTATATATGTATATACTCTCATCACTGTAATATCTGAATACCTCTGAAATATTACACATAGAAATATCAATAACCATCTCTCTCTCCTTTCCTAGCCAGTAGGAGAAGTAGCTTGATTCGTTTTGCTTTATAATTTTGTGTGTGTTTGTTTACATGTATGTGAGTCACAAAATTATTGAGGGAGTGAGCTTTGCCTTTAGTTCTGAGGGTCATTCTTAGCTCTCATGGCTATGAGTTCCAAGTTCTTCCTGTCCTGTAACGCACGTACAAGAATGCATTTATTGACATTGAAAGGCAGTAAATTCATAACTGAGAAAAGGAAATACTTTAATTCAACTGTGGAACTCATTGCCACAGGATGATGTTGAGGCCAAGGATTTCGCAAGGTTCAGAGAGAGACTGAACATTGATATGGATCACAAGAATATCCAAAGTTAGAATAGTTAATGCTAAAAAAGGTATTTTCAGGATTTAAACCACTCTCTAACGATTAAGGGATTAGGATTAAACTTTCTTCAAAGGCAGATTATCCCACATCTGTTTACTAAGGGGTTTCTTGCATCTTCCTCTAAATAATCTGGTGCTGGCCTTGATTGGAGACAGACTACTGCACTAGATGGGTTAGGGGTCTGATCCAGTACGTAGGAGAATTCCTATATTGTTCCTGAGAAATGTAACTGCTATGGGCGGTCACGGTTGCAAAGGAAGCGGGTATCTTCCAGGTACCTTGAACCAACCCCAAAGAGGGCTTTGAGCATCATGATGGAGACTTTTCCCTGTATCCTGTATTCAATGGGGAGCCAATGCCTTGGAGAGCACTAGCATGAAGAGTCCACAGCAACTAGTGATATTGAACAAGACAGGCTGCTGCGTTTGGTACCAGCTGGAGCTTTTTCAGGGTGTCCAGCTTCATTCCTACATATGACAAATTGCAGTAATTGTGATCAGGAGTGCATGGAGCTGGGGCTGAGCCCCATAGGAGGGGAGTCCAGCATGGCTCAGTCCCAGAGGGCCCTGGAGGGGCAATGGGGGTGACCCATGACCCTTCGGGGGGAGGGGGCACATGGTGTGCAGCATGGCTCAGCCCCAGAGAACGGAGCGCAACACAGGCCTCAGTTTCCCCGTGGCCACCCTGAAATCCTGCACAGAGTCGGTCTCCTCCCTGGTAAGAACCAACCTGCTCCCCTGTGGCTGCACTATTCATGCCCTCCGCTGGGGGCGCTGCCCGTTCCGCCCAGAGCGTGACACCGGCCAGGCTCAGCCGGCGACCTCCCCGAGATGGCGGCAGCCGCTGGCCGCCGCGCTTGCGTCACGCCGTCTTCTCGCGCAGGAGCGAAGGCGGCGCGAGCGCGCAGTCCTCGTCCGGGTCGGGCTGGGCGTCGAGCTGCGAGCGGCGGCTTGCTGAGGCGCTGTGGCGGGGCCGCTGTGTGGGGCGGCGGCGGCGGCCGGACAGGGGCAGCCCAGGCCGGGGGCCGGGAGAGGCAGGGCCCGGATGGGGGTGACTGTGGCCGGCGGCTGATTCCTACCCCCCCTCCCTCCACCCCTCTCCGCGGGGAGCGATGTCGAATCCAGGGACCCGGAGAAACGGCTCCAGCATCAAAATCCGGCTCACAGGTAGCGGAGCGGCGAGGGGCGGGGCGGCCGGGGCGGGGGTTTTACACCCCGTGGGGCCTTGCACGGTAGAGAGGGGTCGGGGGAGGGGGCCGGAAAGGGATGGGGATCAGAGCCCGTCTGTGATTAATCCGGTGTTGCTCCTCTGGCTTGGGGTGTAGTCCTGGCCAGTCGGGGCCCCGGGGGGGGGGCTGGGTTTCCTTTTCCCTTCCCTGGGAAGGAAGCCGGGGTGAGGAGGGTGGGGGTGCTCGGTTGGGTTTCCTTAACCCCGGCGGTCATGGGAGGGCCCGCCAGGGATTCTTTCCTCGAGTTGCAATTGGGGCCGAGTTCCAGAGCGCTCAGGGCTGGGGGTGTGTGGGGGGACGCTTTTCTCTCGTGTGGTGTGGTTTCTGAGGAGGCTGTAGCTTGCTGAAATCCAGAATAATTCTGGGGACTGAGTTAGAGAGTGCTGGGTAAAGTTGAGAATTTTTCTTTCCTGTTTCTCTTCCTCTTTATTTCTAGCCAGACTCTGTTTCCTAGCAATGGTTTTTCCATTCTCACCGCTTCCTCCTGCAAATCTCCTTACCTCACAGTCTACCATTTGTATTTCTCAAGCTTCTTTCTTCTGTTCCTGTTCCTTTCCCAGTTGGCGTTGTCAAGTGGGAGGTGTATGAAATCTGAAGTCCAGACACCACTGAACTGCCTCTTTGGCTTTTTTTCTTCAATCAACTTTACATGTCTCCCCTCCCATTGTGTTTTGCATTTGCTCATTAGAGATCCCTTAACTGATGAATGTGTGAGTCCTGGTGTATGCATGCCTTATGGGGATGGACAGTTCCTGCTGGGAAATATCCCTCTTTGGCAGTCTCCAGATGTCCTGTCCATTCCTGGCATCTTTCCTTTCCCCACAAAAAAGTCTGGTTTTGCTAGATGTGTTTAAAGAGTCATATTTTTCTGCTTGTCAATTTTGCTAGTGGAAAATCAGTTCCCCCCACCCCCCTTAATAGTTTATATTTTGTTAGCCCTAATTAATAATGAATTTGCTTTTTTCTGCAGTGGAGAGGTTCACTTGCTGGAAAACATATATTGGAAAATGAATCAAACATTTGTTTAATCTCTTTCAGACATTTTCACCTAATTCGCTTTCCTTCAGTAAATCACATACTACACTTTGAAGTTCATGTTTGGTCATGAGGTTGTAGTGGGTACATCAGTTTGTTATACCCTTACAGAGCTGAATTACCTATAATTTTATAAAAGGTGCAGCCTGCACTGGCATTTCTTGTTTAAGGGAAAGACATGTGATTTCTGTTTCTAAAGATGACAGCATCATGAATTACTGATGAATAAAATCCAGTACAGGTTTTGAAAGGCAACAGGTACATCCATGATAGGATCTCTTTGATTGAAAGAACCATAATGCTATGCTACTGCGTGAACTTAAGATATATAGTTTTTGTTGGTACATAAAATATCATGGATTAATGAGAATATGGCATCAGTTAAGCTTTAATGATAAGCCTAATTTAGTTCCTAGTTACAGTGCAGTCAGTTATAAACACCTGCGTTAAAACCCATTTCCTTTTATAAAGTGCAAAGCTAGCTGATTTCAAATAGTATTTCTAGGAAACAGGGTGATTAAATATATGTTTCGGGGGGGGGAAGTAACTGGTTGGAAGATATCAGCTCATTATTCTTTTTGGATCTAAACTACTACTGGTTTAGAATTTAGGCTTTGTGAGAAAAGGGTTTTAAAGATAGAATGAGTGTTTTATGAAACTGTACTTTAAACATTTTTAAACGTTTTATAGATATTTGATAGTTTTATACTGGTGTATGTTAAATACATGCTCACAGATTCCTATAATTGTTTCTAAAACAGAAGTGCAGAACATTTTTTTGCTGATTTCAGAAGGAGTGGAGTAATTATTGTATAAGGGACACTGGCAGTCCCCTTCAGAACTCTGTACACAGCCCAAGTAAAAATTATTCTGAACAGAAGTTACTGGTTTTGCATTTTTTAAACTAATACTGCATCAGGTAGCTTGTATCTTCATTTTCACTTCTGGTTTGCATGAATCGACCTTCATAATTCAAAGCATTTCAGGAGATGCTGCATTTTTTGTTAATGGAGTAACTTTGGTGTCTTGTTTGAGCATAAGGTTTTTTAAACTATATTGAGGGAATCTCCCACTTGGTCAATCTTACTTTCAGTTTTATTAATAAATAACCCCGACAGTGAATTAAAATCGGCAAGATTTACTCTAAAAATAAATAATTACTTTTGGAGATTTGTCCCTTCAGAAGTATTAAACACATTTTACGTCTTGCTTCATTTGAAATGTGCTTGTTGACTGATCAACTTTGAGTAACTATAGCTAATATGCCTTTTGTTACTACATTCTGTTTTGTTGTTGAGAGATATATGCTGAATTGAAACAAAACAGGACATCTTCTGTTTGATATACTACCTACATCATGTTGCCTTGTGACTTGCAATTTCTTTTCCTGTGATTATGAACCAGCTCTGTTGTTTTACATCAGCTGAAAATTACTATGTAAATACCACTTACATAGAAGATGCCTTCAAGGACCACTTCATAAATGAGATGTGAATATTGGTAGAATCTTTCCTGTGTTTAAAGAAATGAACTTCATTCTTGTACATACACAAACATTTGCATTAACAGAAATGTTTTATTTATTTTTACTTATCCCAAGTTCTCGACACTTTGACAATGATTAAAAACACAGCTACTTGTGGACAGGATCAGACACTGTGGGCACTGCCACAATGCTATCCATAAAAAAAAAAAGAGAGAGAATTGCAAATCCCACCCCCCGGTTTAAAACAAAACAACAAAAAGCCAGTCCATGGAATAGAATGATCCCACCTTTCACAGACCCATGCTCTCTGATGTCCCCCCTATACTCCAGACTTCCTCAAAGCCTGAGCAAATAAGGTCCTGGTGGAGGTAAGGCGTGCACAGGTTTTTACCATCATGTTGTCTGTTGCTTTTCAAAGCAACTCTGGACAACACAGTGTAAAAACATGTGTATATTAGTGCTGTTATCAGTGGTAGTGTAAGAATGAGAGCGTGCGCTCTTTTTAAAAAAAATAAATAAAAAAGCTAGGTGCTTTGGTGGCAGTGTTGGGAAGCAATTTCAAGGAAGAAAGGATAGTATAGCCCTATGGATCAGTTCTGGGGAAAGGGGTTCATGCATAAGAATCTGAGTGAAAGAAAATGCAAAGATCTTTATGGGCTGAATGGACAAGTTGGTAGTAGAGGCAATTCTAATTGACAGAAAAGAAAGGGAGCTGGGGCGGAGAGGAGCAGTGTGATAAAACATGAGCTGATAAGTTGGGAGGGACAGAATTGTGAAGGGCCTTGAAAAGTAAGACAGCCATTTTTAACTTGATATCATGGAGGTGGGGAGCCACTGGAGAGATTAAAGAGAAGGATGATATGGTCAGAGTGATAGGCAAGGAAGACTATTTTAACTGCATTTTGTACAGATTGGAGGGTGCAGTAAAGGTGTCAGTGAGAGTATAGATGGGAGTCCTAGCTGTCTTGACAGGAAAAAACGGTTGGATTTAGAAATGTTACGTAGGAACAGGCAACAAGATTTGGAGGCCGCCTGGATGTCTGAGGCAAGTGGAAGCACTAAAAGGTGACTCCTGGGTTACAGATCTGATTTTTACAGGAGAGATGGTTGTGTTAATAGTAGCGGAGAAAGGAGGAGAAGGGAGAATGGTGATACATACACCAATACCTTACAGTAAACCTTGGATGAAATTTGGAGTAGTTCAGGTGCATTTAGTGTATAAAATGAAATGATCAGTATATTTCAAAAGCATGGCTTCCAAACGTTTTGTAAGTAAACTCACCTGTAACTTAAACCTTTGGGGAATAAATTGACTTCAAGTTCAAAGTAAAATATTAAATTATATTTTAGATAGAATGCACTTACATTAGTGAAAAGGCAAATTTGAAAAGCACTTGTCACAAATGTATTAGCTTGTCTTGCTTTGGCTTCATTATTAATGTAATATTGCTTGCAGCAAAGTTAACTGATTGATCAATAGCAACATTGAGACCGGTGATCCAGACAGTTTTATGTCTCATTTTCAGAAATGTGGAATAGCACTGCACATCTGTCTTTGTCTTGTCAGAAGCCGCTATGTACAACATATTAGGTACTCTGTATTTTTCATACAGAATGTAGTATACTGGTTGTAGAAAAGGATTGTCCTGGTACTGGTCTGACTATTATTATCCAGGGGTGAAAATTGACATGGCTGGTTAATAAGCTCAGTATGTTACACCAGTTGGACAGGGAAATGATTTTGTTGTAAACAGTAGGGTGGTGGGGAGGGGCAGGGAATAACAGTTGAGTCACTACAAACTCTGGATAATAGCATGGGATTTCATCAAAATCTGTGACCAAAACTTTCTTACTTTTTTACCTCAATTTCTCTCCTGTGATGATTCTCAACCCCTTTACTGCAGACACTCTTCTGGGAGTCAGGTGGCTTTGTGGTTGGACCCCTGGACGGAGTTCAGTCCTGGCTTTGTCACAAACTTCCTCTGTGACCTTGAACAAGTCACTTAATCTCAGTGCCTCGGTTCCCCATTTGTGCAGTGGGGATAATACTACTGCTTTTCCACACAAAGGGGCTGTGAGAGTAGTCATAAGATGTAAGAACGGCAATACTGGGTCAGACCAAAAGTCCATGTAGCCCAGTATCCTGTCTTCCGACAGTGGGACACCTTGTACTGGCCAGAGGGAATGAACAGAACAGGTTATAAATCAAGTGATCCATTCCCTGTCGCTCATTCGCAGCTTCTGGCAAACGGAGGCTAGGGACACCATCCCTGCCCATCCTGGCTAATAGCCATTGATGGACCTATCCTCCATGAATTTATCTAGTTCTTTTTTGAACCCTGTTATAGCCTTGGCCTTCACAACATCCTCTGGCAAGGAGTTCCACAGGTTGACTGCGTTGTGTAAAGAAATACTTCCTTTTGTTTGTTTTAAACCTGCTGCCTATTAATTTTGTGTGTGTTATGAGAAGGAGTAAATAACACTTATTTACTTTCTCCACACCAGTCATGATTTTATAGACCTCTATCATATTCCCCTTTGTCTCTTTTCCAAGCTGAAAAGTCCCAGTCTTATTAATCTCTCCTCATATGGCACCTGTTCCATAACTCTGATAATTTTTGTTGCCCTTTTCTGAACCTTTTCCAATGCCAATATATCTTTTTTGAGATGGGCGACCACATCTGCCCACAGTATTCAAGATGGGGGCGGTACCATGGATTTATATAGCGGCAATATGATATTTTCTGTTTTATTATCTGTCCCTTTCTTAATGATGCCCAACATTCTGTTTGCTTTTTTGACTGCTGCTGCACATTGAGTGGATGTTTTCAGAGAACTATCCACAATGACTCCAAGATGTCTTTCTTGAATGGCAACAGCTAATTTAGACCCCATGGTTTTATATGTATAGTTAGGATTATGTTTTCCAATGAGCATTATTTTCCACTTATCAACACTGAATTTCATCTGCCATTTTGTTGCCCAGTCATCTAGTTTTGAGATCCTTTTGTATCTCTTAGTTAAGTCCCAGGGAGACAGCAATCTTGTGTAGTTTTGTATCATCTGCACATTTTGCCACCTCACTGTTTACCCCTTTTTCCAGATCATTTGTGAATATGTTTAATAGGACTGGTCCCAGTACAGACCCCTGGGGGACACCACTGTTTACCTTTTTCCATTCTGAAAACTGACCATTTATTCCTAGCCTTTGTTTCCTATTTTTTAACCAATTACCAATCTAAGAGGGAAGGTCCTCTCATATCCCATGATAGCTTACTTTGCTTAGGAACCTTTGGTGAGGGACCTTGTCAAAGGCTTTATGAAAACCTAAATACACTATATCCACTGTATTCCCCTTGTCCACATGCTTGTTGACGCCCTCAAAGCATTCTAGTATATTGGTGAGGCATGATTTCCCTTTATAAAAACCATGTTGACTCTTCCCCAACCAATTATGTTCATCTATGTGTTTGCCAATTTTGTTCTTTATTATAGTTTCAACCAGTTTGCTTGGTACTGAAGTCGGGCTTACCGGCCTGTAATTGCTGGGATCACCTCTAGAGCCCTTTTAAAAAATTGGTGTAACATTAGCTATCCTCCAGTCATTTGGTACAGAAGCTGATTTAAACGGTAGGTTACAGACTACAGTTAGTAGTTTTGCAGTTTCACATTTGAGTTCCTTCAGAACTCTTGGGTGAATACCATCCGGTCCTGGTGGCTTATTACTGTTTAGTTGATCAATTTGTTCCAAACCCTCCTCTAATGACACTTCAATCTGGGACAGTTCCTCAGATTTGTCATCTAAAAAGAATGGCTCGGGTTTGGGCATCTCCCTCTCATTCTCAGCCATGAAGATCGAGGCAAAGAATTCATTTAGTTTCTCCGCAATGGCCTTATCGTCCTTGAGTGCTCCTTTAGCATCTCGATCATCCAGTGGCCCCACTAGTTCCTGCTTCTGATGTACTGAATTTTTTTTTTTTGCTATTACTTTTTGAGTCTTTGGCTAGCTGTTCTTCAAATTCTTTTTTTGGCCTTCCTAATTATATTTTTACACTTCATTTGCCAGAGTTTGTGCTCCTTTCTATTTTCCTCACTAGGATTTAACTTCCACTTTTTAAAGGATGCCTTTTTGCCTCTTACTGCATCTTTTACTTTCTTCAGACACAGTGGCAGTTTTTTGGTTCTCTTACTGTGTTTTTTAATTTGGGGTATACATTTAAGTTGAGCCATTATTATGGTGTGAAACTCTCATAGTATGGTGAGATGGAAGGGGAGGCATATAACTAGAGAAAAAAAACGTAATTTTTTTTTTCTTTGTATTTGATGGGTAAGAATCCAGAGTGCAGCTTTTGTAATAGGCCTGCTGATATCTTCATTGAGCTACCAGAGTGGGAATCCAGAGAACAGCCTTTTCTTATGGGCAGGCTCGTGGGTAACAAGTCTTTTTTTTTCCTTCATGTAAGTCAAGACCATCTCAAAACCTTTGTCCTAGTAGAAGAAAATTAAATTTTCAAAAAGAGTTTGCTTCAACATCCCCCTCGGGTGGGGGAAGTAGGAATAAAGTTGCCATTGTTCCTAACTCAGCTGTCTTTTCTCAAACTCAGAATCTTCATATAAAGAATATAATTTGGAATACTGTTGAACAATTTAATTACTGCTTTTTCTTCTTTTTATTATCTACCAGGCTAAGAACTATTCTTTTCTCACCCGTTCCTTTTAACGCTCTTTCATCTTGTATTTGTGTTTCTAAAACTGTTCTGAATGTCTTCTTTCTGTGTCTGCGAAGAAGTTAAACTTTTACTGAAAATTGGTTTCAATAGTGAACCACTGAACCAATATTGAAATGGCAGAAGTGGAGCAGATAAAACATCTTCATTATCATTTCAGATACAGAAAGTGTGAGATTTGCTAATTTTTAGTCATGTTTTCTGAAACAGCATTGAAGATGATGTATTCGTACATACACCACTTTTATTACTGATTTAGGGATGGAGTGGGACATGCTTCTGAAAATTATTTAGTAATTTCAATTTTGTAGTGTAGAGGTGATTAAGTTTTACCTTGTGTTCCCATTTATACAAGGAAATTGACCTATTGCTGACAGGAGCTGGCAAACACTTTACCTGCTGCTGGTGAAACAAAAGTTTTCAGCATGGAGTGGTATCAGTTATATATAGCATGCTGAAGTTGGAACTCTGTGCTTCACAGAATACAAAAACATGCTCTCTGCCCCAGAGAGCTTACAATATAAATTTTAAACTGGACTTAGGCCTTGATTCAGTACAGCACTTAAGCATGTACTTAACCTTAAGAACATAAGTAATCCCTTTGTCTTCAGTGGGAACACTCATGGGCCTAAAGTTAAGCACATAAATCCTTTGGTGAAATGGGGCCACAGTTATTGGGAATGATTAACAAAGGTGGGAATAAGTCAAAGAAGGATGAAGGCTATGCCAGTTCAATACTGTGATTACTTAATTTAGTCATGTGCACATCATGTGGTTCATTTAATGTTCTTTAGTATAAAAATAAGTAAGATGAAGATATAAAGTAGTGAGTTCTCTTCTCTATCTTTGCTGAATATGGTTCTCTACACTGGTTCCATTGGAACCAATACTTGAAAATATTTCAAGTCCTCCTGTGGACAGAATAAAATTCTGGAATGCTGCTGAAAAATTTTGTCTGTACTAGCACTTTAACCATATGCAATTTTGGTTCAGAGGGAACTGAGAACTATTCTCAGCAACCATTCAGCTTCCCAGTATGGACAAGGCATCTGCTATTTTGTTGCTGAAGATGGTTTGTCTCTTTCTACGCTGGTAGTTAAACTTTATAGAACATTGGTCCAGGATACCTCTTACTGACAATCATTGTAAAGTGCATATGTTTCCTGTTGTAGACAGGGTTTTGAGTTTGGTGTGAGTGCCTGTGGTCTGCACTGAAGTCTTTCTGAAAATCTGCCATATTTGCTTGACGCCTCCCGCTGTGCTAGAAATGATGAGTGCTAGTGTTGACTGACCACCAGCTTTTTTGCTGCCATATTATCTAACCCTATTTAGAGCAGATTGTTAAAGAGACAGTCAGTCCACATTAGAATTCCCACTGTTGCTAGTATTGATAGAGTTGGTGGAAGATTTTCACCAGTACCTCAGTGTAGATGAGGTCTGTGTACATGGTAGGAGAAGAAACTTGAATCTAAAACCTTGTTTAGCTTTCCTTTTGAAAAAGGAAAATCTGCAATTCCATACTCCAGTTAAATAGACTGTCTGCTTGTAAATTGTGATTCAAGACAATTTGATAAGAGAATTGCAGTGGCATTTTAGTAATTTCTGAATGGGAAATCAGAGAATATGTTCTGCCTCTTCTCACATCCCAGTAACTGCCTTGTGTAGACCTGAAAAGGCAACATTTTGAGCCTCCCCCACCCTTCTGTGGTGTGTGTGTTTGTATGGATTAAATTATTCTGTTTTTAAAGAGAGAGACACATCCTGGAAATATTTTTGGGGTGTCTAAATTGGAAGATATGTTCGTGACACTAACTTGGCTTAGATAGCAAAGTAGGGTTGTATTCTGGGAAGAAAACTGTTTTAAAAAAAAAATCTCACAAAGGGGTATAAATAGCTTGATACCTTCCTCTTCAGCAAATTATTTTTTTCAAGTTAAAGGCCAAAATTCATACTGGCTTGTTGTCAAGGTCACTGTAAGCACAGTAGTCAGAAATCCCTAAGGCCACCAAACTCAGAGCATAGATGGGTAGAGTAGGCAGAGCAAAATTTTTTTAACCTCTTTTTTTGTTTTAAAGATATCGAAATTACTGTGTGTAGTAAGGCAGTTTAATAAACGTAAGTATTTAATTGGAATGTTTGTCCATCTATTTGTGGGTAAAACAGTCCACGGTTGTTTCAGAATAATGTTAAAATAATGCCTAATTAAAATGAGTATGTGGTGATGCATGCTACTCCATCAATTCCAGCTGTGTTCTCCTCCATTGCAGCTGAAAGGAATTCTAATTGGCTGAGGAATGTCTGTAGCATCATGTATCAGTGAACCCAAAGGTTTAGGCTGGCTGTGGCATGATGAAGCAATTTAAATGTTTTAAGATCCATGAGTCTGACTCTTGCTCTTACGGTTTCTTGAAATTGTGACAAATACTCTGCAGCTAGGCACTTATATTATAGTAACTTTCTATTTTATTCTTTAATTTCTAATACTCAATTAGAGTGTGATGTAAACAATGTAAGTTTGAAGGAACACTGTCAATTCAAAATTATCAATTTAAAAAATGATTTCAGATATACTGTGTGTCATTAAGTTTCCTTGCCAGTGTTTATGATCTTAGTTATATTTACCAAATACTTAGATTTTTTTCTCTCCCCAATGACTAAAAGATCTACACAAACAGGGGAGACTGACTATGCAGGAGAATTAAATATACAAAAAATAAGCTGAAAAGTAAAAGATAGTGTTCTCTAACCTTTTAGTTAGAGTATCTTAGCTCTTATCGGTAATATAGGTTTTAAAAAAAATCAGATGAGTGATTTTTTTTTAACTTGATAGTCTCTCCTTGTAAATTTTGCAATTTAGCATCTTTCAATAAAGGGGGGTTTATTATTGTACTTTTGGGGAAAAGTATAGAATGCTCATTATGCTTTTTGTATCTTTGTACTTCAGTCTTCTGATTATACTTTCACTCAAATGATTAGATTAAAATAAAATGCAGCACTCTTCTGAAGCCTCTGTAGTTCAGCATATTACTATCTGAAGATTTGCATCTCTTGTTTCCTTTACAAAATGGCAAGATAAATCTGATTATGTTGATAAAGGAGGTAATATATTTTGTTTGAATAGTAAACTTTTTGGTCTCCGGAGTGTGGAGTATATTACAATAAATCTTTACATTATATCATTCTCTTTAAGTTCTAGATAAAAGAAAGTTGTGGAAATGTATTTTAGACAGCTGGCATTTGATTCACTTTGTACTCAAGATGACTATTAATGTAAAGCTGAAATGTTTTTTCAGATGCTGAGTGGTGCCTGGCTTGCATCCAGTGTATGTACCATGCTTTTGAAAACTCTGGGTTGAAAACTCTGCCCCTTTGATCGATACTATTATATTTACTATAAATCCCATGGCAAATACTACCCAAAAAGCTTTTTGAAAAGAGAGAGCATTTTGTGAAACTAACACTCCTAATTGTTATACTGAAAGTGCAAAGGCTAAAAAGTCCAGATTTTTAAATGCATGTGAAGAGCTAAATGTACTGTACCTGGCTTGTGCTACATTTACTTAAGTCAATAGCGGTTTTGTATGCATAATCACAAATGCTTAGTAGTACTTAATCCAGCTATGTAATTTATATGCTTTACAGTGATCGGTATATTTTGGGTTAAAATCTCCTGTGCTTGCTTTTCAGCCCAAAGATAATCATAATGAGAAAGTTTGGTAAATTTATATTTGTGTGTTTTTGATTAATCAGTGTATATAACAGTTTTTTTTAAATGGACCTGATGCTGCACTCTAACTGAAAATTATGTAACTTCATTCTTCAACAATGACTAGTGTTAATAGCTTTTTTGAATACATCTTAGACAGATATTCTTTAGAAGTCTTTGGAAACATCAGTATATGGTTTTACACTCAAGCTTACAATGCAGAACTCCAGTTTTACACATGCAGTTCAAATGTGTGTCAGATTCAGGGATAATTAATATTTGATTGTTAAAAGAAATTATTTTAAGAATAATGGAGAAACCCTGTTTAACAAGAATCTGTCTACACTATAGCAGCGCAGCTGCAGCATCACAGTGTAGATGCTTCCTACATCAATGGAAGGGGTTTTTCCATTGTTGTAGTTAATCTACCTCCGTGTGAGGTGGTAGCTAGGTTGATGGAAACATTCTTCCATTGACCTAGCCATGTCTACAGTGGAGGTTAAGTCAACCTAACTGCATCACACAGGACATGACATTTTTCATGGCACTGAGCAATGTAGCTAGGTTGATCTAACTTTTTTTTTTTAAGTGTAGACCAAGCCTATGTGTCTGAACTGTTTTCTTCTGACCAGGGTATGTGAGCACAGGCTCGTGTTGTGATGTTAACCTTGTATTGAATGTTTGCCAGTTTTGTTGGGTTCTTGAAGTAGCATTTACTTTGGCATTGTTAGACAATAGCTGAAATATCAGCAGTGTCCCTCTTTTCTTTAAGATGGACACAAATAAGGTCAACCTAGCTGTTTAAGGTGATTGTTTTTAACAGGCAGTTCTCTTATCTCTAATTTTCATATTATGCACACTCTCATTGTTTGTAAATGTCTTATTGAAATAGTAGACTCCTCAAATACTTTAGCATCAAGGAAAGAAGAAATGGATGGGTGCAAAAATAGTAACGTACCACAATTTTCTGGATCTGTGACATTTTCTGAAAATTCTGTGATCTTGATTTTAAAAAACCTCTTTCCATTAGGAAGAGCACCTCCACTATGTGAAGTGATATACTGTTGCTTTGTTAACCTAGACTTAAAATTCTCTACCACCAAACAGCAATGGTACTTATCTCCTTTATATTTCAAAAAGCTTAACAAATGATTGTTATCCCCAATTTACAGCTGAGTACTGAGGTGCAGATATGTGAAATGGTAAAAGGGGTAATTTTTGTAAGATTGCCCAGCTAAATCAGTGACAGAATTAGGAATGGAACCCAGTTCTTTTGACACACGGTCCATTCCCTGTCCCCTGGACCATGATGCCAGCAAAGATATATATTTGCCCTTCTTTCATCACTTTATTCAATTCAGGTGTGAAATTTAGTACTGGCAAGAAGCATTTACTTGGTAATGTGTGGGGGAGTTTTTTTTCTTCAACTCAGAAGTTAAATGCAAACCAAAAGCTTTATTAATGTAACATTAAGTTTACAAATTTAAAAGCATATCAGAAAATGAAAATGATAGTTTTCTTTTCAAGATTAATGTACACTTACATACTGTGTAGTGAAGTATACATTTAACGGTAACTAGTCATTTAAAGTGTTGTAGTAATACGGGCAAATTAATGTTACATTGAGCACCATATTTTTTCATTTCTTGACTTCAAGGTTAAATTTAAAACCTGAATGTTGTATTAACATAACACTTTTTATTCAATAAGTATTGTTTAGATCTGTGTGTATATAAAAATATGGGCAACAAACATAATCAGAGTTGTTGTAATTCTCCTGTCTACTCTCTCCACCTGCTGGCAGTAACCTTCTTGCCTCATCTTGCAGGACTTTTGAAAACAAAATAAAAATGTAAAAGGTCACTGTTATTCTCAGTTTTTAGTTTAAAAATTAAATGCCCTCTCATTTAGAGGCCTCCGTTCAATAGCAAAGGTCCACCAGTATTTACGGAGCAAGTTTTGCTTCCCTGTATCTGGATTGTTTGAAACTCACATAGTGGTGTAAGCCACGGTAGTGATTTTCATTCTTCTTTGACTTGTCTAGCCATAGTGTTTTGATATGCGTTAGTGGAAATTAAAAATTATAAAACCACCCATCAAACTGAATTTGTAAAAACTTGCTTGGGAAAATAAGTGTTCTAAGTAGTCTGCAATCCAAAGCATTTCCTGTTCTGCATGCTTATCAAGCCTGTGAGCTCTACTTCCAAGCTGAACTAGAACAGATTTGAGAATTATTCCTAGCTGACTGGGGATGGGGTAAAAGGGAAGGAATAAAACAAAATTTCAGAGAAAATAGTACCACTTTTTTATTATTATTTCAAGCTACTAAGCGTACAAATATTGTACACAGAAAACGCTTCATACTTTTGGGAGACCAAAAGACAGAATTACTGTTCATTTGCGGAGGTGTGAAATGATATAAATGTTGTTTCAGAGTAATATATATAAATGTTGTTGGAATACTTATTTGTGTGATCGATCCAAAGGCTCTGTACATTTTGACAGAACAGCTTCACTGTAGTAATCCGCATACCAAGAAAAAACAAAATGGCCTACTTGTTTCCTGGAATTTTTCTGCATTCACGCAGTTGTCAATCAGCAATTAATTGTTAAATAAGGCTGTTATGCTTTCAGATGCCTCAGTGGTGCTCCTTTTATGGTTGTAGCAATGGAAAGAATCATGTTGGAAGTCCCACACCTGGTCTTGAGTCTGATTTTTCTTTTTAGGACTATGGAGTCTAGATGTAGGAGGCTGGAAAAAGTGGTCCAGGGAATCAGTAGGTACTTTATTGCAAGACTTTTGGCCAGCCGGACTCGTCCAGAGAACCAGAAGCTGATACCTGTCAGTTTTATAGGTATTCATTAGTTCTATATAGCAGCAGTGAAAAAAGGCAGTTCTGGTCAGATTGCACTCTTCCTCAGTTTGGCAATGCTGTAAGCAAGAGCAGAGGTGCTCTAGAGCTATCTGTCTGCAGACTTCAGAAGGTACCCTAACTGCTATGTTCATAACCATAAGGGATAGAAACTTAATTTTTTAAATGTAAGCTTTGACTTTGCAGAAATTGATAGTCACTAGGACAATTTCCTACTTACTTCAGGTGAACAGTTTTGACACGACATTTAGAACCCCTCTTTGTTGTCTTGGTAGAATACTATTTAATTTATCTTTTCCGACTACGTCCTTCAAATATTGATTATTTTTTTACATGTGCAAAGTGCTCTACAAAGATCTCACTAGTTCACATTCAGGACAATGCATCAAATTTCTACCATTCTGCAGTAGTTTAGAATAGCTTGTGCTTTTTTTTTAAACACCATATTATTTCATTTTGAAGTGTTCTTTGTGTGTTCCTAATAAGGAGTGGAACAATGTTTTCATACTTTTTGAATGTGGTATACGGAAGTTTAAATTTTTATCGGTTGTGTACTGAATTCTGCCTGATTTGGCTCTTTTCATCCTTTCAGTTTTAGTGTTACATGTTCTAACTAGATGTGTCCTTTGTTTTAGATGTTTGGGTTAGAAATCAGACATTTGGGGTATGAGAACTATGAATATGACATGAACTGAAGCAGTAGGTTAGGATTGAATATCTTGGACTGTTCTGTGGAAAAGAACAATTTAAAATTATTCTGTTGCTAGTGTAATTTTTAAAATGATTGAGTATGTATAGTAAAGCTGTCATAACAAGTGCAAGTACATTCAATAGGTTGAAAGTATAATGAGGAAACCCATCTTTCTGAGAGTCTCTATACTCTGCATTGCAGCAGTCTAGTAGCAGTCACTGCCTCCAGGGATGTAGCATGAACTTTATGTTGATGGTTTTGTAATTCTGTTTCTCTATCTAATTTGAACTGTTCATTGGGACTGTTTTAATGGAGTATTGTGGAGGTAAATGAAATATCTAGTTAGAGGAATGTTAAAATCAAACCCAAGCAAATACTTTCCTCCATATTTAATTTAGTTTGAACTAGAATATTAGCATTGTATATGTTAACCATCCATGTGAAATATAATATGCTTACTTGTTCAGTCAGTTTAAAAAAATCCTTCGTTTTCTACTGAACAGGTTTTCTCAATTAACTTCTAAAAATTATTAATTATAAGGTTTTAGTTCAAATCTTAGCATGGTTTGACTCTGTTAAATTTATTTCCCATGGAAAACACATCAAAATTAATATTATGTAATCTCTGAAAATATTGCATCTTCTCTTTGGACCCAAAAGTCCCATATTTTTGCAGGGTGGGGGGCAGCTTTGGTATATTTTCATTGGAGCTACATTGCAATTATTTATCACCTTCCAGATGAGCATTTCAAAGTAGTACTGGAATTAAAATTTGTTCATTCATTGGACACTGATTTTGGATGTAAGAACAATTTACTAATAGCAGTAACACTAGAAATTTATCAATTTTATGTCTTTAAGATCTCAATCCTAATACTACATTAAAGCAGTAGTTGTCTCTTCAGGTTCTCATTCATTGTAGATATAGATTTGATTGAGGTCAGTTAGACTGGTGGTATCCTGTTAGTACAGAAGTGTGATCTCAGCTGCCAAGCTGTATCCAGAAAGTCATAATATTTTAATAATTATGCATATGGAAAAGTAAGCTAATAAACTAGCTTTGCAATGAAAATAATTATGGCATAGGTTGAAAAGTTTTAGCTAGAAAGCTTTGACTATAACACTATAAAAATCTATTGCTTTCATCCTGAACTGGATTGTCATTTTGTTCTTTTTGGTTTGCAGTCAGTCCTTAGGTAAAAAAATTTCTAGCATCTTTTGATGGAAAGTTTAGGCAGTGACACTTATCCTTCTCCATCTGCTTCTAAGAGGATTCTTCTTGTCTTTCCAGATTCCATTCCAGTATGTAGCCTAATAGCTTTAAGCGGCGTTTCACGGTTGGCTTAGTGAGGATAAGGACAACCTAATGCTTGTGGTCCAAGGGCTTACTGTGTTTCTCAGATGCCAGGGAATTGTCATGTCCTGCAGAGCATGAGCTGAAAACAAACTTAAATATTTAACATAGTTATGTGGTACAGGATACAGATAGGAATCATTTTGTATCCATGTTGTAAATTATGCTTGAGTTCACTAAACTCACAAGCAGGTTGTGAGCAGAATAATAAGGATAAATATTTTATGCATACAAGAGACATAGTTTGCTTGTATCAATTCTGTAATGTTCATAGACAGTGGGATGATATTGATCAATCTTCTAAAATGAGAGGTGAGCAGGGATCTTTGTAACTGCGAACATGGAAAATATGATCTGCTTCTTACTCTGAAAACATTTCTCTTATTCCCATTGTATCTCAGTTGGTAGATTTGGTGTAACCAGTTTTTGTTTTGTTGTTCAGCCCTGGTGACTGCCAGTAGTGCTATGCTGTACAAACAGGGACTATTGATCACATTTGAAGTCATTAACTTGGCTGTTTAAATAGATGCTGTCCTACATAATTAGCGGAACAAGAGAGTAACACTGGCTGATACAACTTTATTCTAAATAAAAGCTTTCTTTTCATAACGTCTTAATTTGATGCCATTCAGATATTTTTCTTGTTTTGTATATTTAGCTTGCACAAGAACTAGGTTTTTAAAAAATTATTAAAATAAACAAAATATATTTAAAATCGAGGATAATAGTTTTGTAAATATAAGTGAAGAGTGGTATCAATATGATGTGAGACTGCAAAGCCTTTGATGCTAATTGTAAAATCATGCTTGGAGGAAATGGTTACCAGGGTGTTTTGTGAGGTAAATGACTAGTTCATCTCATGCTGCCAGACAATTTCTTCGGTAGACTAATGAAAATATTTGGGGAGGAATGGCTTATCTCTCTCTGGCTCCAACTGCTTAGAGTACTCTGTACAAAATGTTTCAGCTTGCCGCCTCCTGCCCATAGTACCTTGTTTACACACAATTTACCTTTCACCTCTCCTTAGCTGAAAGGAATGAACATCTTAGCAGTTCTGAATTGTTATACTCCAATGGAGAAAAGAGGCAAGATATAATAGGTGCAAGCTGTTTTTTCAGTGGCTCTATATCTTTGTGGTATGCCTGTCAGTCTTCTGTATAATTTGTATTTCCTAGGTGATGCTTAGCACAACTGAATGTGAAGGTCAGCTACACAGTGTTTTGTGGTACACATGCTGGATTCCTTGAATATATATTACAAATGAGCGCTAGATATGCGTTAGTGTAGTGTGAACAGCATTGGAACAGAATAGTGGTAATCTCATTAATATGTGTACAGTATGTGCCTGCAGACAGTCTAGTGTTCCTGAGTCACATTGTTGCTAGTCTCTCGAGAGTCTGCAAATTCAGCAGTAGGATGCATGCTTATTGACCCACATTTCCTCAGGCACAGAAATAGTCACGTGTGTCTTCCACACCAGGAAATGCATCTCATTTACTGTTTGGAAACCAGACAAGCATTGATGTACAGTAACTTGGTTCATCAAGCATTTATATGACTCCAACCAAAGTGCTTTCAGGGATTTACTCTTTGTATGACTGATATGTGATTTAGATAGACCAGGGGTTCTCAAATTTCATTGCACCGCAACCCCCTTCTGACAACAAAAATTACTATAGGACCCCAGGAGAGGGACCAAAGCCTGAGCCTGCCCAAGCCCCATCACCTCAGGTGGAGGGGGCAAAGCCAAAGCCCCACTGCCTTAGGCCGGGAGGCTGAAGCCCAACATCTTCAGCACCAGACAGGGGGCCTCTAACCTTAGCCCTGCTGCCCAGGGCTGAAGTCCTTGGACTTGGGTTTGAGCTTCGGTCCCGGGCCCCAGCAAGTCTAAGGCAGCCTTGGCAACCCCATTAAAATGGGGTTGTGACCCACAAATCACTGAGATAGACTATAGAGAGTATATGTGTATGCTTCCTTTAATTTTTGTCTATCAAGAAAACACAAATCTCTATGTGCACACTACTGCCTTATTCTTAGAATAGCCAAGTAAAAAATTGCTTACCTCTAAATCAAGTGTTTTAATTGTTTACCAGATATTAGAAATTTTTATATTAATCCAGTGAAAATGGTATTATATAGGGGTATTTCCTACGACAGGTTAGCTGCTGTTATCTAATAGAGAACAGTGATTTTTATATTAGGATTAATAGACTCTGCAAAAGGATCAGGAATTGGGGGATGAATGAGAAATTTGATTTAAAAGAAATACTATAGACAACTTGTTCCATACTTTCTATGCATTTTCAGCTCTAAGCAAGAAGGCTTTAGTGGTGATCTTTAGAGAACTATAGGTATCCAAATAGTAATGGGAATAAGAGTTTTAAGCTCTTTGTGCCAAACTACAGTAATTTGGACCGATAAATGGAGGGAATGTACGATAGTTTGGGGATGTATAATAGTTTGAGTATGTATAAATCTCAGAATTTGACAGTTGAAACTTTGTAATGATTCAATTACGAGTAATATTTTAATCGAGAGACTTCTTATATTCAAAATCAAAGTTGTTGCCAAGAATCTCATGTTGTTTGATGTCTTGTTGCAGAAAATTTCTGTTCGCTACCTCCCAAGACTTGAGAAATAAATTGCTCCCTAATGCTAAAACTTCCAAACTTGAGTTCCTAAAATCAAACACCTAACTCCGTATTTAGGTGCTTAGGTAATAGGTCTGATTTACCAAAAAACAAAACAAAAACTTGGTGCCTCTAGTTTCTGTTGAAATAGGTGGGAGTTATCAATGCACTTCTGAAAATCAGAGCAATTACTTAAAAATAGATTTTGGTGTGCAACTTTAGACACTTAAGTTTTTGGAAAATATAGGCCTTAGTCTTCAGATTTGGCTGTGCATTTTTATTAATCTTCTGGGAATGGCTTAAGAAAATTATGCCTTGTTTTCTACTTCTGATAGAAATAATGTGGCTATCAAGGATTATTAATAAAAACCAAAATTGATTAATAGATGTTTGACCGCTAATCTGATACTTTAGGTGTTCTGTCTGGTGCCAGTGTATAGAATCGGTGGAGTTTTACTGTTTAGGTCTGTCTCTGTCTAGCTGCCATGGCAATGTGACTATAGAGCAGTTTCACACTTCCTGGGTCCAGTATTAAATGGGTTTCACTGTGTCCATTGCACAAATGGCTAAATTATGTGCAGCCACAGTTGGAAGGGTCCTGGAGGGAACAGTGATTGATATTGGTTTTCAAACACAGCCTCATTCGAGATGTAGACATGGTCAAATGTGGGTAATGAATGAAAATGGCTTTCTCCATTTTTAGTACTTATTTTCCTATAGGAAGGAATCCAAATGGTGTTTAGAATGACTTTAGGGTGTTTATGCTGCAATACAAGCTTCATGTGGCAGGCTCACTTTGTTTGGCTGAGTGTTTTAGAAAGGACTACATTGAAGAGAAGGCAGTATATCTGTGCTAAGAAGCTGATCTTTCAGTATCAGCAGGGGTTGAAACTGTTCATCAGGATCTCATGTATAGTAACTAGCTGTGCATCAAAAAATGGGTAATCTAAAATCTTTAGAATTATAGATAAATCTTTTAAACTAATCTAGCTGATAGGCAAATCTTGCACGTGAAGGTCTTAAATGTGAATGTCATTAATACCTTGATACGGTCCTAGATAAAATCTAAGACTTTATTAGTGATCTGCGGGAATTTTTTCAAATGACATATGACACAACTGTCAACTTAAAATAAATATAACAGGGATTCAAGGCCGGTCACTCATATAGTTGTGAAATGAAGTTCTATTCATGGGAAATAACTAAAACTGTATCCAGTATGTGTATTTTCTCCATATTGAAAACTAACAGTACCCCTGTCTAGCTGCTAGTATCTGAGCAGTATCAGTGCCTTGATGCCCGGCTGTGTGACACTGTACCTGGAAAAAATATTGGTGGGGCGGTGGAAGAGAAATGCTTTGAAGAACTTGCAAGCACCGGGACATTATTCTCAGCGTTGCATGTTAGTATGCAGATTTTAGGTTCCTTTAGGATTCTTCAGTGATACTGGATTACCAGATAGCATCAGCTGCCAAAAATAATTTCTTCTATTGGCCAGGAAGCCATGCCCCATCCTTTGGATGTGTGGTCATCCACACATTTGTTACCCTTGGCTTGAGTATGGCAACACACTGTACCAAGGAAGGAAAATGACACTGATGAAAAAAGTCCACCTGGTTCAACTAATGGCTGTCCATCTGCTAAGTAGCCCAGATCAATATGAACACCTCATCCTAGTCTTTTGGACACTCTTAGCTCCCCACTGAATACTGGGTTTAATGTCCTGATCTTGATATTAATAGCCTTCAATGGGCTGGGGCTTGGTTACCTCAAAAATTGTCCCCCTTGTTGTCATGCTTACCCAGACAGCTGTATCTATCAGGAACAATGGAACTGTTGATAACAAGGGTGAAATTTGTGGAAGCAGGGAACAGAGTTGCCTTGGCAGTGGGGCCCAGAGCTCTGGAATTCTCTCTATCACAAGGATTGATATAAGTAGTCTTACTAAATTTAGATGGAAATGTAAAAGCCATCTTTTCGCCATCGGTTTCTTACTAAAATATAAATGTGAAAGCCAGGTATATGCTCTAGGAAATAGGGGAAAATCCCAGACCACTGGTTGCTTACGGTACTCAATATCAAAATGGAGGCTGCAGTATTAATACCTATATACAATAGTAAGTAAAAGCAAAATAAATCCTATAGATTTAAAAAAAGGAGAACATGGAATGTGGACTTCTTGAAAAGTACTTCAGTATGTATTTATTTAGAGGCCGCTCCAGTAGTAATGTCAGATTAATTTAAGAGACTTTGATTTTATAATTTTACTTTAAAGAATAACCCTTAGTTCCAGTAATTAGTTGGTGTAAGATTAACTGCTGGAGATGTAAAATACTGGTTTATGTTTCATGTTTAGACGTATTCAAAATCTGGCCTTAAAGTTTTTGTGTCTGATATTTTACAGAGTGAAGTTTCCTTTCTTAAATTGATGTCTTGTACTGGAAATCCTTTATTTGAATGTATTTAGTGATTTAAAAGAATTTAGGGAAAAGGGGGTGCTAGGGTACTGTGGTTATGATGGTAATAGAAGTACCTTGGATAGTATTAGTTGAATCAAAAGAATCAAAAGAATTGGTTGTAATTGAAAGTTGGAATATCCCTGTTGGTTCCAGGTCATTAATTGAATCTACAAGAGTGTGTGTTGGTTTCAGTGTATTTAAATAGCAGATCTCCCCTGGACTTTCACTTGCTGTTGGGTCAGTTTATTCCTCTCTTACCTTATAATGAAAAGGAGTACTTGTGGCACCTTAGAGACTAACCAATTTATTTGAGCATAAGCTTTCGTGAGCTGCAGCTCACTTCATCGGGTGCATACTGTGGAACAAGTACTCCTTTTCTTTCTACTTTATAATGGTATCTTTTAGCAGAATTAAGTTTACTGTTTGCTTCCCCCAGTTAAAAAGCTTTTTTCTTTCTGGTGGCTCTTGATTCCATCATCCGAAGTGATGTATAGTTTCAGCAGAAGCCAATTGCTAGCCACCTTTACACAGTGCATTACATAGCAGCTTTTGTTAGATCTGCTCAGCTGAGTGCCAAGCTTTGACTGAAGTCATGCCTGTATTTTTACTTTAAGACCATGTTCCATGCAAGTTGTTTAACTGAAATCTTTCAAAGTGATACATTTAAACTCTCATGGGATGAACTAGCAGTTTGCATAGTTTACAGCTTACAGATGGCTTAACTGCATACATTTTTAAAATAACATTGTTTGTTTTTAAGCTCTTGCAAACATTCCTGTTGAGCGTTTGATGAAAACCAGACACTAATCTGTACTAAAAAAAGTATTGTCTATAAAAATTCCAGATAGGCTTATTTTCATTTAAATACTTTTGCTCTTGTATTGGTTCAACATAAGAGACCCTGATTTTTTTGTTGTCTTCCATTTATTTGAAAAATAAAATTTAATTTCACATAATTGATTTTTAATATATATGGAATTCTGAATCATATCCTTGTCTCTTTTTTGGTACGATCTTTACGTAAATTAAATAGCATCTAAAATTGGAAGTAGTCTTTGATATAGTCTATGTGAAGGGCTATAAATCCCAAGCATTATTTGGCTGAGATGCAAAATGCTTTTTTATGAAGATTTCAGGATTGAAATGGCAAATAAATGCTTGCCATTTGGATGGATGTTTTAGAGCTTTGACCATTTGGGAATACTATAATGTCACTGTTGGGCTTTTGTCTTGTTATATTTAAATAAACTTTCTCAACAGCTTCAATGCAGAGGCTTCTGCTTTCCACTGTAGGACACTTGAAGCCTATGACCAGTCAGGTTTTTGCTATATTTTTACTGATGAGATAATTTATTTGGCGCTTAACTGTGTGTGTGTGTGTGTGTGTGTGTGTGTAAACAGGGTCAAAGATAATACTTGGTTAATAAGTATAATAGCTAACCATGTTTTGCCCTTGCCAGAGTTATATAAGCTGGCATGTGGTTCTCTTTTTGTCACCATTTCAAATGTGTTTTGCTCTGTGGACAATATATATAGCCGTCCAAGTTTTCCCAGTATACAAGGGACAAAGAAAGATGTTTCTTTGTAAGGACTCTCAAACTTGGTTGACACATGGATATTTGTTTTAAAAAAAAAAGAGAGAGAGAGAGAGAGCAGCTGTGTGCACATAACTCGACCCTTGTCATTTGTGTTTCACGCATTGGTCACAAAAACATAATTATACTAGTAGAGTGGCTGGCTGAGCCCTTCGCTTTCAAAAGGGAGAACAGAGAGCGTATCTGGTAAAAGAGCAAGATCCAAAATGGTGCATTTTAAAACTAGTATGTAGGTTTTCAGAAGACCATTACATATTTGAATTAGCACCCAAATGATCTGCTACACACAAGTTTTATAAAAATATATATTTTAAAGAAAATCAGTTTTTGAGAAATTTGAAGAGCTTTCAAACTTGTGAAAGAAGAGGTTGAATATTATCTTAAATTCATTATACCAGTAAATAGCTATCTAAATCATCTGAGTATTCTGTAAACACTTTTCTGCTAAATATGTACAAAGGAATTCCAAAGTAATTTTGGAAGAAATTTTTGGATATTCACTTGGTTCTTTTCCTATTTCTCATGTCCTTAGAAAGTTACTCATTTATGTTTTGCATGAATTTCACTGTACAGTTGTGTTTGTAACCATTCATAAGTGGATGAGTAGTTTAAGGCTAGAGTTTGTATTTGTGGAATGTTTGATTTCCTGGAAAATTAAAGGGGGGGGGGGAGTCCAGGCCCCCATCTATATATTTAGTAATTAAGAATGTTTTTGCCTAAATATTCTTGTGGGTTTGATGTGTTACTAAATGAATGCTGTCTGCAGTTGGCAGCCCTTTTGTTTAGGTGGTTCTGTACTCTGCCAAAAATCTTAAATAATTTGAATGAATACTGATAACATTAACAGATGGATAATTAAAGCACATTCATATAACATATCTAAGTGACTATTTCCATAATTTTTTTTAAAGAAACAAATAGTCCTGCCTTCCTAATATTAAAAGTTAGTACAAACTGATAAATGGCCTTTGCATCATTCTTAGCGTTGTTCCTTCCTATTCCACACACGTACAGGATCCCAATGTCATTTAAAGATGTAGCTTCAGTCTTTTCATAAATAGGAAAGAACTACATTTAAAGGTTGAACCTAAAGACAATTTTAATAGCTAAAATCGGTACCTGTATTGTGTTCCGATCTCAAATTTTGTATTGAATTAACCATTCACTGTCGCACCTATGATATTTGTAAAAATCAAATGCATATTGGTGAAGTTATGATTAAAGATGCTGTTGTCAGATGCTTACTTTTTGGAATATTATTTGTTTTGCTGTTCAGCAAAGGCTGGGACTATGGTATAACGTTAAGATATGGGGCAAGAGTCAGAACTCTTGAGTTTGATTACCAGCTCTACCTCAGACTTGCTGTGTGCGCTTGGTATTTTCATGCTTTAAGAATGTTTTTAGTGCTTGGATAACAGAAACAGCTAATTTTAAAACTTCATCATGGGCTTATTTCTCAAAGGTTTTGATGTTATTTCAAGAAAATTGTTGCATATGTGCAACACTTGACCTTCCAACAAATTTTTTAATTTTATGGCAATGGTGGGGAGCTGTGCACGTCAATATCTGTTTCAGAGAATGATCAGATATGTGCGAAACATTCAGATAAACATTGCTAGTCAGAGTATTTTTTTTTAAATTGAGTGGAAATGAATATAATTTTATGGTTTTAAGAAATAAAACTCCCAAGAAATCCAAAATTGTGGTTACCATAGCAACTGTAACTTGGATGTATTGTTTCTACATCAGGGCATAAAATTAACAGCATAAACAGAAATATGCTGCATATATGGAAGGGAATATTACTACAGCTTTTGTTGGAATTGTAGCTTTGAATTTCCTGATTTTTGTTTAAATTCTCAGCTATGAAGTTGCGTTTAGGATGTTTGCACTTTATTTTCTGAACTTTATTCCCTGTATATACATCACGTAAAAATAAAAAATTCTAACCAGTCTCTTAGTTGTCCACTTCTCAAAATACATATTGTATCCAGACTGTGACAGAAGACAATGGTGTAATTAGAGCATAATGTATTCTCAAATAGTTGAAAGATAATTTGTGGGCATTTCATAAAGAATTCACTTGGTCAGATTTGTTGGAAACACTTGTTAGAAAAGAGGGAAGAAAAATTTGACTGACTTTGTTTTCACTTTTGTTGTGGTTCTGGTGGATATGTTACTTAGGAAAAGATTGAGAATAGTATACCGTGCAGTGGGAATATGTGGCTGTATTCCCCTGAAATGTCAAGGGAGGCAGAATAGTCCAATGAATATGGCACTGAACTGGGAATTGGGAGATCTGGGGACAGTTCCCCGCTCTGCCATTTACCCATCTGTAAAATTGGAATACTGATAAGACTGAAAAGTGCTTTGAGATCTGTGGCTAAAAATCACTATTAAAGATCTAAATTGTCTTCATTTGTTTTGTGAGGCTGGGAGATAGTTAAGGGGGGAACATATAGGTAAAAAGGTGACTGAATAAAAGGAGTAGGTATTGGGTAGGAATTGAGTATAGAGGCTAAATGAGTGCGGCTGGTGAACAGGAATCAAAGGAAACTCCTACTTTCAAAAACTGATCTGCTTCCAGGAGAGGGAGCAGTGGCTGCACTAACAAGGCACTTCTGACTTCTTGAATTTCTGTTACAGAAATAGTAATTGTGCAGTGGGAGTGGGTGGGTTCTTGGCACAGAGGTGGAGGGGAGGACACAGGGTGAGAGTGGCTATGTTGTGTTGGGGCACAGGAGGATCATTCATTAAGTGATACAATAGCTAGAATTGAGGGCATTTAAATAAATATTTAGGTTAGTAGATAAGTTGGATCGGGCACTAATTATGGGTGGGTAACGAGGGGGACAGATGGGGAAGTTAATATTAAAAAAAAATTAAAAAAAATTCCGTACCTGCTAATATCTCCTGACAAAATTAAATGTGCGTATGTTTGAATAAATAAAATTTGATTTAATTCAACACCAATTAATCTTCTTCTTTCCCACATAATTAATTCTAGAACTCTTTAACATGCCCCCCAATTTATTCTCTATTCCCCATTTCTGTAATTCGCCGCATATGCACAAAGGCCTAATTCTGTTCCCCTGCACACATTCATCCCCTAATTCCTTCTGTAAATTCCTGCACAATTCTGCTCAGAACTCTAATCTCAGTCCTCACGAATCAGCACTGCCCCACCATTTAGCCCTATATTTTTCGCTCGTGTGTGTGAGGACAGTAAAGGTTAAAATATTTCCAAAAGCTTGGAAAGCTAGCCAACTCTCCCACATGTCCAACCCCCTGCTCAAAGCAGGACCAATCCCCAGTTTTTGCCCCAGATCCCTAAATGGCCCCCTCAAGGATTGAACTCTCAACTCTGGGTTTAGCAGGCTAATGCTCAAACCACTGAGCTATCCTTCCCCCCAATTGCTAGCTATCGCTTAATAAAAATGACTCGCTCTAGGTGTGTGGTTTTTGAATCTCTCTTCAGAGGTGCCTACTGTTTGTAGATGGATATGTAGTGAGTTTCAACCCAGAAAAAAAAACATACTTTGAACCCCACTGCAGCCCACATAAAAAGGCTGCATAAAAAGACCTAAATATCTTAAATCTAGTAATTAAGAGAGAACTTCTTAGGAATGTAAAGGATAATGTATTGATTCAGTCCTGTAGCCCAGTTGAGTTCTAGTTTTAGTTAAGATGGAGTGAAATGTCAGGATAGGCTTGTATTTCCACTGAAGCCTGTTCTTTGCTAACTAGCGAACTGTCGTCATTATAATACTATTCTCCATCATTAATGCAGGTCAGTCATGTGATGTTTGCAAAATATTCAGATTAGTTATTACATGGACATCTGTACAGGTTTTCAGTTTGCCTCTGGTCTCTGGGTTTTAAATATCAGAGATCCAAGTATGTGATTTCTGAAAAGTTAAATACACACCACCCTCTGAAATCTTTCAGACCCTGAAGTGCAAAGTTGACTGAATTGTGTAAAAAAAATTATTTCTGTGTGTCTCTACATTGGGAGCATTTTGCTGATATAACTATACTGGCGAAGTGCTCCTAGTGTGGATGCAGCATGTACTGGCAAAAGCACAGTTTTGCCAGTATAACTGTATACACGAGGGGCTTTTGCTGATGCAGTTACGTTGGTCATAGCTTGTCTCACCCTCACCAACATAGCTGTGCCAACAAAAACTTATAGTATACACCTGACCTCAGACACACTGGGGGCTTTCTACACATGGAACTCTGCAGCCATGCTGCTGTAGCACGTAGTGAAGGCGCTACCTACGCCAGTGGGAGAGTTTCTCCAATCTGTGTAGGTATTCCACTTCACCGAGAGGTGGTAGCTATGTTGATGGGAAAAGCCCTCCCATCAACATAGTGCTGTCTACATCCGAATTTCAGTTGGTATAACTGTGTCACTCAGGGTAGTAGATTTTCCACGCCCGCTAAACAACGTAGTTATACCATAAGTTTGTAATGTAGACCACATCTAAACATAAACTAAATTGCAGCCCGATGTCCTTGTGTGGTATACAGTAATATTCATTACAATGTGTCAGTTATTTTGCATCTAGGACTTCCCGTTTTTCACTTTTACTCCTCTCTTCCCATAAGGAAACTTTCCAAGTAGTCATTTATAAATAAGAATTAAAAAACTTAACAGCATTAAAGATTTTAGAGCTTAAATAGAAATGACCTGTTAAAGTTCCTACTCTGTGCTAACTAACTTGACCTATGATTAGGGAGGGAAAGTCAAGACTGGTGTCAGATGTGTCAGTATTTTCCAAGTCAAAATCTTTTCTGCACCCTTATGTCCACCAATCTGGATTAATGCCTCTGACTGAGAATGCAGAGGGTTAAACACCTCTTGGAATGCAGTAATTGAAAGTACATTTATACAAACAAAGATAATTAATTATAATACCTGATAAAAGCACAAAGATGACCAAAACCTAGCTCTGCAGACATCTTTCAATAAGACCTCCCTTCTTTCTGCACAGGAAGAGGTGACCATTCTCAGAGGACTTGTCTTCACTGCAAAGTTAACTCAAGTAGTTCAAGTGTTGCTCCTAATTAGAATCCCATCCACACCCAAAAAGCCCTGACTTGAGTGCAGTGCTCCTTTTAACTCAAGTTGACTGGCCTGAGAAGGGGTATTGGCTAAAACTCAAGTGAACACAACTTGTCAACTTCTAACACAACCACTCTGTAGTCTGGGTACAGGTTAGTGCCTCTGGTGTGCTTCTAGTCCTGCAGTATCTTCCCACAATTCCTTCCATGTGCCCAGAAAGGATGGACAAGTTCTCCTACAATGCAGTGGCAAAGAGTTCAAAGTACCTCTGCTTAAAACACCACCGGTATGCTAACGTATTGCACACTATTTGGCTTATGTAAACCCTTCTGGTGCACACTAAAAGTTCCATAGTGTGCTTTAACATAACGCTGTTTGAAACAGCACTACATTAAAAGCACACGAAGGAACATTACAGTGAGATTACTCATTACAGTATATACAAAAGAGAGAGGCCTAACTCCTCTATTTTTTGGCATCTACGTAAAACTCAAATTGCAAGAAATAAGCCCCAAAGAATAGAAGCCCTAAGTATAACAACAGTGTGGACGCAGAAGCTCAAGTATTATTTCTCATTGGGGCCACTCCCACTTGAGCTCACCAGTTAAAGAGGAGTAACTTGAACAGATAACTTGAGTTAACTCTGCAGTAAAGTCATACCCAGAATGAGCACTGACGCTGAGGAAAAGACATTTTCCGTACTTGCTGCCAAATATGGTTCCACAGTAGTGCTTTACAAATCTGGCTCATGTGGTCTTTGAATCTGCTACTAGAATTGGCAGGTAGTTCCACAAACCCTTAAAAAAATATTACAATCTGGATGTAAAGGCTACCTTTGGGATGGAAAGCAGCAGTCATTTAAAAATGCTTCTCAATTCTACGCAACAGTTCAGGACAGAATGTGAAGAAAACTATATCCTGTTGAAACAAGGTGACGGGAAGCTATTTGGAAGGCATAATGTAAATGACCAGCATGCCAGGGTTAACACCCCCAATATTTTTGCAGCAAATGCAGTGAGGTTTTTATGTTTACAAGTGGTATATAGCGCTCTGGCAGTACAATGCCCATGGCTAGACTACCATAGTGCACCCTGCCAGAAGAGTTTCACTGGCGGTAGTGCACTTTAAGAAAAAGTCTGGCATAAACACAGCCTGGAGGAGGAAAGCCATCTCCTCAATCACCAGCTCCACTTCCTGTTGCAGTCCCCTATCAAGTGCCTTTGTCACCTCTTTGTTTACTTGGATTTAAAAATCTGAGTTTTGTAAGTGAACCCATTGATAGGGCAGTTAAAAGCATTTTTGCTTCAGTGAGTTTAGTGCACAAATAGTGGAATGAAGCCAGGGGCACAGTTTAGGGATGCTGGCTACTGAGACTGCTTCATAAAGGTGTTTTTGGAGTATTGACTGTTTTGTGGCAGGAATTTTGTGTTACTAGAGTGAATAATAGCTTTAACTAAAATTGAGGGTTTTACAGACTGCAGTACTAAAATTGGCAGTAACACTCTACTACAGTAGACCAAAAGCTTGTGGCGAAGAAAAAACATTAAACAGAGAATCTAATTTTTCAGTAGTCAGGAGCTGCAGTGGCTTTTATTCAGGAGCTCTGCAGAAGGAATCTGCAAGAAACCCCCACAAAACTTGGGTCAGTCTGAAAATATTTAACAATGAGATTGAGTATAGGATTTAACTTGTATATTGGGAAATTTTCCCTTACTTCTCCAATAAGCTTTCATATTGATGGTGAGAAGTGGGGTGAGAGGCTGAACAACTCCATACTTTAAAGGGATTTTGTTAATTAGAAATTTCAACTAACAGTTTAACATTTCTGACTCTAATTTTTCCTATATTCACTTTTTTCTGTTTATTTCTTCCTTTTTTCTCAAATCAACCCCAGCAGTAGAAGAAAATTAAATTTTGCTCTAAGTGCTCACGTAGTAACTGACTCTGATTCTGTAATGCTATTTTATTTCAAATTGTGTCATCAGTGTTCTTATGAGTACAATGCTTCACAGACCTGCAGATATTTCATTTTTTGTTCAGGGGGGAGGGGGAGGGAAATGGTTATGGAAGAAGATCCTGTGATCTAGTGCTCAATTTAAAAAGACACTTATGATAATTGTATTAAAAAAAAATCTTTACCTGTTGCTACAAAGGATGTAAAAGCTAATGGTTTATTTTTGCAGCTAATTCAAGTTGAATAGCAAGCTAGTCTGAACAGTTTCATTTGGTTGTACATTTTATGAATTTAATGCAGTGTTGTTTTCAGTCATATTTGCTCTTTGACAGCCTCTTACTCCACTTCCTAGTTGAAGGCAGATGCTGGTGGCATTGCTCCTAGGAAGCTGAAAGGGTCTCAGCAGAGGTGTGCCAAGATCGTTTTTCCCACACTCTTGTTACAATTACCTCCTAAGTCTAGCTTAGCCAAGGTGAAGATGCCTGTGTCTGACCCCACATTCCTAAGGCTGATTTTTGTGTAGGATGGGAACCCGTTAGCTGTAGGATGGGGAAGAATGAGGAGAGCTGTTGATAGGTAGAGTGATGGCATAAGCATTATACAAGCATCCTGCTATTTGTGTCCAGAAGTCTCATCCTGACAGAGAGGAGACCTTCTCAACAAGTGGTTAGTGATACATGAATTGAACACTGGTTTACAGCTAGCCGCCTTTCTCTCACACACTCACTTAAGTAACACTTAAATATTTTGAAGATATTAAAGTTAATATTTGACAGTCAGTGGTTATGCTTCCTAGCCTGATATAGAAGTTTAATGAATATTGGACAACTCCTTTGAACTGAGACTGGATACTGAAAAGCTCTTATTGAACAGTAGAATTAAGATTGGAGTCTTGAACAGAAGAGGACCTTATAGAAGTGGAAATAGACCAAAGTCTTTCCTTCCCTTACGTCACTTCACTTCTGCTTTCTCTGCTATTCTTTTCTGTAGAATTGGGAAGAGGCAAATAATGTCTGATTTGTGGACCTTCAAGAAGGTCATGGATAATTGGATGCTTTTTTGGCTGTGTTCCCTTGGATGGGGTCTTGCCTTATATCTAGGGCAAAAAGATATTGTATTGAAGATTCCTTGAGCGCTTTTGCTTTTTTCCCTTCCTCTTTTATCTTATTTTATTATATGTAAAAATACCTTTGAATACAAGAATTGAATTTGCTGGCAGATTGAGGTGGAGAAAGCTAGGGTTCAGTAGGAGGGTAGGTTCAAAAATTCTACAAAACTGTTACTGGTACAGTACAGTAACAGCTGCTCGAAAAGCTATGACCAACAATCTGAATGGGTGGCCATGAGGCAAGAGAAGTCACTTTTGGGTATGTAAATATAAAATACAGAGAGCACTTTCTGCATTGGGAAGTTCAGCAAAACTGGCACACTTTGAAAGATACTGAACTCGGTCTTTGTCATATTAAACAATTCGTGCCAAAAGTTCATAAAGACCAAGTTTCCTTTTATTTATTTATTTTTGGTATGAGGTCAGCATTGAGGTATGAGGGTAAAGGCAATAGGGGATTAATTTAACTGCCTCTGTACATGAGTGCATGCAGAGACTACGCTGATTCCAGATTTTGAGGGCAAGAGGAAAGCAGTGTTCATATTTAACTAGGTCAGTTTTAAGTTAAGATCAAGATTGAGAATTTTTGGTGTCTAATCAATATGGGTGTTGAAGATATTTTTATAAAAGGATTTTAGATACATTAATCTGTTATTTTTGTTTTGCAGTATTATGTGCCAAGAATCTTGCAAAAAAAGATTTCTTCAGTAAGTATAACTGACAGATTTCTGATACTGTATAAATAGCTTTATGGTATTGTTCTCACACTTGTATTTTTAAACTATAAATTATTATTGTCCTAACTCCTATGCATGTCTAACTCTCTCACAGAGAAACAGGGATAACTTCCACATTTGCCAGTAGCATTGAATTACTATTTAGGTTCATATGATGTAGACAGGCAGCCTAGATACAAGACTGGAGCGGGCGGAGGGGCAATAATTCTAGTCCTGACTCTACCACTGATGTCACTTACCTCTGTTTCAGAGTAACAGCCCTGTTAGTCTGTATTCGCAAAAAGAAAAGGAGTACTTGTGGCACCTTAGAGACTAACCAATTTATTTGAGCATAAGCTTTCGTGAGCTACAGCTCACTTCATCGGATGCATACTGTGGAAACTGCAGAAGACATTATATACACAGAGACCATGAAACAATACCTCCTCCCACCCCACTGTCCTGCTGGTAATAGCTTATCTAAAGTGATCACTCTCCTTACAATGTGTATGATAATCAAGTGGGGGGGGGGGAGGGCAGAGGGTGAGAGAACCTGGATTTGTGCTGGAAATGGCCCAACTTGATTATCGTACACATTGTAAGGAGAGTGATCACTTTAGATAAGCTATTACCAGCGGGAGAGTGGGGTGGGAGGAGGTATTGTTTCATGGTCTCTGTGTGTATATAATGTCTTCTGCAGTTTCCACAGTATGCATCCGATGAAGTGAGCTGTAGCTCACGAAAGTTTATGCTCAAATAAATTGGTTAGTCTCTAAGGTGCCACAAGTACTCCTTTTCTGCTTACCTCTGTGTCTATGTAAAAGAGGCGTGATACTGACCTCAAAAGAGGTGGTAACACTTAATGTTTGTAAAGCACTATGAGCTTATAAAATACCATACAAGTGCTGGAGCCTAAACATCATACCAAGAAGTGCATAGAAATGCATAGATACTAATGAAGGTATTTGTTTAAATGAAATACTGTTTTAATTTAAGCAGTATTTAATGTTTTTTCCCCTAAAGAATTTCAAAATTTGCTACTGGTTAGAATTATGTTAAGCAAATCTGTGTCATAAAAAAATCTTTTTTTACATCCGATGAAGTGAGCTGTAGCTCACAAAAGCTTATGCTCAAATAAATTTGTTAGTCTCTAAGGTGTCACAAGTACTCCTTTTCTTTTTCAGAAAAGAATTTTAGGATAACTGTAAATTTTCCTTACAAGAATGTTAAAAACTCATGGCAGAATTGGGATAAAAAGGAAAACTGAACAGGAAAAAAAAAGTACAAAGGTCAAATTATGGTCAATGCTTTATTGGCCCTATATAAAATTACAAAAAGGTAACTTGCTGAAACTGAAACTTGTGATTGTTTTTTTTCTTTCAGTTGCTAATGCATTAAAAATGTCTCTCTCTCTCTCTCATTATTAATTTGACGCTGTGATTCTAATTGTACCTTTTCCCCCTCCATAGGACTTCCTGATCCATTTGCAAAAATAGTAGTAGACGGATCAGGTCAGTGCCATTCAACTGACACTGTGAAGAACACGTTAGACCCCAAGTGGAACCAGCATTATGATCTGTGAGTCACTTATTCTGTAAAACCATTGCAGGAATCTATCTGGAAAGTAAAACACAAGTGTAAGCAAGCCTCCTTTTCCCCCATCTGTTAGCAAGAAGAGCCACACTTCCTGAGGAAGCTTGACTTTATAATAACTTGTGGTTCTTAAAATATTCCTGGTGGGTTTTCTTTTTCTTTATGGACACTTTAAAAAAAAAATTAGGCATGATTTTAAAGCATCAAGGTGTTTCAAACACAGCATGAAAGCTTTGACTCTAAGCTTGGCTAGGTTCCTGCATCAAAGTTATTTCCATTCTCCTTGTTGCAGTGATTAAAATGTTTTCAAAATAATAAACATAAATCTATAAGAAATAAGTTTGGCATGTAATGAATTCATGTGTCTCATAACTTTTAATGAGGTTGTCTGTAATTAACCAGAGCTGTAACATTAACATGCTGTGCAAAGTTACAGCACTCTAATTAATGCCGTAGCAAGATTAAGTGTTTCTGTATTTATGATAAAGCGACATGACTAAAATATATCAGAATTAAATCGAGATGGAGCAAAGTGAAAATACTGTAGAATAATAGAACAAGCTTGAATTAATCTGTTCTTCTAAATATATATTTTTCTAGATATGTTGGGAAAACAGATTCTATAACCATCAGTGTATGGAATCACAAGAAAATACACAAGAAACAGGGAGCTGGCTTCCTGGGGTGTGTCCGTCTCCTTTCCAATGCCATCAGCAGACTAAAAGATACTGGATGTTAGTATATTTTTTTTACATGCATTTTAAAAAATGTATTTTGCAAAAGTCCTTGGTGGTATATATTTGAGTTGTGAATATTAACTTCAGTTCAATATTTGCTTGGGTTGAGTTTTTTTAATTGTTCGTTTGCAGACCAGCGTTTGGATCTATGCAAATTAAACCCCACAGATACTGATGCAGTACGAGGCCAAATAGTGGGTAAGAACATTCCTGTCTATAAAAAGAAGCAGTTATAGTTCACACTTACAACTCCTCGGATTAAAACAAGATTCAGATGGTTACTAAAAGGGAAAACTTGCCTTAAAAAAAAAAAAAAATCTTTCAAATGTCATTTCCTGAAGTCACTTATTGCTTCAATCCCCTTTGTGTTCCTTATACTAATATTAATTAGATGTCCTGGTTACTGAAAATGAACAGGGACTAGGTTAGATCATTTGAAATTTGTTTAATCATTATCTAAATTGCTTTCTTCCAACTGGTAATTGTAAGCGTAAATGGTATGAATAAGTGGGAATGGACGATTTTGGTGGTGGTTCTACAGCTACTTAGGGTAAACTTCCTATATGGAAAACCAATTGTACATGTAGGCCAAGGTGATATATAACAGGAATTCATTGGTATTATCAACCCTAAAGGAAGATATTGAGATATAAACATTTTGCAGAACACCATTTTTAAGGCACTTTCCTGAGAATACCGCCTGATAGAGAATTGTTGTTTTGACATTGTGGTAGTGTGCCTGCCTAACCATCTCTTAGTGTAAGCTGATCTGTAACTTGGGGTACTTAAAAATGAAGAAAGTTTGTCTAATCAGTTGTTGTTGTTTTTCTTGCTCTGTTCGGAGCATTTAGCCCAAATTTTACTCTATTGTTTTGTTTTTTAAATATTTTGAACTATGCCTTCAACTTAAAAATACAATCAAATCCCCTTTCTTTTCCCGACTCCTCTTCACTGGAGGCAATGTAATTGGCAAAAATTGTAATTCTCCATTGTGGTGACATCTAGTGGTGAATAAAGTTCTAGTTCCAGGCTTCCTTGACTCGGTACTCACAGAAGAGATGTAGAATCATAGAATATCAGGGTTGGAAGGGACCTCAGGAGGTCATCTAGTCCAACCCCCTGCTCTCAAAGCAGGACTAATCCCCAATTTTTGCCCCAGATCCCTAAATGGCCCCCTCAAGGATTGAACTCACAACCCTGGCTTTAGCAGGCTAATGCTCAAACCACTGCCTTCGTGAACGCTGATAAATAAAAATCATCCATATTATAAACAAAAGTAAATGCTAGCTTGGATTATTCATAGGGAAGACTCAGCCTAGCTTTTGGAGCTGTGATGCTAGTAGTTTGCATTTGGGAAATCAGGATACCTCTTTCTTAATCAAGAACACTTATTAAAATATTGATTAGTGCAGATGTGAACTATTGATAAAATGATGCACTCTTGGAATGGCAGGATTTGTCTTCAATATTTCTTTTTCTATTTCAGTCAGTTTACAGACACGGGACAGAATAGGCTCAGGAGGTTCTGTGGTAGATTGTAGAGGGCTGTTGGAGAACGAAGGGTAAGTGTCACATCTGATTCTGCTGAGTATTTAGTTTCACTTAATTCCATTCATGGTATTTTTGTTCATGCTATGTGTTATGCTTTGGAAAAATAAAATCGGGAATTCTTGTGAATAGTAATGCAGCCAAATTAACTAAGAAATGGTCCTGAGATATAATATCTCTGGACCATTTCTTTATAAATTTGTGTGTATTGCTAATCACACAATTTAATTATATATTTATACATACTTGTGTGTGCAAGCACATAAACATATACTGAATGAAATTTGTGTGTATAGAGTGTACACACTATATATAAACATAAATATAAATTTTAATTCAATATGTGTGCACACATTGAATGAATGAAATATATAATTATTTAAAGTAAGGTATAGTATGTGTCATAGAAGTTGCAGTTCATTCAAATCAAATAATGGAGAGGAAAAAAATTAGCCATTTTTGTATACAAACCTTTGTGTTAATTTTGTGAGCGTCCCTGCTTTCAGAACGGTTTATGAAGATTCTGGACCTGGAAGGCCACTCAGCTGTTTCATGGAGGAACCAGCACCATATACAGATACTACTGGTGCTGCTGGTGGAGGGAATTGTAGGTTTGTGGAATCCCCTAGTCAAGATCAGAGGCTTCAGGCACAGCGACTTCGAAACCCTGAAGTCAGAGGTCATGTACAAACACCTCAGAATAGACCACATGGTCATCAGTCACCTGACCTACCTGAAGGTTACGGTAAGTGTTTCCGGAACTGTACGTTTGCTGAAGTCTTTTAGAGAGCTTTATGTCTAAACTTAATTTCAATATAAAATACATGCTTTACTTGTTAGTACAGGCAATATCTGTATGTCTGTAATGGTCTGTATTTAGGAACACGAGATAAGCAGTACAGATATAAACTGAAGAATGGCTGCTTAGAAAACAGCTCCTGCAAGAGACACCTAGCGCTGATCGTAAACTAAACATGAGTTTGTAGTGTGATGCTGTTGCAGAAAAGCTAATGCTAAATTTGAATGTTTATGCATGGAGAGTGCATTTAAAACCCTCTTAAACTAGAGTAGCAGTGCTATTTTGCTTTCTCTGTGACCATATTTTGTACAGGGTTGAGGCCCATAGTTTAGGAGAGAGCGAGAAAAACTACAGGAAAATATAAAGGCAACAAAGAAACAAGAATCAGAGGATAAGGTGAGAGGGAGAATTAAATCTTATCTAGGAAAAAGGACAACACCAGATTTGGGAGTAAGGCAATTATCTAGTTTATTTTAAGATAGTAGTATAATCAACACATTATAAAAGAAGAGAATTAGTTCAAGGCATCGTGATCTGAACTTAAGATATTAGAAGTATTAAGAGCAGTTGGATAGTGAAACATACTAATGAGTCCAAAGTGCAAGAGATCAGACTGGATGGCTTAAGTTATCTATTCTCTCCCTGATTATGTTGTAAAAGAATATGCTTATAGCTTTAAGAAACTGCTTATAGATTTTTAAGAATTTATAATTTAGAATAATTAAGGAATATTTTCCCTCCTTTATGTAGAACAAAGGACAACGGTACAGGGACAGGTTTATTTTTTGCACACACAGACTGGAGTTAGTACGTGGCATGACCCCAGGATACCAAGGTATGTATTCATAGCTACACAAAGTCAGTTATTTTCATCTTATGGCAGTCAGCTGAATCATGAAGTGCTGATATGAAGTGATTCCTACTCTGAGAGACAGCAGAATAAGGAATCATCATAGATTTCTTTATTGACTTCAGTTCAATCCCCTCAGGATACTTACTTGCTTATTAATTACAAATTAACTACCAGCAACTTTTAAATCAAGTAAAAACTTCATGTAACCTTTACTGAAGTCACACTGATAAAACATTGATTTGACTTCATCCTTTTAATAAAGTTGCAAATTGCTTTGTTGAATATGACCTAAAATTTTTCTGAAATTGAGAGCAGTTTGAGTGCTCAACTGAGAAAAGCTAAATTCTGCTGGCTTTAGACTACTGATAACTTCTGACTCCTGAATGGTTGGTTGATGTCTTCAATTATAGTATGGCTCACCTTTTGTGCAGCTGAAGCAGAAATATTTTGCCAATTCTACACTCTAGAGACTTGAAAAATTACTTTTAAAGAACTATTTAAAATTCTCTTAATTTCAGACCAACAAATTTCAGCTGGGAAAATATGAATCCTGCACAAAATTAATTTGGTAAAGCCTTTTTAAAGAATTAGCCTGTGCTAATCCAGTCTTTTGTGACTATACATCCATCGCTGGCTAGTTTCCCTGAGGGGATTTGCTTCTCCATAATGTTCCTATAGGCAGTCTGTGCCCCAAAGCCTGCAAAGTAAAACTATGAAAGTTTGCAACTTTATGCTCACTGTGCAGACAACATAACTAACTGGAGTAATGCAAGATACTGGATAGATGAAGCAAAGTGCAGAGACAGGCTTCCAAGAACAGTTTAAGTAAACAGGTCTCAGTGTCTTACTAGCGATAACATTGCCTTATTTTTTAGCAAAGGTTGTTCTCTTTCTGTACCTGTTCTGAGACAAGACTTCATAATTGGGGCAGAAACTTGTCCTTGCCATTAAGCACAAATGTACACTAAAAATTGGATGTGATCAGATCACTAAACTACTGTTTCAGATGTACAGCTGATCTAAACACATAGCCATAACTGAAATCTTTTAGAAAACCTGATGAAAACCTGCTTTTTCCTGCACTGAGGAAGTTTAGATGATTTAAAATGTGCTTTCCCCATAGCCTCACAATCCACTGACTTATGTTCATAATGTATTGCTAGATTTAGGAGTATTCCCATTCAGAATATCTGTCAGGCAGCATCTTGAACCTCAACTAAAATGTGCATCATAGCAGCTGTCTAGTGCATTTTTCACTTCCTTATTAATGAGAACAACTTTGCTGTCTAAATAAGTCTTCAATGACTCCATCCCTTTTTTGCCCCTACTAGTATTTTCCTATACTTAGGCTGCTGGAGTCCTCTGCCTTTGCAATTCTGCATGTGTAAAATACATCATGTCAATGGAATTGAAATGTTACCTGTAAGTAAGTGTACTGTCTTCAATAGCACTTGTAAAAAATTACATTTGAGATTACCTAGAATGAAAAGGAAAATGTTGTCAACAATGCCTCCCTAAATAAATGAGTTGTACTGAAATTATTAATCATATGGTTAGAATCAGAAACTTGCTCATTAGAAGTGATATCTCCTTGCCTGCTTGTACCTATTTTTATCACTAACACTTTTAAAAAGATAGTGGGAATAGTCAGCCACCTCAGCTTTTAACGGTCTGGGTTCTTGAACACTGTAATTCATAGTCTTACATTTCTGAATGCTGTATTTTTTGGGAAGAAACCCCTGTTAGCATTTAAAGGAGTTTCCTTTAATGCATTTGTATTGGTAGTCCTCTTCCCATGAGAAATCCCTCCATGGTGTTTACGCCATTTGAAAATATTCCCCATTTAATTGCTTAACCAAGTATCCGTATTTAGTTCTCAGTTATTCTTCAGTTCTAACCCTCTGGCTCCTAATCACTTTTATTGCTGTACTCTGAACTCCTTCCAATTCCTCATTCTCTGTGTTAATAAGATGTTCAGAAATGACTGCAATTTTCCACATGCAGTTGCAAATAGGGTCTATTATCTCATTGCTCTGTAGTGATGTGCCTCTGAATGTGTAGTCCAAAACTACACTGTCAACACTGACCTTTCTTTGCTGCCATATTGTATTGCAAACTCATGTCTAATTTGCTTTCTGCTATCACTCCAAGGTGTTTATAATATTCCTGGTTTTCAGATCTATCCCTCCTGTTTGAATATCTGGGTTTCTTGCATAACAAATAAAACAGAATGCCATGTAAGACGGGGGCCAATCTCCCCTCGCCTTCATGAACTCCAAGTTCACTCATCTTATTTTCAGAGTAATTTGTTTTTCTTTTAATTACCAATACTTTCTAACTGTTTTCCTTCTCCTCTCTCTCTAGAGACCTTAACAGTGTGAATTGTGATGAACTAGGACCTCTGCCACCGGGTTGGGAAGTGAGAAGTACAGTGTCTGGAAGAATATATTTTGTAGATCACAATAACAGAACCACACAGTTCACAGACCCAAGATTACATCACATTATGAAGTAAGAACTTCACACGGTAGAGAATTCATCTTTTAATTTTAGGCTCCTGTGGTTTGAAGTATCTTTTAAAAATAGCTTAGCTTTTTCTTTGTCCCTAATCAGTTAAATTTAGATATAATGCTGTAACTTTTTGAGACCAGCATATTTTTTTAATCCTAACAATAGATACAGTATTTACTACCTCATTTTGGTGTTTGTTTTACTTGCATGGAGCCCAAGTAAAATGCAATGAGAATGTGGTCTTAAGCTGTTTTAATTTATAAAGCTCTTATGCAAACAGTTTTGTAATGGAATGTCCTAGCTCTTAAAGTGGTCTCAATGTTGGAGAAGTCAATGAAATTTTTCATCACTGTTCAGTCAGCAGTCAATATAAGCGTTGTACAAAGGTGAATAATATTCTTTCAGAACTTCTTAATTAATAGTATTATCATGAACCATTGAATTGGGAATAGTTGAGTTATCTCAGTTTTTGTATGTATCCTGATTTGTTACAGCCTCCAATAAAAGGCAGCAGGGCTGCAGTAATTATGCTGCTCAATCCACTTCGCTTCATTTAAGTATTAATGAAAAGGCGGGTTAACTAGTTCTTTCATTGTCACGACCATCGCCTTATGCCACATTTTCTACTGCTTTGCTTTTAGAGTAAATGTTTTACTTCGTTTTTTCCAAAGCCATCAATGCCAACTAAAAGAACCGAGCCAGCCTTTGCCAGTCCCAAATGAGGGGTCATTAGAAGATGGTGAGGAGTTGCCTGCACAAAGATATGAAAGAGACTTAGTACAGAAATTAAAAGTCCTTAGACATGAACTCTCTCTTCAGCAACCACAAGCTGGTCACTGCCGCATTGAAGTATCCAGAGAAGAAATATTTGAGGTATGTAGGTTTGTGCATCACCGATGAGATGTGAGAGTCAAATGCTGCTGTTAGTTCTTATGCAAAATTGCTCTTTGGTCACAGTGAATCTGATTCATCCTAGGGCATGTACAAAAGTAGATATGGCTAAGGAGATAAAGCTGCCGTAAAACATAAGCTTGGGCTACAAAATTGCAGGATTATTTTTCATACTTAAATTTGTGGCTAGAGAAGAGCAGCTGAAGTACCACTTCAGAGCATATTGAATTATCTGTCTGGTTTTTTTTTTTACCTTTCTGACTGGGTAGCAGACCAATCCTATTACCTTCTTAACTCTGAGTTTCAGTTTGTGATTAGAGCCCTTGCTTGTTTTGAGTACTTCCCTCCCGCCCCCCCCCCCCACACACACTTCCCTTAGGAGCGTGGGGAGGGTAGGTCATGCAACGCGACACCGACAGAGTTTTTTTTAAATGCAGTGCAGCACAGTATGAAAATATACGGGAATAACATTGAGGAAAATGTTAACTGCTGAGGTTCAAATGTTGAATATAAGGTTGTGGTGGTATGAAAATATCTTCAGAACGTGCCATGCAGAGAGAAGTCTGTGCCGGCATTTCCACACTTGTGCAGCTTGTCTTGTCTCCTGAAACCTTTTTTTCTTTCTGTAGACTTCGCAGGAAACTTGACCCTCTTTATCTAAAATTACAAGCAGTCAAGAATTTAATGTGACAGTTTGGTTAGATTTTTAACAAATTAATCTGAATTTTTCTTAGTGAAATCCCTTAGTTGTATTTTCAGTCCATCTATCGTTGATTGACATTATTGCTTGTGCTTTTCAGTCATATAAAGATTTATTTTAATTGGGGAAGTCTCTTCTTATTCTGGGAATGGGTAATATTAAGATCATGTGTACATAGAAAAAACATCTTAATTTATAGAATCAGACTCCATGTATCTTCTCCTATTTAACACTAATACTAGTGGGATGTTATTGGAGTTCACATTGACACCAACCATGAAATACTCTAATTCATTATACTGGGGAAATCTTGACTCAAATGACAACCTATATGGTTCTAGTGTTTTATAGTAGACTTATAACCATGGAAAGGAAAGAACTGTCTTATTTGTAATATATATAGGAGTCCTACCGTCAGATAATGAAGATGAGGCCAAAAGACTTGAAAAAGAGGCTGATGGTGAAATTTCGAGGAGAAGAAGGCTTGGATTATGGTGGAGTGGCAAGGTGAGACCTTGATTTTTTTAGTCCTTTTTGTCTGGAATGTTTTAGTTTAACTGTAAAACAGCCTTTTAAAGTGCTTAGTGACCTACACCTGTTGCCACCACTAACATGCTGTGAGAATTCATCTTTACCCTGACAATGCCTCTGCTACAATGTTTATTCAGGTCTTAATCACTTCCTGTCTAGACGGATGCTGTTCCATATCTTTTTATGATTTTCCCAAATCTCTGCAGACAACTTCAGAGGATCCAGAATTATGTAGTTAGACTACTCTCTTGTTCCAGATAGTGGAACAGTATAACCCCTGCTACTTTCATCAAGATCCTGTCCATCTCCAAATTCTATCCAAAAACTGACTTCCCACAAAATTCTGCTTGTAATTTTTCTTATTTGCTTTATTCTTTTTGGTTTTGCCCCTCCTTTTTCATGTCACATCAATGCTTAACAATTGGAAGCTGCTTTTTTACTATTACTGTGCTGTCTGTGACTCTTCCTTCCAGCACTTCAGTACTTCTGAGTCATTTCCCCTTTAAATATTACTTTAAAACCTTGCTTTTTCTTACAGTGAGTCACTTGGTTATACAGTTGGCTTTAATGAGAGATCCTTTAGGCAAAATATTTACTGTATGTTTGTTTTGCTGCCGCATTCCTCCTTTGCTTTTGTTACTGGAAGTGTGGGAAAATACGGGTTGAATTGCAGATCATTTTGGAGGGAATACTGTCAACATAAAACTGTCACTTAAGTCTGAAAACTTTTCCTACTATTGTTAGTAATAATACCTAAAAATTCTATAACTGAAGTAGGTTTGAAATAAACCTCATTTCAGTTGGGCATACTTTGGATAATCACACTTTTCTTCCAAATTGTCAGCTTTGTATGGTTGTCACACAGCAAGAGGAATTAAAAGAACATATTTTTAAATACGAAAATGTGATTGTAAATCTACAACCCATTGGTGGGGCAGATGTGTAGTACATGAAACTACTGAATACTGCTCCCCCCCCCCCCAAAAAAAAAAGACTAATTCAGGTTGATGTCCCTTCAATTACATCATTGCCCTTAAACTTAACTTTTCCTCAAAACTCATGTTTGTATGTGTTCTCAAATGTATGCATATATAAATCTGTAATTTTAAAGACTGGGTGCTGAATTAAGGCACCAGTGGGTTGTAAAGGAGCGCAGACTCAGCCCTGCTGCACCTCCTACTGGTTGCTGGGAATTAGCTCTTTTCCAGCCTGGAGCACCCTCGGCAGGCCGGTGATCCTCAGAACTCTGGCCCCCGTGTCCCTCACAGACCCCGGTGCCCCTTTCTCTGGGGTTCTGCCCCCTGGCCATACCCCCACACTCTGCCTCTGGGTCTCCCCTTCTTGGGGAATCCCCAACCCACTATCCCCACCTTGCCTCAGTCGGGGCTACTGCCAGTCATCGCCAAGCCCCCACACCCTGAGGCAGACGGCAGTGTAAAGGCCACTCATCATAGGCAAGGGGGTTTGGATCTGTTGCCTTCCTCTGCCTCCCAGTACCTCTATCGGCCTTGGACCAGGCCCTACAGCCTGGGGAGTTGACAGCCTGGAGCACCCCTGCTCAGCCTGCTCCTTCCCCAGCACAGCACCACCCACAGTACCCTGTCAGGCAGGCAGCCAGGTCCTGCTCTCTCCCAGCCTCGAAAGAGACTCCTTGGCCTCTGGCTCACAGCCTTTTCATACAGGCCAGCTGGGGCCTGACTGGGGCGTGGCCCAGCTGTGGCTGCTTCCCCAATCAGCCAGCCACAGCCCTCTCCAGGGCTGCTTTTAGCCCCTTCTATTTTAGGAGCAGGGTAGCCACCCCGCTATATGGGTAAAATGTTCAAAAGCACACAAGTGGCTTAGGAGCCTAAAGCTCCTGGAAAGTCAGTGGGGCTTAGGCTCCTACATCACTTAATCACTTATATGAACATATGACCCAAATACACATTAACTGCTCAAAAACTTTAATGCATAGTAAAGGTTGCCCAGTGGTGCCTCATATCCTTCCAGTTAGCTAGCTCTGCACCAAAAGTTAGTGCAGAGCTAGCTATCTGGAAATATTATGAACACTCATGTTAGGGGGGCTCCAGCCAATCCACTGATTAAATAACCCAGCAACTTGTTTTCCTTTGGTCACACTCAGTCCCACAGTTCGAGTGAAAAGTATGAGTTATGATTACATTACCCTAACTGCTTACTAGAGTCTGTTTTCCCACTTTTTTTTATTAATGCTAATTTCCTTGACAATACTTTTAAAGTAAAATCAAAATCTGTATGTAAATGAGCCAGACTTTTCCTGGCTTCCTAGAGGAAGCTTTATCGTTCTCCACCCTCAGCAATATAGATTACCAGATTTCTGATAGAAAATTGAAAATAAATCATTCAGGACTGTTTGACAGAGTTATAATAAATGTTTGAAATTTCAGTGAAACTTTCACTAAAATCCTGCTTTGTTTGGCAGAGAGTGGTTGTATTTACTGTGCCATGAAATGTTGAACCCCTATTATGGACTCTTCCAGTACTCTACTGACAATATTTACATGCTGCAAATCAATCCAGACTCTTCTATCAATCCTGTAAGTATTAACATTAGGGCAATAATCATATGTGTTAAACTTCAGTGGGAGCTCAACCACACTTCTACTTCTGTAAATAATTGTCCAATCTTAAGAGGGTAAACAATAAAGCTTTGTGATGGGATATGAACTAATGCAATAGCAAGTTTTAGAGTGATGTACCAGGAAGTAGTATGTGGTTTATGATATGTCAGCACTGCTGTGTGCTGTCATGTGAGCTTCTTTGGTACTGTTAAACACCTGGTCCGTTAAGACCATATGCATGGGTGCAGCTTCTCTTAAATACTAGGGTTGGGAAGTATTGGAAAGTGTAAGCACTATTCCTTCCTGAACAATGCCTACCCAACGAGTGGAGTGGCCCCACATATTTTGCCCTCAGTCAGAGAAGTCAATATGAGACTCCATTTAATAAAGAATTAAACGAGGGTAATATAATGTCAGTCACCATGGGTTTATGGAACATAGATCCTGTCCACCTAATTTAGATTTTTATGAGATTACAAATTTGGTTGATAAAGGTCATAGTGCTGAAGTAATAAACTTAGACTTCTTTAAGACATTTGATTTGGTACCACATGACATTTTGATTAAGAAACTAGACTAGTACAGTATTAAACATGACACACACTAAATGGATTAAAGTGGCTCATGGACAGGTCTCAGTACATAATTATAAACTGGTGATTGTCATTGAGAGGGTGTTTCTAGTGAGGTATACCGAGACTAGTTCTTGGCCTATACTATTTAATTTTTTTATCAGTGACCTGGAAGAAAACATAAAATCATCACTGATAGTTTGCAGATGACACACACATTGGGGGAGTGTAAATAACACTGAGGACAGGTCACTAATACAGAGTTATCTAGGTTGCTTGGTAAACTGAGCACAAACAATATGCTCTTTAATATGGCTTAAATGTAAAGTTATATATCTAGGAACAAAGAATGTAGGTCATACTTACAGGACGGGGGCCTCTATTCTAGGAAGCAGTGACTGCGAAAAAGACTTGGGGATCATGGTGGATAATCAGTTGAACATTAGTTTCTAGTGTGACTCTGACCAGAAGGGCTAATGTGATCCTTGCATGCATAAACAGGGGAACCTCAAGTAAGAGTGGGGAGGTTATATTACCTCTGTGTTTGGCATCTGGTACAGTCGCTACTGGAACACTGTGTCCAGTTGTGGGGTAAACAACTCAAAAGGATGTTTATTAATAAACAGGATAGAATTCTGAGAAGTGCCAAGGATACTGATTAAAGAATTGGGAGCTGTGCCTTATAGTGAAAAACTTCGAGCTCAATCTGTTCAGTTTAACAAAGAGAAGATTAAGGGGTGACTTAATCACAGTTTATAAGTACCTGCATGGGGAACAAAAATTTGATGATTGGATATTCAGTCTAGCAGACAATGGTATAACAAGATCCAATGTCTGGAAGTTGAAGTTAGACAGACTCAGATGGGAAGTTAACCTTTGGAACAACTTAACAAGGGTTGTGGTGGATTCTCCATCACTTCCGGTCTTGGTTTAAAAATTGTATGTTTTTCTGAAAGATTTTCTCAGTTCAAACAGAAATTAATTCAGGGAGGACCTCTAGGCTGTGTTATGCAGGAGGTCAGAGTAGATCAGCGTTTCTCAAATGCGGCCACTGTGGCTGCATGTGACCACCAGGGGCTTTTCTTGCAGCCACAGCCTCCTGGGCTGTGATTTTTTGGGAGGGATCCCTAGTGTAGGCATGACTTACACCTCATGCAGTTAAATCAGTGACTAAAATCCCAATGTTGACAAGTTAAGATGGCACTGTGCAAGAGGATGTATTGGAAGAAATTTGGCCTCAGGTTGAAAAAGCCTACTCCTTAAAAATTGAGGCAAACCTGCAAGCATAAGCAACATGTGGCTGGTCTAGAGCTGGATGAAATGAGCTATTTGCCAACTTCCAACAGAAGAAATTATCAATAAGATTTAGGGGTGAAGGGGTGAATATTCTACTTCATGAGCATTTGATTTGTTTGGATTTTCCCTTCTGCTTGTATTTCTAAAGGGTTTCTTTGGGTTCATGTTCTTGCATTTCTTTTTTCGATTTTGGACCCTTCAGATGTTGTTTGGAGACCATTCCAAATTAAGTTGATCTAGTTAATTCATTAGATATCGTCTGTGACATCTTATCATTAAATGGCTCTTTTGTGCTTGGTCATATGACAGTAGGTGAAATAATGACTCTTTGGATATGTCTACACTGCAGTGTAAGTCCAGGGGTAGTGGGACTCGCGTCAGCTGACTGTGGGTTAGAAAACCCAGGGCTTGATCATCTACACTGATTGTCAACTGTACATTAAGAATTTTCTACCCCAGGCTTGAACTCAGAGCTCTGGTGTCTGCAGTGCACCATGCAGGCCTGAGTCCCACCAACCATATCCCAGACTTTCCGGTGACTCCTGAAACGTGGCAGCTTTAGCCTTTTGACCATGGTGCAATGTGGGAAACTTGACTGTCCACCCTGCATGTTACAGGACATTTGAACAGCTAGCTAACACATCCTGCCAAGCAGTCATTTTGGTCTCTGTGCTCCCAGCTGTCAGAACCAGCAATGTTTTGGCTTCTCTTGCTTGTGCTTTCACTCCTGTGTCAGGAAACAGGCAGAGCTTCCATGAGAAGCTGGTGGACATTTCAGTGGTGTTTTCTGGCCCATCAAAGGCACCTGACAAAGCTTATGATGGAGGCGGAGGAAGAAAACAAGGAGAACACAACATGGTAGACTTAAAGAGGCTGATGCTGCACATTCAGTACAGCTGCTGATGCCCCCTACGTAGATCAGCTCTTCTGGAGTAGAGCCACAAGCATAGACTGGTGGGACCACAACATCATGCAGACAGGATGATCAGCAATGGGTTCAGAATTTTCACATGAAGAAAAGCTACATTTCTGGAACTTTGTGAGCAGCTTACCCTACCTCTCCCCTACCCCCACCTACACCTCCCTCCAGCATAAAGCTACACGAGGACAGCCATGCTGGTCCAGAAGCAGGTTGCTATAACAGTCTGGAGGCTGGCTACCCCAGACTGCTACGGGTTCTTTGCCAACCAGTTTGGTGTTGGAAAAATCAACCGTGGGTAAAGTGGTGGCAGAGATTTCTGAGGCAATCAGGTGTGTGGTTTACTCCAGCATGTTGAGCATAATAGACATTCCTGAAGTAATTTCTGGCTTTGAGAGAATGGGCTGTTCCTAGGGGTGAGGATGGGGCATCAAAAAGCTCCTCCAAGTGTGGCCCCAGGTTGTGCTGCTCCTGAGGCAAAGCCTCCTCTGGGACCAGTTTCAGCAGCTGTCTCATTTCGCTGGCCTCACTCACTTTTTCTGTTCAGTCTCCATTGCAAACACAGAAAGCTCTCTGATGGTGTGTTTGCAGCTCGCTGGTCAGAAAACAATGCATGGTTTAAATACTGACCCACCAAGCTTCTGTATTACAGCAAGGAGGAGGGGGGCGGATGCTTCCATTTCCCTGCAGTCAGCTGGCGGTTCTTGGGATAGAGAGGACAAAGGAAGTTGGACCATGGGATTGTGGGATACCTTTGGTGGACTTCTAGGACTTCAGTCAGGAGGCTGCATCTACACTGCAAAGCAGAAGGGTTTGAACCCTCTAATATTGCAGGAACCTAGGACTCTAGGTCTGAACCAGAGCCTGAGAGAGTTGTGTGTAGACAGAAGGGAGTATGGGCTCAAACGTGAGTGCGCCCAGGCTTGCATAGCAGTGTAGACATACCTCCTGGTTCCCAGCAGGTTGCAAATCTTTGGATACAAAGTCATTGCTACTGGCATAAATATAGCCACAAGATGTCAGCGGTGGACTGCTTTTCCAATGATTTATTCTTTTTCTTCTGTGTCCCCTGCAGGATCACTTATCATATTTCCATTTTGTTGGTCGGATAATGGGTTTAGCTGTGTTCCATGGACACTACATCAATGGGGGTTTCACAGTTCCCTTCTACAAACAGCTGCTGGGGAAACCCATTCAGCTATCTGATCTGGAATCTGTTGACCCAGAACTGCACAAGAGTTTAGTTTGGATTTTGTAAGTACTATTCATTTACCAAGTACTTAACTGTTGAAGACAGAGCACTAGACCTCAGGGGTAGTAAGATATCACATTAAAAGAGAGCCTTCACAGTAGAGCAGATTTTGCAAAAACACGCAATTTCCTAGCCGCTGCTTCCCAATCCAAGAATTGAAGGTACTTGTGAAGGAAAACTCTTATACAGACACCGTTCCGCTCTTGCTGGATCCTTCAAGGAAATCCTAACCTTGTCCTTAGTTGCCTAATATTCAGTTGTGGAAATTATTTATATCAAAATCTAATGAATTCTGTGTGTGATTGCTTGGGAAACAATCAGTGAGGGAGTGTGCCCTTGGTTCTACTGTTTTAGACATACATAAGAAATTATCTTTTATAGTCACATCCTCTTAGATTTACTCAGATATATTTGAAATTCCTTCAGAGTTTCATTGGTCATAAGACAAATCATTTTTATCCATGCAGCTTTTCCTTTTGTGTTCTAATTCATTGTCAATTCACCAGCAGTTCAGAAAGTTACATGATCTTCCTCATACTTTGTGTTGAAATCTGGCAACAAATCAGTTAATTATATTTTAAATATAACAATTAACTGTCTGTTTACTAGCAGGGTGTGCCAATGTGATAGAGAAAAGGGAAACTAACATATAGGTTGGGCTTATGAAACCCACAAGGCAATATATGAGAGAGGCAACTTAGGAAACAGTAAATGTAGGGCTTATGAAAGATGGCAGATGGACCCTTCACTCCACAGATTAACTTGCTTAAGTATTCAATAAACAACTGGTCTGTGTGCATCAACAGATTGGGGGGGGGAATGTCAGTTTTATCCTTTTCCTTTTAATTGACAGAGAGAATGACATCACCCCAGTGTTGGACCATACTTTCTGTGTGGAACACAATGCTTTTGGGCGGATTCTGCAGCATGAGCTCAAACCAAATGGCAGAAATGTTCCTGTTACAGAAGAGAACAAGAAAGAATATGTCAGGTATCACAGGAAGAACCAGCTGCCCCAGACATAACAGGAAGGGGTTGGAGAAGATGAGTTCTTTATACAATTCTTAGGATCTGAAAAGTGAAGTAACGAAGAGTGCACATTTAGAGGGAGTTCTGAAAATTGTTTTTAGTGAACAAGTGTATGTTTTGTTTAGGACTCGGAGGAAAAAAGATTCTCCTAGAAAAAGCATGTTGGAAAATCCTTTGCTTTCCTGAAAGTTCCCATTTCCAGCCCATCACAACCACTTGTGTCCATTATAATGACTCCTCCTTTGTCTAGGGAGGAATGAAGACCTTTCTCTGAGCAAGTAAACAGTGTTCCTTCAATCAGGCAGAGCAAATTACTAGAAAATAACTCCTTGGCACTTAAGCCCCTGCAAAGCCATTGGAGTGAAAGACCAAGTTCTGTTCTGAGTTGTGGTTCTCTGCATGGCAGTAGTTTCTGCTGGCACTAAATCAGTCTATTCTGAAGGATAAATAGGTCTAAGGGTCTTAGATTTGGGGACATTTTTGCTGCAGGATTTATAAGGTACGGATTTTAAGGCCGGACTAGTATAATTCTCTAGTCAGGGGTTCTAAACCTTTTCCATACCAGACCCACCTTCTATTTAGCAATATGGGAAGGGCAGGTTATGACCACCTGATTGAGAACCCATCATCTAGTCTAATCTGCAGCATTGCACAGTACATAGAATTTCATCCAATAATTGCTGGATGGTGTCCAATAATTTGTGCTTGAGCTAGGTCATCTCTTTTTAGGAAAAAATCCAAAGAGAATTCAAGATCGCACCTATATCAAATGTAGAGAGCAGGTTCATATTTCTCCCTTAGTTGTTTATTATTATACATATTAATTAATTGCTGCTTTCAGTTGACTTCTGTCCTGTTACTTACTGATATTGAAAAACATGACTAAAATCATTTTGGGATTAGACTTCTGAGCTGGTGCTTAGCAGACATGCCTAAAAGTGGTGATAGGTATTTGAAGGGAGACTGATGGTTGAGGGCAAAACTTTAAGATTTTCTTTTAGAAAATCTGCAACACCTAAGTACAGAATAATACTTTTTTTTGAGGTATTTCAAACATTAATTTGCTGCTTTCCCTTAGGCTGGGAATACAAATGCTCTGAATTGATGGGAGATGTAATGAATGATACAAACAAGATCCAGTGACCTATTCTCAGTAGCTAGTTAGGGCTGATTTTTCTGGCCTGATTTTGTATGAAGTTTTCATCTTTATATACCTTCCTGACACACCAGTGTAATTTGTATATGTGCCATAAGAGCTAGGAGGAATAAATAGAGGTTTTTTTAAAGTTAGTTCTTGTTTTCTTTGTGTTGATATGGAACTGGTAGTTATGGAAGGAAAATGGTCAAAAACATTTTTTCTGTAAACACAGTTTTTGTCTATCTAAACCATAATAGGTCTTTGACCAAACTTTTCTACTCTGCTAATATAAAAAGGCCCTGTTCTAACCAGCACATTGCTCCTAACTTTCCATTTTGGGCTTCCCCCCCCAGGTTGTATGTAAACTGGCGATTTATGAGAGGAATTGAGGCACAATTTCTGGCTCTACAAAAAGGTTTTAATGAACTTATTCCTCAACACTTACTAAAGCCTTTTGACCAGAAGGAGCTTGAGGTACACGTGTTAATCATTCAGAATGACTTTATTTTGTGATCAGGATGACCCATGAGCAAATGTTTAGAGTATTAATGTAAAAATTGTTTTGCCCTTTTCAATTATAATGAACAGTACTAGAAAGCTGTCTCCTTTTAATCACAGTTGCTAGTTTGTTCTGGCTTTTTTGTACACGTGAGATACTAGCATTACGGCTAGGGCTGTCTAAAATGGGAGAAGTTTAGACAACATGTATTTTTACCAAGGGCTAATGCTGGAGGGTGGACAGTTTTGGATTTTTCAGCAATAAGACTGATTCTATATTGCAGATCGCATAAACAGGGAATTGAGAGGGTCTAGCTTGTTAGCCTCCTCAGAACAGCTTGTCTTCTGTAGTTGTTTACAATCCAGGTCATTTATTGACGCTACATAGAGCAAAGATTAGAGCACTTAAAATGAAAGCAGAAAATTTAAGTATAGAATATACAGAAAAGACCTGGGCCTGTTATTTAAAACCTGAATTTCAAAATGCAGCCACTTAAAATAGTATTTTTTCTTTATATCACATTCATTTATTTCTGTTTTTTGTTCTTTCAGTGCAAATGGTTTGCTCCTTTAATAGTAAAGCAGATGTTCTCAGCTTGTAGCTTGCGGACCATTGATGGTCCTGGAAGCACTTGCTAGCAATCTGTGGCATGCCAGCTAGTCACATAATGCTATTTCTTGTTTCAGTCTTCTAAATTGCCTTGAAAGGCAAATAAAAAATGCATTAAAAACTTTGTAGCAATGGCAGCATTAGTTTATATGGAAAATATCACAATGTTAAATGAATGTGAATGAGAGGGAAGGGGGTCTACAGATCATGGCACAAGACAGATCCATGAGACAATACTCTTTTTTTAAAATGTGGTCCACCACCTGAAACAGTCTGAGTACCTTTGGAATATACGATATCATTAATTTTAATTAATTGGATCTTGTATCCCCACTTCCTTATCACCATTCCAGCTGGTTGGGACCGTGGCCTATCATGACTTTTTCCCACTACTCAGCATTCCATTTTCACTTATGGAAGAGAGATGAGGAATTTGTTTTGTAGTCTATTATTAGAGATGATAAACAGAATAGTGTATAGATATATATGCCATGGCACAGTTGGCAGTTATCTGGTAAGATCTCACAAATTAAGCAGGGTTTCGCTGTAGTCATTGGTGGGATGGAAGACCTCCAGATAAAGTGCTATGAAAAGTGGTGTGTATGATTCAGTAGGTGACCCTCATTTGCCTAAGTCTGAAGCTCTGGTACAGTGTAAGGAGTCTCACTGTGCTTTTCAGGTTACATGTTAAAAAAAAAAAAAACAAAAAAAAAAAAACAAACTAGTGATAATTAAAGTAGGGGGGTGGCTCTGGTTTCTTCTCCAAAACCCAGTTTAAGTAATTGCATTCGCCTACCTAAAATCCACTTGCCGTTTCAATTGGAGAGGGTATTCACCTCCTGTCTTGAGCTGTTTAGTAGCATTACTATATACTGTGTACCAGAAAACTTTTTTATTGTGGGTAAAATGATTTGTGTATGTGCAGTATATTACAGTTTGTAAAGCAGATTGGGGTAATAGATATTAACGTAAGATATCATTTCAGTGCCTGTTGCTTTAAAGTGTTTTTTAATTATGTAACAGCTAATAATAGGAGGCCTGGATAAGATAGACCTGAATGACTGGAAGTCAAACACACGTCTAAAGCACTGCATGGCAGATAGCAATATCGTAAAGTGGTTTTGGCAAGCTGTGGAAACGTTTGATGAGGAAAGAAGGGCAAGGCTGTTACAGTTTGTGACTGGGTCCACACGTGTCCCTCTTCAAGGTTTCAAGGCTTTGCAAGGTGACTGATGTGGAGTCTGAGTTAATGCATAGTCGTAGAAGGCAGTAAAAGTTGTTCCATATTCACTGCACAATAATAGTAGCATGTCAATATGTGGCCCTAGAATTTAGTAATCTAATTACTGAAACCCTGCCCTTGAATTGAAGTTCTCATTTTTCAACACCTCTGCCAGTAATGAGCACGTTAGCGGTTGCCAGTAGTGATATGCACTGACAAGTCTGTATTCCTGTTATCAGGTAGCAGTTCAGTTGGTGTCACCACTAGTATGTGCCAGTCTCCTGAGAAGACTATTTTCTGGCCCGGTGTAGTTAAAATCATTGTATATACAACCACTGTATATTTAAGTGCATGAAATTTACAAATCTCATTGGGTCCCCGAATACACATGAACAACTTAAACTGTTTCTTAAATGAAGATTTTATACTCTGACTCAAAACCTTTGCTATAAGTATTTTTTTATTAGATTTTGAATGTATTTCCCGAAATTGCCTTTTTGGCAACAGAATTTCAGTGTCTTAAACACATTATGAATGGACCCGTTATAGATGCATGTTGGCTGAGAATAAATGGAGCCTTGCAGACGTAATGTTTTGTGTGCATCTCCCAAGTGCTGCTTGCCCCCACACCTCTCCCATTTTGAAAACGGGGAAGCTCTTATTTAAGTAAAAACCCATATGTTTTCTGAGGGCCATGTTGGGTGATATCTTTGTTCTTAACAAAGCTACTTCCAGCTACTTCCCCAAAACCCCTGGGCCAACTCTGCACTGACTGGTGTTCGCAGTTAACCTCTAGTACATTCCTGCTTGAAATTGGAATGAATTCCCTTCCTCCCCCCCCACCCCCGGTATTTGGCAAATTCATTATGTATTATAACTGTGTTGCTGAAGTGCGTTAACTAGAATATCTGTCTGTAAGGTTCTACAGGCGCTGCAGGACCCAGGCTGTTTACCATCCATTTGATAGATGCAAATACAGACAACCTTCCAAAAGCCCACACTTGGTAAGATGAAGGTGTTGTTAAAATCTGCTGCCTCTTGTGTTGGTGCACAGTATATTAATTTATTTCCATTTGTCAAGTCTTCACAGATAAAGGGATACACGTTACAAGAAATAATCAAAGACAATGATTCAGTAATTCCATGTATTCCTTGTGCAGCAGTACAGTAATGGTGTTCTTGCATGTACATTTAGCTATAAAATTAGAAAAAAGGCACTACTAATATGTTTGCAGAATTGAGCTTCAAGAGAATCTGAGATTAGCTTTTGCATAGACCAACTCTCTCTCTCTCGTTTACAGGAAGCCATTTTAATAGGTACCCTAAGTATTTTGGCATTCAGAACCAAAATGTAGGAAAACTCTTACTTTGAAGCAACACTTCCAATAAATTATCCACTTAACTGCCTCCCTAATATGCCTCATACTTGGGGCAAAGTACGTAGCCAGTGCTGCCCTGTATGTTAGGCACGCTGCTGTCTGACATTTCATTGGACCATCAGCCCCTCAGACAGCAGTAGCATTGTCTTGATACAGGAAACGCTTTGGATTCAGTAACTTCTCCCCCTGTTAGGCGAGGAAAAAGTTAGTGTTATGATGACTAAACCAGTGCTTCAAAATGCTTTGGACGCTAGCCAGAGGCACGGTAACCTGGTGCCTTTTACATGTTGCAAGTGTTTTCAGGTCAAATATTGCATGGAAATGTTTGTATTGTTATTGAAAGCTTTTAACTTTATTCCACCATTGGAATTATACATTATTATTAAGCAAAAAAAAATTATCAAACATTTTACGTGTGAAAGCTAAATTTTTATTTTAAAAAGTGTAGCCATATTAGAGGCAATATTTTTTTAAAAAAAAACTAGGTAAAGGGTAACACTGAACAGTGAAGTTAAACAAGCTCAAATGCTAACAAAATTCCTTTTTCCCCAGTTCACATCTCCCATGTGCAGGTTCATGAACTACAGGAAAAGGTGCTAAGTAAGCCCTAATCTTGTTTAATTTGGTCACTGAAACAGCTAATAATTTTCACCTCTACCACGGTTCATTTTATAGAGTTCATCTTTAAACATGGGTTAACTAGGTTTTTGTAAGTGAAATGTTTTGGGTCATATACAGCAATGTTCATACTGTTATTTTCATCTTGGCTAGCTTTAACCGGATTGACATTCCGCCTTATGAGTCATATGAGAAGCTTTATGAGAAGCTACTGACAGCTGTGGAAGAGACATGTGGATTTGCTGTGGAGTGAAGAGGCAACCAAAGGAAACAGACACTAGCTCATGGACCACCAGATCAAAAGCTAGAAGAAGCTTGCTGTGAACTTCCTGCTAAGCTGTCTGAAGCATTGGAACACTAGACAACTTAGAGAGATGTGGTTGTTTCCCCTCCTTTGTTGGTGGGGGGAGGGGGCTTTTGGTGGTGGTTCCCAGCCATTTTCTCCCCTTTGTTACAATAATCCCCACCCTCTTCTTCCATCCCCATAAAATGAAATGCAGCCAAGTTCAGCATTTGGCTTTGATTACACCAGATATTCTGCTAGACTTGTAACACATATTGTGATAGGGTCAATGACCTGTGGTCTTTTTATAGGAGTATCAATCTGTAGTTGAGTATCTGAGCTTGGTTTGCTGAGGACTTGCAACTGGTAGGAGTACCTGGCTATTTTGTCTTAAAGCAAGCTTGAGCCTCTTGTAGAGTCCAGCAGCTATTGAATATCTGACTGGCACTGGAATTCAGAATTGCACGTTTTAAACACCTGTTAAAACAAATTTCTAGCAGAAAATAAAACTCCATATGCACATGTAACTGAAGTTCTGCCTTAGCAGGAAGCTCTCAGTGAAAGTAGTGGCTCACGTCTAGAAAAATGAAGGAATCCAGGGCAGCTTAAGTGGTGTATATTATTTCTTTTTGGATGTCCTGGTTGAAATTTAATTGTTTTGCACATGGGAAAAATATTTCTCCTGCAGATTCACTTACCATAGTCTGTCCAAATGTAACTACTTTTCAAAGAAGCTTGGTAAAGAGAAAGCAAACAGACAAAATTTTCAAATCAGATAAATCCAAAAAGCTGTGATTTCTGTGCCACTGTTTTATCTGAGAGATACTTGTGAGTTGAAATTCTAAAAGATTTTATGAGGAAATTGCTAAAAGCTAAGCTAATGGAACAAAGTTCTGTTAAGTCATTGGCCTTGTGAAAGGTGTTTTTGAGGGGGAGGTAAAAGGATAACTATATAGTGAATAAAGTCTAAACTTTACGTAAAGCTTTTGGAAGGTTTTATCTTAAGTTCTATAGAGATGGAAATTACTCCAGAGTGCCACATATGGCATTTTTTTCAACTATCTGAAACTAATGTTCAAGGTTGGTACTCTAACTCGTTTGCTAAAATGGATTCCCAGTGCAATGGGAAACGAAAGCAAATCAAGTACCTGGGTCAAATAACATTTCTTCCAGTTTGCACACCAAGATAAGACAGTATTTTAACAAAATAACATGACTTCATAAAGAGCAAGTTAGCCATCAAACATGTCTAAACATAAGTAAAGCAGACTTGCTTTGTATAGGATTTTCTTTGGCAAGCCTGATTTTTAGAGAGATTCATTACTGAAACATTTAACAGATGTTATGTTTATGGAATAGTGCATTGGAATTCAGCTGTGGGTCAGAGATTGTTCATAGAAAATGTCTACTGGAATATTTCTATTTTGTCTTTTTTAATTGAATTTGATAATAGCTTTAAACTGTGATAGGACAAAAAGTTATATACTTGTCAAAATCCTGGAATCTTCCCCCTTTGTTTTATTTTCCATTGACCATAAGTCTTGTGATTTGATGTTGGGGGTATCAGAATTGCATTCCAAGTATGAAATTGTATAATTTTGAGAGATTTGCACAGTTTGGCTAGAGAAGCTCACATGGCAGGATTTTGTAAGAAAGACCTGTTCAGACAGCTGTACGTAGAGTCTTTAGAATCTAGTGGCACTTAAGGACCAGTTTCTGCATTATGGGTTATTGGGCATGGAAGGAGAAATTGTGTGACACTTGCAGTAGAGGGAAAAATGCAACTTTCTGCAGCCGCACATCTGTACAGTCTTGTATTGGGTAATGTAATTCCACTAGTCCTGGCTTGTTGAAAATGGCTATGAAATCAGTCACTGCCAATGGGATGTATTTAACCCTTTCAATGCATTTGTATGTGCAATATACCATAGGCAGATAGGAAAAATCCAAAACAGGTTGTTGCCCCAAAATATTATATGCTGTCTCACATTGTGGTTTTTTTCACTGAAAGGGCTAACAATAAATAAATAAATAAATAAACCCACCAGCTTCACACAAAAGCACAGCTGGCTCTCTAAAACCAATCAAGGTGAGGATGAGGGCTCTCAGTCCGGAGAACTGCAAGTCAGCAAGCAAGTTAGCATGTGATAGTTTCTCTCTTTTTAGATCAACACTTCGTTGGGTGCACAAAATAGGCAAGGATTTCTGTTTTGTAAAATTCTATGTTTTTGTATATTTAAAAGCCGTGCTAATGTCCCTTCTCCATGTTGGCAGCAGTGAGGAGAGGGAACTGTCCTCTAAATTACTTAAGCGATAAATCTTTGAAACAGCTTTCCCACCTCTCCCGTTATGTTGTCTTCAATTTTGTGCCACTACCGTAACGATGGAGCATTAATTTTATCATTCTGTACATGAATGTGTGAGGGAGGCCTTGAAACTGTCTGGATGGAGAAAATAAACAAGCTAGGCAAGTGTGGGTTTAAAACAATGCTTGGTTCTGCCTAAGACTCAGTATTCTGGTTTCACATCTGGTTTCATGGCCAAGAAATTGTGAAATTCAAGCAGAAAGTTGAGATGAGATGGTGCTGGAGGGAACTTAATCATTGACTGACTGACTGAGGTTTTTACTGAGTCTGTTCTTGTCACCTCTGACACCCAGAATTTTAAAGCATGTTCTTTCCCTTGTGGTCTGCCAGCATGAAGAAGATGGAACGTGTTCTCTGCAACAACTTCCAGTGTTTGAACTGGTTGGTTGTTTACAGACTTGCCCAAAGAATAACACAGAAAAGTTTACCGTTCACATTTCACTATCACCCATCTGCCTTGTACACAAATACATTTTGGAGCAGACCTGAGGAAAGTGCAAGTTACATCTTCTGAATTCTTTCTTGTACCTATTCCAAAAGCAGATTTAGAAACTGCTCCAGTGGTACAGACTTTCAGTCCTTGCCCTGATATTGCTTATCAGCCGATCCTATACACTCAGGGATGTAGGAGACCACCACTCTGCTTGTGTTTTAAATCGGGAAGAAATGAGACTGCTTTATGAATGTTAGAGTTAACTTGGGCATTATGTTTGACAGAGCCCTGCTTTAAAAGGCTGCTTGTTGGTTGAGATGGTGAAATCAAAGCTTGCTCAGCTGTACATTTTTAGTTCAAGTCAAGGAAGGTGGTTTTGAAATCTAGCAGATTTCATAAAAGTAAAGACCCTGCCACCACACACTCTGTGCCCAGGGTCACTGCTGTGTCGCACAGCAGGGTCCCGAAACACAGTATATGTGATTCTGTTTTTAATTTGTTAATTTTTGTTCCTTGACCACTTTATAATGTATTTTTAATTTATTATTTTGTAATGTCTTGTTTAAGTATTGCTGCTATCCTTGTTATTCTTCCCACTGTTTTTATTGCAGATTTATTTTGTGAAAGTTGTACACTAAAGTTTCATTTTATGTCTAAATCAAAGTATTTAAAGAAATACTAGTTCTATTTAATGTGGTTATGGAACCAGCTGGAATAAACAGTGATTGTATAGTAGGCTGGACCCAGGAGGTCATGTTCATTTTTGTTACATATGCAATAAACTCACAACTTTAAACTCTTGGTATCTACCATTTTGTTTCTCAAACTGTGGATAAGAAGTGATGATTGTGACTAAGGGAGTGATGTCAGTCAGCCCATATTTGGGGAATGGTAGAACAGTAGGGAAGGCAACAAAGAAATGGATTTGAAATGCAACTAAACTGAGTATTTAGCAAAGCTTACAGTAGAACCTAAGGTGTTTGACAGTCTGCATCTATAATGGTTTTTACAAAAGCTATGTAAAGCATTGGTTAATCACTAATGCAGCACTAGCAATGATGGACGCTCTAATGGTGACCAGACACTTTTACCACCGCGTTGGCTAATTCTCTGCAGACAAGCTGTGAAAGGTAGCAAAGAAATCCATTAGATTTAACTGAGAACACATGGGTTCTTCAGATGAAAATCTTCCCCAGGTAGCATTCGTTATCTTTTAAGCTGTACAGTTTGTTGGGACATTTTTACCAGTCCTAATTTGCTTCCCTCCTCTGGCTTGTCATGATCTTTGCTGCTCCTTCTGCAGCTTCCTTCCTTTCTGCGAAATCTCTACCCCCAGGAAAAACAGATATTCCATTTTAATGGTACTTGGGTAAAAGTAACTGACAAGTGTGGTCTCATATTACTAATGTTTTGCTTTGGCAATGAGAAACTTATTTTACCGAAGTGACATAGACTACTGCTTGGCTGTATTTCCAAGGTGGATATGGGTGTTCTGGGCTAGATACGGGGGCATGTGTTGTGGCATAGCCTTTCCTGTCTAAAGCTTTTCTTGCTATGGTTTGTTTGATCTTCATGCATATTGTTACAAAACTGGGATCATTCATCTGTTTTTGCTGTTTGTTGTTGAGTCAGTTTCATGGTATAATAAGTGAATCTACATGTAATGAGTGAATGATTGTGGCCTTAATCCAAGTTTTTCCTTTTTCAACCAGCTAGTAGGGATTTAACCACTTTTGCTGATGGTTTGGAACAGAAAAAGCCATCAATTCTTCACTGCTCTGTCAAGCATTTGTGCTACCTTGTGTTTTCTTTATTAAATACTTTGGAAAAAAAAATTCCTGGTCTCCATAGACTTCTTTTGGTATGCAAACCCATAGAGTGCTTTGGAATTTTTTTTTTTCTTCCTGACACTATAAATAGGTGGCCATCTGTCAATTAATTGATACTTTTTTGAAGTGAGGGTCTTGGATTTTTTTGCTTTAAAGCAACTGAGATGACAAGGCTATATTGTACTCTCTGAACTTTTAGTAGAGACAGAAAAATGTAAAGTTTCTGCTAAAGGAAAATATAGGGATAATTAGCAGACAAATAACTTGCCCTCTTATAAACAGAAATGCAGGAGATCCAGATGGAATAAATCTCTTGGATTACGTTTTCCATTTCCTCTGCCTTCTTTCGACAAGTCTGGTGGAAACAGAATCCGGTGATAAGGATCTGCCCATTAATGACCTCACTTGTTTATGTATTTATGATGCTGCCTGTGGTGTGCTATGCACTGTACAAACACGCGGGAAATCAGTCTCTGCCCCAAAGAGCTTAGTTTAAAAAAGCAAGACAAAAGGTGGTGGGAAGAGTTGTAATATACAAACAGTGGGATAGGTGGTGTATTGGTAAGCTTATTTAATACATTTGTACAAATGTATCTTATATTTTGATCCCCAGCTACCCCCTTCCCTATCCCTTTAGTTCATTCCACACCCCCTGCCTCTCTCATTTCCCTTTTACCCAGCCCTCTCCTGCAGTTACCCCATCTGTAAAATGGAGATCATTATACTGACTGTTGAAAAGCGCTTTGAGATCTACCAAATGGAAATCTCTTTGAGTGTTATATGGCTGAATATGGCTGAGTTGCAGAAAAACTCAGCCAATCAGAGCAGCTAAACAGAAAACACCCTTTAAAGTCCACCTCATCTTTAATCCATACATTTTACCTTTTGTAAATTACACTTTCTCATTCCTTAACCTTAACCTTAGTGGAATTATCTCTGAGTTGTAAAAGGTTAACCGATAAGCTTGATGCTTATCAGTTTCTGTTAACAATTTAACTCCACCCATGGTCCTGGCTGCCACCGGCAGTCGAACCCCACCTAAAACGTGGGAGTGCTGCAGCACCCCCTGCACCCAGTTAAATGTTTAACCGTGTAACCAATAGAATTTTAATCAGGTACCTGGTTGTTTTTACACGTTATTTACATGCCTAATTTATTACCCCTTTCACTCTCCCTGCCCTCAGATGCCTCACGGTTGTGGCTCTCCTCATTAGGCCAGAAGCAGTTCAGAAACACGCTGGCGACATCGGAGCACCGTAAAACGTTGTGTTACTGCTTCTCTGCCAACCCCTGCTGCAAGACTTACTTCTTCCAAGAGAGGTGCTGGAGCTTGTCACTGCTGCTGATGGAGTAGGTGCTGCAGCCACGTGCCCTAAGCAGCTCTGTCCACTGGTCCCAGTGCTTAAATGGGGAGTTTGGCTTGCAGGGTTGAGCAGAGAGGTGCCAAGGTCATGGTAGTGTTTTCTTAGCTAGTGGAACCTAGTTAGGGATGTTCACCCAACAACTGAGCCATATTTTGGGTGGCTTTACCAGGTATTCATGGTTGTGGGTTGCTAATTACGGCATGACCTGGAAGGGGAGGGTTAATTGTTCTGGCAACTAGTGATAGTGCTTAGTCTCTCTAGACTCTCATTGGCTGTCAGTTATTTACTAGGGGGATTGTCCAAAAAAATGCTTGTGTATTGAATGTCTTCTCTGAGCCCTGCTTGGACCAGTTTTCTTCCATTCATCTGGCAGTACTGGTTTACAAGAGGTTTGCAAGGAGATAAGTGAACAGTCACAAGGAGTTGGGATTGGAAACTAAACTGAGTTGCTGGTCTCCAGTTGTAGGGCTCTTCTTGGAAAATTAGGAGCTAGGCATCCAGGATGCAGGCTGCTACCTTAAAAGGTTCTCTCCAGGCTGTTCGTTTGTGGCTGGGATGTTTAAAGAAACCGGAGGGAATCCGGTGTCCCATTCTTACGAAAATTGAATAGGATTTAGGTGTCTAACTCAAGTTCCTTTGCAAATCCTAGCTTGTTTTAGCAACAAAGAGTAAAACCAGCTTGAACGATTTCTTGGGGGTTGTATTTTCCAAAGGGGAGCTGGCCCAGGTCACAGGGGAACTACCTTTTTAGAAAAACTGATTTGTCTGCGCTTGCAGCAACCACAAACCTAGACAGGACACTTGAAATTAATTTACTAGTCGTTGGGTGTCAATCTTGCCCCATGTAAATGGATGCTATAGTGATGAGTATAGATACCTTAAGATTTACCACCAAAGGTTTCTGGGAAAGCAACCGGTTGTGGCAGTAGAAGTAGAATCCTTGAAGGTTCCTACTTAATTACACAACAAATTAGACCTCAAAGTTTATATCGAACTACCTAGTGACTTGCTGGTCATGCTACTTGGGTAAAGGGTTAAATCTTTCCAGGAACTGGCATCTACTGAAGATTTGAAACTGATTAGCAGCCACTTTGCTGTTAAAACAGGAGTCAGGACAAAATGTACCCCCCAGCTGCTAACCCTGTCAAAGCCTCTAATTGATGGTGAAAGATTCATTTAAACAGAACCAGCTGCCCTTGCGAGCCAGGGTCTATCTATTGGGAGCTGAAGACTGTCTTTTTTTTTTTCTTTTACAGGCAGATGCCCTTTGATGAGGAAATCTTTGAGAAGAGAGAGAAATTATGGGAAGTCTGTCATGGTTACATTTACCCCACTTGTGCCAGGTTTCATCACGATTACATAAGATGATAGGAAGAAATTTAATACTTCCAAGATCCCCTTGTTGAATCTGTTTAGCCACTAATCTTCGCTTTTGTATGCTGAGAATAAGGGCCCAGCCCTACTGCTGTGTGCTGAGTGGGTGTGGTCTTCATTCCTTTTACCAGCTCCTCTCTAGGGGTCAAGTCCCAAGTGAGAGGGCTGAGCCTGGGTGTGGAGAAGACGCATGGCTGAAGCTACGTGTGAGGATAGGATTCCACTGAAATGAGATTATGCCTTCCAGCAAAATCAGGTGTGCCCGGGGATAGCATAGGGGCATTTTGATCCCATGACTGAACAGATGGGGGAAGCAATTATTTAGGTGAACTTTCGGGATGGCCTGTAAAACTTGCCATCGAGTGAAAAGCTAAAGAAGTTGAATCTATTTAGAAAGATCAAGATTTATCAAAGAGAAAGTTAAGAAGGCAATTATCACAATCTGTAAGTACCTACATGGAGAAAAATTTCTGGTTGTCAACGGTTCTCTAATCTAGCATAACAAGATCCAGTGTCTGGAAGCCGAAGCCAGACAAATTCAGACTAGAAACGAGGTGCAGATTTTTAAGGAACGGGATTAACCATTGGAACAATTTACCTAGGCATTTGGTGGATTCTCCATCACTCAACATCTCTAAATCCAGGGTGTGTGTCTCAACCAGAAGTTATGGGCTTGATACAGGGATCCCTGGGTTAAATTCTATGGCCTTTACTATGTAGCAGGTCAGAATAGATGATTACAATGGTACCTTTTGGCCTTAATTTCTGAAAATACCTGATCCAAAACTCCGAGAGCTAGCACTGATGTGTGTTATTGTTGGCTCCTGGTCAAGGCATGTGTTGGACTGAGATGCAGTTGAGCCACTCTGCATCAAACCTTGAGAAATGATGCAGGGCTTGGGGCGGGGAGAAAGCAAAGGAGAAAAGGATCTTTTTCTTCTCCACCGAACCGGAAAGATCTATCACTCACCCAGATGATGGAGATGGTACCACAAGCTTCTCCCAGGACCTTGCAGAGTAGATGAATCCCTGTGGTCTATTTCAAGTGCTCCTGCTCTTAGTTCTTTCCATCTTCCATCGATTCCTTCAGTGTTACTTTAACTCTTAATATGTCTGCTTAGTAACTCCCTGTGCACCGGCTCTTTGCCTCCAGCCTCAGTGATCCCTAGGAGGGCACTTCAGATAGAGCGTGTTAACATGTGTCTGAAAAACAGAAGCAGCTCTGTAAGAGGCCAAACTACACAAGCTAGGCCCTGTGTCCCTGGAAATGAAGGTTTCTGAAACCTTCTAGTGCTTGGCCGCCATCCTATTTGGCTCTGCTCACCTCCTGAAAGGGGTTATTAGGTTGGCTTAATGATTGCCGTGCTTTTGGCAATCAAAAATTGTCAGCCCACAACAATCTGCTGCTCTTGGCAGAGACTGCCACTGGTTGGCCCCCACTGCATACGAGCAGAGGTATGTATGTATGGGGAGAAATTATTTGCTGAACTTTCTGCTGCTTACAGAATAGAACCTATGGAGTGGGTGGGAGGGGACATGAAGGTGTCCCAGGGTGTGCTCAGGAACTCAGCGGGTTTTGAGGGGGAGGGGTGCTGTGCGGGGAACGTGGACCTGCGCCGAACTTCATCATATTGAAGTATTTTGGCCTCTGTTTTCTTTTGTTTTGCAGCAGCATGATCACTCAAGGGGCCTTTGGTGCAAATGTTGACAGCACGTTTTCTGCAGGTCGTTGAGATGAGAGCCCCAGTCGTTAGTGTCAGGTCCATGCGGCACAGCGCAGTTCCTCCAGGCCTGAGGATGCTCGGATCTGGTTGCCAGGTTGGGAGGTGTTTGGATCCAGAGTGCAGGCGCACGCCCACTCATTACAGGAAAAGAACATGACCGTAGCAGCTGTGAGGTCTGAATGGTTCTTGACGTGATTCAAGTCTGCCCGAGGAAGAAGCCAACAGTCTTTATTCAACTCCAGTTACTGATTTATTTCCCCCTCTCTTGAAGGGCTGCCAAGGATTCAGCGAATTCTACTGCAGCAGTGTCAACCCGCTGACCCCAGTGTGACAGGCTCCTCCTGAGGACTAATTTATGACTTAATTGGCCATGACGTGAAGAAATGCCGTTAAATAACCGCTTTCAAGGGGACGATCTTCCTAATAATTACATGTTGTTGTTCATTGAGAGTGTCGGTTTGATGCGCATCCATGTGGATTTTGCTGGGCCCGGTGCCTTTACAGTTAGCTTGTCCACTGAACTCAAGGTATGCTTTATGTGCTTCATCTTGAGGAGACATCAGGGCCAGAAAGTTTAGCAGAACTGTGCGGGAGGGGGACAGGGAGGGCCAATGTAAATTAGAGGGGATGGAGGATAAGAGGGAAGGGCAATGAGAAAGCAAGGGGAAAATGTGTAGCCATCATATGTGAGGGACATTGTGAAGGAAGGAAAAGGAGGCAGGAGTGTGCAGAAGACAGACTGGGGAAGGCCTAGGGGAGGGGCACTAGAATGCCTAGGAGAGCTATGTTTGTATTGCATGTGGAAACCAAGCAGCTCCTTTCCTTTCTGTGCTTAATGCCCCCGAGACTGGCCTAAGGTGGTAGCCCCTTGCCAGAGCAGGCAGTGTCGATGATGGGGAAGATGCAGAAGCGAAGCCATCCTGACTTCCAAGGTCCCAGGGGAGGAAGGGTGAGAATGACTCTGGGCATGAGGATTCAAGAGGGAAACGGCAAAAAGTCAGGAATGCAATAGTAGAAGCCTACCCAGTGTGCCCAGTTCATCCCGTCTGCAAATTATGGTATTGTGGGCTAGTGGTTAGGGCAGGAGGCTGAGACGGGGGCAAACTGGCTCTGCCAATAATTTGCTGTATGGCATTGGGCAAGTGGTTTCACTTTTATGTGCCTCAGTTTCCCCATCTGCAACAAGAGGATAACAGCCACCCTTACAAATCACTCTGACACATTCCAGTGGCCGTGCTCATAGGGCTCCCTTTCAGCACCCTGGACAGCATTTCCTCCCCCACCCCTTTTCCTTCGTTTTGACACCAGGCTATTTCTTCACCACCCGGGGCTCAAAAACCCAGCAATGCTACTCCTTGACGAGTGGACTCGCTGGATCTTCATTAGCCAGAGCCCCCTCCTTGCTGAGCCTTGACTGACACATCGCTCCCATTTTCCCCCTTGACTTCTTGTGCCGGTCCTGAAAGGAGGTTGGTGCTTCCCCAGGGGCACTACTGGACCTTCACGTTGGGAAACTGTAATTCAGTCTTGTGTGCTCTCAATCAGAGATCTTCTCAGCAGTGCCCGTGGGTCCCTGCCTGTGCCCTACACATCCTCCAGCTCTAGTATGAGGGTATGTAGGGAGGGGCAGACCCACCACTACTCTAGGTCCTTCTCAACCACCTGCGGCTGGACACGACCATTGCAGTGTGGTTTTGTGGTTATACCCAGAGGTAAAAGTAAGTTGGTCCGGTCCAGCATACTGGACCGGCTTCCCTGGTGGGGATTTAAAGGGACCAGGGCCGCGGCCTCTGCGGGGAGCCCTGGGCCCTTTAAAGCACCGCCGGAACTCTGGCAGCTCCCCGCAGCGGCCAGAGCCCCTGGCCCTTTAAATCACCTCTGGAACCCTGCTGCCGCTACCCCGGGGCTCCAGCAGCCAGGCTCGGGCGGTGATTTAAAGGGCCCAGAGCTCCACGGCGGCTGGAGCCCTGGGCCCTTTAATTCGCCCCAAGCCCCGGGGCTCTCAGCTGCCTGTGCAGCTGGTAGCTCCAGGGTGATTTAAAGGCCCTGGGGCTCCCAGCCAGAGCCCCGAGGCCTTTAAATCTTGATTTAAAGGCCCTGCCTCTTCTGGTTGAGGCCATGCCCCCTCAGGAAAGTACCTGTAAGTCCCTTAGGTTACTTTCAGCCCTGGTTATACCTCTTGACAAGAATGTTTGTATCTCATGCTGATCGTCAAAGCCTTCAAGAGGGAACTTTTTGACCCCAAATACAGCATTACAACACTGACCAGACACGGCCCTTTCTTTGGGCATGTGCAGGAGCAGAGTTGCCTTTCTCGGGAGCAATAGCTATTGGGTCCCTGCCAAAAGCGGGGTATGCCTACAAAAACCTCAAGAGTGGTTCAGCCAGTGGTGTGCTGGGGGCCTTTGTCCTGCGCCCCAGTATCCTCTTGTTCTTACCTTGTGCTTCCTGTCTGTCTGCATCCACCCATTGTCTCACCTTATGCTTAGATTGCAAGCTCTTCGGGGTATGGATGCTGTCTTTTCATGATGTGCTTGTATAGACATTAGCACTGATCAGTGATTGGGCTCCTAGGCGTTACTGGAGAACACATCATAACAGACTTGGGGCACCAAGCGGCTGCTCTGGCCTGTCACGTCTTGTGTTCTAAAGGCCTTGCCCAAAGGCCCACTCCACATAAACCTAGCAAAGACAGCAAGGGACAAGTGAAATGGAGAGCCGACGAACTCCGAGAGATATTGGTCAGGATCAGCCCATTTTGTTAGCAGTGTCCTTCAGTCATTTAGGGCTCTCGTCTGGTGCTCAGGCTTCTTTTCTATGCCAAGAACTCATCCTGGGATAACGTCTCCGTTTAGAGATGCCATTACGAGATTCACCATGCTGGAAAGGATCATTCAGCCATGATCCCTTCATCTTCCCTGGGGTGAGTGGAACATGTCGTTCTGGTACCGTGTGTCCTGGAATTGTCATGGCTGCAATGCCCCTCCTGGGGGTTCCACCCTTTGCCCAGGCAACTTTACCTCTGTGTTAGGAAATGATTTAAGGCCTCAGTGGGAGGGGAAAGACAGTAACAGCCCATTGCCCCACCAATTCAGGGAAACGATGGGCAAGCGGCCACGCCCAAGGTGAGGCTAGCAGGAATTGCAGCCTGGCTTCTCTTTGTAAGGCTGCGGGATCCTGACCTGATTTGAATCAAGCCCCGTCATCGCTGTCCATTAATTAATTGTGTAGCTGGTGGAGACTTGGAGGATGCAGCTGGTGGGAGCTCACACACAAGTTGCTGCTGAGGTCTCTCCTGATGCACTGCTCGCTTCTCCCTAGCAATCCTGTCCCCTCCAGGAGGTGGACTTTCCCCCCAAACTTTATGGATATGATTTATTCTCCCTCCCCCTCACCACCCCTGGGTGTTAGATTAATTGGAGATGGCTTTCACTTCCTGTCCTAAACTACGGGGCTGTGTTGCTTTGCATGTGTTACTGACTGCTGGCAATGTCTGTACTGACACCACAGGGATTGGTGAACACTGGACCTGTACCCGTTAGCACCAAAAACACAAGCACCCACCACTAGAGCTAAAGGAGTCCTCTCCTCCCCTTCTCTTCTACACAGGTTCTCCACTCCACTCTTCACTGTGGTATCAGCGTGAATTCAAAAAGGGCATTTCTACGCAGCAGGCTTTTAGCCTTGCTTGAGCTGGCCACTAAAGGGAGACATGGTGCCGCCTTCCTCACCAGAAGTGGTAACATTTAGGTAGTGGGGGCAGTGGTTCGTGTAGGGGCAGCTTGTGAAGCTCTTTGAGATCCTTCAGACTGAAAAGATACTCTAGAAATGTTGGATGATGTCATATCAACAGCTTCCCAAATGCCTAGGGTTTCTTTTTCTAAAGGTCAGGACGTACTTTGATACTTTGTACTTAATGCATCTAGGTGAGTGAAAGTGTTCTGAGTTTCCAAGCTTGGTAGCAATCCTGTGAGAGATTTTGGGCGGGATGGGCCCACGGGGCCTCTGTACTTGTGCTTGCAGCTACAGTCCAGTGGAGAGCTGATTGTGCGCAGTGTGAGGGCAACTGGCTTTCTGCTCCCCGCACAGGAATCAAAGGCCAGCTCCACAGAGTGCGAGGCCGCTGCAGCCGAGCAGGGAGGTAATAGGTGGATGTAAAAATGGAGCGTGGATGAACAAAGGTAAGAGAGGGGGAGGAAAAGTCACTATGGAAACAGGTGCCTAAAGAGGCACCACCGGGGGTTTAGAGAGAAGAAATCCAGCCAGACAAGCCTGACTGGTTTTTTTGTTCTGAAGGGTTACAAAATGCCAGGCCAAAGGGCCCGCAGGTGGTGCAGCAGATTGGGATCTCAGTAAAGCCTCAGATACAGTCTCACAGAATCGTATTTAAAGATCCAATCAGGGCTTGCACAGAAAAGCTGGCCTGTGGCCTCGGATCCAAAGCGCTAGGGTAGCTGTGGCTCGCAGCGCATTGGGCGGGGCAATTGCCTCCTGAGCACCGCAGGGACCAGCGTGGGGTCCATTCTGATTGTACGTCTTCATTACTGATCTGGAAGGTACATCTACCCAGCCTGCGGCAGCGAGGCTCAAAGCCCGGCTCGACAGACCTAGGCTTGCGCCACGGCACTAAAACCAGCAGTGTAGACGCTGTGATTCAGACTGGAGCTCACCCCCCTCTCTAGCCTGCACAGCTCTTCTTAGTGCTAAAGCGTGAACCCGAGTCTGCGGAGCGGGATCTGAAACTCATTGCCGCTTGCTGTGTGATGGACCTGAAGAGGGAGTAAAGAGCACCTCAATGAAACGCCTAGATATGAAATTGGGACAGTCCTCTGCAGTGTGGACTAAAACCAGTGAGGAGGCTGATTTTGTGGCTTCCAAGCATCACAGCAAATCTATGCAACCAGAGAGACTTTAGTTAAATGGATGGGCTGCTTCCTGCCCTTTGGGCACCAAGCTTGCAGCTGACTGAGTGGTGCTATGGAGGGGAAGGGTTGTCTTGTAGCTGGGAGTAAGGAGTCCTGGGTCCGGTTCCCGGCTCTGCTAAAGTTTTCCCTGCAAGGGCACTTAATCAGCCTGTGTCCTCATCTGTAAAATGGGGATAGTACTTCCCTGCTGTCACGCATGGGTGTGACACCTCCCCAGTGCAAAGGGGCCACTCTTTGTAAAGTGCTATAGGATCCTGGCATGGAAGAAGCCATTAGTCATGCTGTGTATTTGCTAACCTCTCTGGGCCCAGCGGGTGAGCGACTGGCAGCCATTCACTGAGCTGTAGTTTCCTGCATGGTGTCCTTCAGATAGCAATAAAGTGGTAGCAACTTTAGATCCCTGCTGACCTGGATTAGATCTGGGCCACTGACCCACTGGTGAAAGACTCCAGATCCACTCACCAATCTCCAAATCCCCCCACCAGCCTGTCCCTGCAGGACGGTGATCGTGTTCCCCGTTTGTCTGTGACTCACGGCCCGCCGGCATGGCAGTGACTCTGGGAACGTGTTCTTGTGTGAGGGGAGTGGGTCAGAGCCTCTGTGTGTGTGGAGAGGTGATGGCACTGGCAGTTTTGCCTGAGCGAGGACTGCGGGCCTGGGCCCACTGTGTTTTGTATACAGAGCCCATTAAATACGGTGACGAATTCCCACTCCCAGTGGCCCTGAGAACTCATGTCTCCAGTAGAACAATGGCTGGAGTATGGCTTCCAACCTAGGACCTCTGGGCCTGACCAGCCCTTGGGAGGGAGGGACTGGCAGATGTATATCTTGACTCGTAGGTTAAATTTCCCCATTTCTAAAGTGGGACCAGTGGCGGATTACCACACGGGCCAATGGGGCCTGTGCTCAGGGACCCCAGCCAATTTGCGACCCCCGGAAAAACCTTTCCCCACCGTGGCCCTGGGGCTAGAGGAGCTCTTGCTTCCCACCGCGGCCCCGGGGTCGCAGCAGGGCACAGCATCTCTGGTCTCGGGGCAGAAAGCGGCAGGGCTGTGGATGGAACAGGGGTAGGGTCACAGGGGAAGGGGTGGAATGGGGTGGGGCCACGGGCAGGGCCCACAGGCAGAAGGGGTGGAATGGAGGTGGGACTGCAGGCGGAAGGGCTGGGGTGGGGCCACAGTTCTGATGCCAGGGCACCAGGAGATCTTAGTCCACCTCTGAGTGGGACCCTCCCTTTCCCATTTCCTGGCAGTGCCCACACGGCTTGGCCCACTCCCCCCCCCACCCCTGCGTCCCCCTCTGGGCCAAGCCTCGTAAACTGCTCCCACCCACACCATTTAAAGGGACCTGCTCTCAGCTCTGGCCCAACCGAGAGCTTCCCCTATGTGCAGAGAAAACTGTCTCCTTCTCTTTCCACGAATTTTTATTTTACTGATGAAACCTTTGCATCCAATAATAAAAATGCAACGTCTAGCGCGGGGGGGGGGGGGAGGGGGGCTAGCAATCAATGGGCTTGAGTGCCCGCCTCGTGGTGCCCTGTGCGTGGTGAGAGAGGAATGCAGCAGAGCTGGGCGGGCTGGGCCACAGCCATTCCTCACTCTGATGTCGCAGGGGAGTGGAGACCAGGGAGCCTGGTTGCGTCCGCACTACAGCCTGCAGCCGGTCACCCACCCGCCTCCTGGGCTTGTCTGGCGTTTTAACTTTGGCCCTTCTGTTGGGAGAAGAGTTCCCTGGGGTCCACCGACAGCATCTGTGCCGTGCACAGCCCTTCGTCCACCACGTATTCTCCCCACGCGCCCTGTCACAGTGGTTACAACCTCCAGCGCTCTCCTGCTGTGAGGTCCCAGGGCTTAACCTTCTCTGCTGAGCTTGGTCACCTGTAGGGTACAGTTCACGATGCGCCATTGTCCAGCCAGCTTCTCCTTCCTGGGGTGTTACCATTGGGTGCTGTCAGTCAGCCAGCAGGGATAACCTACAGCAGAGTCAGTTTGTTGCCTGCCTAGGGAAAATGTTAATTGTGTTCATTTTAATTTCATGATGGGGCCCAAGTAGCAGGCTGAGGGGGACCTAATAACAGAAGAAGCTCAGTTAGATGGCAACCATCACTGTTGGGGCAGGAACCAGTAGAACAGGGGCAGGTGCATAGGTGCAAGTGACAGCAGGAGGTTTGGCACCGTTGTTCCTGCCCCGCCTCTGTCTCCCAAGGAGAGCCCAGCGACAGAAGACCTTCTTGGGGGGTGAGTTGATAGGGACACAGCTCTTCCCCACGGACCCTAGAGAGAGGGAAGGGGACACGAGCACAGTGATACTCAGACTGAGGTTTGGGAGCTGCAAGTGGCTTTTTAATGCGTCTCCTGTGGCTCTTTGCAGCGGATGATACTAACACAACTTTTGACTTAATTATTAATCAATCAGGATGCTTTTACTAGCTTATTAACCACCTGTAGTTGATAACATAATAATACTTGGCCAGTCATTTTGCTGTGAGAATACTATATATGTATATAAACTAAATCTCTCCCCGCCAGACTGTTTAAATCTGAATCTATAGCACTGCAGTAAATGAGATAATGAATTCACACCACTGTGGCTCATTTGGGTCGCTAATTTGGCTCCTGAACCCCTGAGGTCTGAGCATCCCTGCAACAGAACAAGTGGCGAGGATCTTATGGGGAAATAACTGTTCAACTTGGGCCCGATTGTCTTGGGTCAGACCAGAACGGGCCTGGAAGGTGACTGTGAGGGAGTGCACACAAGGCTGGAGGTGTGTGGAGGGCAGTAGGGTCGCAGGAAGAGAGCGACCGGGTGGGCCAAGCGAGTGGATGTGCCTGTGTGGGTGGGCGGAAGTGGATATAACTCTGAGAGTGGGTGGGGGTGAAAGCTGGAGTGGGCACCTGTTGGGGGGGAGGTTAGGGGCTGGGAGAGGAGGTGGGGGGGGCGAGACGAGCGGGAAGAGTCAGTGGATGTGTGAGGAGAGGGATGGGGGAGAGCATCCATGGCTGTGAGAGCACGAGCCAGTCAAGTGATGCAGTGCGAAGCTCAAGCCAGCAGCCTGTCCCCCTCCACACCTTACTTGGATCAGGACCATCTCTGCAGGTTGCAGCTATTTTTCCAGAGCTGGTTTTTAATTATCTTTACTGGCCTACAAAGAATTGCGCGCAGGGCAAGGAGGCATTCAGTAAGACAGAAGCCTGGTGGCCTCAGACACGGGTCAGGCCAAAAGCTGTTGCCCCAAAGGGCTCAGACATGGCGGTCTGGGAGCCCCGCTGCCTCGCTGAGGGCAGCAGCAAGCACCATCTAGCCAGCGCAGAGGGACTCCTCCAGGCCTCCAGAGGGGGCTGCCTCCAGAGAAGGACAATTGGTGGAACATGTTAATGAACGCACACTGGAGCCAGGGGAGTGTCTACATTAGGGCTCCCAGTAGGTGTTAGCAAGAGAAGCCATTTGTCACTAAAATTCCCTAATCTAGGCCAGGCCTTTCAAGGCCCCTTGTGGCCTAGGGAAACTATGTTTCTGCTTGTGCAAACACCATGCCTATGTTAGACTGACTTCCCCCGAATTTCCCACCACTGCTACCCGCAGCGAAGTCCCACCAGTCATAGCGCTTGGGAGAGTGTCCGTGTAGACAGACTCCCAGCCGCCACTGTTGTGGAGAATTGCTCGGAGCAGGCTTAGTCACTGTGGTGGTTAAAATGCTGTCAGCCTGCCTAGACTAGAGCCCTTCCACTGGCAGACCCATACAGCGGTGGCAGCAATGGTGGGAAACGGTAAGCTGATGTAACATAGGCCAGGCCTTAGAACCACATCCAGCCTGTCAGATCCGCCAGGGCACTAAAATGCACAGTAGAATTGACTCTGTCCTTGAAAGTTAACTTCTGTTGTGTGGGTGTGACGAGGGAAGGTCACAGCCTTCTGGGTCTGGATTTAGCAGTCGTTCGATAGCTGTCAAAAGCAACGTGTCCAAAACAATCCCGAAAGCACGATGGCACAGAACTGAAAGGATCAATTCAGTTCAGAGCCCTGCGTTTTGCCTGTAGATCATTTAACTAGTAAATCTAAAATAATTTTCAATGGAACTTCAACGGTCACAGTGAGACTGGGTTTTAATGATAATCTGAGATACTCCCCAAAAAAGAGAAGCTGGGAACCTCGTTCTTCCAATGGTCAGAGATTCTGCCTCTCTTGGCTGGGAGCTATTGTTTTACCTCTTTATTGTGGTGACATCGTCATTGTTTATTAACATCCTATCAGCTCTAACACACTGGGCTCTTCAAGGGAAAGATGTTGATTAAAATGCAAACACAAATGAAATTAACTGGTTCTACGGGGGGGGGGGGAAGCAGCATCTGTGTTTTCCATTCAATTACATTAGATTTAAAGGCTCTCTCTTAATGTGGAGAAGCAGTGACTGCCAAGTATTAAGCGATCCTTAAAGCCTTTATCTGGTGCTGGATGCCAGAAAACTGAGGCATAGTGCTTGTGCCATGTAGCCTTCTTTTCCTTGCCACGCCGACTCGAAATGAGTGTTACATAAACATAATGTAGACCAGAGCTGCTACTGTAATGATCGTCTACATGTGTAATGACCTACCAGCACCATGTGGGGGCAACATGGCTAGAACTCAGGACTTTCAGCTCCAAAGCCTAGGCTTCTACCATGTTCCCAATAAGTAACTTGGTTAGCTGGTAGCTGTAGTAGGCTCTTATCCTCTATGTGGATCGGCCACCAGAGGGGAATATGTTGCTCATACCTAGTGTGTTACATTTGAATGTAATTTCTGGTGCAGCTGTGCCACACAGGTGGTACCAAACGTAAATAAAACCCATGAGCATGAACCATTAAATAATTCCCTTCCCCTTCACACCGACTCACCTTTCACAGAGTGCAGACATCCTCATTAGTGAGCCCTGTGATCTGAGCGATGGCTATGGATTCTGTGTATGCGTGGCTTCCAGAGACCATGGACCTCCTCGAGGAGTGCCTCTTGGGCTTTATCTTGGAGAGGTTGATGCAGTTCTTCTGGCGACTCCTCAGGTACTCTTTGTAATTCTTGGAGAGCAGCGTGTAAAGGAAAGGGTTAATGCAGCTGTTGCTGTAGGCCAGGCAGGTCACGATGAAATTGATGTAGACCATGGTGGTGTTGGTGCAATTCTCTGGCTTGTAGTAGTAAATGCTGAGCAGCTGCCAGAGCCAGAAGGGTATGAAACAAGCCCAGCAGGTGAGGACGATGCTCAATATCATGTACAGGGTGCACCGGTTCATTTCCCTTGTGGTGAAAACAGCAGTCTGAGATCTCTAGTATGTCCTGGCCAACTTAATGTATAACTAGCCGATGACAAGCCCAGGGGCCAGGATGCAGGTGTTAAAAAGGATGGTGAGGTACACTTTGTAGGTCTCCATCTGCCAAGTGGGGTGGCACATGCGCTTGGTCACCCCGCCCTGGTCGCTCGGCCTGAGGTCTATGAAGATCATGGTTGGGAAGGCAAGAAGAAAGGACATCAGGCAGGTGACAGCCCTCCGGTAGTCTCTGGATCTCCCAATAGTGTCTAATGGCTTGACTACAGCTACACCTTGACTACACCTTTCAGTGCTCATGATGGTGAGGATGAAGATGCTGGTGTGCATGGTGAGGAGGTCCAGGCAGAACAAGACCCTGCAACCCACATCTCCAAAGTACCAGTCCTTCACGAAATATGTGCAGACCACGAAAGGGATGGTCGACAGGTACAGGAGATCTGCCAGCGCCAGGTTGACAATATAAATGTACATCGAGCCAGTGAACGTCATGGAGAGATTCACGACCACCAACGTGTAGATGTTGCCAACTGTGCCCACCAGGCGCATCACGGCCAGGATGCACCCCAGGAAGGAGGTGACCAAGACATCACTGGTGTCAGCGAGGACTTCAAACGTGGCATTGGCATGATCCATGGCGTTCTTAGGGTGGCAGGGCACAGAAGTGCATTGACCCAGCTCCATCTCTCTGCGATTATGGATTTTTCCAGCCCCAGAGCATAATAATAGATGCACTTAACTGTGAAGATGTCGTGTTGAGACGCTGTCATCAGACATGCAGACAGATTCCATACAGCTGAGCAGACAGGGCTGCGTTAGATACAAAGGTCCCTGTCACTATGACAGCATCATTCTGATTTTTTGCCGGTGCCCACAAATTTACAGCCTCTAAAAAAACAATTGCCACTCTCCCTCAGCGTTATGTTTCACCCTGCAGAAGACAGCCTTCAAGGACCACAGATGGAAGTGAAGATAGGAGTCCGTTATCTGCAGACAGCCGTCTTCAAGTCCAAAGGCTAAAACCCCTAATGTATATTAAAGCTGTAGCTGGCAGATAGATGGGGAAGCGATCGCTCTCCTGGAAATAATCCTGATGCAGCTGCCTGTCCAAGCTGTTTTCCTTCCCCTGAAAATTCAGGCATTTATTTACTGATTGCCTTCTAAGTGGTCCTTGTGACCCTGGGGGCTTTTAAGTTGTCAGCAATTGAACTGAAGCTGCGAGCAAGAGTTGCTCTTCTCCTGACCTGTCCAAAGTTCCCTGGCATGTAAAATGACAGATAAACAGTGGCCCGAGTGCTGTGCAATAGGAGCTGATAGCCTCCCAGAGACAGAGAGGGAGAGAGAGATGTGAGGGTGATCTGCTCTCCTTGCAGATGCTAGAATGTAAATTGGAAGCAGTGTTGGTTTAATTCTAAGGCAGATCTTAGCTGCTGTTAACAAAGATAAGGCTGGACCACTGAGGGGTCCCTGCCAGTCCTCAATGAGGTGGGTATTAGGCTCTGGGCTGAGAGCAGAGCTGGGATGATCTGTTCCAGCAGACGCCTCTCTCTCCCCATGCTGGTAAATCCATGCATTTTCCAAGAGCTGGAGCTGGAGAGACGTGGGATCTGCTGCTCTGACAGCCCCCCAAGAGGTGGGATTTGTCCCTTTTTGGAACAGAGGAGAGGAGGTAAAACCAGCATTGACACATTCTTCCCACGCGGATGCATGCACACACCTGGCACCTCCTGCTCCCTTAGCAGCACTGGGTGTTGGGCTCTGCCTCTTGAAATGTATTTCTACAGGGAGATCTTTGCTCCTTTCTTTCTAGGCTCTTGCACTGTAATTTTAATTTTGCACAGCTCTTCCTTTGTGCTTCAGGGGGGCGCTGAGAGGCTAATTCCGCTGTGCAAGATGCACATACCCTCATTTGATTTGGGCATGGTGGGGGGCTATTTTTAAATCTGCTGCCTCTCAGGATGGAGAGGTATTGAACCTGCAGCTGGAACATGTATTCCAGGAAAAGTGAGCAGAGAAGCATGAAAAGACCAAAAGGAAATGCTGTCTAATGCCTCATTCCTGTAATAGGAGGGCCATAAAAATCAGAAGAAAAGGAATGGCATAACCCTAGCTAACAGTGGCATGAACAAAGTGTGATCACTTACATTTCCACAGTGCATTTTATAACAAAAGATTGCCAGAACAGATTAGATGAAGATCCCCTTCCTTTGTGATGGAGTCACCTCTGGGGTGGAATGCATCAGCTGCTTAGCAGCACACAGCAACAGCATGTAATTGTTTAGGAGAGGAAGTGCAAAATAATAATGCTGGATCTAATTGCCGCGGCTGTTTAAGCACATGGTGTGTCGTTATCCCACTTTGTATTTTGGCAGGATACTGGGGCTCCCAACTCTGGCGAGACGGTCTGGGGCATCCTGGGGGAGTCCGCCCGAAGGAAGAGAACCCCCTCCCCCTGCAGCAAGTCCCTGACACTGAAATAGTGCTGCTGTTGCTCCACATTAGCACTGGTAAGAACTGCATTTCTCCCACGTGTATTGATTACGGCATGAAACTTTCAGCCACATCCTACATACATGCTGAGGCCATCCGATACAACCATGCTTTGGCCATTGTCTCAGTGAGTGCCTCGCACTTCCTATATTATATCAGGGATCCCTAAAAGGTACGTTGCCCTCACTGAGTGTGGCATCTATGTAAGGATGGAAGAGAACCCCAGAAATTCCTTAGTCACTGGTCAGCTACGTAATAAATATTACAATTGTTAAAGCCACAGTGGCAGGTTGGGTTTACAAGACATCCTGGGTACTGATTTAAAGTGCAGCTCTGCTCTGAGGAGTGACAGTAAAAATGGCACCATTGCATCTCCATCGGGTGTCGGTAATTCCAGACCAAACAGAGTCACTTTAAAGGTAAAAAGATTTGTTTTTCCTTCGCTGCCAGTCTGAGATCTGACAGCCAAGCAAGACTGATTTTCTTTCTCTCTCTCTCATATACTACACCCATCTCTGTAGTATCCAAGCACCTTCCACTTAAAATCAATAGCAATAGCAAAGCCCTTAGTCAACTTCCTGGAGTCTTGGGGGGGGGGGGGGGGGGATGTGAGAAAACCTGGATTTATGCAGGAAATAGCCCGACTTGATTATGTAAAGAGTTGTCACTTTGGATGGGCTAGCACCAGCAGGAGAGTGAATTTGGGGGGGGGGGGGGGTGGAGGGTGAGAAAACCTGGATTTGTGCTGGAAATGGCCCACCTGATGATCACTTTAGATAAGCTATTACCAGCAGGACAGTGGGGTGGGAGGAGGTATTGTTTCATATTCTCTGTGTATATATAAAGTCTGCTGCAGTTTCCATGGTATGCATCCGATGAAGTGAGCTGTAGCTCACGAAAGCTCATGCTCAAATAAATTGGTTAGTCTCTAAGGTGCCACAAGTACTCCTTTTCTTTTTCCTGGAGTCTGTAGCACTTTTCCCTTTTTGGAGACAAAACTGCTGGGGGCAGGATTTTCTTTTAGCTGGCCTTCAGAGGTAGAAGCTGTGTCCGTGTTGTAACCTTCTCATACACTGTTGCCAGGGAAAGGTGGTGCAGACTGTATCAGGTCCTTGGTGGAATCTGTGCCAACTCCATTACAAAGCTGTAACTCACCAGAACTTAGCAAGCAAGTCTGCTGATGTTGCATGAGAAGGCACAGAACCCAGCTCCTCTCCTCTGGCTGTAGTGGCTCTAAACGAGTGTAAGGCTGCTGTGGTCTCTGGAGTTGATAGTTGTGGCTCTGGCTAGGAGCTGGGGGAGAACCAGACTTTCTGTTCTGCAGGAAAATCTGCAACACTCAAACGAGATTTCCAGTCAGAACGAGGGGGGGGGGGGGGAAATGGAAATTTCCCATAAAACAAAATTCTGGAAAATAAAGTTAATCTTGGGTCGATTGAAACATTTTGTTCCAATTTCCAACGTTCTTGTCAAAGTGTCAGGCCACATTTACAAGATAATTTTTTAAAAAAAATTCTAAATCAAAAGTTGTTTTGAAATGAAAAATCAAAAACGTTCTGAAAATCTCAGAATGGAGAGCTTAGACCGTATCGATCATTTTTAAAACATTCCCCCCCCCGATGAAATTTTGTTGACATCGACACATTTCCACAAAACGTTTTGCTTTCAGCCAATCGGCATTTTCTGACAGGATATCGTTGTCGTGAGCCCAGCTCTGCCAGGATTTGCACAGAGCTGCTGTGTTAGGCGGTCCCAGTTTTCGTCACTTCTCAGTGTTGGAGCTGAACTTCAAGGGGCCTGGTTTGAATCTGCAGCAGATGGATCTCAGCTTTTCCCCCAGGCGCTCCAAGCCACCCAGGGTTTCTTGTAGTTTCTAAGGATTGTGAGTGTGGCGTCATGGTGCAAAATCCCAGACTTTGCTTAGGTACTGCTCAGGGTATGGCTGGTGCTGGGAGAGGGCACTGCGGGTGGGAAGGGTGCCCAGGGCAGGTGCTGGGCAAGGCTTGTGCTTTTGGACAGGGGGTTGCTGCTGGTTGTTTCTCATCTCCAGCCCCACAGCAGGAGCAGCCTCGGGGGATGTCTACACTGCAGCTGCAAGCCCACCTGACTCCCTAGGTGTGAGAAGCCAAGCTGTGATGTCCAGTCGGATGGCTATCTTTAGTGTGCTAGCTTGGGCCCCACTAGCCCAAGTTGGTCTATCCAGACTGCAGCATTGACTTATCCTGGTGCAACACTTGGTCTGCACACCAGGGAGGGGCGGGAAGGAGGGCTGGGGAGCTGGCTACTCTGGGAGTGCAGGAGAAGAGACCAGCAGCTGTAGGAAGTGGGGGATGGGGAGGGAGCTATTACTCCCCTGCCCCAACTCCCACAAGGTTTTGCTTTTCCTTCTCACTGGGTGAGGTGTAATCCAGCAGGCAGCCTCTGGTGACCCACCTGCAGGTCCCCCCCCCCCCCTCAGAATTCCTGATCAAGCTCAGGGCTACTGGATAGGAAATTATTACTGGTTTGAGCGTATCACCCAGGAGCTCCAATCCCAGCCCAGGCCCCATTGCGCTAGATGCTGTGCAAACGCTGAACAAAGAGACAGACAGTCCCCTGCCCCGAAGAGCTCGCAATCGAAGTCAAAGGTGGAATCATCTGCCAGCAGCTGGATTTTCCATGCATAGACTTTTCTGAACACCGTCTCCTTGCGGGCTCATCCCGTGCTTGGAAGCCAGCAAGAAGCACGTTGACACGTTCTGGCCAGTGGGCTCCACCCCAAAGTAGCAGCCGGGCTCCGTAACCGCAGCTGTAACCGACGGCAGGCCCAGGAGGAGAAGCTTTACATTCTTTCTAACAGCAAATGCCCTGCCCGGTCTCCCAAGTGGGTGGCCGGTCTGTGTATGAAGCGTATTGCAAAGTAGCTTTGCCATGCACTGAGTGGAGGCCCTGCTTCTTCCGTAGAAAGGTCTGCAGCTTCTGCTGCTGCCAGGCTCCCTGAAGCAGAGGCATCTCAATAGCCCTGAGGCTCTTCCCTTCTCCTGGGATTTCACCGCTTCAGCCTGCAGGATGCGCTCGGACAAGGGGCTGTGGCCGGAGGGAATTTCTCCTGCGGTGAGTTAATAGGCTCAAGTTTCAGTTATTGTGCAGCAGTCAGAACGTGCCACTGTCCGCAGTGCGCCATTGTCGTGTGCTCTAGGCCAGTGGTTCTCAACTGCGGCCCGCTGGGTGCTTGCAGCCCAATCAGCACACAGCTGCGGCCTGTGTGACATCCTCAGGGCCATCCAGGCAGTATATCTATCGCGTGGATGCGGCCCACATAATGCAGAGAACCGCATATGCGGCCCACAATGGTAAATTGGTGGAGAACCACTCTCCTAGGCAATTAACCTTCCCCGGGCTCAGGCGCTCTGGTGTTTGTTCATTACTGGAGGAGAGCCAGCTTTGTCCAACAACTGGGGCTCTTTGGGTCTGTTCCATCTGTCTGCCACAGGGCTGAACTGAACCCCCTGGCATGAGCTTGGGCTTGTTGTTTGATTTATTCTTTTGCCAGGCCTATCCATGGCTCTAGGTGCGCTAACCGGTGCTGAGCTCTCTGCTCGCTCCAGGGCCGACACCACGGTCACCACTGGCCCCCTTCTCGATGGACTCCGCAAAGGGCCATAAATGGGCCATGGAGAAGGACCTATCCTGCCCCCTAGAGCTGGTCCTGCCTGCTCAGGATTGAGGCACACACATGGGGGGAAGCTAGCACTGCTCACCCTGTCCCCCGATCGGTGGGGAAAGAGGGGATTTAGCTGCCAGTGCTATGAACCTGTTGTTTTTTATGGCTCTGGATGCTTACTGCTCTCCAGTCAAAGTGCAGCCGTCCCATGCTCTAGTCACCCTTGACGACCTTTAAAAATATACGAATAAATAGACCCCTCAGATCAAATCAAACCACATAACAAAACTCTACCTCTCTTAGGTATCTACATGGCCCCCTTATCCGAGTATCTGAGCACCACACAGTTGTCAGTATATTTATCCTCGCAATACCCCTGTGAGACAGGGCAGTGCTATTATCCCATTGTACACATGGGAAAACTGAGGCACAGAGCAACTAAGTGACTTGCCCCATGTCTCACTCATGTCCAGATTAACCAACGTGCGCTCGGTGCCCTGGCATGGGGTCCCCACCTCAGGAGGGCCCCCTATCACCAGAAAAAGAAACAACAGTAGTGGCAACAAAGCCCTGAGTGGCACCAGGTCACAATGCCACTCACTCCAATCTCGCCCACACGCATCCCCCTGCCGGGACGGAGGGGTGGCTGGGCCAAACCTGAATGAGTGGTGCTGTCATCTGGCACTTGGCCCGCACGCTTCTACCATAACCACTAAACCATCAGGCTCGCACTGAGCCCCATAGCGAAGAACATCTGTGCTAGGGGGCGAGTGGGGGGGAGGTGGGACGCTGAATTTTTGCCTCAGGTGGTTATTGTCTTTTATCTCATGTTGGCTATCCAATTGAAGGAAGATGAGGGGGGCCAATTTCCATAGTACACAGCACCTCAAAATTCTTTCATCTGGGCCTGGTCACACAGAGGCTGTAGCAGAGCCGGCAATTGAACCTGGCTTGCCTGTGGTGGGGGGCTAGCACCCTAACCCCTTCCCCACACCATTCTTCTTGTGGGCTGTGCACTATGCTCTGAAAGTTAACAGCCGGGGAAGTTACGGACTTTGGAGGGGAAGGAAGTTCCAAAGGAAAGAAGGAAAAAAATAACTAATCCTTGTATAATTTATGAATCTGAGCCTCTTGGGGCAGGGGAAATCATCTGGTTGGCTGGACAGATTCATTTCTGCAAAGAGGACAAGCCCTTTCCAGGATGAACTTGCCCTGTGAATAGGGTGGGGGAAGGCACACGGGACGTGTTGGGTTTGTCAGTATTTGTGGCTCGTACCAGCTCTCGGCTGTCCCTCTCTGCCCTGCCTCAGTGGAATTCTAGCTCCATGTGCCCGCTTGCAGCTCTCACTAACACACTCAAGGCTTTCTCTTTGAATGAACGCGACACATCCAACCCTGTGCGGAAATACCTAGCTATAATTCACAGCGTGGCTGGGTGGCGAGAGAGAGGCGGAGCCTTCAGCGAGCGCTGCCCACCCCGTTCTGCAGGCGTCCAAGGCGCACTGCCCTCTGCGGGGTTGACCTTCCGGCTGAGGGGTTGGCATTGATCTTTTTCCCCCCCAGTGCCATGGAACTGCGTTCTTTGAAATCTTTCCGGGGCTTGATTCCCCACCTGTCTCGTTGGCAGTGGCTCTGGCCTCAGCAGAAGGGGCTGCCTCTGCTGAATGAGGGATGAATCCTGGCATGTGGCTAGTGCTGGTGTAGCTTAGTTGGGCCTGATGGGGACAACATGGGCTGCTGGTCCCTGCTGCTAGGGAGGGCTGATGTTCAAAGCCGCATTTGTGAAACCCTTTTCCTCGTTTCGGCCCACATCCCCGTCAGCCAAAGGCTGGAGTATGAATCACTGAGCCCTGGCAAAGCTCCTGTAATCCTTCTCTGCTGCAACCGGGCAGCTTAAATCACAGGCTAAACCCTCCCGTTCCCGCGGGCAGAGCCATTGTTCCCAGGCCCCTCTGTTCTGCTGCATTGTTCCTGTAACGGCAGCCACTGGACTTGAGTATGGCCCAGTCAGTGAAGCCCTGGCCTGTGTCATGTGACTGGGGCCAGGCCATAAAGAGCAGTCTCTCGGCAGACACCTGTATGCCCGGGCCTTGGTCCCAGCTCGATGTATGGCTGGCTGCAGAGCAGAACGGCGCGTATTCATGGGAGACTGGCACGTACAGCAAAGGGGCAAACTCCTGTGGGTCTTTGGCCAGGCACACGCCTGTCAGGCCTTCCCCACCAGCCCCAGCATGGCTGTTTTCCTACCCATGCCCCCTCTGCCATGGCATAAAGCCACCTAGGGGGAAGTATTGTCACTGCATAGTAGCTCACTGCCCAGAGCAGGGAGCTAGCCACATAAAATAAAGTGTAATGCTCATGTATAGGGGTTTCCACCTGCTCAGGGGAAGAGCCAGGAATGACCATGGCTCTTCCCCTGAACTGCCCCCACCAGGCCTGACTGTTGGCTCTCCTCCAGGGGCAGGGATGGGGTCTATCTGAGCAACCCCACCACACCAGTCAGCTGAGCCAAGGCTTTTTAGCAACAGCCCCTCCTAATAGCACCCAAGCAAATAAATATCCCTTGGAGCAAGCAATGGGCATGCTGAAGATGCAAGCTATGTTAGACCCCTGCAGCCACAGCTACAATGTAAGAGCAACCACTCTGTGTCCTCGGTGTTTGATCCAGCATGAGCTGTGTTCCCCAGCAGCAAGAGATATACAGGAGCCTCGACTCTCGGGATGGATGTTTAATGGAGGCATGAAAACGAAATGCCACCGAAAGATGACACCCCCAAAGATCCCGGATCCCTATTGCAGAAAGGAGCGCTCTCAGCCTTATATGGTCAGGTCTGCTCACATTTTGTTGAGCAGACGGTGGTACAAAGTATGGATGGGGCGGATCGGAGGGGAAAACAGGAGAACCATAAAGAGAAACCCTCCTGGAACAGTCCCATTGAATTGAACAGGAATGAAACCACTGGGGAGATATAGAAATCACTCCAAAAAAAAAAAAAGAGAGAATTTAATAGACAATAGGACCTCAAGTGCTTTTCTACAGGGTTTTTGATGCAGCCTATAGAATTATGTAGCAGTGATAACATTCTCTATTACTATGTATAGGTTGCTTCAAAAGCCTTATAGAAAGGTGATAATCCTCACTTGAATCCTCTAGGCGCCTTCGCAAGGAGGGGAACGGGAAGTAAGGGTGAAAAGAATGCCCACTGAAAGGCGCCGATGTGATTATAATCTTCTGTGGACAGGCTCATTGAAGCTGAACTGCTGTGAGATGCTTAGGTACCATTGTGACAGGAGTCTTTGAAGTACCATTGAGAGATTCTGCAGGATGCGTCCTTCCCGCAGAGACAGGTAGGGGGCAGTCCAGAGCGGTCCACGCCAGAGCACCGGGCCTGCCTGCCCTGATTTTTGGGGTACATTTAGGTTTTATTCCTGCTCCAACTGGAGCATCTCGGCAGCTCTGATTAGCAGTGAACAGGGTTGCTTTGCCCTTCAGTGCTCATTTAGGGGAATTCTTCAAAGTGCTTTGTAACAAAGGAAGCCTTGCAACAGCCCGGCAAGGTGGGTAAGCACTCGATCCCTGTTTGTAAAATGGGGAAACTAACGCTCACAACCCTATCATAACAAAGAGAGCATCCGTGATCAGCACTAGGATGCAGATCTTGAAGCCAATGCAATAACTCTTTAGTTGCTGGGAAATTATCCAGATGAAGGCCAAAAAAAAAAAAAAAAAATCCACCCTTAGGTGGACATCTTTGGTCCCTGCCCCTGGAGGAGCTACCCTGGGTTTCTAGTGTTTTTGATTCAGCCTGAAGTTCACCATGTACACTCACCTCTGCCCTTTGCCTGTAGGGAGACTATTCACAATGGCAAATTAACCATCGCAAACTGAAACTCCTCAGCTGTTAAACTGTTCCCCTGCTCCTGATGTCAGTGTAACATGGCACAACAAACGTGGCTAAGGAGGATTTTTTTCTCTCGAGTCTATCCAGGGTTTCCCAGTGAAAAAGCAGCCCTGCAGTTTAAATCACTGGTTATGAAATCATGAAGCAGAAACAGGAGAGAAGTGGCCTGGATAGCGTGTCCTGCAGAGATGGATGGATAGATGGACGGACATGAGCATTGCAGAAGAGGCCTTCATTGGTGGGAATTCATTGTGTGGAACTGACCATGTTCTGCCACAGAACAACAGCCAGCACAGAGAGGAGAAGCCAGCATCTATTCCTTCTTGTGCATCATCAACAGGATACTCAGTGAGCTCTAGCGAGTTACCCTTTTGGCAAGCCCTTAGAGGTTGCACAGACATCAAAAAGGACACAGTCAAATGGCCGTGGAGTTGCTGAATTGAGGGCCCGAATTGTCCTGTGGAACTCTTATTACATGTGATGCTGGATGAGATGGAAAGAACCCAGCTTGACCCTCAGATCCCAGGCTGCATTAGCAAGGTTGGCTGTTAAGAGGGAGCAAATCTCTTCCTCCTTGTAAACAAATCACAGCTTGAGCTGGAGTCAATGAAGAATAATAAACACGGAGCCCCAGAATACCGGTCCGAGTTACTTTTTGGAGTGAAACCACAACTCTATAGCTCTAAAAGAGCTGAAGCCCATGCAAGGCAATGTTGCCTGCAAGTGTCATATCTGCCAGTCAGAGTGTGATGACATAAACCATGTCTTTCTCTCTGGAAGATTAAATGCCACTGTTGGATTAAACAGCTTTTGTGGATTAGTCTCCTCTGCTCAGCTCAGCTGACAGAGACAGTAGCTGGCTTTGGATTTCTTTTAATGTAAACTCTGTCAGACCCTCTTGGTGAGTCTTCGAATCCCCTTGCCTCCACCAGCACACAGAGCAGTGTGGTGTGTGCATGTAGATGACTCTGAGGGGGCACAATCTAAAGGGGAGGACATGTGACTGCCCCATGTGTCTCCTCTGCCTAGCAGGCCCCGTCCTGAGCCCATCCCGGGGCTGCCACGTTCTGCCGCCCCACCAGAGTTACCTGCAGGGGGGGCTCTGTCCTCCTGCTGCGCCTCCCACCCCCTGCAATGTTCAGCCCCTCTCCCTGGCAGCTGGGGCGGGAGCGGGACAGAGCTGCTTCTCATGTGGCTGAAGCTGGCCACTCCAGCAGCGCAGCGGCTGCCTGAGAGAGCCTGGCTGGGGGGGTGGCGGGCTGCACTCCACCTGCGCTGGCTGCCAGGGACAGGGGCTGAATTGGCTGGAAATGTGCTGCGGGGGAGGGGAGACTTTGGCTCACTCGGCCCCTGTGCCTGGCAGCCGGGCCTGGCCACCTCCCCAGCCAGGCTCTCTCAGGCAGCCACCGCGCTGCACAGAGCAGCGACCCGGAGTGGCTGGCGTGAGAAGCAGCTGGTCCTGCCCCCTCCACTCCCCGCTGGGCCCAGTACAGGGGCAGGAGTGCCAGGGGGCAGGTGCAGCGGGAGAAGGACTGAGCCCCTCTCCCTCCCTGCACTGCCCCGGCAGGCCAAACATTAATCTATGTGGCACTTGACCCGCATGCCCCCCACAGCCCCCCGTGTCGTCTATGCGTGGGCATGATTTATTGAGAATAGACTATTGCTCTGTCAATTGCCTTGGGCAGCATCTTGTTTTCTGGGCATTCTCCTGTGAAAAGCTCTTCTCCTGCTCTTTGCTGTTCTCTCCTTCCTCCGCTGGATTTGCAAGGGGGTGTGGAGAGGAGTGAAAATGCACAACCAGTGGCCCACGTGCTGGGAGCTTTTATGTCTCCCTTGGCACCAGCTGAGCACTTCTCTCCACTCTGGTATCTAATGGGATGTTTCACTGACAATCTGGCCCCGACGCTCTTCTGGTCTTGGGGAGGCACAGACAGGCCCCAGAGGGAGAAGAAGAGGGGCACCGATGCTTCTTCTCCTAATCCCCTCAATGATCCAAAGGTTCTGTGGCAAGGGCTCTTTGATGGGCTAATGACCAATCAAGGCCCAGAGTGCAGACTGCTGGCCGGAGCAGACCCAAGGGAGTGGGAGACTAAACACTGTCAACCAGCACAGACCCTGGGCCAGAGCCAAGGGGAAAGAGGAAACCAAATACTGCAGGAGGGACCCAAAGGTGATGGGTACACTCTGCCCTGCAGCAGGCCCAGACCCAAAGGCCCACAAGGAAAGTGAGACAAAACCCTGATAGCCCAAGCCTCAGGGGTGGGGCGGGTCTAACCATGGTTGGCCACGTGATGTAGTGCAAGCTTACATTACAAGCGATCACTTTAATTGCATCCCTTCCAATATTTCAAGTGACCAGATATGGCCTGTCTGCCCCCTGGAGACCAATTGTGGGGCGGCTGGGCCAGACCTGAGTTGCGCTGGGACCCTGTGCACCAGGCTGCAAGGCCACTTAATTTGGGGGCCCCTCGCACTCTCTTTTTGGTTCTTGTGTGTTAGGGTTCTGGATTCCAAGAAATAAAGTCGTGTTATGTTGTGACCTTCCAGCAAGAGTATTTTCTGTTTTTATCTGACTTCTCTGTGAGCGGGCCATGAGCATAACAGGCCAAAGCAAAATGGGTTAGGAGGGATGTAAACACGGCTGGGACATGCCTATCTGCGGGGCTACTAAATACCTCCATTTCCTGCCTCCAGTGGGCTCTAGCCATCACGAGTCCAGGCACAAGGAATGCTTAAGGCAGCATTTCCAGGGGGGTGTCACAAAAAGATACCAGGAGGTTGCAAGATATGGACAAAAAGTGGGGGGGGAAAGCAAAATGCAAGAATGCCAGAATATGTCCTAGTTGAAGTGGCTTCTGTCCCTGGGGCTGGCTGGCCTTGGCCCCCCCACTCTGGGCATTGTGGTCTGGCCTCTGGCATATGGGATCACACCACCACTCACTCAAATTTAGCACGGTCACCCTCCTCCGTCAGGTGCTGCAGTGTGATCCTGTGTGCCAGGGGCCAGAGCTGCTGCTGTGGGGTGAGTGCGGGGCAGGCTCTCTCTGCAACTCCACCCCCTCTCTGGTAACATAAGTGAGCCGAAAGAGGGTCTTGGCATGAAATAATTTGGGACCCATTGTTCTAGGGCATTCCAGTTTCAAGAGGTACCTGTATGTTGGCTAACATGAATTGGTATAACCTGGTCTCTGGGGAGTTTGCTTCTGATGATACCCTTGGGCAGGTTGGGGGTTTGTTTGAAGGCCAGAAGAGGGGGTTTAGGAAAGATTTATTTCAGGATGTGATCCCCATCAAGTATGGATTGTAATTGCTTGATGATACCCGTATGGGTTCCGGTATGGTTTAGTAGGTGACAACTAGGGGTGTGTGATCAGTGTGTTTTTTCCCCTGTATTGAAGCAGGTTCTCTCAGGGCATTTGGGTGGCCTGTTGACTGATGCAGTGTCCTTGTTTAGCAATGGTCATTTTAGTGCCTTAAAGTGTGTATCCTGAACTTTCTCTTTGCATATTCTGTGGTACCTGAGTGCCTGGCTGTAGATAACAGATATCTTGGTGCGTTTGGGGTGTTTACTGGATCTGTGAAGGTAGGTGTGGTGATCTGTGGGTTTCTTGTATACAGTTGTCTGTAGGTTTCCATTGTTGAAGCTGTTCATGGTGTCCAGGAAATTGGTGCTGGCGTGAGAATGTGCTAGAAAGAATTGGATGGGTGGGTGGTAGTGGTTGAAAATGTTGTGGAAACTTCTGAGTGAGTTTAGGTTGTCTGTCCAGAGGATGAAAATATCATTGATGTATCTCATGTACAGCGTCGGTTTCATCTTGCATTTTTTCCAGAAATTCTTCCTCAAGCTGGCCCCTGGAGAGGCTGGGATATTGGGAAGTCAGCCTAGTACCCACGGCTGTTCCCAAGGTTTGGACGAAGGGTTTGCTGTTGGATGTAAAGTTGTTCTGGGTGAGGATGAAACAGATGAGGTTGGTGATGTGCTTGGGGTGGATATGAGTGGTGTTCATTGTCTTGCAGATATCTGAGGCGGGCAGCAATGCTGTCACGGTGAGGGATGTTGGTGTGAAAATATTACCACACCCACCTTGTGTCTCTCATATCCTGGGACCATCATGTCTACAGCACCACTGCAAACAAAGAATTAAGCGTATGATTTTGTCATGGAGGTCACGGATTCTGTGGTTTTAACAGATGTCCAAGACTGCTTTAGATTCAACTTCAGCCCCGCTCGGGTTTTGGTTTCAGCCCAGCATGGTGGGGCTTGGGCTTCAGCCTTGCCGTGAGCATGCCCTGATGTTATACATTTTTACCATGACGGCTCTGTGAACTTTGCCTAACTTTACTGTGACAAAAATCATATCCATACAAACAGTCAATAGATGAGATGCCAGTACATGGTGCTTGAGATTATGTAACACAGTTCCTGGATTTTGTAGGGCCAATAAAACTCACTGTCGTGTGCTACAAATGGTTTCTTCCATTCAGCTTTGTATATGGAGTTCTTTGCACAGAAAGCTGCTCTGCCTGTGTTTTCAGACCAGTTTTGCAGACCCAAAAGTTACAGATGCAGAGCCAGGCTTGGGGTGCTTATCCAAGCTGAACTTCCAAAGCTTTGAGGCGGGTGTCCTCTGGTTCCACCCCACTTCATCTCAGTGGAATCAGGTGTGGCTGATGATGGGGAGATGAGCGCACAGATTGGATCAGCACAGAAACATGAACCCTAAAGAGGACACTTCAAGCTTTTTGTTTCTTTGCCCCTGCCAAATATTAGTCCAATATTTCAGAAAAGAAACTCCGAATCCAGCCCCAAGAACTATCTCATTTGTCGCCAGTAATTTCAGTTCCTTTGCTCCTGATCTTTTCTAATCAGGCTCATTTTTCTCAATTTGGATTGTTTTTCATCCCGCTGTACCAGGTGCGGAGTAAAAAATAAAGTCTCCGGGAGCCAAATATTAGGAAACACTCTAACAGGCCCATAGTTAATCCCTCACCTGCTTATCTTAGTATTGGGTATAAACACTCCATTTACCTGTCCGTCTATCCATTTCATTGCAACAGCTAGGCATTCCAGTTTCTACCAAGGAAAATACAAGCAAATACTAAGGCTGATTGTGTATGTGTGTGTATATCTTTCATCCCGAAGCATCTTTGCAGACACAAGAAGCCGTACAGCATCACCATTCCTTCCTGCCTCGGGCTTGTTCCTCCTTGAAGCCCAGCCTGGTTATGTCCCTGCGTATGATGGCCTGCCATCTAGTTGGTGGCTGGCTTCTAGGTCGGACTGACCTTGGTAGTGTCTGCATTATTTTCTGTGGCATCCTATTAGCTGCTTGTCTTCTCTGGTGTCCCTACTGTCGTAATCTTTTTGATCGCAGCCAATCCCATACTCTGACTTCCCATCCTACTCTCCCTCTAACTTCTTCATTTGTCTGAAAATCATTCCACTCTACACCTGCCATCATTTGAAGAATGCTCATCTCCTCTGCCTCCAGCCTTCTGAAGTCTGTTTCCTTTCATGCAGCTGCTTCCAGACCACAGAGTAACACTGTTAGTATCCTAGAGCGGTAAATGTTCACGTTGGCACCAAATGCAATGTTTCTCTGTCCATAATTTCATCAATTTCTGAGCAGCCCATGGAGCTGCACATACCACTCCCTGTGCTGTCAGGGCTGCACCCTGCCCTGGCACCAAGGGCCGAGCCTTGCCTCGTCCCAGTGCTTCCTTCCCTGGTCTTAGCCTTGTGGTGCCAAGGCAGGATGCAGCCCTGAGAGCACAGGGAGAGGTACCATGCAGCTCCGCGGGCACCCCGTGCCCTGGTCCCCATGGAATGCCCCAGCATCCGGGCTGCTGCAGTCCCCTGCCTGCAATCTCCCCCCCCAGCTTCAGCATTGGGACTCCACCAGAGGTTCCCCCTTTAGGCAGGGACGCATGCGCCCCAGCTTATTAACTCCTGTGTGGGCAGCAGGTCCCTGGCCGCAGGCAGATTTGCGGGGTTGCAACCAGGGAAGGCATGTCCCAGTGCTTCTTTCCCTGGCTGCAGCCCTACAAATCTGCCTTCCCCTTATTCCAGATGAGGGCAACTTTTTGCTGGGCACAAGAGGTAGCTAATAAGTAGAATCTACTGTATTGTGATCACTGCTATTGATTGATTACACTGGACTGTGCACACAGCCACTCTGTGCTAATACATCCTATGGGGGGAGGGATAGCTCAGTGGTTTGAGCATGGGCCTGCTAGACCCAGGGTTGTGAGTTCAATCCTTGAGGGGGCCATTTAGGGATCGGGGGCAAAAATTAGGGATTGGTCCTGCTTTGAGCAAGGGGATTGGACTAGATGACTTTCTGAGGTCCCTTCCAACCCTGATAGTCTATGATTGTATGATTTTTGTCATCCCAACCCCCCTCTACCCACTCGTTTGTTTCATTCACCTGTTTCTTATGTCTGTTAACTGATGAGCTTTTGGGGGCTGGAACTTTCATTCAGTGTGTTTGTACAGCACCTAATGCAATGGAGCCCTGAGCTTCAGCTGGGGCCTCTGGCTGCTAGCGTCTTACCAATAATATTTAATAAACGTGCTTTGTGACTGACAATGGGTCTTAAGGATCAAAGCCACACAACACATAATTGGACTTGGCTCATTCAGTAACAGGCATGTGTCAGATTGTGGGGAGAGATGAAGAATATCCATTTCCCAGCAACATGATCACTGGACCTTGATTTAATTCCTTCAGTGTATTTCTTGTGTTCTGCCTGCCTACCTCCTCTAGACCTATATAGCTGCTATCAGTCAGATCAAATTAATTGACTGTACCATAGTATTGTGACAGCATATGGTGTTAATAGATAAGAGTTTGTACTTCATGCAGCTTTCTCTATGGACCTGATTATCCTGGCTGTCCTTGTGTAACACCGACAGATGCTGGTCTTCGGTGGGTGGGATCGAACCTGGGGCCTTTGGAGCGTAGTGCATGAGATAAAAGCCATATGCCTGTTAGCTAAGGCTGTAGAGCAGACTCATTCATTTCTCTCTCTAAGTGGTCTCGGTGTCATTAGATGGGACAGAACACCACACCCAGGAGGTTACATTTGTTTCTCTGGCCATAATAACCGGATCCAAACACCCCTGAACTTCGGGAAAGTTTGGATCCCACAACACACAAGATACTTCTGTGTTCCTCACTCCTCTGTGCACCAACATAGGGTGGAGGGGGGCGGGAATCTTGAAAGTAACTGGCAGTTGGAATAGGTGGGCTGGGAGGAAGCACATGGCTTTTATATTACTAGAGCTGTAGAGTTCAGATTCAGAAATCTGGGTGTGTTTGAAGCGGGGGTTTTAGTTCAGTTCATAACAGAGATTGATCCCAGCCACCAGATCCAGTTTGGATTCTGAGCTCCCCCTCATACAACCCGAAAAGGAAAGAGTGAGGAGTGTATACTGAGCTCATCCCTCCCACCAAACATTCAGGGCTTTGCATTTGTGGTCTGATTTTCTGGTTTCTGCTTGTTAGTTATCTACATTGCACTGCTGTGGGTTACCCCCATCCCTGCTTCTTCATACCCTTATTTATCTACCCAACTCACACCCCATCTGCTCGTGCTTCCAGACCCAGACTCCACACTCACCCATGCATGCCCACATACACAGACCTGACCCTTGCAGGGAAGAAGTGTTAGCATGTGGCTAAAGCACAGGGCTGGGAGTTAGGGGATCTTGGTTCTATTCTCGTCTGTGCTATTGTCCCCCTATGTGATCTGTGGCAAGTCATGTAACTTCTCTGGGCCTCGATTTCTCCATCTTTAAAACGGGAATAACAACATGTACGTACCTGTTGTGAGTTTAAATTCATTAATGTTGGTTGACTTCTTTGATCTTCTCAGATGAAATGTACGATTCAAATATTATAATACACATACCTCTATTCAGACCTCTATATCCTATATCTAGACTCCCATAACCATACTCTTGTACCCAGAGCCCCATTGTCACAACAAACCCCGAGCCCGTTCCAACACCCAGACCAACTTGCAAATGTGGATTTAAAGTGAAAAGGATAAACCTTCAATGTGCATCCTTGAAGGGAGGTTTGTCCAGCCCTATATGTTTACACAAGCATGTTGCTTTACCCTTGCCACTCTATCTCCATTTAGGGGCTTATCTTTTTTTTTTTTTTTGCAGTGAGGGGATTTATTGGCTGGCTATAATTTAGAGGGGCTGAGAAGAGAGGGCACGGGGAGTAGTTACGTCTCTGGCTTCTGCCCCTGTTCTCTTTCACTCTGTCTCTGGACCTCGATTCGAAGCTCTTCATGCAGCCGCTCCTTGGCTCTCACCACCTTAGACTGCAGGTAAAACGATCCCCCCACTGACTTATCATTCATCTTGAATAAGTGATCGTAGTTCTTCTGAATTTCCTCGGGGCTGAGCTTGGAGATGTTGAGGATCTGCTGGGCCTCCTGAAGGCTGATCCCCGGGATGCTGGTGGCTGCAGCAGAAGGGGCTTGTCTTTGGAAGGAAGGCAGAGAACACCAGGTAACACAGACATCCGTTCAACTGGAGACCTTGCCAACTGATTGATTTTCTTGATCCCGGAGCCCCACCTAGTGGATATACAGTAGTTTAGTTAGCGAAGCTGCCCTGAAATAGCATGTTGGAAAGGCAGCAGAGTAGAAATGAGAGGTAAGTGCTATAAAACCCCAGTCTGATGCAGTGAGTAATTGTAGCTACACTGTAGCCCTCTGGTGTAATCAGCACGTACTGCAGCAAAGAGTGATGTTAACAGCTGGGCCTAATCTCTCCAGTTAGAGGTGGGCATGGTGTGTGCAGATCTTGTGATTGCTTGACCTGCAATATCCCTGCTATCTCCTGACCATTCACACTGCCCTGCCAGCACATCTAAGCTCTGACCTTCCATTCTGTTGCCTGGGCCCTCACACAGCTTTGCCAGTGAACATCAGCCCTCACCTGCAACACCTGCTGCTTGAAGCTCTGGGAAGAGCAGAAATAGTGCCGTGATTCTGTGCACGCAGCCAATGCCCACGAGTGGCGAGGTTTGAAAACACACTAGGATCATTTCATTAGAATCTTAAATTGGCTTTGAATTGCCTTCAGTTATTTACTGAATGACTTGCACTGAAAAAAACCCAAAAACCACAATCACAGAACTTTTCCTATTGCATTTTTAAGAGGAGCCATAAAACAGTGAATTGGTTTCAAACGAGCCTCTGATAATGGGATGAGCTTTTAAGTACGCACAGCTATTTCCCAGTCTATTGTTCAAGGTGCAGCCTTTGCTACAGAATTACCTAATGAAAAGGGTCTGGTCTATGCTTAAAAATGAGGTTGGCATAGCTACGGTGCTCAGGCATGTGAAAATCCACACCCCTGACAGGTGTAGCTATGCTAGTGTAGATGCAACTAGGTTGATGGAAGAATGCCTCCTTTGATGTAGCTCCCATCGCTCGGGGAGGTGGTGGTTCCTACAATGACAGAAAACCCCTTCTGTTGCTGTAGGCTGCGTCTACACTACGGAGTTATGCAGGCATAATTACCACACCCACAGCTGTGCTACAATAGTCCCTGCAGTATAGGCATGGCCCGAGTGGTAGAGGGATGTATTTCGTTGCTGATAATGCAAAAGTCTCGATGTATTTAAGAAAGGTTGATAAATTAGATTTCGAGTAGATTAGAGAGAAGTCTGTTCAAGGCGACTTCTCTGCGCACTCTGTGGGCGCTGCCATTTTCGACTGCATGGCCACCCCTCAGAATAGTTTCCTGCGTCACTTGCCAAAGCTATTAAGTTAGCTGACAGACTCATTTACTTAAAACACCTATGACTCAGTCATGTGATACTTTATGTTGCTTGGATATTTAGACACTGTCCACTTGAAAATGAAATATACTGTGTGCATTTATTCATGAAAGTTGATTTAAATAAGGAGCTAGCTATTCGAGCTAGCCATGAAGCATTTTCCCATCCTGCAAGAATTTTCAAGAGGCTGAGTGCTTTTCCCATCCCAAACTTAGATAAAAAGTTGAAATCTCAAATGTTCATGACTAAAAAATTTTAAAAAACCATATCTGGTCAATCAAAACATTTTGTTTCAATAGCCTTGAAATGGTTCATTTCAATTTTGACCTTTAATTTATTTTTTTACTTCAAGTTTGAAACAAAAAGTTGTTTCGACCCAAAACCGTGCATGTTTTCATTTTGAAAATGTGGAAACCGGATGTTTTCTTCAAAAAAATTTTTTCCAAACATTTTTTGAAACCGCAACACGGGTCAAAACTGACTCTTTCCTGCAAACCGTTTGTTTAGATGAGCTGAGATTTTCAGACCGAAAAAGTTATCATCTGCGGTCCCGCTATCGACTAACCTATACATTTATAATGCTCCCATTACTCTGGTATCTAAATACTAATAATGACTGTGCACTTGTATAGTACCTCCTATCCCAATGCACCTTACAAAGACTAATTAACCCTCAATGCCCATGTGTTCTGGCAAAAGCCAAAATCACGAAGAAAGTCTGACTCATAGGCAACTGCCTTATCTTTCTTCAGCAAGGCAGTCTTCCATTAACATCATAAGATACATTTAAAAATAGTGTTAGGGATCAGCGCGGAAATATGAATTGACCAGCAAAACGCAGAGCTGAGAGGTGAGGAAAAAATCCTCAGAATTGTATGCTCTGGTTCTTACTGAGCTACTTGACGTGAGTGTGTGAGTGAGAGAGACTACAATTAACAAAAAAAGCAAGAAAATTCTAACAATCTGCCATCAACCCTCTTCTGCAGTTCATTAATCCACACGCATGTGAAAAAGAGAGAGTGAATTGTGGCATCTGAAAAAACCCAAATGTCTGTACTGCAATTTTAGCCCTGCAGCCTGGCCTGACCTGCCCCTGCAAGCCAGAATCAGCTGACTTGGGCCATGCCGGGGAGTGGAGGGGGGGTGTGTGTCTCTCTCTTGTATTGCAGTGTAGGAATATGGACTCTTGTTTCTCTCTCTAAGTTCTTATCATGTGTCCTTACCACACTATCCAGTTCTGAGAGCCCTATTCTCCTGCGGCAGAATATGAGTGGAACACCCATTAGAAAAAGGAGTGAGTAGAAAAGCATTGCGTGGGAAATTCATCTTGGGGGGGCCAAATGGGCTGAGTGTGAGATTCCATTGGAATGACTCCGTTTTGGCCATTGATTTAAAGGATCACTCTGTTTTGTCGTGCTCTGGCTGACATTCCAGTCAAAGCAGTGAAGATAGGTTGCTGTTTTGTTCATTTCATTTTAGAGGTTTCGTGAGACAAAGGAACTTTTCCAAATGTTCTAGAGTTCTTTAGTGCCCTAATGTTCATCCATTCCTCCTTTACACAAGGACCGTCAGCAAGGGAAGGGTTTTGTACTTATGGAAATGTATGTTAAGAAAGCAATAGCCCTGTTGAGTGAGAGCCCCTGATCTTCACCACTTCAAGCAAAGCATCAGATTGTGGAAATGAGCTCAACATCTTGCCTAAAATGTAACGCAGAGGAAAGTCAGTCTGTTACAGCTCAGTGGAATGATGTGATCAGTGTTGCATGCTGTGCATTGGATGGATGGTTAATTACTAACAACTAGCCATGGGGAAGGGGAAAGCAAGGAGATAGGACACATGGGGGCATATTCTGCTGTCATTCTCCATGAGGAAATCCCATTAGCATTAGCCAGAATCCCATGTGTTGAATGAAGGAAGAATATACCCCCAAGAAGAAAAATTGGACACTCGGGTGTGGTGGCTTCTAGATGCAGTGGGACCTGTCCAGTTTCAGTGCAGTGGGTGTGGAGACAGGATTTGTAGAGGTGGTCCAGGGAGGTGCCCAGCCAGTGCATTCTGGAACCCAGCTCTGTAGGGTTCCCTGTGCACTGCCGTACTGGGTGCAGTGGAACAGTTGGTGAATCTATCACTATGTGGATCCTTCAGCCAATGCTCCCTGCAGAGGAGAGGATTCAGGACCTGCAGGACTGCTGAGCAGCTCTGCAACCTCCGTGGTGAGTATTCCTGAGAACCCCAGTCAGGTGAGCTGCAAGCTGGGGCCAAGGATTTGGGCCCAAGGAAAGAGGAGGGGCAATCTTTGTGAAAGAGAAAAGAGAGACTAGAATTAAAGTGTAGAGGGGTGGGGGAAGGGGAGACACAAAACAGGAAGGGAAGAGGGGGGGTGCTGCAACTGGTAGTGAAGCCAAGCAAGAGAGACTTTCCCCTACAAGAGAAGGAATGACCCGGTTAGGAAGGAATTTTCAATGCTGATAAATGCAAAGTAATGCAGATTGGAAAATGTAATCCTAACTATACATATCAAATGATGGGGTCTAAATTAGCTGTGACCACTCCAGAAAGAGATCTTGGAGTCATTGTGGATCGTTCTCTGAAAACATCCACTCAATGCGCAGCGGTTCAAAAAAGTGAACAGAATGTTAGGAACCATTAGGAAAGGGACAGAATAAGACAGGAAATGGATAGATAAGGCAGAAAATATCATATTGCCTCTATATAAACCCGTGGTACGCCCACATCTTGAATACTGCGTGCAGATGTGGTCTCCTCATCTCAAAAAAGATATATTGGAATTGGAAAAGGTTCAGGGAAGGGCAACAAAAATGATTAGGGGTATGGAACGGCTGCCATATGAGGAGAGATTAATAAGACTGGGACTTTTCAGCTTGGAAAAGAGACAACTAAGGGGGGATATGAGAGAGGTCTATAAAATCATGACTGGTGTGGAGAAAATAAATAAGGAAGTGTTATTTACTCCTCATAACACAAGAACTAGGGGCCACCAAATAAAATTAATAGGCAGCAGGTTTAAAATAAACAAAAGGAAGTATTTTTTCACACAATGCACAGTCGATCTGTGGAACTCCTTGCCAGAGGATGTTGTGAAGGCCAAGACTATAAGAGGGTTCAAAAAAGAACTAGATACATTCATGAAGGATAGGTCCATCCATGACTATTAGCTGGGATGGGCAGGGAGGGTGTCCCTAGCCTCTGTTTGCCAGAAGTTGGGAATGGGTACTGGGGGATGGATCACTCGATGATAACCTGTTCTGTTCATTCTCTCTGGGGCACCTGGCACTGACCAGTCAGAAGACAGGATACTGGGCCAAGTGGACCTTTAGTCTGATCCAGTATGGCTGTTCTTATGTTGTTATGAATTAGAAAGGAAATGGAGAGGGAGGAATGGAGGAAAGGAATTTATTTTTTATAATTTCCATTGCAGTAGCCCCCAGTCAGGGGTCAGGGCAGCATTGTGCACATGTAATGAAAGATGGCCCCTGCCCCAATCTGAGTGGAATGAGGAGGAGGAGACAAAGAACTGGAAAAGGAGATGGGAGAAGAGAGGCCACATTCAGCTGCAAATCTGCACCTAGAATGATGCGTGCGCAAATCCCATTGACGGACAGGCTGTGAGTGAGAATGAAGCCAAAAGGGGATACCCTGTAGATCTGAGAAAGTAACTTGGCCCAGAGCCCCTAGGGGCAGGGAAAAAAATTTTTTCTAGTTGTTGCTGCTTTTATTTTCCAGTGCCATAAAAACCTAAAGGGCCAGACTGTGCCCAGCCACCAGTAGGTGCACAGAAGGGGGGAGAGGGTACAAGAAGCCTCCCCCTGCCACTAGCACCCCTGTGCAGGGACTAAGTATGGTTCCATTGGGCAGCATAGACCCTGCTAGCATGGCCATCTTTACTAGCTACCCAAAAGGTTGCAGGGAGAGGCAGGGGCAAGGGAGAGCCATGGCTGAGTCCCCCTACCCTCTTTACAAAAGCCAGCAGAGTTATCCAGGTATGGAGTGAACACCTTCTACTCCAGTTCCTTTAGGAGCCCCAGAAGGAATTTTCGCTGAGTCAATGAGGCTTTTTCCTGGGGGCTTCTTCTGCAGCGCGGCCCATCTGCCCCTCTCCGGTGCACCTTTTGCTGGAAAAGCCAGCATGTAGCCCTCCCTAATTAATTAACCCACCAGTGCTGCTCTTTAATACTTGATTGACTGAAAAGAGAGTTTTACAGGATACTCCTGTTCAACCTAGCCTCCTGCCAGTCCTGCTTCAAGTTTAATCTCGGTGAAAACACTCTATTGTGAAAATCTTCCGGGAAACCGCTACCTAGTAATATCTGGTGCTACATAGGGATGGAGTGGAGCTGCACTGACGCTTCCATGCGCAAATGCAATAAATTCAGCTAATAAAACAACTAGTTCCTCAGATTGCAATACCAATACGTACGCTGCCTGGCATTGTAATATGTTTTTTAATCATCTAACTAAATGGCGTAGCCTGGTGCTAGCTGGGACAGGGACCTTCTCTCTGTACTACTCAGTAATACAAATAAATAATAATAAATGTTGGAGACAAGAGTGTAGGGAAAGGGGTGGTCTTTTCAGCTGCATGTCCTACAGCAAAATAGTTTCCTCCTTTAGGGTTTCTAAACAGTGTTACCAAGGCTTACTGATCAAGTAACAAGGCTCCGTGAATTTCCGTTCAAGTGTCAATGAAAGAGTTCTTCAACCCTCAGTACAGTCAGATGTTTCTTTCCGTCTGAGAATGTGTTTTACATCTGACAGGGTTCCACAGGGCAGGCTTGGATAAGTCAGTGATCCACTGGATCCATTGTTAGTGGCACTGGCTATATTCAAGCAGGTTTCCTGATGGTTTTTGCCATACTAAATATAGTTTTGTGGCTGATCTACTCTGTCACTTTTATTTTGAATAAGCTCAGTCTGGATAGTGGCTTACAATTTCCATACTCGAAAATCTTTGTTATTTTTATTTATGTATTTGTTTGACACTAGTTTATTCTTATCCTCCAGCTGGGCATAGCGTGGCCATCTACCAGATTTACAGCTGCCCCTAAATCAATCAGAAAGTTCATACTTGTGCCTGTCACACTGTTAGTTTAGGCAGTAACTTGCTCATATTACTGCTATCTGGTTTCCCTCCCAATCTTATCCATTTGTTTGCTGCATCCACCTGCTGCCTTGTCATTAACGTAAACTCTTTAGAGCAGGCGCTGTCTTTCTACTATTTGTTTGTACTGCATCTTGTATGATGGGCCCCCAATCCCTGACTGCAGCCCATGGGCATTGTGGGAATACAAATAATAAATTCCAGCCTGACAGTTTGTATATGAAAACGTTTCCTCCTCTTTTCATCTGTGAGTCAGTCTCTATGTGGTGACCCTTTTTGAAACTGCATTTTCTGTTGCAATGTACCTTGTATGAATGTCTGATTGGAAGGTTTGTGCTCTGTCACCTGGCTCCTTGCCTCAACATACTGATCTTCATGAACTTTCTTTCCAGAAGGGCCACAGTGCCTGACTGTATTTACAGCAAGTCTTTTCTGACTTCAGACTAGTGGGTTGTGGACTATGTTGCTTTAACCAACTGTGCTGATTTTTACCTGGTTACTGCACATTTGAGATCTGGAACAGTGTGATCCAGAGGTGAAAAGCTTGTCAGTTAGATGTTAGTTTCAACTGGAGTGGAGACTGAACAAGGACTCCTTACTTGATCCATTTGTGGGTATGTTACATTCTAGGAGCCTGATTCTTCACTGCCTTGCACCTTGTATGGTCATGCAGACCTGGGCAAACTGAGTGCAAAACATTAGGATTCTGATTTTTATCCAGTTGAAACCATTTTTGTCTACTGGAGGCATGACTAACTTATAGGAAATCAGGAACCATGACATGCATGATTTGTCTTTTTGCTGGTTAGGAGTGCTTTGTTGCACATTTAGCAGTTCAGAGACCCCTTCAAATGTCTTGGGCATGTAGATCAGACTTTTCCAGCCTCCAAGAGTTGTAGGAAAGGCTGTAGAAAAAGAAGTGTCCATGAGGGTGCTGGCAATTTTATCATAGTCCTTTTATTAGAGCCCAGTAGATAGCAGTTTTTTATTTGATGGGAGTTGCACAGTGGTTGCCTTATAACCAGCATTTTTTGTTTATATGGAAATACAAAATGCTTCTCTATAGCAGGGTTATGGGCTTAGGTTTATTTCTTCTACAGATAAGTGGGGGAAAAACACCTTGTTCTTTTTGTCATCTTAATTGAGTCAGTTATTTATATTGAGTTCAATATGAGTCATTCAGATACTGTGGTGATGTGAGCAACATAAATAGCTAGAGAACTAGAAAGCTAATTCAGAATCACCATGAGCCCATAGAGTCAAAAGTTACCTACTAGTTAGTGTTGCTTTTTTACTTCATTGTAGCAATGCCCTTTGCTATGAATTTCTGTGGTTTCATGTAATAATGACTAGCCCCTATATAGCGCTTTTCATCAGTAGATCACAAAGCATTTTATAGCAGTCAGTATTAGTCCCCTTTTACAGATGAAGAAACTGAGGCACTTAGCACTGGAGTGACTTGCTCAAGCTCACCCTGGGAAGGGAATGGGATGGGGAGGGGACAGAAAAGAGCTAAGGGAAAGGGATGGGATGGGATGGAGTGAGTGGGGGAGGAAGAATAGAGCCCAGGGCATGGAATGGAACAGAATTGTACTATTTCACTAGTGTATTGACCTCATAGAAACTGATTGTGCCTCTTTTTTATTATTTTAAATTTTATTTTCTTTGATGTTTACCTGATATAAGATCATCTTCAGTTGTTTTAAGGTCATTCGCAAAAAGAAAAGGAGTACTTGTGGCACCTTAGAGACTAACCAATTTATTTGAGCATTTCGCTCATGCTCAAATAAATTGGTTAGTCTCTAAGGTGCCACAAGTACTCCTTTTCTTTTTGCGAATACAGACTAACACGGCTGTTACTCTGAAACCTGTCTTTAAGGTCATTGTGATTTATCCCTGTATTGTACTGTTTCAGTAAGCACACACTACTATAAGACAGTAGTTATATTGAAGTTTGTATTATCACTTCTAGCCAGTCCAGTGTCCCAAGGGGAATAGCCTGTAAAGTGCTTATGACAGGTCTGGGTGGTTGAGACAAAGGACTGGCACCCAGCAATAACCTGCGTTCAACCAGGAATTGAACCTCTGCTCCCTGGGGCTGAAACTCACCCTCGACAAAGGGCTGGCAGGGCATGAGGGCTAGGTACCACCTTGGGGCTGCAATGAGTCATGGGTCTTGGGCACACCCCTGACCTTTACTGCAGGTCAGACATTTGCTCTCCTTGTATCTCAGGGGGGTGGATCTGGATCTTGCAGTCGCCCTGTTACTAGGGGGAAATTTGGTACATATGAAGATCATTCAGTGGCCCATGTCAGCCTCTTCACTTTTAGGGGTCTGCTGGCCATCTTGAAGCCAGTCTACCTCTGCACCCCCTGGCCCTGTGGGCTCCACTATCCAGGCCAATGTTCCCTCTAATTTTTGACAGGCTCTGTGTGTAAAATATTTCTTCTGTGCAAATTAAATGTGTGGGGTTTAGGATCTGTGTACATGCGCACAGCTTAGAGGGAACCCTGCTCTAGCCTCATGCTCCCACCCCACCACATGATGGCCTGTCAGCTGGGCCTCTGCCATCCCACCCCATCGGCTGGGGGTCTGCGCTGCCAGGGAGGGGGCAAAGCCCAGCCCGGGCCGGGCTCTGTTCTCCACCCCCAGTCCCCCTCATGCGGGGCCCCCAGGGCTGTACTGGGGGTGGGTCCATCTGCCCCCGCAGCTAGTACTCTGCCCCCCTCCCCACCATGGCCCCGCCCCCAGGCTCTGATTCCCTCGCTCCCCCCCAGCCATCCCGGGCCCTAGGGTCCCGCTCCCTCCCGCGCAGGTAGGGGGCCGCAGGAGGACCAGCCCGGGCCCTCTCTATGGTGCGCTCCCGGAGACGGGCCCCTTCCGACCGCCCTTCCCTTCCCCACGTCCTCGCCTCTCTCTGGTCGGAGGGGGCGCGGTCACGTGGCGGCCAGGCGGCGCAGGCGCGGCGCGGGCCGGAAGGAGGCAGGGAGCCTGGCTGGCCGCGGCGGCTCAATGAAGCGGGGGTCGCGGGAGGTGAGGGTCGGACGGAGCGGCCCAGGGGGAGGTGGAGCGGCCAAGCCGGGTGAGTACCCCACGCCGCTGGGCAGGGCCTGGCCACGGCTCCCCTCCACCCTCCTCCCCCCCCCGGGCGTCCGGCGGCCCCCTCCCGTCACCTCCTCCCCCAGCTCCCCCCCCCCCCCGCAAGCCGCGGGGAAGGCGCCAGGGCTGGGCCCAGAGCAGGGAAGGGAGCGCGGCGGGGGCCGGGGGTTCCGTGCCCGGCACTGCCCCTGGCTCGCCCTGTGACCTTGGGCAAGTCACAGACCCCCCGCCCCCAGGCGCGGCCGGGGTCCCCTCCGGGCAGGGGGAAGGAGGCGGGGCCGGTGTCCCTGGGGTGCGGCAGGGCAAAGTTACTGCGCTGGTGTTTCCTTCGGGCCCTGAGCTGCCTCTCGAGCCCGGCTGGGGGGGGGGGGTTACTGCCTCTCGAGCCCGGCTGGGGGGGGGGGGGGTTACTGCCTCTCGAGCCCGGCTGGGGGGGGGGGGGGGGTTACTGCCTCTCGAGCCCGGCTGGGGGGGGGGGGGGGGTTACTGCCTCTCGAGCCCGGCTGGGGGGGGGGGGGGGGGTTACTGCCTCTCGAGCCCGGCTGGGGGGGGGGGGGGGTTACTGCCTCTCGAGCCCGGCTGGGGGGGGGGGGGTTACTGCCTCTCGAGCCTGGCTGTGGGGGGGCGGGAGGGGAGTTACTGCCTCTCGAGCCCGGCTGGGGGGGGGGGGGGGGTTACTGCCTCTCGAGCCCGGCTGGGGGGGGGGGGGTTTACTGCCTCTCGAGCCTGGCTGTGGGGGGGCGGGAGGGGAGTTACTGCCTCTCGAGCCTGGCTGGGGGGGGGGGGGTTACTGCCTCTCGAGCCCGGCGGGCGGGGGGGGGTTACTGCCTCTCGAGCCCGGCTGGGGGGGCTCCCTAGTTGTGTAGCGCGTCTGTAATTGACGTGATGCCCCTCAGCAGGGACATGTCCTGCTCGTTCGCCTCAAAGCCCGGACTTCCAGCTCCGGACGCTGCTCCGGCTACAATAGCCCAGGCGAATTTGCTTCAGTGCCTCTGATCTGGTAGCAGCTGTCGAGCGTGTGCATGTTGGCCGCCCCTGACCCTGCTAGCGGAACGAACCGAGCTAAGAGCCCCTCTGGCCATGGGCCGTTTTGCTCAGCCTCGCCTCGGCTAGGCCGTGCTGCGTGTTTACCTTCTGAACAACTAGAGCAGCACGCCGGGGCCTGGCCGGGAACAGCTCACAGAAGTACACGAAGTTCGCCTCCCCTTCTCGCCTCGTTTCCTGTTGTGGAAGGCTTCGGGCTGAGTAGGAAGCTTGAGGGTTAAAGGAACCTCTATTTTGAAAAACAAAACCTGACCGGCTCCTTGAGGTTCTCATTTAAAGGGGGGCATGGGTTCAGATGCTAGCGCCATGAGTGAGAGAGCAGCTGTGGAAGTGAAGTGCCAAGTTGTATGAGACACAAGCAGCTCTGCCACATGATAATAGATGATACAATGGTGAAAATGATTGTGTTTGGCCTGTGCTAGCTTTTCTGCAGTTGCTACCATTGGAGTTACACCTCTAGCAGACAAATGACTGTGCAAGGTCAAGGTTTCAAAAGAGAGTCACGTTCCCAAGGTAACTTGACGCTTTGTATTTTGAAGTCAGACCCTTCCTTAGTTAGAACCTAATGCAGTGAAAATTGGAACTAGATTCGTTACTGGTTTCCAGCAGGAATGAGGGAGAAAATTTTTCAGACATATATCTACAATATGATACATTTAATCTGGTATATTATAACAATGCCATTTTTAGAGAGTAAGCTTTTCAGGTTCATACCTCTAGTGCTGGACACTGTTGGTGTTCCTGGAAAGTAGTAATATAGGTTTGCAAGCTTTACTACTGTGAGCCATCTTTCTTAGGAGTTCTGCAGCAGCTTTTGCAAAAATGCTAATGACAGTTGGGCACTTACCTGTCATTTGTGCCTTTTGAAAACCTCCACCTTAATGACTGCATCCAGTGAAGTGAGCTGTAGCTCATTTATGCTCAAATAAATTGGTTAGTCTCTAAGGTGCCACTAGTACTCCTTCTCTTCACTTGTATCCAGTAAATGTCTGAAAAGTGGCCTGTGCTTCAGTCTTGTTTTTTAATCTTAAAATAGCTCTATCTACAGTACAAAAAAGTAAACAGTCCATTTTTCTCTTCAGCTTTTTGTCAAAACTGGTTGAAATTTCAACTTTTTAAACAAAGTTTTGTGTCTTACTCCTCAATCTGATACCTTTTGGTGTTCTTTACATAAAATAAGAAGTATGCTCCATCCACACTCACATTCTTTACTAGAGGTAAGAGTGAAATACTACAGGGCTATGACTTAATTTATTGGTGTCTTTCACCAGCACTCTTTTAAGTAGGTGGTGGTCATGTTTCTGAATGTTTCAGCTCTGATCTAAATAGCTGCAATAGCTTGATAGCTGAAAAAAGCTGCTGATCTTCATGCCAAAATGAAGCAATTTGCATCTGTTTTCATGTCTGTCTTCACTCTTTCCCCCATCCTAGAGTCTTGGTTCTTTTTTAAGTGTCCTCTGTTCTGTGGTTCCTACCCTTCCTCAGACACTGCAGTGTGTAGAAGCTTGACAGTCATAGCTAAGGCCCTGCCAAATTCACGGCCATGAAAAACACATCATGGACCGTGAAAGCTGATCTCCCCCCATGAAATCTGGTCTTGTGTGCTTTACCCTATACAATACAGATTTCACAGGGGAAACCAGAGTTTCTCAAATTGGGGGTCCTGCCCCAAAAGGGAATTGTGGGGGGAGGGGTCACAAGGTTATATTAAGGGGGTATTTACACCCTTACTTTTGTGCTGCCTTCAGAGCTGGCTGGCTGGAGAGTGGCAGCTGTTGACCAGGCACCCAGCTCTGCAGGCAGCAGCGCAGAAGTAAGGGTGGCAACACCATACCAGGCCATCCTTACTTCAGTGCTGCTGCTGGCGGTGGCTCTGCCTTCAGAGCTGGGCTCCCAGCCCAGCCACCGCTCTCCAGGTGCCCAGCTCTGAAGGCAGCGCTGCCGCCTGCAGCAATACGGAAGTAAGGGTAGCAATACCGCAGTCCCCCCACAACTCCTTTTTGGGTCAGAACCCCTACAATTACAACACGCTGAAATTTCAGATTTAAATAACTGAAATAATGAAATTTACTATTTTTAAAAATTCTGTGACTGTGAAAATGACTAAAATGGACTGTGAATTTGGTAGGGTCCTAATCATAGCTCTCTGGGAGAAGATGGGCCTCGATGGCTAGAGAGATCAACAAGATATATCTTACGCCTCTGCCGAGAAGGCTCTTGTGCCTGAATGTACTCTTCCTTTTGTCCCCTGGAATCTTCAGTAGCTGTGTGGGAACAGAATGGATATCCACTGTTCCACTGACTCAAATCTTTAGCTGCTGAAACAGTTGTATAGTGCCATGTTGGGAGGGGAGGGGTACTAGCTGCAGGGTAGGATCCTTATTCTGTGGCAGTAGCAAAACGGCAGAGCCAACTTTAAAGATGTTACCCCTGCAATACTAATCAATGTAAAAATTCCATCTGTAGTACTGTTGCCTTGCAAAATCCTACTTACTTCAGTGGGCTTTTCCATATTACATAATCATCTTAATGGGTTTTATTTGCTGGGTGTCTGCATAATGAGTAAGGATATGATTTGGTCATGGAGGTCATGGATTCTGTGACTTTAACAGATCTCCATGACTTCTTTGGCTCTGGCTTTAGCCCTGCACATGCCAGGGTTCAGGCTGTCAGCCCCACGCATGGCGGGGTTCAGGCTTCTGTGATTTATTGTTTATTGTCCGCGTCCTGTCTGTGACTTTTACTAAAAATACCTGTGACAAAATCTTAGCCTTGATAATGAAACTAGATATTGACAAGCAGTTCTTCTCTACAGGAGGTTACAAACACTTGGCAAAAGATTCAGACTCATTTTCAGTGGAAGAACTGTCATGGCTTGGTTCAGTCCATACTGTGTAGTGATGCTGCCCTCCACGGTTGATGCAAAGCATTATTTAAAGTCTTTTTTGTGAGTGGTATATGATTTTTGGCCAAGCTGATCACTGTTATACAGCTAAATAAATGAGTGCAAGTGGGTGCTTTAAAAGTTTGGGGGGCGGGGGGTGTGAGGAAAGGTGGGATGTATATCGCTTACAACAGGGCAGTATTACTCCTTATTTATTTATTGTAGCACCTTGGTGGTCATCCATGACTAGGGCTCCTTTGTGCTAGGTGCTTTACAAACACAGAACAAAGAGCCTGTGGCTTGCTTTTCATCTTAGACATACATTTCAGAAATGCTTTTGGTGCTATAAATTCCACAGCAGGCAGATGCTGTGTCTTGTTTGGAAATGGGGTGGGTGTTAGTACGGTTATCTGACAGACATGGCCGATTAGTTGCGTGTTTAGCACTGTCTTGTAACTGGACACATACAGTACATTCTAATAGTCTCTAAGTGGCAAAAGTAGATGACTCGTATTAGGGTTAAAATAACTGATATTGAAGGATGAGTTGAAGAAACAACTGAAAGGTGACAGGAAGTGTTGCAAAGTGGCCAGTAGCTGATTAATAAGAATAAAAACAAACAGCAAAGCAGTGAGGAAGTGAGGCCCTATTGCTGTTTTCAGAGTCTGGAAGAAACTCCCATTCATTAGTTTGAAATGTGCATCTAGAAAAATACTCTGACATTTTGAGTAGCTTTCAGTGTAACAGTGCAGGCTAACTCCTATACACTAATGGGTTTCAGTGTGCAGATAAATCTCTGTATTAAGTATTTTTGCATAACTTTCCTGAAACTTTGTATTGAGCCTTGGTATATCATAGAATCATAGAATATCAGGGTTGGAAGGGATCTCAGGGATCTAGTCCAACCCCCTGCTCAAAGCAGGACCAATCCCCAATTAAATCATCCCAGCCAGGGCTTTGTCAAGCCTGACCATAAAAACTTCTAAGGAAGGAGATTCTACCACCTCCCTAGGTAACGCATTCCAGTGTTTCACCACCCTCCTAGTGAAAAAGTTTTTCCTAATATCCAACCTAAACCTGCCCCGTATGGGAACTTTGTATCAAATCCTTATATAGAAACTTTGTATTGAACCTTGGTATGATGTTATATAGCCCCTAAGGATAGAATAAGAAGAAAAATCTTTTTGCTAGGAGTAGAATAAGATCTTCCCCCTTCGTAATCAATTGCCCTGTTGAATGAACGAGGTGTGAATGAGCAAGGCATGGAAGGCAACCACCTCCAGACAGCTGCGACCCACCTCAAGAACAATAAAACTTGTCAAGTGGGCTCACTAAAGAAGAGCAGACATGTTGATGGCCTTGGGGGTTAGAAGCAAGCATCTTCTTTTGAAAACACCCTCTTTGAACAGCATTGGGACAACACCCAGAAGGAAGCAGCACAAAGGACCAGTGGACACAGATACAGATTTTGAATCTGGTATATATTTGCATGAGAGGGAAGCTGCTGTAAATGTGAGGTGTCTTGCAGAGGACTCCGGGTCTCGTCTTTCCAATATGGGAGCATCGATTCGAATCGGCAGAAGCCCGGCTCCACCCCTTCCCCATCTAACTCACTTGGCTAGTGAAGTTAAGGGGAGCAACTAGTTGGTAACAACAACAAGACGGAGTGTGTGTATGTGAGAGCATGAATGTAATATCTGTCATACGTATATGATACAGTGTTAATGGATACATGTATTACCAATAAATGTAGTGCTTGCCTTATTGCCCCTGAAAAGATCCTGTGCAGTATTTTAAGTACAGCAAGTGCTTGCAGTAGGCTTCATTCTTTTCAGGGGACTTAGAACTGTGCTAATGTTTCTCCAGTCAGAAACGTGTTGCATGTGGACTCCATCTGGAAACCTTTTAAGTTTTGGCTTAAATGATATAAGTTCTGAAATCATGTTAGATTTTCTTTTCCAGGCAACTAACAAAGATGGGCCTTCACTGAACTAATGACCTTTTGATTGTGGGGGTGGGTGGTATTCTGAAGTTGCTACACATAACTTAAATTACTGTAAATGGGAGTTATACAGACTGTGATAGATCCCTTGCTATTTACAGTAAGTACATGGCCAGTAGAAGCCATGGAATATGCAACTTATTTGGGAAGCTATCTATTAGCCCATGTGATCAAGCTTTAGGTATGTATGGACATGATGGTTCTTATAGGCTTCAGTGCAGACATAATTCATTGGGTAAACTGTCTCCTCATGACAAGCGTCTGTCTGTAACACTAATTTGAAAACTAAATCAACTGAGAACTACAGTAAAATGTTAAGCAGCTGTCTGAAACTGATGAGCAAAGAAATGTACAGTTAATATGTTCAGATCATCCATAGCTTGCCATGTTTCCTGAAGTATTGCAGCGTAGAGAATATGGAATGCTTTACGCTGATCTGAGTCACAGATGTGGAGCTGAAATTACCTTGTTTTCAGTTGTTGGAACTCTTGCATTGCTCTTATAGAATTCTGGCTTCCATGCTGATTCATCTTGCAATATCTTAAGTGTGGAATTTTCAGACTGATCACTGGTCCCAGTCCAGTATCAGTTTTCAGAACCAGTACGCCTCTCTAGGTAGTGATCAGCCCAAGTTTCTAACCCATTCCAATTATGAAAGATTCAGTGTTTTTGCTGCGCTGAATGTTAACTATTTTTAAAGGACAGTTAATATTTGTACCTGTCAGGGTTCCCTCTTCTAGGCGGTTTTCTATGCTGTTGACACTCTAACAAGTCTTGTTTCCGCATGCAAGAGGCGTTTTAAATGCCCATTTAAATGGAGAAAGTATTGAATTTAGGAAATAAGTAACAAATTACACTGAGGCAAATTACTATGTCTGTTTCTGTCTCCTGCCAAGATAACTAGCTTCAGACAGCTGGCATACTGGGTCAGTCTTCTGCGAAGAGGCACTTGAAGGTGGTTGTGAGAATGAGAGGTGGTTAATGGGGAGTGGCAAAGCTGGTAGTGCAAGGGTTCAGCTCGGTGGTTATTCTTTGAGTTCTCTAATGGCACTGCTCAGCCAGGGGAAATGTAAATCGAGCATGGGTTCTGGCCTCTGTCTTCATGGAAATCTGACATTTCATTGTCCGTGATGCTTGTCAGTCATGTTAAGGCTGTTTTAAAGGTTTGTCATTGTCATTACTTATAACTCAAAATGTAACAAAGTTGATGAACCAAAAATGTAGCCAGCTGCTTGGGCTCTGAAGATTATTGTGATGTATGATACTTCAAGTTGATTTCTGAAGACAGGCACTGTATTTCTCATTCACACCAACTTTTCACCTCTGTAGGTTGGCTGAGCAACTGTCAAAACAAGTTTTTGGTGAATTAACATTTGTTTTGATAAGCTTTTAACTAAGGTCTGTAGAAGTCTGACTTGCTGTTTCTGTGCACTATAATTCAGAAACATATCCACCTACTATAGATGCCATTCATTTTTTGAATTACATGTGGTAAGAAACTTTACAGCAAAGTGACTGCCAGTAAACCTCGTCTGTTTTAGTAGCACCTGCTATTCGAGGACCTGAAAGTGCTTTATATACACTAACAACTTCTCAGTACTGGGAGGTGGCCAGTATTGTTCCCATTTCTCAGTCAGAGGCAAGTGAGAGGCAGGTTGTGACTTCCCAAAGGCATCGAAAAGCCATTGCAGAGCTGGAAATGGAACTTACCCACTAGGTAACATTCCTAAGAAGAGCCGATTCACTTTTGGTTTTGATGTGAGAAAATAACAGCTCTCCAGTGCTTCTTGCAGGTCACTTTTGCTTAATAAGGTACATAAAGACTAACACCGAACCAGGATTTGAAAACATGCATTTATCCAGGCTCTAGTACAAAACTTTCCCTAATGGAGAAGTGGGTTAAGATGGCTACCTGAGTTAAACTGACAGACTCCAATGTTCACAACTACATGCAGCAGAACAGGGAAGCTGACCAGAGAGTTGTCAACCTCAGTCCGCTGTTGTTTCAGAGGTCTCCTGTAATATTTTTGGGGAGAGGAGGCAGCTGCAGCAGTGTAACTGAAAGGGAGAAAAATAAATATTCCTTTCCCTTTTTTCCCCTACACAGAGAACTTGCAGCTGCATATGATTTTCTATTCTGCCGCTGCTTGTAGGGTTTTCAGCAGCAGATGAGGGAAACTGGCAAGATTCATAGGTTTTTAGCTCTGCTACAGAACATGGTTAAAGTCCCATCTACAGCAAACATTGGAATTGTATTGTAGTGGATCAGGCTAACCTGTGTAGTAACTGGTATCCCTTTGGAACAGTTGTAGTATAAGTAGGCTTGTAATTATTAGAATATAGTCTTAATTTTAATACCACATCAACAGAGCACTCAACAGGTTTTGTTTTTTATTTGTGGCTCTGCTCACTGGTCCATACAGTCTATACAATTAATAGGCTGCTTGATGAAGTACAATTTTATAAATTCCCTTGCAGGATTTTTGGACTTTTCTAGATGAAAACATACTGCATTTGGCATTTCAGATGTGTGAGAGACTGAGAGGTGTGGGGTTCAAAAACAAAGGCAAAAGGGAAATAATTTTTCCAAACCAAGTTTGCACAGGCTACAGCCAAACCTTCTTAGCTTCATCCGTAGTGACCCTTATGTTTGGAGAGCATTTATTTTTGACTAGATGAAACTGATGGATTCTAACTGGTGGTCTGATGTCACCTGTAGAACTGAAACATAGATGTGCAGTGCCTGCCTTCAAAGCATTTTAGCTGGTCAGCAGAGAATTTATTTTGTTTGTATGGACTTTTTAATTAGTGGTAGAGTACATAAAGTAGAGAGACCTCAGAAAAGCGTAATGTAAAATACAGAACGCTTCTGAGACTGGCCACTGGCTAGTTATCCTTGTTTCAGTTCTGAGTAAGGATGCTAAATCCTATGTCTTTCATATATGAATACTTGTGCTTTCAGGTATCTTGACACATACTAATTAAAAAACAATCAGATAAAAAAAGTCAAACCCTAAACTGGCCATTCTCATGTGACAGGGCTGAAGCTGGTCCAGGGGCTGCCGGAATCCTGCCTGCCAGCCATGCTCTGCTTATGAGAACATGCAATCATGGCTTCTCCTGAGCAGAGATGAGTTGAAGGCAGAGAATAGAAGGACCATTTCATAATAAAACAAAACATACTTGCCAAAAAGAGGCCTCACAGTCTGTTCTTGTGAATATCTAATAATTGGGAATCGTTAGCCCTTGAATGAACACTAATACATTCAGATTTCTATTCCAACAAGATTACCTCTGACCAACTTTTTAGGTACAGCACATTGTTTGTGTGCACTTCTCCAAATTATGGAGAAGTAGTTCTGCATCTATGCTAGCAGAAGAGTTTATGAATGCACTGTGGTAGATACTAGGGTAGCTAACAACTCTTGCAACAATTAACTAACTACAACTTTGGTTTGCATGTTTTAGAAAAGAGTACTGTATGGGTAATTGACACGCTTCTGGGTAACCATAGGAGCAAGCAACTGATTTTTAAAGGGACACTGCCAACTTAAATCATATGTTGTTAATCACACAGTAGAGGTTAGTTTGCATTTCTTAAGTTATTAAATCATTTAAAATCCTGTTTACGTACCTGCGCTCCTTTTCTGTTGGCTGTAAGAAATGCAAGTCATAAACAATAAAAATCAGTTGTTGTTTTCACTCAGAGGTCCTTAATACTGGAATGTTTGGGTCTCAAATGCTTCAGGGGAACATCTGCTTGTTCTAAAAACAGCTTTCACTGAACCCTCTTTAAAAAAAAAAAAAAGGCCTCTGTACAAATTGACCCCTGAAACTCTCCTTTCTCCCCAAGATAAGCAGGCTAGCTGCTGCAATAAAAGATATTGTTACTGTTCCACCCAGTCGTACCTTCTACCTCATTTCAAACTGTCCCTGTTAGTGAAGAGTGGGTTATGCTCACCGTCTCCAGCTCTTTTGAAAGTGAAACTGTGGTAACTCCAGTCAGAACACAACATGCACTCCCCTTTTCTGTTTGTCCTTAGTGACGCTCCCTGGTTAGTGCATTATGGATGGATCCACATCTAAATCAGATCTTCCTGAGTGCTGCTCAGTATTCTCTCTCCTGGATTCTTCAGTCCACTGGGTTCATTCTCTGCTCAGCTGCTCTACATTTGGAGTACCATGAGAAGCCCTTATTCTCACTGTGTTACAACTAGTTTCCCTGCCTCCCTTGTCTCCAATGCTGTCTGCTGCTGTCAACTTAAGGTGGCTCTGAGATTCTGGCCTGCACCTGTTGGTTTTGAGCTGATCGCTTCCATGAGCTGCTTCTTTTAGCCCTGATTCTTGACAGCAGTTTGCCAGCTGCCTGCATCACTTCATGCTCTTGCTCCCAGCTGCAGCATGTTGGGGTTAGTCCAGCCAGCAGTCCTATCTCTCTCGCTCCCCGTTAAGAGCCTAGGCTGGAAGCTGGAGAAGCAGCCTTAAGGACTCTTGAAGATGTGCATCCAAGGTGTTAAACAGCAGTTTAAAAATCACATTTATGGCTGGATTTTTGTATCTATTCTTGTTACAAGTAACACTGAAGATTCCTGAAACTGTCGAGACAAATAAGAGGAAAGACTCTGCACTATTTTTACTTTATGTATTTTAGTACTTTATATACTAGTAGTTTCATTGTGTCCCTTCTGCAGGCAGCCAGTCAGTTTCTCCTGCTCTGTGTGTGCCTTTTGCACAATGAGGAAAAGAGAAATGTATTAAAAGTAAGAAAGCAAAGTCAAATAGGTTGTCAGTGGCACTGACAGGCAGGTGCAGCACCTGAAGCCTCCTCAAGTTTCAAAGAATGGTTTTAAAGTAACTTCAAGTTAATTGTGTTCCTCTGAATCAGGAAGAGAGGCTGTCTGCCTATCTTCATTTCAGTAGAAGTCACAGCTAATCTACAAGAGTGAAAACTAGAAGAAAAACGGATGGCTGTTGTAATGGAGTGTGTTGAAAAGCAGATCACATGGTTTTACATGACATTCCTTTGGTCCCCACCCTCAGGACAAAATAGCTTCTTAAAACAACTGTTTGTTTGAAAGATGAGTTGTGAGCTGTTTCGGAAGCCATTTGTACCACCGTGTGTGTGTTACTCCAAAATTCCAGTACAGTTGTATTTCTAATAACTGAACCATCCCTCTAGTGAACTGCCAGCATGACTTTTGATTATCTCAACATATTTGCTGTGGTCCAAAGGGTTTGAATGGTTGAGATTCTGTTGCTCTATCTCAGGCAAGGAAGTTGCAAGTTAAAATTCTCTTTTGGAGTGTACAGGGCAGTGATTCTCAGTCTCTTTACCATTGTGAGCCGCATATGCAGTTCTCTGTGGTAGTTTGTTTTTTTGTTTGGGTTTTTTTTTTTTTTTTGGTGGGCAGCATCCACACTATATATACATACACATACGCTACCTGTATGGCCCTGAGGATCTCACATGTGTTGCAGCTGTGTGCTGCTTGGGTCACGGCTTGAGAACTGCTGTTACAGATTAATGTTCTGTACAGTATCTTAGTGCTGAGTTATCCCTTCACTTGCAAAACTTCGGGGTTCTTCACTTCACTCTTGTTGCCGGCACCCAGTGCCAAGAGGCTAAACAACAGCTGAAGTTGGTTCGTTACCCGGTGTGCTACACCCAATAATCACAACGGGGTGGAGAAGCAGAAAAGTTTATTTGAAGCTTCAAAAAGGTACAGGGAGATCTGAATCTCAAATCCTGTACACAGAGCAGGAAGTTACACAGGCTTTTATACATCCTTTTTCCCAGCATACTTATCCAATAGCAGGCTGCCCCAAGTATCTATATAGCTAGCCAATCCAGTTCCCAGCTAGTTCCCTGGTTCTCTGTATCATTTGTTAAACTATACATAAAGCTGCTTTATTCAGCATTGTTCTTCCATATCTCCCCTGTTTGGCTTTGCTTAGTTTCAGGCAGTCTGACTCTGCAACATATTGTTGCAGATTCTCAGCATAAGTGCTGTGTGCGCCTCCAGGCGGGGGGGCCAAGGACACTTGGGCCTAGTACGCAGAGCTGCTGCGAGTGCCTCCAGGTGGGCGGGGGGGCCAAGGACACCTGGGCCTAGTGCGAGGGGGCTTCATCGACACTCGTGGTCTTCCATCCCCTCGAGTTACCTAGTGGCCATGCCCCAGTGTCCCCAACAACTCCCCCCTTTGAGAACACTCAACAACCTTGGCTCTGAGTTTTCTCACTTGGGCTACTTATTTCTTTACAATAGGACTTTGCATAAGCACTTTGTGATAGCCCTGAAGAGAATGACTTATTAACTTTTGCGAAAGGGCCCTAACACATGATACTGCACAGCATAATACCAGTAATACAAGCAATACAGGAAAGAGAATTTTCAATAGCAGGCTAAATAAACCACCAAGCCAAGACGACAAACCCCAGCCTGAAAACAAGGTTTGCAACCAATCGTTCTCTGGGGCAGTATAGGCAACCTGTGCTCCGGCTCGGGCATGGGCCTCAGCCTGTACCACCTTTTCATAGATCTCATAACTGCTATCATTTACATATACACAACATCGGGGTCCGACGAGGCACAAACCCCTCCTTGGGATGCCAAGAGATAGTCCAAAGCCAGCCTGTTTTGGAGGGAAAACGTCCTGAGCTGCTGTACCTCTTTATTTAATGTTTTTACTGCTGACCCTAAATCACTAACCGAGTCCTCTAACTCTAAGGCCACCTTCTCAAATACCATCTGCAGCCTTATAGTATAGCAGCCTATGCATGCCATGGCTGGCCCGATAAACAGTGGCGCTATTCCCAGTACAGAGCACCCTACAAGCTTCTTGGTTGTGAGGGGATTCTTCATATTCCAATGCCATAGTCAGTCGCCGCAGGGTCTTTTCTCGTGACTCAACAGAGGTGTCTCGGGCATTTCTAATCTTTCCTTTGGGCAGTGTGGCAGTTATGGAAAGATGAGGAACTCCATGAGCTATATAACAGCTACCTGTCCAGTTGGCTGGCAGCACCTTGTAAGCCTTTCGGCCACATACAAAATAGTGACCCTGTAGGGCCCAGTAACGACTGTTTCTTAAGGGGATTCCTGGGATATTTAAGGCTGCTTTGGCTGCTTTTTTAAACAATTTATATGCCCCTAAGGGGGCATCTTATTTTTTTGATTGGGTACAAGTGGGGGCGTTTCTAATTGTGCCGTTCAAATTACACTCGCCATAGGGACCACTACAAACCCACCATTGGCTTGCTACATTGGAGATATTAACTGAACGGCAAGTTATATTTCCAAACCTTTCTTTTGTGGTAAGAGTATTTGTAAGAGTTTCCCTAAAAGGGGAGGAACCATTACACCCACACTGTTGGCCTCCCCTTTTGGTCTTTATCCAGTACCCATCAGCCCACTTGTGTAATAACACAGGAGCTTTTTCCCAAAGGATGCCCATAGTGATCAGATTGGTTTCAGGTAAAACATAACACTCCCTCAGTGAGTACTGCAACTGAATACTCCTGGTCCTGATAGGTGACTTGCTGTAAAGAGGTCTTATTCCAGAATGGCGAGTCTGTTCTTTCCTGCTCTTTGGTGGTGGCTAATTCTGCTAGGGTCAAGGGCAGCATGTCAAGAGGCATTCCCGTTTTGGGGGGACAGTGGAATTGGAGCACATACCCAGCAATCAGTCTGGTTTGTTAAATTAGCAACATGGTGCGCAAACGAAACAAAGGAGTTATGCTCCCAATATGCACAATTTGGAAATACCAATACAGAGAGTAACAGTGTTACCCAATTAATTATCACCAGAGTCTTTCCAACCCAGGGTCTCCAGTACCTGGGTGGGCCCATTTTAGCATTAAGGTGCCCACTATTTGTGTCTTTTAAACAGTAGCTTTAGCCCGAGATAGTCACTAGATGAGGAGTCAGCAGGTTGGATGGTCCACTGTTCTGCTGACGAGGGGGCGGGTACTGCCTTCAGACGAGAGTGATGGATTCAGTTCTTGTGTCCCTCGATCTTTGCCGCTGTATGGGAGATCAGCAGGATGGTATAGGGTCCTTTCCACTTTTCCTGGAGAGGCTCGTCTTTCCAGGTGCGAAGAAGCACAGAGTCACCGGGCTGTAAGGAGTGGACGAGAGAGTCCAAGGGGAGAGGCTGGGAATCCTTGGTATACCTGTGAAGAGACAAGAGAACAGCAGACAGGGAACACATATACTGTGACAAAAAAACATTACCCAACTCCCATTCCCCTGACAGAACCGGGGTGCCATTCATAGGCCATGCCCTTCCAAACATAATTTCAAAGGGACTGAGCCCTAATCTACCCTTTGAGAGAACGCGGATACGGAGTAGGACGAGGGGCAAAGCATCAGGCCATCGCAGTGAGGCTTCTTGGCACACTTTTGAGAGATGCCGTTTAAGGGTCTGATTGGTACGCTCCACTACACCACTGGCTTGCGGTCTCCAGGGCGTATGGAGTTTCCAGGGGACCTGTAAGGCATGTGAGATGCTTTGAATGATTTTTGATGTGAAGTGTGTCCCGTTGTCAAATTCCATCCACAGGGGGAGTCCAAAGCGAGGAATGATCTCCTTAACAAACTTGAGGGCCACTGTTCTGGCAGTGCAGTTACGGCATGGGAAGGCTTCTGGCCATCCGCTGAACCGATCCACTATGACAAGGAGATATTTGAACTCTTGGGTCCGGGGAAACTCAGTAAAGTCTATTTGCCACGCTTGTCCAGGGCCCGGAGTGGGTTCTAGGGCAGCTGATGGCACAGGATGTCCCGGTCAGGGGTTATTCTTTTGGCAGACTAAGCAGTCCGCTTGTACCTGGGCAGCCAGGGGTCGGAGTCCGGAAGTGATAAAATATTTTCCCATTAGTTGGATAAGTGCTTCCCTGCCAGCATGAGTGGTTTGGTGTAGTTTCTGCAGCATTGGCTGGATTAGGCCCTTTGGTAAGAGGACCTTCCCTTCTGGGGAATGGAGCCATCCCTTCTTTTCCCGGAGACTGAGTTTGTCAGTTAGCTGTCTCTCCTCCCCAGAGTACTGAGGGGTTGGAAGCTCCCCTACTGATGGGATAAGGGCATGCATATGGGCGTTCTCAGTCTGAGGGGATGGCAGGGTGGCAGCATGCTTAGCCTCTCTATCTGCCCGGGCGTTACCTCTGGCCACATCTTGATCCTCCCTTTGATGGGCTTTACAATGTACCACCGCCACTTCTGAGGGGAGTTGTACAGCTTCTAGGAGCCGGAGGATTTGGGGCCCATACTTGACTGGGGAGCCTTGGGCTGTCAGCATTCCCCTTTGCTTCCATAGGCCAGCATGAGCATGCAGCACACCAAAAGCATACTTTGAATCAGTAAAAATGTTGACCCGCTTTCCTTTTGACAGTTCAAGCGCACGGGTCAGGGCTATTAGTTCGGCAAGCTGGGCAGAGGTCCCAGCAGCAAACCTTCAGCTTCCACAGTGTCATGGAGCGTCACAACAGCATAACCCGCCCTTCTTTGCCCATCTATTACGGTACTGCTACCATCAGTGTACCACTCATAATCTGTATTTGGGAGGGGTACATCCTTTAAATCCGGACGGCTGGAGTACTGGACATCTATGATCTCTGAACAGTCATGTTTCTGTTCCTCTGTTTCTGACAAGAGGGTGGCTGGGTTAAGGGAGGGGCAAGGCTGTAGGGTGACTTCAGAGTTCTCTAACAGCTTAGCCTGGTACTGAGCAATCCGAGCCTGGGTGAGCCAAAGCCTTCCCTTTGCATCCAATAAGGCTCGGACCGTATGGGGAGTATAGATTTGCATAACCCCTCCCAATGTTAGCTTCTCCGCTTCCTCAAGCGCTAGGGCAGTAGCTGCAACCGCCCGTAAACATGCCGGCCAACCCTTTGCAACCTGATCCAATTGCTTAGAAAAATAAGCCACGGGTTGTCTCCATGCTCCTAACAGCTGTGTGAGCACTCCGAGGGCCACCCCCCTTCGTTCATGTACATACAACTGAAACGGCTTAGAGAGATCCGGCAGGTCCAGAGCTGGGGCTTCCATCAATTTTCTTTTCAGGATTTTAAATGCCCTATCAGCCTCTGGGGCCCAATAGAAGGGGTCATGATCCGCTCCTTTTACACAGTCGTACAGGGGTTTAGCCCACAGTCCAAACTCTGGGATCCATATCCTGCAAAAGCCTGCCATACCCAGAAATGCCCTGAGCCGCTTACAATTATTTGGAGAGGAACTTGACAGATTCCTTTCTTTTTTTTTTTTTCGCTTGAACGCCGCTCCCCTTGCCTTAGCTGTAACCTGATTCCTCTCCACCTCAGACAACAGGGTTCTCAGGAGGATATTACAGTCGTCGGCTTGTGACTACTGAGGCACCCCTCAAAGACTGAAATAAACCTGCTTGTGTTCGTTGAGAATTCCCCAGCCTGTGTTTTAAAAGCTGCTAAGTCTATTGGATTGAATGGCACATGGGTGTAAACTTGCATAGCGGTAGCCTGACGTCCGTCTGCCCCTGGGCAAGCCACAACAGTCTCGGTAAGCAAAGGATAGAACCTCTCCGAGGGGGCAATCTCTGTAACCCGAGGCATCCTACCCTTATACGGTGGGGGTGTGGGGGCCGAAGGGGACACCAGCTCTGCCATTACAGTGGGGGTGAGGTTCTGGGGACTAACATTAGCTACTACCGAACCAGTCGGAGTCAAATTACAACTTTGCAGAATTACAGCTCTGTTTTATTTTTTAAAGCCATAAACGGTTGTGCGTACAAATATTCATTCCATTTACCCATTCACTGACAAAACAAAACTAATTGGAGGATCATGTTGTAATTAATTGACCCTCCTGGTGGCCACCACTCCTGGTCCTCTAGTTGATATTGAGGCCAGTCACCTGTACAGAATCGTTTTAATTGGCTCTTAGTCATTGGATCCGCACCAAATACCTTCCAGTTTGCTAGAATGCACTCTAGGGGCGTACACCATGCCCTAACCCCTGAGCTCTGTCCCTGTCCCATACCTACAGGGTAACTCTGGGCGTCCCCAGGTTCCAACAGAGCATACAATCCGGATTTTAAAAGGTTCCTACCTTATCCAAGGGACTGGTTCTTCACCGTGGCCTGTAGCTGCTCCTCCCCCATGTCTAAGGGACCGGTTCTTCACCGCCGTCCACAACTGCTTCTCCACTATATGAATGCGTTGCACAGTTGTGCCCTCCGGGGTCGATCAAATCGCGTCTCCTCCGAGGCCACCGATGAACTCACCGGTGCGCGCTGGGCGTCGGTTCTCGCCGCAATCCTCGACCTCCAGGAGGGGTCCGGGCAAGGCTAAATTGCAGCCTCGTCGCCCACCCAGGGACGCCAAAAGCTGTTGCCGGCACCCAGTGCCAAGAGGCTAAACAACAGCTGAAGTTGGTTCGTTACCCGGTGTGCTACACCCAATAATCACAACGGGGTGGAGAAGCAGAAAAGTTTATTTGAAGCTTCAAAAAGGTACAGGGAGATTTGAATCTCAAATCCTATACACAAAGCAGGAAGTTACACAGGCTTTTATACATCCTTTTTCCCAGCATACTTATCCAATAGCAGGCTGCCCCAAGTATCTATATAGCTAGCCAATCCAGTTCCCAGCTAGTTCCCTGGTTCTCTGTATCATTTGTTAAACTATACATAAAGCTGCTTTATTCAGCATTGTTCTTCCATATCTCCCCTGTTTGGCTTTGCTTAGTTTCAGGCAGTCTGACTCTGCAACATATTGTTGCAGATTCTCAGCATAAGTGCTGTGTGCGCCTCCAGGCGGGGGGGGCCAAGGACACTTGGGCCTAGTACGCAGAGCTGCTGCGAGTGCCTCCAGGTGGGCGGGGGGGCCAAGGACACCTGGGCCTAGTGCGAGGGGGCTTCATCGACACTCGTGGTCTTCCATCCCCTCGAGTTACCTAGTGGCCATGCCCCAGTGTCCCCAACACTCTCAAACAAAAACAAGGCCTCAAATTGCAGTAACCATGTCAAGGTTCCTCCCCCACTCTGAACTCTAGGGTACAGATGTGGGGACCTGCATGAAAAACCTCCTAAGCTTATCTTTACCAGCTTAGGTCAAAACTTCCCCAAGGTACAAAATATTCCACCCGTTTTCCTTCGATTGGCCGCTACCACCACCGAACTAATACTGGTTACTGGGGAAGAGCTGTTTGGATGCGTCTTTCCCCCAAAAATGCTTCCCAAAACCTTGCACCCCACTTCCTGGACAAGGTTTGGTAAAAAGCCTCACCAGTTTGCCTAGGTGACTACAGACCCAGACCCTTGGATCTTAAGAACAATGAACAATCCTCCTAACACTTGCACCCCTCCTTTCCTGGGAAATGTTGGATAAAAAGCCTCACCAATTTGCATAGGTGACCACAGACCCAAACCCTTGGATCTGAGAACAATGAAAAAGCATTCAGTTTTCTTACAAGAAGACTTTTAATAAAAATAGAAGTAAATAGAAATAAAGAAATCCCCCCTGTAAAATCAGGATGGTAGATATCTTACAGGGTAATTAGATTCAAAAACATAGAGAACCCCTCTAGGCAAAACCTTAAGTTACAAAAAAGGTACACAGACAGAAATAGTTATTCTATTCAGCACAATTCTTTTCTCAGCCATTTAAAGAAATCATAATCTAACACATACCTAGCTAGATTACTTACTAAAAGTTCTAAGTTTCAGAGTAACAGCCGTGTTAGTCTGTATTCGCAAAAAGAAAAGGAGTACTTGTGGCACCTTAGAGACTAACCAATTTATTTGAGCATGAGCTTTCGTGAGCTACAGCTCACTTCCATTCCTGGTCTATCCCCGGCAGAAACCAGCATATAGACAGAGACACAGACCCTTTGTTTCTCTCCCTCCTCCCAGCTTTTGAAAGTATCTTGTCTCCTCATTGGTCATTTTGGTCAGGTGCCAGCGAGGTTACCTTTAGCTTCTTAACCCTTTACAGGTGAGAGGAGCTTTCCCCTGGCCAGGAGGGATTTCAAAGGGGTTTACCCTTCCCTTTATATTTATGACACCATTCCTCTAGCCAATCATCTTTCAGGGCTCACTTTGGCATTATAGGCTGAGTGACCAAGGTTCCCTCATCCTTGGAGCTGAGCATACTGCTTTTCCAACATAGCACTCTCCTCTTCAGCTGTCCAGAGTAACTAGACAATACAGAACCTCACCACAAGGGCATTAGTCTGATTTGACTCACCTTGTTTGGAAAGCCTTTGTTTGAGGATAGGTCCATCAGGGACGCAACCCCATGCTCCAGGTGTCCCTAACAGCTAGAAGCTAGGACCGGATGATGGGATTGATCCCTTTATAATTGCCCTCTTCTGTTCGTTCCCTCTGAAGCAGCTAGCACTGGCCACTGTCAGATGACAGGATATGGGCTAGCTGGACTATTGGTCTGACCCAGTTTGGCCCTTCTTATGAACCTTCTAGTACTTGAATTTGACAAGTGGTAACAGAGGAAGTAACTTTAAAGGCACAGTCAACTTTGAAATGTAGATGGTTTCAAAATGAGTTAAAAGTAGTATTAGATACACCTGCCTCTGAGTCCTTTTGCCAATATTTGTGACTTGATAATTACTTTCCAACTTTTTAAAATGTCGCTCTTCTTCACCCCCCCACCCCACCCCAGTTGATATGTGGAAAACCCCACACAAATAGCAAAAACTGTCCCTCCAGGAAAATTGGCTATTCATAGTGCTCTCTGAGGAACATTCAGTTTACTTTTTTGCTAATCTTTAAACTATAGTGGTTATAGATGTTACTAGTAACAAAAGTGAATGGAGAGAACACCCTGGAGAAATATGGTTAAATGATGGTGGTCATAAAAGAGGCATTGTTTTAGTGGTAAAAAGGGTATAAACTATGATAGCACTATCTATTATTATTATTTTAAGTGCAGTAAGCTATGCTGCAGCTGGAAACAAAGTGGCCTCGCCAGTGAAAGTCTTTGTCCACACATTCATAACTTCTAGAGCCGTGGTTCTCAACCAGGGGTACGTAGAGGTCTTCCATGGGGTACATCAACTTAGCTAGATATTTTCCTAGTTTTACAACAGGCTACATAAAAAGCACTAGCGAAGTCAGTACAAACTAAAATTTCATACAATGGCTTGTTTATACGGCTCTATAAACACTACACTGAAAAGTAAGTACAATATTTATATTCCAATTGATTTATTTTATAATTTTATGGTAAAAATGAGAAAGTGAGCAATTTTTCAGTAATAGTGTGCTGAGACACTTCTTTTTTGTATTTTTATGTCTGATTTTGTAAGCAAGTAGTTTTTAAGTGAGGTGAAACTTGGGGTTACACAAGACAAACCAGACTCCTGAAAGGGGTACAGTAGTCTGGAAAGGTTGAGAGGCACTGTTCTAGAGCAGTGGTCTCCAAACTTTTTTGATCGCGCACCCCCAGGGAAAAAATGATGGAAGGACTGCCACCGGCGTGCTGCCAGCGCTTCTCCTGCCACGCACTCCCAGGGGTTGTCTTGCACACCCCACTTTGGAGACCACTCTTCTAGAGGACAGGACAGTGTTTACTCGACTGGAGCCAGTGTTCTCATCGTATTTCCCCCCCTCCCCCCCAGTGCGTCTGCTGTCCTTTGACCTTGGCGCAAGTGTAATACATAAATACAGAACATTAAATGACACTTTTAAAGACAACTATTATAAAAAATAACTAAGCAGAGTTCCCCTCTAAATTCTTGTGCCATCTGAACATATCCATCCCAACACAAACAAGGAGAGGCCGAGAAGTACTTGGGGAGGGCACTTTGCGTTCTGTCCCTTGCACGCAGAATTTCTTTGGGTTGTTGTTCTTGGAATTTCCTTTTTTTTTTTTTTAATTCAACTTAAGTCACCACTGCACATTCCTGGTATTTTTCATAAGGGTTTTTGATAGTCCTCGGAAGTTCCAGTACATCAATGATCTCAACATATTCAGTACACAAGAGTAGCTTCTTCAGCTTTTAGCTGCAATTGGGACAGCAGGAGGCTTTGCAAATCATGATGTCCTTAGGCATGGGCCATGACTGGAAAGTACACCTATGAGTCTAGAAGTAAGTAGAGGGATACTGCCAACTTGAAGTCTAGTAGGTATAAAAAATTAAAAGTAGTTTTAGGTACTACACCTGTTTAAGTGCCCTACCAGTCTTTGTGGTTTTACAATCACACTGTTCTATGAATTTTTCTCCCTTATTGCAGTGTGAAAGACCCACACACAGAGTAGTGGATGCTGACTATACATTTCTGTCAAATAGGCAGAGTAAAGAAGCAGAAATAGAGAGAAATAACTCTTTAATCTCATCTTGGTTAAGTAAGAAGGGTAAGGGAGCTTCAATGTGATTCCATTTTTTTGTTTATGTTTATGGTGTTCCTTTAATATACTGTAAGCTGCTCACAGAGGCTACGAAATCGTGGTACAAACTGTGTATCATCCTCCCAAAGATTGTTAGCCTAAAGGGAGTGAAATATAAATCCCAGTTCAATCTTCTCCTGTGTTGGTGGAAGTACAGGGACAGAATAGCTTGTCTGCCATATTTCTGTGTATTTCTTCTCCATTTTTTGGACAGGTTTAATCCTTTTGTTAGTATCCTTTGAATGGACCGTATTGGAATTGTGGTGGTGATTAGTCTGGTTATAAGTAGGTTTATACTTCCCTTGTAACTAAAGTCCTACAAATGAGGATGTAGTGTAACTTTTTTTTTCATCTTTTTTGCTCATTTTCTTTACTATTCATGCAGTGAAAGACCATGTTCATTCAGTTTAAAACTGTAGGGTTCTTTGATCTTTGTTGCCTATCGAATTGTTTCCAGCCTGGCACTACAAACTTATATCAATTTCTTATTCATGCCACTTGGTGGAACTTGTCCATGCTTATAGGTTCTTGAAACAAACCCTTATTAGGATATTAATTAATGTCTTGTTCTGGGTGAAAGTCTGTTTTTACCTTTTTTAGAGTGATTCACCTTTGGCTTTTTGATCACTGCCCTTCAGGAAAAGAAAAGTGGTAAGACGGAAGGAGTTGGCACTGCACTGAGTGGGCAGGTTTGTCTCCTTTAAATTTGTTTGAGATACGATCTGTCTATGTATCTGCTTGCCATTACTCCTCAGGATGTTAAAAACTTGTCCACTCTAAGTGTTTTTTTTTCTTGTGAAGTAATTGGAAGAGTTTTCCCTCTGGGTGAAACAGCTGGTTATGGAGAATAAAGAATTAAGAATAATAAGGTTTCTTAGTTTTTTGCCTTGAGCAGTAATTTTCTGATGTGGACACCAGTGTTTTAGTTCCCAGCATGACGAGTCATGTTGCGGAGGAGGGAACAGGACTAGCTAAATTGTTATGGACCAATTTGGATGGGGTTTGGAAGGAGAAGTTCTCTGAAAGTTCTTCTGCACTAAAGCATATTGCCAATATTGTTGCAACCCCTAGCATACCTGTAAAACACCACACATGCACACACAGGCGCTTGCAGTCATTTGGCCTTCCTCTGAGCAAAACTGATTACTGTGACATGCATTACTCAGTGCAGTGTCACTGGGGGCTTTTTTGCAGTGATCGTGTAGATAGCAAATGCTGATGGCACAATGACAATGGTGCAATTAGTCCTCCCTATGCAGTCCCAAAATTCTCTTGCCTACCTTTTGGTGAGAGTTTTGACAGCTTGAGCATGGCCTGTCACCTGACAAGCCACTTTCCTGTTAGCTGCATGCAGGCTCTGAAAGCAGCCAAGGTTGGGTAATTGCAACAATCCACGGGCCCTGCATTGCTAGCAGGGAATACTGTGCAGGGCCTTCTTACTCTGTGTGCCTCTCTAGCTAGAATAGATGCACTACATTATTGCAATTTGCTTTAATCAGTTGCATCGGTGCAAGGTGAAATGAAGCAACTTGTAATGTAATGCTGACAATAGCTCATCTTAATTAATTAGCCTCTTACAGTTTGTATGGCAACTTCCACCTTCTCTGTATGTATATATATGACTTCTTACTATATGTTCCATTCTATGCAGCCGATGAAGTGGGCTGTAGCCCACGAAAGCTTATGCTCTAAGAAATGTGTTAGTCTCTAAGGTGCCACAAGTACTCTTGTTCTTTTTGTAATGTAGACAAGACCTTAAACACAAGAATATTTATATTAAATATTGACAACTGGCAGCCTTGGGGCTGGTTAATTTTAGGTCCTGTCTACAGAAAATGACACAATGCTGTCTTTGTTAAAAAGATAATCGTCACAGTAAGGGCTATTTTCCTCAGTAGTGCCAGCAGTTAATGTCAGAGTCCTCCTCAGTAGGTTATTAATTATGCCCTGTGTGCAACATTAACTCTTGCATGTTGCAAAGAGAACTATTAACTTTCTTTATTTGATATTGGGTTTAATTTCTTAAACTGGGGTGTTCTGCCTGGTGTAGTGGGTCTGGGTGTGGTTGACTGTGCCAGTAAGGAAAAACTGCTCTATTTTCCTAGAGCATTGACTTTCACTGCTGGTGCTGTAAATTTGTATTGAGCAACATCCTTGCTCTACTGATCTGAAAACACTTCTTTCAACACTCAATCATGCTTATTTGTCTACAGTCATGGGCTTTGCAGCCGTGTATTTGCACACTGCCCTGTAGCTACGGCTTGTTTTCCTAGCTGGGAGTTAGCAGAGTCTCTAGTGCTGAGATTCAATATGTGCTTTAGACTTTGTGAAGTTCATTCTTCGTTTTGCCTCTGTATTTCTTATGCAGGTGATAAAGGTGACTAGTTGTTTGGATATACTTTAACTGTTTCCTTCCTCTTTCTGTAGCTGCTGCCGTTACTGCAGTTTGTCTACAGTAGTAAAGTAGAATCCTAGGGACTGAAATGTACCACTTTTCAAATGACTGGCAGATAGGGTCTTTGTATAGCAAGTTCTCAGCTGTGTTCCTTCTGCCCTGTATAAGAATGCATACTTCATGTCTGTAATATAGATCACTTTTCCATCCTCACAGTGGGCAATTAATTCTTACATCAAAAAGGAACCCTTTTTACCTACAGGACAACTTTGGGCTCTGAGCTCCTATTAAAATATACGTATTTGAAGTTGGGAGTTTGGGGAACTGGGAGTGGGAAGGACAGGAGTTGTTAGGTGGTGTGATAACCCCGCTATTGTCTAGTATGTAAAATACAAACTTGCAGTGTGCCATCTTCTGTTCATTCTGGTGATGGGGTTTTGAGGTGTGGGGGGAGCATCTGTTTGTACTGGTGCATGATGGGAGTAGACACATAGCACATGTGACTTTCAAAGCATCTAGAGACCTAGAGTGTCTTGGGTGGTTCCTGTGCAGAAGAGCTGTTCTAATTTATACTCTTACAGGCCCTCTCTGTCAGGAGTTAACTTCTGTGTCAGCTTAATTAAATGTGTCTAAACGTCATAAACTTCTCCTATGACAAGTTTGAACTCCTCAAAGCAAGGTGTTTCAGACTTGTGGTTTTTAAAAAAAAAAAAAAAAAAAGCACCAGCCCACCACCACCTCCTTGCCCCACTGTGTATAGTCACCTAACTTAGACTCTAAGGCAGTGGTTCTCAGCTAGGGTACATGTACCCCTTGAGGTACACAGAGGTCTTCCAGGGGGTACACCAACTCATCTAGATATTTGCCTAGTTTTACAACAGGCTACATAAAAAGCACTAGCAAAGTCAGTACAAACTAAAATTTCCTACAGACAATGACTTGTTTATACAGCACTTTATGCTGAAATGTAAATACAATACTTATATTCCAATTGATTTATTCTATAAATATGACAAAAATGACAATGAACAATTTTTCAGTACTAGTGTGCTGTGACACTTTTTTTTGGTATTTTTATGTCTGATTTTGTAAGCAAGGAATTAAGTGAGGTGCAACTTGAGGGTATGCAAGACAAATCAGACTCCTGAAAGGGGTACAGTAGTCTGGAAAGGTTGAGTGCCATTGCTCTCAGGTAATTTGGTTTGCTTCCCTGCCACTTTGTCTTCGACATTTCCTCTCCCTCCTGCAACTGAAATAGCCATGGACTGTCACAAAAAGCAAGATGGAAATCTCTTTGTCATGGTGTTGTAGCATCGTTGGTCCCAGGATATTAGAGAGGCTGTATGGGTGAGGCAATCTTGTATTGAACCAACTTCTGTTGAGCTAACCAGATCTCTTCTTTAGTTGATTCAGTAAAAATTACCACCGTATCCATCTTGTTTCTCTAAGATGAAAATCTGTTATTTATGCTGGAATGGCTTCTGGAATCTTCCTTTGAGTTCATAGTCCAGATTCTCTTTTGTGCTGGAATAGTCAGTTGGGTGCCATCTTGCACATTTATCACATTCAGATGTGAGAAACTTCATCAGGGTGAGAAACTAATCCAAGCCAAAATCCTCTGCCTTATAAAGGAATCTAATCTCTTGTAGAGAGTAAAGCATGATCTGAGGGCATTTGCCAGGTGTTAAGAACAAAGTCTGTGAAAGACAACTAGTTCCCGGGATTCCTTCACTTGCCTGTTTGCAGTGTTGGTGTGGGTGTGCCATGGACGGGGGAATAATACGTATTTGCATTCTGTATGTTCACTGCCAGGGAAAGTGTAGTGCACAGTACCGTGATACATACCTGAAAGCTCCAGCTAGATGAATGAAGTGTCAATTTGGGATTTCATTGTGTGTTCTCAAACAGTTTAAAGATTCATAGAAAATCAAGATGAAAAACTGTTCTACCAGTAGATAAAATTGCTCCTGAGTTCAACTTCTGCATAATTCTAGTTCACTGCTTTCTTTATAGTACAGATACCATCTCTTATTGGCTCTAGAAAAAAACTGTGATATGGCTTGCTTCATAAAGTAAGGATAGTGGTGATGGGGTTTATCAACTGATAACAGTGCCATTATTTCAATTGCTACAGTTTTGTCCAGTTACCAGCCTACACAAATAGTTAGTGTCTTCTACCAGCAGATGGCAGCAGAAAACCCCACCTGATAGTCTGTGTCATTCTTTGGTTTACCTCTGAAGACTGAGAATGGCATTTCTGGTAGTGTAAGTCCAGAGTTTTTCCTTTAGGGATCCTAAAATGAGCTACCCATCTCTCCCACCAGGCTCTGGTAGTTTAAAGCCAGTTTGTCACTTTCTCCATAGCATCTCATGCCTCCTTGGTCTCATCTGCTTTGTCACTTTAGCCTGTTCCTCAGAATAAAAGAAAACTGGACCATGTCCTGTTTTGAGGAGCATTGAGAATTTTCTGCCAAAGACTGGGTGTGGGTGTGCACGTGGGAGGGTTGGCCAAGCAGCGCCTGGAGGACCCCAGAGATGCTTAGTCTGTATCAGGAAGAGCTATTCAGATAAGTGTATGAAGACTTTGTCCTCTACGTCTGAGTCCTTCTCTATGAAGCATGTGTGCGCTTCTACTCTGCATCTATAATTTTTAAGGCTAAGACTTTGTTTCGGTTACTTTTAGTAAAAGTCACAGACAGGTCACAGTCAACAAACAAAAATTCACGGAAGACGTGACCTGTTAGTGACTCTTGCTGTTCTGTGATTTCCTCTGTCACCGTGGTGGCTGGCAGATGTGCCCCCCCCCTCCCCCCGCCCAGGGCAGCTAGGAGCTGTGGGGTACCCATATTTCCCAAAGAGAAAAAGGGAGACCCCAGCCACTTCTTGAGGAGTCCCCCTCTATTCCCTCCCCCCCCCATGCGAGGCTGTCTCCCATCCCTGGAACCCTGAGGGGGAGCCCCTTCAGGAGACTGTCACCTGTTAGTGGAACCCTGCCAGGGCCCCGCTGCCTGCCAGCTTGAGTTCCACAGTTCCTGGGGCTGAAGCAGATAATTTCACGGAGGTCTCGAAGTCACGGATTCAGTGATTTCCATGACATAAACGTAGCCTTATCTGTAATGCACCCATGTGAGCATCTTTACAAACTCCTAGACAGATTCAGTGGTGTAACACAGTCTCTCCCTAGAGAGGCTCTGCGGAAGCTATTTTCTGTGGTTTCTCCTGTCCTTTGTTTTGCCGATGGGTGGTGGTGTTTGAAATCCTACTTCCCCATTGTTCTTTTCCAGGTCAGAAGAGTGGCAGCTTCTTACTCGTCTAGTTTTCTTTCCTATCAAGTCTTTCTATACTGGAATAGGCATTCCATCTGTTGAATGACCTGTGATCTTGGCTGAAAACTAGGAATAAAGGAGAGATTTAATTGTTATCTGAGTTTCCTGGCTTGTTTGCCAGAACACTAAAATTAAACCAAGTTTAAATGATTCCTTTCTTTGGATGACATTTAAAATAACTAGGCCTTTGGCTTCAAGAATGGCCCTCTCAGTGCAGTGGTAGAAACAATAAATCTGAGAAGCAGATCCCATCAGTGAATTAAAGACTGTAGATGAGGCTGTTCCAAATTAGGTGAAGTGTAATGGTGAGGTCTGCCTTTAAAATGGCCAGAGATACTACCTGTCTTAGTTCTGACTAGTACAGTAAATATCAAACACTGATTCTCTCCAGTGAAGGGCCACCTTTACCTTTTGCTTGACTCTAGTAGCTTCCAAAAAAATCACCTTTGCACCTCAAGTGGCTTGTTTTTTCTTTGCTTAATATGATCACCGTGTCACAGGCTTAGCTCCCTTAAAATGTGTGTGCTTGGCTTTTCCTGAAGTAATTTTGCATTTCTAGAACCTGCAATGGAAAAAATCCAACTGAGCACAGTCGCAGTAGGGTCTTGGAACACAATCGTTCCTGAACTGAAATTAGTTCGTGTGTGGTGTGGGCTCTGAAGAGAGAACAAGATGGGACCATCTGTGTGTTCACTCCCATTTCTGTCTTGTTTTTCAGGTCCTGAGGTTGTGATTGCCATGCTCAGGTATTGATGCTCATATGCACAGCTGTTTAAAATGGCAGAGGGAGGTGGCAACGAAGAGGTAATTCACTTGAACAGTTTCCGTAGCCACAGTGGGAAAGGTAAGTAACTTCACATGCACTTGCAAAGTCCCTAGATCGAACACTAGTGCTTGCAAGCAGTAAACCTCTGAAAGCTGTGAGAGTAATACCTAAGATGTTAGCATGCTTTGCTGCACCAAATCACATACTCAATTGGTTGCCAAGAAGTGTGAATTTCTCCTTCTCCCGTTCCACTTTCTTCAGGCAGTTTGCTAAACTCCTGGAAATAGCCACTCAGAATAGAGCTACTTTCACAAATCTTCGAGAGGCTAGTAGTGCAGCCCACCTTTTAAGGGTCTCCTAGCATGGAGGCTGGCTTTGCATTCATGTCCTAATAGACTATGTAAGTTGGCATTTGTTCCTTCACAGGTGGAGTTTAAAATACTGGTGTCTTTGTGTATTTGGAGATAAAGGGATAAATCTGTTCTCTGTAGGCAAGTGATGGGCTGTCATGGCAGTTTTTTGTTGTACTGGATTACTGAAGGTTGAACCAAAATCTTGAGTATCAAATCCATGCTTTGCCTCTGGGATAAGAGAAACCATAAATCTCTGGATGAAAAGTTTGTTCAAGGTTCCAGTAACTCTGTTTATTTTCTGTGTTCTTATTTCATTCTTGGAAAGAGCCTTTTAAGATAGAGACACCACTTCCTGGCAGAATACACCTTTGTCTGGAGTAGTAGATTTCCTAAAGCCGGTGATCCTACCTCATTCACTCGGACTCCTGCTAGGTCATTCTTTGCTTTCATAAGCAAATGAATGACACTTGGATCCCTTTCCCTCCTCCAGCACCTGCTCAAATGATCAATCAAATGAACAGCCTTTAAGATGTTGACCGTGCTGGAGCCTCCTGTATGCAGTGCCTCCTATCCCATTCCTTGTGGAAATGAATTGAAGAAGCTGAGCACTGAGACTAGAGTATCTATTAGCACTTGCAGCAGCCTGTGCTGCTATACCATTCCTAAACCAACTCCTGCTGGAATCTGAGATGAGGATTTGCACAGCACTAAAGAATAAACTTATTTTTTACATATGCTTCTGTTTGAGGTGTCTTCTGCTGTTGTCTGCACTTGTATAGATTTCCTTACGTTAGTATGCTGACTGGTAAGGATTCTAACAATGAATTTGAGATCCTTTCCCCATTATAGCATTGCAAACTTTAGGACTTCTATTTTTATTTTAAGATTGAAATTGTAGGATCTAAATGTTTGAGCTGCTGCAAACCTTTAGCAAATAGATAATGTTATCTGCCTTACTGCAGAGTGGCTAAACAGGAGAGATGAAGGACTTATCACCATATCGGACTCCTCAGATGAAGAATTGCCTTTGTTGCTAGATACGCCAGTTCAGCAGCGGCAGGAGGAAGACGACGACGATGTAGTCATCCTGGTGGAGGTGATTTTCATATGTTGTACACATTACCACATTATTCTTTGCCTCTCTGAATAATCTATTGTGCAGGTGAATAACATGCTCCTTCAGAGCTCACAGTGACCACTGTGGTAGCTTATTCAGCAGGAGCACCTGAGCTTAGTGTTAGCTGATGGCTTCATTGGCAACTTTTTGGGATCTCAGCTCCTCCATCTTATTTGGGTAAAGTGAGGTTAACAAAACCATGCTGCTTAAGACAGGTGGTGTAGCCAACAAAGATTACAGCTCCCAGCATATAATGATTTTTCTCTTAATCCAGGAAGATGGAGTACTGTATACTGGGATGTGTAGGGCTGCTCCATATTTAAAATGAGGGTGGTCGTGGACTTTGCTTGATTTATGGGCATGTCAGCCACTTCTGCAGTCAAGAGCACAAAATTCTTGCCCACTGCTTCCAGTAAACTTCTGGACTTGCATTTAGGGAAGTGGGGATATATTTGAGTATTTAGCCATCTGGCATGTCTCAGTAATCAAATTTGAGCGTTAAGAACCAGAATGTCCTGACCACTGACACATAAGGGAACCTGTGGTAAACTGACTCTGTTTCTCCAGCCTTCTTAAGAGAAAAGCAGTGTAAGGTAAGTGTGCAATGACTGTTTTTGGCTTTAATCTTTAACATGAAAAGGATCAAGCAATGCCATATGGTCTTAAATTTAACCATTTCCATGTAGTATACCAGTGCCCTGATTTGATGCCTACATATTATACTTTGGGGGCATATGCTCCTGGCACAATGTTGAATGCATTGCATTCTTGACTTCAGTTTTGTATGCAATAAGCTTTTGCCAAGGCATGCAATTGTGGGGCTATTGACTACTGCTTTCCTCTAACACCTTTCTTCTCCTCTCCATATGCACTGCTTTGGGTCTTGGGCCGGCACCTCTTTCTTGGGATGGAAAGGAGCATTTTTTTCACTCTGACTGCATTTGGGATGCAGTTGCCAGTGTGTTAACCATAATTGCTTTAGCAGGTCTCATCTAGACTCAGACTCTGCAATTCTAGTCCCTCTGGGGCAACAACAGTGGTGATTAGTGATCAAGGTATATTTTTTTATTTAGAACAAAAACATTTAAGAGAAACATCTTAAAAATAGTAAATCAGCCTAAACATAATGCTTGCTTACCACTCCCTGGATCTGGGAAGGCCCAATTCCTTAGATTCCTCCATGGAGCCTGTCTCCCTAGACAACTCCTGACAAGTGCCCTTACCTTCTCAGGAATCCACTTTTAAATGTTTGAATCCCTTTGAGCTGGTAGGTCCCAGCATTACAAAACAAGGTTTACAGTTGGAGACAAGATACAACATCTCTGAAGTTAACAGTTGGTGCCACATTGTCTTTCTAGTATGTGCCTAGGTGTTCTGATCTGGGAAGGCATTGTTTTTCTTTCCTCTTTTGTTCTTCCCCCACAGCTCCAATATAAGTTAGAGGAGTGCATTCACATAGGAAAGCCTCATAACCCAGAACACACAATCTTCCCTTGCTGACCTGGTCTCACACAGTGTTAATAAAATTATTATAGTTCATTGCTTCCCAGCTCCACTTTTGCCACACTACCTTGCCAACATTTTCTCTCTAGTTTCTTGGAGGTGGTTATCTTTCCTTGGGGGCGACGGTCAATACAAAAATATCTCCGAGGTTGCTCTCAGTACTGTTGCTGTGGAGAGGTGAAGTCCAAGAGCATTGTCACCCTGAATTCTCCTGACTAAGCAACCCAAGGGTTTGGTACAGTTTAGGGACACAGGTTGTCAGGTGTACTACAAAAAGGATCCATGCTTTCTCCATGTCAGAGGGGACAACTAAGTTGTAAGTGGATCTCTTGAGATGATTGGATACTTAGTGTATCATGGTATGTTCATTGTTTTTCTCTAAATAAACAGAAGCATAATACTTGAAGACAATGTAAACAGAGTTTTACAGTTAACCAAAGCAGCTCTCAGAGGAACAGCCGTGTTAGTCTGTATTCGCAAAAAGAAAAGGAGTACTTGTGGCACCTTAGAGACTAACCAATTTATTTGAGCATGAGCTTTCGTGAGCCACAGCTCACTTACCTTGTTGTACTCTTAACTTGGATCCTGAATTCTGGATTTTAAGTGAACTAAAATGACTTAAATACCTTACTCTCAACTCCTTAACAGAATATGTATAGATCTCTCTCAGTATCACTCCTCCTACTCTCTTTCCTCCAATCCTTGTCAATTTACTCTGCCCAGGGTGCAAAATTAACCACTTCCTGCCTCCTCCCACTTGCATCTGAGTACATTCCTCCACTGGCCCCTAACACATGCATCTGGCTCTTGGTGTCACACAAACCCTGTTCTTCAAATTTCTTAAAAGTCTCTTCTGTGACAGGCTTATGAACTGTACTTTTCCACTGAATGTAATGTTAGTGTAGGAAAAAGTATAACCACTGAGTGGGCATTAACACCACCACCACATTACCCTGTTGCTGTAACTCTTGTCTGTCCGTCACTTTCCCTCGTAATGTCTTGTATCCTAAATATGCACAAGTTCCCTGTGATATGGAGCTTGTCTCATATCTCTAAAATGCAAGACACACTTATGGCACACAGTGCCATAACCTGATTTTTGGAGTTCTATCCCTGCAAGACTTAATGAGTCCTCGGAGGCAGACATCAGCTCCCTACACTTTTTTGACAGTTAATGTTGCAAGAAAACACAGGACTTGAACCAGACTGCCAGACTGGGTTCTAATGGGTTACAAAATCTTTTGGTTTATCTAAAAATACTTCTAAATATGCTTTTTGATGATCTGGTGCATAATACATTCTCAGATTTTAGTTACATTTTTCTAAAGCTGCAGAAATACACATATGATATTCAGGCAAAGCATATTCTACCTTATAACATTATTTCTCACCTGCACTTGTCGTCATACAGAACAAGTTCAAAAACTGCAACTTACTTAGATTGTTCTTAAAAAGCATATTTCACCTTCAAGCTATTTTAAAAAATCCTATAAGTTGTCCAGTTTTTTTCCCATTAAAGCAACTACAGGTGTCTAGCAAAACCGATTTCTTAACAGAGTGCCCATTACATTCCAGTGTTTGAAAAACATAGGAATGGCTCTTCAGCCTCGATTCATGGGTTACAAACCTCAGTCTGCCAGAAGCAGAAACAGTGGCTGGGACTAGCGCATGAATTCTGGTTCCTGCTGCCTGTTAAGTGAATTGGTGAACTGAGGTGTGGTTATCAAACTGGTCAGAGTTCCCACTTCTTATTTTAATGGTGGGCGGCGCAGAGTGATAGGAGTCCATTCAAATCATGTGTACTTAGTCTGCCCAGACATCTTTTACTATTAGTTTTGGTCAGAGTTAAAATACAGTTGAACTGTGTTACGAGAAAATCATGAAATATAGGGTAGGGCAAGTTGCCTGTAATGAGTATTTGAGCTCTTATCCTACTGCTTGCTAAACATCTTACTTCCCCTGCCTCAGGCCAGAGTTTTAGTTGGATGCACAGGACATCTAGACAGACTTCTCCATGACGTATGCAAAATGGAGCGCTCCCACTATTCAGTTTTCTTTTCTTTTTAGACCCCAAAACAGCAGGTTCTGCGTCCCAATGTCATCAGATCCGCTGCGAAGTGGCAAGGTGTGAACCAGCTGGGAGAAGTATCTAAGGGTGACATGGCATTGAAGAGCTTACATCTGCAAGAGGGGATTCGGCCTTTTGTGGTGTGCCAGAGAACCCATTGTAACCACATGGGGGAGAATGGTGCAGGGCCAAGCAGAGACAAGAATGGAAACCATGCCTCACAGCTGCCTGGACCCTCTGAACACTGTAGGCACAGGGTTGAAAGAGGGGGTGATTCAGAGCCTGGGCCAAGTGTGGTTCAAGCAATAAAGACAAGTCCAAGTCCCAGTGGTGAAAGGGAAATAATCAACCTGGAGGAAGCTGGCTTCCTACCTAAATGGGAGGAAAATCTGGAAGTACGGGACCAGGAGGATGAAGACCTGGATCAACACCTCTTACAAAACCTCAGAGGAGCAATTGCTGCTGCAGCAGCTGCAAGCAGACAGGCCACCAGAGACAACAGTCGGTTGGATCATCCTTATTTCCAGCCTGTAGACAATGAGCCACGTACTGTAGCAAGCTGTTGTGCTCCGCAGCAAGGGCAGCCTGAAGCAGAACTGGGATCTTTGCTAAGGGCATACCGGGAGGAGAACCCTGGGCCAGCCTTTCCCAGACCTGAACCACAACAGGATGGGATTCCAGGCCCAGCTTCTCCTCAACCAGCTCATCCACCAGAGGAAATGAGAGGCCAGTGGGCAGCAATAGACAATGAACAGCCAGGCCCAGCCTTCCCTGCACAGGGATCACATGAGCCTGGCTCTGGTAACGTTCCAGAGCAAGGAGCTGCTGGGCAGGACGAAGACCTCACTGCCCTGCTCATCAAAGAAACAGTAAGTATTCTGTGTGCTGTGTTAGCTTAGGAAGTCACCACATTCACTTGCCCACACTGTGCATTTATAGCCTTTAAAAATGATTGGGATTTTTGACAGAACATGTCCTGATACAGCACTTCACGAGTTCAAAGCACAGCTCCCATTGATTTCAGTTGCAACTGTGAGTGCCTGTTACCTTGTCAAATCAGACCCCAGGGTCTCAAGTTGGACACCCAGAAAATGAACACACAATTAGTGACCACTTGTGAAAAGTTAGGCAAAAGTCATTTAAACTGAATATATCTCACAGGAACTCTGTGGCAGTGGCAGGGATTGAATTCAGTTCTCCAGGGTAGCATTCATCTATCCTTACCATGAGACCCTCCTGCCTCGTTCACTACATGTTTTTTGACTTCAGCAACAAATGAATCCAGGGTCCTACAGACATGTCTCCTTTACTACACAGCCCTGATTCATCTTCAGAGCAGTTTCATTCTGTGCACTGAATGAAGCAGAGGACCTGTGGAAATAATAGTATGTGATCCTGCAATTATAGACTGCATTATAATGCATAAAACAAAGGGGCTGAATTAAGGTTGCCTGGGCAACCTTAATTCTAGCATTTCCTAACGTCTGAGTGCCTGAGTTGGCATCCTTAATACTGTTCTTTTTAATATAGAGTTGTTGAGTGTAACTTCCTAAATTTTTTAAAAAGCCATCTGAAAAACAAATTCCATCATGTGGCATCATATTGACATTCACATGGGTCATCAGCAGGATTGACACCTTTAGATCCATCTCACTTGAGCCAAAAGAGTAAATGATAGCAGTAGAAGGTTGTCATCCTCTATGTGGACTAGCACTAGAAGTGGATGAGACTCTTTGCCAGTAGCTTTCACAGATGTCTGACAGCAGAGGAATGGTGAGACTTGGGAATCTTGGGTTCTGTTCCCAGTTCTGAAGGAGTGTGTTCTCTAGTGGGCACAGATTCTCCTGCTCATTTCCCTCAAGTTTGACTCCCTTCCTTCTCCCCCATCCTCTTTGCCCTGTCCCAGTCCTGCCTTCTTGTCCCAATCTCCTTGCCCAGCCAATCCTAGTCTCACCTCTCCAGACTTCCCATCCCACTCCCAGTCTCCTTGCACAGCTGTTTCCAGATTTCCCTCCCCATCCCCTGCCACATCCAGCTCCTGTCTCCTCTCCATTCAAATTAGGCAACTTTCTCCTCCATCCTGCCTAGGCTAAGCTGGAGGGGTGAGGGTGTCATTCAGAGCACAGGTTTCAGAGTAACAGCCGTGTTAGTCTGTATTCGCAAAAAGAAAAGGAGTGCTTGTGGCACCTTAGAGACTAACCAATTTATTTGAGCATGAGCTTTCGTGAGCTACAGCTCACTTCATCGGATGCATACCGTGGAAACTGCAGCAGACTTTATATATACACAGAGAATATGAAACAATACCTCCTCCCACCCCACTGTCCTGCTGGTAATAGCTTATCTAAAGTGATCATCAGGTTGGGCCATTTCCAGCACAAATCCAGGTTTTCTCACCCCCCCCACCCCCTCCCCCCACAAATTCACTCTCCTGCTGGTGATAGCCCATCCAAAGTGACAACTCTTTACACAATGTGCATGATAATCAAGTTGGGCCATTTCCTGCACAAATCCAGGTTCTCTCACCCCCCTCCCAAAAACCACACACACAAACTCGCTATCCTGCTGGTAATAGCTCATCCAAAGTGACCATTCTCCCTACAATGTGCATGATAATTAAGGTGGGCCATTTCCAGCACAAATCCAGGTTTTCTCACATCCCCCCCACCCCCATACACACACAAACTCACTCTCCTGCTGGTAATAGCTCATCCAAACTGACCACTCTCCAAGTTTAAATCCAAGTTAAACCAGAACATCTGGGGGGGGGGGGCGGGTAGGAAAAAACAAGAGGAAATAGGCTACCTTGCATAATGACTTAGCCACTTTGGATGGGCTATCACCAGCAGGAGAGTGAATTTGTGTGTGGGGGGGTGGAGGGTGAGAAAACCTGGATTTGTGCTGGAAATGGCCCAACCTGATGATCACTTTAGATAAGCTATTACCAGCAGGACAGTGGGGTGGGAGGGAGGTATTGTTTCATATTCTCTGTGTATATATAAAGTCTGCTGCAGTTTCCACGGTATGCATCCGATGAAGTGAGCTGTAGCTCACGAAAGCTCATGCTCAAATAAATTGGTTAGTCTCTAAGGTGCCACAAGTACTCCTTTTCTTTATTCAGAGCACAGGAGATACAGGCTTCCTGTGCTCATTTCTGATGCCTCATCCTGGTCCAGCCTGCAGCCCCCCAGATCTGCAATTGCAGGGGAAGTCCTGCCCACATGCAAACTGGAGCATGCCTAGTGCAGACAGATTATTTGGGAATTTTACCTGTGAAGCTCTAGCAAGTGCCTAATGAGCATGTGCAAACTGACTCCTCCTCCTAATTCTCCCAACCCCCCCCAAAAACTTATTATTTGGCCAAATTTGGATGGATTTTCATGGGGATGGAAAAAGGCGCAAAGGTCACCCCCTGCCAGATTTCAGTTTCCTGCTCCAAAGCATGGAGGTTCCAGGGGTTTTGAAACAAAATGTCACCAGAAATCTTTTAACATGGGCAAAATGTATTTTTCCCTAGCGTCATTTTGGGGATGCTGAGCCATTCTGGCTGAAATTTTCCAAAACACTTAGCCAGAGGTAGACGCTTGGCATGTAAATTTCATCGCAAACAGTTTTACAAAGTTTCATAAGCAACTGAAAACAGGGTCATACAATGGGGAAGGAGTGTCAGGTAACTTTAGGAAAAGGTGGGGCTGGTAGGACTGCCTATAATAAGAACATAAAATCATGACCCTAACTTGATACTGGAAAACCATCCTTTGTTTATAGCTTTATATTCCTTACCCCACCCTTTTTCTGTGTTGTCTTCTGTGATTGTAAGCCCTTCAGGACAGTTATGGTCTTCTACTTCATGTGTACAATGCCTAGTGGAATGGAGCGGTCATCTAAGCTCTGCAACAATAAGAGATTGTGCTACAATCTGGAGGCAGAAATACTCCTTATCCCCTGGCATATTTTAATCTCTCCTCATATGGAGGCTGTTCTGTAACCGTAATCACTTTTGTTGCCCTTCTCTGTACCGTTTCCAATTCTAATATATCTTTTTTGAGATGAGGTGAACATAAGAACCGCCACACTGGGTCAGACAGAAGGCCCATCTAGCCCAATATTCTGTCTTCCGACAGTGGCCGATGCCAGGTGCCCTAGAGGGAATGAACAGAACAGGGAATCATCAAGAAATCCATCCCCTGTTGCCCATTCCCAGCTTCCAGCAAACCAGAACTGCATGCATTACTCAGGGTCTGAGTGTACCATGGATTTATATAGTGGCATTATGATATTATCTGTCTTATCTATCCATTTCCTAATAGTTTCTAACATTGTTAGCTTTTTTTGACTGCTGCTTCACATTGAGTTTCAGAGAACTATTCACAATGACCTCAAGATCTATCTTGAGTGGTAACAGCTAATTTAAACCCCATCATTTTGTATGTATAGTTGGGATTCTGTTTTTCCATGTGCATTACTTTACATTTATCAACACTGAATTTCTTCTTCCATTTTGTTGCCCAGTCACACGGTTTTGTGAGATCCCTTTGTGCTTCTTCACAGTTCCCTTTGGGCTTAACTTTGGATATGACATAAAGTTGACTTTTGTTCTTGAACTACTATGGTTTTTTACAGTCTTGCAAGTCAAAATGCTGTACATGATCAGGTTTACTCTCCCTATCCCTTCAGGGATAGGGTGGTGCCTTTTGTAAGGAGAATGCTGGAAAAACTTTGTACAAAAACCATAAGAAATGTTCGGTCTTCTCAGTTCTGGTTTATCTTAGCACTGACAGACACCTGGGTGCTTGGAGTGCACTCCTTTTACTGATTGTGTTTCAGGGCGTTGCGTGTCTTAGCAGAAAAGATTAAACTACTTAGGACAGGAAACTGTTAAACAATAGCTACACTTGCTTCATAGAGCCTTCCTTCAGTACTACCCCCCAGTGTGTCCAAGGGTAGCTGGCCTAACTTCTTGTGCAAAGGGATGGGTGGGTGTGGTGAGTAGATAGTGAATGCGGGAACCTAAACTCTATAGTTGCCACTCTCCAGGCTGGTTAAGCTTAAATTTTCTCATAGAAGATGCTCTGACACCTGAAGGAGGGGACAAGCTAGCTAAGTTATATATGTTCTGTTCCTACTGATATTGCTGCTAGGTTTTTTCTATTACTTTAATTTCCAATATAACAAACCTCTTGCTTTTCCCACCATAGGAAGCAAGATTCCCAGATGTGAGGAAAGAGTATGTTGAGGAATTAATTCACATCAAGAACTGTTATGACCTAAATGTGTAAGTACGGAGCGGAGAGTCCGAGCTTCTCACATAGCAGTAAATTGGTTAATGGAACTGTTTGTTCATGAAATAACAAATAAGTTGGCTACAGTCATAGATTTGTTGTCCTGACCCTAGTCATATTGCTTCAAAATGTGCCGGGGAGGAAGTCTGCATTGCCATGAGTGTCTAGAAGCACAGATCCTTCCTTAATCGTAACAGAACCCTTCTTGAAAACAAAGCCTCCCCCACTCCTGGTATTGTCCCTGCTCAGCAAAACCGGCTGCCATTACGTTCTAGCTCCACCAACCTTATTCTTGGTAATATGAAAAATATTCTGCCTTCAGCTTTTCTATTCATTCAAGTCTTTCTGTGTCACAGCTAGAGTTGTTTAATTGCTAACAAACTTCTAGAAAAATGCAGGTAGGTATCTCGGCTGCAGTAAAGCACAGAGATGACTTTTTTTGTAAAGCATTGCTCAAAGGAGACTGAATTATTCCAGAACGCCTAAAGCTCTCTCGCTACGTTAGAAATACCCCTTCAGGTACAAGTAGCGCTTAAAATAATACTTTTCTGGGTTCTTGGCAAAATTGAGTAGTATGTTGGTACCTTGTATCATCTCACTTTTGGAATGTTCTTAGTATCACAAAGTTAAAAAGTCTTATTAGGTCATGCAGGATTGTGCTCTGCAAAATATTTTTCTAGGACATTATTCAGCCTGGTTTTGAATGTCCTGGCACAGAGGTTTCCATTCCTTCCCTTGGGAAATACTCCGCAGCCTACAGGATCTCATGTTCAGGAAGATGTTTTGTTACATTCCCTCAAGCTGGTAGTTCCTTAAATATATTCCATTGCTTCTAAATAGACATTTAGATAGTTTCTTTCCATCCTTCATGTTTATACCCTTAATATTTACAGACTGTCCTGATGTATTACTAGCTTTCCTCCCCCTGTTGCTTTAAAAATGTCAGTGGATGGGCTTGACTTTCCTTTGCCTATCTGATTTGAAAAGAGTTTCCTGTTTGTTCCTGCACTCCAGCTTGTGACAAACTGGACATGTACTCCTTATAAAGCTGACACTATGTCCTGGACTCGCCACCTGATGCTTTGATGCGGTTTTCCGTAACACTGCAGTGGCATGTCCTATTAGATTTTTCTCTAAATATTTTCTATATACATGACAAAACTAACATGTCCTGGGTTGATAGTGTTAACTTCATAAATATCAGTTGCTGGTAGCCTAGAACTTGAGCAAAACTTTGGCAAGTAAAACCAGTCCGAGGATTGTTAAATTATTTTGCCAATTGCGTTGGTGGCTCCAGAAAAATTATTCTATGTTAAACACTGTATTTGAGATCTCTCTTGATCACCGTAGGATCAAAATGCCACTGAACACTGAGTAAAGAACAATGTACTTCATTAACGCAGCACCACCCTCTTCCTCATTTCCTTGCTGAAATCTTGACAACTAGGCAGTTGAGGAGTCTAATGTCTTGGTATCAGCAGAACTGGATAAGTTGCAGGATTTTGAAAGAAGAGAAAGTGGCTCCAAGTATTTTCCTTCATCAGCATGGGTCTGTAGCGTAGAGCCTATCAGTATGGCCTGAAGATGCCCTTTCACAGTCTAAAACATGTTAAAACTGATTAGTAAGCAAAGCAAAAATTGAAAATAATGGTCAGTAGCTGGAGTGTTCACAATCTTTTATATGAGGATAGTTCTTGCCTGGCTAAACAAGACAATTAATTGAACAATATCAGGATGCATGAATCTACAAGTTATGTGGAACCATAATTAGGACAGTCAGCAATGAACCTAGGATGTTCAATACATAATAGTCCTAGAATTCCAAGTCTGCCACAATAGCTGTTTGTGCTTTAAGATCTCTCCACCAGAGACAAGAGTTTGGGACTTTGGCTTCCCTAATAGAAGCCACTAATTTCTCACTTTCCTATCCATGCTTTGAAGCATCCTTTCCCCATCAGTCTCCTATCATTGAGTCAAATTACCCATATTATCCTGCAAGGGTTCAATAGAGTTAAACTCCAATTTTAGCTTATAGGACCCTATTGATCTAGGACAAATGAGGTGAGTGGGTGTTTATCCAGTAAGCACTCAAAAATATCTGCTCTGTAGTGCATGGGTGACTGACGGGTCAAGAAAGGCTTCTTGCCTGTATTTTTATTCCTTTTAATAAGCTATCTTTTGGGTTGTCATCACATCTTTTGTGTTGGAATAAGTAGGTCAGAGCACTGATCAGCCTTACTTACTTTCATCTCAATGGCATGTCAAGCTGAAATGTAATAAATAAGAGGGGCCAGATTTGGGCTATGACAAGGCTCTTCATGGGCTTGATGTCCTCTGGTGCAGGTACACTACAGCATGCTCACTGCATAGAGGGGCCCATTTAGCTAATTGTTAGGCATATTGAAGGTTAACTTCGCTGAAAATTCTAGGCACCCAAATGACAGAATAATTAAAATGTAAACTGATTGTTCCACAATTAAAATTGTTACATTTCAGCTGCTCTGGCTTGAGCTCTGTGAAATTTCCATTTCACTGGACATCAGCAGTTTTTAAAAAAATGGCAAGTGCTGTCAAATGTATACAATGCCGTGGCATGAAGCTGTTTTCTAAGACGGACATATTAAAAAATGTCCTCTGACATACAAGATAAAATGTAAACATCCCACTTAGCAGGGTACCATATATCGTAAATTTTCATTTGCGGACACTTTTGATTGACTGAGCTTATTTTCTGGTCAATATGTCGGTGCCTAATATAACTCTTCGCTTTGAGTGTGAGAGTTGGACTAAAATAACAGTGTTGTGAGGGTGGGAAAGTGTTGCATTTGAACTGGCTTTTTTTAAAAAAGCCCCTCTTTTGATCGCAAACGTGAGTTGTTAGCATTGGCTGGCTCTAGGAAGAATGTTATCTAGCTGGTTATCTAGTTATCTAGGCTGTTATCTAGCACCTTTCATTCAAAGATTTCTGTGCTTTACAAACATTAACTGTTCCTCTGAGCACCTCTGAGATAGGTTTTATCCCATTGTGTGGATGGAGAGACTAAGGAACTGTTTGTGTGACTCTGACTGGCCATGCTAGTTTTGGCATGTGTGTCTACACTGCGATAAACTTGCGGCACCGAGTCTCAGAGCCCAGGTCAGCTGGCTCTGGCTGCGGGAGTATAAATTGCAGCACCGATGATTGAGCTTGGCCTGGAGCCTGAGCTCCGAGACCCCGTGAGGGGTGGGAGCATCTCAGATAGGGTGACCTGATGTCCTGATTTTATAGGGACGGTCCCGGTATTTGGGGTTTTGTCTTATATAGGCTCCTGTTATACCCCACCCCGTCCTGTTTTTTTCACGCTTGCTGTCTGGTTACCCTAATCTCAGAGCCAGGCTCCAGGCTGAGCCTGAACATCTACACTGCAGTTTTATAGCCCTGCAGCCTCAGTCTTGCAAGCCCAAGTCAGCTGGCCTGGGCCGGCCACAGCCATGCTATGCATCTTTTGCCACAGTATAGTCATAACCTCAGTAACAGAGCTGGCAATATGTCATTGAGTTCTGATTCACAGTTCTTTACTCTGATCACTACAACCCATCTCCTCTCTAGGTATAGGTTCTGAAATCTTCTCCTCACAGCTCTGGCAACGTATATGCCCTGATGACTGTTTGCCGTGGCCTTTTCTGAGCAAAAGCTTGTAGTTAAGCTAAACTGAAACTTTTTCATCTGCCAAATTCGTGATCACTAGTAGTAGAACCTCTGCTGCCTTGGACTTGGAGTGAAGTATGTGGCTTATTTTTAAAACAAACAGATTTTAAATATGCCTTAAACAGTTGTAGCTAAACCAGTTCCTAACATGGTCTAGACAGTGCCTGTGTGACTTAAACCTTATTGCAGTGAAACCCATGTTCAGAGCATGTACCCTCCATTCAAACCAAGTTTACACATAGTTAAATCCTCCAACCTCCATCTGTCCTCACACAGAAACAGAGAAGAAACCAAGATTTGAAACAGATCTCCGGCTTGGAAAGGCTGGTGCAGGGCTGGTGCAACACCTTGTGCTCTTGGATTTCTTTAATCTTAAAACAAAACTTTCAAAAGGTGTTTTTGTACTAGCTGAAACAGCAACCACTGGGTTTGCGCTTGTGCTGCATGCATGGTGGCTGTTACTCTTCCCTATTCAATCTCTGTGCTGTTAGTTCTGCAATGAAGCGCAAATTAAAAAGTAGTAAATGTTTTTTATTTGAAATCAAAAGTGATTTGAAAGAAGGTGCCTAATTTAACATGGCCACTTTTCTGGCCATAGCTGCCCTTAAATGTAGTGACGTAAGTCATATTTGCCATCTCCTTTCTGGTATGGAAATAATTATGATGTTAACTCATCTGTGTGAACTGAACTTCAGGGTCAAGTAAAAGAATGTTCAAATGTTTGAACAATAAATAAAAGCGAGTGGATTTGTCTTTCAAATCATCCTGGCGGTAGTTTATTCTAACCTGAAATGCCGTCTTTTAGCCTGTGGTGCCCAGCTGTAGCATATCCATAGAACTTCTTAATTTGAAGAAGCTAAATTTGAAAATCGGGGTAGCCGTGTTAGTCTGTATGCACAAAAACAACGAGGAGTCCGGTGGCGCCATAAAGACTGACTAAGATTTATTTGGGCATAAGCTTTCGTGGGTAAAAAATCCACTTCATTCTAAAATTTAAGAATGTATGCAGGGATGTGGGCTCACAAACCCACAAGTAACTACACTTATCTTTGCAGACTTTGTAATTTTCTTCTGGAAAATCCAGATTATCCAAAGAAGGAAGGCAGAGTGGTTTTAAATCCCAATAGCAGCCTGCTCGCCAGCCAAGATGAGACAAAGGCAAGTGAGAAGTGTCTTCATATCTAATATGCATCCCAGCAAACATATTTGATTTGGGCTGCTTTCAGTAAAAGCTTTTCCTTTCGGTACGTTTGTGCAATGAAGCCCTGATCCCTGATTGGGGGTCATTTGGTATATCTGTAATATAAGTAATTCTATCCAAAGCATGCTTGTAAAATGACTTCCAAAGGGCTTTCTTCCATTGGGTATTGTGCATTCCTAGTTCTTGCCAGTTTATCCCTTCAAATGTACTGTACAAGACTGCACCACACGCAATCTCCTTCCATCAAGGAGAAATGGAAAGTACCCTAACTCCTTCAATCCTCGTCAGTAGGTGATTGATATTAATATGGAGTGCTTCTGCATACCTAGCTCCTTTGAGTATGAAGTAGACTGAAATTCTAATCTTCTTCTCGTGTGGCATTGGAGCACTGCCATTCAGCCACTAGACTGGCTAGCTGCTTCAGTGTATTTCCCCACTTTATTTCCATCAAAAGTAACTGGAAAGGTTCCTTGTCTCCCCATTGGCTGCTTTCCTTTTATTTAAGTAGATCTCAAATGGTTATACATGGGCTAGTCGGCATAGAGATTAAGTCTCATGCTTCTGAGAACAGAGCAAATCTTAATCCTACTCAGATGAACCCACTGATCATTAGAATAATCTAATTCTACACAAACTGTGCACACACTCAGAACAGTCAGTTTAGTTCTGTGTGATCTTGCCAGTGTTCGCTCATCACTGCTGAAAGAGGAAAACCTTTTTATTTTTAAAAGGTCAGGCTTGCATTAACTCCTGTTTTAATGTTCTCTCCAGGTGCCTAAAGTGGATTACTTTGACTTTTCCAAACTCGCCCCACTTGATCAACGATGCTTTATCCAAGCAGCTGACCTCCTTATGGCCGACTTCAAAATGCTAAGCAGTCAGGACATCAAGTGGGCACTACATGAACTCAAGGGACACTATGCAATCACACGAAAGGTTCTTCAGTCAGATTCTGTTTTTCTTTCCAAGGCTGCCTATCCCTGGCGCTGGAAGGGGGAAGCATGGTGCCTTTGTTTGCACCATCGGCTAGTATTAAAAATGCTCCTTTATTTGGAGTGCAATTGATCTTCAGATCAGTGGCTGGTAGGAAATGGCTGATTTTGTGAAATTTCTGAAGTATCCCATCCTGCTGCTGATGCTGTTATGCTTCTCCCAGAATACAGAGTTATTGGGGGTGCTGTCTAGTTAGTGGTGATACAACATAGCCTGTCCCGAGGAATATTCCAGGCTTCATGGCCAAAAGGAGGTGTAATTGCCAGTAGAGCCTATGCTAACCAAATCTTAAGACAAACGTGTCAGTTGTATACAAACACAACTTAAACATAACGGAGTGTCACCTCCTAAATTAGATGAGTAACAATCAGATGCGATCAGACCCTTGTGTAACTTACAGCTGATGTGTGAGATCCCTCTCTCCTCACTCATTCTTTTTCTAATAACTTGGGTTATAAAGAATTGGTTGAGGCTGCTGAGCCATTCTGGCCCCCTTAGATTTAGCTTGCATGGTAGTTTCCTTTTAGAAGAATATCCATGTAGCAGAACTGCAGAACAACTCAAAGAAAGTGAGTTCAATGGGCAATACATTTATCTTAGCCTAGTCTAAGTTGTTGCTGGCTAGTGACCAGTTTTGTCTGAAACTGTTAGACCCCCCCCATCTAATACCACAACATTGAAATAAGACTAAACACCTCACCCCTTAGACTAGCTTAATGCTTAAGTAGAAAAGTTTTGCTCCTAGTTGAGTTCAGAGAGAGCATGATATGGCCCTAAAATCTTCACAGATTACCCGCAAAAACATTCTTCAGAATGTGTTACAGACCTCACCCACTACGTTCTGGGCACTGGCATTGCAGCATTATAGTTAGCACTGTAGGGGCGGTTGTATATCGTTCCTCTGCACCTGAACAATACAGCACTCTGTTTCCCACACAGTGTGATCGCCCCATGTCTCTACGGTGGTAGGATGAGTGAAGGAAGGAGAAGCAGACTTATTTCTGAGGCTTTTGCTGCCCTGTCTTCAAGTCAGACTTGAAGGCCCTGTGAATTTTTAGCGCTGTAATGGACGCACACAGTTCTTGTTTTCTTGCAAAGAGTAGTAGAGACTTATCTGGAGCGATTGTGTTAACATCCCTCTTTCCTTGTTTCCTCTTTTCTTTTCTTTTTTTTAGGCCTTTTCTGATGCCCTCAAAAAATGGCAGGAGCTGTCTCCGGAAAACAGTGGGAAGCGAAAAAGGAGGAAAGAAATGAACCAGTTTTCCTACATTGATTTCAAATTTGAGCAAGGTAAGCAGCAGCTGGTGTTTATGGTAGTCTGTGTGCATCTTGCAAGCAGAGCTTACCCACCACAGAAGGTACCATTGTTAGGTGCTCTGACCCTGAAACCTCTATGTTTTCTGCCATTGTCTAGTATAGATGTGAAGATATGATGGTATACATGAATAAATAATATGTCTTTTTGATACAGTACTGCTTCTGAACTCTGAAGTTGTATAATGAGTAGTGGTCTGTCGTGTCACAGGTATAGATAAGGAAACACCCTGAGCTTTGATCTCACTGCCCAGTCCATTCTCATCCTGCTTCTTATCCTGCTTTAGGTGACGTGAAAATTGAGAAGCGGATGTTCTTCTTGGAGAACAAGAGACGGCACTACAGGTCCTACGACAGGCTCTCGCTTCTCCCACCCGTGCAACTGGAGCAGGAGTTCTATGAACAGAAAATTAAAGAGATGGCAGAGGTGAGACTGTCATGAATTGCCCTCATTGTCTGTCTGTCTCCTGCATAAATACACACACCTGAACAAAACACTGAATATCAATTCTTCCTCCTCCCAGTTCCCATTCATGACTTTTTAGAAATGAGCTGTGGTTTGGCACCTTGGGACTAGCCAAGCTAGCAACCTATTCAGAGCTTATTACATGCGTAGGCAGCTAACTACCATTTCTGCCTAGAGTAATCTCCTTACAGCTCACATTTTCACTTGATTTGGGATGCTGAGCTGAAGTTAAAATGTCATTCTGGACCCTCCTTAAGCCAGGGGAGAAGTGTGGTTGGATTTTGCTCCTTGAGTTCTAGGACTGCTCATTCTCTGCCCTAGTAAGCTTTAAACCTCCTCCATTTGGCAGTAACGTGCCTCCTTTCATCACAATACCAGTGGTAAGACTTCCTTTGGAGTTGGTGAATACAGCTCTATAATTAGCAAGCATGGTGCCTGCTGTGCCTACAAGGCAATCTATCTGTAGAACTCCTCTGCCTACCTACATGGAAACTAAAAGCAGAACTCAAACCCAAGTCCGCCAAAGCAGAAACCTGCCACCCGTTACTACAAACTGCCTCTGCTGCTCATATTCTGGGAAAGGACTGAGTTTATATCTTCACACTGACTTGTTGGGGAAAGAATTGCTTTAAAAACTTTATATAAATTGATGGTGTTCCTTTAAAAACAAGGCAGATGCTCTCAATCATCTCTGTAAAAGCCCTTCACTCTGGTATCTGCTCTGCCCATTGGGTCTGCAAGAGCCTGAATTTGCTGACTGTCTGGAATCTGGTTCATAGCAGTGGTGGGTTTAAGAGCAGAGTCTTAAATAGCTTGATAGGTAACTGGAATTGGAATGGTAGGTTGAGCAGTTTGTGGGCAGCCTGTCAAGTGTAACATACTTCTGATGCTTTAAATCTTAAGATTACATAAAAGTGTTTAGTGTCTGGAATGGAGCGTTATTAGTTCAATAATTACAAATGCACATACATGTCTTTGTCAGCATGCAGACTTCCTTCTTGCCCTGCAGATGAACGAGGAGCAGTATCAGAAGGTCAGTAGCTCTGTCACCTGATTTTTGTAATAAGTATTTGCATTTACTCCCTTATTTCTAAGCTGACTTGTCTGGCGTCTCACATACTCCATTCATTTGCTGTAGGATTGTTTTTGCTGAGCTGGCAAAACCCCTAGTGTGTGTGTGTGTGTGTGTGTGTGTGTTTGGCCTGGCTTTTAGAAAAGGGTACCAACAGCTGAGTTCAGGAAGGCAGTATTGATGCATGTAATGAATTGTAGTAACTCATTTGGTTGCTGCTAATAACCTGATTAGCCATGCCAGCACTGCAGTAGATTAGTAATCAGGGTTGCCATTGCTACTCACATTATGACAATTTAAAACAGATGTGCTATTCTTGGAGAGGCTTCTCTTCCATTCGCTATGGGGGGCTTATTGAAATCTGAAAACTTAAGCCTTTCCATTTCAATTAAGAGAGATGATGGTTGGGCTTCTATTCAGCTGCTATGAATTACCTTTTTCCTTTCAATATCCATTACCTTTAAGCTTTGGAGTGCATATTGGCCTTTACAAGGAAGGGACCATGCCTAGTTATCAGTGCCATCGTATCACAGACAGGAACTGTGCAAGCTTCCCTTCTTCTAAAACACTGCTGCCAATGCACCATATTCCTGACCTGTGATATGGATAAATATCCTTTGGGGTAGTTGCAGGCCACTAAACTTGAATCCTAGTCTTCAAATGTGAACGGTGCATTCTGTTCCCTTCCTCCCCTCTAGTGATACTTTTATTCTTCTGTCATTCAAATCCCCTCATTCTTAGCACTTAGGCATACTAGCAAATACACCAAAGTGTGCATGGGTTTGGTAATTGGCTACAGCGATGGCTTGTCCTACATTGCAGTCTGTTAGAGAGTAGTTAGAACTTCCGTTTTTTAACTTTCTTGGGGAATTTAAACTCTAAACAAAGCAACTATTTGACTGTTACAAACTGTAGCTATTCTTGTTAGAAATGCTCATGCCACTTTCAGCTTATTGGGAGTCTCAGACAGGGTGGTAAGGTTGTGTCTCAACCGCACGTGCTAATTTTATGGGTGTCTCATTTATATATTTGCAATAGCCTATTGCTGTTGCTATTTGGGTTGGATGGTGGGGGAATTAATCTTTTTAATGGTTGCAGGATGGTCAGATGATCGAGTGTCGTTGTTGCTATGGGGAATTCGCATTTGAGGAACTGACACAGTGTGCAGATGGTCACTTGTTCTGCAAGGAGTGCCTAATCAAATATGCTCAGGAGGCAGTCTTTGGCTCTGGGAAGGTAAGCGTGTCCCAACGAGAGAATGAAAAGTGGATGGAGGCATGTGTAGGTTCATGTAATCAATAGTGTGAAGTATGTAGGTATGCTGGAGGAATTTGTGAACTTGGTATAACTGCACGTCTTATGAAGTGTTCTATCGTGTGGAACACACTTAGACTTTAGTAGCAAAAAACCAAATTTGTCTTGCCCTCCTGCAGATAGCGAACAACTGCGTACAGGGATCTTTGTCATTGAATTGAATTGAAACTCTCCTTAGCAGTGCTAAATGCACAAAAATTGTTAATGCATGGTTAAGGTTACATAGTTAAGCAAGCGGAATTAAGGTTCTCAAGCAACATTTTTCCCAAAAGTGTGCAGTTGCCCGTATCAGTAGCCAGGCTCAATGGGGTGAGTAAAAGAAAAACAGTGTTTTCACTTTCTTCCTATGTCTTTGCTTCCAAACCAGAGCCGTAACCCAGTTTTGCACAGTGGGGTAGGTTGGTGGCTGGGACTCAAGATTTGAACTCTGAGGCAGAGGTTTTCAAACTGTGGGGTTCGCTCTCCTAAGGGGGCATGGAGGAACCTTTGTGGGAGGGAGAGGGGGCGAGCTGCAATGCCAGGTGGCTCAGACTTTGGCCCCTGCAGCGGGGCTCAGGCTTCAGTGCTTGGGTAGGAAGTGCTGCCTCCACCCCCGACTCACCTCTTTTTTTGGTCTGTGTTGGGGGGGTGCAACCAAAAATTGTAATTCAAAGTGGGGATCAGCTCAAAAAGTTTGAAAACCGCTGCTCTGAGGCATGCAGGGAGTGAAGACTCAGGGGATTCTCCTTTGTAGTGTTCCAATTCCATTTTTTTGTTTAGCTTTTAAATATCTCTACATTCATAGATATTAGTATGTACCATGTCTCATGATGCAGCTTGAAGTGGAGGAACTGCAGTGTAGTGGTATAGCAACACTAGTGCATAGTTGAATGTCTGTGACTTTTAAAATAAGTCCACACGGGGGTTGTGATTTGGATGCGACAACAGAAGTATACACTTAGCAGGCTTTATCTTATAAAACCATGTCACTGTTCTGTTCATAAGGGAGAAATATTTCAAAATATTGGAAAAGGGTGAATTCTGCCATTAATGATCTACCTTCTGTGGGAAAATTGCCACTGTGCAAAGTGTTTGACCATGTTTGATAGCTGAGTGTTTACACGGTATATGGCACTTGTCTGATATATTATTATCTGTTCCCCTTCCACCTCTGCACTTATGCAGTCATCTGCTGTGGTCACATCTGGAAATGTCAGTTTCAATACAAACGTTTTCGTTGTCTTAGACCACTCGGTTCTGTTGAATCAATCTTGATTCAGTAGAATTGAGTGATGCCTTTATGTTTTATGAACTTTCCTTGTCTCTTCTTCTCTTCCTTCACCAATGTAGTCAGAGCTCAGCTGCATGGAAGGGAGCTGCACATGTTCATTCCCAACCAGTGAGCTGGAGAAGGTACTCCCAGAGAACATCCTGTGTAAATACTATGAGCGGAAAGCTGAGGAAGAGGTGGCTGCTGCCTGTGCGGATGAGCTAGTCAGGTAGGTTCCCAGCGTGTCAAAGTGGGTTAATGCTGTGAAATGGATGAACAAGTGGTAGTTTGACACCTAGTGTTGCAGTAGATTCTGGTTCTATAGCCCAAAACATTAGCTGGCTTGGTATCACAAGGCAGCTGGGTTTTTTTAAAGGCTGTCTGTAACTAAGATATCTGACTTTTACCCCTAAATATTTTTATTAATAGACGCTAGCTTTCTTTGGTCGGTAGAAACAGATCAGAATCAACAGAGCGTTGCATCTCTTATGGTTTGTCAGCTCTGCACTAATCCTCTGTGTGAAATAGTCTAGAAGTAGCACTGAGCACGTGATCTTTGGGACACAAAGAGGGGCTGCAATCAGAGAACTGTAGGAAGAAAAGAGACAGTGCTGAGGTCACTGAATTTTTTTTTGACAGACAGGCCATAGCTGACTACCTTGTTAAGGGGCGTGTGGAGTTGTTGCAACAGAGTTACTCAATATAGGATGTTAATGTTGTCTTCTCTTGTGCTGTAGGTGTCCTTTCTGTAACTTCCCGGCGCTCCTGGACAACGATGTGAAGCGGTTCAGCTGTCCCAACCCTCGCTGCAGGAAGGTAAAGGGCTGATATTTACCTGGTCGTCTCTTTCAGAGTTTTGAGGTATACCGCTTGAGGGCTGCTCTGTTTTGCTAGCGGTATGAAATGTGCATGTGACATGGGTGTGGTGGAGGGAGAGAATTCTTGCCAAGGTGGCTGTTGGCCTTCTGGTAAGGCACGTGACTAAAGGCAGGGCTGCATTTCAGGGTATCGTTAATACAGACTTGGTTAAATCCTGCTCTGTACGCTCCGCTTAGGAGATGGTTGCACAGTAATGTCTCTCAAGATACTTAAGCATGAGTTTAAAATGGACTGGTCATAGGGTCTTTTTAAAATGTCATTTGGTTTTTATGACCATTCTAACTGTAATGAAACTTTAAGAGAACTGGGGAAGCCAAAATCAAATTCCCTCATAGAATGACACTTCTTATTGTTGCTGGATGTCACCACTCTGGATCCAGACTTCGTTAGTGCCAGAAAGTCACCATCTGCATATATTTCACCATATATGAAATCTGTCCACTCAAAGGACTGGAAATTTACATACTCTTCACAAAACCCGTTAATCAGCACCCTTGTTGCCATCTCGGCAAAGGGCTTAGCCACTGAATGGGTGATGGAGAATGAGCCATGGAGGTAGTCTCACCAGGTCAGAGGAGAGGTACGCTGGCAGAGCAGAATGGGGAAACCCTGAACTGCCGCTGCATCTGCTCTGTAGAGAAATAGGATTTAGTTTCTTCCAGAGACTTTCTGAGTGCTAAATGCCTGTAGAAATCTTGATGGTAGGACTTAATTTTTTCTCAGTGTGCCTCCTAACTCACTGATGCCAGTGAATTAAGACCTACGTAGTATCTGTATCCAAGCTCTGATACCTAATGAGTCTTGCTTACCCTAAGCCACGATATCAGGGACTCTTATGGGATGGTCTGTATCACTGAAGCTCCTATCTTAAATGAGTTGCACTCATGCTTGTAGCTACTGTAGCCACTGAGAGTTCTTATTCTAAATTTCATGTGGCCATTTGCCTACTATGATGGTTAGTCTCTAAGGTGCCACAAGTACTCCTTTTCATCTTGTACTGGAAGTCTAATTTTGTTTTTTTTTGGAGAAACTTGTATTGCTAAGAATAGTTATTACATTATTGTCAGCATTGTGAAGCTGAGAGCTAGACTAGCCTGATGAAGGATCAGCAGTTGCTTTTTGGATTCTGGAGCTACAGACCCACTGAACTAATGTCAACCGGTTAACATTTGAGAAATTGTACTGCTAGCCCAAGTGAAAACTACAGCATCCTTACATGTGGTCTAAGGAAGGCTGAGAACCACTAGATGGCACCAATGACTTGCACAATCAACCAGTTTTTAAAACTGCATGATAAAATAATAGAACTCTCCTCTTTTTTTTTTTTTTTTTTTTAAAGTGAACCATACAGGTCCACCCCACTGGTTACAGCAAGTAAGCAGAATTCAGAGTTTGAAGAATATTACAGTTTTTTAAAAGTACAGGTATTCTTTTCAGAATGTAAAGTTATGGCATGAAGGTCTGGCAGAGTGTTCAGGTTGATCAGTGCTCCAAATGCACTATCCTTTTGATTGGCTGGTTCTTCTGATATCACGGTATTTCAGGCTAACTTGCCAGTACTTGAAACAGGGACTGGATTTCCACGATATCAACAGGTTGTATTGGTGCATTAGCCAGAGGTCTGTGGGGGCGATCAGGATTTTTAGAAGATTACTTCCAAAAGAAACAATTTTGGGCCTTATAGGAAGAATAATAGGAAGAATTCTTGAAATGAGAGGACTTGTCCTTGTTTTGTAGCTGTGCTTCCAATGGTTTCCCCAAGTTCCATTTATCTTGAGTCTTTCCATGATGGGGATTTTACCCGTTAACATCCCCATTTGCAGGAAGCTTTTTTTTTTTTTTTTAGTGAGGCGCATAAAGGATTAGCATGGGAATGTGGGGTGGTGCAGGAGTGCAGTGGATGTTCGATATCGGAAGGGCTGCAGAGACTCAACAGTGGTGCCTCCAGCAAGTTACGACAGTTGGCTCTGGAAGGAACCCTTCCTTGGCTGGAAGGACTTTGGCTGCATTGCAGAACATAAAGTGAGGAGAAGTATAAAGTGAAGTGGTAGGGATGAAAGGAGAGCCTTGTGGTTTCAGCAGAGGGGACACAAGATCCTTGTGAGGGGGTGGGGAGTGGAGTACCAGTGGTCTCATACCATTTTCATTCTCTCTCTCTCTCTCTCTCTCAGCCTCTCTGGTCTCAATTCCAGGGTTCACACTGATGTTGTTTGGCTTCTCCCAAAACTTCCCCTAAGATTTTTGTAGAGTGGTGATTGGTTCAAGTCTGGGCCAAAAGTAAATCTGCACTCCTTGAAGAGTTGAAAGCATTAGCCCATGTGCTTCATCCAGCCTGAGGCATGCAGGCATCATGCCAGACACTCTGCTGGGCTACTGCTTGTGCGTCTCTCACACATGATCAGTCCTCTTAGTGGCTGAGACGTAACCAGTCTTAACATCAGCAATGGGCAGAATTGCCAGTAAGAGGGAGGCATTGCCGGTTGCCTACAGTAACTACTGAATAGGCATGTGAAGAGCATGTAATGAGCAGGGATCCTAGTTTTCTGTGATGACAAAATTCTGTGATTTTAAAAAAACATAAAAATCAGCGTTTTCCCTTTAATTTCCATGGTCACAATATATAGGTATCAGTTAAACACAATGTTTTCTTGATATCTTTTTAAAATGTTTGAAGCCTACCGATGCCATCAATCATTATAATAAAATAAAATTAATAGAATGATCCAGTCACAGTGCGTTGTCTCTTTACTGTTGTCAGTGACTCTGCTGTTTCAGCCTCGTTTTAATTTCTTTTCATTCAGTTTGTGTAGCGCTTTCCACGTGTTGTACAATTGTCTGCCTTTGAACGTAATCTACAGCCTTCCTGCGTACAGTACAGAATAGCATATTGCTTATCAATATGAAATTTGTCCTTGCTAAACTCAGTGACATGGTCTTTAGGGGTGATTTTTAAAGTTTTTTGGCATCTTTACATAACTTTAATTACGCATATCCGGAGGCTGAAATTAAATTTGAGATGCATTAAAACACGACCCCCTATACGCCACTGAGTAACCGCTGTATGCCAGAAGCAGTTTATTGGAGTATATTTAGCTATGTATATTTAAAGCGCATTCAAAAATCAACCACAAGAGGGGGAGCTTTTGTGCATTGAATAAGTGACACTGGCACTTTCGGTAAAATTTAGTAAATAGTTATTTTTTCCACAAAATGTAAAAAGTAAAGGTTCTCTGTTAACACCCATCATACAGTTCTCTGCTGGCCGAAGCTAAACCACCTCAACTTCAAGGCATTTGATCCGTCCTGTAGTGAGCCACATACACGATGTGTGTAGGAAGAGGCTGTACACAGTGGTGTCTGGTTTGCAGCAGCGCTCTGACTTGCCGAATGTGAGTGGGACTAGCCCGTGCTGGTGATGCATTACACCACTTTTGTGCTGCCTCACATCAAAGCAGACTTCTGTGCAGCCGCGGCATTTGAACCTTCCAGCCCTCTAATGACGCATGTTACTTTCCCATGCGTTTTGGCATGCTGAGGTCTTTGCAGTTTTCCAAACTGAAGCTGCCAAGCCCCTTGATGAAATTACCAAGCAGCATTTCTCTCATGACTTCAAAAACTAAAAGGGCAGGCACTCATCCACAAGAGAAATACTCTTCCTCTCCGAAAAGAGAACCTCTTCTCCCCCAGTGTGGCCCCTATGATCAGCTTGCATACACCCCTGAGTGTGCAGGCAGTGCAGTCTGTTGTGTTACATGGTGTGCTTGCAGGTATCACAGACCCTTTGTGTTGTGGGCGGGCGAGATTGTCACCCCTCTTTGCAGTCTCAGCACAAAGCAGTGCAGGGCTTCCAGCCAGCTGAAAGATGAGAAGGTGAGAGATGTTGCCATGGTAGTAACACATGCATGAAGCAGCACTGTCCCCCTGGGTGTTGGGGAGCTCAGAACACCAAGCGGAATATTTTCAAAGCCACAGTGGAACCTTCCGCTGCACGGTAGCCTCTTGCATTTCCTAGATTCACTTTCTGAACTCCCCTGTGTCACTGAGGAGCCTCTCTCTCCCCCGACAGGCTGGGTTGCCTTCCTCGTTTAGAGGGTGGTGCCTCCTGGAGTGCAGAAACTCTCACTGCCTCTGAGCTGAATGGCCCTCTGACTAGATAGCTTCCAGGCTCTTGTTCTTCACAGGGTAGTGTCTCCTTGAACTGAGGCTGTGATTAGGAAATGAATGTGCCCGCTGAGTACTCTCTGCTGTCCTGCTGGAAAAAAGGGTGATTCTGAAATACCTGCATTAGTGGGAAACCCTTCTACAACTTTGCCTTTAGATCTTCAGTACTACAGCAAGGCAACTATTGGATGTTCTTTTATTATGAAGGGCTAAGTTTTTAAAGCTGCTGTTGGAGCTGACTTCCCAGGACTGAGTTGAAGGTGGTGACTATGAACAAGCTCACCCAGTTGCTTTGAACCTTCATTTCCTGTTGAACTCAAACTCTGACTAAGCTTGTACAGAGCTTTTGCTAGCAAACTCTATTTGAGCATGGCCCTTTCTAGCGGGGTGCGAACCGTGCATCCCTGGTCTGTGTTAATAGGTGTGAACCGCATTGTACAGAGGGTGTTACATGATCAGCAAGCTTTAAAGTTACAAAGGCAGTCAGTGGGCTTTGCTCCTCAAATTGGGGTCTGTACAGAGGTATGCTGGACTACTGTAGGAAACAGCTCTATCTGCTACAGAGCGGTTATGCCACCCAAGCCACATATGTCTTGGTTGCACCCTACAACAGAAGGTTTCTATACTGAAGGAAAATATTTGTGTAAACAAAGGACCCACCAGCAGAGAGTAAACACAAGGTGAAATCACATTCCATAGTAAAAAGAAAAGGAGTACTTGTGGCACCTTAGAGACTAACCAATTTATTTGAGCATGAGCTTTCGTGAGCTACAGCTCACTTCATCAGATGTTTACCGTGGAAACTGCAGCAGACTTTATATACACACAGAGAATATGAAACAATACCTCCTCCCACCCCACTGTCCTGCTGGTAATAGCTTATCTAAAGTGATCAACAGGTGGGCCATTTCCAGCACAAATCCAGGTTTTCTCACCCTCCACCCCCCCACACAAATTCACTCTCCTGCTGGTGCTAGCCCATCCAAAGTGACAACTCTTTACATAATCAAGTCGGGCTATTTCCTGCATAGATCCAGGTTTTCTCACATCCCCCCCACCCCCATACACACACAAACTCACTCTCCTGCTGGTAATAGCTCATCTAAACTGACCACTCTCCAAGTTTAAATCCAAGTTAAACCAGAACATCTGGGGGGGGGGGTAGGAAAAAACAAGAGGAAACAGGCTACCTTGCATAATGACTTAGCCACTCCCAGTCTCTATTTAAGCCTAAATTAATAGTATCCAATTTGCAAATGAATTCCAATTCAGCAGTTTCTCGCTGGAGTCTGGATTTGAAGTTAGACTTAGTAGACTTAGTAGACTTTTTCCCCCCTCTGAGCATGTAATTTTGGAAACAAATACATGCCACCCAACAATATTCTTCATTTGCTTTTCGTAGGTTTGGGAAGCTAAGCTTTAAATGCCTATACGGCCCTAAGACTTAAACTGCATCAGGGACTCTGTCACTATCTTCACAAACAATGCGGAAAGAAATTCTTCCTGTTAAAGAAATTAAGCTTGTCCAAAATGCCTCTGAGTTGGATGTGCATATAGAGAATTGCTTAATTCTCCTTGTTTTGCAACATGTTTTTCCCAGCTGCTGAGTCTGCTATGTCTCATTCAGCTTCCTGACAGCAGTGCAAACATTTTGAAGGTCCCATGCTCTTAAGTGTCACTCCCTATTCATCAGTTCATATGCCTGGGCTCTGTGTATTTCACTGAGAGTATTTATTTGGATTTAGTTGCCACTTTTATTTTGCCTCTCTGCTTTTCGGGGAGTGGGGGCAAGGCTGGAGATGGATATTGCCACTTCCTGCCTGGTGGTGGTGGTGACCTCCAGTCCCAGTTTAATTTTTTTAATTCCCTCACCCTGTTTGAATAGTATTTGCTGGGGTGGGGGAAGGAATGGAAATGCGATGCAGCAGATCTTGCTCCTTTCCATACTGATGGGGTTTAGTATGAATGTGTTCTGTAGTCTAGAATTTGAGTCCGCTTGCACATGCATCTGCGCATTCTCATGGGGAAACCCGCTGCTCACTTGTGCCTTGTCCAGTAGAACCATTTTAAGGCTATCTATTCTATTTGCTAATGACTCTGCCCACCCTCTGTTGCAGTTCCCTGGGGTTCAGTGGATGTATGTCTCTGTACTCCAGGGATTTGCTTTTTTTACCTTCAGGTGAATGCCTTTTGTGCACCCTTCTAGCTGAGTGGTGTAGATGGGAACACACTCCATTATATTGCTGCCAAAACCACAACAAATGGCAAGTTTCCGTCTGTCGTCTACGCTCAGCTCTAAGGCACTCTGCTGCTGGGCAGGCGATTCATTTTTCTACCATAAAAGGGCAATGAAACTTGTCTGTAGCCTTGGTGCTCTCCGCAGTGCAGTCAGAAGGCAGGGCAAGGGGAGATGCTATCGACACTGGCAGCAGCAGTATTTCAGCAAGAGCTTTGGAATTTCAGTATCTGCTCCTCAAAGGGACTGTGGGAGGGAGGGATCAAGGCCGGACGGGGGTGGGGAGGGGGGGGAGAATGTGAGTGTATTCTCTGCAGATAATGTCCCTTTAGACTTTGTGATGAAGTGCCAAAGCAAGGTAGATAACAGGGTGGGAAGAAAGCACTCATGGAATAGCAAAGTCTATTTAAAGAAATAGATCTGACCTATGAATACAGTGTGTGCACCAGACCACGTGACCTATCCTCCAAGGTCCTTAATGTCCAACTCCAGGGAAATTGCTGAGAGTCGAGTTTGCTCAGCACCTTGCAAGATCAAGGCCCTTCACACGTACTTGTATGAAATGCTTTTAAAGGAAAGGTGTACGCTCGAGATGTGCGGGAAAGTAAAACGTAGTTTTAAAAACTGACCTGATGACAGAGATCAGTGAAATAGTGAGTCTCTGTTGTGTATCTAACCCAAAGCCTCCTAAAACAGGAACTTTCAACCAGGCTGTATAAAAATAGCCCATGTAAGTCAATGCAATTTAGTGCAACACAATTTATTCCTGTACTTGGTTTCTACCATATATAGCAATATCCATTCAGTGAAAAGATGATTATAACACTCTTCTACCACTCACCAAAGGATACCTCTTTTCAGGTCCATAAGAGGTAGTGCTGTCTTCCCTTTATAGCTCAGTCCTTTGGGCCTCTACTGAGCAGAGGCAATAAGTTGGATCTGACTTCATGTGGGATGGAAACTTGGTATGCGAGTAATAGAGTTGAGGCAATCCATTCCTTCCACTTAAATTGTGGCTAGATTGAGCCCAGAATCATGTGGTGGTGGTGAAGATAGTCTGGCTATCTTGAGAATTACTCTGATTCTACATGTCTTGTTGGTGTCTCAGTGCAAAATTGCCCTGAACACTAGTTATTGATCAGCTGGTGGATTCCCAGGATCACTATTTTATGTTGCAAGAGTGTTCTGGTCAGGTGACGCCGGACCGGAAAAGCTGGGTGGTTGCTTCTGTCTGGCAAGCTATGGAAAGTGCATTCCATGCATCTTTTAACTGGACTATAACTACTGCCACTGACAGAGGTGGGGTGTGTGATTGTTTTGACTCACTGGGTGGGGGAAGGATTGCCCAGAGGCAAATCTGGGGATCTTCTGCAGCCTAAGATTTGTCTTAAATTCAGCCCACCTTCTCTGAGACATCCTCACAAAGATAAAGGGGGATTGCCATGCTTGGTTTCTTCTGTTCTGTTCTTCTGTTCTGATAAGGAACAAAGGGAGGGGGTAGTTTAATGTGATCACTGTGATGTTTTAGAAGGGTCATGGAGGCAACCCTGAACCTCTGTACAAACCAAAGTTATTTAGTCATTGAATTTATTAAATTTTCCCCTCAATGTTGCAGATTCCCTATTTACAGTTTGCATTTGTCCTGGGAGCAGACAGTGAGGCGAACAGGCATTTGATGTTTGCTCAGAGACCTGAGAACCACTCCCCACTTCAGACATTAAAATCAGATGACTTCTGAAAAGGAAAGGCCATGAGTCACTCTCTTGAACCAGTGAGTAAAGATTAGAAATAGGCCAGTGAGTAAGAGTGAGTGAGTGATTAAATCCCAGACCTGCCCCAGCACACTTCTCTGGTGCTCTGCTGATGGGAGTGTTCTTAGGCTTGGTCCTGAGGTGGAAAAGACTATAAGTGTTCCCAGGCCAATTTTAAAACATTATTCTGACCTTATTCAAGAACTAAATCTCCTCTTTCCCTCTCCCACACTGAGATCCCTATCACAACCACCACTGCTGTGTTACCTCAGTTTTGCCCACTAAAGAACCATAAAACTTATGGGAGGACAGAATGGCTTTCAGGGCACACCTTGTTTTGCACTAACTAGTCATGCTCTTGAAAAGAAAAGGAGTATTTGTGGCACCTTAGAGACTAACCAATTTATTTGAGCATGAGCTTTCGTGAGCTACATCCGATGAAGTGAGCTGTAGCTCACGAAAGCTTATGCTCAAATAAATTGGTTAGTCTCTAAGGTGCCCAAGTACTCCTTTTTTTTTTTTTGCGAATACAGACTAACAGGGCTGTTACTCTGAAAACAGCTCTTGAAAAGGTAATTCTGAATATTGGGGGGGGGGGGGGAGGGAGGAGAGATTTGGGTGGAGTCTTACTATCATGGTAGCTCATTTACCTCCTTCAGAAAAGTGCATCAGGATGGCATGTCCTTGGATATGCAGCACAAAGTTGTGTTTAGCTTCCCCATTTTGTACTAGTGTAAACAGGTTTCTGCATACAGAGACAGTCATCAGGCTTCCTGGGCTAATTCAAAGCCACTGTGTCTCTGAGGCTGACGGTGGAGTTTGTTTCCTAATTTGGTCACAGCATGCTTGGGGCTGGCTTGCTTAACTTTTTTTTTTTTTTAGAGCACTTGTCCTTTTTAGATCATTGTAGTGGAGGGGAAAATGTTCATATGAGAGAACCTACCGTTCATCTCACTTTCTCTCCATAGAGGAAGTGACACTTACTAAGATCTCTGCAGCTTTAAAAAAAAAAAAAAAAAAAAAAGCTAACCAAGAATCTATGCTAATGACCCCCATCATCTTTCCCCCTATCCATTCCTTTACTGTCCTTTCTGAATGCTCAGGAGCTAATCTTAATGATCTTATTGATTGAGAATCCCATATGGATAGTCATTTGAACTTTTAATGCCAGAAGAGTTTTGAAAATTATCACTCTTCTCTAGAAAAGGGAGAAGGTTATTAAAGAAAGGTTTAAAAAAAGCCAAGCACATTCACCTGCATTTTGACTGTTTTGTAGGTACTTTTATAAACAGTTTTGAGCATTTGCATTTCTTTGTGTGTGTATGGCAAAGAAGGGGGGTTAGTGACTTACCTGATCTCCTTGTGAGATGTTGGATTTTTGTATTTCATACTACATCAAAAGCGAAGCAGTGTGACTGGCAAGGGATAATGTGTGAGCTGAAGGGCCTATAAAAATAAGTAAGCAAGTAAGTAGTGAGAATGGGCACCTGTGACCCTCTATAAAACAGAGCTAATCTTCCATCTCACCCCCCCATTCCCCAATAAATAAATAAATCCCAGCCAAATTGCCATTGATTGCTGGAATGCAGGAGGAAAAACTTACTAACAGTCCCACAGTCATTTGGAGTTCTGTTAAACTCTCCACGTTTTTGGGTTGAAGTGGGCAACCAGAGCTGCTACATCACTCAAACTAACAATCCTATATTAGAAATGTAACAATAAAATGTGTACGGGTGATCATTGTCTCACCTGGAAGCAAATGTGGAGACAAACAGCTGAAGAATCAATAACTAGCCTGTAGCTTTGTTTTTGATTCATAGGCTGTACTTCTCAGGAAAAAAGATGGGTTTTCCAGGTGAATCTGACCTAGGTTGTACCACAGTCAACTCTCTTGTGCAGGGAGAGACAATGCTCTTGCAATCCTAGCTGTGAGGAGGAGGCCTTATATTCGAGACCCTGCAGGGATTAGAAGAGAAGATCTCTCACCTTTCAGAGGTTTGAGATGCAGGAGTGCACACCCAAATCTCTGAACTCCTCTGCTTCTATTGTGGGTGCAGAGTGCACATCATTTATACCATGTGGTTTACCCGTGCAGCACTGCTTTAGGGTGCACCATTAAGAGATTATGAATGCGGGCGTGAAAAAGACGCCAGATATAGCCTGTCTCTGTAGAAATCTTTGTGATGTGAAAGCTAATGTACTAGTAGTGTGCCGACTGAATAGCTACAATTGCCCTCCCTTTCATATGCTATAACTTTTAAATGCAAAATAGTCAGTACTGACCCCCAACAGGCAGTAACAGTAGTCTCCACATTGAAAGTGGAATTGTGCTTTTCAGTTTAGTAAAAACCACGGAGGGGTGGGTTGGGGGTGTATGGTAGCCCTGAAAGTGAGTCACCCACCGGAAAAAAGAACAGGAGGACTTGTGGCACCTTAGAGACGAACACATTTATTTGAGCATAAGCTTTCGTGAGCTACAGCTCACTTCATCGGATGCATTGCTTTGAGTTCACAGCTTAAAATTTCTCATCCCAGTAAACTTTCTCTATTACTGCTTTTACCCTTCAAGGCTCTGCATTCGTATGCATTCATCCTGTTACTGTTGTTGCATTATTAATGGAGCTGTAGCAATCCATCCAGAATGCTGACATGACTGATTACTACTTGTAACAGAGGCATGAAGAGCAAGGTAGAAACTGGGTCAGGAAGCAGTCTCATGGTAAAGTATTGCTACCAGAACTGCCCAGCAGAACCACTTGTGTGAGATTTTTTGTTGCAGTGGAGTGTGTTTATGGGTGTGCAGGTCAGATGGCAACGCTGCACAGCCAGAATGGCTAACAGCATATTAATCCCCTGGGCTTTGTCTCTAGTGAGAGACTGAGAAATTGAATAGTGTGCTGTTCTTTATAATAATACTAAGAGCATCCTAAAACTTGTGCTCTTTGAACCTTCATATTGCAGAATGAAGCCCCTTCTCTGAATGTCAGTGAAAGGAGGGGGAGTATAGATGGCTGGGTTAGTTCTGTGTTCAGAGCTTGCCACACTTAATGCACTCAAACTGTCATTGCTCGCGTAAGAGCACGCTATAGCAGAAAGCAGCTGCCCATGTGCAATTCTCTGCTTGACATTAGTGAAAGAGAGGAGTAATTTTTCTGTGCAGCTCATTTCACAGTAAATTTAGAATACAGTTAGGGCTGCTATAAACACAGCTTTGTCCTCCAAATCATCATCGAAACAGCCAGATGGGCGCAGAGGCAGTGCACGGTAGCATGGCTCGACCTGGCTAACGCCTTTGGGTCCATGCCCCACCATCACATCTTTGCCATGCTCCAGGAGTTTGGGATGCCAGAGAACTTTCTCCATGTGATCCGAGAGGCGTACAAGAAATACAGCACCACCATTCGCTCAGTTGACGGGGAGACCGCCGAGATCCCGATCCGGAGCGGAGTTAAGCAGGGTTGTCCCCTCAGCCCCATCATCTTTAACATCGCCATGGAGCCATTGCTGCGCGCGATCTCCAGTGGCGCAGGTGGCTTCAACCTCCACAGTGAGAGGGTGAGCGTCCTGGCTTATGCGGATGACCTGGTCCTGACCGCGGATGACCCAGAGAGCCTCCAAGGTATGCTAGATGCCACCAGTCGAGCTGCCGATTGGACAGGGCTCCGCTTCAGTGCAAAGAAGTGCGCATCTCTCCACATCGACGGCAGCAAAAGGGACTCGGTGCAGACGACGGGGTTCCAGATCCAGGGCGAGCCCGTCATCCCCCTGGCAGAGGGGCAGGCCTACCGGCACCTCGGCACGCTGACGGGTTTCCTTGTCCGGCAGACACCCGAGGACACCATCCAGGAGATCTTGCAGGATGCCGCCAAGATCGACGCCTCACTGCTAGCACTGTGGCAAAAGATAAACGCCCTAAACACCTTCCTGATCCACCGCATCTCGTTCGTCTTAAGGGGATCCGCCGTGGCGAAGGTACCCCTCAACAAGGCAGACAAGATCATCCGGCAGCTGGTGAAGAAGTGGCTGTTCCTTCCCCAGAGAGCCAGCAACGAACTGGTCTATATTGCCCACAGGCATGGCGGTGCCAATGTCCCCAGCATGGGTGACCTGTGTGACATCGCGGTGATCACCCACACCTTCCGCCTGCTGACGTGTCCCGACGCCATGGTAAGGAACATCGCAGCAAATGCCCTCCATGATGCAACAAAGAAGCGGATCAGCAGAGCCCCCTCCAACGAAGACACTGCCAGCTTCCTGAGTGGTTCCCTGGATGGCGAATTCGGACAGGATGGGCGCGACATCGCTTCACTGTGGTCCTGCGCTCGCAATGCCACGTGTCGCCTGGGGAAACGCATCGGCTGCCGCTGGGAGTGGTGCGAGGAGCGCCAGGAGCTGGGAGTCCTGGTGCCACAGATCAGGTCTGAGGACAACACTATCGTCACCCCGAGCGCCAGGGGCATGCTGGAGAGGACCCTGAAGGCAGCCATCCCCTCGCTATACATGGAAGCCCTGAAGCGAAAACCAGACCAGGGTAAAGCCTTCGAACTGACCAGCAAGTGGGACGCCAGCAACCACTTCCTCGCTGCCGACGGCTTCACCCGTTTCGCTGACCGGCGGTTCATCCACCGTGCCCGGCTCAACTGCGTCCCGCTCAACAGAGCCGTCCGCCACAGGAACCAAGACAAGCGTTGCAGGAAGTGCGGCTACTCCAACGAGACCCTGCCCCACGTCCTGTGCAGCTGCAAGCCCCACTCCAGAGCCTGGCAGCTGCACCACAACGCCATCCAGAACCGCCTGGTGAAAGCCATCGCACCGCGCCTGGGGGAGGTCGCCGTGAACTGCGCCATCCCCGGTACTGACAGCCAGTTGCGACCCAACGTGGTAGTCACTGACGAGGCCCAGAAAAAGATCATCCTTGTCCACGTCACGCTCTGCTTTGAGAACAGGACCCCGACCTTCCGAGAAGCCCGAGCTTGTAAGCTGGAAAAATACGCCCCTCTGGCCGACACCCTGAGAGCCAAGGGCTACAAGGTGCAGATGGATGCCCTCATAGTCGGAGCCCTGGGCGCTTGGGATCCCTGCAACGAGTATGTGCTGTGGACCTGTGGGATCAGTCGACGCTACGCACGGCTCATGCGGCCCCTCATGGTCTCGGATGCCGTCCAATGGTCCAGGGACATCTACATCGAACGCATCACCGGCCACCGACAGTACCAGGAGGTGTGAGCCGGAACGACATCGTGCACCCACTGTGGGAAAGGGACAGAGACACTTTTCCCATTGGACCATAGAAACTGGAACCATAAACTCACTGAACATTAAATCCCACTAAATGAGGGTTTCAGAGTAGCAGCCGTGTTAGTCTGTATTCGCAAAAAGAAAAGGAGGACTTGTGGCACCTTAGAGACTAACCAATTTATTTGAGCATGAGCTTTCGTGAGCTACAGCTCACTTCATCGGATGCATACTGTGGAAACTGCAGCAGACTTTATATATACACAGAGAATATGAAACAATACCTCCTCCCACCCCACTGTCCTGCTGGTAATAGCTTATCTAAAGTGATCATCAGGTGGGCCATTTCCAGCACAAATCCAGGTTTTCTCACCCTCCACCCCCCCCCCACAAATTCACTCTCCTGCTGGTGCTAGCCCATCCAAAGTGACAACTCTTTACATAATCAAGTCGGGCTATTTCCTGCATAGATCCAGGTTTTCTCACATCCCCCCCACCGCCATACACAAACAAACTCACTCTCCTGCTGGTAATAGCTCATCTAAACTGACCACTCTCCAAGTTTAAATCCAAGTTAAACCAGAACTTCGGGGGGGGGGGGTAGGAAAAAACAAGAGGAAACAGGCTACCTTGCATAATGACTTAGCCACTCCCAGTCTCTATTTAAGCCTAAATTAATAGTATCCAATTTGCAAATGAATTCCAATTCAGCAGTTTCTCGCTGGAGTCTGGATTTGAAGTTTTTTTGTTTTAAGATAGTGACCTTCATGTCTGTGATTGCGTGACCAGAGAGATTGAAGTGTTCTCCGACTGGTTTATGAATGTTAGAATTCTTGACATCTGATTTGTGTCCATTTATTCTTTTACGTAGAGACTGTCCAGTTTGACCAATGTACATGGCAGAGGGGCATTGCTGGCACATGATGGCATATATCACATTGGTGGATGTGCAGGTGAACGAGCCTCTGATAGTGTGGCTGATGTTATTAGGCAGACTGGACTTCTACATAGAGTGCTTCTGCCGACGTGCACGGGCTGAAATTGTGGAAAAGCAGCATCACTTGCCCCATAACCTCAGCCATGCGGAACGCAATGCCATCCACAGCCTCAGAAACAACTCTGACATCATAATCAAAAAGGCTGACAAAGGAGGTGCTGTTGTCATCATGAATAGGTCGGAATATGAACAAGAGGCTGCTCGGCAGCTCTCCAACACGAGTTTCTACAAGCCATTACCCTATGATCCCACTGAGAGTTACCAAAAGCAACTACAGCATTTGCTCAAGAAACTTCCTGAAAAAGCACAAGATCAAATCCGCACAGACACACCCCTGGAACCCCGACCTGGGATATTCTATCTACTACCCAAGATCCATAAACCTGGAAATCCTGGGCGCCCCATCATCTCAGGCATTGGCACCCTGACAGCAGGATTGTCTGGCTATGTAGACTCCCTCCTCAGGCCCTACGCTACCAGCACTCCCAGCTACCTTCGAGACACCACTGACTTCCTGAGGAAACTTCAATCCATCGGTGATCTTCCTGATAACACGATCCTGGCTACTATGGATGTAGAAGCCCTCTACACCAACATTCCACACAAAGATGGACTACAAGCCGTCAAGAACACTATCTCCGATAATGTCACGGCTAACCTGGTGGCTGAACTTTGTGACTTTGTCCTTACCCATAACTATTTCACATTTGGGGACAATGTATACCTTCAGATCAGCGGCACTGCTATGGGTACCCGCATGGCCCCACAGTATGCCAATATTTTTATGGCTGATTTAGAACAACGCTTCCTCAGCTCTCGTCCCCTAAAGCCCCTACTCTACTTGTGCTATATTGATGACATCTTCATCATCTGGACCCATGGAAAAGAAGCCCTTGAGGAATTCCACCATGATTTCAACAATTTCCATCCCACCACCAACCTCAGCCTAGACCAGTCCACACAAGAGATCCACTTCCTGGACACTACAGTGCTAATAAACAATGGCCACATAAACACCACCCTATACCGGAAACCTACTGACCGCTATTCCTACCTGCATGCCTCCAGCTTTCACCCTGACCACACCACACGATCCATCGTCTACAGCTAAGCTCTGCGATACAACCGCATTTGCTCCAACCCCTCAGACAGAGACAAACACCTACAAGATCTCTGTCAAGCTTTCTTACAACTACAATACCCACCTGCAGAAGTAAAGAAACAGATTGATAGAGCCAGAAGAGTTCCCAGAAGTTACCTACTACAGGACAGGCCTAACAAAGAAAATAACAGAACGCCACTAGCGGTCACCTTCAGCCCCCAACTAAAACCCCTCCAACGCATTATTAAGGATCTACAACCTATCCTAAAGGATGACCCAACACTCTCACAAGTCTTGGGAGACAGGCCAGTCCTTGCCTACAGACAGCCCCGCAACCTGAAGCAAATACTCACCAACAACCACATACCACACAACAGAACCACTAACCCAGGAACTTATCCTTGCGACAAAGCCCGTTGCCAATTGTGCCCACATATCTATTCAGGGGACACCATCACAGGGCCTAATAACATCAGCCACACTATCAGAGGCTCGTTCACCTGCACATCCACCAATGTGATATATGCCATCATGTGCCAGCAATGCCCCTCTGCCATGTACATTGGTCAAACTGGACAGTCTCTACGTAAAAGAATAAATGGACACAAATCAGATGTCAAGAATTATAACATTCATAAACCAGTCGGAGAACACTTCAATCTCTCTGGTCACGCAATCACAGACATGAAGGTCGCTATCTTAAAACAAAAAAACTTCAAATCCAGACTCCAGCGAGAAACTGCTGAATTGGAATTCATTTGCAAATTGGATACTATTAATTTAGGCTTAAATAGAGACTGGGAGTGGCTAAGTCATTATGCAAGGTAGCCTGTTTCCTCTTGTTTTTTCCTACCCCCCCCCCCCCCCCAGAAGTTCTGGTTTAACTTGGATTTAAACTTGGAGAGTGGTCAGTTTAGATGAGCTATTACCAGCAGGAGAGTGAGTTTGTGTGTGTATGGCGGTGGGGGGGGATGTGAGAAAACCTGGATTTGTGCAGGAAATAGCCCGACTTGATTATGTAAAGAGTTGTCACTTTGGATGGGCTAGCACCAGCAGGAGAGTGAATTTGTGTGGGGGGGTGGAGGGTGAGAAAACCTGGATTTGTGCTGGAAATGGCCCACCTGATGATCACTTTAGATAAGCTATTACCAGCAGGACAGTGGGGTGGGAGGAGGTATTGTTTCATATTCTCTTTGTATATATAAAGTCTGCTGCAGTTTCCACGGTATGCATCCGATGAAGTGAGCTGTAGCTCACGAAAGCTCATGCTCAAATAAATTGGTTAGTCTCTAAGGTGCCACAAGTACTCCTTTTCTTTTCACTAAATGAGGGTAGATCCATCCTCCATCATCGTATCCGCTCATTATACTCCACACCTGAACATAGCCATTATATGGATAACTTACCCCCATAGCTCAATGTCTGTACTTTGACCCATTAAACTTTTACCCCCTATCGGGGAGACTGCAGATTATGTATTCCTTACACCACCAGCTCCTAAACCGAATTTCGCACCCCTTGATAATCTGTACCTTATTCCCTGATAACCAGAAACTTCTATGCTTGAACTCTGTACCATTTTCTTTTTATCTCAACATTATCTTAATAAAATTATTAACCTGTGAATGCTGGGCTATTGTGAGTATAAGGCAGTCTGTCTCCCCTACTCTTTTAATGTAGCTGCTCCTTTTCGCTCAATTGGCAAAGCATTCCCTCAGGAGTCTGGCATCCCTCTGGGCCCTTACTGTGAACAGTTACACTGTTATGCGTGCTTGTTTCTTGAATGCGATGCAAGTGTGAACAGGGAAATGTCACTCGTAAAATGTATTGACTGTTACGATAAGTGACAGTTAACAGAAAGCAATCACTTCCACAGCAGCAAGGGCATTTGTCTGTCTTCTGAAGAGAGGCCATCTGGAATGGTTAAAATACCTGGGTTAGTAGGAAAAAATATGCAAATATAGAAAATGGCAAATACGTAGTAATAAAGGACTAAATAAAAAAAGTGCCTTTCCCAAAAAGCTTAGAAGGTGAACTGCTAGCATGACTTTCTGGATCTCTTCCCTTAAGTATCCCAGTAGAGTTATTCTGAAGCTCCTTCCACTTCATTGTAAGTCTTGTGTCTTCACTTGTAAGAAGGGTGTGTCCTTTACAGGATAGCTAAGTTTAAAAATCCTAGCAGAAGAAAGGCACAGGGTAGATCTGCCTCGATCTAGCTGATCAGGGTAAACCTCAAGTTCTCTCACTTGGAAAAAAAAAAAAAAACCACACACACACACTTCCCCCCGCTCCTCCTTCATGGTAGAGAAAGCACTCTGGGTGCAAGTAGGAACAGAACTAAATCCATCCTCATAATCGTATCCACTCATTATACTCCACACCTGAACATAGCCATTATATGAACAACATACCCCCATATCTCAATGTCCGTACTTTGACCCGTTAAACTTTTACCCCCAGTCGGGGAGATTGCAGATTATGTATTCCTTACACCACCTGTTCCTAAACCGAATTTCGCACCCCTTGATGATCTGTACCTTATTCCCTGATAACCAGAAACTTCTATGCTTAAACTCTGTACCGTTTTCTTTTTACTTCAACATCATCTTAATAAAATTATTAAATCCCTATGTTGTGACCATGTCTACGCTAGGAAGAAGGCTATTGGTAATGTGTTACAACATGCTTTGTCCACACTAGAATTTTAATGTAACATATTAATAGAGCAGGAGGATGGGGGCAGGAGCTGGCCGGTTAAAGCATGCTGGAATGTGAGAGTCAGAAGAAGCCATGTGAATACGTGGCTTCGTCCTGACCCCATGTGGCTGTCTAGACTAGCTTCCCTTCCCCCCCCCCCAAGGAAATCTTCAACTAGTAGAAAGAAAAGGAGGACTTGTGGCACCTTAGAGACTAACCAATTTATTTGAGCATAAGCTTTCGTGAGTTACAGCTCACTTCATCGGATGCATCCGATGAAGTGAGCTGTAGCTCACGAAAGCTTATGCTCAAATAAATTGGTTAGTCTCTTAGGTGCCACAAGTCCTCCTTTTCTTTTTGCGAATACAGACTAACACGGCTGCTACTCTGAAACCTGTCAACTGGTAGAAGGTCTAGTAAGACCGCGCACAGGCCTGTCTGGCCACTATGTGATCTAATCCTGTTCAGAGCAAGTCTAGACAACAGTCGTGTGAAGGCTGGTACATGCTCTGTGCTAGTTCTGCCATCGGTGGAGTTGCACTGGTGGGAAATTAGCCTCCTTCATATTAGACTTTCTGTAGCAAAGTGGCTGCATGTGTGCAACAGCTAGATGGCATTGTTGCTGGAGGCCCACAGGAATGTATCAAAATAATTGTGGGTATCTAATCTCCTTACCTGACTGGTTGAAGAACATTAGCTCTCTATCAAGACAAACGTTTCACTTGTATTCTTAACAAGGCAGATAGGTCTAAAACTTGAGCAGCAAGATTCAATCAGGAGTTGGAAGGATAGTCTCCAAATATTTTCACATGCAGATGGATTTTAGGCCAGCCAGCCGTGACAATGTCCTGTGAAACATTTCAGAGTAACAGCCGTGTTAGTCTGTATTCGCAAAAAGAAAAGGAGTACTTGTGACACCTTAGAGACTAACCAATTTATTTGAGCATGCTTGGGGGTCGACCCCCGAGCATGCTCAAATAAATTGGTTAGTCTCTAAGGTGTCACAAGTACTCCTTTCCTTGAAACATTACAATCCTCTGTAAACCTAACTCAGTCCTCAGTTGTCTTGGGCCCCTACCTTTACTTCTCTCTTCTTGGATCTTTTGTTATGATGAGCAAGCCTTCAAAGGAAGGACTCATTAGTCTAATCTGTTGCCCTCTTCCCTGAGTTGTTTATCCAGGGTAAAGTCAGTCAAGTTTAACTCTCTGGCTCAACTGATTTTCAAGTCAGTCTTAGGGCTTGTCTACATTTACAGCCCTGCAGCGGTGCCGCTGTAGTGTTTTGTTAAAGATGCTACGTGCACCGACAGCAGAAGCTTCTTCCCCCCTCCAAGAGGCGGTAGGTGTGGTGGGCTTGTCCCATCAACATAGCACTGTCTACATGAGGAGTTAGGTCAGTATAACTGCATCGCTCAGATGTAGATTTTCCACGTCTCTGAGCAATGCAGTTATACCAATGTAAGTTTGTAGTGTAGACCAGGTCTTAGTCTGCATTTGTGTTTAGATCAATGAGGCTCTTAAAGTTGAGCCCAGCTCCCACATTAACTACAGGGTGGCAGGGCTGCCCCATTATTCATAAAAGTAATCCTAAAACAGAACATTTCTATCATGTAGCCAAAGTTCTTGAGGGATGGTAAGATTGTCCATTTGACCAGGCATGCATTCTTCAAATGGAAGCTGGGCAGTAATTGCTTTTTATTTTTTTAGTTGAGTATTTGTAAATGTGGAGTTAAAGGGTCTAAACAGTTTACAACTTCATATTCTAAAAAAGTACTGATGTGCAACTGAAGTCAAGTGTCTGTGCTCAGGAAAATGCTTCCTGTACGTCAAAAAGGTTACATGTACGTTTTTAATGAAAGGCATCAGGATTAATGGAGCTTTGACTGTTCAAGGCTTCTTTCCTTGAAATTAATTTTATTTAAATGTTCCTGAGAATAAAATTGCCAGCCGTAGCTGTATTATTATATGGATTCAGAAACTGGAAAGGGTCTTTCTAAATTATAACACCAAGTGCCAGCTTTCTCTCTCTACTAATTTTTCATCTTGAAGCTTTTCGGTGGAAAGAGGATTAGGTGAAAACACATTTTAAGGGACAATTTTTAGCCTTTTATTTTGAGGAAATTAGCTAATCTGTGAACTGTTCAGCAGGCAGAAAGCACTGGAAAGGTGAAAGTAAGATGGAGCACAGTTAAATCCTTCACTGTCTGAATGTCACTTGTCCATTGCTTCCTACGGACCATCAAGTTGGAGTAGGTGTCTTTGGGATTCAACACTGAGTAAGTTAAACTGTAAAAAGACAAAGGTCCAAATCAAGACAGATCTTCATATTTAGCAGGTTTCAGAGTAGCAGCCATGTTAGTTTGCATCTGCAAAAAGAACAGGAGTACTTGTGGCACCTTAGAGACTAACAGATTTATTAGAGCATAAGCTTTCTTGGGCTACAGCCCACTTCATCGGATGCATTGAATGGAACATATGGTAAGAAGATGTAGATATATAGATATATCGATACAGAGAAGGTGGAAGTTGCCATACAAACTGTAAGAGGCTAATTAGTTTAAATATTTAGCAGTGGTCTGAAGCATGCGCCATACAAGAAACAGACTCTACTTACATGGGTTTTTAGGTAGCTAGTGTATCACCAAAGGCCTCAGTCAGGATCAGGGCACTGTTGTGCTAGCCACTGCATAAGCTCATGGAAGAAGATAGCTCCTGACCTGACGAGCATTCTCTAGAAAGACAAAATGTATGAAAGGAGGAAGGGAAGCTATGTACCAGCAAAGCAGTGAGACCAGAGTGATGGAAACAAGACTGTTTTTAATTTCATTATAATAAAACTAATGACCCATGCTGAATTCCTCTGTTTGGTACGAGCCCCCATATCTAGCTCTTTCTCTCTTTTATATTAACCCTAACCTTGTGTTCCTTGTTTAGCCTTCCCCATTTTCTAGCTAACCTTTGCCTAACTACATAAAACATTAACCTACCTCTTTAAACTTTACCCTCTTCTATTTCCTTTTTGTAACATATTTAACCCTTGCCTTCTATTTTTGGTTGTTTAGACGAATCTCTTGCTTATTTCTACTTTTTTTTTTTTTTTTTAAGTGGCATTGACTGGACACCTTTTATGCCATCCCATGCTTCAAGTGACACCTCCTCTGCGCTGCCAGGCATTGAACCCTTAGGTCCTAGTGCTGAGGATAGTGAGGGACAGAGGCTGGCACATGTGTGGACCGGATGTGTGGCTCAAGGTGGTTTCTGTCTTAGACACAGATAGTGGAGCAGAGGTAATTGTTAAGTGGCCTCTATGTTGCTATTAGTGTAAACAAAGCAGATGTTTCCAGGAGTCAAGAGGAACATTTAATGGAATGTGTTGGCCTAGGCTGATGTAAAACGTTGCTACAAGTTTTCAGAATGAGCTCAGCAGTACTAAAATCTGCTGGGAGTTTAATGTTGAGTCTGCCTTTTCAAACCGAGGGGTCATCTGGGAAAGCCTCAGCTAATGGAAACACAAGTACACTTGTCATAAATCAGTGCCAAAATACTGAACAGACATAGCTGATTTTATATCTTCCAGCCACCAGCATATCTGGCCATTAGCTTTTCAGTGGCTGCTTTTTTCACTATGTATTTATTTTTCATGTTGGTGTTTGACTTTAATGGGGAAAGTGTAGGCTGTAATGGAGGGCTTAGGAAACAGTTCACCTCCATTTGACCAAGGCAGGGTTCTTCCCTTAAATTCACTGAGTGCTTGTGGTGTCTCTTTGACTGTCAGTCAGTCTTTGTGGGGTATGGTAGATGAGAAAAGCATCACATTTTTCTATTAAACAAGTTGTCTTCATGGCAAAATAAAATCAGTGGCATTTCTACAGTGACTTTGCTATGGAGCTATCATGAAATCCAGGAATGGTGTGGGAGGCAGGAAATGAAGCAAACTCAGCGCTGTTTAGAGATCATATAGCTTAAAAACAAAGAAGCTCATTCTCTAAAATTAAAGAGCAGTATTTTGGAGATAAGTCAGCCATCCAAACCTAGCTTACCTCCCACACATTTCTTTGAAAGTTTGAGCATATATTTACCATTGCCCACAAGATAAAGATGGCATCCGATGAAGTGAGCTGTAGCTCACGAAAGCTCATGCTCAAATAAATTGGTTAGTCTCTAAGGTGCCACAAGTCCTCCTTTTCTTTTTGCGAATACAGACTAACACGCCTGTTACTCTGAAACCCACATTTATTCAACGATTCATCTCTTATGAAGTTGACCGGAAAGGGTTGACTTTTAATGGCTCTTACATTTTTTTCAGCAGAGACTTCTGTTTGACTTCCCCTTTTCTGTGTCACTGTGGATCAGTCAGGAGGACATGCGCCTCTGTGCTAGGTCTTGAGGTACAGTCCCAACATTGGCTTAGCTTCATACTGCTTAAACTGCAATACTCGTGTGCTTTTAGACTGGTGCAGGTGCCACCCCCCAAATGAGACAATAGCCAAGGACCTGGGTCACAGAGGCATTGTCTATGTGGAAAAGTCGCGTGTGGACACACTTCTGCTACAAACATGGCTTTTTGGGTTGTTTTTCTGCTTAAACCTTCCCAGATGACACAGGCTAAACCAAAAAAAAAAAAAAAACAGTCTTATTGGCTTTGCCGCTGGCCTGCTGGGGGGACCACGGCAAGTCGCTTCACCCCCTGTGTCTCAGTTTCCCCATTTGTAAAATGGGTATAATGATGCCTCCCTTTTGTAAAGCACTTAAAGATCTACTGATAAAAAGCTGTGTAAAAACTAGACATTCTGTGCAAACAAGGTTATGCTGGTATGACTGTTGGCTTAAATTCACACCTTAGTTTATACTGGTGTAATCTCATGCAGATATGTCCTGAGTGTGGCCTGTTACTAACCCCCTCTTTAGACCAGGGAGGTGATTGGCAACTGGCAGGGTATCACACTAGGAGTGATCTATCAGTTAGCCAGGACCCAAACCATATTCACTTCAGTGGTTACAAGGCTGCTGTTACTAAACTGAGTAACTTCCTTTCTGTCTTCTGGAATTAAGACTGTTAAATCTACCTAGATATTGGCATTGTGCCATTCACAATGAGCATTAAATAACATTGCTGACTCTCTCCCTCCCTCTACCCCCACTGTCCGGTGGGTGAATGTAAAGGTGACAGAAGAACCTAGTTTTATGTAGCATCTCATTCTGCCAAACTGAACCCTGGTATGCATGGGAGACTGATAGTGAGTTGTTCAAGGACAGCTCAGTGGTGTCCAGGATGCAGTGTCTCCTTCTGCCATAGTTACTTTAAGTAAGGAAGTATTATTTTAAGTTCATCACTTATCTTGGCACAAGCATGGGATGAGTTCATTGTATGAAAATGGGGGTAAATAAAGGTGATATTGGAGGCATAATACACTAAGCCCAATCCTTATAGTTGTTGAACGCCACTTGAGAACTGAGGACTGAATGGGAGCTCCGGGTACTCAACAGCATGCAGGTCAGACCCACTGTCTGTAGCTTGGACTCTTTACTGTATTGCTGTAACTATTACTATCCCCTTTCTTATGCCATAAGAATGGCCGTACTGGGTCAGAGGTCCATCTATGGACCAAAGATCCATCTAGCCCAGTATCCTGTCTTCCAACAGTGGCCAATGCCAGGTGCCCCAGAGGGAATGAACAGGACTGGTAATCATCCAGTGATCCATCTCCTGTTGCCTATTCCCAGCTTCGGGCAAACAGAGGCTAGGGACACTATCCCAGCCCATCCTGGCTAGTAACCATTGATGGACCTTCCTCCATGCATGTATCTCATTCTTTTTTGAACCCTGTTATAGTCTTGTTCTTCACAACATAGTAAAGAGTTCCACAGGTTGACTGTGCGATGTGTGAAGAAATACTTCCTCTTGTTTTAAACCTGCTGCCTATTCCTTTTAATTTGGTGACCCATAGTTCTTGTGTAATGAGTAAATAACACTTCCTTATTTCCACCAGTCATGATTTTATAGACCACTATCATATCCCCCCTTAGTCGTCTCTTTTCCAAGCTGAAAGGTCCCAATCTTATCAATCTCTCTTCAGATGGAAGCTGTTCCATGTTGCTTCTAATCATTTTTGTTGACATTTCTATACCTTTTCCAATTCCAATATATTTTTTTTTGAGATGAGGCAACCACATCTGCACGCAGTATCCAAGATGTGGGCATACCATGGATTTATATGGAGGCAATATGGTATTCTCTATCTTATCTCTCCCTTTCCTAATGATTCCCATTTTCCCAATACCCAGACAAAAGCTGTGGTAAAACTGCTCTACTTGGGGTAGGTGCTTCAGTCCCTTTGTGTATGCAGCACACGCTTTGAAAGGCAGTCTAGTGGGGGGTCGCATTGCCCTTCCTTGATGTACACCCCATCCTATAGGACTAGCAGGTGTCTATTCAACACACAGCGATTAACATCAGCTATGTTAAACTTGTCCCTGGTGGTTGTGTGCTTACCTCAAGAACATAGCTGTGGCTATACCAGAAAAGATCTAGGGCCATCTAACCTGTTTCCAATGTGGGTTCATTCCAGATGCTTCAGAGGAACGTATAAAATCCATAGAATATACTTGGTTTCCCAGTACTTTTTCCTGCTTGTGCCTCTCTACATGAGCGCTAATGGCCCCCTATTACTTCTCTTTAATAGTTTAATTGTGGACGCTACTCTTACACAAGTGTCTAATGCTATTTTAAACCTTGCTGTTTGCTTCAACAATCTCGTGCAGCAGAATTCTATGGATTGAAGGAGCACTGTATCAAATGCAAGGTCGTACCGCCTAGGTCACAGTTATAAAACGGGGGAGTGTATTCTGGATTGGACAGTTCTGTGAAAGGGACGTAGTGTCATTGTGGATAACCAATGGAACATGAGCTCCCAGTGCAATGCAGAGGCTGAAAAAGATAACCCAATCCTTGGGTTTTATAAACCAGGGAATATTAGAGTAGGATTAGGGATGACATATTACCAATGTACCTTGGCATTAGCGATACCCTGTGCTCAGTTAAAGAATGATGTCAAAAAAGATTCAGAAAAGAGCTACAAGATTTGAGGTCTGGAAAACTTGCCTTTACAATGAGAGGCTAAAGCTAGTGTTTCCAATAAAAGGTAGAGAAGTGATTTCAACAATCTATAATACCCCCATTTAGAGACGACTTCTGATGTTACGGGACTCTACGATGTAGCAGACAAAGACACAACAGGATGCAATGGCTGGAAGCTGAAGCTAGACAAACGCGGACTAGAAATAAGAAGCAGATCTTTTGCAGTGAGGTTGGTTTAACCATTGGAACAATTTATCGAAGGATTTGGTGGATTCTCCATCACTTGAAGCATTTAAATCAAAACTGGATGTTTCAGAGTGGTAGCCATGTTAATCTGTATCAGTAAAAACAACCAGGAGTCCTTGTGGCACCTTAGAGACTGACAAATGTATTTGGGCATAAGATTTGGTGGGCTAGAACCAAATAAATCTGTTGGTCTCTAAGGTGCGACAAGGACTCCTCGTTGTTAAAACTGGGTGTGTTTCTGAAGGAGATGCTGTAGCTCAACTGGAAGTCATGGGCTTGATGCAGGAATTACCGAGTTCCATTCTATGGCCTGTGTTACTCAGGAGATCAAGATAGAGGACCCTACTGGTTCCTCTTGGCTTTGAAAATCTATTAAATGTATTTCCTCCTGCCCATTTGAAATCTGCTGCCTTGTAACTTCATTATGGTCTATGGCCATATCACTTCAAGCTGTGATCCTGCTAAATCTCACAAGTTATGTAAGGTTGGGTCTGAATAGACTTGGATGGGAGACTGCAAAGGAATCTAGGAACTGTAGGAAGTGATGGTGTTGATTCGGTAGGTAGTGCTCTTCCCTGGCAGTACACAGCACGTTAACAGGCACTGCTGCTGGACGTGGTGTGTTGGCAAGGAAACACAAACTTGATATCCTGGCTCGAAAGATTGTGTGTCTCACCAACAGAAGTTGGTCCAATAACAGGTATTACCTCACCCTCCTTGTCTCTCTGATATCCTGGCGTCAGTTGTGATCTCTAAAGATCCATATGGTAAGTGCTGTAGGCACTAGCTAGATTGCAATTTGGGTAATTGCCTTACCTGAATTTCCCACTGTGGATTTAATTTTATAAGTTATTCTTCACTTAGGCGTGGTGTATGTTCTGTTTACGCTACACAGCTGCTGTTTTGTGCCAGAAGTGGCTGCGTTTCAGTAGTGTGTGACATGATCCCTATATTTTAAATGTTTTGGGAGCTTTCTGTGAAAAGGCACAACACAAACTTGAACTACGGTGAGTTAATTCCTGCTAATAAACTCTTACCTGTATCATGCAAAGTGGACCTAGAGAGCTATGTTAGTCGAAGGCTTTAACTGTTGTATTGGCTGTGTGCTTCCATTCGTGGTTATTCTTAGAGCCCTGCGCAGTTACAAAATTTATATCCATGAATATAAAGCAGATATCTGCAGGGCTCTACCAGGAACCACAGCAGCCGAACCACAACTCGCAGGAGCCAGCACCTAGCCAAGGCAGCTTCTCCCGCGTGGCTGTACTGCCCCCAGCCCTGCCCACTGGTGCAGGCACCAGGCTCGCCCACAGCTGTCCCTGGTCTCGTTAGTGTGTGCAAGCGGCTCGCGCATTTGCGGACAGGAAGCGCCCGGGACAGCTGCCGGTGAACCTGGTGCCTGACCCAGTGGGCAGGGCTGGGAGTGGTGCAGCCACGCCGGAGGAGCTGCCTGGGCTGAGTGATTGCTCCTGCTTGTGGCTGCCTGACATGCTGCTGCTTTGGTCACTGTGGTTTCTGATAAAGCCCTGCAGCTCCACGGAGATCCGCTTTATATCCGTGGATATCCGCAGATATAAATGTTGTATCCGCGCAGGGCTCTAGTTCTTTCCACTTAAAATATTAAGGCAAATGGACAATAGAGTCTGGTACCAAAATGAGCTGGGACTTCCTCACAGTGGCCCACTCCCTGCTTCATACGTTAAGAAGCTTTGCTTCCTTGTAGCTATTTTTCATGTGGATTAGTGCAATGCACCAAAGCAGCTGCATCAATAAAATACCAAGAAAAAGCTGTCGTGTTTCAGAAACAGTCAGGCATTCCAATCCCTCGAATCTAAAACCAAAGCAAACATAAATTTTAATAATCCTCAGAGATATGTAATACCACCGTAATGATCCTGGCAAACATTTATAACCTAGTCCCTTCAAGCCTTGTATTAAGCCAAGGGTGTGTCTATGTTACAAGCACTCCAGCAGCACAACTGTGGTGCAGTAGCATAGGTGCTTGTTACAGCAATGGAAGCAGTTTTTCCATCACCGTGGTAAATCCACCCCCTGGAGAGCCAGTAGCTAGATTGGCAGAAGAATTCTGCCATCGACCTAGTGGTGTTTACACTGGGGCTTAGGTCAGCTTAACCACAGCTCTCTGGAGTGTGACTTTTTCACATTCCCAGTGACACAGCTGGGTCAACCTATGTTTTAGCTGTAGACCACACCTTAGATTGTAAAGTGGGGTAGAGATGCTGCTTAAACAGGGCCTGGAAATTCCGGGCACTCAGAGCAAATCGGAATTCTGCAGGCTGAGTAGGATCAGTGAACTGCTGCTGTCCAGTCCAGAGGGAAGTAGGGGAGAGTAACAGACTGGCTCGTGTACAGCTGTTCTTTTAACAAGTGGGAAAGTGACTGCAGGGACAGAACACTCTTGGTGTTCTGAGCCCTGGGGGAACACGGCAGCTCCCGCAGATACCTTTCTCAAGGGGAGAAGGAGGGAGCAAAATTGCCTCTGAGCTGGTGCTATTTTAAGAGTTGTGATGGGGGAGCAGAGAACAGAGCCTGGTGTAAGATGATGAGCTGGATACTAGAGGCCCTTCAGCATGCAGTACAGGAGCCTTGCAAAGAGGTAATGTCCAGCATTTAGCTATTGGAAGGGCAGTATTGATTTGAGGGGTTCCCCAGCTTTAACTGGGATGCAGCCTTTTTTGTTTAAGGGGATAGAACTGGTTGCAGACAGAGTTGATTGAGACTGGGGGAGGAGGGAGTGAAGATGTGACCAAGTGAGTTGAATAGGCGCAGGTTTGGCGGGAGGGATGTGGCGGGGTGGGCGTCTTTCACTCAGATTAGCATGGTTACTGCCTTGGTGAGTAAGAGTCCAACTCTCCAAACCCAGTTTTAAGAGGCTGGAGCAGACAGACTAAACTCCTTACTCTCATTGAAGCAGATTTGAGCCACAGGAGATACTTGGCCCCTGAATTAAACACTGCAAAACTGGAAGTCTCACTGGAGAGAAGCCCCAGTGTAGAAAACAGTGGATGTTCCAATTCATGGGTGAAGTGAATTAGCAAGACCTGGTTGGGGTTGGAGTTGGGGGAAGGAAAGGAGACTTATGCCTGGCTGTAGCCAGTTCCATTAGTCCTCATTTTAATAATTGTTAGTGATTATAGCAGTCTCATTTCAGAGCACTTAACGTGCACTAATACTTACCCTACCCTTGTGGGTAGGTAGGTATTGTCCCCTTTTTTACAAAATGGGGAAATGGAGTCAGTATGGTGCATGAATTCCCAGAGCCACAGCAGTGGAATCTGGCATTAGAAATTGGCAGATCCTAGCTTCCCGTGCTGTGCTTAAACCATGCTCTTCTCCGGAATCAAACTTCATGTAAGGTGCCTTCAGGATGCAGTGGCTAAATTCTCTTTTGCCAGAAAAGGAAATGAGACGTACTGCCAAACTCTTGACAACTTCTCTTCTCCAGCCTTTCTCACTGGCTTCCTGAAGCATCCAATTCTGATCCACAGTAGACCTAAGATGCCAAAGGGAACAAATGAGGCTGGGATAACTGTTCTCAGCATAATTCAACTGCACATAATAGCTAAGTCAGTGCATGAGTCTTTGCAACAGAGAAATGGAAATCACTGACTTTGGACTGGGAAATATACACAGCTAGCATTTTTGCCTTCATAAGTATTTTTGTTTCCCTGTGGAATCTTCTAAATTCCTATAGGAGCCATCCTTCCCTACCTACACACGGTGCCTGCCTCTTGCCTTACTACCGTAACGACGAATGCCTTCTTTGGGGCCAGTCAGCACTGCTAGTGAACTGGTTGCAGGGTTTGACCCATTTAAACCCAAAGTATATAGCTCTGTATGCCAAACCTTTCCTGGCGTGCGGAAGACACAAGGGCTTAGACAAAATTAGATTAGCTCTCCAGGATGGCCCTGCAGAGGACTGACCATTGGGCGGTGTAAATGCCTTTTGACTGTCTATTAGGTGTACGTTAAACTTCAGGAAGTCCCTTAGTGCTAGGAGATGTGCAAGAGTGACATTATAGTAGCATAACACAAGTTCTGGAGGGGAGTAGCCCCGCTACATCGTTCTTCCTTGCCTTCATAATGTGGACCTCTCCACGCACAGCTATGAACGATGAAGTAGCTGTGGCTTAAGTTCACTCTGTTAAAGCCAGAACTCAGCCAAATCAAGTTTCAAAGAGCCCTTCCCCCTCTTCGTTATCTTAGCAGTGCTCCTTCCTTTTTAGCTGAAGGTGCCATTGTATGGACGAGAGCGTCTTCGGTTTTTACACTTTGTAAGGCTTAGATAGCAAACAGCCATAAGAGGGCCCCAGAGTCCCACTCTTGAATGCTTTCCCCTTTGTCCAGTGGTCCCTATGCTTCCTCCTCCATTATAAATCTCACCCAGGCTGTCTCCGGAGACGGCTGTAGCTCACGAAAGCTCATGCTCAAATAAATTGGTTAGTCTCTAAGGTGCCACAAGTACTCCTTTTCTGTTTTGGGACTGGTCTCAACCGTTCTTGTACCGGTATGACTAAGGAGGGGGGGCAATATAGTTATACCAGTATAAAGTTGCCTTATCAGTATAAAATTGGCTATACTGGTATAGCTTATTTCTAAACAGGAAGCAGAATAAGCAACAGTGGTATAACTGCATCCATGCCTGCGGGAGGAAGGCACCGCTTTAACTATACTGTAGTACTCAAGACTTTAGATAAGCTTGTGAGGAGCCATTCATCTGCATGCAAAGTGCAAGTATGTGTATTTGTATCGTGCCTAGCACAGTGGAGCCTGCTTCTGACTGGGGGCTTCTAAGTTTCTACACAAACATAAATAATTAATACGGCTCACAGTAGATTACTCTTCTTTAGAACAAAATCACTGTGTAAAATACTGGAGTACCACCAAGTAACTGATAAGGTAGAAGTCGTATCAAAACTTTGCTATGTAGCAAGCAGGGACTTGAGTAAAACATGGCCAAAATGGTGTGAACACAGTAGATAGTTTAACCCAAAACACGTTTCTCCCAGGAGAGAGGTGGCGATGGAGGGGAAAGTGTGTCCTGATGCTGGCTAGGAGTCGGGCATCCTGTACAGGAGCACCTTTGCAAGCTTCCCAGGCAATGCTCTGTGCATCCCCCAGCCATTGCAGTGTTGAATTCCCGCACAGCTTGTTAGTCAATGCTAACCGCCAGCAGCCCACCAAAATTCCAGTTCATAGATCCTATAAACTGTGCTGCTCATTGCTGCAGTATCAAAAGTAGCTAACAACAATGAATAGATACAGCTGCACAGTTTACCAGTAGGGTAGTGAAGTATTAGCTCAGATTTACAAGTGTCGGGAAAGAAGGTGTAGTGACTAGGTGGGGAATAACCCCCAACTTCCTGATTGCTTGTCTGATGCCTTCACCATAAGGACATCCTTGTGACCCCTGTTCCCTACATCCAATTTGACATCATTTGGAGAGAGGTAAATGTCGGGGATGGGGGGGCTAGAAATATGAAGAGCTTGTCTTACTATAAACATAACATTCAAGCCTTATGGATTGGTGGAATCCCATTTTTAGGAACTACTTACATTGCATTTGAACTGAAGAACTTGTATTCTAATTTGGTATATGAATCATCTACAGAGACTGACTAACTTTACTTTAAGTGTAGTCAGTATTTTCAATTGTGCACTTCTCTGTCTGTCTGAAACCTTATTAAAACTTGACCCTTTACAAAACAGACTACCTAGAATGCAGTAAAGCAATCCTAGGGCCTTTATTCTCCTACATTTGCTCGCTAGGGGAGATTAAATTTACTGATTAGGCTCATAATTGAGATTCATGACTTTTGTATAGTAAAGACATCCCTGTCATGTCTTTTTTTACAAGTGCTAATAGAAATATCAGAAAAGGACGAGGATAATTAGAAGCAATCCTAAAATTCCTCCTAGTTGTTTATATTCACAGAACATTACGGGTGATTTATTTAGTACCCACTTGTCAGAATAATGACATGCCTTCATCTGAGTCTGAAAATAATAGAATGAGGTGTAGGTTTCTGTCTGCCCCTCTTTTTGAGGGATGGAATGCAGGGAGTGTCCTAAATCCCCAAAGTACCGTGCCTATTCTTTTCCCCACTGGAAACTGGGGATTACAGAGGCGAATACAGCTGATCTTTTGGAGGATGCATAGCACTTGGCTCAATAGCTGAGCATACGCTAATGGAAGTGCAGGTGGTCAGAAATATACGTACAGCTCATGGCTATTGAAGGTCAACCTTAAAAATAACACACTGAACAATACAGCCAGGGGGTTTTGCAACCTGAAGTCATGTGGCAGAAAGCTGTTCTATATTTAATAACTCTGATATTGTACTGTGCGCTAGTGAGGCTTATTTTTTCCTTTTTGACAGCTCTGTGATGAGAATCTACAATAAGGGTGAGTGTTTGTTTGCCCTGTTCATGCCGAAGGTTGCACTTTGAAATTGGTGCGTCCAGACAGGTTGACAATAACCGGAAATTAATTTTTGTGGGGCTTTTATATAGCACATCCTCTCTGCACTCTTGGGAAGTCAAATATTGTTTATCATAAATGGCTCTTCTATAATAGCCTCTACAGCTGCTCAGTACTGCCACCATAGAGAATCTAAACCACTGCCCCAAACTGTATAATGCAGTGTGTGTTAGTAAAGATTAGATTACCCTCGTCAGGTGGCACAAGCAGCATTCAACTTATCTTGGGGAAATGCTGGTGGTGAAAGACACGCTTCCAGCAGCTCTTCATGAGTCACAAGCTCAGCCATGCATGCTTCAAAGTAAATTTGTAAGGGCTAGAGTGGAAGGGAGAAGTACTTGATTCTGTTCCTGTTGACAGTATATTGCAAAAAGGGGACTGTCCATTTCGTGCTCCTGGCTTCTTCCTCTTTAGGAAATTTAGTTTAATTAGACAAGTTGCTGTTATCCATAAGAACGACCATACTGGGTGAGACCAGTGGTCTGTCTATCCCAGTATCCTGTCTTCTGACAGTGGCTAGTGCCAGATGCTTTGGAGGGAATAAACAGAACAGGGCAATTTTGAATGATCCATTCGCTATCATTCAATTGGAGGTTTCGAGGCACCCAGAGCATAGGGTAGCATCCCTGACATCTGGGCTAATAGCTATTGATGGAACTATCCTCCATGAACTTATCTAATTCTTTTTTGAACCCAATTATGCTCTTGGCCTTCACAACAATCCATGGCAACGAGTTCCACAGATTGACTGTGTGTTTTGTGAAGAAGTAGTTTTTGTTTGTTTTTAAACCTGTCGCCTATTCATTTAATCAGGTGACTCCTGGTGTTACGTGTTAGGGACAGTTCTGATGTATTGTGCAAATATGCATGTGGGGACAACATAAGAGACTTGTATGCTCTGAACTATGAAATTGATGTGATGTTGCTTTTAAATTAAAAATACCATTTCAGAGGAATCAAAGTTTCAGGTTCATTATTGCTTTTGTCCCGCTGTTGTATTGACAAAGATGCAGCCTTTGTGTAATGGGACTGGGAAATAGACAGGGAAAACTCTGTCAGGAACCTCTCAAGTTTTGAGTTGGACAGTTAACTTTTTTTAAGTGCAACTTTCCTTGAAGAGAAAGGAACGCTAACAATGGCAGGTGTACCCATTCTGACACCCACAGCTGAGTTTTGGATCTGGATCAAGGAACCACGTATTCTTTAATTAAAGTATCCATTCTTAGGTGATTCTCTGCCACAGTCTCACAAAGGAGGCTGCCAGTCTTCTATGCAAGGAAAAGAGATGTTTGCTGTGGATGCTTTCTGCCTCCACAAGGACAAATATTGGTGTGTATCTATTCTCAGTCACAGCCAACCTTGAGTGGCAAAATGACTCTGCTGACCTGAGGAAACTTTTTTTTTTTTGGTTAGCACAAGTTCTAATAAATCGAATCAGATAGTCACACAGCTTTATAAGCTTCCAGGGATGGTATTCCATCATCTGACAGAAAAATAAGTTGCTAGTAACTTCATAGTTAGTGCAATGTGCATGTTTGTATAACTGTTTTTTGATTCCTGTCATACTTTGTCCTTGGTGGAGGATAATCTTGCACTGTACAAAAGAGAAGATTCTATACTAGGTAGACTTATTTGCACTGTTTGAGTGGTCCATTTTAAATATGTTAGGTTTTGTAAAACCAAGATTTTACAAAACTAAAGATCAATGTAACTTTTACTTTTGGAATATTTTAACATTCCCAAGCAGTATTTGCCCTCCAAGCATTGTGTCCTTGCCCTACTGCATGATCCAGAAAATGAATACCACTCTAAACAAACTGAAATTGGCTAGGCAGTTTTCACTGTTGAAAATGAGTAAAATGCAAAGATTAAACTGCACTAATGGTGATCAGTAAACTGTTTTAATTCATTTAGTTTTAATATTCTGCAGTAACATGGACATATCTGGTTTAAGCTATATGCTTTTAAAAAAGCCCCTTCTAACAACTCTTTAAAAAGTGTCACCACCCCGAGTATACAAAGAAGGAATCTGAAGATTAAGTAAACATAAATGTGTCCATACATAGAGTATGTAGGAGGTGACTAAGTGGGGAGTATTTACATATTTTTTTCAGATTTTTAAAAAAACCTGCCCACTTAGCAGCAGTCGAAGGAGCTTCTGTTTGTATCTCACCTAGCAGAGCAGCTGCTGCTATTGAAGCTGGAGGGCTCTGGTTCAAATCTGTGCTATGGAAATGTTTGGGACGCTACATACAGCGAGTGTAGCTGCCCAGAAAGAAGGTAACTGTGTAAAAACGCAGTCTGCTTTTGACCACCAGTTTGCTGCTGTCTCTTTAATAAAAAAACAATAAAACCCCACAAGACATCTGTATTATTCTGCAGACCGACAGCTTCACTGTAGCACATCTGCCTCCCTTAATAAAATTGGACAGTGTCCCGGTGAGGGTGGTGACTGGTCTGTGATGCTTCCTGCATTTTAAGGAAGTCACTGAAGTTCCTTGTTCTTGACACCACTTGTCTCCCCTCTGTAGAAATGTGGCAGATGGCTTCTTTTCCTTTTATGGCGAGCAGTGCTGATTTCCCCTTACACTCAAAGCACAGGTTGGAAGTGAAACCGAGACTTGCTCAGTTGGGAGGAAGAAGCTTGTTCACACAGAAGGCTGGAAGGGGTGGGGAGGTACTTTGCAACATAGTAAATTCCAGTTTAAAAAAGCAGAATTGCAACATCTACCTAAAGGTGCTGATTATTGTTGGGTTTTGAGGTTGTTTTTTAAGCCTATTGCTTAAAATAGCCAGTAGCAGCTTTGACCATCCATATTTTCCAAGGGTGAAAAGAAAACTTAAACTGGAACAGGTCTGGGAAAGGATGGCTTTCATCTGAACCAATGCTGCTGAATTTATAAAACACATGAAGACACTGCCCCCTCTTTAAAAATTAATTTGACATGATAACAGTGTCAGACACATCCACAAAAGGTTGCTATCTCATCCAAAATAGTTTCCTTCATCAATCCCTATGAGTCCTTTCATATACTAGGTAAGGGGTTGCTTATGTTTCTGAGCTGGCACCGGTTTCACTCAAGGACTACTGAACAGGTGATGCTCACCTAGGTAACTAGCAGCAGATAGTGTTAATTAAAGCAGAGGGTAACTCTCAATTTAGGAGAACCTTTGATGTGATTTGTCTCTTCCTAACCCAAAAAACCCTGTAGCCCCTGTTACTTGCTTTAGATCGTATTTCATTAATTCAGTGCAGTTGTAGGTTGGCAAGCTGTTTAAATCACTAGATGTTTAAGGTTTCAGAGTAGCAGCCGTGTTAGTCTGTATCCGCAAAAAGAAAAGGAGGACTTCTGGCAGACTAACAAATTTATTTGAGCATAAGCTTTCGTGAGCTACAGCTCACTTCTCACTGTGAAACCCGTTGGCAGCTATTGAGTTACAGGTATGATTCAGCCTTTCTAAACCTTAATGAAAGGTAAAATTAGTCCATTTGGTATGTCACTTGCTATTGTGCTCCCCATGTGGTTCATGAGCTGTCCCTGCCTCATACAACTACTGACCTAAACAAAAAACAGGTCACTATTTCTCCCTCATTGGGGGAAAGTAAGGAGGCAAAATGTAATGGTTCATTATGGGCTCCCATCCACTCTTTTCCCTCAATGGGTAATTGCAACACCGTTCATTCTTATAGTAGAGTCAAACTAGCTGAACTTTTCATACTTCTGTCACCTGAACAAATGAAACAAAACATTCAACATGAAAATAGTGTGTAAATTCAATACATTTTAGGCACCATGGACTTAATTCCTTCAGCCAGTTACTATTTGATTTTTGATTATTTTTTATTTTAATTTCTCAGCCTTGCTTAATAATAAAAAGACATTTTAACACCTTTATTTCCTCACTTTTGACTGTTGAATGTCCCAAAAGCTGTCAGTATCTGATGGTGGAAACCTCCTATCTTCATGAATGCTGATAAGCGATCAGTAGTAGTGGTCTCGCCCAAGTGCTGGGAAAGCATTTTGAAAATAATTCACAATAGCAGTAACACATCCTTTATCAGTGATTTAATGAGTCTGTCGTGCTACATTCTCTGTTTTGCTATTCCCCTTAAATCTTTGTAGTTGAGTGGTACCTTTGTTATAAAGACATCTCGAAAATTTACTGGAATTGGCAAAGGTGCACACAGTCTGTAAGCTAGGAAGCAAACTATTCCTATGGTGTTGAGGAGGACTGGGTTGTCAAAATAGCATCCCAATAGGCTTGTTGCATTTATCCACTTGACTGTCAGTCCTGTTCATGCATTTTTGCTGCCTTACTTTCCCCAGTTATGATATCCTAGGCCTTATGTCTTCCTGAATGTAAATACCTACCACCTGTGGGCTTGCTGCCTGACTAATCCTGGAGACTAGACCACACAAGGGATGTCAACTGAGATACTAAAACCAGCCAGTTGGTATTTTGAGCGCAGCCCTGACTTGACTCCTCCCTTACCTGCAAGCTGAAAACTATTAAAGCACATGCTGCTTGAAGTGCATTTAAAAAAAAAAGTCTTCACCAGAAACATCACAGTTTTTTGAGGTCCTGTGCCTCAGCTTGAATTGTAACCTATCAAACAGTTGACAAACGCAAAGGGTTTTTCACAGGAAAACACTGGAAAGGGCTGGCTGAAGCATCGCACTGGCGTGCTATAGTGAGGATTTAAACAAAAGTTTTGCTGTTACATAAGTTTCTAGTGTGTGCTTTCCTAACCCATAATAAATAATACACAACTTGGCATGACTGGCGGCCTCTGATGAAGAGGCTTTGGACTAGAATAGCTGCAGGACAACTTTATTCCCCCAGCAATCATTTCACATCTTTGTGTGTAACCCATTCTATTTCTCTTTGAGAAAAGATTATTAAAATTAGGTGTGACGGTGTCTGGGGCTCCATTGTGCTGGTTACTGTGAAAACAGTCCCTGCCCCCAAGGGACTTATACTCTAAATAGGTATCTTCTTATTATACTTGGAGGTAAGATGCTCTTATCTAAAATAGGCTTTACCAGGCTAGAATGTCCCTGCAGGCTGGAAGTTGGAGCTCTTTGCAAGCCAAAGACCACTTTTAAGTGGTAAAGTATAAATTGACTGTTGTGCTTGGATGCTTTAGCCCAGTGCTAGGAGAATGCTGAAAATGTGAATTGAAGTTGGGGCTGCGTGCATCCGTGTCCATCCCTGCTGTTGCAAGAGGAATTTGGGGCTGGTAAATGTTTGACACAGGAAGAATGAGTAAATCCTAACATGGTTTCTGATTGTAATAAACTCCCTGATACTGGTGCCAAATGAGTAAAGCAGTTCTCAATCTGCAATGATGTCAAAACAAGCACCAGTCCTTGCAACAGTAAAAATCTCCATGTCTGTCTCTCTCTCTCTGGCCAATTTTTGGAAGATGCTGGCTATTTTCCCCATTCCCTGAGAAGACAAGAGGTCTTCAGATCCCTTCTGCTGCATGAACCAAAGCTCTTACCCCTGAACTACCTTAAAATAAGTGGTATAATTTTAAAATGTTCTGGTTTGTTTCCTTGCTGTGGTTAGGCATTACCTGAAATTACTACTGCCACTTAGAAATTACTGCTACCTTCTCAAACGAATTTTCTGGAGTCTAGGTGTTCTGGTTTATTTGGGGGTTTCTAATGAAAGGCGGAAGAACATTAACACAGGAAGCAGTCCTTACACCAGTAACAATATAAACGATCTAGCAGTGAGCATAATGAAAGCTCTTTGGGGCTACTGCTCAGCAAAGGGGACGGGGGAAGCGTTTGGGGTTTTTGTTTTTGTTTTTTTTTAGCAGTGGAATGTGTTGCAACAAAAAGGAAACACTTTTTCTATGGATTTCACAATACTGTAAAAGGCATTGCAGATTTCTCTTCCTGTCTAACTTATGTTGAGATGAGCCCTTCCCCACCATATTGATGCTGAGACTGCACTAATCATAGGATGGGATGAAGTGTGAAATACATGTGGTCTTTTTCCTTTCTCTTTTTACTCTTAACTGGCTTGTGGCAAATCACAGTTGGACCATTTTATTCCAGAATGAGTTTCCACGCACAGACATGCTCTGAAACCGTTGAAGGTATTAATTAAAACTGATTTAACCACTCTGGGGCAAGATGGTGTGTAGACAAGCCCTTATTAGGCAGGATATTGTCATGCTAACATGTCTCACTAGTGTTTAGCTTCTACACCTTCACCGCAGAGTGACTTTGATCGGTTAGCCTAGCTCGGGAGTATGTCGACTCTGCAAAGTCCTCGCTGGTGGTGTATTCCTGTGTGTATGTGTGTCACTAGGACATCTGCAGTAAGCTGAGCCACTCTGATTCTTTCATGGTGATTTCTGGGAGAGTTTGTCTTCCTGTGCATACTGGAGGAATTGTGGGAAGGCAGAGGAGAACGACTGGCACTCAAACGCCTGCCTAGCCTGTGTCCTCACTGCTAATAGGTTACCTGCCTGAATGTAAACCTCACTCAGGCTTGAATTATACCTCCAGCAGGCCAGCTAGCCCAGGTTGAAGGCACCACCAAACTTGGGTGAGAGGTTTTTGTTTGTGAATGGGAGGATGGTTGGAGCAACACCTGAGAGAGAGCCTGGGTTAACTGTGATGAAAACAGACCCTAAAAGTATGCACCACCCTGCTTCGAGAGCTGAGGAATTTGTGTTAAAGTGGGGCTGGAGATTCCTACATTTGTGTATTTTTCCTGGGAGGTAGGGGTGATTTCTCTACTGCTTCAAAGCTTTTAAGTCTATAGGGATTTACGCCCTCTCTGTTGCTGGCTGGAAAATACCATTATTTGTTCGCTTGGTACTGCTCGTTCAATGAGAATGATAGTGTGTACACCTGACAGAACTAATACATCATGTAAGTTACTAAATGCGCTCTCCCATCTCCTACTTCATATTTTGCCAAAGAGTCTGACTGGAATCCTGAAATCTCCACCTTCCCTCTCGTTCTGGGCGTGACTTTTTTTAACCATCTCTCTGCTTTTTCCACCAAAATAGCTGTCTGTGCTCTAAGCCTGCTCCCTCCAATTCCAAAGACCTATGTCTCTCAAAGCTGCAACGTTAAAATAACAAAGTGTTGTTAGAGCTTAAAAGTGGAATGAGTGCCTTTACTCCCCACCTTTACACCTTTACTCCCCAAATGAACTTTGCACTGCCTACATGTCTGGAGAGGCTGTCTTCTCTCCCCTGATGAAAGGATAGAATGTTGCATGGTCTCTTCCAAACCTCTTCATGTATTAACACAATGGATAGCACTCTGTTCTGTGAGGAAAAATTCTGTGTGCGTGTGCTTATATTAAAACCCAGGGACTAACCTCCCCTTCATAATACTCCATTTCTTGATGGTTTTGATTTTCTTGAATCTTTCTAGTGCAGCACTGTTTCCACCTGGGAACATCTCACCAGGCACCTACTGCAGGACATTGGTTTTAGATTTACAGATACATTTCTTATTGTTCTTCCATGTTAGTAAATGAGTTACAGATGACTCACCTTCATGTTAAGGTGAAATTTTTGAGGCTGAGGTTGGCCCTTCACAGAGCTGCTAAGAGTTTTATAAGTCTGCCATAAATATTTCATTTGCAAAATCCATCAATAATTAACCAAACACACATCTTGTGTTATCTATCTGTAATTAAGTGGTTCTCAAAGAAAAGTCTGGTTAGTTGCACTCTGCCCTGTGGCTAGCAGTAAAGTTTACCATATATAATGGCAAAGCAGCTCTTTTATCAATATAGCTTATTACAGCCATGCAGTGCCTGCCCCAAATGAAATATGCTACACTGGATAAAGCATAGTTTTGCTGGTACAACTGCATCAAGACTACAGGCTTTTGCTTGCAAAGCTGTCGGGGATCACACTTCATCACTGCTTTGCTGGCAAAAGTTTGTAATGCAGCCCTGGCCTGTGTCTAAACTTTTACTTTACCCAGGGCTTCTGATTTTCAGCTCTGACCCTTTTGTTAACCACAAATCACCAAATCGGTTACCATCAAAGTTGTCACTTTACAGAGAACATTTGGAAGGGTATGCCAACCTGAAACTCCAGTCTTGTTTCGAGAAATGAGTTAAAGTATTTCCTAGGTGTATTATGTGAACCTGAGTGTTCCTGAGACTATTGTTACTTTAAAGTCCTTTTCCTGTGTATATGGTTCTCTTCCCTGTTGCTGTGTGAAAGACTTGTGGGAGCAGGAGAACTGACTAGAGAAGGGAAAGAGAAAAATAATTATGCAAAATGTGGTCAAAAAGTGCAAATTAAACCAACTTGGGGTTTGGAGGGAAAGAACCGAAATGAACTCCACCGATCTCTTTCAATTAGAGTAACTAGAGGTATTGCTTGTAGGGGAAAAGATGGTGGTGCACACAGCATTGATGTGAATAGCTGTTGTCCCTTTAATGACAGGTTTCAGAGTAACAGCCGTGTTAGTCTGTATTCGCAAAAAGAAAAGGAGTACTTGTAGCACCTTAGAGACTAACCAATTTATTTGAGCATGAGCTTTCGTGAGCTACAGCTCACTTCATCAGATAGAAGTGAGCTGTAGCTCACGAAAGCTCATGCTCAAATAAATTGGTTAGTCTCTAAGGTGCTACAAGTACTCCTTTTCTTTTTGTCCCTTTAATGTAACTTTCATTACATTACATTATAGAAGGTTACAGCCTTCTAGTGGAACCTTTGCCGTAAGGCTGCATCATTTTTGTTTTACACTTTTCTATACCACAGTGCAATCTGGATGTGACCACTTAAGGGACGGATGCCAACTTGTTGCATGGTAGAGTTGCCCTTCAAATAAAAGTGAAACAGAATTGTACTTCGTACCTTTTGGAAGCAATTTCAGTGTGGTCTCAAAGTCTCTGAAGCTACTTCAGTGTGGTCTATAATGGCAAGCTCTGTTGATTTCACTGTATTTTTCCCGCAGTGTCATGTCTACTGTTACTTGGTATGTCTGGAGCAGGAGATGATCTAGAGCTCAAGCTATTGGAAGTGGCATCTGCCTTCATAAAAATATTGCATTTAGGATTTAAGTGGATACCACTGAGAGGCCCACTCTGTTAAATGGAATAAGGTAATCAGTCCTCAGCGTTTAGTGTAGCTGTGGGAGGGCTGGGCCGTCAGGGCTTTAAACTAGCCTGCTTGTGTTTAATTATTTACTTTGGCTGGGAAGATTGTACCCATTATCTTGTACCAACTTAGCAAATCTAAAAACTGTGGTCAACTGCATGTGTGACTCTGGTAGCAAATGACTGAACTTGATACGACTTCCTGCCCCAGCAAAAAGCTAAATGGCTCCACGTATGCTAATTTAAATCTTATCGTCAGCATGAGGTCACAGGCTATATTTAACCTGCCTATATAAAGCTAACTGAATGGCACAGTTTCTGACTGCCCGAGAGTGCAGGTTGAAGCAGGTTGGAGGCCTTTGAAAAGCTCACAAAGAGAGAGGCCTTTCTCACTATGTATAAGCAGAACAACTTCCTGAGCAAATTGGAAGTAGCTTATTTTTTTTTCCCCAGTGCTTATTAGCTCAACGGAGTAGGGCTGACTGTAGAATTAGATTGTGTTACTTTGGAGAGAAAAGCTGGTCCGAACTGAAAAGTTTGTTGTTCAGCTCTTCATCTAGTTAGGGGGAAAGGACAAGATTCTGATGTAATGAAGATTGCTGCGTCTGATGCAAATAGTTCTAATCCCATTTAGTGCTCACATCTCCATGTCTGCAGCCTTAGATTCCCATTTCTCCTGTCTTCGTCTATCAAACTCAGTTCAGAAATTGCATTGAAATACACCTTTAAATAAATCACAAAACATTTCAAATGGTGAAATCTTTTAGGCTGGCAAGCAGCCAGGTTAAACCAGTGTTCTTTTCTACAAGTTTTTGTGTCTTAGATTCTAAATACAGACCCTCCACTTCTCAGTACAGTAAGTATGCAGTAGATTGATGGCCCACTCTGATAAAGCTAATGCAATTTCCAGACTTGGCTAACAGTACCTCAGTACTGTTGGCTGGCAGTGTTTTTTTTGCATGGAACTGCTGACATTCTTGCTGCATAGGTCTGACTGCTGCAATCAAATGACCATTAGCCTAGTCTTTCTGAATCAGACCTCCGAAAAACATTGTTTTCTCTGAAACACATTTCTGGAATTTCTGATCAAAAGAATGCAATTGATTATTGCAGAGTACTCCAGCAGGTTACCAGTAACTTGGTAGCTCACCTCTAAAACCTAACCTGGTCACGTGGGATGGGAATTCACTAGACTGCTTTCTACAGCAGCTCAAATTATGAGTGGCTAGCTGAGGGGGATCCAATAGTTTTCTAATAGTGGTCCACGGCCCATATCCTAGACATGTGGAGTACACTTTATCAGTCACTTTTGCTAGAAGGAAGGTTAAATTTCACCTTTCTGATTTCTTGATGATTGGTTGAGTTAACTTTCTTATATGGGAGGAAGAAGGCCATACAAGCCTTTTTACCAACATTAAATATAGGGCTTGTCGAAAAACAGAAAAGCCATTTCACAAAAAAGTTTGAAGCTATTAATTTTGCAAGGCGTTAAAAGAGAACAGTTTCCCCCCTTTTCTCTTCTCCTCTTTGCCACTGAGTGCAGTAAAACTAACAATGTCCAGGGTGGCATGCTTGCATTTTTCTTTCTTTCTTTTCTGCTGTAACATATCCAGCATTTGAAAAGATAGAGTTGTAAGGTTGCTTTTGTTTCCTCCTGCCACTTTAACTTTTCAAAACAACCTTGATTTTTGGAAAAGTTAGATTAGCAAAAGAAAACTGAAAGTGTGAGTGATGCCAGGTCACCCCCAGGCATCATTCAGTCTGTTGCATTGATAAAATGTCAACACTTTCAGTTTTGATGAACAAGCAACTTTGAAAAAACAGCTCTTCACTAGAACTTTTTGTTTAAAAATCAATTTTTCATCAAACATGCAAACAAAGTTTGACTAGCTCTAATTTACAGTATGAAATTAAACAAACCTCTCTTCACCCATGTTTTAACTTTCAATCATTTGCACAACATAAACTTGCGTAGGTAATAATCTTGCTTAGCATAATCTTGAAAGCCAGCCCAAGCTGGTTCAGGATTCCTGTCAGCACCATACACTCCTAAAGAAACCTAGCTATGCTAAAAAGAGTGGAGGCTTCCCTCTTCCTAGGCTTCACAGCTGTTGACAACATGTTTGATCCTTTTAGCACCTAGGTTCTGTTTTGTCACATGGCAACAAGTACTGCCAGTCAAGTGTTCTTGTTAAAAAGACAAGCAGCTGTGATTACAGTGCTGGGTCTCTAGGGGGCAGCATTAACTGTGAAACAGATGAAACTTTCAGGAGGCAAATACAAAGCAAATTATCAGGGGAAGGAAGAAAACAGGCTTCATTTTAATCCTTCCAGCTAGTAATTATATTTGAACATTGCCCCCTTTGTGTACACAGGGTGTTATGTGCATTCTGCCATACTGCGTGTATACAGTGCATTTGGTGTTGGCACCTGCTGCCAGTGTTACGCGTCTCCTGTATCTGAATCAACAGTGTTAATCCTCTTCTGGACTAAATAGTGGATGTAGCAATCCACCCTAGGAAGAGGCTGTTTCCGTATTGGCAAGTCTGGATGCCCAGAATGCTATTGCCAAGTTTCCATGCAACGCACAGATAAGTACATATCCTTGTACATCTCTGCTGCTCGGATATCCGTTTCTCTAGCTAAACTGGATTTTAGTTCAGGTTCTTTAACTTGACTGTTCTAGCTCTACTTGAGAGACCCTAGAAACGGTCCCAAATGCTGAGTGTTGTGGGTTTGTCTACATACAGAGGTTACACCCCATGTAATTATTTTATAATGAGTTTAGCTAATCCAGTGCAATTTTGTCTGGACATTTTTAATATCCGTTTAAAACTAGTGATCTGTGTCTCGCTTGCACTTCTCAATTCACTACTTTAAAAATCATACCCTTCATTCAATGAGTGAGTTCAGCTTTGTGTAGACCAGCCTTAAAATGCTACTCTGAGAGCGCTCTGGTCATCACTGCCTGTAAATAAAACTCTCAAAATCCAATCACCATTCAGGATGCATGAGGCAGCAGAGATTCTGTCCCCGGAGCACTCAATACATTCAAAATCCAGTTTACCTTTACCCCAATTCTGTACTCTGTTTACTGCTGATAATCTAACCCTCTTCGATGTAGGGGCCACACAGGAGTAGCTGCTAGGGTATCCCAAGCTGTCCTTCACATTTTTTGGGAAACATGGCGGACTCCCAGAGCAGCAGCATTAAGACGTCATTGAATAGCCACAACACAGCACTTGAATTAACCAGCATACAGAGAGCTACGGCAAGTTACAGGGCCCCACTTACAGCTGCCACTGAGAGTGGGAGGGTGGTGATGACAGACTAGTGATGGAGCCTGCAGTTGATTTCTTCTGCATTTTGCTTGATCAGTAAGTGGCCTTGTGTAAATTCTTATGCAGTGAGAGGGAGCAAGCATGCAGGAATGCTGTGGGCAGTGAGTCAGCCATCTCGGTCTTTGTCTTCTTACATTTCACTCCATGCACCATTTGTCTGGCCTCAATCTGACAGTCAGTGTTGATCAGATAATGACAGTGTGAACAACACTGGCTAGCCAAGCAGGGATGGAGGCTGATTGGTAGAAGTGTTGAATTTTTAGCTTTGCCTGATCATCTAGAAATTGGATCTTGAAGAGCTTTTTGTGTGGGTTGCGGGAAGGGGTAAGCAGGCTAATTTTATCACTGCTGTTTTGTTTAAATGCATTCTAAACAAACTTTACAGCCCAAGGCCTTGTCCACAGTGCCACTTTACAGTGCTGCAACTTTCTCGCTCAGGGGTGTGGAAACCCGCCCCCCCAGCGCAGCAAGTTACAGTGCTGTAAAGCCCAGTGTAAACAGTGCCCCAGCGCTGGGAGCTCCCCTCCTGGAGGTGGAGTACCAGGAGTGCTGGGAGAGTTCTGGCTCGCTCGCACTTCAAAGCACTCCAGCGACAGCGCTTTGAAGTTTGAGTGTAGCCCTGCCCTAAGTGTTCATTCTGGCACAAGTGTTGAGCCATTTAGAGGGCTACAATTAGACTTTTGCATCTGCAGCATCTTGGAGTAACTGGCAGGGGATTGTCTGTTTTTGATCTCTCTGCTGAATGCTAACGTGCTCTCCTTACCTCTGGCCCCAAATATGGAGAGCTGTGTAACCATTTCTCTGCTCCTGGAAACAAAGGATCATCCTGAGCCCCAACATGTTTGCGCTAATCACCGCAGCTTCCTGTCAGCCTGCAGGAAACGGGAGCCACTACCTTCAATAGATGTACAGTGAAAGAATTACATTACGTGATTGAATGGTTCTCCAGCACATCCTCCTTTCTCTTCTCCTTGCTCAATGTTTTAGTGAATTGTCCCACCCTACATGGCAAGCTTGGGCAGATGCAACCAAGTAATCAGTACTTAATGTCCCACTTATCCATAGTCATTTTGGAACTGTTCAGTAACGCAATGGCCTTTGAGAGGACAGTGTGTTTATTGGCTAATTTAGGCAAGCTGATTGTTACACTGAAAGCTCGGTGCTGTTAACACAGAGAGCCTAAACTGCTAAAATAGCAGGTGAATGGATGAGTTAAAGGAATGCAGAAAACCAGGTAAAATAAATACAAAACAAAAATAAACTTACTATATTGGAAACATAATGCTAAATTAACTTTCCCAGGTTAGGCTCCAGGATGAACAGAACAGTAAGTAGGCAGCATTTTCCTCTGGCCTAGGAGTCAGGAAACTGGGTTCTGTTCCTGGTGTGACACTGGGCAAGTCACATCGCCTCTGTTTTATCCTCACACTTTTTGCCCTTATCCTTTTAAAGTGTAAGCGGTTTGGGGCAGAGGGTAGGGTGACCAGATGTCCTGATTTTATAGGGACAGTCCTGATTTTTGGGCCTTTCTTATATAGGCTCCGATTTTTCACGTTTGCTCTCTGGTCACCCTAGCAGGGGGTGTCTTTTCGTGTGTTTGTACATTGGGCCGCACAGATTAGGCAATCTTGGTTTGGACATGTAGGTGCTGTTGTAATACAAATAAATAATTCAGACTGGCTGTAACATTCAGCCTGAGTGCTGCATATAAGAAAACAGACATAGTAAAGAAATGCACTTTCTCTTTATGAAACAGGGCTGCTTTGTAAAGCAAAAAAGGCTTCTTAATAATGGGCTAGACTTTATCACTGTTCAAACTGAGCAATGATCAGAGACCTATGGTTACTTAGTATTAAAGCTAAGATTTTGTCACAGATATTTTTAGTAAAAGTCATGGACAGGTCATGGGCAATAAAGAAAAATTCATGGAGGCCTGTGACCTGTACCTGACTTTTACTAAAAAAATATCCGTGACACAGTGGGGAGCTGCAGGGCAGCTGCAGAGACTGACTGGGAGCTCTGGGGCCCCACCACCACTCATGGGAGCTCAGAGCTCCAGGGATCCCCCTCCACCCGTGGCTCTGAACTGCGGGGTACTTGGCACCGGGGGAAACCAGGAGCTGCAGGATACCCCGGCCACCCACAGTGTCTCGGAGCTGGGGGAGCCCCCTCAGCTTCTGGCTGCCGTGGGGGGCAAGAGGGACTGAAGTCAGGGAGGTCTTTGGAAGTCATGGATTCCGTGACAAAATTGTAGCCTTAATACATGTAAAATGCTCAATAGCTGAGCTAGTTAATTCAATTCATATAATGGAGCTCAAAGCAAAATCCCAGGCCTCTGATCTTGGCAAAACACCATGAGGCTATTAGGTAGCCCATCAGGCCAGATTCATAGTGGTAGAAACAATATGGAATGCTTGCAAAAGCTATGCAAAGTATCTTTGGGGGAGAACTCATTAGAATTCCATTTCAGCTGCACTTAACCTACCTTTTGTATTGGCTAACAGCTCACTTGTGCAAATATTGATTGTGAAGGACTCCAGAAGTATATAAGGCAATAATTGCCATTTCTTTAGGCATGGTGGAGGCTAAGGGGAGAAACTGGACACATTTTAACTCCCTTTACTGGGTGTGCAGCATCATCTCTCACTCCTCAGTTGTGGAGGAACAAGTCCTCCTGGGAGCAGATGATGAGAATTCTATTTGGAAGTATATTGAAGATGCTGTGGTCTAAGGGAGACAGGAACAGCAGAAGGTTCCTAACGGTGGGGGGGGCCACCAGCACCTGAACCATGGCCCTGTCCTCCCACACCATCCCTTCTCTCTGAGGCCCTGTCCCCTGTTTGCTCCTCTCTACCCCCCAACCCCTCATTGCTCATCCTTATGGCTGGTAAAAAGTGTGGTGACCATGGTCCCCTGGCCCCTCCCCATTCCAATGCCCCTGAAGGGAGATGGGGGGGTTAGGTATGTACAGTGTTTAAGGCAAGGATGGGAGCAATATTAGCAAAACACCAATGTTGAGAAACAAGTGGAATGATTTGGCATGAGACTGAGTCGTACCTGATTCTTCAGAAAAGTATTATCTATAATATAGCGAGACCCCTGGAGTTGTTAAACAATCAGTAATAATTGAATCCTAATTGGAAAGACATGGGGTGTCAAGAGGAAATGGGTTGTATTTTGAGTTGCACTGGACTTGAATATCTTCTCTTAAAGTTCCCAGCTACTGCTTCTACCCCATATATGGAAACTGTGGTAATTTATCAGATTAGTCAGCCAGGAAATGAGCATAGAGAGAGAGAAAAAAAAATATTTTATATGTAACTGTTTGCTGATCAAAGGATGCTAATGGCTCACTTTTCATCCCTCAAATAGAAATAGATTAGTTAGTGTCAAAATTCCTTCACCTACCCTGTTTTGACATCTTTTGTGATCCTGCATGAGAGAGAATCTACAGGGAAGAGGATGGGTTTATTCCAAACTTCTGGTTAAATTTTTTCACTTCTGCTCTGGTTAAGGATTCGTAATAATTGGCTCAGATACCTTCTCAGTTCTCCAATTGTCCGCCCACATGCTGCCTTTAAGCATCAGGCCACTGGTGTATTTAAAGTTTTCGGCTCTCTTAATTTTGTGAGGACTTGCTAAGCAGGACCTCGATTTGCTTTGTGGGCAGGGTGACAGGGAGATTCCAGTGCACCTGAGAAGTGGTGATAGGCTTTTCATTATTACCATGCTATGGAAACCCTCCATTTCTAATTATGAGCATCCTCTAAAGTTGGGGAGGGTTAGCACCATTTTGGAGTTCCCCTCACATTGACTAAGACAGCTGCAGTTAGCACCACATGTACATCTTAGTCCCTCAAAACTTCTCCTTGGCTTCACCTGTTAAAAATGGCAGGTGGCCACTAACTTGTTCAGCTAGGAGTTCCTGGCCACGTCTTACATAGCTAGTGGTGACGGCTTCATACCTAGAGCCCATTGTTAAGCGATTATTGTAACAGCAGAAATCTTCCAAATTCCTGTTGCACGTCCCCATCATTGGGGGTCTCTAGCTGAGTGCTGATGGTTTGCCAAACTCGGCTGCTGCTGGTGAATCTCTACTCTATGTTCAAAAAGAAAAGGAGGACTTGTGGTGCCTTAGAGACTAACAAATATATTTGAGCATAAGCATACTGTATGTTGTAGGCCTGATATTTCAGCACAGATCTACACGGTTTGGGGAACACCTCACAAGTTGTAGCTTTGCTATTCGATGACGTGTCTGGGGTTGTCTCTTCCCATTAACACATGTTGTTCTCCTCAGGAAACCTGTAGGAAGTGCCAGGGGCTATGGAAGGAGCACATGAATCTAACCTGTGAACAGCTGGCTGAGAAGGATGACATAAAATATAGAACGTCTATGTAAGTAACTTCCTGACTCTGGAAAAACTGGAAACTTATTCCAGTTTCTAATGTGGGTTAGGCAAGAAACCATCTGTGTCACTAAATTCAGTAATAAGTATTGTGTGTAGGAATACATAAAGAAAGCCCTTGTTTGTGTATTAATAAGGCCCTTGACTTTGTGTGGGTATAATTACATTCCACTGAGAGGGTTCTGGGGACATGAAAAATGAACAGGTACCTGGCTTCCGTGATAGAATATCCATGAATGATTTTCAGCAATGTAGTCCACGAGGTAAATCAAGATGATGGGAGTTTCTATACCAGAACACTGTTGATTCATTTAATCTGGCATCTTGCAGCAGTTAGTACCTGTTCATTCAGAGGAAATACTTAATACTGCATCTGGCTGGTTATGTTGTGTCATACACACAGAGGAGGGGTGCACAGAGACACTGAATAATCCTTAGTTTGTCACCAGGTCACTCATTAATGTTCAGTGCTAATTTAAACTGATAATGCAGTGCTGTTTGCCCAGGTGTCACACAAAGCTCTCTCCCCTCTGGCTTCCTCTTCTGCATAAATGGAGATGTGGACATACATTTACACACACACCTATTTTACATGCTATTACAAGCTAGGGATTATTCTGTGAAGATTTTTTCAGATCTTCATTTGAAACGCAGATGCTGAAATGTAAGGAGTTTCATAACATCTCTTTTGTGTCTGATCTTTCTCCATACAGTAGCAACAGCCAAAATATTCTGGCATCTCTGTCATTGGAGATTTTTCAGGAGCAGGTTAGACAAACACCTGTCAGGGATGGTCTAGATAATACTTACTCCTGCCTTGAGTGCAGAGGACTGGACTAGATGACCTCTTGAGGGCCCTTCCAGTCCTGTGATGCTCATTGTAGAAAGGAAGTGGGGGTTGTGATACCAAACTGCTGGTCTGGCATACTGGAAATAAAATAGTCTGCTGCTGTTAATTTGGTGTGTCTTCTCTTGGGTGTATCCCAGTCTCTAGTAATATTGTATTTTGTCATCTCTGATCTGGTATTTACTGTGCTTGGGGCAGGCAGAAATTGAGTTTCAATACTAGAATCGAACTGTGGAGGTTTTAGCATTGAGAGTCCAAGTGAAGCATCTCCATTCATCCCTTGGTACATAAATTTTCAGCAAAATATTAACTTTCATGGACATCATTCAGTATCTTTCCGCCACTCCTTTCCCAGTAGAAAAGGGGAAGTAGGAGTATTGTGACTGTCATGTCCCAAATAAGAAGGGAAAACATAGCTTTAAATCCTTTAACAGAGTTTTGCCTTCGGTAGTTGTCCAGAGGAGATTTCACATGTGAAGACAATAAAGCTTCCTGTTGAATATAAGGAAAAGGAAGCACAGCTGGAGTTCAGGCCTAGCTTCCTGCCTTGTTCGGAGTTTACAAAAATGTACAAACAGCATCCTGTTAAGAGGACGAGGGAGGAGCAGCAATCAGAGCAGATTCAGTTCCATGGACTGCTGTTTCTGTTTCTTCCTAATACAGATCCAAGTATCTGGATGAAATTCAGAGAGGTTGTGGATACTAGTTCATTAGCCACTAAACTATAAAATTTACGCTAGGTCTGAAGTTGATGTTCATTGAATTGTGAGAAATTAATGATGCCAGCGAGAGCAAGGTATATTATGGGCTGTTGCTGTAAAGCCTGTCTCCACACTGCTCTGTGAGCGCACCTCAGTACAACATAGCCTCTGCTGATGAGTTCCAGACTGCTTTGATCAGGCTGATTGTGTGCTGAACTTGTGTCCACATCACAAGTCCACTAGGATAACTAGATTGAGACACACATGCCCACTCACCCACTCGCCCCATGGAAATGTGTTCCATACACAGCTTGTTCCATACACAGCCTGTTCCATACACAGCCTAGCCAGCAGAGGCAAAGGAATCCATCTCTTTCAATTTCAGTGCAGCACCTCCACTCAGCTACCGTGACAGTTTCTACAGTCTCCAACCTACTGGTTTGGACTTTGCTAGCCTCTCTTTCTCCTAGGTGGCAAATTCAAGGGTTTAGCCTGGCCTAAAGCTCAGTAAGATGGATCTCATAATCAGAAATAGATTTCTCAGCCCTCGTGGTGACAGGAACTAATTGCCAAGACTTTTCCTTCCAAGTCCCACACCAAGATAATATAGTTAATGGAGCCTTTCCAGTGGATTATACCCCAAGAATTATAATCCTAGAATTATGTCCATTGTCCGCAAGCCGTCTCCCAGAGGGATGGGTTGTGCAGTGCCATTGTTAGAACTAAACACTTCCAGATAATGTTCTGGATTCCAGCTTGTATTCCGTGCTATAATAAAGCCTATGTGCATATCTTTGAACAGTAACATCTAGAGAGTCTGTGTGGGAATGGGGGCAGACTTGAGGGATAAAATGCCCATTTTCCATAGGAAAGACTTGATTTTTCTTTAATTTCTGGTGAATAAAAAAAGTAATGTCAAAAAAATCTCATGCCTAGCCGACTAAAAATTGAAAAATATGTTCATGGCAACTTGGTAACCAAAGCAACAGCCAGACACAAGAGCTGTAGTTCGTGAATGACATTACACAGTTTGCTTTCCCTGCACCTTTATCTCCTTGACTATATTTCTGTGCAGCCCAAGTCAAGAATCATGTGCCCTTTGACTTTGGTTTGAAATTCTTTCCAAGCCAGAGCTTAGCCCTGCTGCATTTTGGCTCACTTGGAAACCAGATTTAAGCCTGTAGAATGTGACCAGTGATTAAATTCCTTTCACTTAATTTGTTTTCTACTCATCAAGGATCGACTCCAAATGGAGTTCAGCCCAGACCTCCTTGGAACAACACAAGGCTTTAGAGACGAAGTAGGGAGAAACAGGACTGTCTAAGAAGTGAGGGGGAAATTAGGAAAAGTGCTATTGAGAGAGGTGGGTTCTCGTTACTCACGCTGAGAATAGGCAAAGCAAACATAGCAATTCCGACTTCTTCCCTTTTACCCCTCTTATGTTGCAGAGAAGAAAAAATGACTGCAGCCCGAATTAGAAAATGCCATAAGTGTGGGACTGGCCTAATTAAATCTGAGGGTTGCAACCGCATGTCCTGTCGTTGTGGTGCCCAAATGTGCTACCTCTGCCGAGCCTCCATTAATGGGTATGACCACTTCTGCCAACACCCTCGATCACCAGGGGCCCCTTGCCAGGATTGTGCAAAATGCTCTCTCTGGACTGACCCCACGGTAAGTGATTAACAAATCATGGAATATTGCAATCACTGTTGAGTGATAATGCCTTGTGTTAGGAGCTCTCCACTGTATGAGCTCTGTTTACAGATCAGCATAGGTGCAGGTTTAAGACAGCACAACAGTTTCCTTTCATCAGGGCCAGCCAAATTGCTTTGGTAAAGGACCCCAGCACTCCCTTTAACAAAGAAAAAACTGAAAGACTTCTTGTAAAGATGGTTCTCCAGTCGGGAATGCTAAGAACAATGATCATGGCATCTGGGTAGCGGGACAGGCATGCAGCAAGAAGGAGTGAGAAGTATATGTAGTAGTTAGAGCAGAGGATGGGAGTTTGGATTCCAGGGATTTATTCCCAGTTCTGTGTCCGACTCATTGTTTGTTTGACTTTTGGGGAAATCATTTGTTCTCTGTGCTTGATTACCAATCAGATGTGGGTATTGTGACTCTGGGTGGGGATGGATGAATGAATGTTTGTTTGTAAAGTGCCTGAAAGTCAAAGGTACAAAGTTACTGGTATAATGTATCAGTTATGTCCACTCTTGCTGCTTTTGGCAGTGCTTAGACTGAGAAGGACTGAAGCGTAGCTTTAACCTGTGGAGAAGGCTATAATAGGTATAATAATCAGGGAAGTCACGTTCCTGAAGATTTTCAGTTGTACAAAGCCAGAAAATGGGATGGGGCAGAAGAAGGGAGTTGAGAGCTTCCTGCTACCAGGAAGCAGCCTTCAAACAGCAAAGCTGCAAGCTGGTTTTCCCCAGTACTTGCTTGAGCTTGACTGGTTCAGACTCTTCACCCTTGAAGGAGTAGCCACACTAGGTGCACAGTGGGTTACCAGAGCTTCACTGGTTCATCTTTACGCAGGGAATGCATGCACCTCTTTGACTTCCTTACTCTGTGAACTGCCCTGAGTTGCTGCCATCCTTTAGGTGAACACTAGACTGGCATCCCCACAGTCCCTCCCCTCGCCCTGCAGGCTCTCAAGAGTTTTTAAAGAATTCTGAACCCAGCTAGGTTCAATCGCTGGTTTAAACCCCCATCCCCCCCCAAGAGTTGCCTTTTCCCTGATTTCTCCCAGCACTGAATAGTTGTTGCCCAGAACAAAGCCAGACCGTGAGCTAACTACACCTTTTCCCCATGCCACAGCCAAAGTACTTCTGATGCCCATTCCTTCGGTGTCCAAACAGTCTAATTCCACTGTTCCGTTCCCCAGCGGGACCTGATTCCGCAAGTCAGGAACAGTAGCGCTTCCTCGTTCCAACAAGGCTGCTGATTGTATTCAGCAATGACATCTCTGCAGAGTTGGGGAGAACACGAGGGCATTCAAAAAGCTCATACTGTACTTAAAATAAAACAAAGACTATACTGTCATCCAGCCCTCTTCCTCTGGTTAATTAACCAATGTGGCAAAGCAAAATTTCCCACTCTCAGCTGGGAGGTGACACTGCCAACTTCCTTGGATGACAAAGCGTTGGCTAGCCGAGGAGCTGAAGCTGGCTGAGTTCTCTATTCCGTGTGTACAGGGGTGCCATGAAACACGTGGGACAGTGTAGGCTTTTAAGCTGAAATTGTAAATGGATCTTTGGTGTATTAACTCTTTTTTTTAAAAAAAAAAGTTTCAAAGAGAATAGGTGAAAGGGTTTAGGGCAGCTAATTCAGCCGTGCCCCAGCTCTGTTCTAGCATGGGGAGTTTGGTGGAGGGGAAAGAACAATACAGAGAAAGTAACCCAAGGTCAAGAAATGCAAGATGCAAAGTGAGTTGTGTATCTCATAAGGGGAAATCGAGAGAGGCAGAAGAACATCAGGAACCCTATCCGGCTTCTATCCTCTGTCTTGGTGGAGACATCATTTCGGTGAATTGGTACCCTGCTCAGCACTGTGCCCCCTTGCTCCATGTCTGGGCACCATTGTCATTTGTGTGTCCCTTTCACCCCTTTTCTGTGTAATCCTTTTTATTTTTTTTCTTTCCTTTCTAACCCTCTTTATTCCTTAATCAACAGAAGGCTCCATGCTGCTTGGTATGGAGTTGGGGTGTCCATGATTGGATCTGTAGGACTGTATCATGTGCCCTTGTTAGCAAACTTCGTGCTAAGGCTACAGAGAAGAAATGCTTGAGCCACTCAGCTGCTTCCTGAATCTGCAGCCCTGTACATGCGAGCAGCTCCTGCCTAGCTGTCAGTATTAGGGAGTGCTGCAATCATGAAATGGATGTGTGCATTCAAGTGTGGCTTTTATTAGAGGCAGGGCAGATCTAGAAGCAAGCTGCTTTCTCCACCTTCACTGCTCCTTTTTTGTCTATAAATGTACACCCTGGACTAGTTCAGCATCTCCCTTTCCCCCACTACTTAGGTTGGGGAAACAGAGTTACCACATTCTGGTTGTCTTATTAACAGAGCAAGAAATGGTAGCTATGGTGCAGGAGTCCACCTTGCTCATTTTTTTTCATGAATATGCATTTTAACTTGCTGTTACATTTTGGGATGATGGATAGCCTTGGTGAAGAATCCATTATGGAAGCGTTGGTAGAGACCCTATAGTTCAGACCAATTTCTGTTTTGCCCTTAGAGCCAGGCATGTAACCTCTGTTTTGCATGAAAAATACCATGTATCCTTCCCCAAACTTTGAACACTCACTCTGAGTCTAGAATGAGTCTTCTGAGACTATACAAATGAATCTGTTAATCAGTTTGTTAAAAATTAATTAAAAACTGAGTCCTTTAAAACATTTAGCATTTTCATTCTTTGTCCCAAATGATCTTACCAGAATAATGCAGGCACTTAAATCTTTCTATATAATACAACTAATTTAAATCTGGTCCATAGGCAATATTTTAAAAGATTAAGTTGTAACTAAGCTAAGTTATTAGTGATTGTATCTAATGGTTATGGTTATATAAGCTACAGACAAGCTCAGGCAACTACTAAGTGGGGCCATTGTGACATATGGGATAATTTAACCAATTATCACCTCTGCAGCTAATTTGCATTCAGTAATTCTGTTGGTTGTCATGAGTTAAGGATATGAGGGAGACTGGACTCACATGCTGACAGCTCTCATTGGTAAACTGCTTGGCCCAGCTGTCACTTCAGATATTCTGTGGCCACATGCTAGCTTGAAAGGCTTTCCATGACACTGCAGCCCCAATTCCATTGCACACTTAGGCAGTGCTGCTGGGGGAGTCCTTTAAAGCATAGAGACTTTGGGACTCTCGTTCCCTGTCCCCCGTCACACATTGCTGGTCTCACTAAGGCCACCCTCTAAGCCCATAAATCAGTTGCAGATTAAGGGCCAGATTTTACCAGTATGCTCAGCTGGTCTGTGCTGAACTGGTGATGAGACACAGCTGTCAACCCTAATGACTCAGGCAGTTTGACTGTTTTGGTGAACCAGTGAATCTGCCCTTAGAAGTTTAAAAATTTAAAAATATTTGTTTAATATTACCTGTCTTCAAATTACTGGAAATATTGCATGGTAGCCTTCATGTTGAGTTTCTTGTTTAGGGTTTATGACATTGTAAAACACTTAGGAAATTCCCAAACAAACTAAGTTAAGCTGAAGTTAAATTTGAGAGTATGCTTGAGTAACTTAAGGCAAAAATCATTCCACAGATGTTACAGTTATCCCAAAATCAAGCATTGTAAACAGAGGAAATTCAGAGTTAAGCTTATACATAAAAGAACTCCAGACATGTTAAGGTAAGAAATGTACAATTAAGGCACTCAAACAACTTTAACTCTGCTCATAGGGGTGGGCGTGAGGACTCACTCTAGAAACCAGTTTAGTCTAATGTGGGACCACAAACTCTAAAATGCCTTAGTCATAATACTGTGGTTATTACATATAATCCACTCAGGCCCCTTAAAACTGAATGGTTGTTATTTTAATAACTCTGCATCTCTTTGTGACAAATCTGAGGAACTGTTGGAGGTTTTGGAACAAATTGATAAACCAAACAGTAGTAAGTCACCAGGACCAGATGGTATTCACCCAAGAGGTCTGAAGAAACTCAAATATGAAATTCCAGAACTACTAACTGTGGTATGTAACCTGTTGCTTAAATCAGCCTCTGTACCAGATGACTGGTGGATAGCTAATGTGATGCCAGTTTTTTCAAAAGGGCTGTAGAGGTGATCCTGGCAATTACAGACTGGTAAATCTGACTTCAGTGCCTGGCAAATTGTTTGAAACTGTAGTAAAGAACAGAATTATCAGACACATAGATGAACGTGGTATGTTGGGGAAGGGTCAACACGGCTTCTGTAAAAGGAAATCATGCCTCTCCAATCTATGAAAATTCTTGGAGGGTGTCTCTCAATGCACTGTCCACCTGTGGAACTTGTTGCAAGGAGATGTTAGGAAGGCTAAAAGTATAACTGGGTTCAAAAAAGAATTAGATAAGTTCATGGAGGATAGGTCCGTCCATGACTATTAGTCAAGATAGTCAGAGACACAACCCCATGTTCTGGGTATCCCTAAACACCTGACTGCTAGAAGCTGGGCCTGGATGATAGGGGGTGGATCACTTGATAAAGTGCCTTGTTCTGTTCACTCCTTCTGAAGCATCTGGCAGTGGTCACTGTCCGAAGACTGCATACTGGGCTAGATGGACCATGGATCTGATACACTATGGCTGTTACGTTCTTATGCCAATGTGTTCTCTAGCAGCACCCCCCTCTTCCTGCAGTACTGTGTCTCCCCTACCCCATTTATGACACAGAGCTGCCTTTATCCCCCTTTCCTGTTGCATGAAGGAACACACAAGAAATAGTCTGCGTCTGGTGCTCCTCAGGCTCTCCACAGCTGATCTGGGAATGATTTGAAACAAAACCTTTAATCCTTTGGCAGTCTCTTTCATGAAATCATTTCAAGTTTATTAATAACGGCTGTGGCCACACATACATGGAAAAAAGAGAGCATTAAACAGCCCAGAAAGGGAGGCCCTCGTGGATAAACCCATTCAGAGTTATTTTTCTAAAGCAAAAAAACTCAACCCAGAAACAATTAGTGGGTCTGTCCTTTCTCCTTTCGCATGAGGCTGGCAGACATTTTTCAGTGACGTTCGGTAATTAAAGATGGTACAAAAAACCCTGTAGATAAAACAGTATTTTGAAAAGCTTCATTGATAGCATAAAATAGATTCTATTTTGGGAGCTGCGGTTGGGATTTAGCCTCTGTCTGTGACTTGTGAATCTTTCCTTTCTCCTTTGACACTGCGGTTTCTCTTCCCTGGTGTTTTTGACTTCACTGTGTGCATGCACAATGCTGCTGAGGCAGTAGATGCGCCTCCTTAAAAGCATTGTCAGAATTTGCTTTCCATTTGTTGCAATGAAGAGGTACTTTCCCTAGCAACTGAACCCAGCTCTTTATTTAATCTCTCCACGAATCTGCCACGAGCGCTAAGTCAGAGCCATCCTTTTCCTCCGTGCTTGGCATAATGCTTTGTGCATTCCTCTGAACTCAAAGAGGAAGCAGCTGAAAGGAAGAGCGGTCTTTCTCTAAGATGTAACCAGAGCCTTCCCTTGTTTTTGGAACCCCTCAAAGTAGAAAACCGGTCAGCTGACAGTCCAGCACTCTTCTTGGTTCTACTCTGTGTCATGACTTTCATTTGACTGGTAGAACTTGGTGAGACACTGTTTGCATACCCACGTACTGGATTCGGGGCCAGATCTAAGGGCTAGTCTATACTGGCAACATTAAAGCACTTTAATGTGGCTTGTGTAGTCGTGGCAGAGCGCTGGGAAAGAGCTCTCCCAGCGCTCTTAAAAAAAAAAAAAAAAAAAAAACCACCTCCGCGAGAAGTGTGGCTCCCAGCACTGGTGCACTGTCTACACTGGAACTTTACAGCGCTGAAACGTGCAGTGCTCATGGGGGTGTTTTTTTCACACCCCTGAGCGAGAAAATTGCAGCAGGATAAAGTGCCAGTGTAAACAAGCCCTTAGTCTTGTGTTGCCATTTAAAATGCAGAATATTTTAATAGGTCTTGGGCAACTTTGTGATGTGGTGTCTGCGGTCATTGATGTAAATGAATCCCTGCAGGGCCTAATTGCTTTTCGCTTGGCACCTCCTTATACTTCATATATAAGAGACTTGTATATAAGGACCAAGATAAGCAAAGTCGTCTGCCCCCTCACCCCCCTGCGCTACCATCATCACAGAAATGGATCCTGTGCCTATGTGATCTTAATGTGTGAACCCTGCTTGGTGCTGTAGAGGAGGCTAAGAGAACCATAGATTTCCTACTGTTAACAAGCCAGAGGGGACTGGTACCAACTTGGTGTGATTAGCTTGAATTTGTGCAGCCGGTGAACAGACCAACTGGAATTATTGGCTGATGATTCTTTTTTTTTTTTTTTCTCATTAAATCTGTCGGGATGCATAACACTGATAAACACTATAGATTGTGCTTGCTGCTTTGCTTGGAGGCACATTGTGTAACATGGTTTTGTTGGCACCCAAGGATTAGTCCTTCCTAACCTCTTCCCTGGTCTTGCCTACCAGTCTGGTAAACTCTGCCAACACAGTAAGGGTGCATAATCTTAACCCTCTGGTTACTTTCTTGGGGAAAGGGAGGGTGCCTTGTCCTTGATTGTAAATAGTTTTTATCGTGTCTGGAAACATGGAGTTCATCTTTTGGCTTCACCTGCTTAACGGTAGCAATTATAGGCTCACAAAAATTGCCAGATCAGAGTAGCAGTTCATATAGTTCAGTATCCTGTCTCAAACAATGGCCAGTGCCAGATGCTGTAGAAGAAGATGCAAGAGATGCTGCAGGAAGCAGTTACGGAATGACTTGCCCAGAAGGAATTTCTCTTCTTAATTCTCTTCAGTTAGAGGTTGATTTATGCCCAGAAGCAGGGGAGTTTATATCCTTTCTAGAACTCTGATTCTTTTAATCCTTCCAGTTAGAACTCTGGATGTTCTTGTTATCCATGTAGATGTCCAGTACTGTTTTCATGCCGCAAACTGTTGCTCTCAGTTATTGTTGCAGTGAGTTCCACACAAGTCTGTAATGTGGAAAATTGTTTGATCATGTCTGCAAAATGATGCTCAGAAACTGCCTACTCCTCACAGAAGCCCTGTGTGACAGATTTACTGTATGTCTGGATATGTCTCCATCATTCTGCAAACTCCATTTTGTTTTATGAGCATCATTTTGATTCTAAAATGCACCGTGCCTGCCTTTTTGCCTTTTTTTAACCTCCATGTTGGACTGGGTTATCCAGTAGATGTTATCAGGGTCTCTCTCTGTCCACTAGGAGACCAATCAGGAGTCATTACATTCAATGGATGGTCTTCCATTCAAATGGAAGCACCTTAAAACAGTCAGTTGGCTGCAGCCAAGGGGCACCAGTTTTCCCAGTGTGGACTTCAAGTGGGCTGTAACAAAGCAACAAATCACCTGATAGTGGATTTGAAGCTCCTTGGAGAGGGGTGTCACCTGACAAGGGAGGGACTGGAACTTTTATAAAAGGGAGATGCTCTCAATTACAGGAACAAGAAGGCAAGACTTTCTGAGCAGTGAGGACACTGAAGGGAGAGATTGCAATGCATATTTTTTATTCTTCCATAGATGTATGTATCTCATGTGCTTAGTCTATGTAAAGAGTGTTTGATTGAGAAATTTCTTTGCAAAGTCTGTGCATGCATTTCTTTAATTGTCACAGTGTCTCTGAAGGATGAAATAGTAATTCGGAGGGTCTAGCCCTGGGGAGCATGCTGTTGCTACTGGAGAGGTTTGGGGATGACCTAGGCAATTGGACTGTGGAGTCCAATTTCCCAGGAAGGAGTGCTAGATAGAGGTTCTGCACCCCAAGAGTGTGCTTAGAGGCCTAGAGACAGTGTTGCTGCTTTATGGGGGATCCAAGGTTTGGATCTATCACAGCAGGCTGGTGAGCACAAAGGGAAGCTCATCCAGGATTGTAACCTCCTATGGCAAGTTTAGTGCCATACATCTTTCATGTGGCCGCCTTTTTTAATAGACCAGTATTGGGACCTGAATTATTACTGCTTCATGCACGGCTTCTATCAATACTCGTTCTGAGTGCCAGTCAGTGTAGCTTATGTTTGCTGTTTCCGTGAAGTGCTGAAGTTCAAGTACAAGCAGAATGGCTAAATTTCCAACCCCGTGTTGTGCTGCGTACCTTACTAGTATTTATATCACTCCTTTTAAGAACTAAAGAGGACTGATAAATCTGTGTATAATCTACAAATGGGAAAAGGGGGGAAATCTACTGAATGCCTGCTGTCCCAGTAACAACAATAGATCTTTGGTCAATAAATGCCCAAAGGAAGTATGTCCACTGCAGAAGGAATCAGTAAACCACGCTGGAACATCACACCTGGAGCTGCACCGGAAGTCTTTTCAGAGCAAAGAGCAGCTGCAGGTGAAGCACTAGTGAAAACTGTTCTTGGGGTTTTTGGGGAGATAGGAGTTGGGGTGGGGGGAGTAGCTTGGCCTACAGATGAGTTTACAGATGAGTTTGCCTACTTTATTCTGTTGATTATCAGGGGATCATGGAATAGCTTCTGCTGTAGGGGCATAGCAGTAACATGTGAGAGCATTCCTATTATAAGTGGTGGTCATTTACAGCACTAGGATCTCTGGAGTAAGAATTGTTTTGTCAGATTTTAATTCTGACCTGTAACTGTGTACATATAACAGTCGGCGCTTTTGGTGTTAACTTTTCCTCCACAAGAATGTCCTAAAGTCTCTCTTATTGCTCACACATTGCATCAGTTTTTGTGCCTCAGTGTTCCAGCTGGTATGCATTTTTCTTAACTACTGATAGTAATTAAACCCTATTAAGCACTTGCCAAAGTTTTAATGCAGGGTTTGATTTTAAGTGGGAAAGTGTGTTTTATTGGCTTTTTTTTTTTTGTACGCTTACATTTGTAGACATCACTCTTCTAGAAGGTGGGTGGAAAATGGTTCTAGGCTGTGGCTTTGCAGTGCACAAAATGTGGAATTAATTATAAATATTCCTGAAAATTGGATTTCACAATGGAAAAGTTGACTGCTTCATTGCAGCCTGACTGCATCAGAATTCAGCGGCTAACTTGTTAAGCAGTGTCGTTTTCTGGGAGCATATTAAACCTGAGCTCTATGACCTGCACTTGACTGCCTTTGGGTTTCTGCATTGATCTTCAGACGTTACTTTTGATCTATAAAACCCTAGGTGGGCTGGGGCCTACCTACCTAAGAGATTCCATCTTTCCCTGTGCTATGTTGCCACAGTTGTGGTCAGCTGAGGCATCTGAACAGAAGCCCCCTCAATATAAGAGAGGGTGTGGCTGGCAGAGTGTTCTTCATTAGGGCCTCAAGCTTCTGGAACTCACTTCTTCCCCCTGGTCTGTAACAGTCAGAGTTTTAGTCTTCAGGGTGTGCTGTAAGGCCTACCTTTTCTCTCTGGCTCCTGAGGAAGTGGGTTGTAGAGAGAGCTGCTGTGGGACCCTGGGGATTGTGTGCGAGATTATGTATCTGTTGATGTATCCGCTTCAGACGTCATCCATGGAATTGAGCTACTGTGACAAGTGTGTCTGCAGAATCCACAATGTACACAGAAATTATACAAGTCAGCAGGGCTTTGGGATTGTCACTGAGTGACACAAAAAGCATTCTCTTTGCTCAGGAGGTAGGAATCTCCTAAAGATGAATCTTTCCTTGCTGAGTGGTGGTAAAACCGCATCATGTACATCGGCGGTTCTCAACCAGGGGTCTGTGAGCCCTTTCAAGAGGGCCGCAGGGCCCCGTGGCTGAAACCCAGAGATCCCCGGCACCCACTGCAGGGTTGAAGCTGGGAGGCGTGGGGCTGAAGCCCCGATCCCTGGCACCCCCTGTGAGGCAGAAACCCTGAGTCCATGGGAAGAGTTGGGGACATGGAGGGCATTGGCGCCCTTTTCTCCTCTCCCCCTCCTCCCCCCCCGCCCCAAACTGCAGCACAAGAATATGGCAGTCCCTGGGGCAGCCCCATCTCCTCTCCCCAGCCAGGTCGGAGATAGGAAGCCGGAGCCGGGCAGTGCGGGGCAACTGGTGCTCTGGCTGGTGCCATGGAGCAGGCAGCGGCAGCGTTCCCTCCTCTCCTGCTGGTGCCCCGGGTTGAAGCTGCTCCTTCAGCTCCCAGCCCCCTTTGCTCCCGCAGAGGCAGCTGGTAAGAGCTGCCTGGGTGGGGGGGACCTGGCTTCATGGCTGGCAACCACTCTGGGAACAGGGACCGCAGGGGAGCCCTGCCAGCACACAGCCCCTAATACCCCTCTCCCTGCACCCTGAGCTACCCCCTGCCCGCACACGGCCCCACCTACCCTGCTGCCCGCACACAGCCCCTCGCCACCCCCTCGCTGCACCCTGAGCTACCCCCTGCCCGCAGACAGCCCCTCGCCACCCCCTCGCTGCACCCTGAGCTACCCCCTGCTCTCACACAGCCCCACCGACCCTGCTGCCCGCACACAGCCCCTTGCCACCCCCTCGCTGCACCCTGAGCTACCACTGCCCTCACACAGCCCCTCGCCACCCCCTCCCTCAGCCCACAGCCACCCCCTGTGTGCATACAGCCCCAGCTACCCCTTCCTTACACCTTGAGCTACCCCTCCTGCCTGCACACAGCCCCTAGCTATCCCCTCCCTGCACCCTAAACTGGTTTCAAACTTTTTGAGCTAAGCCCCCCACCTTTGAGTTATATTTTTTGGTTGCCCCCTGCCCCCCCTCCCCCCTTCCAAACTCAGACTGGCTGGGTGGCCTGCTGAGGTGATTCGGGGGGTGGAGGTAGTGTTCCCTCCCTGGACCCAACCATGCGGAGGTGGCTTGAGCCCCACTGGCCCCTGCCCACCCCCACCACCGCAATGGAAGTCAAACTATGTCTATGTCCGAGGCGCCCCCCTCCCCCCCACCTGCTGGGCCCTGGAGTTTTTATAGCATGTTGAGGGGGGCTTCAGAGAGGAAAAGGTTGAGAACCCCCGACGTACGTGGCAGGAGCAAGCTATTCCAGGGGGAGCACTCCATGGCTTTATCCCCAAACTCTTACGAGAGAGCTGGTATGCAGAAGAATGGCTCCTGGCTAGGGCCTAGCAATTGCATGTTGTTGGGGTGGGGGTGTTGCTTAGGATAAAACAAGCTGCAGGCTATACCCTTTCTGTGGAGGAGGAGGGCAGGGTAAGGTTAGCAGAAGTAGTGACCTGTTCCTTTATATACAGATTTTCAGATGCAGCTGGTCCAAGAAGTGGAAATACGGGGGGGTGTGAAACTGCTATTTCAATAGTATTTTAAACCAGCTGAAAATGGAAAATACTGGTAGCTTGAGAATTCTAGGCCAGAGATGAAGATAAAAACTCAACACTGGATATGCCTCTGAACTCCGTTTGCCTCTTCCTAACTATATGCTGTGTTCTGTGACTCTCCCAGTCAGGGAAAATAGCAATCTGGAATCTGTAGTTTGGACTCAGAGGGTAATTAAAAGCTTGTGCATGATTTATGGTACGCTTATTCCATAAAATAGATGTACTTCAGCACTTTCATGGCAATATGTAGACTGTCCTTAACAATCCATGAAGAAGTGTTTCGGAAAGACTTAAAGACTTAAATTTAACCACTGACTCAGAAGAATAATCAAAGACAGGGAAGGAATCCTGAAGAAAGCCATCAAGCCGATTAGGATAAGGTTTCCCAGAGACAATTAGGATATCTTCCCTCCCCCCCATGAACACACCCTGAAAAAGCTTAGCCACCAATACTGCCTGACACGTACTGGAGGACTAGCTCTGAATCAGGAATCTGGCAAAACTTACAATCACTTTTATATGTGCACACTCATAATATCTTTCACAGGAGTGTCCCAGAGCACTTTCCAAAATACAAGATATTTTCCACATTAAAAAATTGCAAGAAGAAATGTATGGGTTTTGCAGTAATGGAAATAAGATGGATAGAATTAACTAGAGCCATGCATATTGTGAGCCATGTACTGTTTAAATTCCCCATATATCCAGCTGCACTCTCCAACAGTTGAATAGAACATAACTTTTATTTCTTACACAAATGACCCCCAAGTGCTTCTGACTAATGCAGATATTCTGTGTCCTGCAATAGTTCCCACGCCTTAGGTTTTAGAAACTATCGCTGAGGAAAGAGGTGCTGGTCAGAATGCTTATTTCCTGCTCTTCTCAAAATATGACAGGGCGTCAGTGTTTCATCTCGGTAGCCTCCAATGGCTGGCAGAAAGTAACCTTAATGTAACATTGCAAAGAATGGTTAAGAGACTCACGGCCATAAATACAAACATAGATTCTACAACCAAACATCCCAAATGTTATTTTGTTAGGCACAAATAGGAAGCCATCTCATTGGCCCTTTGATGACATGATCTGATTTGCCTTGACAGTTCTTGCTTGCCGTTCTGTAATGGAAAAGCCATTATCAGAGTGATATGGAGCAGGCAGAACTGGATAGTTGATATCAAAAGAAACAAACAAAATGATTCCTGGCTTTCACACTAAAATTAGAATGATTTGTATTAAGTTTAATGATATCAACTTGATTGGGATCATCTGGGTATCAGAATCAGTTCCCCTCACTTAGGCACTTTTCTCATCTATCTGGGTACTTACGGCCCCCATCACTTCACCTCCCTCGAGGGCCACTCATACAGACCTTTGTAAAGTGTTTTGATCATTTTACGAAAAGGGCCATCTATCTAAATGCCAGCTATTAGCCACCACAACTGTCTAAATGTATAGGATTCACAAGGCTATCGCAAATCCAGGAGGTGCAGAAGGGTAATGCAAGTGATTCAGGAGGAGGCTGAAGAGGAGGAAAAAGAAGTGAAGAAGTTATTGGAGGACCCAGGGTGTACATGCTTGCTGGATGTGGAGGGATCTTTCAGTCCCGAGTTTGATCTCACAAACCCTTTTATATTAGAGGAATAAGATGGGTGAGGTAATCTCTCCTATTGGACCAACTTCTGTTGGTGAAAGAGACACGCTTCTGAGCTACACAGAGCTCTTCTTCAGACCATCTTGTCTCTCTAATATCCTGGAACCAACACAGTTACAACAATACTGCAAATCCCTTTATATAATATAACTGAACATTCTTACTGTAACTTCTAGATGGCTTTAAAAAAAACGCTAGAATTCATGTCCTCAGAATCCAAGATAAGATCTAAATGACTCATTAGTGCAGCATTCAGCTACTAGAGCCAGGATTTAAGTTGTGTTAATCCAGTTGTTGGGCCCACCACTCTGGAGCTGTTGTGGTAGCGTAAATATTTAATAGACTATTGCCATTTTAAAAGATTAATAGCACTCCAACAACTCTTCCGGACGCGAGAGAGTGTTTCGCTGCTGCACTCTGGTTTGTCAAGCTGATGAATTTTAACACTGATCCAGATGAAAAGCAATCCGAGGGCTCTTAATTATTCTCCGTGGAGTAGGCTTGGATTCTGTACAGAATCGGTTCTGCAGTACTGCTATTGTTGATGATGCTATTCTGACAAAATGTAGAGTGGTTGCAAGAGGACCACTCTGCCAGTTTCACTTTTAACACTCTCACAAAACTGCATTAGCCCTGGTCAGAATGCAGAGATCTGTTTGCAGCAGTAACTGGTTTATTAACCAGTTTAGATGAGCTATTACCAGCAGGAGAGTGAGTTTGTGTGTGTTTGGGGGTGGGGGGGAAGTGAGAAAACCTGGATCTATGCAGGAAATAGCCCGACTTGATTATGTAAAGAGTTGTCACTTTGGATGGGCTAGCACCAGCAGGAGAGTGAATTTGTGTGGGGGGGTGGAGGGTGAGAAAACCTGGATTTGTGCTGGAAATGGCCCACCTGCTGATCACTTTAGATAAGCTATTACCAGCAGGACAGTGGGGTGGGAGGAGGTATTGTTTCATATTCTCTGTGTGTATATAAAGTCTGCTGCAGTTTCCACGGTACACATCTGATGAAGTGAGCTGTGGCTCACGAAAGCTCATGCTCAAATAAATTGGTTAGTCTCTAAGGTGCCACAAGTACTCCTTTTCTTTTTGCGAATACAGACTAACACGGCTGTTCCTCTGAAACCTGGTTTATTAACCTGTTCGTTTGTTTATTTCCTTGTAATTTAGGAAGATGATGAGAAGATAATCCAGGAGATTCAGAAGGAGGCTGAAGAGGAGCAAAAGAAGAAAAATGGAGGTAGGTCATGTAATTGCCCTCATACAAAACTGAGGATCCAGGGTGGATTTTAGAGGCACCAGGAGAGAGCAAGCACTTCTAAGCTGCTGGTGAGTCTCTGGTCCCTAGTTGCATCTTCAAAGGCCAGGCTCTTTGCAAATTCCCTTGTAATAACAGCACTCTAATAAGTCTCATTTGGAGTATTGCTACAGAAGTTTGTTGGTTTCATATTGTACAAAAACTTCTGACTGCCCTAGCTGTGTCCATAGTAGGTAATGGCTCTGATCTGCCAGGCAGGAACTAGTTTGTTTTCTGGTCCTCTTGTCTTGTAGATATTGGGATTGCCTCAGAAGGGTGTGCTTTGTCTCTCAAGTGACCACTTTAGCTTAAGGAGTTTTCAGTTGTTTCTAAAGGAAATGTTTTCTGGTCCTTAGCCAAAAGGGGGGTGGCTACAATATATGACCCCAGAGGCCATCTCTGGCAATGCAAGGATGAAAAGCCTTGCACAGTGGTGCGAATGCTAGTAGAGACAGGGCATAGGGATCTTTGCTGGGGTGTCTTCTAGAGCTGAAGCCGTTAACCCTGGGGGTGGTCAGAAAAGGCCTAAATGACACTGGTTGAAAATTCCTGTGCCTCACTGTTGCTCCAGCTTGTGGGCTACTCAGGGCAGGAGACTATGCCACTCACCTGTTCTTGGACAGTGTGGGAGAGAAAACGGAGGCTCCTCCCGGCTCCAAGAGCTCCCCCTGAGGAAGAGGGAGAGGAAAGTCAGACTTCTCGGTCCAAAAATCTGTTGTCTTTTAACTAAATTATCTGAATTGTGACGGATTCTGGTCTTCGAAATTAAATGAAAACAAAGACAGGAAGCTGTGGAGGAAGTTCATAAGACCTAAATGAAGATGAATCAGGAACCAAATTGAGGGAAAGCCACAAAACTAGTCTCTCCCAACTAGGGCCTCCCCTTGTACTCCTCATTGTCCAAACCTAAAAGAGTGGGGCCTGGACAGTTCTGTGGGGTGAGGGATTCCCTGCACTGGAGCCAAGGGGGATTCTACCCATACAGGTGTGGTCTGGAAGGGGAGAGGAGTCCACAGTCCCGTGTATTTAGATATTCTATGAGTGCAGCTGGGAGGGGATTCTGGAAGAGCAGAAAACTCCTTAGGTATCTGACAGCTACAGATTCAAAACTAGTGTAATGCTGATGTGCCATGCTCTTCCCTGCAAAGCTCTGCTAGGCATGCCAGTGCTGCTCAGCACCTCTGAAAACCAGAGCAGTTCTCTGAGAGTTGTTGCCATCCAGCAAAGGATGTAATTAGAAATCAGTGTTCTTCGCGGAGTATCTGTCTGTCGATCCCACTTTAGGGTTGCGTGTGCCTCATGCTTGCAAGACCAGAAGTTTGAGGAGCAGTGTCAGCAGAGCTGCGCGTGTGCATTCCTTGTGCCTCCTCTTGCTCCCATATGAGGGCATACAGGGCGGGGTGGATACTACCCCTCTCCCATTTCCCTCTTACAGCCCTTGGCAGTGAGACAGAGCCTGGCAAGTGCCTGACCTGCTAGTTGGTAGCTTTGACTAAATTTTCTTTAAACCTGAACTATTCAGAGCTTTTATTATCATCTTCATCCACTGTAATCCTATCGACGTGTCTGGACTACATATTGATGGCTAGACCCTCTGTACACCCACACATCTTCCACAGGGCTCCTTAGCATGGCAAACTTGAAATTGTAGGCTTCAAGTCCTGCCCATCCTATGATGGGCTACTCCAGGGTTTCTCAAACTTCATTTCACTGCAACCCATCTCTGACCCCCCCCCCCCCCCCCCCAAATTTACTACATGACCCTGGGAAGGGGGACCGAAGACCGAGCCCCTCTACCCCAGGCAGAGGAAGTGGGGGGGGGGGGTAAAAGCCTGAGCCCCGCCCCCCTGGGGGGGGGGCAAAGCCAAAGTTTGAGAGCTTCAGCCCTGGGTGGTGGGGCTCAGACTTCTGGCTTCAGATCCAGGCCCCAGCAAGTCTAACGCCAGCCCTGGTGATCCCATTAAAACGGGGTCGTGACCCACGTTGGGGTCCCCACCCACAGTTTGCAAACTGCTGGATTCCTTTAAAAGATAGTCATGGTGAGCATACCTTCTGTCTAGAGTCACCATACCAGCAGATGCTCCCTGTGCCTTTCACTTTCCCCGAGGGTGTGTGAGCTGCATGGCTCAGACTCCAGCTTCTGGAACAATCCATGAAGGTCTCTTCAGACATGGGAGAGACTTGTCCACTAGCAAGATCTGAGAGACAAGCCAGAATCCCGCAGCAGACAGGCTATGCCCAAGACTGGCGGAGAGAAGATGACATCAAGAGAGGAACCAACACAGTTGCCTCCTGCACCCAAAACAGACGACAGCATCAAACAGCCACCAACACCTCTGACGCTGAAGTCCGGCACCGGACTTGGTTTGAACTTGCAGGCAGAGACTCTAGGCAGAGCTTGGTGTCCTCGGATAAGGATAGACAACACAAAGCCTCTTGAGACAAATCCACAATCCTGAGCAGCTCAAGGCTACCCCTTGTTAATAATTAGTATGTGTTGGAGTGTGGGGAAGGAAGGATTGGAAAGCCCCCTTAAACAGAAGGTCCTGCCCCTTTGCTGGATCAGAAAACAGGCCCTGAGTCAGTTTAAACTCAAGCGGTTTATTAAGAAGTCTTTTCTCTGTTGGTCTCTGGAGAATCCAATTTGAACCAGTATATGCGAACCTCGCCAGGTGGTGGCATATTTCTGGTGGTGTTACAACCTAAGTGAATTTGCATAATCACCCCCCACTGGTCCTAGCTCATGGAGGAGCTGTGCTCACCCTCCCCCATGGAATTGCATACCATCCCTGGCCCACAACGATACATAAACTTAATACTGTAAGATCTCCCTAAGATATTGCAGGAAATCGCACCCTCCATCCGTGCTATTCAGTCCTCTGAGCCCTTGCAGTTCAAAGCCAGTGCTACTGAGTTAGGGCTGTGGCCACTCCACCCTTTATGCCCTGGTGAAGAGGCCCAGGGTGCATGCCGAGCCCTGACAGAGAGTGCTACTCAAACGTCCATTCTCACGTGGCACATGGGCGCCAACCATGGGATCAACGCCGACTAAATCTTGGAGAATCACAGTTACTATAGGTCTGTAACCATTCTCTCTAGAGCCAGGGTTACTCCCTGCTACCATCAGAATTGACAGAGCTGGAAGCCTCTGCCCATAACCTCAGTGCTAGAAGGATAGAAGTGCTGCAAGCCGAGGATCCAAATGCAGTGGTAGAGCTGCACCTGTCCGCCCCATGCCTGCTTCTTGCTAGAGCTCCTAGTTGCTCCGTACATGAACAGCGCACGCTTCCGCAGCTGGAACTGAAGAACCTCCCTGTGAGCAGAGGAGGGAGTTTCTGCTCCGGCCTAGGGTGTTTCTAAAGTTCTGTTTTTAATTTCTTTGCAGAAAGCAGTTTCAAGAGGATCGGCCCTCCTGTGGAAAAGCCTGTGGAGAAAATCCAGAGAGTTGAAGTCATCCCAAGACCAGTCCCTCAGAACCTCCATCAGCCCCGAATGCCCCCTTATCCCTTCGTGCATCCACCCTTCCCACTGCCTCCTGTCCGCCCACTGTACAACAACATACCCCTGAACATCGGACCCATCCCTGCCCCATACGTGCCCCCACTGCCTAACATGCGGGTGAACTACGATTTCCCCCAGATCAATGTTCAGCTGGAGCACAACTTGCCTATGCACTTTGGTCCGCAACCTCGGCATCGGTTCTGATCCAGTTCAAACAGCACTAGTAATGGAGTCTGCAAGGAGAAGCCACGCTGGCCCCACCACCACCCTCCCCTCTGTCCCCCATCATTTCAGCCTGCTGCAAGAGGTACAGATCTAGATTCCCCTCCCCCCATGCACAGTATTTAAGGCTTCTATGGTGTTTAAATCTTCGTAGTTCAACATTTGGTTCTCTCGAATCTTCTAACCGTGCTGCCCACCCTTTGGGCAGTAAGAGGGTGCATAGTTCAGGCCAGGGGAACTCTGAGGGTCTTTCTGTTTCACAAAGGCTGTTCAGTCAACCATTGATAGGGAAGTGATGCTACATGGGAATGTAGCCATTCGGCCCACCCCTTGTGCCAAAAACTTACCTTCCTATCTGCAAAAGCAGTGCCCCTCTATTTAATGCAAAGGCTAGCTGGAAGGGAAGGTGATGTGGGGCAGCTTGAAATTATTCAGATGCTGGTAATAAGATTCAACTGTGTCCTCCCCAGTATTATCCAGGCGTGAAGGAAAAGGGGTGAATCTGAGCATCAGGACTGATTATCCCTCGGAGAATAGTCCCAGGTTTTTACTGCAACCTGCGATTGCCCTGACAACAGGAGTCTGTACAAGCAAATCTACAACCATTTTGCTTAGCCCGGAAGCGCCTGTCATGGTGAGAGTCCAGTGCTAGGATGCAGAAGCCATCTGGCTGCGAAGTACCACTCATGCCACAGCAAAGCAACTCAAAGAAAGAGGCTACAAACCACTTTGCAACCTGGCTTAGTATTGTAAGGCCACGACTTTCAGAAATGATGCTTGATTTGGAGTGTCTAACCTGAGACCACTTAAAGGGGGCATGATTTTTCAAAGGATGCGTAGCCAATACTGCCTGGAACACAGGGTCCTTTTCAGTGTCTCAAGTTGGGCACACATAATCACTAGTCATTTATGAAAATCTTGGTTGTAACAGTTGGTAGAAACATACAAATTGTTCAGAAGATAAACATGAAGGCCCGGATTCAGAGTTGCATAGGGGCTAAACTTCATGCCCCCCGGTGCAGTAACCGATTGTGTACATTTAGTGCTGTTGTGCATGCAAGCCTGGTAACTGTATACATACACTGTGCACATATCCAGCTCTGAAAATCTGGGCCCACAGCTTTCCGTGCGTGTTTAAATCACTTTAAAATGGGCTGGAAACTGATCAGAGGTGCTATCATCGTTAGGGTTCCGCTGCTCTGGATCTGGAGGCATACTTTCCGGTTGGTGTAGACATACCTCCACTAGCTTGATGACGCTAGTGTGCTAAAAATAGCAATGTAGCCGCAGCAGCATGAGCAACGGGCTGGGCGAGCTGCCCAAGCACATATCTAGAGTCTCGGAGCAGCTCGCCCATCCTGCTGCTCATGCCACCGCAGCTACAGCACCTCAATCAGAGGTGATGCGGGTATGTCTAACCGAGCCGGAAATTACACCTCCGGTTCTAGTGTAGGCATACGTACTCTAAGCAGCAAAATACCCCTTTCGACACATTTAATAAACTTCTGAAAAAAATCAGTTTAATCAACTTCAAACTGTAATACTGCTGAGCTTAGCAAAAGGGATGCTTAGGAGGACCAGTTTTCCTTTAAGAAGCAGTGTGGCAAACTCCTTCAGGCAATCGGGCTCACTCCTGCTTTACCTGTGACCTGAGTTGAGCAGGCTCTGGCTGGCTTGAACTGGGAGCCGTGTTTGACTCTGGGGCAGTATTGTGGTTTGGCTGCAGACTGCATGTGAATAAGCCAAGTGAGGGATGAGGTAGACTAGAAGGATGGGGTGGAAGGCTTGAAGCTGCCTTGTGTCAAATGGGTACATTTTATGCTAGAGCTGCAGCTTTGCAGGCACAAGCCTTCCCCCCGCACCCTTGCTGTAGTGACTGGAAGGAAGAGAGTGGAAGATGAAACTATCAGAATATCCTTCCACAACTGTGGTTGTCTTGTTAAAAAAAAACCAACCAACCACTTCATCACACAGCTGTCTCCCAAACTGTTTGGTATTTGTTGTTGTTAGGAACCAGATCGAATTAATCTCCCCTCTTTTGATTTCCCTCCCTGGAAGTTAACACCCAAGATTTCTTTGCAGGTGTCTGCCTTGCCTCACTAATCTGTCCGATTTGCCCTCTCTGCAAGCAGCGTCCCTTTGGGCATTGAGCAGGCAGTGAACCAGGGCGCTGGGAAGTCTATGACTGGCAGCTGCAGGAGGCACCAGGAGGAGGGCAAACAAGAGTGGCTGGCTGTGCTGTCATGGGTAGGGTGTACTCTCATAAGGAATATGGCAGCGAGCAATCCCTGGCTGGGCTGTGAGGAGGACATTGCTATCAGTAGTGGGATGGTCTCCCCGAGGACCTTGCACAGTGGATGTTTTCATCCTTTTTGGAGCTGATACAATTTCTCCACTCCCAGATGTTATGTATAGGCTGAGAGATGCCCTGTTAACTATTTGTTTCAGGTTGTCGAGTGCTGTTGCCAATGTAGAGTTGTTCACCACACCGTTAACTATTTGTTGACATTGCTGCTAAGACTTTTTAATTTAAAAAATAGTCTAGGGGACGTAGTGGCTTACCGAATGCTGCTCAGCTGTTTTTTATTCAGGTTTAAATCTGCACCTTATACTGAATGATCCCCTCAGTAGCCATGGGCAGCCATGTTGACAGACTGTGTTTGGGACGGGGATGGAGGGCAGATTGGATGTGCGCACTTCCTAGCCACTTTTGCAGTTTCTCAGTAGTTCGGTTGAAAGGGCTCCGCCATATGCCTTCCCCTCCGCACGGCGGCAGCTGTGTATGCAGAGCGAGTCCTACCGCTTCGTACCCTGCTTCAAGAACGTGCCTGGAACGTGCCATCCCTCGTGCACAGAGCGGAGCTCCTGCTGACCCTCTAGCTGGTCAGTGCCCGCACTGGAGATGGAGCTTAGCTTTGTGTCTTGTCTAATTGAATCGAGGAGTAGTGTCCCAGGCTGCCAGTCCACCTCGGCTCTTGCTGCGGGGGCGGTGCTCCGCATACTATACTGTGACCTGTCTAGCCAATTAAGGAATAAGGCTAATGTATTTCAGAAGGAGTCTTTTCTTGTTTTCCTCGCTCAGCTGGGAGACTAGAGGCATGAAGTTGGGTCTTAAGGAAGTAGTTCAATCAGGGATCCAAGAGTGCCAAGGTAGGGTGAATTTTACCTTTGTCAGCTGGCCCTTCGTTTCATCCTGAGAGACATGAGCAGAAAAGCCCTGACCCCCTGTTACTGGTTTTACAAATTGTAAAGAAAAAAGGGGCCAAGTCCCTTGGGAGGGTTGTTTTTAAAAAAAGTAATAGAAACAAAGCAGCATGCACATGGGTACAGGGGAGCCCAGTTGGTGTCTCCTGTATGATGCTTCAGACATGTATTTCTAACAACTACATCTCTAAGCAGCATGGAGCATCTCCTGACTAAGGGCTGCTGCCTTTGCAGAATGCTCATCTCACGGACCTCCTCAGTCTGATAAGTTTATCTGGAATCTCATTGTGGGAGGGGAGGGCACCATAGCTGAAACAGCTTGTTGGCTTAGGAACTGGCTTCAGCTGACGTCCTAAAGAAAGTACTTCCCCTGGCAGGACGCCGGTGGTCACCTTAGCATGCTGGCAGTGGTGCTGGTACAGCTAATAGGAGTATTTGAGAAATAGGAGCATGGGAAATCTTGATCGCTGAGCTGGCTTTCCAAACCATGGCCGGGGCCTTCATCCAAAACAAACCTGGCCCACTGGAGTGAGTCTGCTGCCTCCTCGCCGCCATTCAAATACTTCCTAAATAAAGCAATTGTTCTTTGAAAGCCTCAGATGAAGCAGGTACTAATTCTAATACCCAGTGCCTTTGGGGAGTCTGTGTCCTTCATTCTTCAAGTGTGTTGCACAGGGACTCTCGAATACCCTGCTCATCAAGCACAATTACTGTTCTTTCAAATCCAGTTAAATATAAATTGCTTTTCCCTACACTTCCCCCCCCCCCCCCCCATTCCTGCATGTGCAGTTACAGTAGAAGAGACTATTTGGGGATGGTTTCGTAGCTGGAAGCACTCTCCAGTTAAAAATTTGAGGTTATGAATCTTTGGCCATATGTGCGCGTCTCTGTCCATATCTACAATAGACTCCTGTAGTAAACGTCTGTCACCACAATAAAGAGCTGGAAACAACCAGACCCACCACTCACAACTGAGCCATATCTTTGAAGTGGGCGGTGGTACCAACTCTCTGTAATTTTTGTTAGGTTTAATTTTTGGGTGGAAAGATTCAATTTTATACGGTAGTTACTACGTTTTTTTTTTTTAGTTCCCCTCTGTCAGTCTGAGTTCAGCAAAACTGCTTGGACAGCATGAGTGTTTGGATTCTACTGTACTGTACCAATCACTCAAGCGAATTTCAGCCTCGGTGCTTGACCAATAGTATAGCAAATGCCTATCACCATGCAAAAATAGAAGTGGTGTGGCCACTTGCACACAGCCATATTGAAACCCTAGAATATAGCCCATTAACAAAAATAATGGCCTGGCTCAAACTCCTGGCTTTTGTGCGTTTTTAAAATATATATAAAATATATATAAAGGCCTGTGCAGGGAAAGGCTGGAAATGGGAAGAGAGGCACTTGGCAAAGTAGCCAAGGAAGGTCTAGTGTCTGTACTTGACCAGTTTTTAGTCTTCTGTGTTAACGATAAGCACTGGTTCCCACTACATGAGCAAACTTTGTACCCTCTGGATTTGATGGCGCACGGCAAGCCTCCTGACTTTCCCAACTTCACGTCAAAGGAGGCAGGATCCCCCCTCGGTAGTGTTTGGGGACATTGTGGTGATGAGGAGCCTTCGCTGAGATGTTCCTGAAGCATGTGTGTGCCTGATGTCTCTCCATGGGCGGTCCTAGCGCAGCCCTGCTGAAGAGAAGGAGAGAATTCTTTCTCCCATCACAATGGTGAAGGCCCGTTTTGTGTCTGCGAGGAGAGAAATCAGGGCCCATTGTATGAAACCAGCATCAAGTCCTGTGGGCGGCTACAGGCAGTCCAGAGAGATCAGATCAGCTCTTCACCCAGCATCACCCCTGCATTTCACCTTTCGGTCCTTTCTGGGTCTGTGGTGGGGCTCCTGTCACAGAGAAAGCTCTGGACTAGGAATTGCCCTGCAGAGAAATGTGGGACCTCTCCTTCTCTGTCATCCTAACTGGCGAATTTAGAGCCCTCCATTGTCTTCTAGCAACAGTTGGGTTAATGGGGATGTTTCTCCGCTTAAAGAACAAACCATTTCCTGCACAATTAAAACCAGAAAATTCCAGGTTTTGGACTTACCTGGTGTTTTTATGGGTACATCTCCCCTGCAAAATAAGACCCACCACAGCGAGTCTCAGAGCCTGGGTCAACTGACATGGGCTCTCGGGGCTTAGAATAGCAGTGTAACTGTTCAGGCATGGGCTGAAGGCTAGGATCTGAGACCCTCCTCCCCCACTGAGTTTCTGAGCCCAGGCTCCAGCCTGCGTCTACGCTGCTGTTTTGAGCCCCAGCTGAGTTGTGAAACTCGCTGCTGCAGGCTTTTTTTTTTTTTTTTAAAACAGTTTAGACATAACCTTTGCCCCCTTTAAAACCTCAATGTTCTTCAAAGGGAGATGAGAGATGTCTTGTGGGCCCAGATCGATGTTATGACTGGTACTTTTTATGATTAATTGCAGTGTCCCATTTTACTTGCCTTAAAGGTGGAGAGAGAAATTTGGTATTTGCACTTAGCAAAACGGTATATTAAAAAAAAACAAAAAAAACCCAACCTTGTAAAAACAAATTGTGCATGTTCTGCAACTTTGTATAGCAATAGCTGAAAATGAATAGGTGGTTTATTAAAAAAAAAATATTTTTCTTTACCCTCTGGTAGAAAACTGTTCTAATTCTGTGTGTAAAAAGTCCCTGTATAATATTGTAATTTGAATTTTTTGTAAATAAATTTTTGTGCACTCTGGCTTTCACTTCTGTGCTTTTCATTGCTCCATCAATGTCCATGAGAAGCTGGTTGGTTGGAGTTTGAGGATAATTATAGGCGACAGCTGGTAGAAAGCAGAGACCAACCATAATTCTCGTACCAGGTTTCAGTCAGAATGGTTAAAAACTGTGAAAGTTAGTCGGCAAAACATTCGAGCCTCCTGTAAAAGCTTGATGTGTTCCAAAAGCCTAAAAGGAAAACGAGAACGGGATATAAAATGGCTTCCATTCTCTCATTGCTGTGTGAAGCAGGACTAATCATGTAAAGTAGTCCTTTAAAAGCACTGCATGAACATGTGTAGACACAGTCTAGCCCAGGGGTTCTCAAACTTTTGTACTGGTGACCCCTTTCACATAGCAAGCCTCTGAGTGAGACACCCCCGCCCTTATAAATTAAAAATACTTTATATATTTAACACCATTATAAATGCTGGAGGTGAAGCGGGGTTTGGGGTGGAGGCTGGCTGCTCACGACCCCCCCATGCAATAACCTCACAACCCCCTGAGGGGTCCTGACCCCCAGTGTGAGAACCCCTGCTCTAGCCTATCTGGATTTTCAGGGCCATATTCACCTGTATGCTCTGGCTGCTTTGTGGTGTGAATGTTTAAAATAGAAATAGGAAATGAAAGAGGAAATGTCCATACTGGCAGCCTAGCGACGGACTGGGACAGGAAGAGTGGGGAGACGGTTGGAGGCAGGGGACTGTGGGAGACTTAGAATCATAGAATCATAGAATATCAGGGTTGGAAGGGACCCCTGAAGGTCATCTAGTCCAACCCCCTGCTCGAAGCAGGACCAATTCCCAGTTAAATCATCCCAGCCAGGGCTTTGTCAAGCCTGACCTTAAAAACCTCTAAGGACGGAGATTCTACCACCTCCCTAGGTAACGCATTCCAGTGTTTCACCACCCTCTTAGTGAAAAAGTTTTTCCTAATATCCAATCTAAACCTCCCCCACTGCAACTTGAGACCATTACTCCTCGTTCTGTCATCTGCTACCATTGAGAACAGTCTAGAGTCATCCTCTTTGGAACCCCCTTTCAGGTAGTTGAAAGCAGCTATCAAATCCCCCCTCATTCTTCTCTTCTGCAGGCTAAACAATCCCAGCTCCCTCAGCCTCTCCTCATAAGTCATGTGTTCTAGACCCCTAATCATTTTTGTTGCCCTTCGCTGGACTCTCTCCAATTTATCCACATCCTTCTTGTAGTGTGGGGCCCAAAACTGGACACAGTACTCCAGATGAGGCCTCACCAATGTCGAATAGAGGGGAACGATCACGTCCCTCGATCTGCTTGCTATGCCCCTACTTATACATCCCAAAATGCCATTGGCCTTCTTGGCAACAAGGGCACACTGCTGACTCATATCCAGCTTCTCGTCCACTGTCACCCCTAGGTCCTTTTCCGCAGAACTGCTGCCTAGCCATTCGGTCCCTAGTCTGTAGCGGTGCATTGGATTCTTCCATCCTAAGTGCAGGACCCTGCACTTATCCGTATTGAACCTCATCAGATTTCTTTTGGCCCAATCCTCCAATTTGTCTAGGTCCTTCTGTCTATCCCTCCCCTCCAGCGTATCTACCACTCCTCCCAGTTTAGTATCATCCGCAAATTTGCTGAGAGTGCAATCCACACCATCCTCCAGATCATTTATGAAGATATTGAACAAAACCGGCCCCAGGACCGACCCTTGGGGCACTCTACTTGATACCGGCTGCCAACTAGACATGGAGCCATTGATCACTACCTGTTGAGCCTGACAATCTAGCCAGCTTTCTACCCACCTTATAGTGCATTCATCCAGCCCATACTTCCTTAACTTGCTGACAAGAATACTGTGGGAGACCGTGTCAAAAGCTTTGCTAAAGTCAAGAAACAATACATCCACTGCTTTCCCTTCATCCACAGAACCAGTAATCTCATCATAGAAGGCGATTAGATTAGTCAGGCATGACCATCCCTTGGTGAATCCATGCTGGCTGTTCCTGATCACTTTCCTCTCATGCAAGTGCTTCCGGATTGATTCTTTGAGGACCTGCTCCATGATTTTTCCAGGGACTGAGGTGAGGCTGACTGGCCTGTAGTTCCCAGGATCCTCCTTCTTCCCTTTTTTAAAGATTGGCACTACATTAGCCTTTTTCCAGTCATCCGGGACTTCCCCAGTTCGCCACGAGTTTTCAAAGATAATGGCCAATGGCTCTGCAATCACAGCCGCCAATTCCTTCAGCACTCTCGGATGCAACTTGTCCGGCCCCATGGACTTGTGCACGTCCAGCTTTTCTAAATAGTCCCTAACCACCTCTATCTCCACAGAGGGCTGGCCATCTCTTCCCCATTTTGTGATGCCCAGCGCAGCAGTCTGGGAGCTGACCTTGTTAGTGAAAACAGAGGCAAAAAAAGCATTGAGTACATTAGCTTTTTCCACATCCTCTGTCACTAGGTTGCCTCCCTCATTCAGCAAGGGGCCCACACTTTCCTTGGCTTTCTTCTTGTTGCCAACATACCTGAAAAAACCCTTCTTGTTACTCTTGACATCTCTCGCTAGCTGCAGCTCCAGGTGCAATTTGGCCCTCCTGATTTCATTCCTACATGCCCGAGCAATATTTTTATACTCTTCCCTGGTCATATGCCCAACCTTCCACTTCTTGTAAGCTTCTTTTTTATGTTTAAGATCCACTAGGATTTCACCATTAAGCCAAGCTGGTCGCCTGCCATATTTACTATTCTTTCGACTCATTGGGATGGTTTGTCCCTGTAACCTCAACAGGGATTCCTTGAAATACAGCCAGCTCTCCTGGACTCCTTTCCCCTTCAAGTTAGTCCCCAGGGGATCCTGGCCATCCGTTCCCTGAGGGAGTCGAAGTCTGCTTTCCTGAAGTCCAGGGTCCGTATCCCTGACTCTCTTCTTTGTCATTTATCTGGGCATTTTTCATTTGGCTTCAGCCCCATAAATGTGTGGGGGAAGGGTCCCTGAGCCCCAAAAAGCAAGTAAAAATAGGGAAGTGTGAACTCATACTATGGGGCAGGGGCAGTGTTACAAAAAACCACAGCCAGCTTCATGCGCAGAGCTAGACTTGGCTCTAAAATCAGGGAAGGAACAGGCAAAAATGGCTGTGACATACGGGATGAGGGGAGCAGGCATCAGAAAGCATTTACGTTGGGACTCCATGCTCTTGTCAAGTCCTGGCTTTCCAGACCCTCTGTTCTGCGATTCTTGGCGCAGACCATGGGCAGAGGGGAGATATAGGTCATATAATCCCTGTACAGACAAGGCCAGTGCTGCCTTAGCTCAATGTAGCTGTCCTCCCCCTTCTCTCCCACCCACGGTTTTTACCTCTACGGGCCACACTGAGATAAAACTGTCACTTGCCTTGATTTGGCAGGGATTTTACTTCATAGCTATAGGGGGGCTGTGGTGCGGCGTGCGGGCGCATACATTAAAAAGAAATCAACCCCCTTTTTTCCCTAGTTGAGATGTGGCCTCAGTGACTAGCTTCAGTAACTCCCTCCCTGGTGTCTGGTCTAAGCTACACAATGATCTTATCTTCTCTGGCTCAAACCAAAACAACAGGGCCCAGTTGCGGTCTCCTTGTACTGTTTTGGGGATGGGAGCAGGAAGGGTTATGCATCCGATGAAGTGAGCTGTAGCTCATGAAAGCTTATGCTCAAATAAATTGGTTAGTCTCTAAGGTGCCACAAGTCCTCCTTTTCTTTTTGCGAATACAGACTAACACGGCTGCTACTCTGAAAAGGGTTAAACTGACTTTCTGAGTTGTGGCGTTGTCACTGCCCATCCCATCTTCCTACTGAGGGGCTTGCTCCTAATGCCAGGTAAGTAGCTTTGTTTGGGTGGGGAGGTTACATTTATTTTTCCCTCCCCTTTCTCCTAGGGAGTGAATTTTTTCCCCCTCCCCAGGAGAACAGAACCGTCCCCAGTCCCATTAAGCAGCCGGGCAGCTTTGTGTGGATAATTAACAGGCAAATCCAGAAAGATTAGCCAGGCATTTCAAAGGCTCTGTGCCTCCCGCATCCCCCGCTCTCCAGCTGCGCGGCTGGCTCTGTGGAAGCTGCAGGTTCACTGTACTTTAGCGTGCAGGCCCTCACACTGAGAGGCTCCACAGTAATGCAGTAGACAGCTTGCTGTGCTGCTTCGGCATAGATTGTGCGCTCTCCCCTGTCTTGTTAGTACATTTAATTCCTCCCTCTCAGCTCAGCTCGTTTTCTAGGAGGTCGAATTACACACATACACACATCTACAAACGTAGGTTAAAAAACAAGGTTGCAAAATCAAGTGCTCGCAAGTTAGGCAAGGCCAGATTAAAGGTGCCTTTGCAGCCTTAATTCAGCACCCTTGAGTGTAGATGCATGACAAGTTTTTTAATTACGTGATCCGCTACCCGTTTTTTTCCCCGGAGGACCCCTGGCTCATTCAGTGCACAGGACTGATGGGTCTCAGCCAGTAAGCAGCTAGTCAGTATTTGGTTTTCTCCTTGCACGCTATTCAAACCCTGCTCTGAAGACAGAATTATTAATTTCCTCATGGGCTCTTCTCTGCCACACATCACTAGTATCTGAGTGCTTCACCAACATTCATTTATTAATCTTTACAACGCTCCCATGAGATGGCGGTGTTGGGCTAGCCCCATTTTACGGGTGGGGAGCTGAGCCAGAGTTTAAGGTGAAAAGTATCCACTAATTTTAGGTACCCAGTTTGAGACGGCTAGGACCTGGGTTTTCAGAGTACTTAGCATTCTATAGCACTGGGTAGCACAGCTCCCATTGACTTCAGTTGCTCCTCCGAGGACTCTGCACTTCTACAAATCAGGTCAACAGATCTCAAGCCAGGCCTCCAGAAAATGAGGCACGCACAAGCCGTGGAAAAGTTTGTTTTAAGGGACTTGTGTAGCCACGCATAGAAACTCTGGCAGAGACCAGGATACAATCCAGTTCTCCCGTGCAACTTTCAACCGTCTTAACCATGAGACTTTCCTTTTTCTTCCTGCAATGGCCTGCCTCATCCATTGCTTCCCTGCCAACTTCTGCAGCAAATGAGGCAGGGATCCTATGGGCATCCTGCAGCCTGGGTCATCCACAGAGCAGGTCCATCTTGGGCACTGAATGAGGCAGGGGTCCTGTGGGAAAACTAGGATGATATTCCGTAATTGAAAACTTGTCATGCATTTGCACAAGGGGGCTGAATTAAGGTTGCACGGACCACCGTTATTCTGGTATTACCGAATTTTTGAGTGCTTGACTTTGCAACCTGGATGTTCTTTTAAGATCAGGTTTGTGTGCGTTTGTGAGAGACTTGAAAAAAAGCAAGCTGAAAAAAATTCCAGCACATGCCATCACGTTGGGACCTGCATGGGTCTTCAGCAGGATTGAAACTTCTAGCTCCGCTGCACCAACCTCTGCGACTTGAGCTAACAGTGTAACAAATCAGACGTCAAGAATTGTAACATTCATAAACCAGTCGGAGAACACTTCAGTCTCTCTGGTCACGCAATCACAGACATGAAGGTCGCTATCTTAAAACAAAAAAACTTCAAATCCAGACTCCAGCGAGAAACTGCTGAATTGGAATTCATTTGCAAATTGGAGACTATTAATTTAGGCTTAAATAGAGACTGGGAGTGGCTAAGTCATTATGCAAGGTAGCCTGTTTCCTCTTGTTTTTTCCTACCCCCCCCCCCCCAGATGTTCTGGTTTAACTTGGATTTAAACTTGGAGAGTGGTCAGCTTAGATGAGCTATTACCAGCAGGAGAGTGAGTTTGTGTGTGTATGGCGGTGGGGGGGATGTGAGAAAACCTGGATCTATGCAGGAAATAGCCCTACTTGATTATGTAAAGAGTTGTCACTTTGGATGGGCTAGCACCAGCAGGAGAGTGAATTTGTGTGGGGGGGTGGAGGGTGAGAAAACCTGGATTTGTGCTGGAAATGGCCCACCTGTTGATCACTTTAGATAAGCTATTACCAGCAGGACAGTGGGATGGGAGGAGGTATTGTTTCATATTCTCTGTGTGTATATAAAGTCTGCTGCAGTTTCCACGGTACACATCCGATGAAGTGAGCTGTAGCTCACGAAAGCTCATGCTCAAATAAATTGGTTAGTCTCTAAGGTGCCACAAGTCCTCCTTTTCTTTTTGCAATAGTAGGTTGTCATTCTCCATGTGGACCAGAGCAAGAAAGGGATGGGAGACACTGTGCCAGTGGGCTTCACAGATATTTGCTGACAGCAGAGGGAGGGTGAGGCTCAGGAGTGTGGGCTTCCATGCCAGGCTCTGGAGGGGAGTGTGCTGTAAAAGGCACAGGCATTGCTGAGTTTCCCCCAAGCTTGACCCCTTTTCCAACCTGTCCTTGTCCTTTTGCCCCTGGCTTCCCATCCCAGGCCCATTCTCCACTCCGCAGGCTTTGGCAAAGTTACAAGCAACAGAAAAGAAGGTCTTATAACAAGGGTTGTGCTACCAGCCGCATCTAGAACTAAGTAAATTCTAGCTTACCTATTGAAGCATCTTCTCTATGAATGGTGCTGGCACTAAGGAAGCTGGGCTCTTGGGTGCTTCTAGAGTACCGGTCACTGTAGTATTTAAGTGCATACTCAAGGGTCCCTATTACATAAAAGACGCAGCCATGTCATTGGCACTCTCTGGGATTGTGCTTAAATACTGAGGCCTGATTATTTTCAGAGAAGCCGAGCAATTGCAACTCCTGGCCTTAGGGGGGGTTGTGGGCACCTGGTTGTGCTGGGAATCACTCCCATGAAACAAACATTGAGACTCTGGCCCAAAGCCGTCTGAAATGCTAGTTGAGTCAGTGGTATAAGTCAGCCCCATCAGAAGTAGAAGAGAGGTTTACTGTAGCCGCTTTCTAGTGCTGGAGAGCAGAATTCCAGTTGTGGGTTTGTACAGTACCTTGCACATCGAGGCTCTGATCTGTCAGGGTTTCCAGGAACTGCTGTACTACCAGTAAGAGTAAGGGGAGTGTTCAGATAGTATGAATGGCCGCCATAGACTTGGCTGCAACAACCCCACCGACTCTTTGGAAGGGCAGGCAGACTGTATTTGAGACTTTCACATGCAAAGAGCAGCGGCTGCTTTATCTAAGGCGGAGCTGAGTGGGGACCCAGGTCTGGAATGGAAGGAGATGCTTAGCAGAGGTTCTGAGGAAGCTTGTCTGGCTTGAGCACAGAGGGAGCAATCGTACTGCTTACCCATGACTCTTCGGGGTGGGGAGGTGGCTAATGAAAGATTGCAGCAGATGCACACAGTAGGGAAGCTGACCTTCAGGGAACGCAGCCTCGCAAGACACAACAACAAAGCCTGCCTTTTTTCAAAACAGCTGAGCAAACGCCTCAGAAAACACCATCAGGCCTTGGCTCCCAAGCTCAGAGAAAAGCCTACCCCAGATGAAAGGGAATCTGTGGTGTGAACCACGCCTGCCTCTTCAACTGCTCCCTTGGGGGCAATGGAGCGTGGCCAGGAGCGGGATGAGGCCTTCTCCAGGAGCCTTACGCGTGGGCCAGTTGCTGCTTTTACTCTAGGGTGCGCTGTGAGATGCAGCCCTAGTGCTAGTGATCTTAATGCACCAGGGAGCACCCTTGACCCCAGAGCTGGAGAGCACATGGGATTGCTGGCTAGCTCCTCTCTGTAACTGTGTGTGTTTAGCAGCAGGGAGCAGGAGCTGGGATTTTCCAAGATCATTTATAGCACAAACGCAGCCCCCTCCTTTCACTCTGCAATCTGCTCTTCACACCACTGCTGTCCACATCCACTTTCCTTACTGGCTGCCCCCTCTTGCTGGTTTAATTACACCAGGGAGAATTAGGGGTCAAGTGAAAGCAGCTGGGCTGGGGCGCAAAGCCCTGAGAAATCTGATGCTGCAGCTAATTACTGTTTAAAGCAATTATTTAAAAAAAAAAAGTTGCTTCCAAGGGCTGCTTCTCTGGGCCCCTGAAGGTGCAAAATACAATAGCTGCCTCGAACAAGGCCTTCCGCTTCTGATCAGTGCAATTCTGCCGCTCCTTTGCTACAATTGTCTCAGCGCTGATGGTGCAGCAGATGTCAAAGCTTCCACCCTTCTTCCCCTTCTAGTAGCAGCGACTGGGCGTAAGGATGCAACCACAGAATAGTTGCATCTAATGCAGTAGTGCTGCTGAGCCCCCAAGAACAGGACCCCATTGTGTCAGGTGCTGTATAAACGTTAGAGACAGCCCCTGCCTGGGGGAGTGTACAGTCTAAATAGATGATATGGTGATAGGGGCTGAGAAGGCAGAGGGAAGTTGCTGCTTATTGGGACCCCAGTGTGTGGGGAGGGGCAGCTGGAAGCTTGTCCCAGGCATGCAGCTGATCACTGAACAAACAAGGGGGCTGGGGGGAGCATAGAGTGAATGCCTCGGAGAGGTGCTGGGTCAGTAGAAGCAGGGCTGGGTGATTGGCAAAGGACAAAGCTTGGGAATGAAGGAAGGGGCCAATGGGCAGTTCTGGGGAACGAGAGGGGGTGCAGGCTATTGCACTGCATGCGGCGTGCTCCGGATATTGATGGTGTTCGGCCAACTGCCGACACGGTCAGAGGTGGGGCTCGGAGACGTGCCACCCTCCTGCCTAGAACAAACTTCAGCAAGTCGACACCACGCAACCCCCCCGAATTTCTCTAGGACGGCAGGTTCAGCATGTGCTTAAGCAAAGCCAAAGGAGCTACAGGCCATGACAGGTGGGAGACACCAGGGCCATGAATTTGGGGTCACCTTTCTGCCTGGGCTTCCCTCTGCTCTTATGCTAAGCCCAGAAAGCTCATCAGTGCTCTGAGAGGTGCTCACGCCGTCCCCACTCCAGAGCAGCCCAGCTCTGCACCCCTGGGGCCTTGCAGCCCATGCTGGATTCCTCACCACTGTCACCAAGTCTCTGAACTCCAGGGCACTGAGTGGCACAATGGGGGCCGGCCCAGCCTCCCTGCCCTGCATTCCCAGCTAGCTGCCCTGCAGGCCTGGGGCTGCCAGCGTGTTGCTCTGGATCCCGGGCTCTCCCCCTCCCTCTTTCCATCCCTCCAGGGAGCAGAGAAATGCCCATGGCCAGGAACCTACAGGGGATTTCAGATAGGGGAGGGGCAAGGAGTAAGGAAGCTGGGCTGACACATTATTTCCAGGGCATGGGGAAGTTGGGGGGGGGGGGGGAGAGGAGGGGGGAGTGTGAGACCTGAGTGGCTGGGCTGTGCTCCCCTCTGGTCAAAATGGTACAGCTCCCTCACCTGAAAGCTCCTGCCTGGCTCCTGTCCCAGGTGCCTTCCTGAGAAGGGGGAGCAAGGAAGCCTAGAGCTGCAGCAGGCGTGGGGCATGCCTAGGTCCCAGGAGGACAGCAGCAAGGTAGGGAGGGGCCCGCCAGCAGTCACTGGGGTAGTGGAGGGCAGGTGCTTTAATTGTGAGCTTCATTGTGTGTGTGTATGTGGGGGGAGGTGCACTACTTGAATTGCTCCCCTGTGGCCCGATTACGTCACACCTGAATGTTCGCAAAAAGAAAAGGAGTACTTGTGGCACCTTAGAGACAAGTACTCCTTTTCTTTTTGCGAATACAGACTAACACGGCTGTTACTCTGACACCTGAATGTTGTTGCATGTGATGCCATAATTGGTTGTAATGGTGTCAAACCTGTTTCTAGGGCCATTTTCTCACCCCAGGAAACAAACAGCCGTTTTGCAACCTGTACTGGGTGAACGGAGGAGGGGGAGCTGTTATTTTGATGGCACAGTGTCCCAGCTTGGCAGGTTTGGAGGCTGAGAGGTGAGATCAGGGCACAGGCAGTTGCCAGCCAACCAGCTGTGGTAGCCGGATGGCCCTGGGCGTGGCAGGGATGGTGATCTCTGCTGTGTTTGTGGCATGGAGCCTCTCCTTGTCCAAGGAAGTTAAGCCCGCCTGGCTTTGTGGTTGTGTCATACTCTAGTTAACGCTGCCTCTTATTTTGCATTGAGCGCGACTATTGGCCAGTAAGCACCTGCTGAAGTGAAAGGTGTTTGACGGACCTGGTGGTTTAAGGGACTGGGACCTAGATATGGAGCCTTGCACCTCAGACTCACTGAATGTGATATACCCCACAATGGGCGTTGCCCATTATGTCTTCATCATGGCCTCAGCCAAGTTCCCAGTTGGCATCACATGTGGTATCATGTTTGCACCCTTACAACAGCGAGGCCAACCGTGAAATGGACCATTGACAACGAGCTCATGCCCAGCTCTGGCCCCTCCAGGTCAAAATGAAGGTTGCTGGTAGGATAGCTCGGGGAAGCTTAACGGAGCCACTGATGGAAAAATCAAGCCTGCAAGGCACCAGGGCTACAGCTCCAGCACTAAATTCCCCTTAAAGTGTTTCCAAAACCAGAGCCGAAGGAGTGGTACCAGCCAGAGTAAAGATGCTCCATAAGCAGCTGGGGCAAGGTGGGGAAACCTCACAGCCCCTGAAGGTGCAGTGGGGTGAACTCTAGAACGTTTTCAGGGCCTTTGCCTGGTCCATCCATTCCTAAACCCTCTTACATCCTTCTTCCCTTACTCTTTGCCTTCCAGCTACGGTCAGTTTTCTGGCTGCCTGCACCTACTGATTCTTTACCTTTTCTTCCCTTGCCCTCTTTCCTCTCTTACCTGAGTCTCTGCTGCCCCAGAGATGCCCTGCCGTGTGCTGAAACCTTACAACATATATTTGGGGTCCTGAGTGGCCTGGTGCCTTGGCCACTGGACTGGGACTCAGGAGACCTTGGTCCTGTTCCTGGCTTTGCTACCTGTCTGTTGTGCTAGCAAGTCACTTCCCCACTGCGTGTCTCAGATTATACGTCCCTCCTTTGGATGGCACTTGGAGACAGATGAGTGAAACGTGCTATGTAAGATCTAGGTGTTATTACTCTCTCTGTTCCTCCAGTGCTTGCTCAGAATGGGGGCAGAGCAGGGTTTATGGACAGCAGCTGAGCAGTGCTGATGGCTTTAGTTTATTAACAGAACAGCTCCAAACTTTCTTTTTAAAGGTGGGGCTGATCCCAAGGCTTGGGCTGAGATTGGGGCCTGTCCTTACGGTGCCTGAATCAGGTCACTGGGCAAACTGGTACCGGTGCCTCAGCCCAGCTGTTCCTTTCAGCACAAACACAGCAAATGGAAGGAGGGGAGGGCAAGAGAGGAGAGGAGGAGGAAACTGTGTTCTTTGGGCATTGCCTGGCTTCCTGGCCATGGCAGCCAGGTCTGTCGAGTGATCTAGCTGAGCCTATGCTGCTGGAATTGTGTTTTATTAAAGATGGTGTGGCAAAGCAAGAGGCCAGGAAGGAAATGGCCCAGTGAAATGAAGTGTGCGTGTTGGCCAGCTGGCTGGATCTTCTTTGCAACCCTATCCTCTGAGCTGCTTGAGTGCTGGCAGGAGGGAGGTAAGGGAGGAGGGCCTCTTCCCGATGGGTGGCAACTGTTCATAGCCAGGGAGCATTCAGAAACCTTTCCAAGCGCCCTGAGGGGCAGCATCAAAGAGCCGGGTGACCCTTGGAGGCCAGGCGAAGCCCCATTCGCTGTTCAGGGCAGGGCAGCGAGGTCAGTGGTCTCCATTCACCCATGAGTTCAGCTTGGCTGCTCTCAGGAAAAGACAGATGACCCTGGTGCGGGGGAGTGCAACTGAAGAGCGCAGGAGCGTCCCTCCCCCTGCATCCTAGCAGGGTCATCTCCAGGGGAAAACCCCTCCAGGCTCCAAGCATCCTGAGAAGCGCTGGCCAGGAGGGCACAAGGCAGCTAGGAGGAAGGAAAGTGGGGCTGGGGAAAGGGGGGACTGGGTTTGAGCGAGTGTGTATCTCCTCTGGCAAGGGGAGGCAGGGAGGCTGTTTGTGATCCTGCCCCAGGGTGGGGAGGCAGGGGCGCACAGAGCCAGCTGGGGAGAGGTTGGCTCCTGATGCTGGCAGTGCTGAAGTGAGCCCCCCAGCCCGGCAGGGAGCTTTGCGCAGGGGAAGGGTGTGGGATGGGGAACCCAGTGCTGCTCCTGAGGCAGAGCTGCCCTGTCTGTGTGCATGGTAACTCGCTCCCCAGCGTACCTGGGAGGAGGGCTGGATGTGGTCCAGAGGGTGAGGGGCATCAGGTCTCACAATCCCCCCTCCCCAGAAATAGCAGAGTTGGCACCCTGCGGGGGGTGGGTCATGTTAACAGAGGTAATACTTCGGTTTTGTAATGATAACAGCCAGTGCTGGCCTGGAACCCAGGGTTGGTTGGTGCCTTTCACTACTCTCTCTAACTGGGCAGGGTTGATTTAATATTAGACTAAAAGCAGGTGATGGGGGAGGGGCAATATTTGCTGTGAGGTTTATTTAGCGTCCCGTAAAATGGGGGGGGCTGACCTGCATTAGGGAGCACGAACGTGATCATGCTGTGTGACCTTTCACTGGCTTCTACTCTAGAAGATGCTTGCTCCTCTTACTCCTTTGCACCACTCCAGCACATGTCAGCTCGCCTCTGTGCGCTGATCAGCCCTGCTTTACAGGTGGGGAAATGGAGGGGCAGAGTTTAAGTGCACTGAAAACTCTGTGGTGGAGCCAGGGCCTGAGCCGTGCCCATTGCTGATTGGTGGTTTATTGGCTATGCTGGAAAAAAAAAAAATTATTTTGGATCAACACCGACTGAATTTTTTTCAAATTTTCTGGCAAAAAGTTAAAGGCAAAACAAACCTCCTGAGTCAAAGTCAGGAGTTCAAAGGTTTTGTTTAAAAAAAAAAAAGAAAGAAATTTGAAACTGAAAAGTGGCTTCAAACTGAAATATTCTGGAAAGGTTGAATGATTCCCCCCCACGCCCACCCACCCGCCCAGTATTTTGTTGTTTTGGTTGCTATGAATTTGCATTTTTCAGTGGGGAAAAAAAGATTGGCTGAAAAATTTCATCCAGCTCTCCCCAGGAGTCCTGAGGCCGTGTCCCCCTGCTCTAACCACGAATCCAAACTCCCTGCGCAGATGCACTTAAAAAAAAATCACATTTGGCTGATCTGGTCATGTCCCATCCCAAAATGCTGAGGCTGCCTGATTGCTCTGTAACTGCAGAACAGCCTTTGACCTGCTGTCCAGCAAGGACCCTATTGACCCTCCTCAAAGGAAACCTAGCCACCTGCTTCTCCACATCCCCCATCACCATAGAGACAGAAGGCAACTGTCCAGGCCTGGCCTCAGTGGATGGCTGCACTGTTAACTGCTGGCTAATTGCTGTGAGTGGGACACGCTCAAACCCAGGCCTCTGAAAGATGGCCCCTGAGCAGAGGCTGCGTTCCCTTTGCATGCTGCATGACCTGCTGCAGGGCTGGTGTGAGCCCTCCTCTTTCTGCCCGGCCTCAGTGGCTCCCCCGGTGCTACCACCCTTACCTCAGAGAGCCCTTGGCCTTAGACCTGTTTCCATGGCAGCAGGACCTGCCATGTAGAGCAGCTGGGATCAGCTCTTTGCATCCTCCTGATGGCCAAGGGACTCCCTTATCCCTGAGCTGAGGACTGTCCCAACCTGCCTCCCCAGCTGAGGTGTTTAAAAGTAAGAAACTATCCACCCAGTTCACACATGTGCTCATTCCCATTGGGTGTTTATCCCACTCCCCTCTGCGCAGAATCCTCTTCCCAGGTGCATTGGGGGATCCTGGAACTTATCACTGCAGCTCAAAGGAACAGCTGCTTCTAGATCTGGCTGAGCACATCCTCACCCCAGTCCTAGGGTGGGTGGCGTCTATGGTACTGGAACAGGATCCTCTTGTGCAGAACGCTCCAGTGAGCAGGGCCACGTGGGTGGCGTCTATGGTACTGGAACAGGATCCTCTTGTGCAGAACGCTCCAGTGAGCAGGGCCACATGGGTGGCTGATGCCCTGCATGGGGCAGCCCAGGGAGCTGTGGCATGACTGACTGAGCTTCTAGCAGGAGGCAGCTACTCTGGTAAGGTTATTGCTGCTTAGGACAAACCTAAGGCTCTGCTGCAAGTTGCCTGTATCTTAGTGGCAGGAAGAGTCAAAGGCTGCAAGTTGTAGGGGAAGGTGTGTGTGTGAATGTAGGTTAGAAGCCATTTCAGTTGAGGCTTTTCCCATGAGAACTAGCCCTGACAGACAGGGGACTAAGAGTACCAGGCCTAAGTAACAGCCCGAGGCCACTTGCTCTAGTCCCCCAGCTCTGCATAGGCTAACAGGCATAGGCAGGACAGTAAGGTGTTTGAACTCAGGCCCTCATTTGAATGGTGCTTTGCAGAGGTGAATAGCAGCAGCAGGATGCTCTGCTCTGGCCAAGCACCTGCCTCTGCAGCTGCTCTAACAAGGGATTAGTCCCTCCAGGCTGCCAGCAGACACAGGATACTGCAGGCTGAGTGTGGAATGAAACCCCACCCCTGTTGGGTCACTCTTTCCCACTCCCCCCCCCCCCCGCCCGACACCTGCCCTTACTGTAGTCTTGGTTCTTCACTTGACCTGGTGCCAAAAAGAGAAACAGCCCCAGCAAGCAGCAGGCTCCCCAGCTTAAGGGGAAGCCAGTGCACTAACCTCAAAAGCAGTCCCACAAACAGCCCTGCAGCAGTAGGTAGAGATGGGCCCTGGGTGTTAAGGCCTTGAGATGACATGCTCCCTTCTCTTTCCTGCAAAGGGAGATCATGGCTTGAATGGAGTAGAGCTGAATCAAGCCTCTCCACCCTCAAGCTACAAAAGAACCTTTAATATTAGCATTCTGTACCAGCTGGGAGCAGGGTAAGAGCTGGGTGTGCCCCCTCACCTCCTTAGCATGCACTGGCTCATGAGCTGATAAGTCATTCAGAACTGCAAGGCCAGGAACTCACTGGATGTGAGCCAAGCTTCAGTCAAGGGAAGCTTCCTTTAATCCCCTTTGCAGAGCTGCCAGAACCAGCTATTGGTGTGGGGTGAGGATGTGGTTCTTCATTATGGACTGATGCTGGCCTCCAGCTAGTGAGCTTAGAGCATTTCTCTCTCCCAAATTAGGCATTAAGAGCAGGAAACATAGCTGCAGGAATGGGAGCTGGCAGGCACCACCTGTCCATGCTGGGTAGAATGGTGGCCTTCCTGATGCTTAGAAAGGGGAGTAGTGTCAACTCAGCCACATGCAAGCTTTGACTTGACAGGATGCACCTTGTCTCGTGTCAACAGTAGTAGGAGCATTTCTCTTCAAGTGACTTACATAGTGGCCTTCCTGCTCCTCTCCAGCCCCTAATCTGCTTGCACAGAGCCCAATCCAACAGCACGATGCAGAGAAACTACCGCAGAATTGCAGGCACAAACAAACGAGTTTCCTTGTTTCCAAATGCAGGTTTTTATTGGTCTTTCTCCACTTGAAGCTATTTAAGTTATACAAATGGCACTTACAAAACATAAAAAAAACTCAAAACTGTTAACAAAATTTCAGAGTGAGATGTTTTCAAAGCCACGACACCCGATAAAGGAGACTGAAAAATTCTTGACCTATTGTCACATGGAAGAAGCCAGAGCAGAAGTTACATGGTTCGAACTGCAGCTAGGAGTGGGGAGAAAAGGGCCACAGTGGATGCAAAAGCCAGCAAGCGTTATGTGCCAAGTCACAGGATTGTTCAGGATTTCAGCAGGCCACCTGTTTCTTTAGAGGCATCTTTGTCCCTAGAGCAGATTGTGGTTCAAACACTGACAGATCACCCCTGAATTTGAAAGAAGGTAGATGAACCCAGAGGTAAAACCCTGGCATCACAACAGGAGCGGAGATGATGGTAGGGAGCCCATCTCATCCCCACTCAGATTAGGGGTGCCAGCTGCTCTCTGAATAGAGAGTTTAGCACCAAGCTCCTATAGGAAGGACCCATATAATGGCAATGTGGCTTTAAGGCTTATGAACCCCTTCCCCCTACCTTGCCGCCGACCACTAGTAGTGGCCCTTTGTTTTGGCACAGATGTGAAGCCACAAGCACCATGCATGGTTTATAGCTTAGCAAGGCATGGAGATGTGGACTGACCCATAGGAGCCAGCCACTGGAACACAACCTGTGGCTGTGATGCAGCACCTTATATCTGGAATACATCCACCTGTTTTCTCCCCCCGCCCCAAAAATCGGTCCAGGCTCAAACTGGGACATCTGGTTGGCCAAGTACAAAAAGGTAGGCTATTTAGGTGGTCACAGGGAGTAGAACGTCACCCTTGGAAAAGCCTCAAAGGGCAAAGTGCCTTCTGATACCCTAAAGAGAGGTTTAGCATTACCTATTACAAATGCACACATTGTTAGAACTCTAATGCAGAGAACAGCTGATAATAGTGCTATGGAGAGCATATATAAATAGACATTAAAAATACTGTTTTGGTCCTTTCTGCTTCCAGTAATGTTGCTAAGTTTTCATGCCATCAATGCAGAGTTGGCACTTGGGTCAGAGACACTGACTAGTCCTCCCCCCTGGGGTGGCAGAGAGGAGATAGCTTTATCAGACCTATACACTAGAAATGGGCATTTTACACTTTGCCACCACACTGTTCTGTGGTGAGGATTTTAAGATTCCAGTAGGGTATGAGATAAGAAGTGAACAAATACCACTGTGCAAAAGTTGCTAACGAGTTTTCTATTCTAAACTGAGATCTGTAATTTTGCTTCCAGCCACTGTCCAGGGAATGAGAAATATCAGCCAGTTTACACTGCTCCTCTCCTCCCACTGCTCCTGTAGCCCAGGAGACTTGGTTGTTGGGTAAAAACCTCACTGAGATATGGCAGCTGGTGGGGCAGTCCCGCTGTGTGCCAGACTCACTTGACTCCTCCTGAAGGCATGGAGAGGAGGCGGGTCAGAACCCTTGTAAGGGCTAACCCTTGCTAATCAATAGGCAAGTATGCCCACCCTGTTCAAGTTCTACTACCCCTTTTAAACAGCCACAGGGAAATCAAATTCCCAGCCTGGCTGGCAGAAGTTTTTGTAGAGGAAGTCTTCCCCAGTTGCACACAGAGGTGAGCCAGAGGGTTGCTACCAATTTCACTCAATGTGTCCAACTACAGTATCTGTATCAATTCAGAGAGCCTGTCCCCTTCCAAAAAAGTCTAGGATTAGCACTAAGGCAGCTTCATTAGCCTCTCAGGTGCACATCTCAGTGAGATGTGCTAGAACCTGCTGAGACAGGCTCCAAGATGCTCCTTGGACACTTAGAAGCACATGGGGCACAAGGGGAATCCCATTGACGGAGCTGGGAGTCCGAAGCCTTCTAGACTGATTGGCCTGAGGAGAGTTTCTAGATGAACCCCCTGCATGTCTTTCCAGTTTTGAGAGTTAAGCTTGCTAGTCCTGCAGCTGGGTATGATCTGCTAGATCACCTCTTCTGCCCCCACTAGGGACTGAAAATATTTATCCTTCATAAACCAAGTGGGAAGAAAGTTTCTTCCCATGCTGGGAACTATGGAGAGCACATTTAATCATAGAGACAGAGATTAACATAACCCATCTCACCTCCCTTGGTCTGAGCAAATACCAGGAGTGTGGGATGCTGGCACTCAGATTCTCCAGCTTTGTGCAAGCTAGCCCTTGCTTGACAGCAGCATAGGCATTGGCAGTAGAGATTGAGATATGGTGCCAGCACTCCAATATGGCACAAGAGAGCAGAGGTGATCTTATTCCCTTTAGTTTTAGGGGAAGAGGACAACAGAGGTGATGCTCAGAGCCAGGGTGGAGGATGGCAACTACAATTTTGAAGCCCAACACAAACCCAAGGAAAGACCCCACTAGCTCTATAGACAAGTTGCATTTTCCCTAGGTCACTATCCAGTTAAGAGATAAAGAAGACCAACCTCCAACAAATTGGATTGGCTTCTATGGCAGGAGGGAGCAGCAAGCCAGTCTGAAAATCCTTTTACAGAGAAAAAAGAAACCAAAAAAAACAAAACAAAAAATATTGGCAAGGGGGAAGCTAAAGTGCATTTAATATTCCCAGAGGGTGGAGGGGTCGATTGCATCGGTGGAAGCCTTGAGGACACCAGCATGGTCACCCTTCAGGTATTTGCCGTTGGTTTTGATAGCCACTTTGTTATAGTCGCAGAACTCGAAGAAGAAGTCCACGGGCGTATCGCTGCTGCTGGTGACAGAGGACTCGTTTCCCACCATCCAGTATTTCCCAGTGGAATCTGCAGATAGGGTGGGGGGGAGGGGAGAAAAGCAGCATCCTGAATGAAGGATATCTGGGATGGACGCCAGAGGCTAGAGAACACTGCCAAGCTACTAAGCTGAACTGAAGACAAAAAGAAGTGTTGTGAAATTACAGATAGGAGGAGAGGTGGTGCCATTACAATCCACATGAGTTGTGATCCACAGTATTGGAGTGTTCTTTAGAGAGAGATCAACTCAACATCCAAAGACTTTTAGGACATTTGAAAGGAGAGCCAGTTTTTCAGCCTGAGCTGTTCAGTTTGCCCATGGGAAGACCGGAGAGGGCCACTCAAGGCCAGCCTGCTTGTTTCAAAGTTTCCTGTGCTTCTTAACTGAACCTGAGTTCTTGACAGCTTAGGGGAGCCATGAGACCCCATGGGTCACTGCAATCACAGGGGGACAGAGTAGCACCTATGCAACCCAACACTCAGTCTTGCTCCTAGTGACTCCAGCCCAAGTTCAATGGCAGTGACAGGCTCACCCCCAGCCAGCGACAAATGTCACCTTATTATGGTCCAAGATGTCTGGTTGTTGGCAGTCTCCAGGACACCAAGGGCTGAAGAGATAGAGAGCTGTCCCTCTGCAACAAGGCTGAGGATTCACAGTACAATAGCAAGGGGGTTTAGGTTTCATTGACATGCCAGAATTGCCTTGGATTAGGTTGGTTAGGCAGAGGCTTAACAAGGGGAACCTGAACAAGGCAGAGATCAGAAAGGAGTCTCCTAGACTCAGGCCACTCCAGCAAAGTGGTAAGCCAATGGTCACTCTAGAACAGTGACTCAACCTTTCCAAACTACTGTACCTCTTTCAGGAGCCTGATTTGTCTTGTGTATCCCCAAGTTACACCTCAAAAAACTACTTGCTTACAAGACAAAAATACAAAAAAAGTGGCACAGCTGAAAAGTTACTCATTTTTACCATACAATTATAAAATTGACTGGGATATAGATATTGTATTTACATTGTGTATATAGAGCAATATAAACAAGTCATTGTCTTTATGAAATTTTAGTCTATATTGATTTTGCTAGTGCATTTTATGTAGCCTGTTATAAAACTAGGCAAATATTTAGATGAGTTGATGTACCCCTTGGAAGACCTCTGTGTATCCCATGGGGTACTGGGTACCCTGGTTGAGAACCACTGCTCTAAAGGCAGCCTAGATCAGACCTCTAAACCTCCTTTAAGTCCACAGAAGAGAGTCATCCAGCAATGCAAAGAGCCTCCTGGTCATTCTACTCTATGGAAGGGTGCCACACAGCATTGGTCTGTGGTGTAGGAGATTAAAGCTGTGTAGCCCTTAGGATAGTAGCACTGCTAATGACCAAATGATCTCCTTCATGCATCACGTTGTTACTGTATGAACAGCTGGGCTATTCATACAAATACAGCCACAGGGGACAATGTGGGTAGGTGGAACCCCCAAGGCTGCATACCAGCAGGACTGACCTTTGATATTGTATGCACCATCATTGAACTCCAGTTGAAAGACATCATAGGAGGAACGATTGCAGTCCAGGGTTCCAGTCACCTTGCGGCAGCCAATGAAACCGTGTTCCCCACGAAGGACAATGATTGGTCTGTTAATCAGCTTCATCAGGAAGTGTTCTGTCTCACCTACCCAGCCAAAAAGGTCAGGAGAAGAGAAGGGCAGTTAGGTACCCGGCTTGTTAAACAGATCCAGATTCCCTGGGGGAGAGTATGAGAGATGTGCCATGGAGATTCCCCCCCCCCCCCCCCCGCAAGGCATCCCAAGCTATCCTCTCAAGGTTCTAGATTTGACTTGGGGTGGGTGAAAAAACAGCCAAGGTGATTGGACGTGGTCAATGGGTTTGACTCTAGTCTGGTGGATCAGAACCTGGGAGAGGAGACAGCCACCCTCCCTGCTCTTTGCCACCTTCACTCTGACACAGGCCAGGGGGTGGCAGAACAGTAGCCCAATCAGTGAGGTCAGAGGTCTCTAGCTTTCCCAGTGTCACCCCAAGCTCTTCCCCACCATTACTTTCCCAGAAATCACTAGCCTACAGAGGCCAAGGCATCCCCTCACCTGCTGCCTCAACAGTGGCTGCGAGCTGCCCGTTCTTCTTGGCCGTGACATACTTGCCATTCGCAGCCTTCAGGGTGATGCGCTTGTCGCACCATTCGATGTCAAAGTAGCAGCTGGCGTTCCTGCCACAGCAAAGACACAGCAGACAAGCCATTGGGAAGGGAAGAGCTGTACTGGGGACCATTCTCCTCCAGAGGGGCAGCGCAGCTTGGGGCCCATGGAGAATAGCTTATTCTGCAAAGCCCTATCCAGCCAGGCAGGCCAGCTGATGTTTGAGATCCTGCATAGGAGGGTCTGGTGGCCTTATCCCAGCATCTTTTCTGAGGAGTTTTAGGGTTAAAAGAAATTCACTATCTACTGTGCAATTTTAGGCTACAATTTAGGTCTGAACGGCCAGCAGTTAGTGGAGCAGACTATACTCTTGGCAGTAATCTTTGGGCTAAGTTCCCCTTTGTTCACCTGATAGTTTAGCCCTAGGAGTTTGCTTCCATGGTCTCCTTCGTGACATGTCAAGGCTTTCGCCCTGTGTAAAGGTATAGGTTTTACCTGAGACGGGCTCAAGGAAGACATTCTGGGGTGGTGGAGAGGGAAGTCAGACACCTTCTGAGATCTACTTTAGGACTCCAGTCTAGATTTGAGAATCTGGAGTCTTGTTTCTCTATCAGGCCTAACTTGGGGAATCCTCATTTTGAGTTCCACAAGGACTATCCCCATATGCAGTTAAAGATTATGAGATCCAAGGGGATTCTTTGAGGCAGTGCCTAAGGACAAACTGGAAGTGGCAAACCTCAGGCCTAGGTTAGTCTATTTCCTTGCTAGGGGGGGGGTTGGAGAGTGTTCAGTTACAGAAACTCAGGCTCACTTGCCCAGAGGTTTTGGGCAGAGGGACTGAAGAGTCACCTGGAGTCAAACTGACCCTCTTGCTAGGCTTTGCTTTGGGTGTGCAAATTCCACAGCTCAGGGGAACCACATCCATCTGGTACTGGTTACAGAAGGCAAGGACACTCTTAGGTATGAATTCCATTAAGGAGGAAGGCACTCTAGACCGCATGCTTTCAGGACAGCTGCTGTAATTCTTAAGTGATCAGCGTCCCCCCCAGCTTTGTGCAGTGTTTTAACAAGTCTGGTTTGACTGGATGAAATAGTGAGAAGTCTCACTTGGTGTACCACCACTCAGTTTAGGAGAGGGAGGATCATAAAGGGTCTGTTATTTTGCCTTGCCAGGCCTGCTGTCCCAAGGACACCAAGACAGACAGCAGAAAGCACAAGATTCTGCTGCACCTTCAGATATGGATGAAGCTTGCTGCATCTACTGTACTCTGGAGAAGCTGATGGAGTCTTGGGGCAAAAGGGAAACTTGGCGTTGGGGTATCTGCTTGGAAGAATGGAGCGCCTGATCTTGGAGGGCAATACTCAAGTCACTGGACCAGGGCCCATGCAGATAGGACAGCTATTATAAGGACCTAATATTATAGTTCTCTTGTGTAGATGGGTGGGTTCTAATCAAGGCTTTATTTTCACAAGGAAGGTATTAGACCCATTTCTGGCACACAGCCTAATTTACATCTAAGGGTTCAGATAGGAACTGCAAAGGATTATTCCTACTTGCCTCTAAAGGGCCTTATTACAGCCTTCTGTGAAGTTTGGCAAGTTGACTGCTCCAGATACCCAGTTGTCCTTGTGTCAAACAGGCCCAAGTGAGGCAGTGTAACAATTCACAACAGCTACTGTTTGCCCCCTCCACTCTAAGGGGATGAATGCTTGCAGAGGATTGGGGCCTTATCAGGTATGGCATCACTACCCTACTAGGGCCATGCGTAGGAATGCTGCACACCTTCACTGAGCAGCATCTCTTGCCTGCATATCCACTAAGTGCATTTGTAGTTGCAAGTGAAGACAGTGTTTCAGCCTCCTGTGGCGAGGGACAACCTTGGGGGTGGACCAGTTGCTTTCAGTCAGACCCTGGACTCAGGCATTTCTACCCCAGTGCTGGGGTATCAGGGCCACCTTAGAACAGATGGCATTCAGAGGGTAGAACAATTTTGTTCTACATGCAGATGAGACCCCTGGATTCTTTGGCTCCAAAGACAGCGACCAAGCAGAATGCCCTGCCCGCTACAAGCACTGGACAGAAGACACTCTAGAGACTTACTTCGCTGAGGCAGTGGACTGTATCCCTCCATTGGAGGTGAGGGTCCAGTATTTCCCAGTATAGGTCCTGAAGGCACACTTCTTGGTGTCCTTGTTAATCTCCAGTTGGAAGGTTTCTTGGTCACTCTCCTCATCCTGATTGGCTGAAAGGTCCATCCCTATAGGAGAAAGTCAGGAAACTTATCTTGTGGCAAGAAGCCCCCTCCCCATGAGACTGACCCCTCCACTCCCCCACCAACCCAGTCCAGCTCAGACTGGACAGAGCAAGGACTATTAGAGAACAGCCCCTAATGCAGCCAATTTTCAACATGTTTGTTAGGGACTCAATGAGTTAACTGAATCAGCAGCACAAGAATATCAACCACAAGAAAGTGGGGCAAGTTTCGCAGAAAGATTCTGTTACTCTTAGCGAATCCCCCTTAGCTGCACTAGTACCCCATGCATAGGCTTTCTGCAAAAAAAAAAAAGCAAAAAAACAAAAAAACAAAAAAAAACACACACACCACCATCCATGGAACAGTTTTCCTGACATTAAGATTTTAATCTGGATGCTCAAGTAGTTGGAACAGAACATTTCAGCTAAGTCTGCAAACAGCTGAGCGTGCTACTCTTGGCCCTATTGCTGATCAGCCCATCAAATGAAAACGAGAACGAGGGGAAGTTACAATTGGCTACTAGATGTTTTCATGTGTAAGAGATGCTAAACTAGTCAATCCATACTAGTAAATCTTGCTTCAGCTACGTGACTTTCCACCACATCTGTAGACTTTACAGCATGCTTAAAACCAGGGCAGGGGCTTCTGTGTGTTAATTGTCAAAGCACTTCCATGTTTCCTAGTCATGCTGCAGCACTGGAAATCAGAGGCTGCAATATGGCTGAAACAATTTGGACCCTATTGGCTGTACAAAGGAGGACAGAATTCAGGGTGTCATATTGTGGTCAGGTCCCTCCATCCCAGAACGACAGAAGTTAGTTTGTGTCCCATCTAAACTCCTCTCTACTCTTCCAGGTCAGCTGGAAGAGATTAACAAGGATGTCAACTGGCCTAGACTAGCATCCTGTACAGTTGAAAGGCACTCCATATTAAAACTGGAATCATAGGACATCTGCACTGGGCCACTTTCACCCTAGATCCAACTCTTGAGCCTGCTTCTCTCCCTCCCATCCCAACACACTGCCCTGCTCTGCCTGGCTTGTGCATGCTGGCAGTGCCTTGTTGTTCTAACTGTACTGTCTGGCCTATCATGCACTCAGGCTAGTCCTCTTGCTGCTGCTCTGTGCAAAACTGCACTGCTTTATCCTCCTGTACACTGCTACCCAAACAGCTGCCATGGCACCCTGAGCCAGTCTGGCCCGGTGAGATACTGAGAGGCCTCACTTGCATCTGACCACAGGCATTTATCCTCAAGAAAATATGCTTAGTCAATACATGCTTGGGCCAAGTATCCCTGCATAGAAAGGGAAACTCACCAAGATTGGCAGCTTTTTCCTAAAAATACTTCTGGGATGTGAGTCACAAGCAAGCACTTTGGAGCCAAGAAAAGCCCAGAGTAAGATTCCAGTGTCAGACTTCAGAGATCTTAGCAACCTACTGCTTTTGCTTCTATTCCTGGAGCCTGCCATTCTCCACTGGGCTTTGGAATCAGAATTGTGTGGGTAACTCTGCTGAAATGAATGCTAGCAATTGAGGGAACAATCAGGCTGCCCTAGGTGGACAGGGTTTTTCCAGGAAAAATATGGAAATGGCTGGTTATTGAGAACAAGTTGCTCGCCCATTAGCAAGAATGAAGTGCTGAACTTGACAAGGATTCCGGAGCTGAATTAAAGTGGGAGCATTCAACATAATTGCTCTGCAGTGTGTGTTTTAAAGGGCCATGGTCTACCACCAAAATTAAGTTGCCATTAAATTGTGTTCACAGCATCCTTCAATGGGATAAGGTAGAATATTTTGTGAAGGGCCTTTTCCACTCTGATGTTTGAGGGTCCTCCTCCAGTATAAAGCCTGCCTGTCACCTCTTCATTAATAACAGTGGTAGCAAAGCTGGAACTGAAGACTTGCAGAGCTGGAAGGGAGAGAACAAAACTGCCTATATCAAGTGCCTTCAAATGCACAGGACAACTGACTAGTTTTCCTCTAATCTTTCATCTCTTACAATCTTGAGGGTTACACATAGTAGTTGGCATAGAATTTTCAGAGTCAGATTGTTTAAATTAAAGGGATGTGGTGGCCAAACTGCAAAAGCCATGAGATTAGATAGGCCCAAAGCTGCACGTCCATAGAAGGGAACAGGCCGAGACAGAGGCAGGCTAGTTAGACAACTGTTATCTAGTCAGACATCAGGGTGAAGAGTGCCTCCTTTGTGAGAAGTTGATAGGGGCAGTGTTAAGAGATAGCTAGGGAAGGGTCGGGCACGGCTTCAAAGGGTTAGCGATCCCTCTCTAAACCTTCACATGCATTTAATAGCCAATACTGAGGCCAGCTAGGTCTGGTTTATAAACTGATTAATTGGAATGATGAGCAAAGCACTTTGCTTTCAGCTTTTTGTTTACCGAGCTTGGTTAGCCATAATCTCAATTGGCTTCTTGTCGGTATCTTTTCATCCAGGCCCGTCCCTCTCAGTTGAACTAGTGTGACTAGTCAGTGCAAGAATACTGCTGGTGCGCATCTGCACGTGTGTCAAGCATTTGGGGGCAGTCTGAGCTGGCCTTCTTCCCCAAGGAGAGATCCTGCTTACCTCTTGTCCTCTCGCCCTGCTTCTGAGCTCTGTTCTTCACAGCTCAACAACTTGTGGGCGTCAGTGCCACCTTTGAAGGTCCCTGGATTCTGGAGCCAACCGAGAACCAGTCCAGTCCCTGGCTTTAGCCTTTAGGCGCACTTTTTGCTGTTCAGAATAGCCAGAGCACAGCAGTGCTCCAGCCGTGCCTCCTTTGCCAGGGTTTAGAGTGGTTTTCAGCAGCAATATGCTGCCAGAGAAGCCTCTAATGCTGGGGAAATCCTGGGGGGTTAGATCCAGCTGATTTATAATGCCTTTAACCTGGCTGAGGTGACTAAAGGGGCCAAAATCAGGGCCTTTGCCTCTGCTCAGGTCAGCCCTGTTGGTGAGCCTGCTATCTGAACCAGTCTGCCCCCCCCAGGAGAATTCTCTCTTTTGCCTGAGCCTCTCCTCCAATATGACCTTAACTGAACAATTTGCTCATTCACCATGATTTTGACATAGCCACGTCCAGTCCCATGTGCTGCAGAACTCAATGCAAGCCAAGCAGACAGCATGCCAGGCATTCAGCATTCATTGCGTTCCTACACACTGTTTCAAAAGGAAGCTGTGTGGCATGTTTGGGACTGATGTAAGTTATTTATGGTGCTGGCGGCAGTGACTATGCAATGATCCATGTTTTGTCACCTGATCAGAGGGAGGGATAGCTCAGTGGTTTGAGCATTGGCCTGCTAAACCCAGGGTTGAGAGTTCAATCCTTGAGGGGGCTATTTGGGATCTGGGGCAAAAATTGGGGATTGGTCTTGCTTTGAGCAGGAGGTTGGACTAGATGACCTCCTGAGGTCCCTTCCAACCCTGATATTCTATGATTAGCTGAGACAGGTTTGAGCCAGATGGGAACATCTCAGGTGTGTCAGCTACAGAGAATGAAGAGCTCTACCAGGTTATGGGATAGTGTCTTCTGCTAGAGCCACCAAGGCCCCGTCTACAAAGATGGTTTTAGGAAAGTCTCTGATCTGCAGCTCAATAGGCTGATGTGTGGAGGGAAGAGGGGGGAATTTTTACAAGTTCTCTGCAGACACAGCCAGGAGGTCTCAGTGCAGCCCACTTGATCAGATAGCTTATGGGAGGAGAGGGGTAGGGTCCTGACAGGACAAAAGTTTTGGGTAAGGACCTTCAATCCCCAGCTGTAGGTCTAACTTTGGAAGGGGCACAGCTCTTGCTACCCACTATGCTGCTACCCCCCCTTTGCCTGCAAATTTTCCATGCCTGCCATTTGGGGTTTGCTCCTCTGTGCTCAGCTATAGTAGAAGCAGTTAAGGCTCACTCACATCTGGAAGTCTATTTGAATAAGCCTTTACACAATGGCCATACACTGAGGAATGCAGTGAGTCAGAGGCTGGCTCTGGCTGGTCTCCCCCCTTGTAGGGAAGGAGGGGCAGAAAATAAGGCCTCACAGAACCAATGAATGAATGTGACCGCACCAAGACCTGAGTAACAGGAAGAGTTTGTCTTAAAGGACTATGCAATGGCCAATTCTCTTAGTTCTGACAGCTTGCAGGTTGGGGGTGCTGCCCTCACCCTGAAATCCCCCCCCCCCCCAGCAAAGTGGGAAGGAAGTATAGAATATTTCTTGGATCTTGGGTAAACGGGCAGAGGTGAAGGACATTAAGGTGGCAGCTGGCAGGAAGAGCCACAGAAAAAGGAGTTTTGGTTTCCTGCTAAGTTCCATGGAATTTCTCAGTTCCATTTGATAAAAACAAACATTTAGGGTTTTAGTTTCTTTCACCTCTGCTCTCCCCTCTAGAAGGGGATGTTTTCTCTCCCAAACCCAGGGTTCCGTTAGGAATAGAAAAGGAGTACTTGTGGCTTGGAATTTAAATGGTTTACATGAAAGACTGAATACAATTACTGGGGAATTTTTCATTCAAAGCTGTTTTGACCAAAACTCTTTGGCTGGCTCTACTGGCAGGGATGATCCTACTCCAGCAACGATTTTGGGCCACTGCTTCTGTTTGACAAGCACAATCAGGCCAGCCATAGGGCAGCAATGAGCAGCCTTCCCACAGATGGGGTAGTCAGAGGAAACTGCACAGAGAAGCCTGCTCTCTCACTAGAGAGAGTCCTATGTTCTAGCACTTGAAATTTGACCAGTTCTTCCTAGTCTAACAAGGTTCTAGTAGAACCACATGCTCCCAAACAAGGTGTCAACCTTGCTTAATTGGGGAAAGGGGAGGAGGTCAGGAATATATAGTACTCCCCCCATCATGGGGCAGGGGGAGCCAGCAGTAATTCTCTCCCCTACTCCTTTTCCTTATGGAACACACTAAGTAGAACGCTGTAGACCAGGGGGTTCTCAGCCTTTTCTTTCTGAGCCCCACCCTGCAACCCAACTCCACAGCCCACCTGTGCCACAGCTGGTTTTCTGCATATAAAAGCCAGGGGTAGCAAGCGGGGCAATTGCCTGGGGCCCTGTGCAACAGGAGCCCCTGGGAAGCAACACTGCTCAAGCTTCAGCTCTGGGTGCCGGGGCTCAAGGCCCTGGGCTTCAGCCCCATGCAGTGGGGCTTTGACTTTCTGCCCTGGGCCCCAGTGAGTCTGATGCTGGCCCTGCTTGGCCGACTGGACCCCTTGAAACCTGCTTGTGCACACACCCCCTCCAGGAGGCCCCAGACCCCTGGTTAAGAACCACTGCTGTAGACTATTCTATAGTTGGGAGTGGAACAGGAAGTGAATCTGATAGTTTGCAAGTTATGCAGCTTCTAGAAGACTCACTGTCTGAACTGCCAGTAGAAAAACCCACTTGACTATTGACAAAGGTGATTTAGGAATTCCTTGTAATTGGTTTTCTGGACCAGAACTATAAAATACTGCAGGGTTTTATGCAATTGCAGAGAGGGTTAACTGCAATTTTTGTAAAACCCCAAGACTGGATTAAATGTCACCTGCAGCACCTTGTATTCCAGCTTGGGTACATTTTGCAGAGCCTCTCAGACCTGCTGAATCAAAGCTCTTTGGGGTTAAGTTATGCATGTTCCATTAACTGTGGATTTCACCTATACACTGCATCTCCCCAGAACCAGCCTTGAGGTTTTAAGAGGATGCTTTCCATGGTGAAAGCTAAGCACGCCAAGTTTGCTCAGATTGAAATTTGGCAAGCCAGAAGGGTCAGAGTGATTCACCCTTTACCCAATGACGCAAAAGGTGGAAGTATCCAGGAATGCATGCAAACATGTTTGTCTAGCTATCTGTAGAGTCTTATGGATACACAATCCAATGCATATGCTAAATTAAGGGCTCCAAGCACTAAGCACCAGCGTTTAGGGGATATGCTGGTCCATTAACCAAATTCCCAGTCACTCACTTGCTCCATGACCTTTGCGCCATCTTTTGCCCCTCTAGAAGCAGGCAGCATACTTCACAAGGTGTTTTGTGGAAGCATGGAGTAATGCTACACTGAGAGAAAAGATCATTAAAACACATGAGCAATGGCTTCACCATCCCCACAATAGGAGCTCAAAAAACCCCAGCAAGCTGAGTTTGTTCAGTGCAGCTGGGTTAGTCACCAGTCGCACCAATTTGCCAGGTAAATTGGTGGTGCTCTGTAAATGTTAAGTGGTCCATAAATAAGATGGTCACTGATGTCTCTTGAAGGTGGTTAGAGGCGATATTGATCTGGATAATCGAAGTGTTAGGAGTGTGCCATGGCTCAGTGCTTTGAGCCTCTAACCCACTTCTCTCCCCCACACTGCTCCAGCTTGACAGGGCTAGTCTGTGGCTTCCATCATGTAAGCTAAAGAGAAAAAGGAGGACTTGTGGCACCTTAGAGACTAACCAATTTATCTGAGCATAAGCTTTTGTGAGCTACAGCTCACTTCATCGGATGTAAGCTAGTTTCCCCACCTAGATAGTGGAGTATCACCTATGCATTTCCAAACAGACATGGAGTACAAGTGCCAGGCTCCTCTCTCTCTCATGCTGAATTCAGTTTGAATGGCTAGTGAGCTGTGGGAACAAGGAGGGCAGCAGGAAGTAGTGTCCCAACTCCTAAACTAGACATGGAAATCTACCTCAAGCCCCACTTCTTGCACCTGCAGCAAGGTCAGCATCAGCGGACAACTACTAAGACACCTCTAGCCTTTCAAATACAAGAAGAAGGGCACCTTCTCTCCACCACCCTCCCATCTGGAATTTAGCAAGCACCCAGCATGGCCATTTACAGCTGCTAAACAGGCACAGGCTTGCCTCCGAGCAGTGGAGCGGAGTACCTGGGGACAGAGCACAGCTGTGGGATCACCAGAGCCCCTCATTCTCTTCTGCTCCCCAATGCTAGGTACATTTATACTGCAGCTGGAGGGGTCATTCCCAGCTCAGGCAGGCACTCCCATTAGCGTCGATCCAGCTAGCCTGCTGAGGATCGCTCAGCCACTGCTGGTGGCACCATGCCAAGTACAATCCCACCTGAGATCCAGGAGAGTCGGGCAGCTTTTAAAAGCTTGTCAGCTCAGAGCTACCACAGGGATATCTACACCCGTTGGAAGTTACATCTCCAGTAAGGAGGTCCCCTTGGAGTCACTCTGCATGCTCCGACCTTGCTGCTGGGGTTCTAGGCTTTGAAGGAGGCTATTGCCAGCTGGGGCAGAGAAAGAAGGGGAGCTGGTAAGAGCTGCCAGTGCAGAACAGACAGAATATGGCTGCCCACAAGCCTCTCTCACATTATTTTAGCAAGAAGCTGAAGGGGACAGCGTTCTGTGCACTGCATCTCCAGGTGCAGACACATCTCCTTGAACTGCCATTGTAGCCTTGGTTTCGGATATGAAATGTTAATGTACATCACTGTACTCCCAGGAAGATCTGTTCTTGGCTTCCCTTAATCCAAAATAAGTCATCTGGAGGGATGCTTTGCTCTGTATGGGGAAGACAGTGCTGGGTTGCAGAGGGCAAAAAGCAAGACATGCCAGGAGCTAGATTCTGCCTTCCTGGGGTTCCTCCTTCTCCCTTCTGCCCACAAAAGGGCTGAGACTAGTACTCTAGTCACTCAAGTCTGGAGGGGGGTTCCAGATGCCACTTATTTAGATCTCTTCTTTCCTGTCAGAGAAATAGGCCATGCCTGTCCTGCTCCAGCTGCATTACACCCATTGACAGGGGGTTTGCAGAACATGGTCTCCATGCAACTGGAGAACTTGAAGTCTCCCAGCCTTCCACATCAGGGTTTTAGTTTTAAATTATGAGCCCCCCAATCCCTGCCTTCTATCTAAGCAGATACTGCATCTGCATCACGAACTGGAATGTAGGAAAAAGAGCCAACAGCTAGATAGCTACCATGAAATCGTACTGAACAGAGACCAGCTTCCCATACGCTATGGCTCAGCAGGAACCACCTGCTGAGGTACTTGGAATGTATCAAGAGTTAGCCAAGAAACAAAAAGAAAAGGAGTACTTGTGGCACCTTTGAGACGAACCAATTTGAGCATGAGCTTTCGTGAGCTACAGCTCACTTCATCAGATGCATACCGTGGAAAGTATGCATCCGATGAAGTGAGCTGTAGCTCACGAAAGCTCATGCTCAAATTGGTTCGTCTCAAAGGTGCCACAAGTCCTCCTTTTCTTTTTGTGAATACAGACTAACACGGCTGTTACTCTGAAGCCAAGAAACAGTCTCCCACCTGGGGGCAGGAGATGAAGTGGGAGTGATAAAGCAAATCTAGATAGACAATGGTGTGTTTCTTTTTTCATTTACAGACCTCTAAAAAATTTCAAATGGAGGTATAGATCCCATTGGAAATCTTAGCCTGTGGATCACTGGGAGCTGCAGACCACAGGTTGAGAACAATCAATTTAGTGCTAGACAAAGCACTGGCTGCCCAGAACCCACCCTCTTCCCCACCACCATTCAAGGGTCAGCTGTCCATCTGATAGTCCCTTGAGACAATCCAAGTATCAGATGTAACACACTGGATTGTAGGCCCATAGGTGGTCTTACTCACAGAGACTAGATCAGGCTGTGGGAGGAGAGAAGGTTCTTGGAAGCCCTCTCCCCAAATGCCAGGCCGGAGTTGGGTTACACAGACTCAGCAGAAAGGAATGCAATTACACTCCAGCAGAACAATGCTTCAGAGGGATGTAACAGAGACGGAACAGGAGGTTTGGAGGGTCACAGCCATGCAAAATTAGGGAAATGTTGCATGGTAAAGTATCTTGAGTACCAAACAGGCTTTTGTACCCACAGCTTAGCAGCTGACGAGGGGGAAGAAGAAAAACAAAACAAAGAAAAAGTCTCCTTTCCTGCATCAAGGATTAGCCAACTCTAAGGATACAGAGCAGGACTACTTGTGGCACCTTCGAGAGTAACAAATTTGAGCAAAAGCTTTCCTGAGCTACAGCTCACTTGGCTGCTATTCTGAAACCTGTTTAGGGATGAAATTGTTCACTTTGGCCAGCTGGACCTTCTGCTCCACTGGTCAAGGCTAGATCGGTTCATCCCCACCTTCCAGAGGATCTGGAGTGTAAGGAGAAGCCAAGGTCTCCCCCACAGCAGCTTCTCCCCCACAGCGAGTGATTCCAGGGACATGTGGCTGAGTCAGTGTTACTAGTCAGAGGTTTTTACCGTCATCCCAGGCTGTGCTGCAGGCAATTATAGTAATATTAGAAGCCTTAGGGCTCCCATTCTGGTAATTCCTATATCCCTGTCCCTTGCTCTGGATAACGTACGCAGATAGCTTATAAGTACTCCGCCCCCCCTGCGCCATACACCAGTTGGTGTCTCGCCTGTTGCTTTTGACTTTTCACACCAATCAGCAAGTCTTACGTTGCTTTCTGTGTAAGAGCTTTATGCACTCATTAAGCATTGTGGGAGGAAGACAGTGATCAAGAGAGCAAGGCAATTGTTGCTTTCTGACCTAGGTGCATTTAGGGGTGATGTGTGAAAGATCAGAACCCCAACTACTAGGTTGTGTTGCCTAGTCGCCTCTCAACCTCCCCCCCTCCCCCGAGGGTCTATGCTCGATAAGATTAAAAGGCAGACGTCCAAGCTGAGAGGTGGGCATGCTGCTCACACCTTGAATTTGGCACTCTGCCTGATTCTAAAGCCAGAAGCAATATTATATTGAAAGAGTTTTCAGTTGTTATCCCAGAGCGCTCTGCAAATACCATTACCGTCAAACTTTAATTACTGCTCTTTGTAGATTTCCAGTCTGAAATCAGCATGACTCCTCCTGACCTTTACAGAGCTGCTAATTAAAGTTAGAGACAAGAGGGAAATGAATAGGGAAAGGACCAAGAACTAATCTTCAGGGAACTCCAAAGTGGATAGAAAGCCACTTCAGGAGAAAGTCTGATTGGTTGGAGAGGCTCTTGCTTTTGGCCAGATGGATGCAGTAGTCCTGTGGTAGAGGCTGCACTAGGTGTAAAGGAGAAGCCTTTATCAACAGAAACGATGTAACTGACTATTGAATAAGGTCAGACAAACCTAGAGAAAAATCCACCCAGGATATGGAATGAGGAGAGTGGAGGCAAGGGAAAGTTATGCATCTCTGGTGATTTTTTTTTTTTAAATTAAGTTGGACTGTGGCAGGTTTCATAATTAAGAATCTGGGGGAGGAAGTTGTCCAAAGCAATAGGAGGAGCAGTAGCAAGGAAACAGGAACAAGAGGTCTCGGAAAGTCACTTCCTAGGGCAGTCTTTACATGGAGAAGACTCCTCCTCACATTTGGCAAAGAAAAGTCAGGGAGGGCAGGAGAACTTGGGGTATTAAAGAGGGCAAGGGGATTGCCAGCATCTTTGGAAACCAGGTGATAGGAGGAATTAGTCTTTGCAGCTCTGGTGAGAGCTCCCAGTCTTACCTTGGTGCAGGGGGATTAACGACATTGTTTTGAGACATTTTGGAGCTAGAGGGAGAAGAGTGGTCTGTATTTTGTTGTGCTATTAAAATAGTTTTAGATGAGGAGAATTCATGCCATTAGGGAGCGTATCTCAATTACAGCACTTCTACCATGAGTGGACGTCACCACCAAGGCATCTTAGTACAAGCATTCTTAGGCATTAGTACCATTAACAATGAGCCCTATGTACATCCCCAATTGTTCCCTGCATCAGGAACATTACATAACAAAAGAATTCTCTCAGCCCCAACCCCTCTTTGCTTAAGCTCCCCCAAGGGAAGACAGCTGTGGAAACGGACAGGAAGAAAAGCCAGAGTTGGATCAGGAGAGGGATTCCTAATTCCCTAGCTGCCAAGCTTTCCCACTGCTGCCAGCACAACAGGCTGAGAGATTAACCTCTCAGTACCCCAGGGAGGCACAGACTCTGAATGAAATACGCTTGTACATTCACAGAGTCAAACAGGTCTTCCAACATCATTACTCAGTGGTGAAGTATTCTAGCAGCACCACCCTTCCCTCTGCCCTGAGCCTACTACACACGGGGTGGTAAGTGATGGATACACTCTGTAGCTGCTGGAAAAATTCAGGACCCTAAACAAGGCCATTTCTAGACAGAAATGAGGTAGATTACCTCTGAGAGAGGGGACCCATTTCACTGCTCTGGAAGTAGTTTCTAGATGTAGATCCTTATAGTGAGGTGCACAAGCTAAGCAGCATTCACACAGTCCCCTATATATAGACTGAAGCAACCTCTGAATTTCTGTAGCTTGTATTAGTGCAAGTTATTACAGGATGGCAACAAGTGGAAAGCTGAAAAGCGTGCAAGGAGACCTCACGCAGAACAAAGGAACGGAATTACAAGTGCACACCTGCCTTTTCCGTTAGCTCCCATGGCTCAGACTCCAGCAACATAGGCAGAAGCTTAAGTATTCTGGGAATTGCTACACAGCAGGCAGAATTAGTTGCTGCCCAGTGCTTGGAGACTTAAAGCTATAGATGCAAATGCTAAGCTGCATCGTTTACTTCAAAATTCTTATGTATGTACTGAAATTAGAGCTCTATGGTGTAAGTAACAATTCAAGTGACATTAACCCACTACAGAATCTGCAAACACTTGTTATCTATAGCACAACAGACCTCTAAGCCCAACTAAGATGGAGGCCTCTGTACTAGGTACCATGTTCCAGAAGAGCTTGAGGCTTGCCTACACAGAGTTGCAAGGATTTAAACTAATGGGGTTATTTTAAGCCAGTGCAAAAAGATGTTACTGATTTATAAACCAGGCTTGGTTAATTAGATTAGGAACGGGTTTAAATTCAAATAAGTCATAACTAAAATGAGGGTATCCAAACAGGGTTTTTTTTACCTAAACCACTTTGTGTTTCGGCTGCCCTGACAAGTAAAGTAAAGGGTTGTCTAAACACAAACTGGGCAAGACAGAGGGCACATTCTCAGTGTTACTAGTGAGGGATTGAGGCAGAGAGATTAAGTGACTAAGATCTCAGGAACGCTGTATAGCAGAGCCAGGAACTGCATTCACGTCTCCCAAATCCCAGTCCAATGTCTTAACCACAAGGCCATCAACCCTCCCTGAAGGGTTATTCATAGATCAAGCCTCTTCAGCATGTTAACCCCATCGGAGAAAGCAGCATGTCTTTCTTTGTGGGGCTATATGGTTACAAGCTGGTTCAGATTTGCAGGTTCTTCAGTTCCAACTGGAGAGTAAGCCACCTGAATAATGTTACAGGGCTCTGCAGGTCTGAGGCCTCCTGACCCACTGAGTTAGGCTTCATGTGACCATCCTGGGGCCAAATCTGGCTAAAATTAGAACTACTTCATTAATGGCCTGAAAGTCTTGAGGTGGAATTCTGGGTCACACGTGCACTGCAGGACCAGCAGCAGATCCAGCAGCATGACGTGGGTCCTTCTAGTAGGGTAGGCAACACATTCCATTCAAATTCACCACTCAAAGGGTCAAGCCCCTTGAGTATTGGCACATGGGGGCTGACATTAAGCCAGATGTACATTCATGCTACCAATGCAGATAATATATGCAAAGTTCCAATTTCCTGGTCTGCAAATAGAACACGAACAACTAGGCTAGTCTAACCTTGAGGAGACCAAAACCACTTCCAGCATGAACACACTTGCTAGACAACAGTGGCTAGACAACATACATGGCATTTATACAGTGCTTTCCATATGAAAATTTCAGGGCACTTATGAACCCAAAGTAAGCTTCAGAAGGCATCAGTGAGGCTTAACCTCTCTATCGGTAAGAAGGGTTATTCAATTGACTCTGGTTAGGATAGGTCTACACTGAAACCACACGCGCGCACACACGTCTAAAAGCCCAGGTCAATTGACTCAGACTAGGGATTAAAAATAGCAGTGTAGACATTCCCATTCAGGCTGGAGCCCAGGCTCTGAAGCCCAACAAAAGGGTTAGGCCTCCAAGCCTGGGCCCAAATGTCTACACTGCTATTTTTATCCCCATAGCACAAACCCAGTCAGCTGACCCAGGCTCTGAGATGCTCTGCCATGGGCTTTGTTTTCTGTGCAGTGAAGATCCACCTTAATGACAGAGCAGCAGATTGAACCTAGGTTTCTTGATTCCTATGCTACAGCAATGAAGGGATGCCCTTAAGGAGGTAGCCAGCAAGTCAGTCACATAACTGAAACAGTATGGAGATAGACAATTAGAGGCCAACTCAAAAGAAATCCAGCACTCCAGCAAGGCACGGTTACAGCTGAAAGATGCATCCAAACCTGCCACCCAACACTCAAGTAGAAGGGCCTCATTTGTGGCCAAAGGACTCCTCCTTGAACAACATGCTATGCTGAAGATTCTAGAGAGCTCCAGTGTTGTGGCATTTTACCCAGCAACAGTGTCCGTGTGGAGGTCAGCATGACAGACCTTGTGTCTTGCTACCTGAAGGGACCTGCATGCTAGGGTAGGACTCCGTGCTCCAGTGCTAATTTAGCCCAGATACACCACTTACTTCCCACCCATGCCCAACTGCTTTAAGCAGTCATTGCTGTGGGTCTGCCAGCAAAACTAGAAGCATACAGGAAAGAGCTGCCAATGCTGATAGAGGGAATTTGGCAAGCCATGAACTCAGGAGCCTAGAAATAGAACCACAGTCTCACCTGGGCCAAGATCCAGGGCACTTGTGGGTTTGAAGGCTTTTAAGTTGGTTTCAACTTCCCTTTCATCTGAACTTCATTCCCCAACTCTTGAGGCTACACTCCTCGCTTTCTGGCAGTAGGTACAGAAGCTCAGTTCAGAGGACTGGCCTGTACCCCTCATTGCTTAGCTTGGATGCATGGAATCTGGTTGCTTAGTGGTTCTTGCCAGGAGACCATCCCCCCACCATACCTGCAGCCCTGCCCCAGACTAGTTTACAATAAAGCTGCTCTGGGTATCGCACCTCAAGTCTTACACTTGAATAGCGACTCCTAGTTAAGGAGAAGAGACAGTTTGTTGGGGCCAAGTCTGGACACAACCACTGGTAAATAGACTGAAGCCTACGCAGGCTTTGAAGAAATGAGGTCTGCAGAGCAGTGGCTAATGCAGCACCCAAAGAGGGACTTCTCCTAGAACTATGCTCTGGTTAGAGTCCTGGATGCAGCGGCAATAAGGAGTTCTACTACTGCATTGATTTCCAACCCCTTCCTAGCCCCCCCATTAGGTAGGTTTGGATCCCCATATTAACAGCGTAGCAGGTCATTTAACCTCTGTCAGGGCAGAGCTGGGAACATATCAAGAGTCACCCCCCCTATTCCGAGTATTAAGACAGCGTTGCCTCTGGCTCTCTAGCCAGGTGACTGCCAGAAGTAGGTGAAGACTAAGAGGGAAGGACAATAGGAGCGCCACTTACAATTGGCATTTAGCTACCAGAGATCAGGCACTAACCCACACCTCTCTCTGCAATCACCTGTCCCCAGTGTACTGTGAAGGCCAGGAGTCAGAAACCTCTCCAGAATTCGAATTCCCCTTCCCCACAAGCAGCAGAGCTATGGAGATCACTTACACGGATTGCTTATGCAGGCTAGCTTTGATCACTTTGCTCAGTTCCTTCCTAACCTCCCCCCCCCAGCCCCTCATGCTTCCGGCACACAGCCTGTAAATTCACTTGATGTTCCATCAGGTCAAGCCATGGTAGAAAGTATCTTGCTCTAACATATGGAGGGGATAGGGTGACCAGATTACAAAAAGTGGCGGATTTTTCACACCTGCTTTTTTTTTTGGGGGGGGGGGGATTGTTGCATATATAAGACCCTAATATCAAGGAATCTGGTCACCCTAGGAGAGGGCGATCACCCACTCCATCACTCCTGTGTCCAATAATTAAACAGGGAAGGGGAGTCCTGTCTGAAGGAGCCTCCCACCAACAGAAGAAAAGACATCTAGTAAAAGCTCAGCAGCCGTGGGGGTGCTCTCACCCCAGGGAACCTAACTCCCACACAGGAGGCTTTGTTACAGCAGACCCAACATCCCCAATCCCAGAAAGAGGTGGTTTGTTTTTCTTTATCTTCCAAACCACATCTTATTTCTAACCTGAGATTAGAGGCTGACCTTGATATTTGCATATGTGAGCACCCTGTTAACATTACCCTTTCTAGGGAATAGGAGAGTGGGGTTGTCTGTCTCCTAGATAAACCAGCTCCTTCTGTGCTCTTGGCAGGCTTCCCAGGTAACTGGGCATTTCTTTCCAAGTAGGCTAGTTGATTACACCTTTGTCTGTGATCTCACCTGCTCCCCAGGCAGACTGGGTTTCTAAAATAGCCTGCAAGCAGTTACCTGGGCATAATCTCTCTGGAGGCTTTGTAAATCAGAAAAGGAAGCAGACAAATCTAGATCATCCTCAAAAGAATTATACAGTCACTTCTTTTCCATGCTGCCTGCCTGATAGACCTGTTTGATTTAAGTTTCCGGCTGATCCAGCCAGGACAGCTTCAGAGTCTAGGGTACATTCCTAAATCCTGACTGGGAAGAGGCGATTAGTTCTGTGGCTCTTCAGGCAAGCCCTGAGGGAGCTTTAAATTCATCTCCAGGAAGGATCTGAAGCACCCAAAGAAGTGGTGAATCAGAGCTGCCTCCCAGTCATCAGGCTGAAATCCCACCATCCCCCACTTCCTGTCACGAATCCCCAACCCTAGCAGACTTTTCCTTAGGTTAGTGAGGAATGAATCCCTGATGTTCAGGGCTTAATTCCAGGAGGGACTGACAGTGTGGTGTTGTGGGGGAAAGGGTGTGTGTTGTGAAGAGCTTTTCCCATTTCCAAGTGTTCTCTACCTGAGTACAGTGGCAACAAAAGCCAAGTGATCTCTGCTAACTCAGCACTTGTTGGGCCTGTGTTCACTGATTTCAACTATCCCTGGGGCTGCATATGCTCCAACTTCAGGAAAACCGACAAGCCTAGGCAGTAGCTATTATAGCTCTAGCTGTAAAAGCTATCTGAACCCAGGAGCTCCTCTGGGCTTCCTGTGGGAGAGTCTTTCCTTCCCTCCAGATACCCAGACACAAGGATCCTTTCTCAGAGGCCCTTTAAGTCTATCCACTATGTGTCTAACTTCTAGTTAGGCCAGGCAGAGCCCAATTAGTGGAGAGGTAGCACTAACAAGGGGCAGATGCTAGCTAGGCCTATGCTCACACCAAACTCAGTATTTTGGAGGGAGAGGGGGAAACTAGTTGAGGTTGCAAAGAACATAGGGAGAAAACCCTTTGGTTTGCTACCTATGTTCTTTGCAACCTCACCAATGGTGGTGGGAGACAAGTCACACCAAGGTACTGCTGCCCTCCCCCATGCAAGGGGAAGAAGAGCATGACCCCCAATGAATCAGTTCAAAATACAGATCTTTCAGGGCCAGTATCAAGTGTTCATTTAGGATGAGACTCCCTTAGTCTTTTAGCCAGGTCGCTCAGAGCGTCAGTCTCCAGAGCATCCTCTCCTCTGCAGTATCAGACAATAAGGACAAGCTTATCAGTCTAGTAGGGGAAAGGGCTGTCTAGGAAAGCCTCCCCTTGACATGTGTTTTTAGCTTTGTTTCTAATTAACCTTGGAACAGAGGGAGAAACCAGCAAGGGACTGAAAGAACAAGCAAGTTGTGCCCCAGCTGAGCTCCACAACTGTTCATTGCTGCTGCTGGCTAGGATTAACCAAGCGGAAACTGGTTCCCTGCCTGAAACATACTTAAAGGAGAGATCATATTGCAGCTAATCATTCCACTGCTACCCATGACAGTCTTGAGAGGTATGAGATGTCTTTCCCCTTTAAGGGGGAGACTGAATGAAGCTAATGCAAGAATCCAAACTGGGATCCATCTGGACCCATGAACCAAATCCCTTTCTCCCCCACCCCAAAGGTTTGCACTTTGGGCTTTTAACATGTGCCAGAAAACTTATGGGAAAAGTCAGGGGAACAAGGAACCCAAATTAATAGGGATATAGCCAATGTTTGGTCTTCTTGCTCCTGGTTCTTCCTACCCCCCCGCCCTCTTCAAATTAAGGATCAGGCCCAGAAGAGAGATTCAACAGGGAAGCAGAATGCCACATAGACTCACTAGTCTGGGTCATTTGACCTGTTTCCGCCATAGGTGATGGAGCCCACAGCCCCTTTCACTCCTTCCAAAGTGAACAGAGAGATTTCCCTGCTCTGGGAAGACTCCTCAAGACCTTCAGGCAGCCTAGCCACATTGTTTGGGCTTCTCCACTCATAGCCACATACCACACCCTGAAAATGAGCAGTGTTATTTCCACCAGTGCTGCAAGAGCCTTCCTCCACTTCCTTGGCTTGTAGAGAGGCATTCCCTCTGCAGCCTGCTGTAAAATGCGCCTATCTGACCACTGCTGAATGCCTCCCCACCCCCACCATACCACCCCTCCTGACATCTGCTTTTCCAATCCCAAATACTCCAGCGTGACAAAAGACTGGAGCAGCAGCTCCCCCTCCCCCCAATGAGCTCAGCAATAGCCATTCTTTCTGAACCACAAGCCCGCCCTTGTTCTCCTACCAGCCTCCCCATCCCCCTTACCCCCCCCCCCTTTGACTGGGCAAATATTAACTATCAGCCAAAGGAACAGTTGATATTTTTTGGAGTTGGGTTGGACATGGTTAAGTCAGTGAATTCCCTGTAGCAGTCTGTGGAGTAAAGACAGAGCAGGCAGTCATCCAACCATTACAGACACTTAAAGTGAGGGGAGGTAGGAATCCTTGTGGTTGCACATCCATTTTGGTGATTGTTCACAGAAGGGCTTAGACCGAATTCATTCCTCAGCCTTCACACACATATGGAAAGCCAAGCTGTTATCATGTTTATCTGACCTGTACCACAAAGCCAGGCAGTTTGTAATGTACTGGCTCTCACCTACACAACTGACGTATCTAAGATAGCTTTGATCAATACCCTCTCACCCTGCAGGAGGGGAACCATTTTACAGCTCCCCCTCTATGTTGTTACCAAGCCTTAAGCAACTGGTGGTTAAGCTTGTGGGTGCAGAAGGTGCAAGATGGGACCTGCATTAAATGCTTAACCGCACCGCTTTGTGCAGTCTCTCTAAGCTCCCAGTTAAGAGCGCGCACACATGGAGCGCTATGGTCAAAAATACCGCACAGGGTTCTTTACCCTTCATACACAAAGCTGATCACTTCTGCACTCTATTAAAGAAAAATCTGGCTTCCAAAGGGAGGGGAGGAAACCTCAGCAGGCCCGGCCAAAGCGGCAGCAGGCAAAGGCAATGCTCCCTTTGTGTGAGCTGAATGTAGGTCATGTTTTCGCTGCACAACCAAAATCAGCCGCTAGACACCGAGTTTCAGTTAAAGCCCTTACATAACCCTGCTAAATTCTGCCCTGCAGCGAGCAGGCAAGGGAGAAGCCTGTCTGCACAAGCCAACACGCACTGAAGGGCCATTGCCGTGGCCCGGCGTAAGCAGCCAAGCGGGACTAGGAGGCCAGCATGCACACGCGTCCAGGGGGGTAGCTAGCCCCCGAACTGTAGGTCTGGGGCTGCCCAGCATGGCTTCCCCCTGCACACAGCCCTGGGGGAGGGGCTGCCGGGCAGTTCTGCAGAGCTCCAGGAGTAAGTGGGGGGGGGGGGGCGAGGTCTGAAGCAGCCCACTAGGTCATGTTAATCACAGCCCCTTCTCTGGAAAGGGGGGGGGGGGCAAGCGGGAGATTTGGCGAGGGGCCGTTCCGTCGGGGGTTGAAAGTAGCTGCTGCCGTGGAGGGCTGAGATTCCCTTGCCGCAGCTGGTCGGGCCGGCGGCTCCCGGCGCACGATGAAGGCAGCGAGGACTTGGATGAAGCACCGGGGCCAGCCCCTGCCGCCAGCCCCAAGGCGCACGCAAGGCGCTGGAACGAGGTGGATCCCGGGGAGGCGGAGAGCCACGGATCCCAATAAGGCCAACCCTGTACGCGATGGGAACCGCTTTCCGAGCCAGGGGGTGGGGCAGCCCCGATGGGCACATGCCCATCGCAAGCGAGGTGTCCCCCCGCCCCCGTACAAAGGCCTGGGAGCTCGCCCGAGGATGCTGCTGGCAGGGAGGGCAGCGGGGGGGTCCTTACCTTGCCTGGTGGACACGTTCCTCTCGTTGCCGGCTCTCAGGACCACCTGGGGGCAGCTCTGCTCCAGCACGAAGAGCTCGTCCTTGCCCACCTTGGTGCTCTTGCCGGCCTTGAGGGTGCCGCTGGGCCCGGAGGGGGCCAGGTAGCGTCCCTCGCCGTCCCGGAAGGCCACCTTGCCGGACCTGAACTCCAGCGTGTAGCCGGTGCCCTTCTCGGGCTTCTCCACCAGCCGGCCGTCGTGGCGGAGGAAGCGGTGGTCGCAGGTCTGGACGCTGTAGCGCTGGTCCTGGAAGACCAGGGTGATGAGGGAGTCCACCCCCCAGGGCACGTCGCGGTCCACAGCCATCTCCTCCTGCTTGGCGCTCAGGTGGGCGTAGCGCTTCCTGGTGAGGCTGTAGATGTTCACCTGCGGGTGCATGGCGATGTGCACGCTCCACTTCTCGGCCGCCGACACGGCCTGGGCGAAGCAGGAGATGCGGTCCTCGGTGCCGCCGAAGTAGCGCTTGTGGGGCTCGGACTGCAGCGACCAGCGCCCGTCGTCGTGGGCCAGGATGACAAAGCGGCAGTCAGCGGCCGGCTGCTCCCGATCGCAGCTCACGTTGCCGTCCTTGTCGGCCGCCAGGTAGCGGCCCAGGTGGCTCTTCAGGAAGACCACGTTGGAGTCGTCGCCGTCCTGCTCCAGCGTCCAGATCTGCTTCTTCTTCATGCTGGGCGCCGAGGCGTTCACCTTGAAGCCGAAGGCCTCGGCCGTCAGGTACTTGTTGCCGCAGTTGATGAGCCCGAACTGGATCTGGAGCGGCGCCGAGGTCCCGTTGGCGGTCATGCTGGCGCAGCGACGCGGGGGGGAAGCGGAGCCGCTGGGGCTGCAGGAGCCGGCTGGGCTGCAGCGAGAGAGAGCGAACGCGCGACAACAGGGGGCGGCGGCGGCGGCTGCTGCTGGCCTGGGTTTTCTCCACGCCTCCCGCTTCCTGCCTCCCCCCGGCCTTTGTTCGCCTGGACCGCGCGTCCCCCCCGGCCCCCCTCTGCCGCCGCACAAAGCCCGATTCACAGGGAGCGCTCCCAGCTGCAGCCTATATAGAGGGGAGGATGTCGGGGCTGTGCTTGCAGCCACGCCTCCAATTGAGACTCTGGGGAGAGGGGTGGGGGAGCGAGGCTTCTGCAGCCACTAAAAAGAGGGGGGAGGTATGTTCGTTTCAGCACCCTAAATAAACGCACTGCATTGAACGAACCCCCCCCCCCCGGGAAACTAACCTCCCTTCCCCCCAGGCGTTTTCCTCCAAACAAGCTCTTTAATTGACAAACATCCCAAATCTGCTATGTGCCTGGGTTGGGTTTTTTTTAATTGCAGAGCGAGGATTAGTGGCTTGATGCAAATGGGTATAAAATAGTAAAAATAGCCAAGCGGAAGGCAAAGCAGATCTATTGGCTGGAAATAGGCAGCCAAGGAAAATAAGCAATGGATTTAACAGAGCTTCAGGTCTCTTCGGGAGTCTTCTAATATTTCTAGTATTGCATTGAAACTGTAATCAAACCCAAGCACTTGTTCATTTCTTCGATGTATGGGTCTTCTCTTGCGTTTCCCTTGGGGGTGGGGGAGTTGGTGGGTGGTTGTTAATAAAATGTCACCTCCCACTAAGCACTATTTAAGGTGCACTGATCCTTAGCATATGAATGATCTGTGCTGCCTGCACCCAGAAGGCCCAATTCTGATCTCACTTACACCAACTTTAAACCAGGGCCATTCCAGTGGTTCAGTGGAATTTCTTTGGGTTCTGAGCCCAGCATAATTCAGCACTCTATTTTCCATCAGTGCCTGGGCTCTGGGGATGCTGATGTTTGTAATTACTTCAAGAGGTATTTCTGGGGTCCATAGTTGGGAAACAAATAAATACCACTGTGCCCAAGGGTGAAGTTTCACTGGGATACCACAAATCCAAGCAAAAACTATGAGCCTCAAAGAGTTTCAGCTTGTGGAGTTCCCTTGAATTTTTCCTTTAGGAGTGGAGGGTCGGAGTTGCCTCTCCTGCCTTTGGATTTGGCCTGCAGAACCAACCATCTTTCCAGACCAGCTTGGATCTTGGAGGATGCACCAGAGGTCAATGGCTCTACACCAGCTCCGAACTCCCCAGTTTTGCCAATCCAAGTGCCATGGATTCTCTGGGATCCTTCACTGGGGAGGTTCTACAGTATGGAAGGAAAGGTTCAGGCAATATTAACTTCCACTGTTTCTGCCCACAGTTTTGGGAGGGGAAAAAGTTTGCATGAGCCAGTTCTGCCCTGCCCCTTATCACTGCCTCTGTGCTGAACCCCCCCAGGAGAACTGAGGGGACAGAGAAAGCATGCTAAAAGCAGGCAAAACTTCCCCTTCCGTAGGAGCAGGCTCACATCTGCCTCCTGAGGGGGCCTTGGGAGAGTCATCAGAAGCCAGAGTTCCCCAAATCTGAATGAACATTTCCAGGGAATGGGGGGAATTGAGTGGGAGGGTGTTGTGATTTTCCTGGCATCAGGAGTCCCTTGCTAGAATCCCCTGAGTTCTCTGGTGGCTCAGTGACACCTCAAAGCCCTCCTCCCTCCATGAATACATGTTCCATGGAGGGGTCTATAGCTCCACCGGGGGCATTCTGCTTATCGCAGCCTCAGATCTAACCTGGGTCTGATTGTGGCCTTAATCCTCCAAATGCTCGCTCAGGCCAATAGTCCCACTTACCTACCTTTTCCCCCCAACCCGAGCTATACGTCCTCACGTGTGCTTCCGGGGGCTGATGCTCAGCTATAGTAAAGCCCCTTTGTGCTGCTCTGGCAGTGTAAAAGGACCACACAATGGGCATATGTGGCCCCCTGAGAATATTCCTTGTGCAGGGGGACTTCCTGGCTGGATTGGAGCTGGCATAGGGACTCTTTCCTGGCCCTGCTTCTAGCCCCTGGGGTGGGGCATGTCCAGGATGCACTGCACTATGGCTTTCCTCTGTTTCCTGGGCCCTGTAGGGGACCTTAAGGCTGTTATAGCACACAGTGGGGGGCTGAACAGACCCTATGTCACCCCAGAATACAAGAGGTTCAAAGGTCGCTTAAAGCCACCTAACCACTCCCTTCTCTCCCCTCCCCCAACTGTTACTGCCCCAAGTGAAGAAGCTGAATAACGGAGCATCAACCTCCCTGAGGGGCACAGCTCCAAGGGCCACTGGGTCAAATTCTGCTCTTGGGTGGGCTGCCCCCGGGGCACAGATCCTGCCAGTCAGTGCAGCGACCCCAGCGAGTTCTGTTGGGGCAGGATGGTGTCAATTTACTAGTTATTCCAGATTTACCCTCCAAGTATTTCCAAGCAGAGTCTGTCCTAAAATATAGATATATTTTTAATTTGGGTTGAAATAAGTGTTCTGAACCCATTAAAAAAATCCACCTACTGGGTAATAGCCAGTTTCATTTTATTTAATGAACACCCTCCCCCCTTGTCTTAAAGTGATAAAAATCTACGTCTTCTCACCAATCTGTTGTTTCACATTGACATTTGGGCCTAATGCTGGTCTATCAGTACCATGCTGGCTTTAGGACTCTGCCAGCATCTAGCAGGGTTTAGGCATGTAGCTGTTGGGAGCTGAGCTCTGAATGGCTCGGCTCAGCTTGGCTCGGCATGGACTGCTGGCTCCACTCGGAGTGCAGCAAAGCAAGGCCTTGCAGCCCCCGCAGGCTAGTGTAGCACAGTGTTAAAACTGAAAGCGACAGTGTCCAGTTAAAAATCATGGACCAGACCATCCCATCTGCCCTTTGATGACGGGAGAGGAAAACCCATTCCTTTGGCCCAAACAATGGCGGAGGCCCCTCTCTCTGACACTGAGGAAACTGCCATGTGTGTGTTGGCCCTCATCCTCCAAGGTACTTAGGCTCCTAACTTCTATTGATTTCAGGCAAAGTTAGGAGCTTATATACCTTTGAGAATCTGGGCTTCAGTGGCTTGTGGGGCAGGGGAATGCAAGGTAGGTTTGAGGAGTTCTGGGCCAAGGGAAAGCTGCTCATTATCCTTCTCTAAACCTGCCAGAATCTGGTAGGGGCTCCTGCTCTGTGCTCTCAACCCCCTTGGCACAGGCAAGGAACCAATGAGAGCGTGTCTTCTGAGGGGAGGTGTGCTGCCAGGGTGGACTCAGGGGGGCACTAAGGGGGCACACAAAGCCACTGGGCCTCTATGTGTGTATTGGATGTACTCCCTCAGCTGAAGACATTGGCAGGTCGGTGGGGGGCGACCGAGCTGCCCACTACACAGGAGGCAATGCCCTACCCCTCATGAGGAGATGATTCTGAGGTAGCTCTCTTTTCCCAGCCCTCCCATGGGTTTTCCTGCAGGAGTCTGGGCTTTAGAAGGAATTCCCTACAGGTGTCATTAATTGCTAGAGCTTTTCAAAGCATGGCTGGGTCACTTTAGAAGGGTTTGCTTAAAGCTATTGTGTGAATCATGCTCCCAGAGTTTCCAGTGTGAATAACCCTAGACCCAAAGAGAAAATCAAACCAGAGGGTGTTTCACAAGTATTATGCAAAAACATTTGTTTTGCTTGGGGTCAGTGCAGGAAACTCCAAGTTGTCTCATGTTTGCATGACTAAGAATTGTTGTTAATTCATTCAGAAAGTTCAGGAACTGTAGCCAATCCTGCAGTGAGCCTGGGATGGACTTTGAGGTAGTAACATCACCAGAAACCAGGTGAGTTTTGTATGGGGTGTGTTTTTTCTGCAACATTGTGCATACTTGGTTATTAACTCCAGGAATTATTTACGTAGCTAGAATTATAAAAGTCTAATGTACTATCCACTGAATATGCATATTGTTTATTTTTTGTGTGTCGCTCAGCTTGGACAATGAAACTAGACTAATCAATTTAATTTTCTAGTTTCTGATCAGTGACATGGTTCTCAGTGGGTATCGAACTCATGAGCTTTGGCACCAAAAACTACAGGCCTCTTTCACTGTAGCTAAAGGAGAACTCTTTTTTAACTGTAAATTGCAGGCTTTTGTCCTCACCAGGGCCAGCCAGTAGAGGGAGACATGGTCAGATTCACTAAGACAGTCTGTTATCTATGCTGATGTCCCAATCCTTGTCAACCATTTGTATTACTCATTCAACCCATCTGATTTAAATATATTTATATTACGTTATCACATAGTAATGTTCCCCCAGGAGGGGGCAAGCTCTGGGATGTGCACACAGTAGGGGACTGGAAGGGCCTTTTCCCGGAGGAAGCAGCTGGCCCTCTTCTCCCATCCATGCTCTAGACAGAAGTCACCAGAGCACAATCTCTTCTATTGTCAGCACTCCAGCATGGTGCCACTGTGGGTTTGGAGTTAACTCAGCAGATACAAACCCAGGGCCTGCTCCTGTTCCCATTGAAATCACTGACAAGACTGCAGGACCAGGCAACCGAGCAGTTTTCCCATCCTTATAAAACGTCCCTTCTAGTGATCACTTCAGGCATGCGCTGTGGTCACTATAAGAGTTATACTGTACCCAGTGTCAGCACTTTGCCGATCGGCCGCGCAGGGCACTGAGAAAGCAAGAACCAGCCCAGTCCTCTTCAGGCTGCAGTGAGCCATACGGTTAAAAGCATTTGAAGCCCAATTTTGTCACCCTTCCTCCTTTAACTGTCCCAGAAAATCTCTTTTCCCCCCTGGAATTTCCAAGGTGTAGTCTCTGTCCAGAGAAGGTTTGGGGAACTTTCTCTATATCTGGATCAGTCTGGAATATATTTTGCTGTCTATAAAATGGCAGACATCAGCAGTGTTAATGGCTTATCATTCAAGCTAATACCGTTGCCCCACAATTGTACTCTTGTGAGCGTTCTGTTCCTTTAACACCGATCTGTGTCGTAGGGCTCTGCTGCTCTGTGAAATGAAAGCTAGAGGGCTAAGTGCAATCGAAAAGCCTGCAGCACCAGGTATAAAGGGTCTTTTCCTGCTCACAAGGACAGTTTTGCATCCGATGAAGTGAGCTGTAGCTCACGAAAGCTCATGCTCAAATAAATTGGTTAGTCTCTAAGGTGCCACAAGTACTCCTTTTCTTTTTGCGAATACAGACTAACACGGCTGTTACTCTGAAACCTGTCAGTTTTGCTACTGGCCTCCATGGATATGTCTACACAGCAATTAACAGCCCCTTAGCCTGAGCCCAATGAGCCAGAGTCAGCTGGCACAGGCCAGCCACAGGTATCTAACTGCAGTGTAGACATATCCCATTGGGCCAGTACTGGGCTCAATATGCCTTCACTTTACAATTTAGGGGCCAGATCCTGAGAGATGCTGAGCACCTCATGCAGTGCTAAGCACTTTCAGTTCCCAGCAAAGCCGGTGGTAGCAATTAACAGTGCTTCTCACCTTGCAGGATCTGGCCTGTCATCACTTCCCTATTCCATTTTACCTTCTGATGTGCCTCTGCTAGGTTTTTCTTTAATAAATGCGTTCCTGTCTCAGGCGCTCCTGTTAACGTCTCCCATGTCTTCATGTCCGTATTTCAGTGTAATGCATGGGAACCAGCTTCCTTGAGGTAGCCCAGGTGTTCCAGGTGCAGGACTAGCGGGCTCCTCTATTGCATTTCAACATTTTTTGGATTTCCTGTGGACTTCCACAATAACATCTGGACAGTGAGTGCTGTGGGCCTTTGGGCCTCATCCTGGAGCCCCCGGATCCAATAACTCTGCAGGAGCAAACCGCTCCCAAATGCTTTTCCTGTAGCTTCCACTCAAAAAGTGACGTGTTGCCAACCTTCTAACAAGGGCTCCCTCGAAAATGATCTGCCCCTGTCAGTGTCACGGGTTATATGCCTGGGGTGAAATACTCTCCCTGCTTCTGGGAACCCCCGCATCATCTCCATACTCCCTCCCCCTACTCCCCAAAATCTATTTACTCTATATTCCTCCCACCAAAAAATAATCCCTTCCACATGCGTCCTTCCAACTCCTCATGCATCTCCCTCCCTAGCTGAGGCTCCTACAGGTTGCTTCCCTACAAGGATTAAAATAAGGGGAAGAGGAGAGAGTATGGGGGAGCATCATTTTCCCTCTTCTTTCCTCCTTTGTGGCTGTTACAGTGAGATCTCCCCCCACTACACATCCCCCAACCTTCTCTTGGCAATGGTAGGGGGGTTGCCCTATGGTCTCTGGCTATGGGGAAGGCAGTAGGTCTCCTCTAAGGCAGGGTGGTGAGCTGGTGAATGGAGCCCATTAGGCTCTTGAGGTGGGTGAGTCTCCTCTGCCTGCTGCAGTCTCCCCTCGCTATATGGGGGGTGGGGAGTGGACCTCCCGGGCTGGCTAAGGAATCTTTGGGGCCTGAGTCTCCTTTGGTTGGTGGGAGGGGGAACATAGCCCCAGCTCCTTTCCAGATCCTAATCTGGGGCTGGGGAGTGCAAGGTGGCTACAGGATTCCCACTCAATGCAGTGCTCAGCTCAGCTCCTCACTTCCTCTTCCTCCTGCTTCGCTGGAACAGCTGGCAGGGGAGCGGGGTTGTGAGAACTCTGTGGCATGTCCCACAGGTGCCCCTTCAGGCCCTAGTGCCCAAGAACAGAGGTCCCCTTGCTTGCTGCCAGGCTCCCAGCAATAGCGTGCTTGCTCAGACAACGGCTCGGCATTTGGGCAAGCAGAACTGACCAAGGGAGGGTTGGAAGAGGTTTGTGCCATCTCCCCACCTAGATGTTGCCAGTTCCTCTCCCTGATTTGGAGCCCACTGTGCCCAGGGCCGGCCTAAGGATTGTGAGGGGTGTATGTGTGTATGTGGGGGGGGACTGTCAGTGAGATGATTCCTTAGCGGTACGCTGACCCATTTGATGTTCAGAGCATGTGTCCAGGGAGATCTTTAGCCTCCCACACTCCCCGTCTGTGAGTGGGAGCGGGGGGGGGGGGGGGGGGCCAGTTTTAGCTATTGGTCTGTTTAGATCAGTTGCATTTTCAAGGCTCTTTGCAAGGACCCTAAAAAAGCTGCTGTTACCAGGTGTTACCAACCCCATCCAGCTCATTGCTAGCTGCTGCATTTCCTCCATCTCATATAGTATTTCTGCCTTTCTGCTGCGGAGCAAGGGTTTCCTGTCGTGCTAAATTCCTGTGTCGCTGCTCGCACGCTGGCATGAGGTTGCTTTGAAAGCTGACAGGTTTGCAGGGGGGCTGGGGGGGGGGAGCTGCAAGGTGTGAAGCTAATGCGATTTGAAACTCACAAAACTGCTGATTGCAAAGTCAGGGCCAGGGAGAGGGCAGCAGGAGCCCTAGATTCTTTGTCCAGTCCAGCACTAATGCTTCCCCCTGCTTGGGGAGCAAAATGAGGCTCCCCTCCCAGCCAGCCCGAGAACTGGGGGATGCTGGGACCGAGTCTGACCAGGACTCCAGGGGCCGGGTGCTGGCTGCCGCTGCAGCCTCTCTGCACTGGGCCAGTGGCACAAAGGAGCTGTAGCCAGCTTAACCAGCCAGCTGAGGATTCCTTAGCATGGAGGAGTACCTGGGTGGCACAGAACCGGAATAGTAGCTCTAGCCCAGATCACCTGCAGCCAGCCCCCCACCCCCACCCCCCAAGTGTATGGCCAGGAGAAAGGGGCAAGGCCACAGTGCTTTGCAATGCAGCCATCCTTGGCTGCTGTAATGGCCCCTTGGGAGTCACAGCAGCGAGCACAACTTAAAGAAGCCCTGAGGCTGCTCTACATTGTGTGGGAATGAACCATCACCCAGCATCAGGGGGACATAAACGGGCTCTTAGCCCCACAGCTTAGAGCCACCTTGCAACCTACCCACATCTACACCAGACAGAACTCAGCCACAGCTAGGGACTGAGGCCCCTCTTTCTTATACTATGAAAAGTGAATGATAAAGGGCATGATCCTGTTCCCATGAAGGGAATGGGAGTTTTGCCCTTGACTTCATGGGAGCAAAACCAGGGACTCAATTCTAAGAACATTTCATTGCTCATTGGTAGCTCATTTTATCTATAGCTCTCAGAGCACTTACCTTTGTTGCTAAGGTATCACTATCGTTACCTGAGTTGAGGAGATCAGCTATGCAGGCAACCCGCTGCACTGCAGTAGGGGTAAAGTGAAGTTTTGGGTGACACCAGGGTAAACCTTTACTCTTCTGAAAAGCGCCATGGGAACATCAAGGCCCATGCAGAGCAGATAGGACCTTAATGTTTAAGAAAACTCCCACACAGCAAACTGTATGGTAACCCAAAGAAACCTTAGTTGGCTGTATACTATGGAATATGTCTCAGAGAAGAATTTAAGGATATCATCAAATCCTTTCCCAAACAACTCCAAGAGAAGGTCTACAACCTCATCTTCCACTAACCCACCCCAGGGACCTTCTACATGCTTCCTGAGATGCACAACCAAGGGAACCCCAGCAAACCCCTCATATCTGGCCATGGCACTCTGACTGAAGGAATATCAGGACTCTTAGAAACTATCCTCAAACCACGCACCACACCAAGGGCCAGCTTCTTCCGGGACGGAACCGACTTCCTCCAGAAACACTGCAATATTAACAACCTTCCTCAGAACACCATCCTTGCCACGATAGGTGTCACCTTGCTATACACAGACTTCCTTCACAATGACAGCATCACTGCCTGCCTCAAATATCTACAAGACAATGGACAACCCTCAGATATCCACCCCAAACTCATTGCCAAACTCATCCATTTCATCCTCACCCATAACTGTTTTACATTCAACACCAAACACTTTGTCCAAACCATGGGAACAGCCATGGGTACTAGGATGGCTCCCCAGTATGCCAACCTCTTCATCTTGAGGAAGAATTTCTGGACAAATGCACCATGAAACCAGTGGTACACCTGAGATATATTGATGATCTTTTCATCCTATGGACAGATCACCTAAATGCCCTCAAAAAATTCCACCACAACTTCCACAACCACCACCCACCCATCAAACTCTCTCTAGAAGGCTCCCATACCACCATCAGCTTCCCTGGGCACCTCCATCAACATCAGCAATGGAACGCTACAGGCAACTACATACAAGAAACCCACAGATCACCACACCTACCTTCACAGATCCAGTAACCATCCCAAACACACCAAGAAATCTGTTGCCTACAGCCAGGCACTCAGGTACCACAGAATACGCTCTGAGAAGCAAGTGTGGGATACACACTTCAAAACACTTTAAATTGCCTTCACCAGACAAGGAGACTCCACCAGAGAAGTAGATTGCATCATGGAACAGACCACCCAAACACCCTGAGAGAACCTGCTTCAATATGGAAATTCCCTCCATCTGACTGCACACCCCAAGCTGTCACCTACCCCCACCCCAACTGGAATCCATACGGGGCATCATTAAACAATTACAATCCATATTTGATGGGGACCACACCCTTAAATAAATGTTTCCGAAACCCTCTCCTCTGACCTTCAAACAACCTCCCAGTCTCACCAAACTCCTCATCAGAAGCAAGCTCCCCGCAAACCAGGACCCACCGACTGAAAGCAGCACTAAACCTGCCATAACAACAGATGCAGAACCTGCAGGCATATCTCCACTGCTATGCCTATGATGATCAGTACTGCCCATAACACACCTTTCAAGATCCAGGGGTCCTACACATGCCTATCACAGCATGTGGTGTACCTCATCCGTGCACTAAATGCCCCAATAACAACTACATGGGTGAAACCAGATAATCTCTACCCACTTGAGTGAACTCACACAGAAAAACGATAAAAGAAACACCCTATCACCTGTAGGGGACCAGTTTTCACAAAGCAATCACTCCATATCTGACCTTTCAGTCCTCGTCCTCATAGGAAACCTGCACAACACCTTCAAAAGAGGAGCCTGGGAGCTTAAATTCATAACTTTATTACGACCATGATTTTTAGTGTCTAGCAAAGACACTGGATTTATGGCTTATAACAACCATCTGTAACCCAGTAACCACCCCTTTTCTGTCATATGCCTGCAAAGGTGTTAATGGGCCACTTCACCTTGAATGGTCTGGTACAGTAGGTATTAACTGCTTACGCTAAACAATCTTCTAGAAGCTGTGACGCTCTAAAGCTTCAGAGTGGTAGCCATGTTAGTCTGTATCAGCAAAAAAAAAAAAAAGGGGGGGAGGAGTACTTGCAGCACCTTAAAAAGAAAAGGAGGACTTCTGGCACTTCAGAGACTCACGAAAGCTCATGCTCAAATAAATTGGTTCGTCTCTAAGGTGCCACAAGTCCTCCTTTTCTTTTTGCGGATACAGACTAACATGGCTGCTACTCTGAAACTTGTGGCACCTTAGAGACAAACAAATTTATTTGGGCATAAGTTTTCATGGGCTAAAACCCACTTCATCGGATGCAACTTGTCTCTCTCACCAACAGAAGTTGGTCCAGGAAAATATATTACCTCACCTGCCTTGTCTCTCAGAGAAGATGTTTTTTAGGGAGATCTTTTTAATAGGCTCATTTCAAAGACTATGAAATAAAGGAAATTGTGTTTCCTACCATGACCATCTCAGTGATCAACTAACACCATAAACAAGCAGAGAAGGGGAAGCGGTTTTCGCTGAGGATCCAGCAGCCCCATTCCTTCAGTTAAAGCACTAATAAAGCTGTACTTGTGGCACCTTAGAGACTAACCAATTTATCTGAGCATAAGCTTTCGTGAGCTACAGCTCACTTCATCGGATGCATACTGTGGAAAATACAGCAGATGTTTGTTTTTATACACACAAAGCATGAAAAAATGGGTGCTTACCACTACAAAAGGTTTTCTCTCTCCCCCACCCCACTCTCCTGCTGGTAATAGCTTATCTAAAGTGATCACTCTCCTTACAATGTGTATGATAATCAAGTTGGGCCATTTGCAGCACAAATCCAGGGTTTAACAAGAATGTCTGAGGAAAGGGGTGGGGGTGTAGGGGTAGGAAAAAACAAGGGGAAATAGGTTACCTTGCATAATAACTTAGCCACTCCCAGTCTCTATTCAAGCCTAAGTTAATTGTATCCAATTTGCAAATGAATTCCAATTCAACAGTCTCTCCCTGGAGTCTGGATTTGAAGTTTTTCTGTTGTAATATTGCAACTTTCATGTCTGTAATCGCGTGACCAAGCTTATGCTCAAATAAATTGGTTAGTCTCTAGGGTGCCACAAGTACTCCTTTTCTTTTTGCGAATACAGACTAACACGGCTGTTACTCTGAAACTATTTACACTGCAACCTCTGGGCTGAGGAACAGGGAGTTTCACTCAGTGCTCAATAATTTACCTTGCAGTGTACAGTATTTGATCATTTAAAACGAAATGAAACAGAGTGGTAGCTGGGACGGACCTAGCCTAGTCCTGCAGGGAGAGGCCTTTAGCTGGGAGAAGGGTGCAGGGGTCTGTGCAGTAGTTAAGTTGGTAGAAGCTTGTGTGCAGGCAAGATCTTGTCCCTGTCTGGCAGAGTAGTGGGCCACTATGATTCAAACAGCACAAGCCCTTGGCTCTTTTGCTAGGCAGAGCTGCAAGCAATGAGCAGGAAACCTGCTGCCCTTGCTCCGAAGAAGCCGTCTCACTGTGATGGCGGCAAATCCCCCGTTTATCTTGTTGCCCCTCTCTTCTCCTTTTCTTTCCCAGGGCACGCTGAGGGAAGTAAGGCAGCTGCAGCGAAGCAGCTATTTCAAGAAAGGCAGGGAGGTAGGGGATCCGATCCTCTGATGGTCTTTCCAGCTGCTGGTGGATAGAGCCAGAGGTTCCCTATGCCCCAGCAATCCATGGTTGCTGTATTGGGCCGTGGGGGCCATTGATATCTGGTGCAGTGGAGCAGCCTGAGAATATGCGGACAGGGATGCAAAGGTGAGTTAAAGTCACGTTCTCCCCCTCCTCATGAAATGTGCAGTGGGCTCCTGTGTGCAGTGTGTGATCCTGCCCACGCACTAACGAGAGCGTCTCCTTGCCTGGTAGAGCCAACATCCCATCCCCTGCTGTGAGTCCTTTTACTGCTCAGCCTCCCTGGCCAGGGGGATTAGTGGGTGCAGGGGAACAACAGGCTTGGATGGAAATGAAAATCCAGAACAATTATTTCTCTTCATTTGTCAGGAGGTGAGAGCAGCTGGTTCAGCCCCTAGGGCCATGACCTTCCTGGGCAAGGGCATGGCTGGCTGTGAATCCCTGCCTGGACAGACACCAGTGCTGGCGGGTGGACTGAGGAAGGTGACTGTTCCAGCATTGTGCCAGGTTCCCCTGCTGGAGCTGGGCATCCCAGCATGCTGGTCAAGGGAGCCTGGCAGTGCGTCAGACAAGAGTGCGTTTTGCATTCGTATCAATCTCTGCCAGTCAGTGAAGGAGCAGAGGGGAGAGAGGTCCAGGCCGGTGCCATAAAAGGAAATGTATTTTCACTCCTTCCCTCCTCCCTCAACTCTAGAATCCCTCAGCATCCTGGGGGTCCCTTTGCACCCCACTGTACCTGCCTCATTGTCCAGCCCCCCCCCCACCCCCCATGCAATGCATTATAGTCACGACCTTTCCAGCCAAGGAGGAGTGAATTGGACTTCCACAGAAACCTTGCAACACTCAGTTCTCCGTAGGGGGCACTGTTGAGCATCACATGGCAACTTCCTCCCCACCAGGACCTGAAGATACTCCACTGCCCAGCTCAGGGAGCGAGAGAGTGGCTGGGGGACTGGTGCCTGTGTAGTGGCTGGCATTCTTATTAGACCTCTAGCTTTTTGCATTGGTTCTCCACCTCCCCAGCCAGCTGGCTGTTTACACAGCTCCTGTCTTTGCGGCACATTCGATACTGTCTCCATTGCGAAGGCAGCTAGCAGATCACAGCCCATCCTGCAGCACTGGGCTAACACAGCTGCTCGGCTCTACTGCACCCGGGGGATGAACAAAAGGGGGAACCAGAGCTATAAAAAATGCATGAATTTTAGAAAGGGCTGTGCTGAAGGAAAAGGCAGCAGGTGGCTGAGATGAGAGAGCAACCAGCACTTCTGCAGAGCAGTGTGCTTCGGCTCGCTTCACTCCGACCCGCTGCCTACCACACCGTGTCCCAAATATACCACACTCCCCTCAGAAGAACAGGGGATAATAATCTTAGCTATCAGCCAAAAGCAGAAGCTAGAATCCCAACCCTTCACATTCCAGATGGATTCAGATTCTAGTCCCAGGCTTTGAACTGGTACTGGTGCCCTTGGTTCTGGGTCAGAGCTAATACTGGGTGGGAACTGTTTCCTTCTTTCTTTTGGCGTGGGCCTGAAATATTCCCAGAACTGGTGCAGTGTTGACCCAAAGTGTCAGAAATCTCCCCCGAACAGCTAATCTAATGAGATTTCTGCATTCTTGAAACCAAAACCCCCTCCGGAACCCTATCCCCAGTTCCCCCTTGAACCCAAACCCTGACATAAATCTAATAGGGAGCGAAACCTCACCATCTTGTCCTCTCGATATAGCTAACATGTGGGAGTGTGTGTGGCACCCAAGGCAGCCAACGTTTCCATCATAAACCCTGGTATCTGGGAGAGTGACCCATCCATAGAACTTCAGTCTGAGCTAAAAGTTGGCGTGTGAAGTCTGAACAAGGAAGGAATAAGTTACTTAAAAATGACTGATCCAATTCAAACATATACAAAGGCCAAATAAAACCCCAGCCTTAGAAATGCTGTCGTTTCACTGCTCTGTGTTCTTATAACCCAAAAACAGCTTTGATTTAAAACATGACATTTCCAGGACAGCGTAAGACAAGCGAAGCACTCCTTCCAGCTGAGAGAAGTTTATCAACGCTCCTACTGGCTCAGGAAAGGTGGAGCTGCTGTATAGCTCCTGGCAGTGTAGTTGCTTGGGCCCAGGAGGGTCCTGGTTCTGTCACAGTGATGCAGGATGCACACAGAATATACCATATTCTGTCCTTATTCACCTCAGTGTAACCCTGGAGTTCTTCTGCACAGATGTGTATAGAGTTTCTAGGGCGTCACACCAATGTACTGAGAACAGAGTTTGGTCCAGAGAATCCAGCTGTTGGTTGGTGGAATATGCGATAGTGTCTGGCAGATGCAGCAGGCATCATATGGACCAGTTGATCTGACGTTTACAGTTGCCCTGCGTTTACAGATGGTCCAAGGAGATGTACTTAAGGCGTATGACTTCCCAGTACTCCAGGGGAGTGGTGTATACTATAAATGTGTCCCAGTAGTCAAGGATTACACCGCTAACTTCCCACTTTGCTCATTGTACTATAGGACTATCCAAGAGGTTGGTGTCACAGTTCAGGGCAACCGCCCCTGTATTCCCCCTCGTAGTCCAGTAAGGGCACCCATCGTTAGGATCCTGGCTCCCAAGCCGTCACCTCTCTTGGGTGGAGACCCGCATCTCTCTCCCCCACTGACGAGGGTATTTCCAGGCTGCTTGGCTCCCTACCTATACTGTGCATTCCGCAGCAAGTCAAACTGCCTCCCCACTCCTGCTGGGCCTTCCTTCCTCAGAGGCTATAAGCCGTGCAATTGCTCACAGTTGAAAGTGACCACACGGCTCTTTCCAAGCAAGCACATCTTTTCTTAAGGTGAAAGCATTACAGAGAACACATGAAACCCAACGAAAGCACCCACATGCATGCTAATAAGCTTACCGGAGATCGCCCCAACTCCAGCAAGAGGCCCTGGCAGGTGATCAATCCTTTACACCCCACCTAGGTGTTTTCCTAGGTTACGAGTTCATAATACCACGTTTAGCTGAGAACAGGAACCCCCCCCAGGAAGCTGTGAGGTGCTCCTTTCTACGGTTTGGGCCTTTGATCCTGGGAACAGGATAATTAATAGACAAAGGCACCTTCTCAGGGCGAAGCTTCAAGGCTGAGTTCTTGCATAACTGGAGCGGTTACTTCTGCTTACACCCGCCTTAGAGAGTTCCTGAGAGATCCACTTACCTTCAGAAGTTCACATTGTTTCAAGTAGTCCTTTGATGCTCATAACACTTCCCAGGGTTTACATTAGCCATGTCTCCCCCGCCCCCCCTCCCCAGAGCCATTAAATACAATCCCACAACAATGCCATAGCTGTCACAATAGGAACAAAGGGTCAGATTTTCAGTAACATTCTTGTAAATCTGGAGCCACTCCACTAACTTTGGAGGATGAACTCCAGCTTTACACTGGCACCAATTAGATGAGAATCTGACTCAAAGCCCCTTAAGGAACCTGGCTCATTGATCTCACCTTCCAGTACATAGGTGTAAGGATGGGTGCTTAGAATAAGGTAGTGCTGGTAAAAGACCAAGCAGTTTTTTGTGGGGGGGGGGGGCGGAGGGTGAGAAAACCTGGATTTGTGCTGGAAATGGCCCAACTTAATGATCACTTTAGATAAGCTATTACCAGCAGGAGAGTGAGTTTGTGTGTGTACGGGGGTGGGGGGGGGGGTGAGAAAACCTGGATTTGTGCTGGAAATGGCCCACCTTGATTATCATGCACATTGTAGGGAGAGTGGTCACTTTTGATAAGCTATTACCAGCAGGAGAGTGAGTTTGTGTGTGTGGTTTTGGAGGGGGGTGAGGGAGTGAGAGAACCTGGATTTGTGCTGGAAATGACCCACCTTGATTATCATACACATTGTGAAGAGAGTGGTCACTTTGGATGGGCTCCAGCAGGAGAGTGAGTTTGGGGGGGGGGAGGGGTAGAGGGTGAGAAAACCTGGATTTGTGCTGGAAATGGCCCAACTTGATGATCACTTTAGATAAGCTATTACCAGCAGGACAGTGGGGTGGGAGGGGGTATTGTTTCATGGTCTCTGTGTGTATATAATGTCTACTGCAGTTTCCACGGTATGCATCCGATGAAGTGAGCTGTAGCTCACGAAAGCTCATGCTCAAATAAATTGGTTAGTCTCTAAGGTGCCACAAGTACTCCTGTTCTTTTTGCAAAGACAGACTAACACGGCTGTTACTCTGAAACATTTCTGTTTGCAGTGGCTCATGTGACAGTCTGATTAGAACTGTCACATCATGCCAGCCAGGCTGTCTCTCCCGTCAAACGGACAAATCCGCAAGGTGAGCAGCTCAGAAGATGATTGCCTTGCAATAACTTCAGAGAGAAACATTCTCCAAGGTCACCGGTCAATGTCAAATCCTAACTGCAGGGCCTGCTTTCAGTGCAGGCTTCAGCTCAGGCTTCATCAAACCCCTCCTGGTACCAGCGGTGCAGTACAGCCGGAACAATGGCCACAGCTTCAAATGGAAACGCCCAGTGCTTGCAGTTTCTTCCAGGCATGGGAGCAAAATATGGCTGTGAAAAGCAGACTAAAGGAATCCACCCGTCAGCCAGTGAGGATGTGCTGCTCAAATGCAGCATCAGGGAAGAGTGGGCCCTGCAGTGTATCCACGCTGTCCGGTTAGGAGCTGTAATGAATATGCTAGTGCTTAGCTCACGACTCACGGGTGAGGTAGCCTGGTTACAAATTAAGGACCCATCAGTATTCAATACATTGGAAACTCTTTTCTTGGCCCGAGATGAGGATTCTGGCATTAAGCTAACACTGCTGCCTACCTAGGAAATGTGTCTGTTCCCAATGGGCAAAAACCTGAAGATGATAAACCATCAAAATTCTCACCAGGCCAGATGCCAAACCCATTTAGGTCAGCTGGAGCTTTGCATGAGGATTTGGTCCCATATAGTTAATGTACATTCCATAAGAGGCATTGCACCTATATGTAAAGTATAGGGGCCAAAGAGAATATTTCAAAAGTAGCCATGACAGAGGTTCAGTTGCGGATCTACCCTGTGTGCTTTGCACAGGTGTCACTAACAAGGTAGTAGGGAATCAGGCCCAGAGAGACAAGCAGTGAAGAGAAAGAAATCGTATTGGCAGCTGTCTCCCCACACACACCTCTCAAACTAACATGGCCCATGCAAGTTGGCAGTGACAGACAGAGTTGGTGATGTGGCATTCGACATCATCACTTTTCAGATCCGAATCTTGGATTAAATGGTGCCCAGTTTTATCTGCCTGGAGTTTCATTTCCCTCTGCCACCTATGAGCTGCAGCTGGGCCAAATGCATGTAACTGAGTCTGTGATCCCTCAGGATTATGCATGAACAGGAGCACACGGGGCATGAAGCTATGCAGAAGCTGAGTGAGGCACGCTTAGCACCGACCCTGCTGGCTCAGCAGTAGGGAGTCTGCCTTTCTGGCACATCTGGTCCGTGTGCTGGCTGTGAACCATGAGCGTCCCTGCTCACATCTCCGCTAGGAACACAAACTGAGCGGGTCCAGCCATTGCGTGGGAGACTCCACTTATTGGTTATGTATGCACTCGCGTCTGGCCACCTGCTGGCAGACACAACCATATGTTCTGGTGACACTGCTGACTGCGAGAGCTAAACTGGAGCATTGACTCGCCCCTGAAGATGTGGAGACATGCAGATCCACCCAGGGCACACTGGATGTGGTGCAAAAATCAGAGGAAGGCACTTACTGCTGTAGGCTACCTGTCCCCATCTGCCTGCTAGCACAGTGCCAGGCTACCAAGCACAGGTGTGCTGGAGCAAATCCTAATTGTGATATGAAATCCTATGGGGGGGGGTGGAGGGTGAGAAAACCTGGATTTGTGCTGGAAATGGCCCACCTGTTGATCACTTTAGATAAGCTATTACCAGCAGGACAGTGGGGTGGGAGGAGGTATTGTTTCATATTCTCTGTGTGTATATAAAGTCTGCTGCAGTTTCCACGGTATACATCTGATGAAGTGAGCTGTAGCTCACGAAAGCTCATGCTCAAATAAATTGGTTAGTCTCTAAGGTGCCACAAGTACTCCTTTTCTTTTTGCGAATACAGACTAACACGGCTGTTCCTCTGAAACCTATGACCATAGGAACTCCTTTCCCAAACTGGGCCAGACATCCAGTATCCTGTCTGATAGTGGCCAGAACCAGATGCTTCAGAGGAATGTGCAAGGCGGCCTGTAGCAAACAGTTACAGAATAACCTGCCTATACAGCTAGATTCTTCCTATCCCCCTTAGGTAGTGGTCAGCTTATACCATAAAGGGGCTCTATCTCTTAAACTAAATTGTGGCTGTGGATAGTCTCACTCTCATTATTACTTCCAATCCCTTTTTGAATTCTCAGTGATATCATGTGGCAGTGAGTCCCGCAGGTTAATGGTGTGTGTTTCTTTTTACTGGTTTTCACTCTGGTGAAATGTCCCCTTCTTCTTGTGTTCTGGTACAGGCTGGCCAGCCCTTGAAGGGAGGGCTCAGCCTCGCCCTGTGATGGATGAGCTACCCCTGCCTAATCCTGATCAGCTGGGGCTCACCTGTCCAATTCAGTTATCGGACCCAGCTGGGGAGGGGTTGGATGATTTCAGAAAGGGCTGGCAGAGCTCAGGTGGGAAAAATCATGCTAGGAGAGGGCTGTAAATGCTCTTTTGGCAGGTGTGGGAGAAGGCTAATTTCCCCCTTTTCTCCCCCATGGCAGGTGGGCTGTACACTAGACCTAAGGAGACAATGTGGGGGATGGACTCCAGGAAAGAAGTCCTGGTGGTCAGTGACTTGGCAGGAGCTGGGCCTTGAGGAAGAAAGTCCAGGTCAGTGCTCTATGAGTGAGGGGGAAGCCCAACCCAGCCCAGCCAGGATACAATACCCTTTTGGTTAATGCTCTTTTGACTAGAGAGTGCTACTCAATGGGGCCTCCCTGAGGGAAGGTCGGCCTGTTGCAGGACTAGCCTCACGCCTAAGATGGAAACTGAGGTGGAGCAACTGTTGCACCAGGTTGCAGGAGGGCAGGGGGGCATGCAGCCATGCCATGCATTGTTTTATAATGCTATCATGTCGCCTCTCTAAACTAAAAGGTCCTGATCCTTTCAGGCTCTAGCTCCATACAGGCTCCTAGAGCTACCTGGAAAAATTCTGATCCAAACAAACCTGCACAATTTGCTGCTCTGTCAACCTAGATGGTGCTGGTTTCACTTTGAAGTTCCAACACAACCCAGACAGGGTTTGGAAACCTGCCTGGTCTCTTGCCCTCCTGGCTCCTTGGTAGCGCACCTGCCAGACCACCTTGGAGTTGCGGGGAAGCTTCCAGGGTATGTGACTCAGAACAGCCTGCCAGGTGGATTGCCCCAGTCCTGGTGTTCCATTTCCTCTTGGGGAGAACTTCAATATTTTTGGGGGAGGAGGAGGGTGTTTCAAAAGAGGCTGAACCCAAACTTAGAAATATCAAAGTCCTCTGCAAAATGGAACTCCCTTTCTCAGCCCAGCTCTGCAGGCTAGCTTTGAAAATGGCTCCTCTGACTTCTTCTTCAAGTGACGGTCCCTAGTGTGTTCCACTGAGGGTTTCCACATGCGCACCATGCGTCAGGAGCCGGAGAATGTGACAGTAGTGTCTGTTGGTCTGTGCATGTGCCCTGACTTGCCTTGTCTGAGGTGATAAAGGGCGGGTCAGGCGTTTCCCATTCCTTCTCACCGCCACACGGTCCAGGTCAGAACTTTCAGCATCCTCGTCTCTGACACCCCTTTAAATTCATCGTTGTAAATAGCTTTAGAATTTTAGAGGGTCTTTAGCTGTTTTATCGTAGTTTCAGTGATTAGCATAGATCGTTTGGGTTTTTTTTTTCCTCTTTGAAAATGCCCCTCACATACTGTCTGTGTGTATATGACTTCATGAGGAAACAGCAAGGTTCAAATCCTGCCCTAAACTCTGTGGCTGTGGAGGGGTCCCTGGCTGCAGAATGGATGCTGTTCTTCTGTATTGGGGAATGGCAGGGAGAAGTTGAAGGGACTTGTGCAGGGTGCATAATCCCCATTCACCTCTGTGTGATGGAGAACTCAGTTCTGTGGTGGCTTCCTGCTCCCCAGCATGCAGAGGAGAGGGGCAGGGCCAGAGCCCCAAGGCTACAGATTCCCTTTTCTTCCCCCCAGCCGAGAAGGTAAACTAGGGGCAAAGGGCAGCCTCACTGGGATGGCTTCATGGTGTGTGGTGGGGGAAGGACTGCTCCCCTCCACACCTTCTCTGTGCCCAGGCTCAAGCTGGACACTAGGGGGTGGATTTGACCCATGGCGCTACAGCATGGACCGATATCCATCTTATTGATTACATCCTGCTCTAGCCCCGGAGACCAGCACTAGGTGCAGAATGGGTAACATCTGAGTAGATGATCCGGTTTGTCCTGCTTGGGGCAGAGCGGGGACATGGAGCACTGGGCAGGATGCAGGTGCAGTGCTGACCCCAGCAGTCCCCAGGGCACAGACTAGGGAACCTGACTGCACTCTGTAGCTCCAAAGAGGCCTGGCTAACACCCTCCCCATGCAGCCCAGCTAGCACAAGGCAGCACGGGCTGGAGAAGCATCTGTCAGCAGGTGGAAGGAGGGCTAGACTGCACACTCCCCACTGGGCTCTGTGTCCTTCTGTCCTGCCCAGGAGAATGCCTACGCACCTCTGCTTGGCCAATGGAGCAGGAGATGAGCTCTAGGGAAGATCAAGGACACAGTTTGGCCCTGTAATTACTCAGGGCAGGTGAGAGAGGATGAAGATGGAGGGAGCCATGTTTGCCGATGGCAAAAAATCTCTTTGCTTAGGCTAGAGCAGGGAGGATTGTGAGGAAGCCCAGAAGGCTAGAACAGACCCATGGGCTGAATTCCACCCTCAGGAACTCCCAGGCAATCCCTTGTTCATTTCATGGGATGCTGCATGAGAGCAGGAGGAGAGGGCAATGGAAACGAGGGATGGGGAGGAGGGACTCAGCTGCTGCTTTACACAGAGACATTAAAGTCTAGGGCTAGTGAGTAGGGAAAAGAGGAGTGAGAAGAGATTAATAGGGCCTGGGAAACCAGGAGAAGGCCATCTGGTGCCTTCTGTTTACCCTTCCCAATGATACATAGTCAGGGGAGGAGTGCTTGTTCAAATTACAAGGCACCACATTTTAGCACCATGTATAATTAACCTGTGAAACTCACTGCTGCAGGATATAATGAAAACAAGTGCCTCAGAAAGGTTGGAGAGTGGATAGATGTTAATAAGACTAAAAATAATTAGTTAGGATACAGTTAAAAAGGCTATTAACCCTCATGCTGCAGGGCATCTAGCAATTACTAGCTGGGGTTGGGAAGAAATGCTCCTCCATGGTAGAGAGCTGTATAGCCAAATTCAGGAGCATTATGGGTTTTGCTGCTGCTTTTGAAGCCCCTGGTATTGGCCCATGCCCGATGTGGGTTACTTGACTAGAAAGATCAGTGGTGTATTCTAGGGATGGGTTGGTAACTAGACTTTGATTTGCCTGTAATCCAGCCCTGGTCTGTTCTGGTAAGGCAGTGACATGGCGAGCCTGATTCTAACGGGAGATTGTCAGAGCAGAGAGGTTTGTTTGCTTTGCTGCTGAAAGGCGCCTCAGCGAGAACACAAGTTGGAGTGTCTTCCCCAAACAATGCCCTATTCAGCTCTTCTCCAGATGCATGGCAGCAGCCTTGCAAGCTAAGTAAACAGCGCCGCTGCTCCAGCCACCACAGGGCCTTCCAGATGCCGCATCCTCAGATCACAGACAACCGCACATGTGGGCCTAGGAGCTTGTGGCTGCTGCACCTGCCAAGTCCCACCACCACTTCAGGGCCCCTCCCCTCCATAATAATCATGCAGCTCTAATGCCCTCCTCAGTCACACTGCTGGTGTCTGATCCCAGGAGCTGGCCTGGGTAACAGGGGCAGGCGCTCCTGGGCAGAAAGCGCCTTCATGTGTATTTGATTGCAGTATCTGTCAGTGCGCCAAAGTCCTTGCTCAGTCCCCCTGGCCCAGGCAAAGTGCCCGCTGATGTTTGAGCCTGGCTGAGTTGCTCTTGGACCCCAAATGGGATAAGGAGACAGGCCTGGCTGAGTGGGACAAACGAAGCAGACATCTGAAGGGAAAGCATGGCTAAGCCCCAGCCACTACGAGATTGGATGGGGTAGTAACTAGGGAGTGGATTTCAGTATGACCAGCAGCTTCTCCGCCCATTTGAAAAATGTCCCTTTAAGAGCTAACTAGCTGGACTCTGCCCTGGAGAGGGAAAAGGCCCTTTGCTCCAAAGCTGCTCTAGCAGTTGGTATAGCCCCCGAGGCTGCACCGTGCTTTCTCCACAAGCCGCAGAAAGGATGGGGGAATCCATGATGGATCCACCGATGCCTCCCCAGCCTGCCTGGCCCACGCAATCCCCCTGCATGCAGGCCCAGCAGGGTCCCGGGAACTCACAAAGATCACTGCTGTAGGGCATGTGCAAGCCTCGGGAAGACACGTGGAATCCTGCTCCCATCCTGTGTCTGGCACCCCTGCATTAGTTCCTCTGCCTGGGGGAAGGGTAGACAGGATTGGGCCAAAAGGAGAGGAGCCAGAGACTCCATGAAGTCCGGTAGAGACTTCACTGTTGCTGATCTAGTTTAGGTGGGAGGTAGCCAGATACTAAGGTGATGGAAGGCAGGAGAAATCAAGCTCCGTGCCTATTAGTTCCTGGGCTGTTATTTTATGAGCGCCTTAGAGCTGAAAGTTGACTTGCTTCATCAAAAGGGGAAGGTCAGGGGCTGCAGCTCCTAATTTATCCACACGCTGGGGAAGGCATCCTCTCTGCAACCCACAGCAACTTCCTGATCCCAGCAGGTGGGCCCACTATGCCATGCACTGTGCAGCCAGCTAAAGAAACACAGCCAGGTGTTACTAGGAGTGTGGAAGAGCCCTGTCCTCCATAACCTAGACCCCACACCCCATGGCTGCAGAGGGTGTGTCCATCTGTCACCATGAACCCTGCCTGCCCCCCCCCCAAACTCTGCCCAAGGGGCGGGCACCCATTATTTTCATGCCTGTGTCTGATTCCAGAATGCTGGCAACGAAGGGAGATTTCCCCCTTCATTGGCATGCAGATCCCTGCAGTACCTGGCTCCCCCTTATCTCAGGTTCCACATGGATGGCTCCATTGTCGCCAGTGAAAAGAGTCCATTTGTCAGAATTCAAAACAGGTCCTCTCCGGTTACTGTCCCCCCTCCCCACCTCTCTCTCCCCTTCCTTATTCCCAACCAGCCCTCTGGACTCGCTTCCAGCACAGAATCACAACTCTGCTAAGCCATGTCAATAGCCAGGCTGGGCGGGACAGATGAGACTCTGGTTCATTTCTCTTTCCTTTTTGATTTTGTCTCCCCGGAGCTTTGTTGCAGTGGCATGTTTCTGGACGTGAAAGCGTGTATGCATCCAGCACATACCAGAGAACACACACACGTACATAGACACAGACCCCCTACAGAGAACGTGTGTACACACACGTGCCACACACACACGTACACAGATCTTGCTTATACTCTACTGGTTGGATACTGAGGCTAAAGAGAGAGAGAGATGTCTCTCTTTTTTAGGTAGGTACTTCCAAACCAAAACAGTGCGCGTACTTCTTTGGGGATAAAAGTGGGCAGACAGATCAAAATACATATCCAGGTATACACAGGTGCACACGCCTGCTCAGACACAGATGTGGTTATTTATTTCTATTGAAAATGCAGCCAGCCGAGGCAGAGACTCCTGCCATATGCACACAGGCTGCTGTACAAGTGCACACACAGATAAACACCCACCAAGAGGTGCTTTTGGGGAGAGGAAGGTTGGTCTCACAGTCCAAGCACAGGACTCAGAGCCAGGAGCTCTTGGTTCTGTTCCTGGCTCTGCTGTAGATAGTCCTGCTCAATCGCTGAATGACTCTGTGTCTCGTCTTCCCTAGCTGGACTAGAGCCGGTATGTTATGTGAATTCTGGCCATAAGCAGATAGGATGGGCTGGATGCTGGGAGAGGATTTCTATGATAAATACAGTGTTCACTGCAATGCAAGCCCAGCTGCTGCCATATAACAAAGGGCTTTTATAGTCAAACACGAAGAGAGGTGAATTATGTCCTGAAGTGACTTGATATCCCCCAAAGAATTTCTGGCTGTTACTGTGCAGTGGTATTTTCTTGTAAGCCTGTAAAACTCACTGGCAGCAGAAACAGCCTTTCCAAGGACCAGCTGTGTCACGACTGCTCTTGGTTGCCTCAGGCCATGCTGGGAACGCAGCACATCTTTAGAGAGTGGTGTCAAAGGAAATGGGGCTGCCTCTCCCACAGGATGCTCCCGTGCTTCCACTAACACTGCATTTCCTCTGCACGCACAGCCCCCGCCTTGCTTCAGGGCCTAGCCGGCAGACAGACCTTTCAGTGCAGTCACTGATGTGTTGCTCCGTCACATGCAAAAACAGCCATGTGCATGTCCTAAGACCCTAGCTGGAGGGTCTGGTCTGAGCATCAATCAGTTGCTTGTAGAACTGTTGTGTAAGTAATGTGGCAGTCTACATTTCTACAGGGTTTTTTCTCCACTAGGATCTCAGAAATACATGGGGGCAACGTGGTCTGGTGGCTAGGAGTTAGGAGAGTTGAGTTCTGGTCTCGGCTCTCTCACTGCATCACTGTGTAACCTTAGGTAAGTGATTTAACCTCTCCGGGACTCAGTTTTGCCCTCTGTCAAAAGGGCTGAGGCTGCACGCTCTCATGAAGCCTGATGAAGTCTATGGATGGAAGCACAAAGAAGGAAAGAGAGCAGATAGGAGTCATCACTTGAATATCAGGGAGTTTATTGGGTTTGGGTCTTTTGGATGAACCTTAAAATCCAAGGCCAAAATTTTCCAAAGTGGGTGTCTACAGTTAGGCGGTGCTAGGCTTCCCAGGTACCCAGCGCTGGGAGGCACCTCGCTATCAGCTGCCCTTAGTGGGAAGAGCCCTTGTCTGTGCCTGCGGGGGGCCAGCTCCCTGGCTCCACCAACCACAGGCCCCGCAAGTGCTCCCCTCTCAGTCTGAGGCCCTGCTGTGTGTCTGCAGGTAAGCAACAGGCTCCCGTCTGAGCGTCCAACCAGGGCATGTCCAGCCCCTGTTTCACCATTCCCAGCTCTGCCATTCCCAAAAGAACCGTGCACCACAGCTTAACAGTTACTCCTCAGGCTCCCTGCTCCGCGCAGCACTCCTCACTTAGATTTGGTTAGAGTGAAAACAAGAGCAGAGATTCAAATAAGAGCAAGTAGGCGGAACCAATGAGTTATGTCTGCCACAAAATCATAACATGGCTTCTAGAGTCTAGGCTTAACTGGCAAGATGCTCCTTGTCCTATAAAAATTAGCTCACCCAACGTCTTTCTCCTAGAGTTTAACAAGCAGACTGGCATTGCTCCTCCAGTCATAAGACAAGCATGCCGGTTGCCTGTCCCCTAGGTCAGTAGTTCTCAACCAGGGGTCTGGGGCCCCCTGGGGAGCTGCGAGCAGGTTCGGGGAGGCTGCCAAGCAGGGCCGGCATTAGACTTGCTGGGGCCCAGGGCAGGAAGCTGAAGCCCCACCACATGGGACTGAAGCCCAGGGCTCCGGGCCCCTCCACACAGGGTTGAAGCTGAAGCCTGAGCAACTTAACTTCACGGGGCCCCTGTGGTGTGGGGCCCAGGCACTTGCCCTGCTTGCTTCCCCCACCAACGCTGACCCTGGCTTTTATATGCAGAAAACCAGTGGTTGCAGCACAGACGGGCCGTGGGATTTTTATAGCCTGTTGGGGGTGGTGGAAAGGGGGGTCTCAGGAAGGAAAAGGTTGAGAACCCCCTGCCCTAGGTGAAGGAGGCATGCTCCTGCTATACCAGACTAATTCTTTGATCCTAGTCGTAAACGATACATCCCCTCCCCCCTGCTGTGGATTCCTTCTTGTAGATTTTTGTGATCTCTTGTGGACTTCGTCATCTTGATTAGCTGGTGGCTCCCTGTGCAAAAAGATTTAATGGTAAGACTCACAATACACAATGGTTAGCCAAGGAGATAAGTGTCTCCTACCCCCTGCCTGAACAGAACCTGTCGATCCCCTTCTGGTGACCCGTCTTAACTTACCTACCTTAAGAACATAGTTTTTAGCGGGGATGGGGATACATAACTCCTTAGATATCATCTGTACATACACTTCGCGATGATTAGGATGAGGAGTGCATTATTGGCTGTTGGTAGAGACCTCACACCCACCCTTTAGCACGCCGTTATGGAGACATCAGAACCAGGGGATGCCTGTAAATCCCCATGCACCTCTGCCGGTTGGCACCAACATGTCCCTGGGTCACAGGTATCTAAAGCCGTATTTAGTCACTAAGCATGCCACGTTTGCTTTTTTCAAAGGGCAGTGACAGCTGCCCTGGCCTGGAGCTGTGCCACACAGGGGTCTCCCCAGGTCCCACTGGGCTGACAGCATCTGAACAACTCACCTCTAGCACTGAACCGGCCCGTGGGCAGTGGGTACCAAGAAAAACAGGCCTGCTGCAGCACTCTTGCTTTGCCCGGCCTCCCACCTGAACACAGTAGTTTCCCAGCACTGTTCTCTGTTACCCGTTAGTCAGTTAGATGACTGTTAATGAGCTTGAGGGGCGGATGCTCCTTAACCCACAGGCAGGAATATGAGGTGAGCAGAGCTCTAGGCTGAGTCACACCCCCCCTTTGCTGCACCTTTCTTTGCAGAGGTGGCAGTCTTCACATGTAGGAAGGAACTGGGCTGTAGAATGTCTCTGTTGGTTGAGGATGATTCATGCGGTGTACTGCAAGATCTAGGAAATATGTGTGTCTGTAGCTATCGGTATCTTGATCTCTGTATCTACGGAGCACTTAGAAAAATCAGCCATAAAACAGTCAACGAATCTCAATCTGAAGACGGTGGCGCTATCGTCCCCATGGAATATCCTCTCCCTCATCAGCTGGGGACCCAGAGAGCTACAGCTCAAGAGTTGCTCTCCTTAGCTGTCCCATTCCCACCTCCAGGGACTGCCAAAGTCTCTGAGGCAAGACAGAGTCATCAGGACCTGCTATTTCTAATGTAAAGAACAAGGAGGAAAAACCGTGTGAAATGACTGCAGGAGGCTTTCTTAGTGTGATGTGTAAAGGGTGTGTGTGTATTTATTAGCTTTGCTGTTCACCTTTATGACCAGGGATCCAGAACATATTGGAGAGTGAAAGGGAATTCGTTATTAGATCAGGAAAATACAAAGTAAACCTATTTCCTTCTATGTAATCTGGCACTCCGAAGGGTGTTTTATTTCCTCTTTGCTGAGGCTTGTGGATTACCTAAGATCTTCTTTTATTTGCCCCTGAGATGCTGGGTGTAAGGCAGCAGGTAAAAGTAACCGTAGTGGAAAATCTGTTGGAAATAGCCAGGATATCAACAGTCCACCTTCCCTTGCCTTGGAGAAGATCTGGAAGTCCAAGAAGTGGGTCTCCTAACTACAGCTCCAGCATTTGGATCCAGACCCAAACTTTCCAGAGCTCTAGGTGTTTGTTTAGGCCTTTCTCTGCCATGGAGTGAGCAACCCAGGTTAGACAGAACCATACTTGTAAGCAAGGATGGGCAATGTGTCCCCACCCCTGTGGTAGGGGGTCTAGGCCTGAGCCTTCCTACCTAATCCGATCTCAGGGGAGAGAGATCAAAGCTGGGCAGCTCACAGGGGAGGAAGGTGGTTTGCCAGGCTGCAGAATTCCATGATAAACAGTAAGGTGCTGTAATTGTCATCCAAGGGTCGGTGGCAGCACGACACAAAACGCTCTCCGGGCTGGCCAGCTCAAAGCAGCACTGGTGGCCAGTGGGGAATTCACCCAGCAGGAGGAGAAGCATCAAACTCAGCTCTGCCATGGGGGCTGGGCAAAGGAGGATGGGCATGGCAGCCCAGAAGGAAGGGGGATGCTACCACTCCTGCTTGGGCCGGACTTGTTTTTTGTGTCCTTGTCCCAGGCAGGAGTGGGCCACGGATGAAGCGAAGGAGGACTGGGGCACCGTTGGAACCAGAAGATGACCAGAAGATTCCCCACCAGCTGCTCCCCCAAAGAAACCAGAGACACCAGCGTCTACTTCGTGCTTCCAGATCGTGACTGACTCACAAACCATGAACAGTGAACATCATTTGAGTGAGGCCCGTGACCCTGCTAACCTCCTCTTCCCCCATCCGCTTTGCCTTCTGGGCTAGGGTGACATATGGTCCATTACCAGCCGCTGGGTTATTTAGGATAATCCATCACTCTCTGCCACCCACCCGGGATCCTTTGTGGACATTCCTGATGGGCCTTGCTCACATCAACCTTAAAACCAGGAGTCACCGCAGGGTCTAGCCCATCTGCCTGTTCTGCTCCCCTGGCTGCATTAAGTAGCTAGCTGGTGATCCTGAGGGACAGCCCCAGTGTGTGAAAATAGCCTCTTTGGGGGCTGATTAAAAAAGCATGTTCTCCTGCCCTGGGGCAGCTAGAGATATTGATTGGGATGGAGCCAGGGACATTCAGGGCCTGATCCACAAAGGTATTTAGGCTCCAAACTTCCACTGGAATCAATCTGGGCCTTCGGGCTGGATCCAAAGCTCTTGGAAGTCAATGGAAAGAGTCCTATTGACTTCAGTGGAGATCAGATCAAGTGCTTAGTAGTGGGCACCCCATTACCTCATATCTGCTGCTTCTCCTACCTTCCTCCTTTCCTCCCTTGGCTTGTAAGCCAATGGCGGTCAACAGGACTCTACTCCCAGGCCTAGCGCAGGATCCTCTGTTGCTCCATGCAAAAGGGTAGTCCTACTCGACACCTGATACTGTTTCACCATGGAAGTACCTCTGGGGTGTAGCTGTTCTGCTAGGAACTGTGAGGATCAGAACAGGGTGTTACATGAGATGCCCTGGGCACAACATCAATAGCATCTGTCTCAATCCAGGCTTTTGGGTGAAAGGTTCAGTATGGCCAAGAGACCATTTGTGCATATTTGAACAGACCGATCCATGGTTCATGAGGTTGGTCTGGTCCTGCATCAAAAGCATTGTCCATCCTACTCTGCATTGTAGAACAGGTTCTGTGAAGCAGGTGCCCTGACTCCCATTTAACATGTGGAGAAACTGAGGCACGGATTGTTTCAGTGACTTGCTCAAGGTCAAATAGGAAGCTTATGCCAGAGGTGCAGGATCAGAACCTGTGAGTCCTGATTCCCAGGCTGCTCTCACCACTAGACAGCCCTTCCTCCTGTTAAAGCAATCCCATTTAGAGAAGAGAACATGCGACCGACGCATACCTGTCTTTCCCCCTTTGCTTCCCATGCCAGGATCTTGCCTCCCTTCTCCCAGGACGACCCACTCATGCCGCAGGAAACAAGTTGACATTCACTGTTAGGCACTGGTGATTTGCTTTGTGGTGTCTCGTCTCCTCCAAAGACAGGAAAGGAGTCAGCATTCCTCATGCCAAAACTAAGAGGTAGGGGTCATGGCCCAACCTCTCCAGAGCTTCAGGGAAGGAATGGCTGATAGAAGGAAACTCCAAAGGCAGACAGACACACTGAGGGCCTGATTCTGCACCCCAGAAACGGACTGAATGACTAGACAGCCCCCATTTCGCTCATGCAAACGGATCCCAGACACAAGCACTTGAAGAATTAACTTTGGCAACACATTCTTCGCTTGTCAGGCCAATAACGTTATTGAAACGGACGGTGAATAGAGAGAAAGAGAGGGAGGCCGAGAGTGTGATGGCTCCATTTTCCACTGTGCTCAGCAGGGGGAAATTCCTCCAACCCACCCGCTCGCCACAGAGGCTTTCGTGCCCAGAACACCACGTGGCGGGACCAAAGTGCTTGTTCTGTGGCTGAATTGCCCTGACTTCTCCTGCTTTCTTTCGCTGACTCCTTCTCATGCGGGGCATGAATGGCCTGTGCTCATAACGCACCAAATCCTGTGAGCCTGAAGCGGCTGCTTAGACACTCAAGCCAGGTGGGGCAGTAAATCTTCAATGAGGATTCATACCTCCTGTCCGAAGAGTGGCACCCACAGCCATGTGCACGGTGCGTCCCATTGGCGGGACAGAGCTCAAGAGGGCAGTGCTGCACAGGACGCTGGGCTGGAAGGCTGGGGCTGAGCACGGCACAGACTTGGTGGGTGAGGCACTGGGCCAGCGGCTGCAGATGGATGGCTCCACAGGGAGTGGCGGTGACCCCAGGGATCTCCCCAGCAGCGTGCTGGGCTCAGTGGATGCCGAGCCTGGGAAGCACTCCACTCTGGGAGTGTGACTCCGTTTTGTTCCCTTGCTCCAGGCAGGAGTTTTGTTGGAGAAGAAACTTTGGGCTGGAGCCCGCAATGGCACCATGCATTGTGCGTACCATGTCAAAAATGTCCGGGGCCAAGGCATGCAAACGGAGCCAGACGTCTAGCACCGACTGTGGGCAACAAAAGGTCTATCTGGTGTGTCTGTGCACGCGTGTGTGTGTATGGGTGCCTTTTCTAGGTGTCCGCTTGGGTTTGTGTGTGCAAGTGTGAAGTCTTGCTTGTCTGCCCGTCTCTGTGTGCACATGTCAAATCACCATGTGCATGTCTTTGTGTCTCCCGTGGCTGGGTACGTTTCTCGGTGACGTGTGCATGGCTGTCTGTGGGTTCACATGTTAGTCGGGGGTGGCGGGGGGGAGAGCAATGTGCTTGGGCTCCTCTTTGTTACAAACAATGTGGATCCTTCTGAAGAGACAGACACCCCTCTCCACCAACCAAAGCCCGAGCTCTGGACCCTGGGACCAATGAACGCTGCAGCGACGGCCCCCCGTGTGAAGGGGAGGGCAGGAGAAGCCTCCAGCAGGAGCTGCATCATTTTGGGGAGAGCTGTGGTAATCAGCGACGTCTGGTGGAAGGGAACGCAGCTGGGTTCTATTCCCCCCTTCTCATGCTAGTGGCCTAGTGGGGACTGCACTGCTCAGAGCAGGGTCTAAATTCAGGGCCCACACTCCTCCCCCACCTCTTGCGAGATGCCGGGCAATTAAGAAGCCTGGAGAAACGCTAAGACCGGCCAATTTCATGCTCCACTGCCTGGCTGCTGCTTGTCAAAGAGAATCTCTCCCCCTCCAGTCTGACAGCATCTGGCATTCATTATCCAAATCAACCCCAGGCTGTCAGCAGGGGATGGAGACCTCCGCAGCATCTCAGCCTCTCCCAGCCCCTGCAAGCAGAGGGAGGGGGGCATACCAGGGCCGATCTCAGCTCTCTGAAGCAGTTGCTCATATATTGGGGGGGCATGAGGATGGGATACAGCACCCACCCCTTCCATTCGGGGTCATTGTCCCACCTCATCTGGCTCTGCTCCCGCTCTTTTTAGCTTTGGCGCACCCAAGTATGATCTCCAAGAGCTGCAGTCCTTCCCTTCCAGCCCCTAACGAGGACAGCATCATTCACATGAGGACCAGAGTTGGGTTGCATGACACCTGAGGGCTAATTCTCTGGTATGCTGAGCATCCTCCCTGCCCATTGCCATCAATAGCTCTCGGCACCTCCCAGGAGCATGCCTTCTACAGGAGTCCTATACAGCAGGGGTTTTTTGTTACATGAGTCAGTGGGGGATGGAAGAGCAATAGAAAAAAACCACCTGAACACCCTGTCTCTGCCCTAGATGCTCACACTTAACCCATCCCTAGGTGGAGTAGCTGGCCTGTGGCATAGCCAGCAGGTCACCTGTGCAGCTGTGAAACTCCAGCAGCCAGACAGCTGGGACTCCCTGGAGTCCAGGTTCTCGCAGCTGGTGTTTGCAAGCCAGCAGTGGCTAAATTACAGAGAGGAGAGGCAGGAAAACACCCATCGTTGTGGGGTTTTGTAATCATTTATGATATTCAATGGTTGTCCTAAAGAACAAAAGCAAACCAGCTCCGTGGTCCCACGAGACTAACCACCTGTGATAGGGCACTAGGCTGGGAAGCACAGGTGTGGCTCATCACAGCTGGTATAGGGCTTCAGTCCTTTAAAGCTGGCACTTCTAGGGTCTGTGGTCATACGACTGATCATGTGAGCAAGGTTGGCCATAAAAGGTAGGGCCTGGTGGTTGCTCTCCCAGTGACCAGGAGGCAAACGGGGAATTGTTTTGCTAGGGGTGCTGGATGGGGTTGTTTCTGTGGGAGGCAGCTCAGTGGGACTGTCCTGGTGCTCTGGGCTCTCACTGGCTCCTGAGGGATGGTACGTTGCACTCCTGCATGTTGCTGCTGAATGAACTGTGGGAAGCTGGAAGAGAAAAATGTAAACAAAGGATGAACAGGCTGGGTCTGTCAGCTCCTCTGAGTCATGCAGCTCTCCCTGCCTGACACCCCCTTGTGTAACAGGGCGCAGCCCATGACTCGGTAGCACCACTTGTTTTGAAAGCTTCTCCGAAGAATTATGTTTAGAAGAACAGTTTTTTCTTGTCCCCTCTTCCCCAGTTCCAGCAGAGCCATGTGAAATGGGGCTTTTAGTACCATCTGGCAGAATCTGGTGATGTGCAGTGGTGGTGTACCTGTGTCGGTCCCAGGATAGTAGAGAGACCAGGTGCGTGAGGTAATATCTTTTATTGGACCAACTTCTTTTGGTGAGAGAGAGACAAGCTTTCAGGAAGAGCAGCTCTGTGCAGGCTCCAAAGGTTCTCTCTCTCTCCGCAAAAATTGGCCCAGTCAAAAATATTACCTCACCCACCTTATCTCTCTAAGAACCAGCTGAGGCAGAATTCCTGGCACGTTCTCATGTTGGCCAATGTTTTGGTGAACCTGAGCCAGGACTAGAGGAAACCCAGATTCCAGCAAACCTCAGGCTGACAAATCCCCATTGACGGGCTTCGTGTCTTGCGAAAGCCATTGCTGCAGTATGTCTGGGGAACGTGTGTATTGTCTTAGCTTGCTAACAAAACCTGCTTGTGACATGAGGGCCTCTGTTTTTGTGCCTGCTGTTTTGGGGACACACAAAAATTGCCTGGCTCAATCCAGGCCACTTCGATAACTTTTTACACCTGCCAATCAGGTGTTTGTACTTAAAAACTTAAGTGGTTTAAAAGCTGTCCACAGACAATCGTAGGTGTAAAATTGTATCTGCAAATTTCAAGGGCAAAATGGAGGCCAGCATTTGACTACCTGGGCCTAAAATTTTCTCTCACGGCCACTCTTCCATTTTCTATCCATGACCTTACGGCCATAGACTGAGGTTGGTGTGGGACCAAATTGGCCATAAAATAAGGGATGGTGTTGAACCAGAATTGCCTGGGAGAGGCCAGGCTGACGGAGAGCAGCAAGGAGGGGAGGGAAGGATGGTCAGTCGTCACAAACAGCCAGCTTTCTTCCTCTGAAGGATCCTCTGTCTCAGGATAGAACCAGTCACTTCTACATGGCTGGCTCAAATCTGAGCCAGACTGGTAGGGAGCAGAAGCCATTGCAGCTATTTGGTAGCCTACATGGAATGACATGGAATGAGGCCTCAATTCTTAGAGGGTGAATACCTGTATCATAGAAAGGACAGCCGGCACTAATTATCACAGTTACTGGCACTCTCAGCAGGACTGCCTGGGCACTTAGAGGAAGGCTTGTCAGCTCAGGCCTGAGGCACAGTGGCAGTTTGGGGTTGGGAAAGCTTGTTGTTCTCTGGCCAGTTTGATGGGGAGATAGTCGAAGTCTTTAAGATGCTCAAACCCGCACTTAAATTCACCCTCCTGGCCCAAATTCTGCTGATATGCACTAAAGCCAATCTGGTGGAACTCCAGTGAAGTTGGGAGTTACTCCAGACTCGCCCCATTGCAAAGGAGAGGAGACGCTGCTCTCCCTAGATATGGAATCCTACCCTGGCTGTACCCTGGGGCTGAGCTCTATTGAATCCTGTTGCAGGGTCTTCTGGGTTGGTGCTACACTGGGATGAACTGGCCCCTACACGGGAGACCCAGCAATGCCTGGCAGTGGTATCAGGGGATAGCACCAGCCCCAAAATCAACTGGCGTGCATCGGTTAAAGTCAAGGGGAAGCCTGAAAGCTGGTGGGGTAGGAAAGAAATGGGGAGGAGGGACCATGGCCAGGGAGAGGGAAAGAGGAGCTGTAGCATCCTGCGGGAGGGGAGGGACTCTGAGGCCAGGCCTGAATGGAAAGGGGAGTTTCCCTTGCTCCACATTCTCAGTTCAAGCCCTGGGCGAGGCTTGGCACAAGCCTCCAGCACATAAAAGCGGAGTTACAGGCGCTGTGAAATCAGCCATAACTGGACCTGGGGGGTGCCTCTCCCCTCCCCCAGCCCCTCTGTGCTGGTTTGGCTTTTCACTATAGGGGCTGGCAACCAGGCTGTACCTCTGGGCAACCGGCTATTGAAAGAAACAATGGCCAGGGGCCTGTTTCTCTGCCAGCGTATGCGGCATAATTTGGGGGCGGTGCAGCCGGGGTTGGGACCGAGGTGGGCCCCCGGGATAGAAAGAATGTGTGAAAGGTGGGGTGGCTGCTGAAACCGAAACCCAGCCTGGAGAAGCCCAGGCAAAGTGAGGAGATGGCACCAAACATCCATGCAGGGCTGAGCCCCATCCACTCTGAGCAAACAACATGTAGCATCAAGAACCTGCTGCGCCGTGGTAGGAGGGCAAACGCAGCTCGTAACCACTGAGCCCAGCTCTCCTCTCTTCTCTACTCAGCGTATTGATCTAGGGCCCTTTCCCCGTTGGTAGATAACCTTCCGCTCCAGAGCTCTGAACCCTCCCCCTACAAGCTTAACAGTCCCCGCTGGTGAGCCTTTAAAGCAGTGCTTCTCAAACTTTTGTTTTGGTGACCTCTTTCACATAGCACACCTCTGAGTGCGACCCCCCCTTATAAATTAAAAACACTTTTAAATATATTTAACACCATTATAAATGTTGGATGCAAAGTGGGGTTTGGGTGGAGGCTGACAGCTCACGACCCCCCCATGTAATAGCCTTGCGACCCCCTGAGGGGTCCCGACCCCCAGTTTGAGAACCCCTGCTTTAAAGCTGGGTTTAAATGTCCCTGCTCTGCTGCTCACTCTGCTGTGCTGTTGGCCCACCTCTTCCCGCCCTCTGGTTTACCAGCTGAGCTCAGTGGGCTGTGCAGATACCAAGGGCTTAGTTCTCTGCTGGCACAACTCCACTGAAGTCACTGGCCAGCAGAGAATTTGGCCCCTGTGGTTTTGCTGTGTGCTTATTTCTTCCCCTGTTACACTGCTGGGATTCCCAGGATGTAATACCGGGGAATATTTTACACTCCAGGGGAAAACGTGGTCTTTTTTTCCGTCGTTTGCTGCTCCGGCTCTCCGGGCGTGTCACAGATGCTTGGCTTCAGCCCCACCGTAGTTCAGGCATGGTCAATGCCTGCCGTTTGTTTCAGGTCTGCCTCTAAAAATGCCGGCCTTGGCTCACCCAGGTGCCTTTTCACGGGAGAGGCCCGGCAATGATAGTGCCACCCTCTCGCTGGTATTCCCCAAGAGGGGAGCAGCTATAAAAGCCAGCCTGCAGCGCGCCTTGCGAGTCCCTGGGCCCCACGCCCCAGCCAACTCCAGGCCCCTTGGTGGATCAAGGGTAGCACCATCCCCTCTGGGCTTCATTGCAGCCAGGGAGCCTGGTTTCCCCCCACAGGACCCAGGGGATGAACTGGATGCGTAGCTTATCTGGCAACACACCTGCTCCCCTGGGCAAAAAAATAACCCCTCAGGATCCCACTGGTCTCCCTTCCCAGCTCTGTGGCCCGTGCATTTCGCAGGACTGTGCTGTCTGCAGTGTGCATCTCAACACTGCCACCTAGCAGCGTGATTCTGCATTGCAGCTAACCGGTGGGGGCATTTTCTCTGCAGAGTGAAGGCTGCAAGTTGACTGATAGCTGCCCCAATAGCCCAGCACCCGTTCGGGGCCCCATCCTCCGCCCACTGAAGTCAGCAAAGCTCCCAGTGACTTGAACAGTGCAAGGCCGGGGCCGTCCCGAGAATCTTGGGGATGTTCCAGGCTGTGTGAGGCGTGTGACTGACTGCCCAGCTTGCGGGGCTGACCCTTAGGCAGCTTTGCAGACCTCACCCTTTGTGTGCATTGATCCAGATGAAGTCTCCTTAGATGCAGGCTGTGCACTGTAATACAGCACTTTACCTTGCTGCTGTGGCGTGCCGGGGCTGTACTCAGTCTGCAAACAGTCAAGGCAGGATTCCTTGGATGCAGGCATGTGCCAATGCAGGCAACCCTGCATTGCCCACCCTGCCACCCCTGGTGCAGTTAGCACACAAGGAATGGGTGGGACCCACTGCACAGGGCACCATGGGAATTCTGGGCTTCTGCAAGCTTGGGAGCAGCCTGAGACGAGGGTTCTAATTTACACCGGGGCCATTTCAGCCCTTAGCGCAGCCCAGAACAGAAGTGGCTTAAAAAACCCTTTGCTATCCCCTCCTCCAAGGCTGCCCTGGTTGGGCTACATCTCTAGCAGAATCCCTGCCTGTGTGTGTTAGTAACGCTAGAGAGGACGGTGTGGTACTCACACCAGCACAACTCAGAGGGCCTGATTGCAACCTCACAATGTACAAGTGAACAGGAAGCTGCTTTGATCCTGCCCCTTTCCCCCACCTTTGCTAAGCGGCAGCTCTTCTTAGACTGTACATTCACAGGGGAAGGGACTGTGTCTTTCTGTGTGTGTTTGTACAGCACCAGACACAACAGGGCCCCAAGGCCGAGCCGGGTGTCTGGGTGCAGTCACAATGTAGATGATGATGATCCCTCACTGCTGTCAATGAAGAGCGTTTCCATCACTGGTTATTCCCCCCTATAACTGCAGTGACTTTAGAATATGGAAAACGAAAAATGATTCCTCCCTAACCATTGTTTTCCTCCATTGCGCAGGGTTGCTGTTGTCGGGTGGCCCCATAGGGGTGGCTGTGCACCAGGGTTTGTTCTCAGGTGCCCCATGAGGGCTATGTTGCTATAGATCATCAGATCATTCACTTGCCTCCCTTCACTGCTGGAATCTGCTGCTGCAGTGCGGACATCACCGTGGAGTGGCAGGAAGCGCCCTCAGCTGGGCTAATCTTTGGCACTCCAGAAGCAATATACCTGGCGCTGGAGGGAGTGGGTTTGACCCCATGGCCTGGGTATAGCAGGCAGCACTACATTGGGAGTCTCCAAGGGCTGAGGGCAGATGCCCTCCCTGCCTTGCACAGCAGCAGTTCAATGAAGGAGTCTCTTGACTAGCAGGATACAGAACATTATCAAATTCCTTCAGGCTATGGCACAGAATCCCATTCACCCCGGCTGATTTGTTTTGTTGATGGCCAAGCAAATGCATTGATTCTATCCTTGGCATCGTCCTGACGGGAAGGGTGGGCAAGCAGATCTTGCGCATCAGCTAATTAATTTTCATGGCGCTCTTGCAGGGCTCCAATGGGGGATGTGAAGTCGCAGGGAACAGGACAGATAAGGCAAGCCCTACTTGCTTTCCAGCCTTGCCCTCCAAAAGGGCTAGATGAAGGAAGTGTCCACTGGATCAGGGAGCAGAGAGAACAAAGGGGATGAGGCCTTGCTCTGGATAGCCAGGCTTGGCAAGCAGGGGATTCAGAAAAAGAACGAGGCAGTCGGACTCTCCTGGTTTTTGCAGCCAGGCATTTTCCAGGCTCTGGAGGAAGCAGGGTGCTCTGCTCCACTTCCTCACCCCAGCGACCACCGGACATGCTTGCTCAGGAGTTCCTGTTACCTTGGGACTGTAAGTCAGATCCCAGCTAAGGGTGAAATCCTACCCTTACTGCCAGCAGCTGCATAGGGGTAATGGGGAAAAGGGAACACTGCGAGGCTGACATTAGTGACAGCTCAGCCTGGGCAGCTGCAGTGTGGGGCAGGGTGCAGCTCTTCAAAGGAGCAGCCACAGCTTAGCATGCCCAGCAGAGCGGGGAGGAAGCAGGGGTCTACAGCTGCATTCAGGAGACACCCAGGGGCGAGTGCAAAGCTAGGTGAGGCATGGTACCTTCCCTTCCCTTCCCCCCAGCACAGTGGTTGCCCCTTTGGCTCTAAATGCCTGGGCCCTCGGCCAGGCCTCTAGCAGGAGGGGGCATCTCCTTTGTGCCATTGTGCACTGGCTGACGCAGTAGCAGTCACCTCACCCAGGTCCCTGGAGCACTAGGTAGGAATGGGCAGAATCCTGCCCTGCTGTTGCACAGGGAGAGAAGAGAGTCCCCGTGCCCCCTCTCGCCAGCAGAGCTGCTCAGAGCAAGATTGATGTGATCTGCAGCTCTCTGCTCCTGCACCACAGCATTGTCACCTTGGGCAATAATCCTCCCCCTCCAATCTCCAGCTGTCTCTGATAAGCTTTGTTGGGCAGCCCTGATGAATAATATTAGCATTTAAATGACTTACACATTAGTGCCTCAATCAGCAAATGGGGCAAGGAGGTTGCACCTTTATGGTTCTTATTGTTTTCCAGGAGATAGTTTCCCCATGGGGTTCTCTTAAGATGACAATGGCAAATTGGCTTACATGCCCCTTTGTCTCCCCAAAAGCTAGAATGGGGTGGGGAGCCAATGTCAGGAATGCAAAATGTCTGAAGATGGGACCATTTCCTTCACCACCAAAAAAAAAAAATCATGAAGTGAGCTGTAGCTCACGAAAGCTCATGCTCAAATAAATTGGTTAGTCTCTAAGGTGCCACAAGTACTCCTTTTCTTTTTGCGAATACAGACTAACACGGCTGTTCCTCTGAAACCAATCAAAACAGAAACGCCCTGAGGTTTCTATTCAGCCTGCAATAAACAGACTAATACCAGAGCTTCTCAGCCAGAGATCTCTAAGTGCTTTATAAATGGGCTGGTTTCCTGATCCCTGTTTCACAGACAGGGAAACGGGAACATTGAGACTTGCCCAAGGTCACCCAGCCAGTCATTGGCAGAGTCAAGAGTAGAATCCAGACCACTTGATTTGCAGTCCAGTGCTCTACCCACTGGACAACACTGTCCCTTGGTGAATTGGATCTCTCTCTAGCTTCTGGGAGGGGAAGCTCCTCTCTCCCCCCCTTCCCTTCCATGTCAGGAGAATGCTCCTCTTTGATGTCTGTTGTCCCCCAGAAGGGGTAGGGAGAGGGGCTTCATGTAGCTGTCTGCCTGCACAGGGGCTCAGCAAACGGCTCTGCTAGCTCTGGTTCGCTCAAGGTTTCTTGCACTGGGGAAGGAGCCGGGAGCACCCACCCCTGTGATCTGTGCCCTGTTCACTCATCCTGAGCCCCAGTCATGGTGATCAGATGCCCAAATCGCATGGTTCTGGACTCGTTTCTGACCATCTGACAGACAGCCTGTGTGTAACTGGTTGCTCATCCCCTGTCCAATTTCCACTGCCCAAGTACCATCAAAAAATCTGTCACTACAAGTAGTATTCTCTGGCCCCGAGCTGCCAAGCCTCAGCAGAAGTCCCATCACCCAAGTCTTGGGCAAAGTCCTTTTGTGTCATCAGCTGTGAGGAAACTTGCAGCAACAGGGCGGGGCTGCCCCATCACAGGGTTGCCAAGAAACCCAAAGGCACCTGGTTTATTTATTAGGTTTCCTCGCCCACTCCTCCACCCCCCACCCCAGGCCCTGGTAACAACACACAGGCTGGGCCGGGCCCTTTTCCGACTCATTCCTGCTGCAACGTGTCATCAGAAGTGGCTGGCTGGCTGCCTGACTGGGAGGACTCGCCTGGTGCTGGGGCGGCTGCTGCATGGCAGCACTGAGTGCATGTGTGCAGTGTTTTTACAGCTGCGTGGACATCAGGCGAGTCGACACCACCACGCTCCGGGCTGTCCGGCTTCCTTCCAGCACTGCCCTGTGCGCACGGGAGCAGAGTCCCCATCTCAGCTAGAGATCTCTTGTCCAAGGGTCACAGGATCTCCCTGGAGCGTACCTCAGCGTCCCTCTGCCCCTGCCTCGCTGAAGCAGATGTTTGCTGGGATGCCCGTTAGGGCTGGCCCTGGCTGGAGCTGGGCCCCTCTGAACTTTGGGGTGGTTCACATCCACACTTGGAGAAGCCAGATCCAAACAAGTCTCTGTCTTAATGATCCACTGAATCGAACCCCTTGAGCTGGGGCTGGGTGGGCGGGGGTCAGGCTGGAGTAATTGATTCAAAAATCTCTATCCCTGTGTCTGTCTTGTCCGTCCAGAGCGGGATGCTGTTGGCTGTCCATCTGGAAGTGACCACTGAGTTCAGCGTAGCAGCCTGCGGCTTGAGAAACGGTACAAGTATTTGGGGGCAAGGGGGTCAGAAGCAATGTGAGGATACTTGGGAACACCCAGCTACAACCACACAGCCCCAGTGAGGTGACAGGGCTATAAACAAGGCAGCATCTTGAAAGATATCAGCTGTGGCCCCAGCCCGCTAGCTGCTCCTCTCACTGGCAAGTTGAGGTATAGAACTAGAGATCTCTCTTCATCTCACTGTCCTTGCTCTCTCCTTCCCCCCAAGCTGGCTCTGGGACCACCCCCTGCCCCCATGAAGGGGGATGGTCTCCCGCTGGGCAGCTTGTGGAACAAAGTAGGTTTGCCTGTGATCATTCAGCGCTTTAGAAAACGTACTGAGGACAATTAACGGCCACAATAGATTTGGACAAAGTGGGGGGCTGGCTTGACCCCCCCTCCCACTTCCCATAAGCATCCGGGCCTTTGATGCTGTGAGACGCAATCAGAGCAATTTCCTAGGTCTTTTATCGCTCTGTTTAGTCATTTATTGGGGCTGGGCAGCCTTTTTACAAAACCAACCCCAATAAAATGCAGTGATTGCGAAATCCAACTAAATACTGCACGGTGCCTAGGGTTACGCAGTTTGCAGTGGTTGAACAGTCTCTCCCCAGAGCTGTGTGTTGCACAAGTGGGGCTGAGGATACAGGGGAGTCTAATCAGGGAGCCCCTACCTATAACGTAGGCCTGTTCCTGAAACGGGATCTGTCCATGTAAAGATGGGACTGGGCCAAAAGGCTTAGACTGGAAGAGTTGTTTGCTAAGGGAAGTGGTCTGAGCTAGTGAATAGGGCACTGGACTCAGTCTGGAGACCTGGGGTGAAATCCTGGCTCACGGCAAAACTCCCATTGACTTCAGCGGGGCCAGGATGTCCCCCCTAAATTCTATTCCCGACCTGCTGGCTATCACTTCACACCTCTCTGCCTCCGTTTTCCCTCCCACCCTTCGCCTTGCTAGGTCTATTTCGACTGGAAGCTCTTACTGTGTGTGCAACACCTAGCACAAGGGTCCCCAACTTCAGTAGGTGCCTGTGAGTGCTATTGTAATAGAAAGAGAAGAAGATATCTCCCCATGGCCCTCCATTCCCCTGGTGAGCGGGGATGGGGACTCTAAGGCAAGGGAATGATTTGGGTGTAAGGAGAAAGGCACAGGAATTTTACCTCCCTCTTTAAGCCAACTGGAGCCCAGCGATCCGCTCTGTGGCTCTAACCAGACAGCGATTCCTCGAGCGCAGAATGCGCTTCCCCCGCGCTCTCTCTGGAGGTTTTCTCGTCGCTTCCATAGTCCCGGGGTGGCGAAATCTGCTCCTCCTTGCCCCTCCCTCGCAGGAAGAATTCCACAAAGAAGTCACTGCCGGTAGGTAACGTACGGGGGGAGGGGGGGTTTACACAGCAGATACTGTGCAGCGATGGAGGATTTATGGCTGCTCGTGTTCTCTCAACTGCCAAGGCCTGCCTCTGAGCCTGTAACCTGTACTCAGCTGGTCCCGTCCCTCCCTGGGATTAGACAGCAAAAGACAAGACCTCTCATTGCAAATGGATAGCGAGCATGCTGGGTACAATTGAGGAGCACTAAGGCATAGGGCCCCTTGATTTCCCCAGCTGCAGAGTTATAGGTCCCAGGCCCAGTGCTCCAGAAAGCTGCCATGCCACAGGACCCTGCTCCACTCACTCCTGATGCAGTTAAAACATGCTGCCCTCTGAGCCTGGTAGAGTGGCTGGGTCTATGTTTCCTGTTCCAAGGCAACCCTCCCTCTCTCACACGCTCCATCTCCATCATTTCTCTCTCCTGACAAAGCAAATGGGCTGCCCAGAGACAGTCTGCAGAAGAGGGAAAGTCCCAGATTCCTAGCTGACTTCAAAGGGCCCCGGGGGCTAGATCATGCAGAATCATGGAGTTACAGCCCTGGGTTCACACCAGTGTTAATTGCCAAGTAATCAGCAGGAGCAGGACCCAGGGAAGCATTACTGGCAGGACTGAGTGCAGATGGCTGGTGCCTGTGGTTGCCCATCTGCTGGTGTTACAGGATTATCAGTCACTGTCGGCAGCCTGGGGCCTCAGGGCCTGCGCCTTGTTTGGAAGATGCGAGCCCAGGCTGGGCTGTGGGCAGCGTGGGGCCTCCAGGCTTCTCCTCCTCCAGCCTGTTGCAGATTCAGACCAATAGCAGCAGCAGATGTGGTTGCCTGGCTTTGTTTTTCTGCCTCTCTCTATCCCAGTGTCTCACGTCATACCCCTGCGACATCTGTCTAGGGAGCTTGTGCTTTTGTCAGTACCTGTGACAAACCAGGGGATACACACACTGCAGGCTCTCTGCTTGGCTTGAGCGAAGGAAGCAGTCCTGACGCCATGCCAAAGTTCATGAGGAAGCCAAGGCTGTTCCTGGAGTGGATGGCACCTCCACCTCCCTCCTCCTGGCTTTCCCAACTAGTTTCCACGCTTTAGGAAGTCCTGTTAGCAGTGACGTCTCGGGCCTTTGTGCCTGTAACGTAATCCCGGGCAAGGTGGTTCACATGGGAATGATCGCACGCTAGCTCTAGTGAGGAGCGGTACTATGACCTAGCAAAATGCATTTTCAGAGTGCTTTCCAAACGTTCTCTAATTAGTCCTGGGAGGTAGCTAACTATTATCCCCATTGTACTAACGGGGAAATTGAGGCACGGAGGTATGAGGGACTTGCCCAAGGTCATTGAGAGCCAGGCTCAGCTCTGGTGGAGCTGTAGTGTAGACAAGGCTCGGTTGTCGTGACCGCTGGGTCATCTAGTGGGAATTAGACAACGTGCCCGTGAAACTGCCTGAGCTCAGCTGAGTCTGGTCGACTGTGAATGGGCTGTGCAGGGTCTGGAGAGCGGCCCAGCTCGAATGACCCCTGCTTCAGGCTGGTAGCATGCCCCATCCCCTCTCTGCTACAGCTTCCATCCCTTGGGCCTGATTCCCACTGGTGCAGATGGGGCGTTTGTCCTTTTCCTGGTCAGGTGCTGTGGTGGCTAATTTGGCCTCTTTTGCAATTGCCACTATGGGACACTTTACGGGTGCAGAATTGCTGGTGCACAGCTCCCCTCCTACTCCTGCCCAGCTGTGGCATACTCCCTGTGCAGAGGCAATCGTACCAGGGGGATATTCCCCTGTCGTGGGGTTTAAACCTGCTCTGCAGCCCTGATGGGCCAGCCTAGCTCGTGCAAACTCGCCATAAGGCAATGATGAATCAGGCCCTAGGCACCAGAAAAACCCCAGTGTAGACCAGAGCCGGCGCCAGGCATAAGCAGACTAAGGAACTGTTTAGGGCCCTGAGCAGCTTAAAGGGAGCCCCTATTAATTATTAGTATGTGTTGTGTCTGGGTGGGCGCAAAATATTCCTGCTTAGGGCCCTCAGTGGGCTAGCACCGACCCTAGTGTAGACAAGGTCCTGGAATGAGGTATCTGGTGACGCATCCTGCTCAGTCACTAGAAACTCACGAGAAGATATTTGCATGTTCTGGGAGGAGTTAAGTAAGCCCAGGACCCATATAAGGAAGCAGTATGTCAGTACTCCTGGGTTCCTCACCCAGCTCCAACACTGACTCACGGTGTGACCTTGGGGGAGTCACTTGCCTTAACCCCTGCATCCCTGCCTTCCCTCCCAGGGGCAGTGTGAGGATTCAGTCAGTCATATTTGTTTAAAAAAACACAAAAAAGAAGGCTTTGAAGACAGAAAGTGCTCTGTAAGCGCAAAGTGTTATCAGCCTAGGGGAGTCATCCCTATCTGATCTCCCAGGGCTGAAGCAATTGTGTAGCACTTGGCTGGAAAGAGCTGCAAACGCACACTGCATTTGGATGGTGACATGTGGGTTGGCTTAAGTCAGCCTCTGTGCTTTTTGTTTGTGTCAAGAATGACTACTAATTCCCCCCCACCCCCGCCCAGCATCCTTCGGCAATACAGGGCCTGATCCTTCAGTGCTCAGCACCGTGTGCCATTGGTTACTCCCCTGCAAAGTGTAAATGCCACCAGCTATGTAAGTGAGCAATGGATTCGGAGCTGGCAGAGCATTTTATGACCCCTTGGCACAGCTGTAAATGCCCATGCAAGGCAATGAGGAATCAAGCTTTCCAGCGCTTGCTCGGTAAAGAGCTGTACAGTGATGGGAACAGTGACTGCTCTATGCAAGTGCTAAGTGTGAATTGTTATCAGTTTATTAGAAATGCCCCCAAGCTGCAGTGCTTCCCCCTGGATCGGGCCCTGAGCTTCCCCAGAGCCTGTGTGCATCTGGGGCACTGGTTTGAGCCCGTCTCTAACTATCACACATGCTTCTCCAGAACCATGCAAAGCAGCAAGCGTGTAGCTGAAGCTGGACTCATAACAGCAGGCACCTCACCCCTCCTTGCAATAATTCTCATGCTCCCCGAGATCGCTGGCTGCTGCTGCATCCCAAACAAAGAGAGGCGATGAACTAGCCATAAACACTGAGAGGCGAGGACAGAGGCTTTCGAAAGAGGCAGGGCCACTCCTCTCCATCCTTCGCCCTCCCGCCCAGCCGCCCTCGAAAGGGGAAGTTCGGGGAGGAAATTGCTGCTGACTGAGCTGTGAGAGCTCTGGTGGACTTTGGATGACTAAGTTTGGCAGTGCTACCTGCAGGCTGCTTTTCCTTTTATGGAGGATTTGAGAGACCCAGTGGAGAGAGGCTCCTAGAGAATCAGTAGGGATCCACCCTGCCTTTGCGATACAGGAACTGGCCTTCATGGGCTCCTGTGCTCAAGGCATAGGGTGGAGTGTGGGGGTGGGGGGGGGAATCAAGGAGGGGTGTGGTTCTCCCTTTGCATGAATCCCCATGTGTGTAGGCTAGACGGCTGTGTGTGTGAGGACTTGTCATCGTACAGCACGTGTGAGTGGGTATGTGTGCACCCCGTCTGAGTGTCCCTGTTTGCTTGTGGGGGTGGGGGTTTGAAGCACGCGTACGTGTCTTGAGTGAGTGTGGATCTGGTGTGTGAATGTAAATGGGTGTGGGTGTGCGAGGGCATGTCCGTGAGGCGGTGTGGGGGTGTACTTAGGCGTACATGTTTGAAGTGGCTTTTGTGTGCCTGCATTTCGGGATGAGTGTGGGGTGGAGTGTGTGTGTTTCTGGGTGCAAATGGTGCAGTTTGGAATGAGCATGTGCATGTGGGGGTGTCCCTAGCACACTGGGTGTACCCATGGGGGGAGGGTCCCAGAGTCCAGGCTCCAGCCCTAGCCTGCACGTCTACAGCAGTGGTTCTCAACCAAGGGTATGTGTACCCCTGGGGGTACGCAGAGGTCTTCCAGGGGTCCATCAACTCATCTAGATATTTGCCTAGTTGTACAACAGGCTACATAAAAAGCACTAGCGAAGTCAGTACAAACTAAAATTTCATACTGACAATGACTTGTTTATACTGCTCTATGTACTGTACACTGAAATGTAAGTAAATATTTATATTCCAATTGATTTATTTTATAATGATATGGTAAAAATGAGAACGTCAGCCATTTTTCAGGAACAGCGGCCAGTGACACTTTTGTATTCTTATGTCTGATTTTCTAAGCAAGTAGTTTTTAAGTGAGTTGAAACTTGGGGATACACAAGACAAATCAGACTCCTGACAGGGGTGGACTAACCTGGGAAGCTTGAGAGCCTCTGCTGTACACTGCATTTCACCAGCCCCACAGCCTGAGTCCCAGGAGCCCGAGTCAGCTGACACAGGCCAGCTGCAGGTATTTAATTGCAGTGTAGACCTACTCATGTGCTTGTGTGCACCTTTTGTCCCTGAGCAGATGTGTATTCCATGGGAAGAAATGCTACAGGTAACACGTCTGACCTACCTTGACCATGCACGCTGCATTTATAAAAGCTGGATACTGTGGGATGCTGAGTGGCCTCAAACCCCATTGATTTCTGGATCAGGTCTTAAATGAAAAAGGCAAGTGGTACTGGACTTTAAAAGTTCCTCTGAAATATTTTCTGAATGATGTGTCTTTTCACTGAGGTTTTCATTGCTGTGTACAAAAATCACTAGTGTCCTGCAGTGCCTCAGTTTCCCCTTCTCTAAAAGGAGTGTCACACCATAGTAACCTAACTCACCTGGGTGCTTGGGAGACTTTGGTGGCAAAGTCATTGTCCGCTCTAGAGCCTCATTGTTTGCTTGCAATGGTGTTGTAGCTGTGTTGATCCCAGGATATTAGAGAGACAAGGTGGGTGAGGTAATGTCTTTTAGTCATTGATGTCAGTGGCGGGTTTAGACACAATGTGCGAGAAGAGGAGATCCCTGGCCCAAAAAACTTTTACTCTGAGACGGGCCTGACCCAGATCCCCAGATTCGACCACCCTGACCTTTGGGGAGGTTTGGACCCATATCTGACCGCTGCGGTCCAAGCCCAGTGCTCACGTCATTCCTTCTCTAGGCCGCGATGAAGATTTGTCCTGATCTAAAGGTGGCAGCCCTGGAGAGGAGGTAGAATGAACGGAACCAGAGGAGTGAGGGGCTAGGAACGATGAAACTGCCTTCTCCTAGTGTTGGGCCTGAGCGTGGGGTGGGGAACGGGGATTTCACCCCCTGGCTCCTTCACGCTGGATCTCAGTGCCCCCGGCTTTCCTCCTTCCGGAGACGGGCTCTTTTCTTTGTTGGCTTTTCACCCCGTCTCTAAAACCTAGCAGGAGGGAGTGGACGTTCCCCAGTCTCTCCGGTTGCCCTGGCCCGGTTCACGGGTCCCAGTGAGAGTGGACAGGGGAGGGGGGAGAAAAAAAGAAAACATTCCAGAAATGGAGAGAGGGGGGCTAGAGCCAGGCAGAGCCAGGGGGAGAGCGAGCGTGAGCTGAATGTGTTGGCAGGGGGAGATAGCGCCGCAGGGAGAGCACAGGAGAGAGAGCAGCCCGGCTCTGGAAAGTCCCAGGGAGACCAGAAAGGAAAGAGGAAGAGAAATGAAAGGTGCACGGTTTCACTGGGCCTCCCGGGGCACCTGAAACCCTCCCCACCCCCAGCCCAGGATGCTGCTCTCCCTTGCCTGCCTCTGGGGTGGTGCGTGGACTTTTCCCTCCCTATCTTTCCCCCCTGCAGGCTTGTGAGTTGGGACCATGCTCCTCATGTTGTGTCCTGCATTCCTCGCATTCCCCTCCCCTCCCCACCCCGGGAAGCTCTCACAAATGTATCCATTTATGGCCAGGAGGTTAGGTCAAGTGGGCAGGGTTAAAGGAGAGCAGGGATCCTAGGGGAGTTGGGAGCCAGGAGGGGGGTGGGGAGCTGCTTTACTGGGGAAGACCGAGAAACTGGAGGGATACTGGTAGAAGAGGGAGGAAAACAATTAGCTACTCAAGGGCAGACAAGAAACGCCCCCCCACCACGCACCCCAGGTGATTTGAATACAAGGCATGTCAAGGGGATGACCCAGAGCCAGGACTTGCCAGCCAGTTTATCACCAGCAATAAAAGCCCAGATTAGCTGTTGAATCAAAGGCCAGCTCAAAGTCCCCCTCCCCGCCTGCAGGTCATGTGAATATGCCACATGCAAATCTACAGGCACCACCCAAAACTGGGCCAGCTCAGGCCTTGCCTGCGCTGTGATCCCAGCCGCTGGGGTAGCTGCACCTTGTGTAGACATGAGTTACACCTGTGCTGTGTGTCTTGCCCTGGTGAGCTACCCCCGTGCACAGGGTGGCTACACTAGGTGCAGCTAACACGCCGGCTGAGGTCCAGATCCTCAAAGGTGTTTAGGCACCTATCTCCCATTGCTATCAATAAAAGCCTCGTGTAGACAAAACCTGGCAAGCAGTAGCTTGTGGGAGGGGAGGGGGCACCTTAATGCCCGGTCTTAACGCCTTAGGGAAGGCTGTCACTGTGGCTTCTGCCTTCCTATTCCTTGAATGATGGAGGCTAAGCTGGCTGTGGACTGTGCTAGACAGTCTGCCCCTGACAGAGAGCATGACCCGCCTCCTCTGGGACCCTGTTTGTGCCTGGAGAAGCACGAGGTTAATGACTAGTAACAGAACAGTGCTAAAAGACAATCAAATACCCGTGCCTGCTGGAAGGGCCCATGCTAGCTGGCCTAGCCCAAAGTGGCGTTTGAGCTAATGCTGGGGAACCAGCCACTCAGGAAATGGATTCTGGATTTTATTCAGTTTAATCCCACCCATTCCAAGCCAGTTCCTCTAACGCTAAGTAGGGTCAGTGCTCCAAAGCCACAGACAAGCAGTAGCTTCCTGCCCACATGGTTTGCAATCTGCGGGAGCGCAGACACCCAGCAGTGACCATTTTCCAGCGGCTCCCATTAACTTGGGGGTGGGTGGGGAGAGACGGTGCACTGGTGTAAGGGAGGGTCACATTTGACCCCACGGCTCTGGCATGGGCACAGGGAAGATATGCACAGGATAAGATGAATCAAAGGTGGCTTCCCATGATGAAAGGTCCTGATTAATTTGAATCATTATAAAAATGATTCACCCAGTAGTACCCAGCCCTTGTGAGGATTCAGCTGTTGCTCAGGGTGCCTGATTTTGGCTTGACTTATACATACCCTGGGGTATCGCTAAAGGAAGCTGGCCTGAAATAATCCCAGTAATGTAGACCATGGGCAGATAAAAAGGGTTCAGAAATGACTTCAATGGGCTGAATTTGGCCCCTGATTCTTATCCTCGTTGCTCTCTGCAGTTTGTTTAATTATCTATGGATGCTTGAATACATGGTGTGTGAGGAGGGGAGCCGAAATGGGCTAGCCGAGGCCTTGTCCACGTTGCAGCTGCCCCAGTGCAAACCCTCATGTAGACACGACTGACAGCAGGGCTCCAAACTGTGCTGCAAGCGATGGCTATATAAGGGTGTTGGGCTAGTGGTGAAAATCCCAGGGCCTGGTTCTCCTGTCCCTCACACGGCTGTACTATGGGAGCACAAGCCCAGGAGCTGCTTGGCCAGAGCATTCACTTCAGCCATGGCCTTTCAGTCCCCTTCAGTGCTTCAGTTTCATTAGCCCTTTTTGCCAGTGTTGCACTGAGAGCTCATGTTAAAGTGACCTATGCCCCCCCCACCCCCACCCCGGATCCTTCCACAGTGTGACCAGGTGGTTCACATCATTCTGTAACAATAACCTGTCTCTTCATTATTCACTACTCCACCAGCCTTTCTGTCAGCTACAAATTTTACCAGCAAAGAAGTGGTGGTTCTCAACCTGGGTAAGCGGCCCAATCAGCACATAGCACATGCAGCCCATGTGACATCCTCAGGGCCATACAGGTAGTATTGGATGTAGCCAACAATGGTAAATAGGTTGAGAACCACTGGTAGATCACTGATAAAAGTATTAATTAGTGTTGGACCAAGAACCAATCCCTGGGGGACCCCATTAGAAACCACCTCACTCGTTGATACCTCCCTGTAAACAACTTCATTTTGAGATCTATCAGTGAGCCATCTTTAATCCAGATAACATGTGTTTTTGAATTAAACCATCACTGGTAGTAAGTCAGATGCCTTGGAGAAATCCAGATGAACAATATCAATACAGGTTTCAGAGTAGCAGCCGTGGTAGTCTGTATCCGCAAAAAGAAAAGGAGGACTTGTGGCACCTTGGAGACTAACAAATTTATTTGAGTGTAAGCTTTCGTGAGCTACAGCTCACTTCATCAGATGCATCCAATGAAGTGAGCTGTAGCTCACGAAAGCTTACACTCAAATAAATTTGTTAGTCTCCAAGGTGCCACAAGTACTCCTTTTCTTTTTGCGGATACAAACAAATGTATTTGAGTGTAAGCTTTTTGTGAGCTACAGCTCACTTCATCGGATGCATCTGATGAAGTGAGCTGTAGCTCATGAAAGCTTATGCTCAAATAAATTTGTTAGTCTCTAAGGTGCCACAAGTACTCCTTAATATCAACACAGTTGTCTTTATCAACCGGACGTGTTAAAAACAGACAAACAGGTTTTTCTGACAAAACCATGAGGACCAGGGGGGTCTTCAAGCTATCACTTGATCCCTCATTTCACTCCATCATCTGGGAGGCAGCTGGTCAGTCACAGATGAGCGCTCTGCCTAGCTCCCACCCTGGGACGGGGGTAACTCCATTGAAGTCAATGACATTACACTGGGGTGAGTGAGAGAAGAATCAGACTACCAGAGGAGATAAAACCTGAGCCACAGACTTTGGTCCTTAACTTTCACACAGTTTGGGGGTGCTTCGATCTGGGGTTCTGATTCAGGCCCCTCCCTCGCTAAATCATGCTCAACTCAAAGTCCTCTTAATAAACACCTGCTACAGAAGCAACCTCTGCACTAGATTCTCATAGCTGGACTGTGCTGAGTGACTCTGATGTTTTGGATTCCCAAGGCTTCCCTAGACACCATAGGTCAAGATACTGAAATAAATAAGGAAAAGGTTCAATAATCCCAGTAATTAGTGTGTGCTAATTACAGACCAGCCTCATGAGAATCAATTATTCACTGGGTGTCCTTAATCAGGGTATATCCCTTTCATAAGACACTGCACTGCTCCTCCTTCAAGAAGGTGAAGGTTTCCAATACAGGGGATTATGGGCAAGGCATGACCGTGTTTACAGAAAGGGCACCAAGCAATCACTAGGCACCTTCATTAGCACATGGCTTTGTACAGCTGCTGATGTGAGTGTTTTGCTTGAGGGCAGGGCTTGGTTATCCATAGGTAAAGAAAGAGGGAGTCAGGGAAAGACTGAACCTGAGCAAATGATGCTCTTATGAAACTGACAGAGGAATAATACGACCCAGCCTTCTAAACCTCAGAGCGGCTCCTGGGAGCCGCCAATTGAAAAATAAAACTAAGGCAGAGTAGCTATTAGTCATTTTCGACTATATGATTGCATTCCTCAGGCGGGGAAAAGGATCTCTTTTGTTCTTGCACATGAAACTTGCCCATTAGTGGCTCCTTGCATTTCCATTGCTCCATCATAACTGATAGTCTGTGGACCACATCCTCAGCCCTGGTCTTTCATGTGCCATTGGTTTGTCTTCAAAAACGCATGCTCATTTTGCAGGTGCAAAGATTTATCTGCCTATGTGCATCAGCTGCCCGCTTTACAAGTGCAAACACAGGGTCACGCCCACTTTTGTGGGCATGATCAAATGTCAGTGCTAAACTGGAAAATGTGGTTCTAGAACCTCCCAGTAGGAGGAGTGGGGGCAAACAGCCTCGTTAGTTTTAAGATGCAGGTTAATGAGTCTATAAATGGGATTGTATGACAGGGTAGCCTGCGATAGCAGGGGAGTGGAATTGATGACCCTGTAGGTCCTGTCCAGTCCTCTAAGTCCAGCTTTCCCGAGCATTTCTTGCTAGTGAAAACTAGACAGGAAAAGTGCCAGGCACACTGTGTCCCTAGAAAACTAACACAACACTTACAAGTCACAGGAATGGCCCTTCGTCATTAAGGACTTTGGCAAGGGTCCAAGCCTTTGGTTTCATGTCACCAAGATTGGCTGTTGCACCCTTTTTGTAATGGAAAGATCACTGCAGTCCTGATACTGTTGATGTCAGGTTGATCAAAGATCTGTTTTTCAGTATATATGGTCCCTCGCTGTGCCTGATCCACAGAGGAGAGTTGTCTCCCACAGCTGTCAATGAGGGGAGTTAGTCGTTTGGCTCAAGCTGTAAAAGTTCATGCCTTTAACTCTGGAGGTCCTGAGTTCAGTTCCCACTGATGGGCAGGATGATGGTGGTTACACTCATTCCAATGTGCTGGCACACAGCTCTGGTGTATTAATAGTAGTGCAATGATCTGTTCAGGACTATTGCTAGTCCTCATTCTGGTGTCTCCATGGCCATCACTCTGGTGTATAAATGGAGCTAACACCAGCATATCAATTCTCTCAGATGTATCAATGGAGCCAAGTCTGGTGTATTAACCAGAGCACCGATGACGCTCATTTGGGTCTATCAACGGCGATCTCATCTGTCCCATTGTGTGAAATATCTTGCTGAGAAAAATAGGTCCTGGAAAAGAATGTTGAGAGAATGGTTCAGTTCCTTTGGCTGGAGATGTATTGTAATTGAAAGCTATGGTACAGTAATTTTTCATACAAATGGGTGAAACAGTTCAGATGAAATAAGAAGTGGTCTGAACCTTCACCCGAAGCTCAAACTGAACCTGGGTTGAACTTTTTTTTTTTTTTTGATGGTGGAAAAAGTTTGTGCAATGTTTATTTCATGCTTACTTTTCAGTTTTCTGCCTCACTGAACTGGAGGTGCCCAAATACCTCCAGAAAGACTGGCATGGGCGGGAGCATTTCTTGATGGGAGAGAGAGCACGGTCTAGTAGCTAGAAATAAGATAGAGTGGGGAGGAGAGCTGAGTCATTGTTGTATTGATCTTCAGTGATAAAATGCTTCCACTTCCATGCAATGAGATGTTCCATTTAAGATTCACCTTTCATTTCCTACACCAGGTAGGGTCCCCAGAATACAGAATGAAGTTGACTGGAAAGTCCTCTTCCCGGGGCTGCTGTTTGGAGTACAGTCATTTTCATGTCCATTATCATGACAGATTTAATTTAGTGCTAAAGGGAGGCATCTGTCTGCCACAGGCCGTTTAGTTGAGTGTTTTAAAAATAATCTCAGCTTTATTGTGATTTTTCATCTCTTGTTTCCTTTTTTATCCTGGTTTTCCTTTTCTCCCTCTAGCAAGGGGAATAATTGTATTCGTAGCCCTAAGTAGGCAGATCCTGTCCAATCAATTTTCAGTCACTTCCTTCAATACTTGTCTATCCTACCCCGCATTTGATCCAGTACAGTGCAAAAACTAACTAAATCCAAAAATCCAAAAATATTTGGCAAAGAGGTTGACTTTGATCATTTTCATGCTCCCTTGTATGTTTGCTTTACTCATGTGTCCCAGAGAATGAGTTTACTGCAAGAATGTCCACAGAAACGACACATTTTAAGACAATATTGGAGAATGGTCACAAAATGCAAATTTCAACTTTGGGATCACAGGTATTCGCACTGGACAGCTGATTCTAAGAGTTATATTAATCCAATCAGGCACCAGAAGAAATACAGTCTGATCTATGTATCCAGTCAGAAGAGATTCATTTCTGAATATCCAATACTTGTAGTGAACAGCTTGCGAACCATCTATTGACCAATAATTATTCGGTGACACTATCCACTTAGTTTTGAATAATGAGGAAGTGCAAGAAATTTGTGTACAGAAAAAGAGACCGAAGATGACAAGGAAATGACCCTTTGTGACTAGTTCACCCACCCCTAGTTTGGATCCTCAACTTATCGCTATAAGAGCTCCATTATGGCTGGATGCTAAGGCCTCTGGGAAATCCAGATCTAGGTCTTCTGCTTCCATGGAGTCCTCTCTTTCAGCTTCTCCTTATTCCAGCTGAGTATCAGACTGCGGGAGCCCTATGCTTCTCAGACACTGTTATAAGCAGAATCCTTTTTGTGCCCATATGAACTGGGCTCAGGCTAGAAAAACTGACAGGTTTCAGAGTAACAGCCGTGTTAGTCTGTGTTCGCAAAAAGAAAAGGAGGACTTGTGGCACCTTAGAGACTAACCAATTTATTTGAGCATGAGCTTTCGTGAGCTACAGCTCACTTCATCGGATGCATACCGTGGAAACTGCAGCAGACTTTATATATACACAGAGAATATGAAACAATATTCTCTGTGGGAGGAGGTATTGTTTCATATTCTCTGTGTATATATAAAGTCTGCTGCAGTTTCCACGGTATGCATCCGATGAAGTGAGCTGTAGCTCACGAAAGCTCATGCTCAAATAAATTGGTTAGTCTCTAAGGTGCCACAAGTACTCCTTTTTTTTTAGAAAAACTGAGCATCCTGTCCCCTCCTAAAAGACCCTACCACACCTGGCTCCTCCCTACCTCTGAGTAGTTATTACTGGTTATTGGTAACAATTCATGAAGACAGGGGATTAGGCTATATTGATGTGGGGGATGCAAAATGGCGGACATTGGTTTTACTGGCTGGCTGTTTCCCAGCCTTTAGATTTTCATGCTCTCACATTTGGACTGTTGTTGTGGTTTTGGATTACATCAGGCGATTCTCAACCTGAGGGCAGGGAGTTGTGATCAGGTTTAAGGAACTCACAATCACTTTCTTTATGGGAGAGGCACCCGGGAACCTATTGGAGAGGGATGGTCCCAAACCTGTTCTCAGTTGTAACGTAGGGTCACAATACGGAAAAGACTGGGGAGCACTGAATTGTGCTAATTATTGAGTAGATAACGTTACTCTGAAAATGAAAACTGGCCTGACAACCAGTCACCCAAGCCAATAGCACCCAATATTTTCCTGTTGTCCCCTTCCTCCTCCACCAAATTTAGAGTTTATCCACTGAGTAACCTAGGAGAGAAATTGCCCCAGCCCCCCGCGCCGCCATCTCCCCCGGAGTCATGGTAAAACCATGAGGGCAGAAGGAACGAGCTCATATTGTGCAGTTCATGCAACAAAGTGAGGTGCGGGGGGAATCCACCAGCCAATTCTGAGAGGGGAAAAGGAGGAAGAGGTGTATTTTTAATGTTGATTCTTGGCAAATGTACAGGCTTGTCAAGCAAGAAAGGGAGGGGAAGCTTCAGCCGCTCTCTGGTTTCCGGTTTCCGTTAACCCATTCGCTGAGAGAAGCTCAACGTCAGAACCTATTGGCCAAGCAGGGCTGTAACCAGGTTTTGCCATTTAAGGCTTATTTCCCGGACCAGTTAGGAAACAGGCTCCTGGCTGTGCTGACAGAGCTGCTGGTTTGGTTTGTCAACTGGTGGCAGCTCGCATCAATTTAGACTCATGCTCATAATGATGCAACTGTAGGTCAAAGCAAAGGGACCCCTGATCTCTGTTAAACACTCCTGAATGCTGTCTGCAATACATTAAAATGGAGGAATTGCTACCTGATTCCTCTGGCGACAGCCATGGTTTTAAAAAAGCGGGGGAGGGGTGGAATTTATTTTCTCTTGTGATGGGCTGCCCACCCGTGCTGGAACGGACCTGAGACACTTTCCCGCAGCCTGCCAAAACACAACAGAACAAAGCTTTGCTCTGCCTAAACATTCCCGAATCCAGGCACGGAGCTGTGATACAAGCTGGGGGTGGCAGAGTCGAGCCACCGGCCCAAAGAGGCGAAGCTCTGACACTCTTCCTGTAGCTCTTGTCAGTTGCCTTTGCACTTAATCCCTGGCAAATATTAAGTAGCTGGGTCTGAATTAGGACTGGGTAATTGGCTCCTGCTGAGGTAGGCATGGCTAAGGTTGGGAAGGAGGAGAGAGAGGAAGCAGCAGGATTATCTCTGGGAACCACCATCAAAGTAAGGCCAAGGCACGTGCTGTGGCTCTATTCCCTGCCCTTCTGATGGGACTGGGCCAGGTCTAGTTACACTAATATTCCAGGCAGCAACTAGGCTGCTGTGGTCCATTGAGAATAAGGAACTGGGCTGGACTTTAAAAATAGACGGACAAGAACCAGCTTGTCTTGTTTACCCCTTGGTCACACCCTGTGTTGCCTTTACAAACCGTTGGGAAGCCTCAGAGGCACCAAAACCTCTGGGTGGATGGTCCTGTGGCCCAGTGCTTCTCTTCACGCCCTCCAGCTGAGGGGATCTGGCCTCTCTCTTGCTCCTTCTCCTATCTGTCGTTTTCTAGAGCTGTTTCTCTGTCTTGGCCTTAATACTGGCTGAGGCCATCACAGTGGCCTGTGGCCACCTCTTTCTGTTAGATACCGCCTCTAACATGGGGTTAGCTAACCAACCCATGGAAGTTGTGGCTCAGGGCCCTCGTCTGTAGGGAGGACATACCGAGCGTGGGAGCCCTAATGCACAAGGTGGAACGGAGGAGGGTTAACAGCTGCCGCAAAAGCCACTGCAGGTATGTGGGATAACTAGATTGCAGGTGAAGCTATACAGGGACCACAGAGTGTGCACCAGGGGGTTGTGAATGTGCTACCCCAAGTCACCTTGAACCTTCATCCATCAGCAATGCAGTGTTTGTTCCACAGAACAGGCAGGACGTGTGAGAGCCAGAGTCCATTGTAGAGACATGGGGCATGACCGCCCCAGCTCGCAGCAGACTCCCTAGGGCAATAGCTTAGGAACTCCCTAGCCGCAGCCTCCAAGGACCTGCTTACTCACAGCACCATCGAGTATGACTGCTTTGTGTTTTCCTCCTCCTCAGTCCTGCTGAGAACTAGGTAGGTTTTTTTCCCTTCATATTGAACAAGTCAAGGGAAAAGCATTTACAGTGAGTGCGCGTACTGTCCTCAGCAGTGGACGGTACACTGGGACCACACCATGCAGACAACAGCTGCTGGTTTTGCCAAGGGCTTTGTTGAACTTGGCTGGGCAGACACACACGCGCGCAGGTGCCCAGTAGCTGGAATCACTGGCTGTTACTACCCTAGGATGGCGACTGTAATGTCAATGGGACTGAAGGATTCTGACCAGTAGGTTTCCCTTCTGTGCTCAGATCCTGCCCAATTATTATCTACATGATGTTTGGCCTTCTGGAGCTGCACAGCTTCCTCAACTACCAGGGCTGTGTTGCTGACTTCAGCAATACGGACCCTAGCTGCAGAACAAAGGAAGAAGCCTGGAGCGCCGATAAGGCGCCAAGGGGAGGGAGTATCATCTGAGCACACAAATGCCTCCTCTTCACTTTCTCTGGGTCTCTGAGTCCTGCTGGGGAAGTGGCTGCATTAGCCATCCAGACACTCAATACTCCGCACTGTGATGTGTACACGCCAGCGTGAAATAACTAGAAAACAGCACCCATCCTTGGAGAGTCACAGCCCCGGCCACTGGAGAGGAGGGACTGCAAAGGGGAGGAGAAAGAACTGGCACTTTTAGACAGGAGGAGCAATGGGCGGGGGCGGGGAGATGAGGGCAGAGCCGGGAGGCAGGTGCAGGACGGTATGCCAGCCTGGACAGGTTCACGCCGTCGTGCAGTTAATCTCGGAGCGTGCCCATTGGGGCTGGGTTCTTTTGTCGCTGACATTCAACATGAAAATCAAAGGTGCAACCCCACCAGGCACATCTAAGGTGCATTTCTCCCCTCCCCAGCTCCCCTGGCTCCAGGGTATTAGTTCAGCTCTAGCCCAGGTCTGAAAGGAGAGCGTCTCCGAGAGCTGTGCAGAGGCCTGTGGGGAAGGAGCTGGTGATCTCAGTCCCATTCTGAGTGGCTATTGACACTCACAAGTCCCTCTTGCTGGTGGTCTGGGCAGAAAGGGTCGAGGGCTAAATGCCCGGGGGTGACTGAACTCTCCTTTCCAGGTCAGGACTGAGTCCCATTAGCAGGGCAGCACGGGGGAAGCTTGCACAGCTGCTGTCCATGCTGTGCATAAGGGGGCCTCTCTCTCCACTGCTGTCAAGCTGGCAGTTTGGGGCTCTCCCCAAGGAGCCCTCCCTGTGCAGAAAGCCAGCACAAGGTCAATGCCCAGAGGGTTACCTAGCTCCACATTGAAAGCAGCGTCTGCCAGATGCGAAAGCAAGCCGCTCTGATACCATGGAGGTGCTCCCATGCCTCTCTGGGTATATCTACATGGCAGTAAGCTACAGTGAGATGGTGTTTTACTGCAGTGTAGAGACACCCTCAGATGAGTTTAGGCAAACAGCTCTGGAGATTGAAGCCCCCCGGGCTTAAGTAGAACTTAACTGCTGCTGGCCCTCTCCCCTGTGGTAAAGTTCACCCTGTGTACACACACAAGGCATATCTTTGGATCATTCTCTCCTGGCCCACAAATGATGGGACTTTATCACACATGTGTGCAGGGGGCATAATTGACACACACGGACCTCAGCCCCTGTGTGTACAGATTATAGCATCTGTGCACGCAGGTATTGGTGCAGAAAACTGTGCACCGTAGTGTGGTTGTGCAAAGTTGCCTTTGCACAAATGGAGGCTGGGTCAAGGCCCTGTCTTAGGGCAGAGTGACTCTAAAACTCACTAGATACATTTATCTGAACCTCTACAATTTAAAATCAAGTGGTGAATTTGTTGGGAAAGCTTGTGCTTTCTCCTTCTGTGTGTGTGCGTGTGTGTATGTATGTGTGTGTATATATATAAAGACTCTTATTTATAACTGTTTGTTATCTGAGTATGAGGGCCTCTTTACTAATCCCAAAATGAAAAAATTAGACTCATATCTGGTGGAGAACAGGACATAATATGCTAATGGATCAAGGGAGTGTTGATTAACTCAAGATGTTAACTGGTTTTGTTTAGCTTTCTACTAAGATCTTATCTTCTGCCAGAAAGAATGCATGGAATAAGCCAAAGTGGGGTCTAAACAAAGTGGAAGATAGGAACTTCTGGGGACATGATCTGGGATGAATGATAATAAAATGCAGTTGTTTTGGTTTAGCAACCCAATATTGATGTCTAGACACACACAATCTGTAATAGGACAGATTTATTTAATCCCAGAATTTGTTTGCTAAATGGACCATTAGATTATCTTGGATGGCATTCAAATACACAGCAGGCCCACCATGCTCCCATTGAAGTCCATGGGAGTTTTGCAGTTGACTTCAATTGGAGCAACATTGGGCTCTTCTTTGGTGCAGTGTTGCCTAGAGAGAGATCAGGCCTGATTCTCTTCTCACTAGTAAAAAGAAAAGGAGGACTTGTGGCACCTTAGAGACTAACCAATTTATTTGAGCATAAGCTTTCGTGAGCTACAGCTTACTTCATCGGATGCATCCGATGCTTATGCTCAAATAAATTGGTTAGTCTTTAAGGTGCCACAAGTCCTCCTTTTCTTTTTGCCAATACAGACTAACACGGCTGTTACTCTGAAATCTTCTCTCTAGTGTAGCTCCACTGATTTCAGTGAGTTACACCTGATGTACACTGGTTTAAGAAAAATGCCCCCATACCTGACATTGGGTGAAGGTCCCACTGCTCTCCTAGATTTCAGAGTAACAGAGTAACTTCATCGGATGAAGTGAGCTGTAGCTCACGAAAGCTCATGCTCAAATAAATTGGTTAGTCTCTAAGGTGCCACAAGTCCTCCTTTTCTTTTTGCTCTCCTAGAGTGAGTCATAGTGTGTGTACTGCTTATAGGAAACAAGTTACTGGCATTAAAGGGTGTTAGGTGGAGTTCAGTGTCATTGGTTCCAGTAAAGAGACGAGTTGGTGCACACTGAATTGTCCCAAAGGATTTCTTTCAATAGGGGACTGAATGCAGGACTGGGACACAACACTTCCATTCCATTCCTCTGCCACTGACTCTGCGGCCTCAGGCAAGTCACTTAGGGGGGAATTTTCAAAGGCACAAAGAGAGTTAGGCACTTAACTCCCATTGACTGTTAAGTGCGAGTTGGGAACCTGCCTGCCCTTTGTACCTTTGTTATCCTCCCCTCTTTAACCCCTCTGTGCCTTGATTTCCCCATCTGTAAAATGGGGATAACAACAATGCTCTGCTCCACAGGGCTGTGACTAAGTGAATAGGTTTTCATGGCAGTTGAGTACTTGCAGCTCCACTGTGTTCAGCACCTCTGGAAATCACACCTCGTAGTCAGGCGCCTCAGTATAGATTGAGATGCCTAGCTGTGGGCACTCAGATTTGAAAAGGTGGGTAGTAGTCACTTGCCCAAAGACAATGGCAGGGCCAGGAAGAGAGCCAAGCTATCCCAAGTCCCTGTCTTTTGTACAAACCATTAAGCCATCCTTCCCTCCCCTAGCCCGAGTTAATTTGAGATTAAAACCACCACATCAAAATCACAATAGTGCTTAGCAGTTATACAGCCTTGTGTATTTTCAGGGCACTTCACAACTCTCAGAACACCTGGAGATGTACGTTTTCAAATGCTGGCTTCAACCCCTCTGCACCTCCATTTCCCCATCTGTAAAATGAAGATAATGCTCTGTCCCTAAGCCTGCCAACAGTCCTGTGAGGTCATCCTGTCATCTTTGCAAGGGGCTTTAAGATCCTTGGAGGGAAAGTGCTAAAACCCTGGTTATTGTCAGCAAGTTGAGAGGAGATTAGACTGAATCCCATTTTGAATATTCCAATATCTGTTTCATTTCCCATGTACACTGATAGCCAGCAGAGAATTCCATAGAGCATTATAATGCTTTTTACAACACAATTTGCAAAGTAATTAGAAAAAAAAAGATGTAAAAGATACTGTATGGGATGAAAGAATCAATTTTCACTGTTTCAGAGTAACAGCCGTGTTAGTCTGTATTCGCAAAAAGAAAAGGAGGACTTGTGGCACCTTAGAGACTAACCAATTTATTTGAGCATGAGCTTTCGTGAGCTACAGCTCACTTCATCGGATGCATACTGTGGAAAGTGTAGAAGATCTTTTATACACACAAAGCATGAAAAAATGGGTGTTTACCACTACAAAAGGTTTTCTCTCCCCCCACCCCACTCTCCTGCTGGTAATAGCTTATCTAAAGTGATCACTCTCCTTACAATGTGTATGATAATCAAGGTGGGCCACTTTCACTGTGACAGGTTGGATCACAGAAATGCCCTGGGAGCTGCCACCTGATGTGCCAAGACCACTTCTGCTCCTGCTTTCCTGCCCTGGCAGCTTAGGACATCAGTGTCCTGCCTGGTTTGAGCCAGACCCCCTAGCCTACTGCAAACCCAGACCCAGGTCTGAACCATGTCCCCTAACAGCTGTAGGCTTAACTGAAAGCAGCTTACAGAAGTGTTCCTGTCTTTAACACTCAGATGCCCAACTCCCAATGGAGTCAAAACCCTAAATAAATCAGTTTTACCCTGTATAAAGCTTATACAGGGTAAACTCATACATTGTTCACCCTCTATAACACTGATAGAGAGATATGCACAGCTGTTTGTTCCCTCCCGCCCCCCCCAGGTATTAATACATACTCTGGGTTAATTACTAAGTAAAAAGTGATTTTATTAAATACAGAAAGTAGGATTTAAGTGGTTCCAAGTAGTAACAGACAGAACAAAGTGAATTACCAAACAAAATAAAACACGCAAGTCTAAGTCTAGTACAGTAATAAAACTGAATACAGATAAAATCTCACCATTAGAGATGTTTCAATAAGTTTCTTTCACAGACTGGACGCCTTCCTAGTCTGGGCACAATCCTTTCCCCTGGTACAGCCCTTGTTCCAGCTCAGGTGGTAGCTAGGGGATTCCTCATGATGGCTCCCTCCCTTGTTCTGTTCCACCCCCTTATATGGCTTTGGCACAAGGCGGGAATCTTTTGTCTCTCTGGGTCCCCCCCCAAATGGAAAAGCACCAGGTTTAAGATGGATTTCAGTACCTGGTGACATGGTCACATTTCCTGTGAGACCCCAAGCCTTCGTTCTTCCCAGCCTGACTCACAGGAAGGCCTGCGTGCAAACAGAGCCATCCACAGCCAATTGTCCTGGTTAGTGGGAACCATCAAGATTCCAAAGCACCCTTAGTGGCCCACACTTTGCATAATTACAATAGGCCCTCAGAGTTATATATCATATTTCTAGTTTCAGATACAAGAGTGATACATTTATACAAATAGGATGACCACGCTCAGTAGATTATAAGCTTTGTAATGATACCTTACAAGAGGCCTTTTGCATGAAGCATATTTTAGTTACATTATATTCACACTCATCAACATACTTTTATAAAATCATATAGAGTGCGTCACATTCACATCTTTGTGATACGTTTTATGGGCCACGTAACAAATCCATGGAGAACATACTGTGTGAGAAAGTTTCCAAGCAACTACGACACTGCTGTGGCAGATTGTTGTTTAATCCTGACTGGGGAGATGCAGGGTTTGAGTTTCAGGCTGAATCACTGGGGTGATGAATGGTTCCAGGGAGCTGACACATTTCAAAAGAAGCCGGGGTGCCTGCTATTTAGTATTACCCTCTTGTTCTCTCATTCCCCCTATTTCTAGATGGAGGGATGTCCCCTGAAACTTGGACTCAGGCTAGTGTGAGGGGAAATTTATCAGTATAATTATACTGGACTAGGAGGGCCTTTTTCTGATCTAGCTCAGTGGTTCTCAACCAGCGGTCCGCGGCCCCCTGGAGGGCTGTGAGCAGGTTTCAGGGGGTTCGCCAAGCATGGCCGGCATTAGACTCACTCGGGCCCAAGGCATAAAGCCAAATCCCCGCCGTGCAGGACTGCAGCCTGGGGCCCTGAGCTACAGAACCCGGGGCTGAAGCTGAAGCCTGAGCACTTAGCTTTGCGGTGCCTCTTGTGGCATGGGGCCCTGGGCAATTGCCCTGCTTCCGACCCCTTAACACCAGCCCTGGCTTTTATATTGGTTGGAATGAGAGGGAAAGAGCAAATAATGGTATCCCCAAGTTCTAACTGTGTTAGGAGGAGAAAGTCTGTAAGCAAAACATACATACATACAAAACCCTTCCTTTTTTCTAAAAAGGGATACAGATAAAAAACATGTATGCGACGGGGACTCCTCTCCTGTGAGAATGCTGCTCTCCTGAATTGAGTGAATGGCTGTCACACTTGACCAAACATTTGTTGTTCCCCCGTCTTTATTAATGAGCTGGAAATAAGGGGTAAACAGCGCAGTGATGAAATTCACAGATGGAACTAACCTGAGAGGAGCTACAAACCCCAGACGGGACAGAGAAGCTGTGCAAAGGGGCCTAGAGAGATTTGAAATGGGGGCAGCAAGAGACAAAATGAGTCTTAGCTCGGGAATATACAAGCTATTACATCTGGGGGGGTTAACACAAATGCAGAGGATCTGCTCGCATATTGGTGCAAATCAGGAGTGACTCCACTGGAGTCAAGAGTATTTCACTCGTGTGAAACCGATTTAAGTGAAAGAAGAGTCAGGCCCATCTCTTCTATGGGAAAAAGAAACCAATGATGCCTTACTGCTGAAAGAAACACGGGATGGAGGATAGTGAGTTAGACATGAGCTTTCAAATTTGGTATTGAAGCCAAAAGGCCAAACAATTTTGGGCTGTAGATGGAGTATACGCCTGTTGCAATTTTAAACCTACCCATGCAGAAGCATCAGGTCACAGAGGGGATGGCCCCCGCTGCATACAGCTCTGCAAGGGTAGCTGCATACAACTCATTACCACAAAGGCACTGATCAATTGGAGCGGCTTCTCAGAGGATCATACTGAGGCACTGCTGTTTGAATATATAAAGCTCAAGGCAAAGATAATAGTCTACAAATACTAGAAGGGGAGGAGTTGTCTGCGGTGGCACAGGGGAGACACTTAAATTAATAAGGAAAAATGTGACTGTCCCTACAAAGCTTCAGGCTAGAGAGACTTCTTAACACCTGCGGGTGCGATGGAAGCCCCACTGCCTGGGATATTTCAAATAGGTGGGACGACCCTGTCAGAGATACACTGTCGGGAACAATCCCATGCTGGCTTGACAAGAGGAAGGACTAGCTGGAGTGACCAAATCTCTCCCATCTCTAATGCCTATGGACCAAACCCGGAGGTCCTTGCTGAGATGCCCATTGAAGATGATGGAAGTTTTGCAGGACTGAGGACTACTAAAAGTGAAGTAAGGAACTCAGGATCTGGGCCTGCAAATCTATGAACTAAGATGTCATGGGCTGGGCCTTCCCTTCTGCCCCACGAGCACAAGAGGAGGGAAAAGCCAATGCTAGAAAAAAAGCTCTTTGAGGGGATTTTATTAAAAACCCCACTTGTTCATTTCAAAAGTTTCCAGGGGTTTCTTAGCATCTTTTGGCTCAGTGTCACCATCTCTCTTCCTCATTGTGGCTAGAGGGTGGAAAGTGAGAGAGCGAATGAGCGTCCGTGTAGGGAAGGGGCGGAGGAGAGGACTCCAGAATGCATCTCCTCAGAAGGGGCAGGGGTGGGCTAGAACAAGTCCGTCTCATGTCACCCCCTGTCAGGAACCCCCTGCAACAGTTTGGGAAAGGAAGAGTCTGAAGGAATCCTTGCATGGGACACAGCTTCGTTTGGGTTCTTGCTCCGAGGTTCTTCTATTGGGCATGGGGGGAGGGGTCGGAGCTCGCCCTCAGGGGTCTTTCTCTCACATAATAAACTGGAAAGTTCCATGGAGGCACTGCCTGGCGGGGAGGAGGGAGAGAGTGCTATCTGGACGTTTTGAGAAGGCTAATGGCCAGAGCACATGATGAGGGAAAGCAAGCTCCGATTATGGGAATGGAAGGACAAGCTGAAAACAAAGTGGATGCAGTGTCCTATGAGTGAGGCTGCCCGGGTGTGACATTTCTTTTAAAAAGAGCAAGAGATGGAGATGAAGGCAGAGCTGTAGAATATAGTTCCTGAGAACTAGGCCCCAGCTGTATCAACCACAGCAGGGCACAGAGCATCCTCCTACGGATGAGTTCACCATGAGCCAGGGAGATCCAACGCTGCAGAGCAGGCCAAGGGGAAGTCAAGGAAAAGTGAACTGAAACAAAGAAAACTCCTAAAGTCTACATTGACGGTTTCACAATGCCTGCTCATGGGAGGAACTTGTGCCTTCAACTGCCATTGGCTTTGACAGACCTCATTGTAAAGCCTGTTCTGGTATTTAACCTGTATCTTTCTTGGCTTCTCACAGCAGCACATCTCAGATGTCAAGGGCCTGGCTGGACATAGACAGGTTGGTCCCCTATCCCGAAGAATAACAAAATCCCAAAGTGAATGTGAGTAGGAAACTGACCCTCCATTGCATTTTCAGGACAAGATCCAGCCTTTTCTGTTGCTCCACGTCCAATTTCAAATTGTGGCTCGCTCTCTGCTATATCCCTAAACTCACCCTTGAAAACGTTCCCACCTCGCCCCTCTTTGTGTTACTTCCTTGCAGGTGCAGATAGGGATGGGCAATCTAGTCCAGGTGCAATCCGAACCAACCATGGAGCTTTGCCTCAAGCCAGCAGGGAGGTGGGTGTGAGGTTCAGATCAGAATGGGAGCCTTTGACACCCACTATCTACTCGCCTGGCCCACGTGTAAATGATGACGCAATGGAGACCCAGGCCCTACAACTCTGCTCTGACCTGCTGCAGAATGTGCCCATCGCATTCCGTTTGCCTGGTCTCTTCCGTTTAGGTTCCTGTGCCACTCCCATCGCCATGGTGGATGAGCGCCTTACACACGCCACCAAAAGCTATTGGGTTCGTTTATGTGCTAGCTGATATTAACCTGGAGTCTCTCGCCAGTCCCTTCCTTGGCAGTACACGTGGTACTAGTCAGTCTGGTGTGGAGAGGACCTTGCTATCTGTCTGTGATCAGCAGCCTCAGTAAAGAATCCACTTTGTATTCAGGAGACTTGAACCCTGGCTTTTCTCTACCTCAAAGGAAATGACCGAAGCCATGCTGCTAACTACTTATTATGGGCCCACTCCTTGTGCAGGCAAAATTCCCATTGCATGAAAAGGATTTAAGGTTCAGGGGTTTTGTTATTGTTTTTCCAGTGTTTCCAAATTGCTTTATGATTTGCTCCAATATTCCTGGATGTTAGGTGATTCTATCGGGCAGGTATTTCCCCTTCCTTCTAAATGATCCAACCTACATCTGCCATCCCCCATCACACCTCGCCCTCTCAGCATGACTCCCCAAATACAGGGGAGCTTGGTGACTCCTCTGCTCAATCCCTCTGCAGGGCTGATGAATTGCATCTGGCCTGCTGACTGATACACTTCTTATCTCAGGAGTCTTTCACTTGCCTCTTATGAATCCTGATGTTTCTAGTGCCTCATTAACATTTATCTGCCTGAGCCCCCTGCTCCTTTCATCCTTTGTTGCTGAGAACAGCAACAAAGCAGATGTTGACCATGTCAGCCTCCTTCACAGTCCCTACTATGGGAGTTCTCTGTTCCCTTCCCCCAACAAATGGTAGTGCTTTTTCTGGTCCCTTATCAACTCTCCCATGTAACCTTTCCCCTTGCCTCATTTACTCCTTGGCAGCCATCATTCATCCAGGCCGTGGAACATCTCCTATTTGACAGATAGTACTCACCAAGCAGTCTTTTCAAAGCAGTGCATTAATTATTCCCTTAGGAGGTAGGGAATTAACCAATTAGCCCCATTTTACTGATGAGGAAGCTGAGACACAGACAGATTAAGGGACTTGCCTAAAGTCACAGAGAAAGTCAATGGCAGAGTCAGGATTTGAGCTCAGGAGTGCCTGGTCCTTAAATTCCTATGCTCAGCCCCCTCTTTCCCCTCTCCACCCCTCCTTAAGGAAAACCCTGAGGTTTTTAAGTAACCTTTATTTCATTCCTTATAGCTGGACATTTTTGGCAAGGTGCTTTTGCACTCACCAGGCTGTATTCTGTATGTTCATAAGAGGAGATCTAGAGTAGGTTTGTAAGAACATTATCAGTGTAAGCGGAGTGCCTCTTTGCACGTGTATATGATCACAGTATCATTTAAGAGCCCATCCATAGTGCATACACCAGTGGTCTATTGTGGCTTATGGGTTTCCCTGCATAGCGTAATTAACAGAGCACATTCATGGTGCAATATGCATGGAATGTGGTTGTCAGGTTCATGTGGCATACTCATGTTCCTTTAGGCAGGTTCTTGATACCATATGGGTTCTCCTGGATAGGGTGCACACTGTGTGTATCTTCAGAGCCTAACAAAGCTAGTACGGACCCAGGGGAACCCCCTCATAGCTAAGAGCACAGTAATAACACAAAGGGCCACATTCTGCTCTCAATGACACCCATGTAAATCTGGAGGCGCTCCATTGATTGCCCTGGAATTACTCTGGATTTGCACCAGCGAAGCCGAGGGCAGAGTCTGGTCCAACCTTTCTACATGGCAATGTGACCCAAGCCAGCACAGAGTTTGGAACAGAGCATCCGCCGTGTGGTGGAGCAGGATGGTCCTTTTACAGCTATGAGACAAAGATACCCTCCTCTCAGCCCCCACCTTCCTCCTACCCACGATGGCTGTTGGTGGCAGCAGCAGCAGTTCTCCTGGTGCTACCTGGGGCGGATGCAGCCCTTTCCACCCCTGTCTTAAGAAAAGAGCTCCCTCAAAACAAGGGGCTCCATGCACTGTGAGTCTGGGGGGCACACTGCCCATTTACCAGGAACCTGAGCTTGCTTAATATTTTCTCCTGGCTATCATGCCCTTGACACATGACTAGAAATCGCTTGTGGCTTGAGTTCACCAGCAATACAATCCTGCAGTGGATCAGTGTGTCTTCCCCCCTCTTAGGAAGCCATTGGCCCCACAGGCTGTTCTCTGGGCACCTCAGCACTAAGCCACAGGAAGAAGAAAGGAACCAAGGCCTGATGCCACCAGCCCTTCCCAACTCCTCTGAGAATCCTGCAGGATTCTGGATTCTGGCCCCATACAGGGCTACTGCTGGGCACAGACCCTCTGCACAGGGGTGAATTCAAAGAAATAGAACATAGGAAAGCAACATAGGAAATGATAGGATGGGAACAAGATCCTGGCCCAATCCATAAATGGGTTGATACAGTTGTTATATCCCATGGTATCCCCCTCCCCAAGCAACTACAGAGCTCTGTTTTGAGGCTGTTTACACAGCTTTCCCTGCTGCTTTCTTCCCTTGTTTGTTCCACATAGCACAGATGCCATGATACATCTTACCTGGGGAGATAATGTACTTACCCCTCCCCCACCAAAAAAAACAAAACAAAACCCTCAGCCTGCAGGATCAACATTAAATGGCCGGAACAGCAATTCCCTTCAGGCATCCTGTTAATTGAATGAAGGCCCAGTCCTGCACACCTCTACTCAGGTAGTCTTTATTCACCTGAGTAATCTCCTTGACTCTCCTGTGACAAAGGCCTTTCAAGGAACAGGCTGTAAAACTGTCCCAGCAGCCCTTCCCATGACGTGGTACCCCATCACCCCGTTGTCCCTCTGCACCTGAGCCTCACCTAACCATATGATCAGGGCCACGCTCCTTTGGGGCATCCCGGCTTAAAGGTACCAGTTGGAGGTGTCTGATAAATAGCACACATTGTTAGCATTTTCCAGGGGATTTTGTGTTTTAAACCACTGGGATTAAATCTGAAAGGACCTACATTTAAGTAACAGTAAGTCTGTGCTGCCAACTGCAACAGATTGTGAGTTGAGGCTGACACTTTACTTACGCTACTGTTTAATTAACTTGATTAATTACTTAAAGTTTGTACAGTGCTTTGAAGATGCAAAGTGCTATGTAATTGCTGGGTATTGTTACTGTTATGATGGCCTAACCTGTATTTTGAAATGATGTTTTATTATAATAATGAAACCCAGAACTGCAGAAATACAACGCAGTGAGGAACGGTTCACACAAAGACACGTTTAGCTCGGCACCAAACAGCTAAATGGAAAAGGAACAAGAACTCCCAAGATCCAGCTAAGTCTGATCCTACAATGACCTGTGTGCAAATGAGTGGCTGCAGGCCTCCATCTGCAGAGAGCTCAGGCCAGGATCAAGGCCTAAGACAACAATCACTAAGCACTACTCAGGCCAGGCCTGCACTATACACGCCCTGAGCGACAATCATACCAACCTATCCCCAGTGTAGACACTGCTATGCCGATGGGGGGCTTCTCCTGTTGACATAAGCGACTGTCTCTCCCGGAGGTGGATTCATTACACAGACTGGAGAAGCTCTCTTGTTGACATAGTATCATATTCACTGAAGCACTCCAATGGCATAGCCTCACCGGTGCAGATTTTTAAGTGTAGACCTGCCCCCAGTGGGTGGGATTCACAAAGGTATTTAGAAAAAAGAAAAGGAGTACTTGTGGCATCCGATGAAGTGAGCTGTAGCTCACGAAAGCTTGTGCTCAAATAAATTGGTTAGTCGCTAAGGTGCCACAAGTCCTCCTTTTCTTTTTGCAAATACAGACTAACACGGCTGCTACTCTGAAAGATATTTAGGTGCCTAACTCCCACTGTGACACAGGGAGCAAGCAGATCAGGTGCTGGTACCATATCGCACATTTACAGCAAATTCAATCTTAATACAAAGACCTTTCACAGTTTTTGTAAGTTACCGTAATACTCCTTGGGTGGGTGAGTTAAAGGGCCACCTTTACCAATGATGGCAGCAAGAGCAGCTCCATTATGTCCACTGCCTTGTGGGGGTGAATTTGCCCCTTAAATTCAATTTTAAATTGGAATCTGTTCTGGATGATTATTACTTGCCTGGTGCCAAAGGCACGTTAACAATCCAGCATATGGACAATAGGGTCCAATTTTCCTTTGCCCTATGACCTCTTGGTGCTGCTTTCCCAGCATAAATGGGCCATAAAGACAGCAGCTCTGCCCACTAGGAGTACCCCTAGTATAAGCGGATATAACCAGCTGTAGGCCATGCCTTTTCACAGCTTGGGGTGTAGGGGATATTCCAGGGGTACAGTTGGGGACAGGAACTCTGCTGCTGCCTGAGGCTACTCTAATTTAGCCTGGGGGACCAGGAAGGCCCATTGGACATCCCCAGAGTAAGCCGCCTTGGCCTTTAACCCCTTCCTGCACTGAGGGGGACCTCAGCTAGGCCAGAGAAGTGGCTCTAAGGTTCCGGTCCAGAAGACCTTGCAGTCTCAGGGCCCATTCGCAGCTGAGTGGCGTGTGGCCCCAGTGGAGGCCAGGCATTTCTTCCAGTAGCCAGCCCCCTGCAGCGTTCGCAGGCTCAGGCTCTAGATAACCTCTTTTTCACTGGAGTGCCGAGGCGGGGAGGTTATTTGAAGGGGACAGCTGTGGGGCACCGGGCGCCACACGACCAAGCACGCCACGCTCCGTCGAGGGCGGCCAGGAATCGGTAGCAGGCGGGTGGGGTGGGAGACAGTAAGACCCCCAGGCCCTGGCGAGCCACAGTGGCCTGGGCCACTAGAACCCTTCCCCCCAGGAAAGAGGCTGGTGCACGGGCAGGGCAGCAAGGCAGCCTCTGCCTGCACGTTTCGTTATGAATCCACCCTGCATTGCTATGGCACTGAGCGTGGGCTCAAGCCTGGAAAGGAGCAGCCTGGCTACTGCACCCACAGGCAGCCAGGAGCAGCCCTCCCCCACCCCTCCTGCTTCTCTCTCTCTCTCTTTTTATTTTTTTTTTTTCAAGAGGGGAGGGGAAAAAAAAAAAAAAAAAAAAGCCCTGCTGCAATGTGCAAAGCGGCTCGGGAGAGGCAGCGGCCCGGCCAATCAGAAGGGCTAGCTCCGAAAGTTGCCTTTTATGGCTAGGGCGCTACCGCTCTGGCCCCATAAAACCCGGCTCGCGAGGCGGGCTGGAGTCGCTGTGAGCTCCTTCTGCACGCGCCACGTTCCCCCCCAGCCAGCCGAGCCGCCTCTCTTCGCCTAGGGTTTAAACTTGCAACTTCCTCCAGGTAAGGGAAGGGGGGCAGGAGCCCTCCTCAGAGCCGCTTTCCTTGGGGGGGGGGGGCGCACAGAGGACGGGCTGGGTTTCTGAGGGCCCCCTTCTTAGCTAGAGGCGAGAGGGGACTCGATTTCACTGCTCTTGCCCCATCGAAAAGCCCCCCAAGAGGGGCTGAATGCGGATGGCTTCCAGCTAAACGCTGCGGCTGTCTAATGCTGCCCCCCCCAAGGGAAAGCCCTTGGAAGGCTGTTATGGGGTTGCTTTGTTTTTTTTTCTTGCAAGATTTATGTAGGGGCTGCTCCTTTCCTGGGGAGAGGCTCGCTCTTGGTGTGCAAAGCTAAAGTGCACAAACCAAAATGGGAAGGGCTGAGCATGGAGGGGCGCGATCTTCCTTGTCCACGGCCGTAGCTGGAAGTGGGGATGGACTGCATGGTGAGCTTGTACAAAGGGGGGATGGATCCACGGATTCTTTTGCATGGCTGTGACCAGGGGAGGTTGGGGGGGGTGCGGTGGAGTTTGCCTCCAGTTAATCTGTGTTTGTGGGTGTAGAGTGTCTCTTGGCTTGCAGTGTTGCTGACACGGCTCTGGGGCTGTGATCTGGTTTGCTTGCTTCGGTGCCTAAGAGGGATTTGATGTTGGACTAGAGGCTGGAGGAGGACGGGAGTCCAAAGCTTTACATGGTTTAAGAAGGGGAGGGAAGTGGTGGGTTTGGTGGGCCACTGTTGCTGCCCAAAAGAGGGGCTTGGGCGAGTGCCTCTCAGCCCCTTTTCCCCCCTAGGATTCGTCCAACCCCTTTGGAAAGGGAGATCTGTTCGCTGCCCCATAGAGCTGGTAGGGTGTGACTCCAGAGCTGCTGCTTCCGGTGGCAGAAAGCCGGTACTCCTATTGTATCAGCTCAGCACATGCTGGGTGAGGGTGGGGGAGGCAGAGGGAGGATCCTCCCTGCCCAGGATGGGGAGGGGGGAAAGCCATGAATCAGTCTCCCGGCCCATAGGCGGGGAGGAGGGGGTCTCTTTGTCTTGTTGAAGGCACACTGGCTCTTTCTGAGAGGTGGCTGCTTCTTCTCTTCTCTCCCCCCCCCCCCGCACCATCCATCCATCCTATGCGGTGGTTACACTGGAGACACCTTTTTCTTAGGGGGCTCTAAGGGGTCGGTGGATCCAGGAAGAATGATCTGAAACCTGATTCTGCTGAGGGCATTGTCCCTAGTGTCTGGGAAGGAGTGGGGTCCCGGTGGGTCCAGATGGCTAGTGTCTCTGGCCTTGGTGCACAGATCAAGGGTTATTCTGCCTGAGAATAGGGGGAAGAGATGTGGTGTTTTATTGCTAGTTTGGTTTAAAATGCATTTTCAAAAAAACCAGGATTCATCCCTGCCAAGCCTTGCTTCCCTCCCCAGACAGTGGGGTGAAGGAACTAGGTTCCCAGAGCAACCTTGTTAGGTTGGTACAAGGGGGGGGCAGGCACAGGTGGGGAGAATCTGAGTCTTCAGTTAACTGGTGGAGCTGCTGCTCTAAACCTGGCACTTTAGTCTCAGTACTTACTGAGTTCTCCTTGCCAGTGTGTGTGAATTGCATAATAGCATTGTCTTAATCCTCTGGCATCGGCATATTCATCAGTGTCTGAAATGTAAAGGGTTTTGAGGCTGGTGGGGAACCTGCAATTAAACTTGGCTAGCTAATTAAATGTATATAAAGCAGGTTTCTTTCTTAGGGTTAGGTCAGTGGGAGACTATTTCAAAATGATCTGTGAAAGCTAATGCAATTGCTCGCATGACTGGTCTAACTAGTCATAGAGCCAGTGTGCCCAACAGGGTGGGATCCAGGGACATGCTGCTTCTCTGAAGCAGGGTGTGGGTAACTTCCCCTTTTTAAACTGGTTCAGTTGTCCTCTTAACCCTGTGCTTCAGACACCCCTAGTGCTGGTACCAGGCACACTCCCTCTTGCAGGGAGTGGCCACAGCCATATGCCTCATTTGAAAAGGGAGGGGAGTGGCTTGTCTCCTTAATCAGTCCACCAAAAGCTGGCTACATACTGCACTACTGGCTTCTTGCAAAGCTTGCTCTAACCATTGCCTTTTATGGTAATAATGTGAGACTAGAGCAGGGACTTCCTTTGTCCCAAATCTGTGCAAAGGCAAAATATGCAGTGCTTTGCACCATCTAGTGGCTGAAAGGGAGAAGTCCAGCAGCTTGCAAACAGGAAGTGAGAAAGGAAATGGGTGGCGCACAAGCAAATGGTTTAATCTTACTGCATGGGGTTTTCCTCCCAAACCATGAGACACTCGCTGCTATTACAAGTTTATTTTCCAGAAACCCTGGAGCATAGGGAGACTTCAATAAACTAAAGGGCAACATCTGTTACCCAGCTAATCAAGCTTGCTGACATTCTCATTCCTTTACAGTTCACCATGGACGATGATATTGCTGCGCTTGTTGTTGACAACGGCTCCGGTATGTGCAAAGCCGGTTTTGCTGGGGATGACGCCCCTCGCGCTGTCTTTCCATCCATCGTTGGTCGCCCCAGACATCAGGTATGTAATGGAGTAGCACCTTGCCTGTCTTGTGCGATGAATCCTAAAGCTCAGAAGAAAACACTGCATAGTGTCTCTGATCTCTGTCCTCTGTGTACACACAGATGCATGGCTGTGTAGGAGCGAAAAGAAATGACCTAGCTTGGTTCATCTTACTGTCAGCCAGTAAAACTTCCCATCTCTACTGGGATGGGGAAGTTTTGTACCTATGGCCTGGCTTCCTAGGTCCTGTAACCTAAAGAGAACGCTAGCTGCCATGGCTGAGGAACAGGCCTGGGGTTTAGTCAGCCAATGGATTGTCTTCAGAGTTGGTGGATCAAGTTTGACTAATCGGCTCTGACTTTTCTCTCTCCAGGGTGTGATGGTTGGTATGGGCCAGAAAGACAGCTATGTTGGTGATGAAGCCCAAAGTAAAAGAGGTATCCTGACCCTGAAATACCCCATCGAACACGGTATCGTCACCAACTGGGATGACATGGAGAAGATCTGGCACCACACCTTCTACAATGAACTCAGAGTTGCCCCTGAGGAGCACCCTGTGCTGCTCACAGAGGCTCCCCTGAACCCCAAGGCCAACAGAGAGAAGATGACACAGGTGTGTAAGAGGGCTTTGGTCCCCAGTCTCCATCATTTGGCTCCAGCTGACTTGAGATCCGCTGGCCAGCATTCCTCCCTTGCATGCTTTCATCTTTTTTCCTTTGCTATTCTCTACAGGGTTTTCCTTTCCTGACCTGAGTCTTCTCTTTGCTGGATCTTGACAGGTTTTATTTGCTCTTCCTAAGCTGGTTTTTCCTCTTGCTGACTTTAAACTAGCAACTCATTTAACTGCTGTTTCTAACGTGACACTAACCCATTCACCTGCCCTGAGTGACTTCTGTAACATAGCTTTCTAGAGCTTGTGAGAAAGCTAAGATGTGGATAGCAACAGTTGCTGTGTTGCAGCTGCATTAGTCCATATTTTCCATTCATCTTTCCAAGGTTTGAGCTTGGGTTGGTGGGTTTGCTGTGAGCTCAGAGCTGATTGGTACGGTCTCCTATTCCAGAAGACCAAATCCTGAGTCTGCAGACGCCACACTCTGCAGCATAAGGACACTTGCATGACTTGCTGCAAACTGTTTCTTGTGAGTGCTGATTGAGCCTCTTGGTCACATCCTGTCAACTTAACCTCTTTTATGTCCACAGATCATGTTTGAGACCTTCAACACCCCAGCCATGTACGTAGCCATTCAGGCTGTGTTGTCCCTGTACGCCTCTGGTCGTACCACTGGTATTGTGATGGACTCTGGTGATGGTGTCACCCACACTGTGCCCATCTATGAAGGTTATGCCCTCCCCCACGCCATCCTCCGTCTGGATCTGGCTGGCCGTGATCTGACGGACTACCTCATGAAGATCCTGACAGAGAGAGGCTACAGTTTCACCACCACAGCCGAAAGGGAAATCGTGCGTGACATCAAGGAAAAGCTGTGCTACGTTGCTCTGGACTTCGAACAGGAGATGGCCACCGCTGCGTCTAGCTCTTCCCTGGAGAAGAGCTATGAACTCCCTGACGGTCAGGTGATCACCATTGGCAACGAGAGGTTCAGGTGCCCAGAAGCCCTCTTCCAACCATCTTTCTTGGGTAAGTCTCCATTGTGTAGGAGAGGGTGGGATGGGCAAACTATACCCACCAAGCTTTAGTGGTGAAGTCCTCCTCCCCATGAAGTGACTCTGAATGGCCCATAGCTTACCACACAATGGGTCTAGAATAATTGTAAGTGTTGTGAAGCCAAGCAAGAGATCTCTTCTTGGCTGAAAGGAGCACTTGCCTCTATCCAGTGCTGGATTCTGCGTGATGTATGCTTGAGGCAGTCTTAGTGCGTGCTAAATTACACTATTTTAGGTTGTGATTAGCTAGTTGGTATCTTACTGACCTTACTATTGCTTCCTTCCTTTTAGGTATGGAATCCTGTGGCATCCATGAAACTACCTTCAACTCCATCATGAAGTGCGATGTGGATATCCGTAAAGACCTGTACGCCAACACCGTGCTGTCTGGTGGTACCACCATGTACCCAGGCATTGCTGACAGAATGCAGAAGGAGATCACAGCCCTGGCACCTAGCACAATGAAAATTAAGGTATGTTGGAGACTCCAGAACTTATGCTCTCTGCTCATGTTCCAGCAGTGGGTGGGGTTGTCCTAATTAAGAGTTAAGTCCCTGGGATAGAAGCCATGAGTTCAAATCATAGATATCTTAGATGGTATTTTGTTGACAGTGGTACCACAATTTCTGGGGCAGGTGATGTTAGTACCACCATGTGAATAGTCTTCCTTGGCCAGAAGCCCTGGTGCAAATGGGCTGACAAAGAATACTGTTCCGAACTTGAACATATGTGGGATGTTGCCACTCAAACATTGTTCACCATTAATGCCATATGGTGGTGAAAAGTGAATTCAGGCTACTGTGGGTCTTTTAATGTGGCAAATCTAGTGGCTTGCAACAGGCCTGGTCTTAATCGTTATTTAGTGAACCAAAGGTTTTCATTAAGTTGCGGAAGCACTTCGGAAGGGGTGTGCCCTGTTGGATATCACCCAAACTGATCCAGCTCGAATAGCATCAGTGGTGGTGGTTGGCAACTGATACAAGCATTTAACTTTCTTGTCTCCTACAGATCATTGCCCCCCCTGAGCGCAAGTATTCTGTCTGGATTGGTGGCTCCATCCTTGCCTCTCTGTCCACCTTCCAGCAGATGTGGATCAGCAAGCAGGAGTACGACGAATCCGGACCATCCATTGTCCACCGCAAATGCTTTTAAACCGGACTGTTACCACATCCCACCTTTGATAAAACCCATAATTGCGCATAAAACAAGATGAGATTGGCATGGCTTTATTTGTTTTTTTTGGCGCTTGACTCAGGATTTAAAAACTGGAATGGTGAAGGTGACAGCAGCAGTCTTAACGTGTTGGCGCGAACGTCCCCAAAGTTCTACAATGCATCAGGACTTTGATTGTACATTTGTTTTTTAATAGTCATTCCAAATATTGCATAATGCATTGTTACAGGAAGTTACTTGCCTCTGTGGAGGTAGCAGCCCAGCTTGAAGGAGCTAATGCCATAATGAAGGTGTTAGAGTAATGCTTGTCGGTAAATTATGTAACCCAACAAGTGTCTTTGTATCTGCCGCCTTAAAACAAAACACACTTGATCCTTTCTTTGATTTTTTTGGTCAAGCAAATGGGCTGTGTTCCCCAATTCTAGATGTGAATGAAGGCTTTACAGTGCCCCTTGATAGTCCAATGAGAAATGGTGCCAGTATGTGGGGGAGGGGAGGGGCTATCTGTACACTGACTTAAGACCAGTTCAAATAAAAGTGCACACAATAGAGGCTTGGCTGGTGTTGACTTTTTCTCACTTCACTGCACACGTGGATCATGTCCAGCTACTGGGTTTGGGGAGAACACCCATTCCCAGCTGGAGTGAGGGTGGGTGGGAAGGCAAGCTCAAGATGTGGTGCAGAGCTCACACTGGCTGCACCTACTCCAGAGCCTACAGCAAGACTTTCCTGGAACCTTCTCCGCTTCATTCCTTAGATCCTACCAAAGGCCAGTCCTGAGCCATTAGGTGCCACTAGGCTAAAGCAGGCAGACTTCACCGGGGTGACCAGTTTGTGTCCTTAAACTGTGTATGCACTCCTTGTTCTGCTTCCACTTCCATCTGCTTGCTCCTAGAAGAATCCAAGCAGAGATGGCCAATACTACTGTCATAGTGAAATTAAAGCAATCCTCCTCCTGGCCCATTGTGGGGAGGAGGAAGAAGGGTGTGGGTAGGTCTGCTACAGCCAAAAAGCAGAGGCATGTTGCTGTCACACTGAATCTCTCCTATTGTGCCCTCAGATCTGTAAGGGGCAGAATAGTTTCCTTGTGGGGTTAAAGGGCTGCTTAAACCCAGCAGCCAGGAATGGACCGGAGCTGACTTCATTTCCCTTCTGTTCACTACACTTCTCTCCACTTGCAACTCCCTAGTGGCCCTAGGACACAGATGACGGTGTAATGCAGAACTGAGCACCCACACCTCCAACTGCAGGTTGCTAAACAGCTCTGCAAATCAAGCATGGAGGTAATGACATGAGCAGGCTCCCCAGCAAGGTCATGCCAGAAGGGGGGAGAGGGTGGAAGAGGAGTTACAGTAGCTCTCTATCCTGCCCTACACTCTAGTAATAAGATGTAACCCTGGGAGCTCTGATCTTGTGTGGGGTGAGATGATGTGCCCCAAGCAGAACTGAAGTCTGTCACAAGGCACTTGTCATTTTTAATCTTACATGCTCCTATCCATGCTAAAACTTCCCAGGAATCTGGTACCTAGCATAATTAAACCCTCATTATAAGCAAAACTGATTGATAGTAGCTACATTATCTGCAAAAGGCAGTTAGCAGAGGCATTAATCTGCTGCATACCTCTTGGCCTGGCAATGTAAGAGTAGATACATGAAGCCCCTTCATGCTTAATCCTAGCTTTAATGACTGTCCAGGCTTGCAAACACTAGTTTCCCTTTTGTCTGATGTAACCACTTGTAAGGAAGTCAATAGCAAAACTCTCAGGGAAGAAGGGGTTTTATTTATAGAGCAACCAAACTGGGCTAGGCATGGCCCTGCTATAAAGAGCCATCCATTTAAAAGGATGGCAGTGAGACAAGGGAGAGATATACAGGCCATGTAATTGGCTGGTATAGAGACCCTGACAGAGATCAAGCCCCAATTATTTTGGGTACTGTGCAAACAACCCCTGCGCCAAAGAACTTGCCTAGACAAACAAGACAGGCACAGAGGGTGAATTGGCTTACCCAGGGTTTCTTTAGACACTGCAGCCTCTCCACTACATACACTGTGAGGTCTGTATTAACTTTTATTTTTTTTACACTATAGGTAGCCTTGAGGGATTCAAAGGAGGACATTCCAGCATGAACAACGGCACAGCTCTGTGGGGTCAGGCCCTCACCTCTCTCATCCAGTTGAGAGCAGCTGACTAGAAACTGGTTTCAGAGGAACAGCCGTGTTAGTCTGTATTCGCAAAAAGAAAAGGAGTACTTGTGGCACCTTAGAGACTAACCAATTTATTTGAGCATGAGCTGAAGTGAGCTGTGGCTCACGAAAGCTCATGCTCAAATAAATTGGTTAGTCTCTAAGGTGCCACAAGTACTCCTTTTCTTTTGACTAGAAACTGAGGCTGATCTAGTCTCTGTAATGATTTTCTAAGGTTTTTATAGCCTACCAGTGCTAAAGGACTGCCAGTTGATCACCCTTTAAAACAGAATGAAGGCAGGAACCAGTTTGAGGCTAAAATTCAATCTTTATCTGGTTTCAGAGTAGCAGCCATGTTAGTCTGTATCCACAAAAAGAAAAGGCGTACTTGTGGCACCTTAGAGACTAACACATTTATTTGAGCATAAGCTTTCTTTATCTGCTCTTTCAGCCTTGTCCTGTTTTGCCTAGCTATCAAGCTGCCTACAATATAAACCATCTCTCAGCTTGCAGACCTATGCGTTCTGTCTCCATGAATGGCAGTGTATTAACGATGGGAGCTCAGCTTACTTTTGGGTCTACTGGTCTTGGTCTGTCACCCTATTAATATATACTTACTTACAGAAACTCCGTTTCCAAACGTGTTCGGGGGATAGAGGATGAGCTAAACCCATGTCTCTTAGCTTGTCCTTAAAGCGTGGTGATCCCACAGAGTTCGTGTATAAAAGTCAAGCTCCTGCTTTCCTTTCTGACTGAAGAAGTTACTGTTGTGGTGGTTGTGATACAAATGGAAGATGGTGACATAAGAGGTGCAGGGGAAAGAAACAGAAGGAGGCAGCTTATTTATGAAGATCTAAGTGGCCAGGCAACTATCCTCAGCAGTAACAGATGCAGGAAGAGCATATATACATATAGCAATGTAATGAAACAGGGGAATTGTTTCACTAGAGGATGTTTTTTGTAAGGTGGCAGCAGTTGTGTTTCCTGCTTCCGAGGGCTGGTCAGTGAGGTCAGGGTTAGCAAAGTGGTTTGGGAAATGCTTTTGCAAGGGCTTCTCTGATTCTTTTCCCTTGCAGCTACAGTCAACCGACCAGTGAAGTGCACATGCTTCTTACAAGGTTCTTCTGGTATGGCTTATTGCCTTGGCTACCCAAGAACTTCATGTGTTATGCCATGTCAAAGCAACATAGAATCATAGAATATCAGGTTGGAAGGGACCTCAGGAGGTCATCTAGTCCAACCCCCTGCTCAAAGCAGGATCAATCCCCAATTTTTGCCCCAGATCCCTAAATGGCCCCCTCAAGGATTGAACTCACAACCCTGGGTTTAGCAGGCCAATGCTGTATAGATTCTTATTAGGTTCCTTGGATAAGGCTTGGTAATTGTGTCTCTTAGTGATTACATGCTGGAGAAAAGAATTTTGTGTCACCCTGGGGAAAACATTACTCACTACTCAGGACTCTGAACTCCTGGGGTGTTTTCCTTTAGCGAGCAAGGGGATGTTTTTTATACATAGTCATCTCTTCCTAACGCTAATTAGTGTTGAGTTAGATCTGGGAATTTATTTCTAGCCATTTCATAGGTTTGGGGGTAATACTGACTCTAGCCTCACTGAATCACTGGCCATTGGAAAAATGCGTGTCCTTAATCAAAAGTAGTCCTGCACCGTGCACTGTTTGTGGCAGAGGCCTGGGAGTCAGCAGATGTTGACGCAATACCCTCTGCTCCCACTGACTCACTGTGACCAGGCGCAAGTTCACAATCGCTGTCCTGCTTCTCTTGGCTGTAGATTAGAGAGAACGATACCCACCATGGTAGAGTGGCCGTGAGCTCCTTAGAAGAAAGAGGCTATGGAAGGGCAATGTGTTATTTCCATCATTGCGTGAGTTTGTTAGTGAACCACGACATGGATTCAGTGCTACATAGAGTATATTTATTCATCAAATATATTTGCATTTCAAAGAAGGCCCTCAGCTTCCCAGATGGGTGAGTCCCTCTTGTTCCAGTCTCTGCTTTCTCACTTTATACCTAGCTGGGCCTTCTAACCCTGGTCACTGATCAGTGAACAGGTGCTCCTCACATAATGCTGCTGGGACTTCCTCAGCATACAGACAATACAGAATCCAAGTGAATTCCTTTTTTCTTTGGCCATTGGGTAAGTCGATTTCTCAGCCGTACCTGGTATGTGTGTCGGTATTGTGGGTGCCAGTGACTAGGATCCACCCTCATTTGGATTTTTTAGGGGATTTTTCCATATCCTTCTGGAAGGCCCAAGAATTCCCATTTGCCTTAGCTTCACCTTCCTCAACTGTCTTTGAGACACCATGTCATGGGTTTAATCCTCAGCCATCTAGCCTTAACTCAACTTCCCAGTCAATGCCACACTTCATTTGATTGGGAGAAGAAGGCTAACTGGGCCCAGACTTACCTGATTTTTCATCCTTCTCCACTAAAAGTGCTCAACTTTCACTAGTGATCTAGACAGACACCAGCAGCAAGATGTGTGATCTATAATCAGCTTGGGAACAAGGAAGTCACCTCACCGATCAGCTTACAGGTGCAAGCTATCAAAACAGATTAGTATGTCCTTGGTAAAGGAGATTGTTTCTTCTTTTGGGATTTAGTTCCTGCACTAATTGATCATCAGCCTCCTTACTTTTCAATGTTTCCCAACCACCTGGAATATTATTGGGTGTCACCAGATGGCGCTGTTACAGATGGCCTTACAAGCTCTAGTTAACAGAAAGTATAGCTAGTTAGGGTGAAGGTGCAGAGCTGTTGGCTGCAGGTTAAACTCATGCAAACAAACTAAGTTATCATATGGTGTCAATGCATTACATGCCCCCTTTGGGAAAAGTCTATTGTCAAGCAGCAGATAAAGAATGTTTTGACTGGGATTTTGTCATTGAAATGGGTTGTAAATATTCTTTGTGCTCAGAGGAAGAGTTCCATGTTCTGAAGCAAGTGGTGTCTGGTTTTTTTGCAAAGTGGCTGCTAAACTACATTATAGAGTTGCTAGACATGGCATTGTGCTCTGGCTGACCCCCTACTGCCCATAATTCCCAAGTAGTTGGCAAACTGGTGGCGAGAGGAATGGGGCCATATCATATGCTATTATAGCTATTCCGACTTTCATTGCAATGCCTGGCCATCACCGGGGAGATTGCTGTATTTTACAGCCACACCCAGCGTGCCTAAATTACACTGGGAGCCTTAATGGTCCCTATAGCAGCCACATTTACATTCCCTCCATCTTCACCTTCTGAACTACACCTTCTGGAGGCACAGAACAGGCGCTGCCCTCCAGGTGTTTTACGCCTATCATGATGGCCCTGTTGTTTTAGTTGTTTATTTTGCCTGTATTTTACATTGGAAATTCAGGTCTTGTCTACCCTTTTTTCCTGAAAAATTATATGGATGACTAGAGAATGGGCAGGTTAGTGATCTCACCCATACTAAGCAAGTCAATCCTGATTGAGGGGCCTGTGTGATTGTTATTTGGACTTTAAAATATCCTTTTGGTTTGGTTTTGATAACTTCTATTTAACTCCAGCACCTGCCAAACAGTGAACATAAAACATGACTTGTAAAAGATGCTACGCTCTCTACCATCAAACAATCAAGGGTTGAAAGAGCTCTCACTCCATAGCTCTGGGCCCTCGAAGGGACACTGCTAGCAAAACAGGTATGACAAGACTTAAGGCTCCTGATATTTCTAAGTTTAAAAGTAGGTGCCCCCCCCCCCAGTCTTTTAATGCCTTGTTCATGACTTCAGAGAGAAACAGAGCAACTACTCATTTTTGTCCTTTCTAGGTCATCTTTAAGGACCCCTTTATATGAAAACAAAATCTAAAATCATACATGTAGCTACAGAAAATCCATCATTTTGGTGGCTTCTGTACTTGAGATTCTGCCGTCAGTACCCAGCAATGCAAATGAGGTAACTTGCACGCTCCATCTGTTTGAAACTGTAATATAACATTCCTGGGTGAGTTATCAGTCGTGGGGATTGAACCCTATAACTCTGAATCTTAAAGCGTCAGCTGCTGCACCTTGTGCTAAAGAGGTGTTTCTGTTAGCTGATGCTATAGAATATAAGAAGAGCCGTACTGGGTCAGACCAATGGTCCATCTAGCTCAGTATCCTGCCTTCTGACAGTGCCAATGCCAGGTGGCTCAGAGAGAATCAACAGAATAAGGCAATTCTGAATGCTTTATCCCCTATCATCCAATTCCAGATTCTAGCAGTTGGAAGTTTAGGAACACCTTGAACATGGGCTTGCGTCCCTGATCATTTTGGCTAATAGCTGGTGATAGAAATGAACTTATCTAATTCTTTTCTGAATCCAGTTATACTTTGGCCTTCACAACATCCCCTGGCAATGAGTTCCACAGGTTGACGGTGCACTGTGTGAAGAAATGCTTCCTTATGTTTGTTTTAAACCTGCTGCCTATCAATTTCACTGGGTGACCCCTAGTTCTTGTGTTATGTGACAAGGTAAATAGCACTTCCCTATTCACTTTCTCCACACCATTCATGATTTTATAGACCTCCATCATATTCCTCTCCCCCTTAGTCATCTGTTTTCTAAACTGAACAGCTCCAGTCTTTTTAATCTCTCCTCATATGGAAGCTGTTCCATACCCTTAATCATTTTTGTTGCCCTTCTCTGTACCATTTCCAATTCTAATATATCTTTTTTGAGATGGGGCAACCACAACAGCACACGGTATGCAAGACTTATCAACCTCTGCACGTGGCCCAGTCACCACAAGAAGGGGACAAAATGCCACACCAAGTGGGCGTGGGTTACAAAAGTAGGGTGAGCTCTACCTTAGCTTTCTTTGTTTACACTTGAGATTTGCCTCAGTGCAGCTGCTACGCTTGCTGGATCAGGGATAATTCCAAATATTGGCAAGGCCTTTGCATTCCCTCCTGAAAATGGATCCTGATGGAAGCCATTGAATGAACAAATTCATTTGTGAAAACAAAACTGCAATGCCCTGCAAAGCTAGATGTCAAACTTCATTTGAATACACCAATCAGAACAGGAAGGAAGGGCCACCCGGTGACTCATAGGCGGAGCCGGAATTGTGCTGGAGGGATCAGTAACTGCTGCCAAGGGTCATTTTCCATGACTTCTCAGGGGGTTGATTGACATATGCAATGCTGAGTCATGGTTTTGAATTATGCTAGGAGTTTGTGAGCAACCTCTCGGTCTGTTTGGAGCTAAAGTCTAAGATGGAGTATCACTTGTGGAACAAAGTAGAGCGAGTTGCTGCCTTGCTCAAAGCAAACCACATCAGCATGGATCCGTTGCTATGGATGGGAGACGTGGGCTTTGGGGCTCGCTTTTCAGTAGCCCAGGCGCTGTTACCTGACACTATTTAAGATATATTTTAAAAAAATTTCACTGCCCCCCTTGCAATCTTTCTGGGCACAGATACAGTGAAATTTGTGGTTTTGTCATGGTCATTCACTATATATTTGCACAGTGCCTAACTCAATGAAGCAATGAAGTGACTGCCTCAATTGCGGTAGCGGTTTCACAACATACATGTTTAATAATAATAATACATTTAGCTAAATACAGAATAAGAAGGTTCTCTTACATGCATTGACCCATGAGGATGGATTCTTGTCTAGGTTTTACTGCTCAAAAATTGTTTTAAACAATATAAAGGTAACTAACTGAAGTCAAATTAAATCTAAAGAAACTTAATCCTACAATCAGCTGTATGCAGTCTGTATGCCCCATTTTCAGGTCATTGAGCAAAACTTGACTAAACAGATCGGTTTAATTTTTCCTATATGTCTATTTTTATTTCACTTGATATTGATTGAATGCATTCCCATTCATAATACTATTGTTTTTGTGTAATGTGATAGCACATAGAGGCCACTGATGGGATCCGGGCCTCATTGTGGCTTGGCATCTCACAATGTAAGGCCACCACCCTGCTGCTTGATACACAAACTGCACGATCCGACTGCAGGATTGAGGCTTAATTAATTAATAAATGCCTGAAGTGTTGTCCTCTGTTTGCAACAGGGTACAATAAATGCTTTCAATGAGGGAGTAGCCTGTGATAGCAGATAGACAGGCCTTCAGGCAAAGTCCTATACAATTTAATAGGGCTGAATCCAATATGAAGCTGCAGAAATTTCACAGGGTTCTATAGACACGAAGCTGAAACCAGCGTTACCAACTCTTATGAGTTTATCACGAATCTCACCATATTTGCTGCTTGTCCTAAAGTCCCAGCTCTTGGAGTCATGGGATTATGCAACAACCCTAGCTTTCATTTAAAAAAAAGAGTAAATTATTAGCTGTGATAAATGCTTGAAAACGTGATTCCCTAATGGCTCAGAAACTGGAAGGGAAGTTAAAAGACCCCCTCCCCCAGGTATTACTTTAATAACATATCTTGCTTTCTAAACCAAGTTTTATGGGTTTTTTTTGGCACCTGACTCATGTTGCTTGGGGTTGGCAACAGTGAAAACCCTATGACTGTTGTATGGAATGATGAGATCTTTTCTACAGGGAGGTTTTGCTGGCCCAGGCTATCAGGACCTATGGCAGAGAGTGTAGAGACGATTCTCCGTGTAATCTCATATCATGGCTCAAAGAACGTTTGGAAAAATTGCCATAAAGAATCAGGGATTGCCCAGTGCCACTCCCAACATGACAGCTAGGAAGGGGGCGAGAGCCACTGCCACACTCAAGATGGCGGCACGAATGAGCGGCCAGGCCACTCCCAATATGGCGGCAAAAGGACGGCGCCACTCCCAAGATGAAGGCGAGGGGGAGGGGGCTGGCCCAGGAGAGAGAGCGGAAGTGAGGTCGGAGATGCGCCGGAAGTGTGAGGGTGATCCTGAAGCCGGGGAAGCGGCTTGTTTAAGCGGCTCGGCCGGGCGGGCCGGGCTCTGGAGGCGGCTGCTGGGGGACCATGTTCGACCCGGGACAGGTAACGCTGGGGGCCCGGCCCCGTAGCAACCCCCGCCCCTCCCTCTCCATCCGACTCCGCCCCCTCCTGCCTGCATCCCTCCCCACAAAGCCTCTTACCTAGGGGCCCTGCGGCCCCGCTTCCCCGCTGCCGTCCCCTCGCTTCCCCGTGTATTCCGCCTCCCCCTTCCGCTCCCCCGCCGCAAGGCCCTGTCCTGAGTGGGCCAGGGAGGCTGAGCTCTCCTAGCCCCCACTCTCTGGTGGGGGTGGGGGCGCCGCACTGATGCCCCCTTGCTCTGGCGGGGGCCCTCGAGGGCAGGCTGGCGCCTTTCCCAGCGGGACAATCCCCATTCCCCGCGTGTCACTTCGTGGAATCCCCTTCCTTGCAGACTTTTCAGAATCGGCTGAACAAGCATCTGTCAGGGATGCTCTAGGTTTATTTGGGCCTGTCTCAGGGCAGGGGGCTGGACTCTTCCCTTGCGGTCCCTTGCAGCCCTACCTTTCTGTGAGTCTAACCTCACGCTCCCTGCTCCCCAGTTCTTTTGATCCTATTGGTGTTGGTTTGGCTTCGTTTTCTTTTGAGACCCAAGGACTGTTGTCATACTTGTTCTTGATTAGAACAAATGAAAGCACCATGGAAGGGATTAGAATGGCAAAATGAATGGAAAGGAACCTTAGATCAAGCTAGGCTAATTCTGGGGCCTGCTAGGTGATCCTTTCACTTCCATGTTTGGCGATCAGTGCCCGGCTGTGAATTGTTTAGTTAAACTGGAAGGGGAATTGTCTAGGATCTTACTCGTGGATGAATTCTTTCTATGAGTTAGCAGGAATGTATAAATTGTGATCTTTGCTTCATGCATCTTTCATTATCCATGAGAACTGCATAATCACGGTTTCTGAAATGATAGTTAAAGGAGTGGTTCAGCTGTTTCAGTGCTCTAGCTGTAGTGTAGTGTGTTGGTGGGATATTTGGCCATGTCTGTGCTGGGTATTTATTTTTCTGTACTGGCTTAAAATGTTTTCTCTGTAGTTTAGAAAATGTACGTCTAGACTCTTAAAACAGGTTTCAGAGTAGCAGCCGTGTTAGCCTGTATTCGCAAAAAGAAAAGGAGTACTAGTGGCACCTTAGAGACTAACCAATTTATTTGAGCATGAGCTTTCGTGAGCTACAGCGTCTGATGCATCCGATGAAGTGAGCTGTAGCTCACGAAAGCTTATGCTCGAATAAATTGGTTAGTCTCTAAGGTGCCACTAGTACTCCTACTCTTAAAACAGAGTCTGACCGTAGGACCAACCAAACTCATATATCATATATATTTAGGATACTGCATGGCTTTCAGTCAGTTCAGCAAACTCAGTTTGAGCTCTTTTAAAGACAGGAGGAGAAATCCTGGCCCTCATCAAAATCAGTGGCAAAACTCCCATTGATTTCAATGGGACAGGATTTCCGTGAGGGTCTTTAATGATCTAGTTTGGTTCTTATCTCTGTGTAGGCATGCTGTAAACGCCATGCACTCAGGCCTGGGTGGAGAGGGAGAATGCAGTCTCACTTTGCTACAGAATCATTCCCAGTGGCTGCTGCAGTGTTGATGAGCTCTGGGATTAATAGTCTGTTACCTGGGAATTCTTGCCATGACATCTGATCTCAAGGGAGAGGATAAAAAGGAAAAACAGAGGTGAAATATGGCTTTGTACTGACCGTAGAGGGAATATGGCTCTGCAATTTCTGTAGTTTCAAATGATGTAAACATCTGACGTAAAATGTACAAATAAACTGAAGGCAGATGGTGGTATAAAAGATGAGCCAAAGTAAGAGATTCTTTCTTAGGTCAAATGTCTTGAGGGTGGGGGGAATAGAGGTGATATCTTGCATTTCTGAAGTAGGGGGAATTCACTTTCCCAATTCCAAAGCAGGTCTTGGGCAGTACTGGGAATTAACTAGTTTAGTAACAACACCATAGCAATAAACTACAAAAGCAGAATAAGCATAAAGGGGTTTTATTCTGTTTCTAAATCAGCACTTAGAAGGAGGCTGATGAATTGGCAAAACAGGGAGAAGACATTGCAGTATTGGCAAGGCAAGAGTGCTGTCATAAATATAAAGGGAAGGGTAAACCCCTTTGAAATCCCTCCTGGCCAGGGGAAAGCTCCTCTCACCTGTAAAGGGTTAAGAAGCTAAAGGTAACCTTGCTGGCACCTGACCAAAATGACCAATGAGGAGACAAGATACTTTCAAAAGCTGGGAGGAGGGAGAGAAACAAAGGGGTCTGTGTCTGTCTGTATGCTGCTCTTGCCAGGGACAGAACAGGAATGGAGTCTTAGAACTTTTAGTAAGTAATCTAGCTAGGTATGTGTTAGATTATGATTTCTTTAAATGGCTGAGAAAAGAATTGTGCTGAATAGAATAACTATTTCTGTCTGTGTATCTTTTTTGTAACTTAAGGTTTTGCCTAGAGGGGTTCTCTATGTTTTTGAATCTAATTACCCTGTAAGATATCTACCATCCTGATTTTACAGGGGGGATTTCTTTACTTCTATTTTTTATTAAAAGTCTTCTTGTAAAAAACTGAATGCTTTTTCATTGTTCTCAGATCCAAGGGTTTGGGTCTGTGGTCACCTATGCAAATTGGTGAGGCTTTTTATCCAACATTTCCCAGGAAAGGGGGGGTGCAAGTGTTGGGAGGATTGTTCATTGTTCTTAAGATCCAAGGGTCTGGGTCTGTAGTCACCTAGGCAAATTGGTGAGGCTTTTTACCAAACCTTGTCCAGGAAGTGGGGTGCAAGGTTTTGGGAAGTATTTTGGGGGGAAAGACGCGTCCAAACAGCTCTTCCCCAGTAACCAGTATTAGTTTGGTGGTGGTAGCGGCCAGTCCAAAGATAACGGGTGTAATATTTTGTACCTTGGGGAAGTTTTGACCTAAGCTGGTAAAGATAAGCTTAGGAGGTTTTTCATGCAGGTCCCCACATCTGTACCCTAGAGTTCAGAGTGGGGGAGGAACCTTGACAAGTGCAAAATCTGATCTCGAGGAAAGTTTGGCTCTGTTGACAGTAGTAGCCGATAGCTCAATACGTGAGGCTTCATCCATTTCCACCTTGGCTTATTTTATAAATCCTGTTCTTCCCAGGTCTGTTTTTTCTCCTCTGTCTCTCATTAACTCCATGAGGCTTCTGAGCTGACTTGCTGCTCTTTCCTTTCAGGAGATGCTGAGTGCAGAGATTGGGGAGGACAGTAATGGCATCAACCTGATGGAGTTCTCAGATGAGATCCTTTTGCACATCCTGAGCTATGTTCCTTGCACAGACCTTGTTCTGAATGTGAGGAGAACCTGCAGGAAGCTGGCAACTCTTTGTCTTGACAAGAGTTTAACCCACACGGTGCTACTTCATAAAGAATATCAGGTAGGGAGAAGCTGGTTTTATGCCCAGATGGGGCATGGGGATTGTGGCAGGCTGCCAGAGGGGGCTGCTTCTGAGAGTATGAAGACAGATTGATTTCTCCAAGTACAAAACAAATCATAAACATAGTTATATCCTTCTAGCCCTGACTTGGAGGGAAGGGGGGGATTTCTTAAGAATTAGAACAGTTAGTATGGCTACTCCAGAGACCTAGTATCACTTGGTTTAGGATGTAATCCAGAAAGCCAATGTTACAACCACTTCTGTTTTTCCACAGTGCTGTTTTAAAAAAAATTCTTAACTAGAATGTACAGTAGAACTATTTCAGAATGTTAGTTGTATTCCAAATCACTTAACTATATTGTAAAAAACCTTAAATTGTATGTAATAGCCTGCAGGTGATAAACTAAAGGGATAGTAACAAATTGAAAACAAGTAGCTTTTAAAAAAGTTAAATGTAGATTTGATCATTTCTATCTTCCCAGGATGATAATGTTAAGATGTCATTACAATGTTTCTTATTTCTTTAGAATTTGTTTCTCTTCGTATTAGTGAAGCACCCACATGAACAGGGGGAAATGACTACACAAAGTGCTGTCAAATACACAAAGTAAACTAAAACCGACAAATGTATTTTTCTGTCTCTTGGTTATAGAAAATATTAAGTGTTGTAATGATAGTAGGTAGTAAAAAACTTCCAGGTAGAAGTGTGACTTTTAAGTTGACTGTCTCTCTAAGTGTAGGAAAGGGAGAAAGCATATTTCATCTAATGTGGAATGGGCTGGAAAGTGGATGAAGCAGAGAGAAGCAGCAGTTGTTCCTCTGTCAACTTGAGCTGTTCCACAGATGCATAATTCTGCAGACATAGGGCCTGAAGCTGAGAAGTGGTGAATACCCTCAATTCCTGTCAGTCATTGTCACTTAGCACCTGTTAGGGTCAGTCAGTAATGCAGACTCAAACTAGAAACTAAATGAAATGTAATCTTCAAGATCCTAAGTCTGAAGGGTAAAACAAACCACCAGCAGTTACAACAATATGATACTTGGTACTTATATTGTATATTTCATCCAAGGGTCTCAAAACACTTTAGTAGAGGGTGTGTGTGTCATTATCCCCATTGTGAGATGGGAAACTGAGGCACAGAGAAGTGAGGCAGTATAATCATCCTCTTCAACGTTACTGAAGCAGTTTGTGTTTAAATACAGGTCAACAAGGACAAAGTGAAGCAGCTTATGAGGGGGATTGGAAAAGAGATCCACCAGCTGAACATGGCTGGCTGCTACTGGCTGCCCAGTTCCACAATTGACTATGTAATACGATGCAAGAACCTGGTGAAGCTGAACTTGTCTGGCTGCCATCTCACCTCTCTCCGCCTCTCCAAGATGCTCTCTGCTCTCCAGCACTTGCGCTCACTGGCAATTGATGTAAACCCTGGTTTTGATGCCAGCCAGTTGAGCAGTGAATGTAAAGCCACACTTAGTCGTGTACTGGAGCTCAAGCAGACCCTTTACACACCGTCGTATGGGGTGGTTCCATGCTGCACCAGCCTTGAGAAACTGCTGCTCTATTTTGAGATTCTAGACCGATCCCGAGAAGGCTTCATTTTGTCTGGCCAGCTGATGGTGGGTGAAAGTAATGTCCCCCACTACCAGAACCTTCGTGTCTTTTATGCTAGGTTGGCTCCTGGCTATGTCAATCAGGAGGTGGTGAGACTGTATCTGGCAGTGTTAAGTGACCGGACCCCAGAGAATCTTCATGCCTTTCTCATTTCTGCCCCTGGCAGTTTTGCAGAGAGTGGAACCACTAAAAACCTTTTGGACTCCATGGCTCGAAATGTATGTTTGGATGCTTTGCAATTGCCCAAATCCTGGATTAATGGATCTGGCCTCCTTCAGCACTTGAAGTTCAACAACCCTTTCTACTTCAGCTTCAGCCGCTGCACCTTATCTGGTGGCCACCTGATCCTGCGGGTTATTAATGGTGGGAAGGATCTCAAAAGCTTGACCAGTTTGAATCTCAGTGGCTGCATTCACTGTCTGTCTTCTGACTCCTTGTTTCGGAAGGCAGAAGATGATATTGACAGCAGCATTCTGGAGAGTCTAGTTGTTTCCTGCTGCAATCTGAGACATCTGAATCTTTCTGCTGCCCATCATCACAGCTCGGAAAGCCTAGGGAAGCATTTGTGCCAGCTCCTGGCACGGCTAAGGCACCTGCTGTCTTTGGCGCTGCCAGTTTGCTCCATCACAGATGTTCCTACAAACACAGACAAGCTACCTGTGCAGTCTGTGACTAATGTGGTGCCCCCAGGCCTTGGAAAGAAAATCCGGATCGGGGTGCCAACATACGCCAAGAACTTCTTGGAGCAGTCAAATCAGAAGTCTCAATCCTCTGTGTTTTGGACTCTATTGGAGAACCTCCCATTTTTGAAAAACTTGGAGTTAATTGGGTCCAGCTTTTCCTCTGCCATGCCCCGGAATGAGCCAGCAATTCGGAACTCACTGCCCCCTTGCAGCCGGGCACAGAGTGTTGGGGATTCAGAGGTGGCTGCCATTGGCCAGTTGAACTTTTTGCAGAACCTCACTTTAGCACAGATGCCTAATATCCTGACTGGTTCTGGGCTTGTTAGCATTGGATTGCAGTGCCAGCATCTGCGGACTCTCTCGTTAGCCAATCTGGGCATGATGGGAAAAGTGGTCTATATGTCTGCCCTCATGGACATGCTGAAACACTGCAAGTGCTTGAGGGATCTCAGGTGAGGGCCTGTTGTTGATCTCCATTTTCATTCATGCGTGTCTAGAAAGGTGTGTCTGTGTGTGTGGAGAAGAGGGGGATCTTTTTGGACCAACGTAAGGAGGAGAGTATACTAGCTTCTAGGTCCCAAGGAAGGTAGCTGTGTTGGCTTGAAAATTAGAGGGTTTTCCTCCTGAATAGCAGGATTGTTGAGATGGGCGTGGATGGTGTGTCCTGTATTGTCCTTGAGAAGCAGAGGTAGTCAGTATACCCTCAAGCCCCTGTGGGCTCCAAGGAGGACATATTCCTAAGACCGTGTCTTGGCAGTGCAGAGCATTACAAGTTAACATGTTGGTCTACAAAGAGCTCTCTTATCGAACCTCTGGTTAGCTCTCTTAGCTGGTGTTTGCTCTATGCTGCCCAGCATCACAGAACATTTACCCTCCAAAAGCTGTCTTCATTGCTGCTTCTGAATTGGCCTTTCTCCATAGAGTCTGAATGCTTTAACTCTCCCAAACAAAGGTAGCAAGTCTCATCCAGGTACATAAAGAAACCTCAGCTATAGCTAAATAACAGTGATGAAAATGACATGGTGTAAATTCTGTCAACATTCTCACAACAGGTTTCTTCATGAGGTCTGCAGATGGCATTTAGGTCAATAGAACTTTTTCCTTTTAAAGGTTTCAGAGTAGCAGCCATGTTAGTCTGTATTCGCAAAAAGAAAAGGAGTACTTGTGGCACCTTAGAGAGTAACCAATTTATTTGAGCATGAGCTTTCATGAGCTACAGCTCACTTCATCGGATGCATACTGTGGAAACTGCAGAAGACATTTTAAAAGACATTTTTAAAAACATCTTTGAAAGCTGCTGGATTCAGAGCTCTGACTGACACCTTCTGTCTGTAGCAGGTGCAGCATGCACAGCGGCAGTAGAAGACAGGAGAGCAGCTTAGCCTTTGGCTTTGTCTACACGAGGGGCTTTTGCTGGCACAAAAGACAGTGGCGTGATTGCTGGCCGACATAGTTATGTCAGCAAAAATCCCTAGCGCAGATGCAACTATACTGGCAAAGCTACAGATATAGCTTATTTCACTTGGGGGTCGGTTTTATGCCAGTACAAAGCACAATTTTGTCATTATAGCTATGTCCACAGTACGAGTGTTTTGCCAGTCTAATATACTGGTATCCCTATACTGGTAAAGGGCTTCTAATGTAGAGCTAGCCTTTGAGAGGCTAAGCATCTCCAAAAAGAGCTAGTTGCATCGCAAAACTAATCTTTGGAGAAAACAATTTGACCTGCAGTGGTCGCTTCCATTTGGCCAGGCCCAGAGAACTTTGCATCCAGGGACTATGGTATGCCTGTCCGCCACAGACTGGCAACTTCTGAGGAGAGGATTTGTACAGCTTCCCACAAAGGAAAAGCCTGCGTGTCTCCCATGGCAGTGCCATAAGAACACTCTACTTAAGAAAAAAGAACAGGAGTACTTGTGGCACCTTAGAGACTAACAAGTTTATTACAGCATAAGCTTTTGTGGGCTACAGCCCACTTCATCGGATGCATAGAATGGAACATATAGTAAGAAGATATATCGATATAGATATACACGTACAGATAAGTTGGAAGTTGCCATACAAACTGTGAGAGGCTAATTAGTTAAGATGAGCTTATTATCAGCAGGAGAAAAAAAACTTTTCTAGTGATAATCAAGATGGCCCATTTAGACAGTTGACAAGAAGGTGTGAGGATACTTAACTTTAGGGAAATTGATTCAATATGTGTAATGACCCAGCCACTCCCAGCTGGATCATTACACATATTAAATCTATTTCCCTATGTTAAGTATCCTCACAACTTCTTGTCAACTGTCTAAATGGACCATCTTGACTATCACTAGAAAAGTTTTTTTTTCTCCTGCTGATAATAAGCTCATCTTAACTAATTAGCCTCTCACAGTTTGTATGGTAACTTTCAACGTGTGTGTATGTATAATCTTCTTACTATATGTTCTATTCTGTACATCCGATGAAGTGGGCTGTAGCCCACGAAAGCTTATGCTCTAATAAATTTGTTAGTCTCTAAGGTGCCGCAAGTACTCCTGTTCTTTTTGCAGATACAGACTAACATGGCTGCTACTCTGAAACGCTACTTAAGGTGTCATAACTTTCCAAATGGAGTTGGGGAAGGTTTTATCTGGAGGAGCTGCTCAGCATTTAAAATCTGGCAATAAAGTCTGTTGAAAACCGGATTGGGTGTCATTTGGCTAATTCCACCACCACCAAGAATTTTCTGCAAGCCTAGAAATTAATTTCAGGTGATGTTACAAAGCAGCAGTGTCACCTAGTGAATAAAATAGAGTATTACTAGTATGCATTTTTCTGCCACTTTCCCTACCCGTGTTTGGAAGTTATTAACCCAGAAAATGGGAGCCAGTGTGTCTTTGTGTCAGATTCACATTAGGATGATGACATATTTTGGATAAATCAGGCAGGTTTCTGATTTTCAGTTAACACAACCAGAGAAATGAGTATAATGCAGGATCTTCAGTGACAGCCAGGTATTGCTCACCTCTATGGTGAATTGCTGGGTAGCTATCAAATAAAAACACCATTCCACAAGCGTCCTTACTGCCAGAAAGTTCTGGACTCGCAAAACATGACTTAACAATTATCAGAACGAAGAGTTGCTCAGATATGCCCCCATTCCATGAAAGGCTGGATAGAGATTATCCAGTTCAGGGTGGGATTGCCTGCTAGTTGTCATCTAATGGATTACACATCTCCAAGCTCCTGGCTCTGCTGACCCAATGACTGAGTCTCTTAACGGCTTTGAGATCCTTCTAGCAAACCTGGACTGAGCAGCCATATCTTCTAGGTGACACTGACCTTTTGCAGTGGAGATACTTTCTGTAAAATTATTATTTTGTACATGCAGAATCTGGTTAGGCTGCAAGTTACAGCATGGAAACTGATAGCTTCCAGAAACTTCCGAAAGGGAGGGGGAGGTATTTAGTACTTTCCACTGTGTATTTTCAAATTGACACATTTCTTTCTGAAATAGTCCATGTGCTGCAGACTGACTGTCAGATTCCTTTACTTAATCAAATCCAGACCAACTCTTCAGCCCATGTGAAATATAGAAGAGGTCACATAGAAGCTTGTGCTGACAGATTCTTCTCTGACCCCTCTTCTTTCTCCAGCTCCTCTCTGCTGACCTCTCAGGGCTTGAAGATGTTCAGCCGCGTGGCTCAAAAGCACTAGGTCTCCATCAGTGTCCGTCGTGAATCAGTTTTTCATACTTGGTTCGCTCTGCCTGGAGTCTTACGTTGAGGTTGTTGCCTAGAGGATGGTGACTAGCTTGCTCAGCATTTGGACCTCTGGAGAAGCAAGGCCCCATGGTCCATGCCAGCTACTAGCCTTCTGACCAGATGCCACGTAGCCAAGTCTGGGCCTGCCTCAGTCTCTGTTTGCCGCTGTCATGTAAACAGCTCATTGCTGAAGGGTAGCGCTCTGTAAGCAAGATGGCTGAGATTGGAATATCACCTTTGCTATGGTGCTCCCACTCAGATATGAGACTACCATGTGTACTGTGTATATAGATAGTGCCAGGCCATTCCTGATCTCTGAATCCACCAGCTGTTTTCAAGTGGGAGCAACACATGGCTAAATTGGAGACACTTATTGCACCATTCATAGCCCCATACGAATGCTGCATCCCCCACTTGTTTTAAAGCAGAATTAAAATTCATCCTCTGACTTGTTTGTGTTTTTTCTTGCAGGCTAGAGCAGCCGTATTTCAGTGCTAACACCCAGTTCTTCCAGGCACTGAGTCATTGTTCTTCTCTCCAGCGCCTTTGTATCATCTCCCGGAGTGGGACTCTGCAGTCTGATGCAGTGATGTCATTCATGGCCAACTGCCTTGAGGTCATCATGTGCCACATGTTTATGGGAGAATCTCTCACAGTTTGCAAAAATCTTCAGCAGTCCATTGTACGGAGGTGAGTGAGAAAGGGGCTGAGGTGGGATTTCTGGGGCTGTTCAGGATTTATCCCCATTGCCTTTCCCTCCATCTTATATATGGGTCAAGTGTGGGAGCACTGTGTAATGTTCTCCTGGCCTTTTAGCATGCTAAGAAGCTGACAGGTGAAATTTAACTCCTTGGCACAAAGGGTGGCCTCTCATTTTAATAAGAGCCAGTCAATGAGCTACTTGTAAGTATTCTGTACGGTTTTTTTAATCCGCTTGTCCCATCATGATTGATTTGAAGCTTCAATCATACAGTTACATGATCAAGTGACAACTTCATGTAAACAACAAAAAAAAAAACATCTGGCAGCATTTTAAGTACTGAAGATGTCCGACTTTGAGCCTTTCCTCCTTCCCCACAAGTAACTACAGCTCATTCACAGACCGCTAATCCCTTGTGAATGTCGCTTTCTGATAGTGCCCCAGTAGAGCAGTTCAAAGCCTTCTGATTGGCTAAGGGGGGTTCTTTTTGGTGTAGCCCTTGCATCTTTGGCAGTTCTTAAATAAGTCTTGCCTAGCCCCTTGCAGTGTTCTGAAGCTCACATGGTGGGAAGCGTTTGTGTATGAACCGTGAACTCCTTTTGAGAATAAAGCTTTTAATTACACTTGGCATGGTGGCAGCCAGCTCACAAAATATTTCCCATTCAACAGAGACTTCACGCTATTTTCCCCTCTCCTTTTTCTTAAGGCATTAGGTGTGTTTTCTTAGTCACCTACTGTGGCTTTCCTCTATTACATTTTAATAAAAATTTCAAATCAAATGGCATTATTATTATTTATTATTGCATCCTAGATGGTAGCTCTATCCCAGCCCTTCCCCAGCTTCAGACTTGTTTTCTAGGATTAAATCCAGCAGAGGCTATGACTGTGTTATCTACCTAGCAAACTATGTATGAGACTGCTTATTACTGCCTCTAGGAGCATGCCTGTTCCTTTGGGATAGTAGCTATTGGAAAACATACCAACATCTGAGTAAATAAAGTCCCTGTGATGTGTCAATCATTTTTTGTGTTTTACTGGGCTGTCATATCTGTAAAGGCATTTCTTTATCTAATTCATTTGTGTGCCATGGGGATCTTTGGAAAGATCCAAAAATCCCCTGTCCGCTTTCTCCTACATGCCTGTTTGAGATGTCATTGCAGTGCTGGCCAGAATTTTAATATCGTTTTATTATGCAGAACTGTGCTATTCCTCACCCGTATTGCAGATCTCCTCCTCCTCCTCTTTTCTGTGCTACATATCACTTTTGTAAATTCTGTGTCTCTTTATATTTTAACACCCAGTAATTTTCCAAAGAGCAGCTGATGCCTTGTGGAAAATGCTGAAAACTGTCTTATATTTAGAAACAATTCTGTCTGTCATATTATTATACTTCCCTTGTGTTTTATTAATAGGGATGTTTATATGAAAACAGGATCTTTGGGGGTTTTTTAAAGAGAGCATCTGCTCCTGCTGTTAATTCCCCACCTGAAGTCATAATCCTCTGACACTGTAATTGGTGGCTCTGGAAACTATTTTGATGTCACGTAAGATTATGACTTGAGGAAGAGGATAAGCAGCAGGAGCAGATGCTCTCCTAAGCAACAAAGATTCTGTTCTCGTGCAACTGTCTCTAGTAATAAAATACAAGGAAAGAAATACAGAAAATGATGTGTAAGCAGAACATGAAAGCTTCCATGCCACATCAGCGAGTCTTTAACCATGTGACTTCTCCAGTGTTACCATTTTAGTCCTTGTACAAATATGCCTTCAAATGGGGTCAATAATTGACTCTCTTGACTGTGGTTTATCTGCAGCTGCGAGGGTAAAAAGATATACAGTAAAATTGAGACGAGCTTATTTTTGCTAGCTAGTTCATTGCTAGGTCTTCGGATGATGATTGTAGCTTGCCCAGTGTAGCTCTTTAGCATGCTGGTATTGTACCCCCAAATCCAACAATCTAATACTACAGAAAACACCCAGCAAGTATGATATTAAAATATCTTTATTCCAGAGTAAGAAAATAGTGATTTTGCTTTGGAAATGATTTATATGGGCTCTGTAAGGGCAGAAAACATGAAGGGCTAGTGTGTGTGGGGACAGGGCGCGGACTCTCAAAGCTGAATGTTTCTTTTTCTTCCCTCCCTCTGAGCCATGTGGGAGTACATTGGGACTTTCTCTGTCACTGCTATGGACTAGATGATCTGGTTTGGATTCTGGAGGGTCTTGGGGATGGCTAGTTTTGAATGGGGAGGTGCACCTTAAGTGAGATTAATTGTCGTTTTAAAGCAGGGGTGGGCAAACTTTTTGGCCCAAGGGCCACATCTGGGTATAGAAATTGTATGGCGGGCCATGAATGCTCAAAAGATTGGAGGTGGGAGGGGAGGGGAATGAGGGCTCCGGCTAGGGGAGTGGGCTCTAGGGTGGGGCTGGTGGATGAGGGAATTGGGGTGCAGAAGGCTGCTCTGGGCTGGGACTGAGGGGTTTGGAGGGTGGGAGGGGCATCAGGGCTGAGGCACCGGGGGGGTTGAGGGCTCTAGCTGGGGGTGAAGGCTTTGGGGTGGGGCTGGGGATGAGAGGTTGGGCGTACAGGAAGGTGCTCCAGGCTGGGACCAAGGGGTTTGGAGGGCAGGAGGGGGATCAAGGCTGGGGCAAGGGGCTGGGTCGGGACGGCTCAGGTGCAGGCTCTGGGCAGTGCTTACCTCAAGCAGCTCCCGAAAGCAGCAGCATGTTTCCCCTGTCCAGGTCCTATGTGGAGGCGAGGCCCATCTGCAGGCACCGCCTCTGCAGCTCCCATTGGCCCCAGTTCCCGGCCAATGGGAACTGTGTGGGGCAGCGTTTGGGGTAGAGGCAGCTTGCAGAGCCCCCTGGCTGCCCCTACATGTAGGAGCTGGAGTGGGGACATGCCGCTGCTTCCGGGAGCCGTGCGGAAAGCCCCCGACTCCGCTCGCCGGCTGGAGCGCCGGAGCGGGACAACCCCTGACCTTGCTCCCCGGTGGGACCTCGAGGGCCAGATTAAAAGTTCTGATGGGCCGGATGCAGCCCGCAGGCCATAGTTTGCCCATCCCTGTTTTAAAGGGATTTGGAGACTTGAAGGGCGACTCTGGAAAAGCTTACTGTTAAAGCTGCAGAGGTGCTCTTGCTGGAGCCTTTAGAGTTTGGAGTGCTCAAAAACATGGTCTAGAGCAGTGATATTTGGATGCTGGTCCATGGTCGCATGCTGGTGATCCGGGGAGAGCAGACTGGTCGTGTGGTGCTGTTTCTCTCTCCAGCTGCTGAGTTGCATTTAGAAGAAGCTGAAAATACATTATTTTTCTAATACTATTTTTCTGTGTAGGTAATTGCTGCAGCCTTCACAGGGATGTTGATTGACTGTCAGCAGGAGGGGAGGTGGCCCATAATCATAAAGAGGAATGTTGGTGTTTAGGAGACACTGTTCAAATGTCCAAAGTTTAAGAATCCTTGTCTGGTAGATGGACTGCAGGGGGAGTGGAGCCAGGAACTCTGGTGATTCAATACCAGCTTGGTATGGCCTTGCTTTAAGTCCTCAATTAATTCTCTTCAACTTTCTCCTCATCTGTACAATGGGGATCATATTTGTGCCTAACTCGCTGATTGACTAGTGGGAGGCCCAGAAGTTTAGCTCCTGTTGGGTAGAGATGAAGAGGTTGATAATTGTGTCCTTTCAGTCTCGTGGCTACTATAGGCAAGAAGGTGTGTAGGCCCAGCTTTTCATGGACTTCGTTCTATAGTAAGGTTCCTGGATTCTGCAGCACTATGATGTGAGCTGGGAGTTCTACAGCAGGATCATCTCATTGTCTTAAGTGTAGGCTTTTAACAAATGAATTTTCATATTTAAATCAGTGCAGTACCCTCTCTGAATGCACTGGTATTCAATTCTATTTTATGTCCCAACATCTTTGTTGCACTAGAGATGTTCAGATGAACAGAACAGTTGTAACATAAAAGTTGCAGGGGTGAAGCTGAGTTTACTGGCAGTTGACGGGGGATAGTTGGGGTTTTTGTCATTAGTGAAGAAGAGGTATTACAGTGATTGGATGCTTATGCTATAATGATTAGTGAAATAGCTAACAATGTTGCAACTTAAATTATTGTCAGTCATAAGATTTGGACAGTTCACACCTCTCAGAGCTATTGTGTCAGGCTGTCTACAGAGTCAAGAAGAGATTGCTGCCTCAGTTTACATTTGGTTCATGTTTTCAAGGTTTTCTTCCCATCAGAAGGGGTAGAAACCATTTTTATTTTAAACGAAAACTTAAATTTTGGAGCACAGCTCTGTGGTAGGGGGTGCCTTCCATGGCTGTGGAATATATTGGGTCCTGACTCTTGACAACTTTATAACTGGAAGGTTTTGTGTAAATGTTGGCGTGTAGCCAGCTTCAGAAATATAGTTGTCCCAGTTGGTAGCTGAGTATTAATGGTCTCTGTGCATGTAGTTTATTTCAGTCTCTAATGTAGATGCATATTTGTGAGCTTTTAAACATTGGTATGTTTGTGGTATTCGGTTCTAGCTTCCCTCACCTGTTTGCTATCCATGTGTTGGCTGTGGTGGTCACCTTTTCCTCCAGATGCCTCTGATATAATTTTGTGTCCACTGCATTGGCACACAGTAGAGATTGTAGAACTGATATGGAGCCCCCCTTCCCCCCCCCCCGATAGTTCAGCAAACAGGATGACAAGGCCACATTCCCCTCTGAACTGCAGAGGAGACTAACTATATCACTGTAAGCAAATATGTTTGTTGGCATTTGGGGTGGGATGGGGGAAGAGGGGTGTTGTATCATTCACTTCTCATGTTGTCCAAGCACACGAGTCCCTCTTAGGAAAGGAAGGGATTAATTAGAGCATTAATTTGGGACTTGGGAAACCCAGGTTCGGTTCCCTGTGCTGCCACAGACTTCCTGTGTGTGCTTGGATAAATCACTTAGTATCTCTGTGTCTTCATTCCCCATCTGTGAAACCGGGATCGTGGCTTTGCCTTACCTCATGGAATGTTGTGAGAATAAATATATAAAAAGATTGTGGGAGGCCCAGATTCTTTGGTGATGGCGATCATCTGAGTACCTAGCTAAAAATGGAGCGAATGAGAATACTGCTGTTTCCTTTTTAGATTTGCACATTACCACAACCAGAAATACACTTTTGAAATATTTCACTCCAGATGGGCATTACATTTACTTAAGTAGGCGTTCCATTAACACTGCTCCACGTGTTAATTCTAGAACCGTACTGTAAATATTATGTTTCATGAATATGGAGCATGACGGTTTTAGATTCCAGTCTGACTAATTCTGTTGAGCAAGAAAGTTTCCTCGGGTGGCAAAATTAAATGCTTCCTTCTGGGATTTGTTTTACTAACTCTTGCTGTAGATTTTAAAAATAGTTGTACATAGCCAGTGTGTCAAATCCTATTCCAGCCAGACACTTCCATAGCGTTAGGACATTGCTTTCTTCTCCAAGCTGCTTTCCCAGAGTAGATTTTTGAATTGTAGTTCTCATAAAGCTCCACTAGATAGAGCTGTGGTATATAGTAGATCTACCACCAATGTTGACTTTTTTGTGTGTTGCGGGCCATGTAGTTCTTCACCCCAGAAATCTTGCAGAAAAGGATGGAATTCAAATCACTTTTGCATAGTACTTCTACATGGCGCCATTAATGGGCATGGTACTTCACAAATGCGGAAGAGAAGTTCCTTTTCCTGCGGAGTTTACCAGCGAAAGAATGGACTGCAGAAAGAGGTGTGGTATTAAATGTTTGGCAAATGTCTTACTGGCTCCAGAGACTTTTTCCCCCCAGTTTATTTTTAATCATTTGCAACTGGTAATACTCAGTCTTTAGAATATTACACCTATAGCACCTATCACTGCAGCAATTTTCAGCCACGCTTCAATAGTAAATAGTAGAAATCTCTGAAAAGTCCCTGACAAAACACCATAGAAATAGAATGGAAAGGCAACTATATCTCAGCGATTAAAAAGGCCTTTATCAGAGAGAAGTATCATTGAGGATTTTTGGAATATAACGCTAAAACATCAAGGAATACATTAGAGTTATGATATTTATAGTAATGAGATCATTAAGTTAAGACTGAGATGTCAGATCAGAGCTGGACAGCTTGTGATTTCAGACTAACTGCAGTGTTTTGAAGAGGTATGTGATGAAGGGTGGTGATTGCACTGCCTGGTACAGTTATTTGTCTCGAGAATGCATTACTGTAGTACCCTATACTTGCTGCGACTATTGAAGTCTGCTGGCTAGCGAGGGAGTGGCCAGCTACTCTAGCAGCATTAGTTACAAGGTGGTCCGGGGGACTGATGCAGGATTGGGAGCCAGACACTCCTGTTTTCCAGTCCTGGCTATATAACTGTCTTGCTGTTGGCCTGGGACAAGTCAGCCTCTTTCCCTCTGTTTTTCCATCTGTATTGGTTACCTGTCTCCATAGAGGTGTTGAAGATTGTTTATGCAGTGCTTTGTGCATTTAAAATGTTGTGTTTAGTAGTACACCAATGCTGCAAAGTGACTGACTCCACAATTCTATTCCTCTAGCCACCACTGTTCCCAGCCCCAATTGTGAATCCTAGGAACCGGAGACTGGGGAGAGAGGAGGAAAAGAAGTACCAAGTCACCTTTTCCAACCCCATGCCAGTGTAGGGTTCTTCCCAGCATTGTAAATGGAGTGCCGTGTCTGGTTTGAATGGACTTCGGCAATAGGACTCCTACCACTTCCCTGGCATGGCTATTCCACAGTCTGATTAGACCTCCCTGTTAGGAAACTTTTCTAGTATTTAGCCTAAGTCTTCCTCTGCTCACTTTCATCCTTTTCTAACCCTAAACTCTTGGATCCTCCTAAATACTTTCTCCTATGTTGACGGTTACACCCTTAAAATGTTTACCCAATTCCCCTCCCCCTGACTCTCCTTAGTTGTCATTTAGTCTATCTTATGACTATTTAATTCTCACTTTCCTCAGATGTCAGTCCCTCCACCCCATTAATCATTGTAGCTGTTCTCTGAAAGTCCCAATTGGTCAACCTCTTTCTAGTGAATGCACTTTTTTGACCCAGTGGATTCTTATTCCGCATGATGCTCAGTTCCAATTTTGGTTCAAACTCTGAATGGCTCCTATGGATGTTAAACCTCTGACTTGCAGAGCTAAAGCTCGGGGGGCGGGGGTGTGTGTGAAATTCTGTGAGGGTGAGAAGCTAGTGCAAAATTACAAATCTTCCTTGTGTATTCTGCAAAATTCTCCCCCATTCTCTTCTATGCTGCCCACCTGGATGTTAGCAATTACCTTGACATTGCAAAGAGCGGGTATTACTGCCTATGGCTTATGCTAGATTGAAAGCTGAGTCTTTGCCTTCTCTTCTCTCCACTTCTTTCTGACCTTGAGAAACGACCCCCTAGTACACTGCTGTTCTTTGTGAACCCAGTGTTGGCACGTTAGCTGCCAAACCCACTTCACTAGCCTAAGTATATTGTGGACTCAGTCTCTGCCTCTGATTGCAAGAAGGCTTAATGTATCGCTAGACTGGCATAGTGAATCATTCAAACCTTGTTCCAGCTTTCATTATCTGTTTGTTTCCTGCTCTTAGAAACCCCTGAATCATCCTGTCTCAGACTGAATTAATAATAAACTGCATCCTTGTCCACTTACATTACCTGTTGGAGTGCTTGGTGAAATTTGACTGTATTCTGGGCATCATTAGTACTGCCTAGCTTCGACATGGGCCAGATATGGATACACCTCTATGGGCAAGCTGATCTGATTTGTAGGTGCATCCCTGATGGCATTTTAATGTTTTCTTTTTGGGGGCCACCCATCTATCCCCTTTCTGGCTGCATTCCTGTTGTTAGCCTGCACCACTCCTCCTAATTACTTGTATGCATGCTGTGGCGGGTACTCAGTTGGGGAAGTGTTAGAGGATTGCGTGGTCTGGACACAGTCTTCCTCAAATAGATCTATAGCCCTGTGGCCTGTGCAGCATGATCTCTTACTTTCTCCTGGCTATGCAGTCCTAGTGGAATCTGTGCCCTGGTGCCTCTTTGCATACATGAACGTGGGTATGAAGAGGTTTGAACAGAAACGTAGCTTTAATGTGTTTCCAAAGTAGGAAATGCACTTAATTGAGCAGCTATTGCAATAACATCTTAATCTGCGGAAGATGTTAAGAAAAAACTTCCCAATGCGTTTCAGCTTCTTCTGGCAGAGTGCAGCTCTAGGACTTGTGTGGGGTGCGCTGGCATCTTTCCTTTGGTTCTCGTCTCTTAATCTCCACTGCCCACTCATGTTTGACTGCTTGGTCTGCAGCTCAGTGGGCATAGTAACTTCCACTTCTTCAATACCCCAGAATCTCAAAGCACTCTATTGTTAAGCCTCATGGCACCCATGTGGAGTTAGTGATGTATCATCCCCATTTTACAGATGGAGAAACCTAGGCACAGAGAGATGAAGTAATTTGCCCATGCTCAGACAGTGAGTGTGACAGATCTCACTCCCTGTTCACGTTTCCTACCCACAACACTATCCTTTCCCTGCTGGGAAATGACATTGTGTCACTGAAACCTAGGGACAAGCAGCAGGATAATCTGGCTTGTCATTACTTGACTGGCTTCCAAAGAGTCCTGTCCACACCCATTGGTCAGAGTTTGGAGGCTGTAGTTGAGTCTTAAAATGAGGGAAATTATGGGGTTCCTTAGGATGCTATTGGGGACAGCTCGGTCATAGCAGATGTGTGGATGACGAGACCCGGCTACCAGAAAGCGCTTTCAAAACAGAGCTGTACTGTAAATGTGGCTGGTTTTGCTGAATATGAACAAATTGTGGGTATTTTAATGAACCCAAGAATCTTGCTTTCCTGTGAAGCTCTTGACTGCAACTCCTGCTCTGGGGTTATGAACTGGAGTCTGCTAATCATTGATATTCCAAAGGGTCCACAGCAAGAATGGCACGGGGGAATTGGCCCACTTTACAGTGGCTACAAACCAGCTTTGTACCCCTCTCGGGAGACTCGGTGAAGGACAGGTAGATGTAAATGGAGCTCTCTGTCTCATGAAAGAAGGCACCTTGGGGATAATTATACCAGCACATTCCAGGGAGCCAGAGCTTTGGTACGGATGGAATTTAGCCCCATAGAAGTTATTGGGGTAGGGAGATGTGTGTGCGCATGCGTGCATGTTTGTTTTGGAGACGGTCATAGCAGGATATGACGACTGACATTTCCTAGTGCCAGTGTAATGTGCTGGAAAGGACCCAAGCAGCAGACCCTAATGGTATGTATGCTTGGTGTGATTGGAAGGAGGAGAAAAATGCATATATGTCATGCCACTTAAGATGACCTGTCTACCACTCTGGCTCGCAATCTTTTTTAATACTAAATTAATCCACTATGAACTGTGTGCCCTGCTGCTCATGTTTTCTTTGTAGCTTCTGCCATGCCGCGCATCAGGGAAGGGGATTTCAAGCCCTGGCATCGCTTATAGACTTCAGCCCGACATTTAAATCACAAGTGTCTCTTCCAGTGAAAACGAAACTGCTGGAGTTTCTGGTTTAAGATAAAACAGCGTGCACATATGTACACATGTGGCTGAAACAAATTGATATGACCAGATATAGGGCAAAATTTGAGTTGTACTGAATTCCCCTTTCCTGGTTAATTAGCTGCTTTCTGAAGTAATGCTCCAAAGTTAGAAGTGATGTGTAAGTGCTATTACAAAATGGTAAGTGGGTGTAAAGGAGTCTAAGATTGTATAATTTACACACTGAGAGGCTGGCAGAAGGTAAACCAGAGCGTGGTAGGATTGGAAGAATAGTGGATTAATTCTAAATGGAGACTGGATCCAGTTCAACTAAAGGGTACCCTGCTCCCCCCAAATCATGGCATTCCTGGCTCCCTACCAGTACTTCTTCCTCCCTAGTCTCCATGTAGGGTCCCAAAACTCCTAGATGGTATCCTCTCCCTCCCCCCCCCCCGCCATGGATTTAAATTTGGTGTCTTCGTGACCCCCGTAGCCCAGGTCCTGAATTTGTGGATTCATGGATCCTGCCGTAATCTTCTAGCAGAGGAACTAGAGGAGTCGTCCTTTAGCTGCTTTTCGTGCTACGCACCTCTCCTCCATCCCCTCGTTGTGTAAGTTATACCAGCTTAGCTGCCCTTACACCTACTTACTGGCATGTGTGAAGTGATGTGCCAAATTCAGAAGATGTGTAACATACAGAACCTTTGTTATATTCCTCTGGAGGTCTCTGGGAGATTTGTTTCAATGCAGGATGTCACCAAGTCCCTTCAAAGTTCCTCCTTATAACCAAGAGAAAATAAGTTGGCACAGTGCCTACCGCATTGGGGCCTTTTTCCTAATGACAGTCTCTGGGAGCTACTGCAATGCAAATAACTAAATTGAGGTTTTAATAATCTGTGCCCTAGTGTTGCATAATCTTTGCTAAACTTCGCTTGTTCTCAGCTGTCCTTTCTATGCAACTTTAGTAGGTGGAGTTTAAGGGGCTCATTCTGTTTCCACTTTAAAAGTACATCTGACAACACATCTATGGGTGTTTGCCATGAGATAATGAATTCAGCCTAGTGACTCTTTTGTCCTGCAGAAAATCAAGGAAATCTGATTGAAGTACAGATTTGCTTTCAACTTTTCCTTCCTTTTTGACTTTGTCCATGACCTACATATTGGATCCTGCCGTGCCAGTTGGAAATAATTGAGATTGTAGTGTAGGTTATTTACCAGACTGTTCCTTTGAAAATACTCTTACTGTGCCCAGTCCACACTCGCTCTGACATAATTTTGGGGCAGGCAACAAAGCTCCATTAACCCTTTTTGGCTAACAGCCTTTTTCAGTACATTAGGTGTAATTAAAGGACGGGATAGGAAGGCAAGGGTCCTGCTTTTGCTAATGCCAGAATGAATTTGAAGTGTGCCCTGCATCACAATCGGTGTGTCCATTTTCGAGCTCCAGGGATGACTATAGCCAATTGCAGATGTTCACATCCAAATTTACATAATCTTCAGAAACCTGCTTTTGCATAAAGTGCTACTGAGCTCTTGTTGGTTTGAGGCTAAGTATACTGGATCAGAGGCTGCTATGGAAAGCTTGTCCTTTTCTTTGTTATCCCAGAGATTTCCCCCCCGCCCCTCCCAAGGATAAATATTAAAGAGCCAGCTAGTCAATTGCATAGAAAACTTACTTTCATGTAATTAATCATGATGAGTCTAGTTTGGAGATTGATTTGTAGGAGAAAGCAAGCAACATTCACAATTTTTGGCTTGTTTTCCTTGGAATAGAACAGGGATTCAAGTCTGGAGCTGCAATTCTTTTGTCTCCCCAAATCCACGTCTCCCTCCATCTGACAGATTTTCACTAACCACACCATAGACTTTCAGAGGTAGATCCAGTTTGAAATTCATCCAAGTGTGGAGTGAGGGAAGAATCTTCAAGAAGATTACAGCAGCTATGCTGCAACTCATTAACTCAATCTCTTCCCCTTCTCCACCCCATGCCTGGGGTCTTTTAGTGCTAGAACTAAGTGCTGTTCACTTAATCTAGCCCACCTGGACAGGTGTATGAAGAATGGAATTGCCTTCCGGCAGAGGACTGAAGGAACATACATACAGCATCTGTAGAGGAGTCTGCTTTTGGGAAATGCTAATCCCATTTTAGCATTGTGACAGCAGCTCGTTAAAAGTTGTTTTGAAATTTGCAGCTAAAGCAGCGGCTTTGCACGCACACATTGCTGAGAATAATGGTAAACAATGTGCGTTTCATTTTAAATTGTGCAAATCGAACATGGAAAGAATTCGCAGGCATAAACTGGCTGTGGTAGGCAATTTATAAGTTTCAGAGCAACATACAGTTTCCAGTTTTAAAAAAATACAAATCACAAAATTCAAAGGCATATTTTGGCTTTTTTTGCTGCAGATCAAGTTCAAAGCTCTTCAAAAAATATTTCCATAAATCCGGCTTCTTGGAAGGCATATTTAATGTGTATTTTTCCAGTACTCTGAGGCAAATTGTGTAAACTTGGTTTGAGTCCCACTTTTTAACTAATGTATAAATATAGTTTGTCGTTTGTGTGGTGGTACGGTAGCATCCAGAGACCTCAACTGAGATTGGGGCTTTGCTATGCTGGATGCTGTACAAACACAGAAATAGGAGTGTTTTTTTTTTTCGCCGTGAAGAACTTACAATCTAAGGCACCAGTCCTAAAAAGAGATCTGCCTGGGTGGGTGGACCCCTGCACTGAGCCCCAGTGAACTTGTGATGGGGGGGGAGGGAGTGAGGTTATTAACATGGTTCCTTCTTCAGCAGGATTGTGGGCCTTAAATGACTACCGTATGAAGAGCTGAGGGGGGGAGAGAATATCCAATATGTTTGCTATATTCTAGAGTTCAAATTACGTAAATACCAACTTTACCCAATTGCCTTTCGCCTAGCCATTATTTGTTGGCTAATTTCTTGCAAGCATTGCTGCAGAAATAGGTCCTGAGATGGGAATTGGAGGCAAGAGTGACGGCTTTATGGATTTGTTTCGGGACAAGTTTCCGCGCGTAAGAGTTGGCATGGAAGGAAGCACTAATGCGTTTGTGGGAGGTGCTCCTTAGGTCCGTCACCCAGAGAGAAATGCGAGCCTCTTGTGGATCGAACTGCAGCATGATATATCTGCCAGCATTAATCTTTAATCAGGAACAATTACTCTGAAGTTTCATGTGGGATTCTAGCACCTGAACTTACGATCACTCCTGCAGCCCTGTATCACCATGATATGGATAATTATTTTAGCGTGATGGGTGTGCTCAGAATTGTGTAGACAATAATCTTGGTCTACAGCGGACACCACTACAGTTCAGACACATGATTCACAGGCTGAATGTCAAACTAGGCTCTGCCTTAGTGGGTTTATGTTCTAACGTGGATCCAGCCTACCCTGTAACAGTTAAGGAATAAACTCTGGACGCACTGCTCAGGGAGATTGCTAGCAGGGTTATAGCAATAACCCATGTGTTTTAAGATATGGTTGCATGTCTATTCTAATAACAGCAACCTAGACATGGCTCTACTCAATCAGCCAATCAATGCTAAAAGACTTACCTGTCCTCATTCTGATGGTCTTCTCTTACCCTGTAATCTGTCCTCCCTTTCCCCCCAATATCTGTGTTCTTCTGTTACTTCTCTGGGTTGCTGTCATGCGTAGTACGTGCTATCTGGGCCTGCTTTCATTTCAAAGATATTGCATATGGATTTAACTTCTGCTGTTTTTCCTGCTCTGTAATTACAACCCTGCTGCTCCTGTCTCTCCTGTTGTCACACCAGTCTGCTCTCCATCGAAAGGTCTGTGATGCTCAACGTCTGCTGAACGAGGTGGCAAAAAAATTAGGAGCAGAAGGGGCTGAGGCTAAAAAGATTGGTGTAGAAAGCAGTGGAGGTAAAGGGCTAATAGATTTAAAAAGATAGTAAACCAAAATTCTAGTGGCAAATGTGGCTGTTTGCTTTTGGGTTTCCTCAGGACTGGAACTGTGTGTATCTGTCACAGGCTGTTGTGACTTTTATTAAAAATGACACTGTTGCCAGTGTGTTATTCTAACGTGGATAAACATTGAGTATCTGCAGTAGTAGAGCTTTCCTTTTTCTCTGACCGCAGCGTTTGTCCTCCATGTGCTGTACAACTGACCCTTCAGTGATAATCCCAGGCCCAGTCCTAGGGCAAATCCCAGACAATTTAGTCCGGATTTTGCAGGCCGTACAACCTGCCATTGTTAGTGAGAGCTTAAGTGGCTACCCACCAGCATCTTACTCAGCTAAGGAATGTCTCATGCAAAGTTCTGAGGATCCTTTCCTCCTCTTGTAAGAGCTCCATGTTGTGGTTCCCAATCTCCATTTTGGATCAGGACTCCTTTCCGATGCCTCCTAAATTAGCCACATGGACCCACTGCAAGGTAATAAAGTCCCACACAGGTGGGAAAACTTGATTTCCTGTCTCGGCAAGACTCCCCTTCCCCCTCTGCCGCCTCCTACTCTACCCGTGCAAGTTTTTTCTCTTGTTGCAGAACTAGCATTTCTCCTTGGCTAATAACTTGTATCTGATTTAGTTTCCAGGCAGACCGCCCTGCATTAAATGTCATCATTTTCCCTCTACTACATGAGGACTTGACGGAGGTCATCAGAGATGTCCCCATGATGCACTTGGATGAAATTACCTTGTTTAAAAGCAGAGTGGCTGAGGAACCTCCAAACCTGTGGTGGTGATTATGCCATAGCACATGTAGAACAGTTGGGATGAACGTGTGCAACAGCTTCTTATTGGCCTGGATCCCCCTTCTTGAGCTTATGGCCGCCTTATGGGATGCTGTACAATCACTTTAAATCCGTGCAATCGAAAAGCAAAAGAGCCTGGGCAAACATTGCGGTGGGCAAACAGACCTTGCACAAGAATATACAATATCAAAGCCTTTTGGAACCATATGGGGATTTCCTTGTGGTTAATAATGAATTCCTCTTTTACTTTATATTAGTTAAAGGTAAGAGAAACCAACTTAAAGAATGCTCCCTTTCTTACCCTTCTCCCCTTGTTGCTTGATATATTTCTGTAGGGGTCCTGTGTACTTTGGTGGTATGTGCTGTTGTTTCCTCAGTGATCATTCTTTGCTTGAGTCTGTTATTAATGGCAAAGTAGAGGGCCTGATTCTGTGTGAGTTAGTGTCCCTCAGTTACAATGGGCACAAAGGTGTATTGCTCGAATGAAATGCATCATAGCTCTTATTATAGATGTGTGTACATAGTTACGCACGTGTGATGAGAAGTATTTCAGGGTATTATCTTTTGAGAGAAGTACCTCAGGTTTGTTCCCCCCACCCCCCCCACCCCAGTAGCAAATCATGATTGTTAACCTTTCAAGCCCATTGCTACATTCTTCTTGCTGTTAGTGTTTAGACCGTTTGGCATGTGGGGAAGAATTCCTCATTTGTGTCTTGAGTTTCTCCTCTAGATTTCACAAACTCCGTGTTACCAAATCTCCAACCTGAATCCCATCTACCCTAAAAATAATAAATAAATCAGCGGTGGTCTAGAGACGTTAGAACACCGTTCCAACTTTCAGTGTAGGTGGGAGCCTAGTGGACAGCTCTATCCCCAAATCATGTGGATGAGCACACACTAATTTCAGAGATTATATGGAGCATTTTCAAAGGGTAACTTCATAAGACTTGCCTGCTCTACTGAATGTCCTTAAGAATTTGTAGTGGGCTGGATCACTTTTCAGAGTGCCTTATTGATCTAGCACTTTCTAAAGTGTCAAATCGCAGTGCCAAAAGCCAAAGTGCACGTATTTAGTACAAACGTTCTGGGTGGTGGTAGGATTTCCCTTGAAGTGGAATATTCCATGGTCAAATGTGGGGCTGATCTTTTCCTTAGAGGTTATCCATTTGAGTCTGAACAGTTTCTATCCAGTGGTATGCTAAACAGCTGTGCTGTGACATCACTGCTTGGGAACTCAGTACTTCTGTGGGTGACATCACTGAATCAGCTAGTCAGTGTTTCCTACAGCAGTGCCATAGTTTCATAAGCAGAGGTTACTGGGAACGGTGTCAAAAACATCCTGGTTTCAAAGGGTGGATTGGATCGCAGAATACATCTTTATGCAGGTTTCAGACACTATTCTCTAGTCCCCTTCCCACTGCTTAAGAATTTCCAGACTTGTTTATCCTGTCCGACACATTAAATCATGGGCCAGCCTGATGCAACCCATATGTGTACAAATAGGACATAACTACACGTGTGCTCATTGATGCTTTCTCAGCATTAGCCATTTATTAAGAGTGAGACTGCATATTACCAGGTTAATCCATATGAGCACATTTGTACTCTGCTTTGCTTTAGAGCTCACCCTTACCTTTAAGAGCATCAAGTTGTTAATTTTTGCCTTATCTTTCTGTACACTTACTTTTCAGCAGCCCCTTCACTGAGTGGGACTTCCAGATCGAAGCTCTCCTTTCCTTTCCCTTCCCACGGGACGGATTGGCTAGCAAGGGTGTGGGAGTGTAAGCTGCTAGTCTTGTAGCTATTAAATAAATAAGCAGATGTGTTTTATGCTTTTACGTGAAGCAGGTGCCCTGTAGCATTTCAGCAGCTTTAGCCAGAGCCCTCACAGCTGGGCCACTGGAGGAGGTGCTTCAGAACTAAACTAGGTTTCCAAAATATCCCTGACTTGTGGGAGGTTTCCATTAAGCATGGGTGGGTCAGTAGGTAGCTGTTACCCCTTCACTGGGGTCCTACCTCTGTTTTCTATCTAGTTATCTCCAGAATCCTGTCTCTCTCTTCCAACCTCTTCTTGTATCTGTGGCTTCGTCGAGCCCCTTTCTTTGTCAGGCTGGGCTCCTTTCTCCCTCACAAATCAGTTGTACTTTTTTTTGGGGGGAGGGGGGGGAAGGAAAATAAGTTACTGCTTTGTCCAGGTGATGCCACTCTGTGCAGTTGCTGAGTAGATCCCTTCTCCAACACAGATTATGGGGGTTAGGCAATGAGGAGATATTGAAGCATCACTAAAGCTGCATTTCTTTTCCTCCTGAATCCTAGCAACTTCAGCGTGGAGCAGAGGGAAAGCTGAGTGGTTACAGGTCTGGAGACAGTCCTCTGCTATTCAGTCCATAATGGGAACTATCCTAGCCAATAAACAACGTCCTCAAGTAGTGCATAGTGTGGTGCCTGAATGCTATAGGTAAGAACGCTTTTGCACTTGAGCAGGGATTTCTCTTTCTAACAAGCTATGGGGCACCGTTAAGAGATGGCTCAATGGATTCTAGTCACAAGGAAACTTCCAGCTCCCATTTTCTCCCTGCCGGAAGGATCTGATTTCTGTGATATCTGCTGAAAAAAATCGATTCAGATCTGGCTCTGTTGTTCAAAAAGGTGTGTTCTAGTAGGTCAATGCTTTTCCTAGTCCTTTCTTTTAAAGACTGTGTTGGTGTGATAAGATATGCTTCATGTGGGTCAGTTCCTTAGTAAAGAGATGCTGTACTCTTTCTTACCTCTAGGTAAAATGGGAGTGGATCCCTTTATCAAGTATGTATACAACCATTATTGTATTGCCTGTGGCATGATGCTTAGACATCTGTATTCACGTGAGCAGGTCTGGGTTCTTAATGTGAACCGTAACGTTCACAATAAGGGCTAGGAAAGGCCAGCCACTCGCACCTCAGATTGTGCTAAAGGGACTGAAAAGAATCCCCATCCCCAAACAGTGGGACCGTGCTCTGCATCCCTACTACAGATCCTCCTGACTGCGAGTGAGAATTTCCACTGCTTCTGCACTCCAGGCAGGAGTCACCAGATGTTAATAATGTGCTTATTTTCTCTAAGTGCTATTTTGGCATCGGTGTTAATTACAATTTATATTCTGCAACGTTTACACTGGGAAAAGAACCCACCCTAATAGTCCCCAATTGGCAGTGCTGGGCTATTAAACGTAGCACCATATGTTCTGAGCAGAGAAGTATAAAGGATTCAAAGCATAGTCAGCATTAAGGTTCCATGTGCAGTTTTTGGGGAGGACTTTTTGTCGTCCTTGTTTTCAGTTTTTCTTTGATACAAAATGCCCTTTTTTTCTTTCCTCTCCATCCCCTCCACTGCAAAAATCCTTCCCTGCCATCTGTGGAAGTCTGGATGGGACGATCTTCTGACTGACCCCGTTCTCTTGAGCACCCTGAACTACATCAGGTGCGCTTCCCACTGGCTGCCGCAGCTGGCCAGGGAAGGAGCACCAGTTTTTCGATCAGAACTCTGACCGCTCCTCTGGCAGTGGGCTCCATTGCTAGCAAACACACTGGGCTGGCCAAAAACTCCCGTTCTTTGCACGTGTTTGGATGGATGCATTTTGACGCTAACTGGATCGGATGCTAAAGTTAAATTAAGAGTTACAGTCACAGGATCATTGATGCCAAAACATGTTTAACAAAGTGGCTTTCCATTCCTGCTGCCTGGTGGGTTCTAGGCTTTTTTAAAGTGGTTTTATTTTTTGGTAAGGAGAAGCTGACTGGACCAAATATCACCTGAGTTGGAAAAAGGCACCTTAAAGAGGATGTAATCCTGTTAGGGTCTCCTCCTCTGCCTTTTGGCAAAGCTCAGTTTGGGCTCTCTTTTGGCACCTTGTTTAAAACCCTCCCACCCACCCACGGTACAGCAACAATACGTCACATCATCAGGTTTCCCGAGCGCAGGGAGTGATGCTAACCTGTCACCATGCAGCATGGCACATCAGCGGTAAGCAAAGAGATTAAAGAGAATTGAGACAGCTTGATCTGTTGGCTGGAGAATCAGACTGGGAGCTGGTTTTCAGTTTCCTCTCTGCCACTTGCTTATTGTGTGACCTTGGGCAAGTTGTTCAACCTCTCTGTGCCTCAAGTCCCTCATCTGGCTCCCAGCTCACACTAGGCTATTGTAAAGCTCCTAAAGTGTTGTCTGTCTTGGAGGACAAACAACTGAGGACAGTGCTAATTTAGAAGGAGGGGGGAAATGGGATGAATTATAGCAGCTGTCTTGAGTTTCCTTACGTGGCCCGATGTGGAGCAGACCCCTGGTGCTGCCAGCTGCAATCCCAGTATCAATATCCTGATTGTCTCAGGTGACAGAGTTAAAAACACAGAATAAAAAGGGCATTGGGGAGCTTCCCAACAATGGAAACTGCTGTTGAACATATCCATTCCCAGTGAAAGACCACATGAACCATATACTACTAACACTGCCGTAGGCAGTCACCTTCTGTAACTGTCTGTTACTGGACTTATCCTGCTGCTGGCAGCAGGCTGCCCCATGACTGCCAGTGACTATGGGCTAAAAGAATTCTCCATTGCTCTCCTCGTATTGAGAGGAAGGGATGAAAGTCTTGCAGATGAATGCTACTATAGGGCTTGCCAAGAGCCCTCAACTCTTGTTTATCCCAATGAGAATTGCGGGTGCTCAGCACCTTGTAGGTCCAGCCTTTCACCTTTTGCAGTGGGGTCTCCTAACTTCAGAAACAAAATCCCGATACTTAATTTACCAAAAAATTAATACTCCAGGTCGTGCGGTAGTTTGTCTGATCTGCTCATGGGAGACTAAATCCAGCGCTGATCCTGGCTGATGCCGTGTACAGCCAAAGCCTTTCACTCTTACCTGGAGGAGAATAAGTCTGTAAAAGGAGCAACGTGAACATGACTTGGCTATTGCAGAGGAAAATCTCTCTCCATTGCAGGGTCTGTAGGCTGCCTCCCTGTTCGATTACATGCATAGGCAGCCAGGGCTCTCTAGCAGGAGAATCATTTCCATAGAAACCGATTGGGATGTTGTAGAGGGAATAATGATTAATAGTGAAGGGACGTTGCCTCAGGCCTTTTTCATTTTTTCGGGGGCAGCGAGGGACAAACCAGAATGAAGCAGAGCACAGGTAGGGGGAGATGCAGTCACTAATGAAAAACATCTCTTCCATTAATTTCCAGGGCAGCTCCCCTCTTCTCCCTCCCTTGGCGGCTGCTTTCCAGCTTCCTTTGAATTTTCAAAATGGCTAACCTGGTTAGAAATAATGATAAAAGGATGGATGAGGCCTGGCTATTAACATGGTTGCTGTTAGCAGCAGGATCTCAGCCATAAAACATGAAGCAAGGGAGACATTGACCTTTCTGCTGTTTTGAAATGAATGGAGACATCAATATCTATTGTTTTCAGTGGCATTGACCTCTGACACTCACTTCTCCTTTTCCCTCGGTCTTTTATTTCCCCCTGACACTTGGGGAGAGGGGTCAGTTTGTACCATCTATTGATCCTGATCTTACTTGGTGATAGGGAAATAATTAGAATTGTAAAAGATCTACAATGAACGAGAACTATCTATCTATATATATACATGTGTACATCCCCCCACCCCACCCCTCATGGAAATTCAAAACTCCTAGGTCTGAAAGAAGGCCGATCAATTTAGGTTTAATTACTAAATGTTTTTTATTTTAGCTTTGTAAATGCTCAAGTGTAGCGTTTTATGTTACTGTCATCCGAGTCTGGATGCTTGGTGCCTTGTTTTATTTATTTTTTTTTGTAAGTAGCCCCTCTTATGTGAACAACTTCTCCGTACTGAGAATGTGAAATCGGGCATTGCTAATTAGCTGTATGACAATTAAGTAATGTAGCACAAAACCATTAGGACGTCGGATTTGTTTTTGAAGTTTGTCCTTTGAAGTGGAAGCTGCAACTCTGCCCAAGGCTGCTAGGGAAATGTTGTTTTGTCAGTGTAAAGTCCCTGTTCTGTTGAGAATCTCCTGTATTCACTCCTATATAAACAGAGGGTGAAACTTTGTTGTCATAATGTTAAATTAAAAAAAAAAGGACATTTAAGGAACAGTTGGTCTCTAAGTAACACCCACTTTTTTGGTGTAACTGTTACCAAAACCGTTGTTTCAGCTTGCCGTAAGAGAATTGTATTACAATGAGAGTGAAGACGTATGTTACACCAATAACATGAAAGCTAGAGGAGGCAGCCACTCCCAAAATCTGTGATGTGCTAAGTGACACCAGGAACCCAAGCAGCCGGTTTGCAAATGACTGACAAACTCAGTTTTAACAGCTCCATCTGTGCACTGGTTTTACACTTGTATTTACAGCTCGCTCTTTGTTCATAATTGTGAACCACATTCTCAATGTGCAATTTTTCATGTGCATTTGTGGCATGTAAAAGATTTCAAATAAAGAGTGAAACTGATTTTAAAACAGGTCCAGTTCATTGCCTCCTGCCTTGTTATTATCTTCAACAATGAGAGCGGGGAAAGAAATGTGTTGCTAAGAAGCACACTGTTGTGTTTAAAGTTAACAGAAGCTATATGGTTATGTTTAGGACCACCTTGGTACTAGCTACAGCCAAGCATGTTGTGGGTAGGAATGTTCTAAGCGTTCGGACACAGCTGTGCTAACCCACTTCAGTTTTGACTTGGAACACCCCTACTGTTTGCAGTTAAGGGCTCAGTTATGTATTTAATGGAGACTAATGTTGGCTTGTATTTATATAGCACCTTTCCTCCCTGGATCACAAAGCACTTGACTAAATGAACTAAGCTTCACAATGCTGCCTGAGGCAGGGACTACTCTCCAGTTTACAGATGAGTAAACGGAGACATACAGAGGTGAAATGACTTGCCCAAGTTCACTCAGTCTATGGCAGAGTCTGGAGTAGAACCAGAGCTCCTGACTCCCAGACCTTTAGTCTTATGGCACAAGCCTGGATTTTCAGAATTACCTAAGCAAAAATGCACCTAATCATGGTAACTTTGTGCACAAAATGACCAGTTAAACCTGTAATTGCTAACTGGTGTGTGCACTATTGCAGGGAGAACAATGGTGACATCACATGAAAATCCGGTCTTGAAAATCCTCCCCCTTGTGTCTGTCTGGCACCAAGCTGAGACTGTAACTTACATATGAACTTTGCCACCCTAAATTTGAGCCCAGGTTCTCAAGGTAGATTAAGTAATGCATTGCAGCCAGCTGGTCCCCATGCCTTAGCCAAGCTAAATAATGTGAACTTTCAGAGACCTATGTGCTTGTTACCATAGCTGGAGGGGAGAACCTCTTTGAAAAGATCTGCTTATTAATGTAGTGCCCCAGCAAGCATCCTCACCAGTATAGGAAGGAGCTGACTAATCTGACTGCAGCAAAATGTGACCCAGGGGGTATTAGGAGTCAATTTGTGTAGCTGAGTGAAATTACACCATCTTTATTTCAGAGACTCATTTGACCTGAGATCATTGCAGTAACGGAGTGAGAGAGAAGGGAATCTAAAATTTAGTAAATAAAACCAGGAAATACAACAAAATGGTGAAAGCATTAAAAATTAATCAACTGTCTGAATCGCGACTAATCAAACCTTTTTCTGTGACCTCCCAACTGGATGAGGATTAACCTGGATCCGCATCTCTGGGTCCATAACCTCCTCTTTGCCACCTCAGATAGAATCCTGATGTCTGGTTTCATGAGGAGCCTGTGTAGGTTGTTGATGGTGTATGTTTGTGCCGTCAACTGTCTAAGGCTGATGGAGGGGTATTTTTGGAGTACTGTACCAAGTCCTCCTCATACATAGTAACAGCTGGAGTGGGCGGCAGCCTCTATCTGTCTACAGTAGAACAAATAGGCTCTAACCATGGTGGTAAAAATTCTTGCATCCTCTCTATACTACAGCTTCCATCATTGTTTCTCCATTAATGACCAACGGCTATGCAGTTTGCTAGAGCAGATGTCTGAGGCCTGGTCCACAGTCAGAGTTGTGCCTGTTTCACTAAAGGTGTGATTTTAAATTTGAAAATGATGTAGCTACATGTTTGCACATGCTTAAATCATTGAAATTAAGTGACTTGCTAGCATGAGAGAGGCCCAGCTGGGAGCAAAGTGTATCTGGCTTACTTGAGTTTAAATGTTCCGGGGCAAGCTAAACTGAAACATAACCCAGTGTGGACACTTGTTTAAAACTGGTATTTCACCAGTTTAACTAAACCGATGTAAATTTGTGTGTAAACAAGCTCATAGAATATTGAGCATGTGGCATGTGGTGGAATAGCACTAGGGAGTGACACAGGCAAGTCTCCTGAAAATGGCTCATGGTTTCAGTGACCTTTTTCATAGAATCTAAGGACAAAAGGAACATGTGATAATTTAGCCTGACCTCCTGCATAACACAGGCCATAGAACTTCCCCAAAATAACTTGCTTGAACTAGAGCATATCTTTTCCTTTGCTGCTTTGGCAGGTTTGACCTAAGGTGCAACCCGTGAGGAGCCTCCTCTACATTTCACTCACAAATGCTTAAGTTATGGTTTTGTTTTATCATTCCAATAACTGTTATCTAAATGTGCTTTTAGGGGAGAGGAAAGAGATAAGAGAGGAGGAGGCTGAGGAAGGAATGTGCTGTCTGAGTCTATTATAGAATGCCAAACGTTGTTGCTGAGGTTTGCTGCATTGTTTCAGCATTAATAATCTGAGAGGAGGAATTGGGGAAAAATGACAAACGTTTTAGCCTGCAACTCTAGCATCAGATGTATTGGCAGATGAGGGGGGAGTCCCACTAGGATGGAATGTAAAGGAAAGATATGCCTAGAGACAACTAGCCTTCAAATCTTTTACTGGTAATAGTGCCTTTCAGCAGACTATCTAGGAATGCTTTACCAAGATGGCAAAAAGAAAAGGAGTACTTGGGGCACCTTAGAGACTAGCAAATTTATTTGAGCATAAGCTATTTCCCCATGTTTATTCCCTCCTCCTCCCTTCTCCCCCCCCCCCCCCTCAGATGTTCTTGTCAACTGCTGGAAATGGCCCATCTTGATTATCACTACAAAAGATTCCCCCCCTCCCCCGCTCTCCTGCTGATAATAGCTCACCTTACCTGATCACTCTCCTTACAGTGTATATGGTAACACCCATTGTTTCATGTTCTCTGTGTATATAAATCTCCCCCCTGTATTTTCCACTGAATGCATCCGATGAAGTGAGCTGTAGCTCACGAAAGCTTATGCTCAAATAAATTGGTTAGTCTCTAAGGTGCCACAAGTCCTCCTTTTCTTTTTGTGGCTGTAGACTAACATGGCTGCTACTCTGTAACCTGTTACCAAGATAGGGTGGTATTCCCATTTTCCAGATAGAGAAACATGCACAGAAATTAAGGGACTTGCCTAGTATGAGAGAGGCCCACCTGGGAGCTGAACTGTTCTAACCTTTGACTATCTTTCCACTCTATCCAGTCACTTCTGTGCTACTAAGTTTCTTAGCTGTCCCGTAACTTGGGCAAGGGAGATAAAGAGGCTCTGCAGCTACTTTTGAAGAAAAGGGGAACGTAGTAGTTGTATAACAGCCCTCATCAGTCATCCAGCTGTTTAGGACACGGAATAATATTCCGGAAGGCTACCGATTCACCCCTTGAGTCTGATGCCAAGTGAAGGCCGGGTGAAAGGTGAACTCTGCGCTAGATTCCAGCACTAGGTAAAGATCATCATGTAACTGGTTCACTGCCCACCTATCCGCCCTAAGAAGCGTGTCAAAGAAAGCTCCCTTTGCGAATGATAGAGAAGGAATGTGTGAGTCTCTAGGTACAGCTACTCGGAGTGAAGCCTCCAAGAACTCTCATCGCTCTCCAAATGAAGTAGCAGGAGGACAGGTTGGTATGTTGCAAGCTGTAGGGTAGAGTGGGAGAAGATGGTTGTGCCTCTTTCATAAAATTTCCAGACAGGGGCTCACCTTAATTGTTATTTTTTTTTTTTTAAATAATCTGAGGCTGATGTGCCTCTGCCCATGCAGATTAACAGCAGCCTGTCCGCATGCTCCACACCCACCCCTCCACTTTTCTTTGTAATTACTCCTTTGTGTGAAGTGTAAACATTTCCAGATGTGGAGGTCTGTCTTGTTTGTTCAGTCTCACTGGACTGGGACCATTGGCTGGCTCAGAAATAGGCACTGTCCCTGGCAAGATGATAGATCAGGGCTGGCATTCTCAGGCCAAGGGAAAGTCAGGGTGTCAGGCGCAAGGAATGGGCCTGCACAAATATTTACTGACAGAGCTTTGTTTGGAAGGAGACCTGAACATTCAGAAAGTCATCTGCAGACAATATAATGAATCTAAGTATCGAAAAGAAATCACCTGGCAATGAAAGCAGCCTGGACTATGCACAAAGAAACTCAGCTTCTTATCAATGGCTGTGCAAGGTAGGGAACAATCCCTCATGGGTGAGAAGATGGAGGAGATGAACTAAATCTCTTCCATCCCTGTCTTCCGTGAGATCATCTCCCAGTCTCCATACTGTTGAATTGACTTCTCGTGTTGTCATGCACTCTAAGAAACAGATCTGCTCTCTCAAGAGTGCAGTGAGGCTGTGGGGCTTGCATTGGTGCAGGGAATGGGTCCTGTAGACTGCGTGTGTTAACTTCCTGTTGTTTCAATTTGTGTAGCCCTGGTTACCCACCATGGCAGATTCAAACAGGTTTTCAAACAGAAAATTAAGGAGGCAACAAAACTAGAATTTAGAGCTACTGAAACAAATGTCTTGCATCCTGGCTTGAATATTGGAAGACATGGGCTCTGGTGGACCCTCAAAGACAGTGAATTTCTAAGACAGGATTCTTTGGCTAAGAGCACCCGTATTTGATAGTTCAATGGTTCCCAAACTGGGGGTCACAATCCCAAATGGGGTCGCACCACTAGCACATGGGGTCATGGCAATCCTTAGTGTGTGGAGGACACCATTTTGCTCCGCACACCACGACCTTGCATGTACAGTGTGTGTGAGGTCACAATGCAGGGAGGATGCCATTTTGCTCTACAACATGGGGTCCTCTGCACAGTATGACCTCGTATGCACCATATGTATGAGGTCACACAGTGCGGAGGGTGCAGTTTGGCTCTTCTAAATGGCATACTCCATGCTAGCTGGAGTCCCCGCAGGAAATACTTCATTTAAATGGGCTGGTGCTGGTAAAAGTTTTGGGACTCCCTGCCATAGATGGAGGTCAGTGCAATCAGTGGAGTTACACCAGGGCTGAATTTGGCCCAAGATGTTTAAACGAGGAACCTGCTCTTAATAAATTAGAGAATTGGTCTGAAATCAACAAGATGAAACTCAATAAAGATGGAAAAAATCAAATGTACAAACAAACTGTGGAATAACTGGCTAGGCAGCAGTACTGCAGACAAGGATCTGGGAGTCAGAGTGGATCCCAAACTGAATGAGTTAAACCATGATCTAGGAGGAAAGGCTGAAAAAATATCGAGCACGTTTAGTCTACTGAAGAGAAGGCTCAGGGGGACGTAAGTCTTCAAATATGTAAAAGGTTGTTATAAAGAGGACAGTGATCAATTGTTCTCCGTGTCCACTGAGGGCAGGATAAGAAACAATCAGCTTAGTTTGCAGCAAGGGAGTTTTATATTAGATATTAGGAAAAAGAATTCTAGCTCTCAGGATAGTTGAGCGCCGGAACAGATTACCTGGGGAGGTTGTGGCATTGGAGGTTTTTATGAACGGGTTAGCCAAACACTTGTGCATTTGTCAATCTCTGTCTGCCTCGGTTCTGCATCTGTAAAATGAGGCTAATGAACATAAGAACGTAACAGCCATACTGGGTCAGACCAAAGGTCCATCTAGCCCAGTATCCTGTCTTCCGACAGTGGCCCATGCCAGGTGCCCCAGAGGGAATGAACAGAGCAGGTGATCATCAAGTGATCCATCCCCTGTCGCCCATTCCCAGCGTCTGGCAAACAGAGGCTAGGGACACCATCCCTGCCCATCCTGGCTAATAGCCACTGATGGACCTATCCTCCATGCATTTATCTAGTTCTTTTTTGAACCCTGTTATAGTCTTGGCCTTCAACATCCTCTGGCAAGGAGTTCTACAGGTTGACTGTGCATTGTGTGAAAAAATACTTCCTTATATTTGTTTTAAACCTGCTGCCTACTAATTTCATTTGGTGGCCCCTAGTTCTTATGTTATGAGAAGGAGTAAATAACACTTCCTCTAGCGGTGTGGCGCTTCACCCCTGCGGCGCCTCCTGCTGGTCGTCTGGGAATTAACTCATTTTCCAGCCTCCGGAGCACCCTCTGCAGGCCTGTGTCCTGCTTGCCCCCGTGTCCCTTCCAGACCCTGGTGCCCCTTTTACCCAGGGTGCTGCCCCCTGGCAGTACCCCCAAAGATCTGGGTCTCCCATCCCCAGGGTATTCCCCAATCCTCTACGCCCACCTCTCCTCAGTCTATGGCCACTGCCAGTCATCACCTAGCCCCCGTTTCCTGGGGCCGACTGCAGTGTAAGGTCCACTCATCACAGGCAAGGGGGGTTTGGACCTGCTGCCTCTGCCTACCTTTGGCTGTCCCCTGCAACTCCAGTACCTATTTGGCCTTACTCTAGGCCTCCAGCCTGTGGGGTTTCCAGGCCGGAGTTCCTCTGGCCTTCCCCCAGCCCTGCTCCACCTCTGGTACGCTCCCCAGCAGCCAGGCCCGTCTCGCTCCACGGCTAGAGGAGACTCTGAGCATCTGGCTCACAGCCCTTTGATAAGGGCCAGCTGTGGTCTGTTTGGGGCGTGGCCCCAGCTGTGCCTACTTCCCCAATCAGCCTGGGAGCTACTGGCCCCCAGGCACAGCCCTCTCGTTGGCTGTTTTAAGCCCCTCAGGGCCGGAGCGGGTGACCACCCACCCCGCTACACTTCCTTATTTACTTTCTCCACACCAGTCATGATTTTATCATATCTCCTCTTAGTTGTCTCTTTTCCAAGCTGAAAAGTCCCAGTCTTATTAATCTCTCCTCATATGGCAGCTGTTCTATACCCCTAATCATTTTAGTTGCCCTTTTCTGAACCTTTTCCAAGTCCAATATATCTTTTTTTGAGATGGGGCGATCACATCTGCACGCAGTATTCAAGAAGTGGGCATACCATGGACTTCTATAGAGGCAATATGATATTTTCTGTCATGTTCTCTATCCCTTTCTTCATTATGCCCAACATTCTGTTTGCTTTTTAGATGACTGCTGCACATTGCGTGGATGTTTTCAGAGAACTATCCACAATGACTCCAAGATTTCTCTCTTGAGTAGTAACAGCTAATTTAGATCCCATCATTTTATATGTATAGTTGGGATTATGTTTTCCAATGTGCATTACTTTGCATTTATCAACATTGATGCTGCCTTTCTGCCACTCTTTGCCTGTCTTGTCTATTTAGATTGTAAGTTCTTTGAAGCAGGGACTGTGTCCTACTATGCATATGTGTTAGCATCTGAAGAGGAGATATTGGTTAGGATCTTTAGGTGCTATGGTGGTTTTATGCAGATTAACATCGAGTTCACTGTGTAACAGGCAGCATGACGATAGTACAAAGAATAGCATTGGAAAAGGATGCAAAGGGCTCAGGTGGGCAGGAGACATGGGAGGAGCTGGCTGGGAGGAAGTAGGAAGAATTGGAAGCAGAGATGTAGACAACACAGAGCCCTGCAGAGCCTGACTTGGATAGTGAGGGAGAGGGGAAGGCTGTGAAGGGCTCTGAAGAGGAGAGTGATGTGCTCCCAGCATCAGGAATGGGAAACTGTTTCAACAGCTGCAGTTTAGGTAGGTTGGAAGAGGATGAAATGGGATGAATGGGGGGAGGCCAGAGAGGAGCAGGAGAAGGTGGTTGTCGTGGTTGGCACAAGCAATGGCCAAAGCGTGAAAAGGGTTCTAGTAGTAAAATTAGGACAGCAACCTTGCTCTCAGTAGTCCCATGCTCCCCCACCCCCGATCTCCTACCACACATCCACTCCCCACCTTTGGCTGAAAAATGAAGATCCTACTGGAGATTTTGACTATCTGCCTGCTGTGCTGTACTTGGCTATCTTCATGCCATATCCTTTTGGCTCTTCCTATCCATCCATCGGATGGACTCAATCCCTAGCCTCCAAGGACACTAGTGACTGAGATCAAAAGGCCAGGTGCAAAGTGCTCTGACAATTATCATTCCATACCCTGTTTCATGCTGGTTTTCTTGTTCCAGTGGCCTCCAGTTCCTGTTTTGTTTGCTTTCTGGGTAAAGCCTGAAACGAGGAAGGCAGGCCAATGCCCTGAAGATGCGGGATAGGAAGATGAGATTGATAGCGCAAGCACAGAGCTTATTAATGGATGGAGACATATTTCCCTTTGAACAAACAAGGCTCTCAGCAGCACTTCCCAGAAGCCCCATAATCACAGAACCAGCACTACTTTCCCCCAAATATATAAGAATTAAAATATATAAAAAAAACCTTTTGCTGTCTGCAGAACAAATACCTTGAAAATGCTAAAGGACATAAAGGGCATTCATGAAAGGGCTGGATGGTTGTTACTGCAGCAGGGGGAAAAACATTATTTCACTGTGCAGATAAAAGGAAACGGAAAAGCGGCATATTTATAGCCAGGGAGCCTGGATTCCTTGTTAAGCCACTGTTATCAAATTAATGTCAAAATGCATCAAACAGGCATGAGTGTTCTGGGCTCCTTATGCAAAGTGCTTGCAAATTGGTTACAAATACATTTGTTTACAGGGTACGAAGCAGGAGCTCACTAATTAGTCATTGTACCAATTTTTTTTGGCAGTTACACAAATGAGCTGTTTTGAAGTATAAATATAAGAGATTTTATGGCCCTCTTTTTTTTTTAACCAAAAAAAAATAATAATTTTTTTTTTGAGGGTTTTAAAGTGAGCTGTGTGGTACCAGGTATCCTAGGGTATGTAGTGCTGGCAATCCGTGAATTGGAAATCAGGGGACTGTTTTGAAGTACTGTAAACTGGCTAAATGTCTGACACTGTGTTTCAATGAGTAACGATGGTATTTGAAGAGGGAGATGGGTTGGCCTCTGGCACAGCTCCAGCTTTGTGTCTGGGCCTCTTGCAGGTCCCTGTTCCTCAGATAGGGGATGGGAGATTCTGTGCTGGAATGTACAGGAGTTGTCAGAGTTACAGCAGGGGTAGACTTGGCCCATCATGTTCATAAGTGTCGAGGTCACTTTCTCGCCTCTGCTGCAACATGATGTGCTGTGTAGCCACAGGCAGCAGGTCGCAGCAAATGGGAGGTGACGCAGTGTTCAGGGGCAAAGACGTGACCTTGCACATCATGGCAGATATTTTCAAAATACACATTCAGAAGTGGCAGGTGCCATAATGCTCTGGCGTTTGTGATGCTGCAGCCTGATCTTCCATCACACCACACACTTGCTCAGGCCTGCCCTTCAGTATGGGGCATGCAGCATGCGTGCACGTCACCCTGGAGCCATCTCTGCTTCCACTCAGCTGAAGAGAAAGACCTTTGCTCTGGTAACTGAAGTCATTTCATCGGCTGGGCGTAGCCATAAGAAAACCAAGGACCACCATTCACCACAGATCAGTTAAGGCCCCTGTAATGTGGCCTAGGGGATAAGGCACAAGGCTGGGTGGCAGGAGATCTGGGTTTTCTTCTGAGCTCTGCCCATGACCAGCTTGGTGATCTTAGGTAAGTCACCTCTGTTGGTGCATCTGTAAAATGGAAATAATACTTGGAAGCAAAGAGCTTCAAATGGCATCTGTGACATAAGCACAGTATGTTTTTTGTTTTTAGCTTCATGTATATAGTGTGAATGAAGGATCAGTCTTCACTGCCAAAGGGCCATTCTTTAGCTTCATGTACCCCTAGGATAGCCATATGAATACCGTATTAATGTAAATGGTCACTGTGATCTCTTTTTGTAAGGAATAAGGCCTGGCATAACCACCCTGGAGTCTAGCTAGAACCTAACTAGCTAGACACTGACTGTGCCACCTTTAAATAGGAAACATCGTAGGAGAGATTGCCTGGCTTATATGGATCGGAATAGGCAGTGCTTAACTTGTAATGAAAAGGTGCCAGGGCTCAAGCTGTTTAGCTGGAGAGTGGCGGTTGCAGGCCAGGTGCCCAGCTCTAAAGGCGGAGCCACCGCCAACAGCAGCACAGAAGTAAGGGTGGCATGGGAGGATGTATTGCCACCCTTACCTCTGTGCTGCTGGCCTTGAGCCCAGAGATGCCAGGGCTATGAACTGGCAACCCTAATGGTGCCGGGGCAAGAATTATGCACTGGAAATGGAAGTTTATCCTGGTCAGCCAATTCAGGGTGGGGAAGCTGGGCCAGTTTAGGAAAGAATAAGGCTAAAAATTTTAGGGGTAATTTTAGGATAGAATGAGGCTAAAAATCCATCTTTATTCATCCTACACACCAGCACCATAGCCCCCGGACATGGGGGAGAGCCTAAATGAAACCAACCTCCTGGCCAGGGAGGATATAGCTGAAGGCTTTTCAATTTTATAGGAAAGAGAGAAGGAAAGGCTAAATATTGCCTCTTTACAAACCAAAGCCTCAGGATCTCCACTGGAAGGAATGTTAATAGCTCTGCGGTATATTCTCCCTTTGTATCATTTCTGGTAAATTGCCCTTCAGGCTGAAATAGCCTCCCTGACAGCGCTGGCCTCTGTGGCACTGGGCCAGGCAGGATCTCCACTACCTGAGACGCTGGGAACATTTGAGTTTAATGCCGTCGTAAAACACTGCTGTGGTTTCCATTCCCTGCAGTAGCCAGGCATGAAGTCCAATTTCGGCCCTGCTTTCACACAGAAAGGCATGAGTTTTCTCCACAGCAGAGTCTACATAGCATGGACAGGTGTAGCATGCACAGATGGGGCCTCAGGAATTAGACGATATCTCGGGCATCTCACCCAAACAACAGGGAACTGCTCTTTGTGCCTGTGTTCTTGGGGTTTTATTTTGGAAGGCATTTGGACCTGTTGCTGCTGAATAGCCACTATAGCAGGCCTAGAAAAGGTCACTTTATCTCCCTGGCAAACCAGATGCCTGCTCATCACGGGCTGCTGGGCTCTTGACATCCCCCTAAAACCAAAACTCTGATCCTGAACCTTCATACCCTAAATCTCCATGCCAGCCCTACATTTCATTGACATGTTATAACCACACCTACAAATCTAGCAATATTTGTAACCATAGCTTACGTGTATCTGGAACCTTCCATCCTGAAGACTCCCAAAGCCTGTCACGATACATATAGGACACCACTGAAATGCAGCCACTGCTGGGGTGGAGGGCAGCAACCAACTAGCAAACAGCAGGAGCAGAAATTATGGCCCAGGGGACTAGTTTAAGCCCCTACTGCTCTTTCCAAAATATCACAGAATCTTGGCTAGCCACCCAGGACTTTCTTTTACGATCTTGGGTAACATTTTTAAAAGGGCCCAAGTGACTTCAGAGCTTAAGTCCTGTTTTCAAAAGTGTCTTAGGTGCTTTGGAGTAAAAATCTCTGATTTTTGTAGGTCAGTTTTCCTTGGAAGGACAACTGTTCCTGTTGAGATTTAAACGTGATTTTCTTGCTTTTTCCAGCATCAATCTCCCAATCGCCTAACCCTTGGCCTGGAGATCTGTTATGTGTGAGTCTGACTCAGCTTCAGCAGTCTGTGTGCATATGTTGGCCAGCCAGCTTTACTTAGGACACTAGGGGTATGTCTACACTACGAAATTAGGTCGAATTTATAGAAGTCGTTTTTTTAGAAATCGGTTTTATATATTCGAGTGTGTGTGTCCCCACAGAAAATGCTCTAAGTGCATTAAGTGCATTAACTCGGCGGAGCGCTTCCACAGTACCGAGGCAAGCGTCGACTTCCGGAGCGTTGCACTGTGGGTAGCTATCCCACAGTTCCAGCAGTCTCCGCTGCCCATTGGAATTCTGGGTTGAGATCCCAATGCCTGATGGGGCTAAAACATTGTCGCGGGTGGTTCTGGGTACATATCGTCAGCCCCCCGTTCCCTCCCTCCCCCCGTGAAAGCAAGGGCAGACAATCATTTCGCGCCTTTTTTCCTGAGTTACCTGTGCAGACGCCATACCATGGCAAGCATGGAGCCCGCTCAGCTCACTTTGGCAATTAGGAGCACATTAACCACCACACGCATTATCCAGCAGTATATGCAGCACCAGAACATGGCAACGCGATACCGGGCGAGGAGGCGACGTCAGCGCGGTCCCGTGAGTGATCAGGACATGGACACAGATTTCTCTGAAAGCATGGGCCCTGACAATGCATGCATCATGGTGCTAATGGGGCAGGTTCATACACCGATGAACGCCGATTCTGGGCTCGGGAAACAAGCACAGACTGGTGGGACCGCATAGTGTTGCAGGTCTGGGACGATTCCCAGTGGCTGCGAAACTTTCGCATGTGTAGGGGCACTTTCATGGAACTTTGTGACTTGCTTTCCCCTGCCCTGAAGCGCATGAATACCAAGATGAGAGCAGCCCTCACAGTTGAGAAGCGAGTGGCGATAGCCCTGTGGAAGCTTGCAACGCCAGACAGCTACCGGTCAGTTGGGAATCAATTTGGAGTGGGCAAATCTACTGTGGGGGCTGCTGTGATGCAAGTAGCCCACGCAATCAAAGATCTGCTGATATCAAGGGTAGTGACCCTGGGAAATGTGCAGGTCATAGTGGATGGCTTTGCTGCAATGGGATTCCTTAACTGTGGTGGGGCTATAGACGGAACCCATATCCCTATCTTGGCACCGGAGCACCAAGCCGCCGAGTACATAAACCGCAAGGGGTACTTTTCGATAGTGCTGCAAGCTCTGGTGGATCACAAGGGACGTTTCACCAACATCAACGTGGGATGGCCGGGAAAGGTGCATGATGCTCGCATCTTCAGGAACTCTGGTCTGTTTCAAAAGCTGCAGGAAGGGACTTTATTCCCAGACCAGAAAATAACTGTTGGGGATGTTGAAATGCCTATATGTATCCTTGGGGACCCAGCCTACCCCTTAATGCCATGGCTCATGAAGCCGTACACAGGCAGCCTGGACAGTGGTCAGGAGCTGTTCAACTACAGGCTGAGCAAGTGCAGAATGGTGGTAGAATGTGCATTTGGACGTTTAAAGGCGCGCTGGCGCAGTTTACTGACTCGCTTAGACCTCAGCGAAACCAATATTCCCACTGTTATTACTGCTTGCTGTGTGCTCCACAATATCTGTGAGAGTAAGGGGGAGACATTTATGGCGGGGTGGGAGGTTGAGGCAAATCGCCTAGCTGCTGGTTACGCGCAGCCAGACACCAGGGCGGTTAGAAGAGCACAGGAGGGCGCGGTACGCATCAGAGAAGCTTTGAAAACCAGTTTCATGACTGGCCAGGCTACGGTGTGAAAGTTCTGTTTGTTTCTCCTTGATGAAACCCCCCGCCCCTTGGTTCACTCTACTTCCCTGTAAGCTAACCACCCTCCCCTCCTCCCTTTAATCATTGCTTGCAGAGGCAATAAAGTCATTGCTGCTTCACAGTCATGCATTCGTTATTCATTCATCACACAAATAGGGAGATGACTACCAAGGTATCCCAGGAGGGGTGGTGGAGGAGGGAAGGAAAATGCCACACAGCACTTTAAGCACAGCACTTAAAAGTTTACAACTTTAAAATTTATTGAATGACAGCCTTCTTTTTTTTGGGCAATCCTCTGTGGTGGAGTGGCTGGTTGGCCGGAGGCCCCCCCACTGCGTTCTTGGGCGTCTGGGTGTGGAGGCTATGGAACTTGGGGAGGAGGGCGGTTGGTTACAGAGGGGCAGCAGTGGCAGTCTGTGCTCCAGCTGCCTTTGCTGCAGCTCAACCATACACTGGAGCATACCGGTTTGGTTCTGCAGCAGCCTCAGCATTGAATCCTGCCTCCTCTCATCACGCTGCCGCCACATTTGAGCTTCAGCCCTGTCTTCAGCCCGCCACTTACTCTCTTCAGCCCTCCACCTCTCCTCCCGGTCATTTTGTGCTTTCCTGCACTCTGACATTATTTGCCTCCACGCATTCGTCTGTGCTCTGTCAGTGTGGGAGGACAGCATGAGCTTGGAGAACATTTCATCGCGAGTGCATTTTTTTTTCTTTCTAAGCTTCACTAGCCTCTGGGAAGGAGAAGATCCTGTGATCATTGAAACACATGCAGCTGGTGGAGAAAAAAAAAGGGACAGCGGTATTTAAAAAGACACATTTTATAAAACAGTCGCTACACTCTTTCAGGGTAAACCTTGCTGTTAACATTACATACATAGCACATGTGCTTTCGTTACAAGGTCGCATTTTGCCTCCTCCCACCGCGTGACTACCCCCTCAACCTTCTCCCCTCCCTGTGGCTAACAGCGGGGAACATTTCTGTTTAGCCACAGGCAAACAGCCCAGCAGGAATGGGCTCCTCTGAGTGTCCCCTGAAGAAAAGCACTCTATTTCAACTAGGTGACCATGAATTATATCTCACTCTCCTGAGGATAACACAGAGAGATAAAGAACGGATTTTGGTTGAATGCCAGCAAACATACACTGCAATGCTTTGTTCTACAGTGATTCCCGAGTACGTGTTACTGGCCTGGAGTGGTAAAGTGTCCTACCATGAAGGACGCAATAAGGCTGCCCTCCCCAGAAACCTTTTGCAAAGGCTTTAGGACTACATCTAGGAGAACCGCAAATGCCAGGGCAAAGTAATCCTTTCACATGCTTGCTTTTAAACCATGTATAGCATTTTAAAAGGTACACTCACCAGAGGTCCCTTCTCCGCCTGCTGGGTCCAGGAGGCAGCCTTGGGTGGGTTCGGGGGGTACTGGCTCCAGGTCTAGGGTGAGAAACAGTTCCTGGCTGTCGGGAAAACTGGTTTCTCCGCTTGCTTGCTGTGAGCTATCTACAATCTCCTCCTCATCATCATCTTCTTCGTCCCCAAAACCTACTTCCGTATTGCCTCCATCTCCATTGAAGGAGTCAAACAACACGGCTGGGGTAGTGGTGGCTGAACCCCCTAAAATGGCATGCAGCTCATCATAGAAGCGGCATGTTTGGGGCTCTGACCCAGAGCGGCTGTTCGCCTCTCTGGTTTTCTGGTAGGCTTGCCTCAGCTCCTTCAGTTTCACGCGGCACTGCTTCGGGTCCCTGTTATGGCCTCTGTCCTTCATGCCCTGGGAGATTTTCACAAAGGTTTTGGCATTTCGAAAACTGGAACGGAGTTCTGATAGCACGGATTCCTCTCCCCAAACAGCGATCAGATCCCGTACCTCCCGTTCGGTCCATGCTGGAGCTCTTTTGCGATTCTGGGACTCCATCATGGTCAGCTGTGCTGATGAGCTCTGCATGGTCACCTGCAGCTTGCCACGCTGGCCAAACAGGAAATGAGATTCAAAAGTTCGCGGTTCTTTTCCTGTCTACCTGGCCAGTGCATCTGAGTTGAGAGTGCTGTCCAGAGCGGTCAGAATGGAGCACTCTGGGATAGCTCCCGGAGGCCAATACCATCGAATTGTGTCCACAGTACCCCAAATTCGAACCGGCAACGTCGATTTAAGCGCTAATCCACTTGTCAGGGGTGGAGTAAGGAAATCGATTTTAAGAGCCCTTTAAGTCGAAATAAAGGGCTTCATTGTGTGGACGGGTGCAGGTTTAAATCGATTTAACGCTGCTAAATTCGACCTAAAGTCCTAGTGTAGACCAGGGCTAGGTTGTTATAATCAGAAGGTGCTGCTCATTGTTTTTTCTAGGGTTTTGTTATTGCTTTGAGTTCTCTGCTTTCCCCAGATGTTCACAGAGGAGCCTATCTGTGAGGGTTTCTGTGGCATGCTGTCACACCAGGGGTTATTACTGTAGGTAGATAGATACATGTGTCCCTTTTCCTGAACAGCAGGTCTTAGGATTCCAGATATTGCCATGTGCTAGTGGCATGTGCCTTAGGGTGAGGGATGTGTATAATAAAGGCCAGCAGAAGTTGGTGGCCAAGTTCAGCTTCCCTCCTATTACAGTGATTCATACAGAGACTGCAGTAATCTAATTAATTCAGGGGAGCTCTATTAGTGACCGTATAAACTGCAAGGATGGTGCTAGAGGCACCGGACCCCAGTGATGGAATTAATTCCATGAATCCAGCACTGTTTGCAATTCTATCAAAAACCCGAAGAGAACATTAAAGTTGCACAATTAAGTACTCGAAAGTCAGGGTATGCCGGAGAAAGTTACACGTGCAACCTTTTCTTGGCATTAAGATGCAGCCTTTAATTACATGATCACATACCATTTTAAAAAATAAAATAGGATAATACAGTTCTTGCTGCAACTTTAGTTACATGTGTAAATACCATCTCCTCATTTGTATCACTCTGCGTATACCACACAAATAGAGACTATGAAAGTCTCTCACAGAAATGCATCATGAATGAGGCCAGGGACTCCTGCAGAAGCCTGCTTTATTCCTCTCCGTCTTACAAGCTGCATCTTTCAAAGCAGGAGAAAAAATGGTGTATTGCCTTATGTGAGAAAGACCATGTGATCATGTAACTGAAGAAGTGTATGCACAAGAGAGCAGAGTTTAATGTGCATCCCTTAAGTGCTTAATTGTGCAACTTTAACTTTCCTTTAACATTTTTTTTAATGGGATTTCTTAAGTTGTTTTTCTTGAAAGGGAAAAAGATCAGTAATCTGGAATTGTTTGGCCAGGCACCACTGGAACGCCCTGGCCGTGGCAGGGTGAGACACTATGAGGCAAAGTCTGATTCAATGTATACGTTGCTCAAAGAGTATTTGCTTCACTGAGGGCTCTTTTTGTGCAGTTGAAAACTCGCTGTACCCGCCACACTGTAGTTTTCATTACATGCCATCTAACAGGTTTCAGAGTAGCAGCCGTGTTAGTCTATATTCGCAAAAAGAAAAGGAGTACTTGTGGCACCTTAGAGACTAACCAATTTATTTGAGCATAAGCTTTTGTGAGCTACAGCTCACTTCATCGGATGCGCGAAAGCTTATGCTCAAATAAATTGGTTAGTCTCTAAGGTGCCACAAGTACTCCTGTTCTTTATGCCATCTAACGTTCTTCCTGGTTAGACGACATGAAGTTAAGTGCCAATAATATGCAGACGATGCACAGCTCTGCCTATCCTTCACAAACACCCCACTAAGTCAAGTTGGCCCAGTGCTTGGATGATGATGTGGATGAAGAACAGCTGGTTGAAGCTTAACCTGAGCAAGACAGAGATGATGCTGGTGGGCAGAAGAAAGTTTTTTGACGAGTTTTTGCCACAGTGTGGGTCTTCTTTGTCTGAAGGTACACATCCACACTTGATCCATTAGATCCATCGTGTAGATTCCTAACTGATGCTGTTTTCACATTGCAACAGCTGTGAATAATGCTTTCTACCACCTCCAGTTACCTAGGAGACACTATTCCGTCCCAGCAAACAATGCCCCCGCCTCAATTATTCTCACCTCTCAGTTGGACTACAGCAATGCAATATACCTGGGCATTAAATCTTCAGCACTTCGAAAATACTGAAGCGCGTCTTCTCAGCAACCCAGGCCACCACAAACACATCACATCTGTCCTCCGCTCCCTACACTGGCTTCTCATAGAAGAGCGAATCAAGTTTGAGTGTCTCAGTCCTTATCTAAGTGCTCTGCGGCCTGGGCTCAGGGTATCTAAAAGATCAGCTGAAGCTCTGGGATGAAGGCTGTGGTTGACAGTTCTGCTGCTCTGGCACAATAAGGGTAAAGCTCGTCTGCACAGGAGACATAACGTTCTTGGGAGTCAGCCCAAGACTGGTGAATTAACTCCCCCAGGAACTAAGGACCATCACAGACCTCCCCACTGTCCACTCCAAATGCCAAATGCATCCTTTGACCTTGGCTTCTCTAACATACATGTGTCTATATTATAATAAATTTCAAAACAAAACTCTCCACTGCACACAGTTCTCCCTCTGGGGAGAGGTGGAGAGAACAGGCACACGACAGCTGTTAGTCACGTTGCTTAATGCACTACGGGAAGGCACTCAGATACTATGATGATCAGCGCAGTATAAGAACCTGAATAGAATAGAAATAATGGCAGCGAGAATAAAAGTCGAGGCAAGGGGGGGGCATTTTAATTTTCTTGTTTTCTGATGAAACGTGAAGATCATTGAGATGGAGAAACAGAAGGCTGCTCCAGAGGGTCGGAGCTGCAGAGGATAAAACTATCACTGTAGCAGTGACTAATAGAACAGAGGGGAGACTGGTGCTAGATTTTTCTTTCACAATGTTAATGAATGGAACAAAGTTGAAGACATTCTTGGAATGATTAAAGCCATAATTGGTTGAGTCAAGATAACGGGATGGCAGTGACTCAGAACTGCCATTTGAACTGCATCCCTTTAAACTACAGTTCCGAAAATGCTTATGCAACTGGAATATCGGTTAGCCTAAAGCAAGTCACTGCCCATTGTTCTAATGGCCGATCAGCGCATTGTGGCTGTTCAATGCATGGCTTACTGCACAATCCTTGTCACAATCCACTATAACTTTACACTCTGTAAGACATGCAAGAAGCAACTTCCAGCTGAGACAATCTCAGCATGGCTCCTCGTGGCGGGTCCAGAGGACAGCTTCGCTGCAGCTCACCTGTTTAAGCTGCAGCCTGTGGTTCTTTAGACCTGTAGTAACATGCCCAGGACACACACAAGGGGTCCAGACATAAGAAGTGTAAGACCTAATTGTTAGAGTACAAGAGGGAGTCAGGAGTGCTAAGTGCTGTTCCCAGATGTGCCACTGTCCGGCTGTCAGACCATCGGCAAGTCAGTTAACCTTGCTGTGCCTGTTTGCCCACTGTAAAGTGGGGATAATTATGCTAAAATGAGAGGAAAGAGGGTGTTGTGAGTATTAGTGGACTGGGACTCAGGATATATGGGTTCATTTCCCAGCTCTGTCACCATTTTCCTGTGTGGCCGTGGGCACATTTCTTAATCTCTCTGTGCCTGTTTCCTAGCTGTAAAATGGTGATACTGATACTTCCTTTTGCCTACCCGTTGTCTGTCTCATCTCTTTAGACTGCAAACTCTTTGGGGCAGGGACCCGCTATTGCTATATGTTTATACAGTGCCTCGCACAAAGGGGCCCTGAGCTCAGCTGGGGCCTCTAAAGTGCTACAGTCGTACAAAATAATCAATACCTGTGTAGCTGGGCTCTTGGGAGGGTTTCTAAAATGTGTGGAGAGTCTCAAATTGAAGGCTAAAGTGTGGTTGTTGCCTGGGAAACTCATGAGGCTGGATTTATTGATCCAAATTAATCCCTGATGACTTCAAGGGAGTTACAGCAAACGGCTCGTTTCCAAGCTGAGGGAATTTGCTTATGTATCATTTAATTGTTACGTGACAAAGCTGGAGTAGAAGGTATAAGGTATGGAGGTGTTTATACACGTGTGGGAGGGAAGGGGGGGGAGATGAAATGCCAGCACAATAGAGAGAGGTGGCAACTAGTTCCTGGAGACAGCAGTGGTATGAGTGTAGACCAGAGAAGCGTCTGGATTAAGTCCCCCAAAGCCAGTGCATGGAGACTCCCTCCTTCCCCGCAACAGCGCGGTCACTTCCCAAGGCTCAGATCACCAGCCGCTGGGCAGGGGGCATTCCATTACAAGCTCTATTAAAGTGACAATTAGTGTTAGCTGAGTGTCACAGGTGGTGAGACACTTAACAGATGCTGAGCATCCAACGTCGATCTCATAAGGAAATGAGCGTGATCATGGTTAATATTAAACAGGTATCCTCTTTCTTCTGAAGATGTGCTGAAAAGCCCAGCGCTCACAGGTATTAGAGGGACATCCCAGAGCTTTGCACCGCACCAACTCTCTGAATTCAGCAGTATGTGTGCACCACAGTGAAGTGGGCAGGGCTAAGCGCAGGGTGTGGTGTGTACCTGGACTCTAACGAAAAATCCCTCTGGTTTATGTGTCCTGAGATTTATTGCTCTGGGGATATGGGGAAGATGCCTTAGTTTTCTTTTCGGCAGTTTATAGCAGCTCAGCTCAGGGGCAAAATCTGTTTCCTTTTCCAGCCAGGTCCTTGCTTTTTCCTAATTTTACAGGTGGGTTGACTAAGTAACGAGGAAGTTAAATGACTTGCCTGAGGTCCCGGTGACTCGAGGCCCTTTCTGATTCCAGGGCCTTAGCAGAACGCACTAGATAACACAGGTTTCAGAGTAACAGCCGTGTTAGTCTGTATTCGCAAAAAGAAAAGGCGTACTTGTGGCACCTTAGAGACTAACCAATTTATTTGAGCATAAGCTTTCGTGAGCTACAGCTCACTTCATCGGATGTGAAAGCTTATGCTCAAATAAATTGGTTAGTCTCTAAGGTGCCACAAGTACTCCTTTTCTAGATAACACAGGTTCCCATTACTCTACCTGCCTTTCCAGTGCCCATGTGATAACTTGCAGCTGGGCACGGTAACTTGGGCAATGGGCTGAGTCAGCCAGCGGCCTTTCTGTGCTGATGCAATGAAGAGCTAAAGGTTTTATCCGAGCCGGGCCTTTTTGGCCCAAAGTTTCCCGCTGCTGTTCCCAGGGCTGCAGGTGTAGCTAGTGGCTGCAGGCAAGACCTCTTTTTTTATAGATGAGGGTGGTACCAGTCTGCTCCCTTGTATTCAAACTGGCTGCAGCCCTTGGGCTCCTGGCGAGTTAACAATAATAGCAGGGCCTGGCAGTTTTAGAGTGAAGCCAGAGGGTGGCTTTGAACCATCTGTGTGTCCTTGGATTCTGGGCTGGTTAGGCTCCTGGTGCTACATAGACTGAGTAAGTGCACCCTTGCACAGCGGCATACATGGGCTGGAGCAGAGAAGGGAGAATCCCTCCCAGGGAAACCTAAGCACAGAACAGTTAAGCAACTTGCTTAACAATACAGTCAAGGAGCTTAACTGCAGAAGAGCAGGAAATAGAACGCAAACCTCCTGATTCCCCATCCTGTGCTATAACCACTAGATCCGGCTTCCTCTGTGTCAAGCTGTTCCCAATGTGAGCCCTCCTGTCATGAACTCTTTGATGGATGCACTTATCTGTTCCTTTGGAAGCACCAATGAGCGCCTGGAGGTGTGAGGATTCAGATGGCAGAAGGAGGGAATTTCACCACCCTTTGTCACCTTTAATAATTTCATACAAGCTGTACCATGTGCTTCAGTGGCCTGGAAGGCCCACAGTCCCCAGAGAAACGTCTGTCTCTGTGAATCAGACCTTGTTATCTCACCTATATAGCATGCTTGGTAGGGTCCAGATCTGCAGACTTTTGCCATCCAAGCAGGACCCATCATGATGGAGAAGAGTTGTCACTGTGCAAGGCTGCCTTGTTATTTATATTCCTGTAGCTTAGGGCCCCATTCTCTAGGCACTCTAAAATCACACAGTTAGAGACAATCCCTGCCCCAGGGAGCTTACAATATAAACTGATCGGACGGCCAAAGGGTAGCGTTATATCCCCATTTTACAGGTCGAGGATCTAAGGTAGAGAGAGATAAAGTGACTTGCTCGAGGTCACACATGGAGTCTGTGATATCGGGAAGTTGAACCCAGATCAGAGTCCCAGCCCAAGACCACAAGACCAGGTCTGCAATGGAGAAGGGGCCAGTGCCAGGAAGAGCTTGAAGACCCAGTCATGCCAATTGAAAATGCAAAGCATTCTGATCTGTTTGTCTTAGGCACTTCCCAGAGCAAAAGCCTTTCCCAGCCTTTGAGCAGCCACTCTTCACTGCAAAGAGAGGGCCTGAGGCTGATCCCATTGACATCAGTAGCAAACCTTCAAAGGGAGCAGGGTTGAATTGGGCCTGTTGTGTATCTTTTAAAGCCTTTTTGCTCAGTTCTCTGACCTGAGCTCTTCGACGGTGACTAAAAGGGAGAGAGCAGGGGGAGCCACATCTAGACATCTGATGCTGAACAGACTCAATAACCCACCACGTTTCAAACCAGGCCAGGCTGTCGCAGCAACTGTCTCCTTCAAAGCCCTGCCAAGTTCTACCACCAAGCTCCAGCCTGGCTCAGAAATAAACCCACCTGCTCTTCAGTTTGTTTTTGTGAAATAAACACAGTTGAATGAGCAAAAGGCCCGTTCCTGGGAGGGAACAATAAAGCCAAAGATACATCCTGGGAAGACCAGCTGGAATGTTTGGCTTCATCGATGCAACAAAGCTTTTTAACTCTTTGGTGGTTTCCCCTCCTCTCTCAAGCGCTTCTAGGCTCTAAGCCTGTCAGAGACACAAGTGAGATGAATTTGCGGCTCAGGACTGATTGTGGCCCATCTCCCCAAGATTGAGGCCACAAAGCAAACTGAGCCACACACTAAGCAGGCTGTAATCTATGCTGCACAGTTACTTGGTTAGGAATCGCATTTGAGTCAGGTCTGGGAGTGCCACACAACGTAGGAATCCCGTCCCCACCTCTCCAATACCTCTTGGAGGAGAAGAAAGGCCATGCGTAGCCACCATGGTTCATTCCAAACTTCAGCCTCTGCTTGGGTGAGTTTCCGAGCCCTTCTGTTTTGTTTTAAATGCAGCATGAGGCCCCAAACTGTTCCCGAAAGTCCTTCACGTACCAAATTTTATTGGCATGTGGAAATAGTTCTGGCTGGTTTTAGGTCTGGCTGATTTTTAATCTCCACCCCTTTGCTACTCCCAGAAAAGAGTCAACAACTGTGATCAGACAAGGGAGGCCCAAACTTAACCACACTTGTCTTTTTCCTTCTTTCCCCTTGTTCCGAGAAGTCCCAGCTGTTATTTTTTGGACGTAAGTTGAATTGTAGTTTCAATGCCTATTTCATATACAATGTTCTTTTTGTTTGTCCTTTTCTCTGGAAGTTTCATCCGTGCCCTTCTGAGTGCCTGCATCAGTGCAGGGCCCATGAGTTACCTCTCTTAAATGCCACCTCCCCCACTCTGTCTGAGTTTTTGCACAGAGCCCCTTGGGGCAGGAAGAGAGGGGAACTATTGCTTTTGAAACCTGGTGCGTGCAGGAGGAGGCTTATGATGTCAATAGGGGTTCGTAGGAATGAAAGCTCTGGCAAAAAGCAGAGGCAACTCCCTTTCATGTCAGTGGAAATTGGGCCAGCTAATGCCAAAGCTGGATGTGGAAAGGAGCAGAGTGAAAACCACATGGACTTCCTTCACCTGTAGGTGTAGAACTCAAAGAATGAGGGGGAGCGAGCCATCCTGTCAAGGCCCTGGAGTTTCCAGTAACCCTGGCTATCAAATGGGGTGGGAATTTAGCTTCCTGAGGAATCTGGTACAGGCAGCAGAAACAGACAAACAAATTAGCTTTAGGTAATCCAGCCTCACAGAAAGACCGGTTGCATTTAAGCTGAGACACCAGTATACACATGGTCTCCACGCAGCCCCCAGTGTCTCTACCTCACAGGTCCATAATTCTCTGTTTGTGCCTTAAGAGGATAAATACATGCAAGAAAGAAACTCCTGGCTGGACCCTGCCTTCATAATACGTGGGCCTGGTTTTGGGTAGGGTGCGTGTGTGTGTCTGCAGAGTTCTTATTACATCTATAAAGGGGACACTGGCAAATCCTGCAGGCCAAGAATGTCACATTCCTTCCTTATTTATTAGCCGGTAAGTGCTGACACTCAACATTCTTTTAAAGCCTGTTTCATGTGAGAATGTGCAGCTTCTAATTGCAATGGCATGGAGGGGGGCTAGTTATATTGATTCTTCCAGCACTGCATAATTAGACATGAAAATTAGCATTTACTTCAGCTCTTGTAGCTAAATGAAACAGCTTGTGGGTGCACGCTGCTGTGGCAGGGGAGGCCAGTTTGTGCAAGGAGCAGAAGAGATGGGCCTAGCCCTAAACTGCAGATGTGGGTACCCTGAACACATGGTGGGAAGAGCGGTAGGAATCTGATGGAGCCTGATCTTGCAAGTGGCCCCGAGCTTCATAACAGATCAGTCCTTTCACCCCCAAACATTGGGGAAGTTTGAAAGCCAGATCTGCATCCTCATTTTTGTATTGTGGACCCATCTCTAGGAGTCTGTAGCACCCAGGCTCTCACAAAGTTCACCCTGAGTTCGAGTCCTATCCTGGGTGAGCTCATGGCCAATGCCGACAATGAAAGACTGGGTGCTGCGCTTTTAGAGGTGAACCATTACACTGAGATCACGACTGTTGGCTGCTGCTGGATCTGTCCTAGATGAATATAGAAAATCTTGCTCCTGACTTGCTCCCAGTGTAGACCAACCCCAGGAAACTATTCAGTGGCTTTTACTCATTAGAGGTTTGTAAGGCCCACAAGTGCCCCATTAGCAAGTCAGCTCACTCAGAGGGGCTGATGCTGAGGGCACAAAGAAATGCCCTTGGCTTTTGGATGAAAACTTAGGAAGACTCTTTCTTCCTTCTGAGTTGCTCATAAAAAGAGCCCTCCTCTCTCACTGAACTCAGCAGGAGCAGAGGATGCTTAATACCGTCCAGGATTGGGAGTCAGGACGCCTGGGTTCTGATCCTAATTTGTGGCATAAGACTGAGCAAGTCACTTAGCCTCTCTGTGCCTCAGTTTCCCCAGCTGTAAAATGGAGTTAACACTTATCTGCCTCATTGGGTTGTTGTGAACCTTTGTTCACTGGTGTTTTTATAGAGCTCTGAGACCCTCTCATGGAAGGTGCTATAGAAGGGGAAGGTACTGTTATTTCATGCACTGAATCTAGCTTTGTTTCACTTAATGATTATTTTGCACTTGTATAGCATCTTTCGGCCAAGGAGCTAGAGCTTACACCGTACCATCTCCCTTTGAGGTTGGGATTCATACCCGATCCTACAGTAGGCCAGAAGAGAGAGAGCAATCTGTGGCAGAGAGCCGTGAAGTCCCAGCTCCAGCCACTAGACTGCACTTAAACATAATTCAGCTGCACTGGGAAATTAAGAAATGGCCCTGCAGGGTTTGCAGCTGCATGTGTGAGTCTGCAGGCTTCAAGATACGTGAGCTGGGATATTTCACTCCCCACACAAGCCTCGATGAGAGTTACCACCTGGATCAATACTCATGTTTAATATATATTAACATTTTGTACCACAATCCAAGCTCACAGGCTCAGCTGCACCCCGCCCCCCCCGAAATACACACACAAAAACTCCACAAATTTCCCCCATCCAGAAACTTCACGTCCATTTACAGCCCAATACAAAGCCCATTAAAATCAATGGAGAAAACACCCTTTGGCTTTAGAAGGTTTTGGATCAGGTTTTGGATCAGGTTTCTCTGGTACCCTACACAGCGAATAGCTGTTGCCTCTTTTGCTGCACTAGTAACTGGACCCTATTAGTGACCTCGTTTGCCATGTTACTATGCTCCTGGTAGAATTGTTCCTGTGACTTTTAAGTGTGACTGACAAATGGAGGAAAAGAATGTACTGTATTTTGAACAAGAGCTTATTATTATTCAGGATATCAATATAGGGGGGAGGGGGAAATGTTCCTTTTGTGCAATGCAACATCTGTCAGGAAATAGTCTTGAAGATTTCTTATTCTTTTCTTATTTTCTCCCTATTTAGTTTATCCTACGTGAATATTAACCCACAATAGCCTGCAGCACTCTGCTCATTTAAGAACCAGTCTGCTTAAAGTCACTGCAGTCTTTCAGAAATGCCATTTCAGCGTATATTATGTGCCCTCTGCCCCTAGAGGGTATGAGTCTGTGACAGCTCCCAGTTCGGGGCTTCGGCCCACATTCTCAAAGGTATTTAGGCCTCAAATTTCTATTGATGGCAATGGGAGTTAGGTTGATCGGGGCCTTAGTTCTTTTGCTTAAGCTGTACAGGTTGCTGCTTTTAGTTCAGGAGATCTGTGGCTCAACCCCCAGATTGATCAGGATAACAGTTGTTGCACCAGCACTTCATAACCATAGTGCCACCTTGTCTTGTGGGGCAGCAGATATCAGAGAAAACAGATATCAGGTATCAGAAAAAACCCTTGGACACCTCGGCTGTTAATTTGCTGCACACAGTGGCCTCTCAAAAGTAGCAAGGATAGAACGCCAAACCTCAACTCAAAACAAAACAAAGCAATCCCCTATCACTTGGGCTAAAAGAGAATATTCACTAATGGTTAGGAGTATAGGAACAATGCCACACAGTTGAGCAGTTCTGAGTCCATTCAGTAGAGGGCAGTGTTGCTCATACCTACCAGCCCGCACATTACAGTGTTCAGTGATCGCTGTAGATCACAACAGCACATAAAAATGAGACCGTTTATTTATTCAGTGTTCAGGAGGGTGAAGAAAAATTATACACAACTGAAAACCAGACGCGCTCTCCGTGCGGGGACGGTTTATGCTCCAGCTCAGCAGCTTTCTAAACTTATAGCAGGCAGTACCTAGCTTCAGCTGGCACCAGTTTGGGTAAAGTTGCTTCCCATGTCTGGATATTACAAGGGCTCCAGTTTCACTCTGCAGGAGGAGTCCGCTGTAGTCAGAAGATGTAGCTTTGCCAACCCCAAGCATTCAATAATCATGAGTCAGGTCCCAAAAGCATGAGATTGTCTTAAAAGTTATGAGATTTTTAGAAAATAATAATAAATTTTAGATTATTTTTATTTGCCTTGTAGTTTTTGAGCTTTTAGAAGCCATGTTTCCAAGCTTTTCTCTGCATCCAGGAGGGCTAGAAACTAACTTTTTTTATTAATTATTAAAAGCTGATATTTTCACATAATCACCTAACTCCAGGAGCTGGAGCTTTAAGAAAAGCACCAAATTTGGTGAGATTGGTGATAAAATTATGAATCAGCAACACTGAATGTTTAAAAACAAGGTTTTGTTTTAAGTCTTCTCAGTTAGTAATATTTTCCCTCTTAAATTACAAAGGATACTGAACTGTCGGGGGCTCCTTAACTGCTATGGCCAAACACAAACAAAATAAGAGCTCCCTTGTTATTACAAAGGGCTTTTCTGCTCTGGGAGTGGGAGGAGCAAAGCCTCCAGTTTCTTGTAAATATGAGCTGGTTCAGCAACCCCATCCTTAAAGGGACCACAGCCACAATATTCTATCTCGTACTAGTCCAAATTTATGTCAATTCTCCAGGTAACAGATAATCAAATATACAATCGCACCCTTTTTATTTGTGAATTGGTTCTATGTGCCAAGCAAGAATGTGCGTCTTCCATTTGAAATAACTGTTCAAAACTTCTTAAATTCCTTATGCAGACAAGTTTATATTTTTGCCCCTTATTTTGACTGTAGAAACAGAATCTAGCCTATTGGATTTAGTAGCAACAGATGACTCCAATGTGAATGAATTTTATTGAGCTTTTGTGTGCGTTTTCGTGAGTTATTAGAGAGAGCAGGGTGAACACCTTATTTTAACAACTACGTGAATATTCCGTCAAAGCAAAACTTGAATTTGCTTTGCTTGAGCTCTCATCCCTTTCACGTTCCTTTCTGCAAATCTTCCAGTGAACGAATTTAGCGGCAGGAATGTTTGCAGGAAGCAGACAATTTTAAGGAGATATTAAAGAATATTCATGGGGGGTGAATGTGTGATCAGGAATGTTTGCACCAGAAATGTGATTATTCTGAGTGTTACAGTCAGCCAGTCAGATAACAAAAACCCGTCTCATTTATTACAGATTGTTACACTAGCACAATGGGATCCAACCTGACTGTGGTCTATAGGTGTTACCACAATATAAATGTTAAATAATAATTATAACAATACTGTATATCCAATCCAAGCTAACCAAACAGCTTTATTTTTTTAATTTCGGGTATCGAGTGCTTTCCATAAGCATCTCCTTAATGATGTATAAATCAAGAATGATTTGTCTGAATTATTTAGCTAATGATCCTGAGTAACAAATAAATATGGGTTTCAGAGGAACAGCCGTGTTAGTCTGTATTCGCAAAAAGAAAAGGAGTACTTGTGGCACCTTAGAGACTAACCAATTTATTTGAGCATGAGCTTTCGTGAGCTACAGCTCACTTCATCAGATGCATACCGTGGAAACTGCAGCAGACTGTGTATATATAAAGTCTGCTGCAGTTTCCACGGTATGCATCTGATGAAGTGAGCTGTAGCTCACGAAAGCTCATGCTCAAATTGGTTAGTCTCTAAGGTGCCACAAGTACTCCTTTTCTTTTTGCAAATAAATATGGGATAATTGTAACCAGCTCATGGACAGTTCACTAACAGAGAGAGGCTAAATTCATAGTGAATAATTGATTCACTATGAATTATTCGCTCAGCTCTGTTACTGAAGAACAGCATCTTCCCAGCCTTTGGCTGCCAAATGGTCTGTCTCTCACAAGGACTTAACTGAATATGAATCAGCTGTTTTCATGAAAGGCTCATGCTGGGTCTTAGAGACACAGGGGTTTTGCTGCTCTCAGTTGGTGGGGTGCAACCCCATTTCCAGGTCATGACCTACTGGTAGAGCAGAACTCCTCTACAGCCTTCAGGGTCCTAAAGCCTGTGATCTCTTTCTGTTAATGGGATACTGGCAAGTATTTCAGGCCCAAGATGTAGCTTCTGTGTAACATTTTTATAAGACCTGGTACTAATAGGAATGTGTTTGTGGAATTTAAGGGGAGAGGGAAATGAAAAGAAGCATCTGCCTTGATTTAACTTCCCCCCTCTGTTGGGATTACAGATCAAACACTGCAGTTTTGCGTAGTACTTGAGGACCAGAAACTAAAACTAGTGTCTTTCATTGCTGTTTGCATATCATTCAGGGTGGACAGACACCAGGAGTGATTCAAAGTAAATCAGACATAAAAAAATTATTTCAGTCTTAATCATACACATCTGTTATTAATGCAGAGCAGGAAACATATTTTCCACCATTTTTATAAGCTGACGCCCTCCCTTTAAAACAAAGGAGGATTCAAATGTGGACAGAAAGTTGATTTTTTTAAATGTGAGTAGTGAGTTCTGACCTCTAGAGTCAATAGGGCCTGTTCCTTCTCCCGCTGACCTAGCGCTGTGCACACGACCGCTTATGCCAGCACAATTTATGTCACTCGCGGTGTTTTTTTCACCCAAGTAGCTGGTATTGGGGCATTTAGTACACTGGATGAGGTACACCACATGTTGTGATAGGCGTGGATCCCCTGGATCTTGAAAGGTATGCTGTGGGGAATGTGAATAACTATAGCAGTGGAGATATGTGTGTAGGTTTTGCATCTGTTCTGGCAGGGTCTGGTGGTGCTTTCTGTGGTGTGTCCTGGTCTGTGGGGAGTTTGCTTCTGATAATGAGCATGGTGATGTTGGGGAGTTGTTTGAAGGCCAGAAGAGGGGGTTTGAGAAAGATATTACCTCACCTGCTTCATCTCTCAAAGAATCTCAGCATACTTTCCCCTAAATGTGAAATGCATGAGAATCCCCTTGAGTGAAATGCATGAGAACTTTCCACCTCGACGCAGATTTGTCGACTGTAGATCTTGTGTGTTGACTCTATACCCAGTGAATGCACATAGTTAATTACCCTCAAAGGCAAAGTAAAGAACCCCCTGACCTCTTCTTACTGGCTGCAAAGTTTGCTTGGTATGGCAGATCCTAGCTAACTCACTAACCTCCAGTTACATTGAAAGGGGACTCAGGAGAGTGATCAAAATTAAAAAAGCATCATTAACATGCATGACATACTTTCTGTACCAACAGTACTGCAAGCCTGCCTTTTTCTTTTTCTTTCTTTTGTGTGTGTGTGAGAGAAATCCACAGAAAAAAAGAACAAGATAATGAGTCTAATTCTGATCTGTCGCACTGGTGTGAACGAGGAGAAAGCCAAAGAGGTCAGTGAAGTTGCTCTGGATTTACGCCCCATCATAACTAAGATCAGAATCTAGCCCAATGTGTAAAATTCTTGGTTTCTTACGGGCCGATGGAAGAGTGAAGTGGTCTTTAGAGGAGGACATTACGTGCCTTTATTGGCATTCCATGATCAAACAGCTGAGGCCTCCTCTAAATGCAGAGTTGCACCAGTTTAAGTAGAGGTGTGTTTTTAAATTGTTTGAGTTAAACTGGTGCAAACCCCATGTGTCAATATTCTTAATGTGATAAACACCACCCAAATCAGAGTGTCCTCACAAGGGTTTGCACCTGTTTAGCTAAACCGGTTTTTAAACTGGTGCAGCTTTTGTGTGTAGACAAGGCCTAAATAGGACTCTCCAGCAGGTGCGAAATTAATCTTTTTCTTTTTGTGGCATTTCATGTGAATTTCTGTTTCTTACCCAAATTCAATTAGTTTCACATCATTTCAAAGACAAAATGGTTGTTTCCTCTTTTATGCAACACCCACCTATTTTGGCACATTTTCGGTGTAAATCTGCTTGCACTCTGAAAAATGCCATAGCTCAGCAATGTATTTTTGTGAAAATTGGTCTGTTTCTGAGTTGTTTGTGGTGCCCTTTTCTGTTTCACTGTAAAAATCTTCACCCCTCTCCAGTACCAGAACGAGGGGGAATTGAGCCCTGGTCTAAACTTAACATTTAGATTGACATAGCTGCGTCGCTCAGGGCTAGCTCCTGGTGTATACGCAGCTGCGTTGGCAGAAGAATGCTCCTTCGACCTAGCTACTGAGGGAGGTGGATTACATGCAGTGACAGAAATACCCCTTCCGTTGCTGTAGGAAGCATCTTCGCTACTGGCTCTGGTAGCATACCATACCATTGCTGCGCCCATTGCGTAGACATGGCCCTAGTTCCATGCAAGTTTCAGAGTAACAGCCGTGTTAGTCTGTATTCGCAGAAAGAAAAGGAGTACTTGTGGCACCTTAGAGACTAGCAAGGTTGTTGTCTCCCCAGAGCACTGCTTTCCTTGGACTGTTGTGTTACCCAAAGCCCGTTAAAAGGATGATCCCAGGGGATGGAGATTAAAGAGACCTTCGGAGATCTGAGAATTTCTTTCTGTAACAAAAATAAAATAAAAAATTGTTTACTTTCCCAAATGGCAACATCCACCCTAGTCTGAGTCAGAGAGAGAGACAGAACATAGCAACACAAGCCCCGTTGTTATTCTTCTCATGTAGCAGGAAGAATTTCTGAGAGCACCATAAACTACATCACATGGCAAGAGCCTGGGTGAGCTCTAATTGCTTCTATTTGCATAATGAGGCTGGGCTCAGCATCCTGCTGATATTTGAAAGAAGAAAATCAAAATCAGCTCTAGATAAACAACTTCCCCCCCCTCACCCCATTTGATCATTCTCTCCCTTAATGCTGAATACAATTTTTCAGCTCCTCTTTCTTCCTGAGGACACGGCAAAGTCTTGGTAATGCTCTTCTGCCTGTTCAACAGAGCACCACCAAGCCACTGACTCCCCTTATCAGAAGGGGCCCGGGGCTCAGTCCTTCAAGAGGGATTACTTGGGGATAATCACAGGTGCAAGCACCCAGAAACAATGTTGAAACCTTTGCGCCATGTCTGAACAGCAGGTGTGAGTTGGAGACAATCATGCTGGCTTCAGGAAGTTGTTAATCATTTAAAAAATACAAATTTGACCCTAAACGTTACAGAAAGATGGCTCCAAAGGAGCAGCATTCTCAGCTGGGAGCCAGGAAAGATTAGAACCTGGTTCGAAAGCAGCACTGCCATCCTCAGGGAGGGGGCCGGGCTCCTCTGGTTTTACCCTTTGGCTCCAGCACACTGGAAGAAGCAGTGTCAAAAATGATGGGGGGCGGGGGAAGGGAAGTGAGCCACAAGCCCAGCTTTTGGACCTGGTGCTCAAAGTTGCCTGGTTTTTTTTTTTCTGTTCTGTTTTTCAGGGCCTGATCCAACTCCTAGTGAAATGGAAAGACACCCCCCCCCCCCCCCGGCCCTTGATTTCACTGGGAGTTGAATCAAGCCCTCTGTGCCTAAAACAAGCCCCTGCACTGTGCTTTTCTGATACCCAGGGTGGAGGGTTGGCAAACCCAGTAACATGTATGCACACTTATTAATTCACTGCCGAAATCTGATTAGCGAGTTTCAGGCCTCTAATGTAAGCACCCCTTGTGTCAGCATGTAGCTGTTTCAGTATCTGGAAAAGACCCCAGCCTACAGACAGGGAAAAAGTGCTTGTTTGTTTTTACAACCTGTTACAACCCTACAGTCTTGCAACCTTTAATTTCCACGATCCGGAATGTTAGTATTTTCTCTGCTAAGGCTTCAGAGCCATCCAGCCTTGGCCCCAAGGGCAGTCACTGGGAGTGACTCTACAGGACTGCGCTACACTTTGTATGGAGATGGCTGAATTCTGAGGCAGCTACAGAATGTTTTTGTTGCTGTGACAGGGGTATAGTTTAAATCAGGGCTGGCCCTGTATGAAATCCCTGACCTTCAGGCAGGAGTGGGGTGGCCATTTACACACACACACACATGTACTGGATAGACAGATCTGGGATGTTGGATCTGCAGGCATGTTGTAAATAAGACACAAGAAGTAATTCCTTTCTACTCTGCACTAAAAGGCCTCAGTTAGAGTATTGTATCCAGTTTTGGGCACCACACTTTGGGAAAGATGTGGACAAATTGGAGAAAGGCCAGAGGACAGCAAAACGATTAAGGGTCTAGAAAACATGGCCTATGAGGAAAAATTGAAAAATTTGGGTTTGTTTAGTTTGGAGAAGAGAAAACGGGGGTGTGGGGGGGGGAGATACATGATAGTCTTCAAGCATGTTATAAAGAGGAGGGTGATAAATTGTTCTCCTTAACCATGGAGGACAGGACAAGACACAATGGGCTTAAACTGCAGCAAGGGAGATTTAAGTTAGAGATTAGGAAAAACTTCCTAACTGTCAGGGTCGTTAAGCACTGGAACAAATTCCCTAGGGAGGCTGTGGAATCTCCGTCACTGGTGATTTTGAAGAACAGATTAGACAGACGCCTGTCAGGGATGTTCTAGATAATCTTTAAAAAAGGGAAGAAGGAGGATCCTGGGAACTACAGGCCAGTGAGCCTCACTTCAGTCCCCGGAAAAATCATGGAGCAGGTCCTCAAAGAATCAATCCTGAAGCACTTACATGAGAGGAAAGTGATCAGGAACAGTCAGCATGGATTCACCAAGGGAAGGTCATGCCTGACTAATCTAATCACCTTCTATGATGAGATTACTGGTTCTGTGGATGAAGGGAAAGCAGTGGATGTATTGTATCTTGACTTTAGCAAAGCTTTTGACATGGTCTCCCACAGTATTCTTGTCAGCAAGTTAAAGAAGTATGGGCTGGATGAATGCACTATAAGATGGGTAGAAAGTTGGCTAGATTGTCAGGCTCAACGGGTAGTGATCAATGGCTCTATGTCTAGTTGGCAGCCGGTGTCAAGTGGAGTGCCCCAGCGGTCGGTCCTGGGGCCGGTTTTGTTCAATATCTTCATAAATGATCTGGAGGATGGTGTGGATTGCACTCTCAGCAAATTTGCGGATGATACTAAACTGGGAGGAGTGGTAGATACGCTGGAGGGCAGGGATAGGATACAGAGGGACCTAGACAAATTGGAGGATTGGGCCAAAAGAAATCTGATGAGGTTCAATAAGGATAAGTGCAGGGTCCTGTACTTAGGACGGAAGAACCCAATGCACAGCTACAGACTAGGGACCGAATGGCTAGGCAGCAGTTCTGCGGAAAAGGACCTAGGGGTGACAGTGGACGAGAAGCTGGATATGAGTCAGCAGTGTGCCCTTGTTGCCAAGAAGGCCAGTGGCATTTTGGGATGTATAAGTAGGGGCATAGCGAGCAGATCGAGGGACGTGATCGTCCCCCTCTATTCGACATTGGTGAGGCCTCATCTGGAGTGCTGTGTCCAGTTTTGGGCCCCACACTACAAGAAGGATGTGGATAAATTGGAGAGAGTCCAGCGAAGGGCAACAAAAATGATTAGGGGTCTGGAACACATAGTTATGAGGAGAGGCTGAGGGAACTGGGATTGTTTAGTCTGCGGAAGAGAAGAATGAGGGGGGATTTGATAGCTGCTTTCAACTACCTGAGAGGTAGTTCCAGAGAGGATGGTTCTAGACTATTCTCAGTAGTGGAAGAGGACAGGACAAGGAGTAATGGTCTCAAGTTGCAGTGGGGGAGGTTTAGGTTTGATATTAGGAAAAACTTTTTCACTAGGAGGGTGGTGAAACACTGGAATGCGTTGCCTAGGGAGGTGGTGGAATCTCCTTCCTTAGAAGATTTTAAGGTCAGGCATGACAAAGCCCTGGCTGGGATGATTTAATTGGGGATGGGTCCTGCTTTTGAGCAGGGGGTTGGACTAGATGACCTCCTGAGGTCCCTTCCAACCCTGATATTCTATGATTCTATGATTCTATGAATAGTTTGCCCTGCCTCAGTGCAGGGGACTGGACTAGATGACCTAACAAGGTCCCTTCCAGTCCGATATTTCTATGATCTGGAACACTGTCACAGTGTAAGTGAGAGTTGTCAGGAAAGAGTATTCCTGGTAGATGTTCTCTCTCTGAGATGAGATCATTTTGATGCCTGTGGGCTACTCTGGGGCATAGGATATCCCAGCATTGTCAGATGGGAGAAGCCTCCCAATACTGCCACAGCTCAAGCTGGATCCAGAGGCACTGTGCTGTGAGTCCAAAGAGCACAGGGCACCAGCTTCACCATTAGTAAACCAACTGGCCGGCCATGATTCACACAACTGGCCAGTCTGTTCCAATGGAAGCCTTAGCTATCTTTGCATAGACAAGTGATGGACCAGAGAACATAGCACTCCACACAGCCAGTGAATGCCCATGTGCCAGTGGAAAGGCAAATGGCCACATTATTTCCCTGTAGATTCAGAGTTCTTCATGGTGCTCTACGGCTGGGTCCCCGAAGGGGTACCTGTGATGTGGTGTCCACTCCACACTGGAGTGGAAGGGGTTAATGGAGGCCAGGTGGGCCAATTAAACTAATAGAGTGAATTCTGAGAAGAAAACCCTAATTAGAGGAACAGGCTCAGCTGTGCAGGAACCAATGGGGCCTGTATAAAGCCAGGTAGTTGGCTGCAGTGTAGGAAGGTTGCTGTTAGGAAAGGCTGCAGGGATAAAGGCTGTAGTCACGTCCTGAATGGAGCAAGTTGTAGGCTGACCAACCCAGAGAGCGGGGAAGCTATATATGTAGGAAGAAGCCCAGGGTAACAGCATCAGACAGGTAGGGCTGTACAGGGACCGTAGCTGCTTGTTATAGGGTCCCTGAGCTGGAACCTGGTGTAGAGGGTGGGCCTGGGTTCCCCAACCAGCCACTAGTAATGGCACAGGGTATTGGAGATATCAGCCAGACAGCTGCTCTGGAAAAACTGTGAATTCGCCAGAAGGGGAGGACTTTAGTGACCTGGCTGGAGGGTGAAGCCATGAAGAGGAGACTGCAGATCTGGAAGAGAGTGGGGCTGCAGAGTAAGGCAAGAGAAGATACTACCAGAGGGTGTCTAATCCCAAGGACGGCCAGCAGGAGGTGCTGCCAGCGGTGAGTGAATCCCGTGACAGTACCTCAATGGCCACGTATATATTCAATGTTGCTCACTAAAACTGTCCCAAGAAATACACACTCTATTGTGAGGGTTCCTTGGTGAAGAATTATGTGTCTGAATATATTGTGTGTATGGGAGACAGTGTGCACAATGGTTAGAATATGGGATTGGGGTTGTATCCCTGGCCCTGCTATAGACACACTGTGACCTTGGCCAACTCCCTGTATCTGCTTTGTAATAACACCTTCCTCCTACAGATGGTGAACCTTATTGCTCTGATGTTTGTGAAGGGTGCTCTAGGTAACCCGTGCATTATTACCCGGGCACTGGATACTCGGGGTAAAATAGCTGATGGTCTCTTGAGCAGTCACAATTCCCCTTCACTAACAAGGGTTATGTTGCCTAAAGCCAGCCAGTCTGGGGGACTATTCAGTAGGGGATGTAGCTTATTCAAGCTGTCTGGGACTGCAGTCCCGCAAGCGTGACTCCTACAGCCAGCTCTAGCTCTAGGCACTTTAACAGGTATGGACTAGTTTGGCCCAAGGATGTTTGCCGATGGCTGGAGGGAGGAAGTGAATGTTGATCTGCTGGTGCCAAACTGTGAACTTGTTTCTCCAGCGTAGTGAACTGGAGCTGCTGCCTTCGTTCACTGGGACTCTGTAATTAGTTTGACACGTTCTGTGATGACATCCAATGCAGCAGTCACCATGATGGCTCTTGAATTCACAAGGCCATAAAGCCTGGGCATGAGTTAATGACCAGGCCATAAAGCCTGGGCATGAGTTAATGACCAGGCCTGGCTGTCCTCCCAGGCACTCCAGGAGCACCAACAAAACTTACAGCCCAAGGCACTGTGAGGTGGGAGTGTGCGTGCGCGAATAGGCTCTCCTCTGGTGCGATGTCCATAAATCGCTGCTCACAGAGAGCGTGGTGGTTTGAACGCCGACGAGAGATTCAATAGACAGAAACCTCAACCCTCTTCCACACTGTCTCTCCCCAGCATTTTCATGGTGGCTGAGCTCCGCTGTGTCTTCAGGCTGGAGCACAAGCGTTAGGGACTTGTGGAGCAGGAGTCCAGCAGATGTCACTAGAGCCTCTGGAATGGATGAGGGGATGGCTGGCTTTGGGGTTGGCTTCCTGACCCCTCCACGGTCACCCAGGGCTTACAGTGAGAACGCTCTGGAACGCAGCTTTGTGCTATGGAAGCAGTGTCTTTTATCAGGCCTGTGGCTTTAACGGGTGTTTTGTTGACACCTTAATTGTCTGTCCTTGTAAGTGAATGGGATCCCCTTTTATCTGGAAATTCATTCAGCTGACTAGAACACCAGGGCCCACCCTGCAGGCACAGGCTACAAGAGCAAAGCAGCTTCCCCCTCCCCCCCCCCGGCATGGCTGGTGCAGAGCTCTCCTGGGTACTCGCTTGGCGAGATGCCTGCCGCATGGGGTTCAGTAAGCCTCACAGGCTGCCCTGACTGGGCGGGCTGGAAGGAGGCAGTGATGTTCCCCTCGGGACAGCCATGGTCTCTGCTGTTGTGCCATGGACGCATCCCGCTGGTTTTGCTCTTTGCTGTCTTGGTGACAGTGGAGGAGTCTGCCAGTGTTTCAGCTACGGACACAGTCCCGGGTTACCAGAGCCCAGACATGCCCGGGGCAGTATGCTGGCTTTGTACAACACTTCTCTCCACATGCCCATAATCGTCTCCATGTTCCCCATGGGATCAGGAGGCCACTCAAGTCTCTGTGACACGGCCGCCTTCCTTCTGGGTGAGGAAGCCTGGAATAAGATTCCTCCAGAGACCGTCAGTACCCTTCCCTGATCAGCTGGACTTTCTGTTGAGTGACACAGGGTGACGCTCCCTTGCCTTCCCCTTCTCCCCTCTGTTGTGGTGGTAGTGGGCATGGGGGAGGAGCATAGATCTATTGAGGCTGGGAAGCAAGAGGTTGAGGGTAGGCATGAAAACTGCATTTCCTCAAATGGCCCCACAGCTAGGCCAGCCCTACTTGACTATTCTGGGAAGTATGGAGCATATTTGCTAACTTCAAGGGTATATTTATGCTCTGACTCAGTCCAAGGAAAGTAAGGGAATTTCACTAAAGCTGGATCTCTGCCCTTGCCACACCCCAGGGACTGTAATGTAATGTACCAGTTTCGATGCGCATGCCCCACTGCTCTCTGAGACAAGGCAGTGTGTTATAGATCCTAATGGAGATTCTTCTTTAACTCTGTGATTTCAGAGCAGGCGGTCCTGCGTGACTTTCTTGTGTGACCATGGCATGCAGCATGGTCCTAGGTGGGCTCATGCATGGATTTGTTGCAGTGTCATGAGTTCTGCCATACCAAGGTTCAATGGGGTAGACTATGGCTGTATCATGTGTGGTTGTTGGTTTAAAGTGGACCTACAAAGTGCAGTTCTGCTTTGAAAAGTGACTGCAAAAATATCACCTTCTAACCTAGCAGCTCTGCCCTTTGTGTGTATCAAAGTCCTGCGTGCTTATCTCGGTTAGCCCTACAGAGCCAACACAACTAAGGCCAGGTCCACACTAAAAAAGCTTTGCCCGTTTAGCTATACTGGTTTAGCTGAACTAACAAACCCTCCTAGAATAGATACACCTTTGATCGCCAAGAGTGCATTTGCCAGATACAGCTTATGCTGGTTCGGCAAGCAAAATAAACTATACCAGCAAAAGCACGTTATGCCAGTAGATCTGCATCTACACAAGGGATTTTGCTGGGGTAGAAGTGCCACCATAAAGTCACACCCCTAACCAACATTGCTATAGTGACAAAAGTTTTTAGTGTAGACCTGGGCTAAGAGAGGTGACCTGCCTTCTAGTCCTACCAGGACCTCCTCACCAGAACTGCTCACTAAATTCCGGTGAGGATGATGGGATTGCACGAATGTCAGTGAGGCTGTAATTTGGCCTGCAGAACTTTTGGGTATGTCTTTGCTACAGCACCGCAGCTGTAGCACCATAGTGTAGATGCTTCCTGCATCATTGGAAGGGGATTTTCCTTCGATGTAGTTAAGTACCACTGCTCCGGGAGGTGGATCAAGTCAACAGAAGGATTCTTCCGTTGACTTAGCCTGGCCTACACCAGGGGGTAGGTCAACCTAATACGTTGCTTAGGGCGCAACAGTTTTCACACCGCTGAGCAACGCAGCTAGGTAGACCTAAGTTGTAGGTGTAGACCAGGCCGAAATCTCAGTAGTGGTGGTGTGCAAGAGGGAAAGAACCCAGCTTGGCTCTCAGATCCCAGTCTGTATTCAGCTCTTAGGTACTCTGGTGTGCAGCAGAGAAAGCCTTCAGATACATAGACAGGGCCTGATCCACCTCCCATTGAAATCAGTAGGAGTCTTTCCATTGGCTTAATTGGAAGTGGCATATGGCCTGGAGTTTACAGTTCTGGCAGTTTGGGGGTGGGGGGGAACATCCTTTCACCCAAAAACGGAGCACATTTGGCCTGGCAATCACTGAGACACAATAAGCCTGGGACCTGACCGTGTCATAGAATCATAGAATATCAGGGTTGGAAGGGACCTCAGGAGGTCATCTAGTCCAACCTGCTGCTCAAAGCAGGACCAATTCCCAATTTTTGCCCCAGATCCCTAAATGGCCCCCTCAAGGATTGAACTCACAATCCTGGGTTTAGCAGGCCAATGCTCAAACCACTGAGCTATCCCTCCCCCCAATGTCAGTTGTACAGAGTTATCTTTCAGAGTAGAGTTACACCTTAGGGCTCTTTCATTGTACTGGATTGTTCGGGGCACTGCACTTGTGTGGTGTGACTGAACTAAAGAGCATGATTCGGTGGCCCAGAATCCCTGGGTGGTTTACATTGCAAATGAAAAGGTCCCAGAAGTGTATGGTGATCAAAGTGGTGTCTGAATCCTGGGGCCTGGGTGTGTAGTGAAGGGGATTTGCTAAACTTTGGCATTAGATTGCAGGTAGTAGATACTATGAGAGAGCATGTGATTTCCAGTCCTCTAGGGACTAGAATGGTCCTCGTCCTTTGCTCCTCCTCCCCCAGAGTGCACACCCAGGCTGATATTCTCTGGTCGCTTCACGGCCCTTCTGGGAAGACATGCCGACTCCAGGCGTTCCCCTAAGCGAGAGACTTCTGCAAACAGCCGTACTTTCTTTTTACAGAGAAAGAAAACTCCAGTGTTAAAATGACACAGCCCTGTTTGTGCTAGGGGGCTGTGTACTGACGTGACGGCTGACTGGGTGCCATCCTGTTCAGGGATCGCTGCACGGAACCCAGCACTAAGCAGCCGTGTCAAGGAGGGAGGGTGGTTTCTGGGGGGATGCACAGGTTGAGAACACAGGAGGCCTGGGGCTCAGTTCGTGGCTTCACCACGAGGGGGGATCTCACACTTTGTTGCTTCAGAAGGCTGGGCTCATTGTAATCCCCAGGGACTCCTTGCCTCCCTTCATTCCCCCTACAAGTGCCCTGGGTGCCACCCTTCCATTCCCCTCTATTTCTGGGACACTCTGCATCTTCCCCCTCACACAGTCTCCCACATGAGGGGCTCTGTGTACCCTCCCCCCACCAGTGTCCACCACTCTTCACCCCTCCAGGATTTCTGTGTGCCCCCCATACTAGGATCCCCCATTCTTCTCTCCCATACAAGGGGGTTCTGTGTGCCTCCCTTCCCCCACCACATTATTTCTTCTCTTTTGGTGTTGGAGATAACTGATGCAGTGTTCAGAAGTTATTGCATTACATTCAGATAGCCAGAGAAATGCCATCAAGCTTGCCCTGTGTGATCTTGGGCAAATCAATCTCTCTGTGCCTCCATTCCCTGCCTGTAAGGTGGGGTTGATAATATCACAGGGGTGTGGAGAGGGTAGATTTGTTAATGTTTGCGAGGCAGGCTGGTGCAGAGAGCTATAAAGTATTTAGAGAGAAGCCAGACATAGACTGCCTTCATCTCCTTTGCCCTTCAGTGTTTCCCTAGGAGCTCTTGATCCAAAGCTGTACTCGGATCTCTGTATCCAGCCTTTTAGGCACAAGTTGGGAACTTCTCGCAAAATAAAAATGTTAATTTCTCCTCTGGTTTCTGCTCTGTTACAACCTTACAGGGAGAGGCCAGGAGCTGAGAGGTTTCTCACCACCATGGAAAGCACATTTTTCCGGGGGATTGTTTGGAATCGATTCTTTGCTGATGGGTTTTAAGTGGGATATAGAATCATAAACACTATGGGTGAGATTTTCAAAAACTCCTAAGGGAGTTCAGCACTGAACCTCATCTAACTCACTGTAATGATATTGAAAGTCCCACCCTGTGCAGGAAAAGATGTATTTTGGTCTAGCGGTGAGTGTGAAATAAAACTTCAGATTCAAACACCCCTGAACTGTGGGGTGTAAAATCCAAATGCAGACCCCAAATTCACCATAGAATGAGGGGGGGGGGGAACATGATCTCCTTACAATGGGCTGAACCAAAATCTGGATATCAGCGCCCTTAAACTTGGCGATACAAACCTGAATCTAATTTAGTCATCTACTCACCACTCCCTGCTGAAAAGCCATCTCCATCCATTGCCAGGCCATGGTGGGATGGTGGCATGTCCTTGGAAATATGGGGGAGAAAATGATGATTGGACAGATTATTTGACACACATTCTGATGGCCAGATCTTCAGCTGTTGTATATTGCCATAGCTCTATTGACTTGAATGGAGTGATGCTGATTTGCACCAGCTGAGGATTGGACCCTTATTGTCTAGAACATAGGCTCTCAACCTGAGAGTCAAGAATATGTTGGGGGAGGGGGGGGGAATAACCACCCTCACTTTCTGTCTGGCTAAATGGGATGGGGCCCCCAAAACAAGGGGAGGGTGAGGATGTTCTGTAGTAACACAGGGTGGAAAAGATCAAGAACCACTGGCCAGGCTGGGCTTGGCCACTACAGTTCATTGTAAAGGGTTAAATATGCTGTCTGAGGTGTAGTCAGAGAACCTGAATCTTTCTATTCCCGCTCTCCTTGAAGAATCAAGTTTCTTTTTCCTCTATAAAGGCTGGTAAATGAGACCCTATTAGTCATGTTACTGGGAATAATGGTGTCCCTCGTGGCTGGTTATGTTAATTACGGGTGAGTGTTCATTAGGGGAATCCCAGGGTTAAATCCTAATTGCAGTGCCGCAAGGGAAGGGGCTCCTTTCAATGCCATCCCAGGAGCACCAATGTTTTCTGCGGCACCTCTGTGCCGTTTCTCTCACCTTTCCTCTCCCCTGGAAGAAGGAAATCTTAAAGCACCGCACCAGAGTGATCACAGCTCAGACCTGTTCCCGAGTGGGAATTCCAGGAGATGCAATTACAATCCTTTTGTTGGCTTCTGCTGGTGCACCAGTAGCTCTAAGGACCACTAGCCCATTCTGTCCCCAAACCTAGCTGCCAATTGGGACCAGGAGGCACCTGCTGACAATGTTCCATTAGGATTAGTCCCCTGGTGAAGTCAGTCGCACCCTTCCCATTGACTTCAGTGAGTGCAGGACTGACCCCTTGCTAGAGAATAGGTTCTGACTATGGCATAAAGTGCATGAGATGGGCCTGAGCTGTTCAGTTGAAGTCTGGGTTTTGGTTCAGGCTCATCAATAGCTAAAACCCTCGGCTGAAGCAGGGAATTCTAAGAAGTGCCCCTCTGTGCAGCGGTTATCGGGGAGCTCCCTGATGTAGAAATGTGGCTGGACTCAACTGGAACTAGCCCCATTAGGGAGAGAACCTTGGAGCTGTATTTTGAGTCAGGCTGGCTGTGCACATTGGGACAGACCCTAGGAGCATGGAGAAATATTCAGAGAGCCCTGGTGTCTCTGTAATAGGGGCCATTCCTATGAGCCCCAAAAGCTGGGCTGTTTCTCCTGCACCCAGCTTTGGTCTATATGACCTGCAGCAGGACAGGTGATTAGTCTGCTTTAAGTATCTATGGCAGAAAAGGCACAGTGCAGGGGAGGCATGCCTGGTATCTCCCCAGATACCTTGTCAGGGTGGTTCTGCTGGTTCATGCTACCTAGCTGTACCTTGTCACACCCAATCCTGGCTTTTCCACCCATTGTCTGCCCTGACATCTCCTCCACCTTTAGAACAAACAATATAGCAGCCAGTAGCAGGCTCCAAACCCAACCTACTAAGCCCTGTGTCAAGTCTGGGTCCCCACTTTGCTTCCTTTGTGATGTGCGACAGGTGCTGGTGTGGGGGGTGGAAACCGTGTGTCACTTCTTGCATAAGTAGCTTGTCATTTCTGGCATTAGTAGCCTGCGCATTAGCACTCTGAATCCTTTTCTGCACCAAAAGCTCTCAGTTCTCAGCTAAGATGAAGCATGAAGCTTGTATGTTCAAAGAAACATACAAGGTTAAAAGGACACTGCTGAGACAAGCAATCTGTCTGTGTAGATACGCCATTTCTGATGTTGCTAACAGACTTGTGGGAATGCACGCTCTTTGTTTACTGCCTGCATTGCGCTCAGAGTGGGACTCCAGTCCAGCCTGGTTAGTTTCACTGATTATTCTGATCAGTTTCATTCTCTGGCTCTTGTGCACCAGGACAGAGGCAGGACACAAGCAGCCATTCTGGGCACTTGGTTGGAGCTCCCTGGCCAATTGCCAGTATGATGTTGGAGCCTGAGGGGCATCCCTAATTGGCTGGTACAGCGACGTACATCTGTCAGTGAGACATAAATGCCCATAACAACAGCTTATTGTCTTTGCCCTGCTCTTATGGGGAGGGAGAAGCAGGGTGGGAGGGGGATGGGATGCTTTCAGGGCTTCATTGGCTCCATGTTTGCATCCCTGCCCCTGCACTGATACCATGTTGTTGTGTTTGGCTTGCTCAACTTAAACACAAGTAAACCTGGAAACTCTTCTATTCCCGTTAGGTTAAGCCCCACATTTTTAAAGGGTTGTACAAAAACTATCTGACCTGTTAAAGCACGTAAAATGTGCTGGTGGATCTTTGTCTTTTACAGCTTGAATGGTTGCAGTATTATTTACTTTTATTTTTTTTGGGGGGGGGGGGCTGTTTGTGGATGGTGCGGGGACAGGTGGTAGGGCATTCACCCAGGACCAGACCCTGGTCCATTGAAGTCAACGGGAGTTTTTCCCGTAGTTAGTGTGATACTCTACACAGGGAAGAATTAGCCACCAGTGTGTCCCAAGGACACAATGTACAATCAAGTAAAATGGCTGACTTGAAGCTGTACCCAGTGCTCTTGCCTCCATGCCATAGGCTAATGCAGTGGTTCTCAGCCTTTTCATTTGTGGACCCCTACAATATTTTGAGTGGAGGTGTGGACCCCTTTGGAAATCGTAGACCTAATCTGCGGATCCTCCAGAATCTGCAGACCATAGACTGAAAACCACTGTTCTATGGTAACGACAACTTTCCTCAGACCCCTGAGACATAGTCTGCAGATCCCAGGGGTCCACAGATCACAGGTTGAAAACCACTGGGCTAAATTAATCCCTGATGTAACCACACTGACTTCAGTGGAGTTACATCCCTGGGCTAGATTCTCAAATGGTGTAAACTGACTTTGGTGGAGCTATGCTGATTCATCCCAGCTAAGGATCTGTTTCAGTTTTGCCAGCCCTTCCCCTCTGGGATAGGAGAGAATAGGGGAGAAAAAAGACCAATAGAATAGAAAATATTCCATTTGCTCCCTGATTGTAGCAGAGCAGAAAGCCTGTACAGAGCTGCACTCCACTATGTAGCCTAAGAATGTGTGCACATTAAATCCACACACTTAACAAAACATGCTGTCTGTAATGGAGCAAAGCACAGAATGGCCACTTATGCTACAAAATAGAACAATAACTGCGGCTCAAAATTACATAAATGCCTTGCCTCTGGTCTTCTGCACGTTACAAATAACTCAGCCATTCCGGGGCTAACACTTGCATAAACAGTTATGATCATATACAGGAGACATTCCAACAAAATATCCAGGGCTTTGAGACCTGCTTCAAAAGCAGCCAACAAGCCAGGAATACTTCATGTCCTACCCTTCTGATGTTGCAACTCTCAGCATGTACTGCTGCCCAGTTCCCTTCCTTGCTGCTTTGTTCTTTCTTGGGAACAGATTGTTCCAGTGAAGCAGAGTTCCCCAAAATATCCGGGTGCAAAAGGGCAACCTTAAACCTTAGCTAAAGAATGTGGTTAGCGGTAAAAGTTCCCACCTTTTAAGAGGTAGATCAAGCTCCTGCTAGGGCATTTTTGCTACTTCTAAGATCCTCTCCAATCTGTTACTTTTGCTGCCCCAATCCCCAACTGCCTTTCCACTAGGTTTGTGAAATCCTATAAGTTCGAATGACATTGAGTGGATCTGGTTTAATGTTCATTTTCAAAAGAGCCAAGATCCCTTCCTCCAAGGAAGTAGAAAACCCCTTTCCCGCTCCACTCCTCTAGCTAGACCCAGAGCATGGAGCGCGCACATGCTTTGATCATCTTCCTGGATCGATTGGCCGGGCGTTCTAGACATCTTTTCAATATTTTATAACCCTTCATTCTTCCAGATGGCACCGAGGTTTTTTCTTAAAAAAAGATCTAACTCCAGGTGTGTTGCTTTAATGGCTCTTGCTGCTTCCTCTCGTTTTTCCTCCACCCTTTCAACTCTCTTCCCAATTGTCAGTCCCATTTTCTCCAGGTTAGATCCACCATGCTGAAGGCTGGCCGAGGTCTGTCAGACATCTCTTGTTAAGCCTCTGGACCTGTTGACTTCATGAACTATGGCCTTTGCATTCTTCTTGCCTCACGTACACTGATGAATCATAGCATCTGTAACCCTGACATACCAGCCCAGCTAAACTCTTCTTGCGTCCTCTCTCAGTGGTGTGCTAGCTCTTTCCACCTGCTCGGTCTATCTCAGAGGTTCTCAAACTGTGGTCCATGGACCACCTGTGGCCCACGAGCTCCATTCAGGTGCTCTGTGGATAGTTCCCTCTCAGGCGCACGCCTGGAGGGCCGCACACAGGCGTGGCTCCACTAATTAGGTGCCTGGACCTTGGAGAAAATGCACACAAGGTGAGGGGGGAATAGGAGGTAGGTGGGAGGGGGCAGTGGGGTAAGAAGAGGGGGTGGGGGAATTTGGGATGTGCAGGGCTGCGGCAGCCAGAGAAAGAGGTGACTTTCCCAAGCTCCAGGCTGCGGCTGCCGGGGTGAGACGGCCCTCCTTCCTGGCCTCAGCTTTGTGGCTGCTATGGCGGGAGTAGGAGAGAGACTCCCCCTCCTTCCCAGCCCCAGCTCGGGGGGCTGCCACAGTCGGGGAGAGAGGGCACATCAATCACATTAGAAAGGTAAGACTACTGATATTAAAATATGAGTGGTGTGCTTTTATTTGTAGAACAAAAAAAGTTAATAATTAAGGTTTGGTTTTTTTAATATATATAGCACTTTTATCCAAAGCGCTTTACAACAGTTAGCTAACGGTACAAACAACATTTGGAAAGATCATTAAGTGGTCTGCTGAGACCCTCAGCAATTTTCAAGTGGTCTGCGAAATAAAAGTTTGAGAACCACTGGTCTATCTGATCCTGGCTGATCAGGAGATGGTGTGATGGTGATGTTTACCATGAACGTAAGACCTCGACCCTGTAATGAGCTCAGTGAAGACTGACCTATGTGGATCTGTGCTGAAGTGAATGGGGTTCTGTGCAGGTCTGCCTGTGCGGAGCAGTTTACAGGATCAGGTCTGTAAGGAGCCACACCCCAATGCAAGGATACACTATGTATCCCCATGTTACAAAGGGACATTTACATCATCGCCTGGCTGGGAGAGGGGGCGTGTCTCATCTCTGTCTTTCCCTCAGCCTGTGGGCCTCCCTAAAGAGTGCAGTGAGTCACCATCAGCCAGCTCCAGGGTGGGTAGGAGATCTGGTGACTCCGGCCCAGCCCGGTTTGTTCACTCAGCATTCCTGCTCATCCTCATCTCTTTCATAGCCGATGATATTGAAAATGCAGGACAGTCTCTGGACAAGAATGGAGTTGATCTGCTGATGAAATACATCTACCAAGGGCGTTGACAGCCCCTCTGACAGCAGCAGTGCCGTGTGATGGCAGTAACATGAAAAGGCCCTTGCTGCAGCCGGATGGGTGGGGACCGTTGTCCGTGTCTGGACTGCCAGAAAAACGGTTGAAGTCCCCAGCGAGTGACAGGCTGAGATAGGGGAGCTCTCCCAGCTCAGTCAGAATGAGGAGCCTGCCTGCAATCAGCTTGGTGCTGCACTCGCTGGAATGGAAGCCTCGTTGCTCAGGCTGTTTGGAAGAGGGGCAGGAAGGTTCAGGGGGTAGTGAATTGAACCTGGGTTTCCAGTGCTCTGCAACAGATTTCCTGTCTGTGGGGCAAGTCACTTAGCCTCTCAGGGACTCAGTTCCCCATCTGTACAATGGGGATAATAGCACTGCCCTACCTCTTGGGGGGGGGGGGGGAGGTTGTGAGGATAAATACTCTCAGCTGCTATGGTAATGGAGGCCACATAAGTACCACAAATTGGACAGGACAAAACGCTAATTGGTATGTACAATAGGGAGCAGAGAGATGGACTGAGAAGGCTGTTGCTAACTTTTGTGAGCTTCTCGCTATATTACCAGCTGAGAGCAGCACCTCTAGTTAGGCAAATAACTCTTGTGGCACCTTTTCCCCCCCAGCACAGACTGGGGCACCCCAGAGATGCACCTTAGGTCCTGCCGATAAACTGATTTTATTTAAAAAATAAGTCCTTGTACACAGTAGTAGAAAAACATTGTGTTGCCATAGATCCACGTCTAAGTAGGAAATTTGCAGCTCTTGTTGTGCTCCACAACATGGTGACATGCTTGGAACGCCATCAAGACAATAGAGAGAGAATCCAGATCCTCTTGCTCCAAAAGCACAGACCCCAGCCACTTAAATGAATGGAGAATCTCCATTAGCTGTTAGCAGTACAGGGTCTTTGACACACAGTCAGGCATTCCCAAATCTGCCCAGTGGAGGGAAGCAGTGCTCCAATACACATGCCAGTTCTTCACAGAATCATGATGTGTAACTCGTGTGTGTGTGTGGGTGTGGGTGTTGGAGATCCCAATTTGTACCCAACCCATAGAGAATACGAGTCTGTTACAACTCCCACCTTGACAGCCTGGCTCATGAGCTCAAATTATAGACACTCGTGTTGATAACTCTGTAGGTCCTTGGTGTGTTGGCCAAGAGGGTGGCTGTCACAGGTGCTCACTAATATATGGCATGTTGCTCTTATGTGTTGGCCCTGTGGGATGCATCTTACGTTCCAAGAGACCTCTAGCAAAGCAGAGATTGCCTGGAGAAGGGAGGTGATGGGGATGCTCTTTACAAGTTTCCTCCTTCTCCTGCTCCTCTCTAAATTCAACTTACTTATCATAAAAAAACAACCCCAAATGTGACCTAGAAGATTAACTCTGCGTAAGCTCGAAAACGTGTCTCTCCCACCAACAGAAGTTGGTCCAGTAAAAGACAGTACCTCACGCGGGCCTTGTCTCTCTAATATCCTGAGACGGAAAACAGTTACAACACTTTAGAACCCCAAACATGTCAGCTGTTCCTTTTTTCCTGTTTCACACATGATGTTGAATTGTGCTGTGTTCCTTCATTCCTTGCCTGGTTTGGGATATAGATGTACCCAGCAGAAGGAAAACAGAGAGCTTTCCATGAGCCCCAGCAGGGCTGAGGGGAGCAGAAAACTTGTTTTGACTGGTTACTGATCAAGCAGATGTGAAGGGATCTATAGGTAGTTGAGACAGCAAATTGTTTTGTACAAAAATGTGGGTTTTTTTTCCCCTCTAGGGGAGAGAGAAGGGGGGGGCAGAAAAAAATCTCTCAACTTTAGGCTGTGCCACAATGGGAGTGCATAGACAAAAAATTCCACTGCAGCTATTCAGGAGAAAGAAAGGGAACAAGTTGGGAGGATAAGGTTCAAAACCAGATTTGCCTGCAGCCAGGAGATTGCTGATTCCCGCAGAGAGAGCGAGTGAGAGTGTTGGCTTTCCATCAGAATGATTAAAGGGCTGAGGTCTCTTTAAGATCAAGCCAAGTAACCTGTGGCTCTGCTGGTCTTTACAGGGGGAGGAGGCAACTGGTGACTGAAGAGCTGTGGAAAGGCTCAGCCAGCAGCGAGGGAGGCCAGGTGCTTCATTGCAACAGCCCGGCACGGCGGCATGGGGTTCCCAGGCGCAGCCTGCCGCCTCGCTCAGAGCTAGAGGCGGGTGTGTGAGCCGCAGCAGGAGCGCCGGGGCTACTCCGCTTTGCAAGGGAGCAAACTCCTTGGAGCCTCCGAACCAAAATAAGGCTCCACTTTCCCGTGCCTGGCTCTCCGCTGGGGGCCCATGAGCAGCCTGGCTGGCCCTAGCCTGGGCGGTCAGTTTCCGGAGGGGGGCCCCTCGCTCGGGGTTACAAATGAGAACGTGGCCGGGGCTTCACTTTTCCAAGGGCACCGTGGAGGGGACTGCGCAGCTGGCTACCGACTTGGGCATTCAGCAGCGTTCGCCCGTGTCCTTGAGCCCGGGGAAAGGCTCCTTCTAAGCGTCCATGCGCGAGCGAGGGGTCGCGTGTGCGCATATGGGATGCAGGTTAGGGAGGCGGCAAAGGCCGGCGCTGAATGTGGGTCATTAAGTCCCCGGTAGTTCTGCTTTTTTTTTTTTTTTTTCCTAGACTTTTAAAAAAACAACCAAACAACAGCCAAACCAACCCCGCAACAAAACAGTGCCGTTGGGTTTATTGCGTGTGTAAACCCCCCCCCTCCCCATTTATATTGCTGCTCTCTGGGGATTGGGTGGAGGGTTGGTTTTGTTTTTTGTTTTTTAAATGGTTTTTGGTATGTTGCAACCCCTTCCCCATCAGCAAGCATTTGTGTGTACGTAGAGAACAGCCCGCTTGTTGCTTCTCTGTGGCGTTGTTACGTGCAGGAGTCCTTCCCCGCGCCCCCGGGTGCGGTATTCGGGTGCGTGAGGTGCTCTGGGTCTCCTTTACGTGGGCGCTTGATTGTTTGATTCTGGTCCCGGTGTAAGGATTTTACAGCAGCTCGTTCTGCAGGGCGGCGGCTTGGCCATACAATTGGTACAAAACGTTCCTTTGAATGCACAACATGCCGCAGACGACTCCATTAGCGGGATTAATTTGAATAATTGCATTTAATAAACACCCCTTCCCCCCTCCCCCACAAAAAACCCCCAAAGTTTGGGGAGGGTTAAAAAAAATCACTCCTGGGCAAATGGATTTTTCAGAAGGGAGGCAGTTGTCATACAAATGTTCGAGAGAGGCTTTTGTAACTAGAGGTGGAGAAGTTGAATTGCACTGTGCAGTTGGGCTTGCATTTAAAAAATGCCTGTGAAAGAAACTGGGGGCAGGCGTTTTTTAAAATTTTTTTTTTTTCCGCTGGAATATTTTGTGAAGGAGGAAGCTGCGATTGGAGAGAGGGGATCTATGGGGGAGGTGGTGGGGGGGAGAGATGAGGTTAAGGAGCCCTTGACTGGGCTGGAAACATCATAGTCACAGTCGGATACCAAGCAGGCTGCTCTGGTTGGGGGGGGTTAATGGATATTTGTACCCATATGGTGCGTGTTACAAGCGCCTTTCTAGTTGTGAAGATTAATTTAAAACCTCCTCTCCCTGCCCTCCCTTCACTGACACATGAACATCTGGGCTGAATGTTGCCCAGCTCCTTATCAAAGTGAGCTTTCATAAACATTGTCTGCGTTTATGAAGGTGGGCCCTCTTTTTTTCTTACTGATCCTTCCCTGTTTGCATGTGCTTTGCAATTCTGTTGAAACACTAATTATCCAGTAAACAGCCCCTTCAATGTTTATGATAGGTGGTTGGATTCCCCTTTTCTGCCCCCCCCTTTCAGTGGTGGGGTTTTTTATGGCATTTTCTTTTCTGTATGGAAGTTAAGACATGGGGAATATTTTTTTTTAAATGAATTATTGAAGAGCACAAATTATTTTTTTTTTCCTGTTTGCCGCATTTTTCTGATGCAGATTTTAAAAAGCAGACTCAAACTTTGATCTTCTGCAAAGCAACCAAGTCACCCAAGTTTTCTTAAATGTCACTAATTTCCCTCTGGGTAGCACCAATGTTTTTTCAAATCTATAATATGCGCAAATCATCTAGGATGACAAATAAAAGAACAAAAGCCCTAACCCTTACCCCTCAGAAGGGTGGTGAAGTTATTTGTCAATGAATTCCAGTCTCTGTGTGTCAAATGGATTTAAACTCTGGAAGGTTGTGGTAGTACGGAACGCCAGGATTCACGGAGAGCCCCAACTACCCAGTGAGCTCTTTGGCTGAACATTAAAGTTAGATGCTCAGAGCAACTACCTCCCCATTCCTACTGGCTAAGGCAGCGGGACCCGTACAGTTGTGTCTCTGAAAATCTAATGAAGAGCCAACAGAGATTTAATTTCCAAAAGATTTATTCCTGGTTAGTTTAGGCCTCTGATTTAAGATGTCCTATTTAAAACAAGCTTTTACAAAGCCTAAGATAAATAAAACATATTTCCATTATTTAAAATAAAACACATTGGAAAGTGTTTAAAAATAATGATTTTTTTTTTAAAAAACTACCCCTCCCCCCTTGTAATTTCCTGCAGTGTTTGCAACTTTTAGTAACAGTGCAAAGAGAGCCTGAAAGTGAAATTGTCAGGGAACTCCCTTTAAACAAAAGTGAAACTGACCAGTTTCCAGTCTTTTCACAGTCCAAACTGAGGGAAGCTGTAAATGCCACCAGCAGAAGAAAAGTGAACTAGAATTCAAAAATCATATCAGATGCACTAATGGAAGGTGTTAGTAACAGAGGGCAGGATTTTAAAATAGGATTCCTTTTAAATGCATTTAACATACAAAAGGGACAAACCAAAGAGCTAGGCAGGAGCAGTTAATGTTTGGTGCAGACATAACCACCACAGCATTGGTCTGGATCAACAGAGAGCCTTGAGAACATTCTCTGGAACAGTTTAAACAGGGATGCCTGCAGAACGGGCCCCGACTGCTGTAAGTCCAGTTCGTTGTAAGAATTCAGATTCCTTTCTTGCAATTCTTTGCGTTTCCCATGTAAGGTTAGATTTAGAAGAATTTTTGAAAGTCTTTTAACTGTCTGGATGCTTAATAGCAGTTGCCTTGCCTGCTGTGTAAGAGGAGAGGAATGGTGCTTGAGACTTGTATCTGAGTAATGTAAAAGCACATCATGTCTCCTTTCCAAACAGGCATAAAAGTGCCCGTTAGGCAAGTTAATCTCCATGGTCAGTGATTCATCTGGGCCATGATCTGGGATTCACCAAAATTAGGCTTTGTCCCATGGCTCAGGTCAGGGAGAAAGCTGGGAAGAGGGACACAATAAGCCTTAAGGAGGCTTGTTTAAAGCAAGAGTATGTTCCTTCTCAGACCATATTCCTACTCAGTAGGATTCCATTAAAGTTCGTGTGGCATGGAGGAGAAAGTACAATGCAAACAAACAAAAAAAGAAATTTAAGAGGGGTGGGAAAGCAAATGTGAATTCAGCTGAACTTGAGCGGCCAGTAGACAATTCTTTGGCCTGTCTGAACTAAACACCCAATATATATACCGTTTTAAAGTTGGGGAAAGCAAATCTTTGTCTATCTTGGACTTTTCCCTTTCCTTTTGGCATAAATTTAAGTCTAGGTTATTTACCCCTTGAGATAGATTAATTAAAGTGCGTGATTTCGTGCCTTATAATATATTAAGGAGATGCCACGTTTATGCTGTGTGTGTGGTGTGGTGTGATATTAATTAAAAAATGTTGTCTTACATGAGATAAAAAACCACTTTTCACAGTGGTTTTTGCTCCTCTTTGATTCTCAAAATATAGGGAGTATTTTGAGTTCTTTATAAATCCTTCCATCAGTGGCTGCAGTGCACAAACACGCTGTGAAACCCATAGGGAGGCACTGACCTGTTAAAAGAAATAACCAGGGCGTGCGAGTTCTCGTTTATTTTAAAAGCTGGAGAGGAACCAAACTGATCAGTTGCAGAGATAATTGCAGGAAGTGGAGTGTAAGAATGAGATTTAAACAAGAAGACACTGCAGGTGCACAGAGGGATGATTCCTCCAAGAGGAATTGCACAATGCTCTCCACGCTCCTCAAGGACATCGCCATGGCTTCCCTAGATAACACAGATTATAGTGGAGATAGGAGAGCAGCCCTGATCTGTCGCTCCTCTTCTGGACACATGTACTAGTGGAAATAGCTAGTCACCGTGGGATGCTGTGGGGAAATTAGGCTTTTGTCTACTAGCCACTGGAGTAGCTACATTAGTGCAGATTCCTAGTGTGAATGCAATTTAGTGGAACTGTTTATTCTGGTTTGAAGTCGACACAGCTGCACCAATGTGAATCTCTCTGCACTGGAGTAAACCATGTCTACACTTAGGATTGCACCAGGACAGTTATACTGGGGGCAAAAATTCCAGTGCAGATAAGACTTTGTATAAGAGCTTTCTGCCTTTTTTTTGTTTGTGGGTTTTTTGTTTTGTTTTTGTTTTTGTTTTTCTTTGCATGGCTGTATTGAATATTTTGGGCCACTGATCTTAGCATGTAAAGCCCCAAAGCTACTCATTCTTGGTGCTTTTTCCTGAAATTGATTGCACCCTCCCTAGTATGAAACTAACCAGGAATTACAGGAGACTGAGGACTTTGTGGAGGAGGAAATGGGCACTGCCAACACCAAAAATGTCTGATCCTTAGGAACCCCAGCATAGCACAGAGCTGAAGGACATAGCAGTGTCGTTACAGGGATCAGGTGAAATATTTCTAGTTAAAGATCCATTAGAGAGAGGAGGAGGGAGGCTCTTAAGGGAGCGGTATGTCTAACAACTTCAGCTGTAAAGCCCCTCAGGCCCAGGAGCTCTGGAAGAGAGCTCAGGTTTTTTTATGGCTGTCGCTGCCCCCTGCAGAGATGATGGTCATTCAGCTCTGAGCAGGAACTGGCTTTTGTTGGTGATAGAGAGGAGCAGAGGATGCAAAGAACTTTTGTGGCAAAGATGCGGCTCAGCCACAGGTGCGGGAGGTTATTAAAAGTGGCTTCTAACCAAGGAAAGTCCCCAATTAGGATCTGAACCAAAGCCCGTTTGGGACTTCCAGAGGCTTTGGATCAGGGCCTGGAAGCTTTACTCCAGGTTATTGCATGTTCCCATGTCAGAGGCAACAAGAAAACAACTCTTAAGAATATTATTTTTGTAACTCCTGGAGTTTGTCACGTTAAAGCTGGTAGCAAGGCAGTACTGTGGGCCTGATCCAAGTTACTAAAGTGGGCTTTGGCTCAGTCCCAATGTGGATTGGAAATTCTTTCCAAAGAGGGCAGTTGCTTTCTACCAGATAATATTTATTAGGCCTCTGGTTTCAGAGGGCTGACAGGCATTTCTGTAGTAGGAGGGATCTCTTTTAAAGATAAGGCTGGCCTTGGATCTATTGACCCTCAGCAGAGCTTAAAACACATCTGGGGAAAGAGGTGGGAACAGATCTCCAGAACCACCCCAACTCCGGGATTCACTCATGCGAATGAGAGAGAAAACACAGAGGGGGCTTGTGGTTCCTCTCACTGCTACCATCCTCCTCCTGCCCTCATTCCCTCCAGTTGTCTGTTACACCCAACCCTTGTGTTTTGTCTTCAAGTAAACCATAAGGTCTTTGGGGCAGGGACCATGTCTGCCTCTGTCTGCGCAGAGCCTGCACAATGGGGAAGCTGATCCTGACTGGAGCCTGCGGAGCTGCTGCAATACAAATCGGAAGACTAAGGCTCCTTCTACAGCAATGGCGTGCCACTCCCCAGGCAGCTGGGGAGGATGGACAGAGAAGGAAGAGCCTTGCTTTGAAGACATGTAGCCTCCCAAATCCATGTGGTTAGAGGCTCAAAGGCACAGAGAATAAAGTTCAGTAAGCTAGACCAGAAACCTAGCAGACTTGTCTATTTCATTCCATCTGCAGACCTTCAGCCCCTTGAGGAGTCCTTTCATTTGCACTCAGCTAGACAAGTCCCAGCCTGCTGGCCTAGGCAGAACCCCTGAGATCCCTGCAGCCTTCGGAAGGCAATTCTCTCCTTTTTTTTTTTTTTTTAATTTCTAGGGGAATTCAGTTAATTCCAGCACTTATGAAAGAGAGCTAGAGAGTGGGTAGCTCTGCAGGCTTCCTCCACACAGCTGGACTCATGTCCTGACCTGCAGCCTCCCTGCTGCGCCAAATTGTGGTCCCTTGACAGCTCTGCCAGTTCATGCGATTCCTGGCCTGCAGTGCTGCAGGCACCCAGGAGAGCAGCCATTCTTGTAAGCAGAGATGGCTCAATGATGGGTTTGGAGAGAGGTATCCACTGGAGATTGAGATAAGGTCACCTGCTTATTTCATACCTGAGCCACTGAATCACTGTCAAAAGGTCACCATCTACCTGCTCTGTATTTGAAGTGGTGACGCAGAGGTGGGGAGAGTCCCCTGCCTCTGTTGCCAGATCCCTGGCCCCATCTGGTCCTCCATGGTGGCCTGACCCTGCCTTCCTATTATACACTCAGCCCCTTCCCACAGAGTGTAAATGTTCTGAGTACTCACAGCTCCCAGTGATATGAATAGGAACTGGGGGTGCTGCAGCCCTTTGGAAATCAGAGATGGATTTAGGGACCTCCCTTCAGGCATCTACTGCTGGAAAATTGGGCCTTTTTCCTTTTTTCTTTCCTCTTTTAAAAGTTTAACCTTTATTTAACTCCGACTAACTTTGGGTAAAGGAAGCCCATCAATTACAATTCCATAGCTCACAACAAACACCAGAAGATAAGTGATGTCTGAATTTAAGATCAGAAAACAAACCCTTTAATTTTTTTTTTTTTTAAGAAGTTTCATTCTTCTGTATACATTTTAAAGAAGCCTAAAAGGGCTCAGGGCCATTTTTTTTTCCTTTCCCCTTTCCATCTCCCCATTCAAGGCTCTGGGATCCCACTCTTCTTCAGCATTCAGCTGGGTCTGTGCCTTCTCTCTGTTTATTCAGCCACACAGTTCTGTTCCGGGCAAGCTGGGGAAGGGAATATTTTCTGTTGCTTTGTGGTGCTGTGTTTGTTCCAACTACAGTAGTCTTGGTTAAAGGGCGGTTCGGGGGCTGATACGCGATCTGCCTCCCGCGTTTGCCTGCGTGCATTCTTTTCACATGACATCTTTCCCCCATTATTTTGTATCTGAGCGCGTTGGGGCTATGCCAGGACATTTTCTTCCCTTTTTTTTACTCACTGCACCCTGATTGTCTGAACAGCAGAATCAATCAAACTCCAACATGAAAACATGGGGTGGGTTGGGGGAGGGGAAAGAAGACTGTTGGAAAAGAGTGGTGTTAAAATAAATTGACCCTTTAATCTAGAGGTCATCAGCAACCCCTTGCATCGCTCCCCAGATGAAAAATCACATCTGTGGGGTTAGATCGGCAAACTGCAGTCTAGTGTCAAAGGTTGGTTAGATTTATGGGTTTTAATATTTGCACTATTGATTGCCAGGCTGTCTCAGGGGTTGTTGCAACAAGCACAATTACTGCACTTTTGACAGAGGTAGTGATTTTGAAGATGTCAGAGTGGTGGAGAGGAGGAGGGTAGTCCTGGGAAAGAGGTTTAGAAGCAATAATAAACTGTGGCACACCGCATCTGGAATTCTTTCCCCCTTTCCATTCTCTAGCTTTCTCTCCTACCCTTTCTCCCATCCCCATAGCTTGGCCTCATGCAGATTGGACATAATACATGAATCATGACCTGAAGTGCCCATGTAAGTCCAGTCCTGCCCCAACTCCTTCTTCCTATCAGCCTGGGGACGCACCTCAGTAAAACAGGTCAGGTCTGCTGTTGCCATCTTGGACCTTTCATGAGTGGGTGTATCAGATCTCACACACTCACGCACGCACACCCCCAACCAACCAACCAGCAAATATCTCCAAAGGCTGGTGGTGAAATTACTACAGAGAATTCTTTCCCAGGTGTCTGGCTGGTGGGTCTTGCCCATGTGCTCAAAGTCTAACTGATTGCCATATTTGGGGTCAGGAAGGAATTTCTCCCAGGTCAGATTGGCAGAGACCCCGGGGGTTTCACATTCCTCTGCAGCATTAGGCACGGGTCACTTGCTGGTTTGAACTAGAGCAAATGGTGGATTCTCTGAAACTTGAGGTCTTTAAATCATGGTTTGAGGACTTCTGTAACTCAGCCAGAGGTTAGGGGTCTATTACAGGAGTGGGTGGGTGAAGTTCTGTGGCCTGCGATGTGCAGAAGTTCAGACTAGATGATGATGGTCCCATTTGGCCTTAAATTCTATGAGTATCAGAAATAAGGTTAGAGACCACTTGATTCTAGGATCGTATTTCTCCCATCACAACATACAGGTAACTTCCACTGGGAGTGAATTCAATGGGATTTACTCATGACTCCAGTCTTCAGAGGTGAAAGGTGAACTTCCATTTCTGGACATGCATTGTGCTAATAGTTACTAGATTTAGTTACAAGTTTCCCTCCAGCAGTGCCCTCTGTGCATTGGCAGAGGTTTGTGTAAATGCTTGTATTAGCTCAGTGTTTACGACAGGCTGAATCTCTTTTGTGTCTCTGCTACACTAGCTTTTAACATCAAGAAGCTCCTAAAATAGCACAAGAGGTTGGGTTTTCTACAATGATTTCAGCAAAAATTTGGTAACGGGAGCCTCTTCTGGGTTCAGATTCCAGCCAAAGCACTGGTTGAGCCTGTAGCTTTGAAGGAGAAAAGTGTCTCTCGTGCAGTTGGAGAACAGACCCAAAAGCAAGAACCTTGCTGGAATTCCCTCAATTGGCTGAGCTGAGCTTCCCTTAGGAAATAAAAGGCAAACCAAGCACACACACTTGTCATCTGAAATGTGCTGATATGTGAAGAGCATTGGGCAGAGGGAGTGTCTGTGGCTGCACAATAAAAACCCCTGCAGCTGATGGGGGGGTGGGGAGGAGACCTGGCCTGCCTGTATTGGCAGGAAATGTGATGGGTGAGAGGGATCAGGGAAATGGGGGAAGTTTGGGGCTCCAACACTCCATGGAAAGGAAAGGATGGAACACCAGGAGTCTGTGGGAACTGACCGGTGATGGTGCCATTTGTAAGTCCTGAGCCCAGCATGGGCACATGGGGATCCCAAAGCAGGGGGCGTGTTGTGCCCCACCCCTTCTCCATGCCTCTCTGATCTCCAGTGCCCAACTTCAGTACAAAGTGACGAACTGGCTTTGGTTTTGTCCTCCATTTAGGCTGTCATTGTCAAGTCCCTGGACTGACTAGTCACGGCAGGGAGTGAACCACCATCTTCTCACAACGCAGGAGCTCCTAGCCAGGCTCCCTGTCACCGGGAGGCACTCAGCCAGCTTGGAGCTGCCCCTAGGGTTTTACTTCACAGTATTTTTCTTTTCTTCTTCCTCTTATATAAATCGTCTCTGCAGTCGGGCTAAGGCAGAATCCCAGATGCTGAGAGGGTTTGGGATGGTCGTGCCTTTAACCTGAATTCTCTCTTGGCTTCTTTGAATGGGACAGTGGAGACTTTTTCATCCACTTCCCAAAGAGTTTGTGGGATGACTCCTTTAGGGACTAAAATCCTTGTGTCCATCTCTTCCAAAACCAATGGATGAAATTTTGTCCATTGATATTCCAACCCCTAATGATAAATGGCTGTCCCTCTCATTGAGAGACCTGTCATAGAATTCTGGACAGAGGGATGGTCATCGTGAACCAGTGGTCCATCTATCCCCAGGAGTGGCCAGCACCAGATGCATCAGAGGAAGGTGCAAGAAAGCTCACAGGAGGCTGTTACGGGATAGTCTCCTCCTGGCCCCTGGTAGTTAGAGGTTGGCTTGTGCCCTGAAGCATGTCGGTTTTATCCCTTCCATGGTTCGTGGGTTTTGAAGGATTTTTTTTAATCTTTGGTTTTCTACTGCTGGCTGTTCTCACAAAAAAGCTGAGGGTTCTCTTTAGCCTATTGCAAATTCTTTGTGGGAAGCGAGATTCTTGCCAATGCCATTTAAGAAGGACAGTGAAAAATGGAGAGACTCCACCAACCATGTGAATGTGGAGTTATGCGCAGAATACAGTGTCTCAAGGTTGTCACTGTACACTAACCTGTAACTCTGGCTGGAGAGATACTATGCTGACTGTGCCACATACCTACTTTTAGCTCACAAATAGCATCAAGAACAACTTTTTGAGTTGTCTGACTCCCTTCCTCTCTTTCTGTCTTTGGGGCTCTATTCTGCTGCTCATCATCGTAGTATCAGAATGCCTCCCTGTGCTAGGGCTTGTCTTCATGGACAGTGCTACAGCGACACAGCTGCTCCCCAAGAGGCAGTAGTTATGCTGACGGGAGAAGCCCTCCCGTTGACATAGTGCTGTCTACATGGCGGGAGGAGGTCACTCCGAGGTATGGATTTTTGACACCCCTGAGCGACATAGTTATACCAGTATAGGTCTGTGGTGGAGACTTGGCCTTGGGTTGGCAACAGCGAAGTCCCTGGGGGAATTCATGGCCTCTCCTGCTCTTTTCTTGGGTCTCTGCTTGTGCGGGGCTGGGGAAGTGGGTGAAGCAGGGAAGTTGTTGCAGTGAATGTCTTTTTTTTTTTCTCTTGCTTTTGTACCTTGGATGGAAGCTGCTGCTTCACCCCCCAAGGGTGTTTTGTTTTCCTTATTACTAGAGTATTGTGAACGGGAGCTGAACACACTTGAAGTCAAGGAAGGTTTGGAGCCAGGGTTTGGATTCTGGCCCATCTCTTAATGAATTAAGGCTAAGGCCCAGAACCACAAAGGTATATAGATGTCTAACTTCCACTGATTTCAGTGAAAGTTAGGCACCTAAATACCTTTGAGGGTCTGGGCTTAAGTCTCTCTGGAGCTACAACCTGTATTTTCCTCCTTAGCCTTTGTGTCCCAAGGCAGGCATGGTTGTAGTGAGGAGTGGTGAATGACCAGGGAATCTATCCAAATCCCCTTTGAAACACAAAGGCTTTCTAATAACTGAGGAAGAAGGCAAAGAAACGTATACCAAGGGCGCGTCACCTGGGGAAGTTTATACTTAGCTTCTCAGAAATATGCTGAGTGTCGTGGGAGTATAGCAGTGTGTGCAGCCCGGCTCATTGAGGATGGGGGAGGGCAGGGTTCAGGAAATCATTCCCCTCTCCCCGGCCCCAGGGAACATTTTGAAAATGGCTGTAGGGCTCCAAAGGCAAAGACAGTGCTCTGGAGAAGGACTTGGATGAGGCTGCTAGAGAAGCCATCTGTGGCAGGGGTCATGTAGGGTCATTGAGTAGGGGTGACTCTTTCCGAGGCTGAGAGCTCACCTCAGCCCTCCCTTCAGTTTGCAGCTGGGATTTCTCCAGCTTGTCACCGTCAACCAGATACTGTGTGTTCCTTAGGACCCAGCGTGGGTCCAAGATGTATCTAGCAGTTGAGTGGCCAGAATAGTCAAAGTGTGGATTAGGTAGTGTGATGGGTGACAAAGGCCATCAGGACCGAGAAGAGCCATCATGGTCTTAAATCCCCTGTGCCAACGTTTCACTAAAAAGGGGCGTTTGGACCCAGAGGAATCCTCTGAGGTGCTCTAGGGAGGAGGGCAGGGCATCTGGATCCAGTTTACTGGGGAATCTATTGAACGGCCGTACTGGGTTTGGGGAGTTTGCCTTCCATGCCTCGCAGGGAGAAGCTGTAAAATGTAGGTCCTTTTGTTGATGTTGTGTTATTACCCTGGTGAACTGAGGGCTTTATTTCTGCACTGGCTTGTCAATTAAGGTACCAGGCTTCAGGCTGCAAAGAGTTTCCCCGTCTTGACCCCAAACCTTTCTGTGCATCTCAGACCTCCCACACTTGAGTGCAAACTTGGTGAGATGCTCAGAACTGTCTTTCCCCTGGGTTGGAAGTAGAATCGAACCCCGTAACCTACTTTGTCTGGGTGTAGGTGACTGTATTTTTACAGCTCCAATGCTTATACCATCAGATAGGCTTTTAAGCCGCCTAAAACCTCTTTCACTCCTGCCCTTGACTGTGCCTCCACTTGGTACAAAAATGGTTTCAAAGTTTTTAAAACAATCTCTTTCTGTGTGCTCGCTTCTTCCCATTTGAAACCCAGGTCTGTGCTTCCCTTTCTTTGCTGAAGGAACTTAGGAAGATCTTAGGAAGACTCTGCTAGTGATGGCCTATGAGAATATAACCTGAGCTACAGCTCGCCTACCATTTGGCTTTGCCAAGCTCCTCCAGCACAGCAAGCGAATCGAGGACCTGATCATTCTAACTGTGACAAGCAGGGGTGAAAGTAAGTCGAGTGATTTACTGGTACGCTGCAGCCAGCTCTGGCCCCACGAAGGGACAGGGCTGAGGGGGGTCAGAGCCAGCCCACCCTGTAAGGTAAGTGCTCGCCCCCTTCTCCTTCTCCTCCTCCTCTTCCTCCCCAACCGGGGTAGTGTAGCAGCCAGGGGCTCCGGGGGCTATTTAAACGGCCCGGGGCTCCCCTTCTACTGCCCCAGTCCTTTAATTAGCTGCCGGAGCCCTGGGGAACCGACGGGGCTCCAGCAGCTATCTAAAGGACCGGGGCGGCAGAGGCAGCTGAAACCCCAGGCCCTTTAAATTGCCCCCTGGGGAAGCCGGGCTGCCCCAGTACGGTGCACTGGCTCTTGCCAGTACGCCGTACCAGGATGTACCGGCTTACTTTCACCTCTGGTGAGAAGCAAGCCGGCAAGAATGCGGCTTAAAACTCTGATGTGACCCTTGTACGTCGCACAGAAGCAGGAGAGGGTAGCAACGTTTATTTTTTCGCCTTTGCTGGCCACCCTTGAGTAAAGATTTGTCAGCGACTTCTGTTCAGAAAACAGCCTTTTTTGTTCACTTTTCTTGGATTTAACAAGGCTTCCAAATTCGTGCATCGCCAACTCCTCGCTGAAGCTGCCAGGAAATGCAGCCAGAAACAAGTATGTGCTGATTCTACCCACAGCAAAACTCTCTCTTTTTTTAGTTGGAAGAGGTTTTAAGTTGCCACCCATAAGCGCTTCTGTTATTTTTTGATCTTGCTGGTATTCAGTCCTATCGGGTGCTGAGTGCTCCGGCCCCGTCTAGCACAGCATGTAAGCGCATGCTTAACTTTAAGCACGTGCGAAGCCCTATTGATGTCCATGGGCTATAAGTGCTTTTCTGGGTTGGAGCTGGAGTGCACAGGTCCTTGCAGGATCAAACCCGTAGTGACTGATTCACTCTGAGTGTAAATTCTTTGCCTCCTTCCCTGGATTATTCAGAGACGTTTCTGGCCACCTATCACTGTACCATTTTAAGCCCTAAGATGGGGTCACGTGCTCTGCCCGCAGCTAAACTCTCTCCTGCTAGGAATGACTCTTCATTGTAGTAGAATCCCTTCTTGCAAGAGGCATGAATCATAGTTTTAGAATGAGACCCGAGCAAGGGGTCAGGCATGGTTGCACTGCCCCGGCGCAGCCCAGGAGGGAGCCCTGACTTGCTGTGTTTCTCCTGGTCTCCCCACAGCAACAGGGAGAGAGTAACTGGTGCTGGATCTATAGTCTCAGCTACACGTGCTGGGGTGGAGCCACTTTCTGCACCTTCCGCGCGTTTGCAGGGGGCCAAGGGGGAAGTGCAGGATTTCCAGCACCAGCTTCCCCTTCAGTGCTGCTCCCCCGACGCAGGAACCCCCTTGTGTGCCCAATGGCACTGCCATAGCCAAGCTACAACTTTGCCCAGGATTAGAGTGTTAATACTGGGCGTGTTACTGGGCCCTCCTACACGTGCCCATGTAATGGTGAGGGCTGCTCCTCGTTCCTTCCAGCTCTCTGCAGTAGGAGCGCCTCGAGTGCGCTGCTGTGTGTGTGTGAGTCCGTCCATCCTCCGGGAGATCTACTCTACTGCCTGCTGAAGTACTAAGGGAGAGCTGCTCAGGATGCACCAAGGCAAACGCAGTCAGGGAGCGTGGTAGGTAGTAGTGCGTGGCTGTGTTGTGAAAATGTTGCCGGGTAGACCCAGCTCAGCCATGTTTGTTTCAGCTGGGTCAGGGGAGTGTCATGTATTGGTTACAAAAAGGCGTGTAACATGGGGAAGGGCCTTAATCTCTATTTTGCTTGGCCTTGGGCCTGAGCCATGTGTTAACCTTGATGCTTCCACCCTGCAAAAGCCCTTGGCTGTGGCATAGAGGCACCATTCATGTTCCTGAACTGTCGGCTTTTCAGGGACTGCCTCTTTATTATAAGTATATGGTGTCTAGCATCATGGGGCCCTGATCCAGGACTGGGGCCCCCAAGTGCTCCTGCAACAAAAGTAATAAATAATAACATTCAAGGCAAGGTCCCCCAGCAGATCTCTCTGCCCCCCACATGGTAGGAATTGCAATATAGATAGGGCCTCAGTGGAGATCAAATGTATGGGGGAGGAAGAGCAACCGAAGATTAGGAACTGGGCCAATTGTTTAGCCCTCTCCTTGTAACTACTGGGAAATGAGGAGGCTGAAGGCTTATTGCTGATGAATGCAAAGTAGCAATTTCTAATCATCTGCCTCGGAAGAGTCAAGTACAAGCAAATATTAGGGTTGTGTATATTGCTCGTATGTAAACATATATGCTAATTAGGTGCAGCCTTTGGGCTGCTGTCAAGTTGCCAGGGCCACTCTGTGTTCCTCTGATTTAGGGAGTGCTTGCAGTATTTCCCTCTCCCCTTCAATTAGACCAAACCCAAATGCTGGCTGGAGTCGTATTTGTAAATTTCAGTTTCTACTGGAGCTGCAGAAGCTGTGACTGTGGCTTTGTAACAACCGCTCTGAAAACAGACTCCCTAAACTTTAATCGGCCGCCCTCCCAATAACCCCCTTGCTGTCCCCGAGAATTGAAGCACGTTTTCTTTATCTGCTCCTAAGCAGGATTTATTATCCCCAGGACTTCCTGTGCTTTCTTTCAACATGCTCCATTTCTTTTCGAGAACAATAAATCAAAACTGTTTGTTTCATTTTCCTGCCATGGCCTCTCTCTGCAGTAATTGCACTCGTGTAACAGCACTGGGACAGCCTGGCTCTCTGCAGAGCTTCAGTCTGCTGCACGTGGGGAATCTCTCCCTGTCTGTGTTGAAGGTGGGCGGGGGGCAGGGAGGAGTGAAAAATTCAACCCTCCCCCCCCCCGACCCCTAACCAATTTTCCATCCAAATGGATCCCTTGTTTACCATTGAAATAAACCTGAGTCAAGTATGGAAATTTCAGCAGATCTCACCTAGGGGTTGCCACCCCATGAAAACCCAGTTGGGTGGCAACCCCTAGGTGAGATCTGCTGAACTTTGACCAGATCCTGGATGTCTTGGTTGGGGATTTAAGGAACCTCTAAGGCCCATAAAGGGCGTGCAGTGGACACAGACTGGAACCACTCCTCTGCAAACGAGTGCCCTGCACTGGCTGGCTGGATCAATGAACCCCGGGGTGTGGGCTTTGCCAGCCAAAACCCAACCACGGACAGTTAACCAAACAGCCCTGGCCTGGCCTCTGTAAAAAGGAGCTACAAAAGGAAACAGGGGAAAACATGCGAAGTGTCACTTTCTGAACACTGTTCTGATTTACAAACACTCCGTGTGCTCTGAGCAGCCAGAATGAGCCCAGCTTTTTTTGGGGAATGGGGGGATTCTTTCTTTTGAAACGGAGGAGCCATTTAAATGTCTTTCAATGTCAAGAGAAAGTGAGACCCTGTACAGAATACACTGGGATAGGGTCCTTGCTGCGTGGAACTTGGTTTAAACAAGACGGCACAATTGACGCAAATGGCTCTTCGGCCAAAGGGAGGTGATTCAGGTTACTTGGTGCCATAAGTTTGTAGAGAGTTTGTCTCTCTTTCTAGAGAGCTGGCCCCTGCCCCAAGGAGCCTGCAGGCCAAGTGATCTGAATGTAGCTGAGTTAATGTTGGTGGGAGAAGGGTGGATTTGTGTGACGAGCCCATGGCAACCTTGCAGCAGCTGGGCTGAGGGGGAACTCCCAAAGCCAGAGGAAGCATGAAAGGAAGAAGGAGGATCCAGAGGGTATGGTGAAGCAGGAAGAGGGCAGGGAGGGGAACTGGGAAGAAATGGGAGCAAGGATGTATAAATGAGGCCAGGTCTACACTACACACTTTGGGATAGCAATGTCTCTCGGGTGTGAAAAATCCCACCCCGAGCGACATAGTTATTACGCCGACGTGATAGATGGAGTCTTCACCAGAATTGCTACAGTGGTGCAGCTGCATCAGGGCACCTGCTCCAATGCAAGTTTGTAGTGTAGACCTGCTCTGTGCTGGCCTGCGCATGACCGTGAAGGAGTTGTCTGCTGATCTGCTGAGTGATCTGCTCTTATTATGCTCAGGAAAACCCACTCGTGACTCATGGAAAATACTTCATGGGTAGAGACAACTCTGTCTGTCAAATTTTCCATCTTTTGTCCTTTATAATTTTTTTTCTTCTAGGGATGTTAGAATGAAAACGTCCAGGATCCTTGACCTCCAGAGCCTATTTACTCATTCTCTACCTCAAGGCATTGCTCTGTCTGGAATGTTTGCTATGGAAATTATGATGCCACTAATGGAGGATTACACTTTTGGGTGGGGAATGAGCTGACTGGATTTTTAGAGGCTGTTTCTGAATTCAGCCCTGAAACTGCAGAGGGAATCTGGCATGTTTCCGTCTTGCCCGTGCAGCTTTTCATACCCGCGTATCAGCATGTACAAAACCTTGCACTATGCGTACACAAGTGTATTGGTGGACGTGTGCCCGGCTGTGGTTTGTATGGGCTAGGGTGAGCGTTCACAGGAACCCAAGCATGGCTATGCAAAACCAGAGTGCAAAATTGCATTTGCAATTCTAGCGGCTCAAAAGAGGCCCCTTTGGAAATATTACTCAGACCAATGCGCTGTTAGCCTGTTTTCATGAAAATATCCCTGCTAACATAAATGAGTGGAAAAAAATATAGAACATATGGTCTAGATGCATCTCAACAGAATGTTTTTTCCAAGCTTCCCATGAGTAGGCCTGCCCTGTGTTTTGAAATACGTTGTGTTGCCAAACTGCCATCCAAAAATTAGAGATGGGTCAGAACCGAAGCTCTGGATCTCAGCAGCCTGGAGCTTTAGGGAAGCTTGAATCTGAAATTCCTGATTGCCCCCGATCTCTGCAGTGGGCTAAATCAGACCCCCGAGTTTGCATAGTCTCAGATTTCAGAGCAGTTTGGATCCAGATCTGAATTCTGCAGCTAGGGCTCATCTGTACTGGAAAATACAGAAAACGCTGAAAGACTTTCTTCGTTGCTACAGGGAGCTGCTGAATTCTGCCCAGGGGAGTTCAGCCGCTGTGCACATGGAACATCAGGATGAATGGACAGTTTTGGGTTCTTTAAGCAACTGGTCTGGGGGAAGCGTCCGTCTGTAAGAAGCCCTTCCTTCCCAGTTCTCCTGTTTGATTTCCATGTGCCCTTCTCCTGCCCTAATTTTGCATCTTCTAATGGTAGGAGGTGTCTCCAACTCTGCAGCTGATACTTACTGTGACTCCTATTCAGACTGTTTTTTTTTTTTTTTTTTTTAGCTTCTCATGTTCCTTGTGATGAGATACCACCCCACCCCCCCGGCCGGGGTGCAGCCTGGGACTGTGGGACACGCCCCCTTAATTTCCCAGCCTGGGCTGTCTCTCACAATGCCTTGCTAGTGACCAGCAGCAAACCCCTCCAGGGGCTGTTTTCACTCAGCACAACTGCATATGGAGCCTCACACCCAGCTAGATTGCATGAATGCTCCCAGAGCCACTCGTGAATCACCCAGAGAAAGGCACCAGAGCCAAACCGTCCCAGCATTGTACCCCAGGAATACACTGTCTTGCTCTGCTTCAGACGAGCCGTGCAAACTGCTTTATGGGTTCACCACTTCATCACTGGAAAGTAGATATACACCAGCCTTTGCTAAATCTGAGCAGATTTGCCACACACACCAAGCAAACTCGCTGGTAAAGATAAACAGTTAAACAAGTTAATGGACTACAAACAATAGATGTTAAGTGATAGGCAAAAAGTCAGGTAGTTACCAAAATAAAATATAAGCACGCAGTCTAAACTCTCAACCCTTTCAGGCTGAGCAACAACTAGACTCAGCAGGTTTTCTCACCCCACTGGATATTGCAGTTCATAGTACGCAGATGTCACCCTTGAAATCTGGGCCAGTCTCCTCTGCTGGAGTCTTCAGAGTGTCCTTGTTGCTTGCAGCGTAGGTGGATGAAGGGAAAAGGCCAAGCATGTGGCCACTGTCTGTTTTATGCTTGGAAAACACAGGTCCAAGCACGTCTGGGTGCATTGTTGAGTCTCCAGCAAGGTTGAGAAATTCCCCTGGTGTGGCCTCATGCAGGTGTGTCATTGCGTCATAGTTCCCTTGCTGGACAATGGTTGTTGATGGGTTGATTGACACTCTGCCTGGGTGTTGCCTACTTTCCTTGCTGTTGCCTCAGGGGAGCTAATATCTAGCTATTCCCCAACGTGCAGCATGTTTTAATGACCACCATACAACACAATTCTTGTAACTTCATATGCATTAATGATATATATATATAAAGTCAGAGAAATGACTTTCAGCAGATCAGACCCTTTCCCCTGATACCTTACAAGGCATGCTTTATATGTAAGATCACGATTATATGAAAATGTAGAATATCGGGGTTCCAGGATGCTCCCCCAAGGAATAGAATGTCAGATTCCTAATGTCCAGAAACTCTCCTGAGCCTTCAGAGCTCTTGGTTTGTTTTGAGACTTCCAAGTTTAGCTGATGCTACTCAGGAGTCCGTGTCAGGAGTGACCCCTAGTTTGTCTCCTATTCTGCTCATGGGGCAGGTTCCTGTGTTTGGCTGGGGAATCCCACCATTGCAGTGCTAAGTTAGAACCCTCTGAAAATGGCACCGGGTTTTGTGGCTGTTGGAGGGACAGGGAAAGGAGAAGGAACTGGTAACATCAGGGTCCCATTTCCTTCCGGACTCTCATTTTATTTTCCCTTGTGAGGCACTTGGGAGATTCATTGTGGGCCAGTTTGCATGCAGAATCCCTGGGACAATCTGAACCTCTTGCATGATAACACCATCTATGGTCAAAGTTTGCCTGCTGGGACTGGAAAGGCAAATGCCAAGACTACGATTAAAATGTCTAATTCTAGAGGCTCACTGAGACTGCTTTATATTTAATTGCCCTGGTTTTTCTTGGGATCATTTTCAGATAAGTACCAATCATCTTCCCTTCTCTTCCCCCCCAACCCCCACCATTTTCCACTAAATTTTATCTTGTCATTTCTTCCCCCACTCCCCCCGCCGTCCTCTCACTGGTTTTTTGGAATGACGCCTTTATGGCTTAGTTTGGAAGGGAGGATGGAAAGTTATTTTCAACCCCCAAATTAGAAACAGAATTAGATTTTGTGTTGCATTTTGGAAGAGCCCTCACCGAGGAGGAGCAAGCATTATAAAAAAAGAAGAAAAAAAAAGTCTATCTTGACTCCTGAGACCTCTGTAAGGGATCTGATCCTGGGAAGTGCCTAGCACCCATAAACTTACTGGCATCTGTGCTGAGAATGTTTCCAGGGAGTGCCTGGCACCTGGAGGAATTGAGCCCTACCTGACCTCTGAGCGCTTTCCCTCTCCCTGCCGCAAATGAAAGTGCCTGCAACAGAGCCCCAAAGCTCTCCCACTCTCCTGAAGCTGTAAGCTCATCACTGTAGCAACCATCACTGCTACAAATTGAAATGAGGAGACAGGCACTCCTGCAGGCGGCAACCCTCTTCTGTCATTTACAAACATGCCATCATTAGGGGGGTGAGCCAATTAAAGCAATTAAGAAGCTTCAAGGCAAGCGACCACTATTTCATTCCAGCACCACAGACTGCTTTGCCATAGAGCTCCGAGCACTGATGTCCTGCTTTTGATGGATGTATGTGTGCGCGCGTGGAGGTGCATTTTGGTCCTGTAGGGTGACACAGCCTGGATTATTGATTATTTGACTGGATTATTCAGTGGGCAGAGAGAGAAGGAACAGAAGTGATCTCGGCCAAATAGGAACCTGTCCACATATATTTGACAGTGTTGTGTTGGATGAAAATGGGTTGGCTGTAGAAGTTTTGTTTGCAACATCTTTCTGTTTCCAAAAAAACTTGAAACAGTAGGGGAGGAGGGAAAGGAAATGCTGGGGAGCGGGTTGGTTTTGTGTTTGAAGAAGTCCAGGCATGAAAAGAACTTCCGTTTGAAATGGAATTTTTCAAAACGCAACAATTTTATTTTCCACTTCAATTTATTTAATTAAAAGTGAGAAATTTCAAATGAAATGAAAACTGTGTATTTTCTCTCAATCTTTCATGGTAAAAATCAACCCCGTTTCAACTAGCTCTGCTTCCAAATGTCACTTTCCCCTTGCACCCTTTCAGCAGCAGACAGGATCCGCAGAGATGCTGGAAAGGCAGAGAGGACCGTAGAAACAGCAGCCCTACAAGAGCTCTTGTGCAACAGCGCTTCTCCTTCTCCGCGTGTCTGCACGCCTCGGAGCCTGAGCCGCAGCAACCAAGGTGTGGCGCCCTGATGGCTGCTGCAAAGGAGCTGTGCAATAGCTTCCATTCCAGTGCCGCACTGACACCGTTAAAGCTGCTCCTTTTGGGCTGTGGGCCATTTCAGTCTCTTGGCCACGTCTCTCAATCCCTTCCCTCAGTCGGACAGCCACGGTGCCTGCTCAAAAGGCCTGTGTTCTTTTGGGCAACTCCTTCCACTCCTGGGTCTCAAACCCTGGCTCTGAATGGTGAGCAGATGATCCTGGGCAACTTTTCATCTGGCACATTGCTTTCTGCCTTCAAACACACACGTGCCTTCCTCCTGGAGGTCGGGTGCCATTTGCTCTTCTGATCTGGTAAGGCCGTGAGCAACCTTGAGATTCTACTTGGCCAAGATGGCCATAGAAGAAACACCGCTTCAGACAACGTGTGTCCTCCAACAAACAAAGGGGTGGAAGCTTTGCTCATGTGAGCCATGAGAAAAAATGATTCTGTTGGAGGAGGGGATTGCAGTTCAGATCCACACCTTATTCCCTGTATGGGCGTTTAGTTGTGGTGGCATTGCTAATACTTGCTCTCTGAACAGCTACAATGCCGCCTTTCCTGTAGCATGACCACCCATCCTGTCTGTTAATAGATGTCCCTTATGTAGTGCTTACCAACCCATTATCTGTACCCAATAAGGAGTGGCCAGGGAGTGTTGATTCAGATTATAAAGTCTGTTTCTAAGCTACTGTATAACGGTCAGAGGCTGATAAAATTGTAGCTGTGTGTGTAGGGGTGTCTCATTAGGAAAAAAACGGGTCTCATTTTCCTGCAGATACGTTCCAGATGGTCACTCTACTGCCTTGCTCGCCCTAAGCAGTACACTTTGTATATTGACTGTATTTGCAGCTCCCAGCAGCGTTCTCCCTACTCCATCCAGGTCTCCACTACAGACCTATACCAGTATGACTTCTTCACTCGGAGGTGAAACCCCTGAGCAACACCGTCATACCTACCTAACCCCCCGTGTAGACAGTGCTATGCTGACAGGAGGGCTTCTCTGGTCAACAGAGCTATTGCCTCTTGGGGAGCTGGATTAACTATGGAGACAGGAGAAACTCCCCTGTTGGCATAGCAGCATCTTCACTTAAGCACTACGGGGGGCAGCTGCACCGATGCAGCGTTTTATGTGAGACCCGCTCTCAATCGCGGTGATGACCCTCAATCAGCATAGTACCGCCATGCAGGCCTCACAGCAGTGGGGCTTCCTCGAGCAGTGTCTGCTCCACCATGGATTGTCAGGGTTCCCTGGGTCAATTGGAAAGCTGCGCTCTCTTGGCCACCCCCTTGTAAGTACTTTTCTTAGCATTTGCTTCCCTCATTAGTTGAGGCTCAGAGTCTGGCCCTTGAAGGATTTCCACGGTAAGGGCCTGTCTTCACAGCTAATGAAGGTGCTTTTTAAACCTCAGAGTAACTAACACACCTCTGCTATCCTGAGCTAAAAACAGGGCAGATTAGGCACTCTGGTTTTATCATGAGGTTAAATTCCCCAAAGTCAAACTCTGGAGGGGTATAGGGCTGTTTACCTTGTACTAAAACTAGAGTGCCTGGCCTTCATGGTGGTTTCTGTACCTTGGGATAGCTTGTGTGTAAGTTACCATGAGGTAAAAAATACACCATTTAATCAATGCAGATAGGCCCTCAGAAATGGGGAAAAGCTCCATCTGGTGATCTGGTCCGTTCCCAGTCTCTACCAGTGCAGGACTGGTCCCTATAGTACAGTTCTCAAAACCTCTCCCCGACTATCACCATGGTACAGCAAATTTTTCAGGACACTTCCTCCCATCTAGCCAGAAAGTCGTTAGATGTTGGCCCTGACCCCTGAAACTTGGTTGTGATCCTCCCCCACCCCTGGTCAAGAGCTCATGCTACAGTATTTTCCTCAGCGCATTTCTAGCTGTGCCATCCTGCCCATTGGCTTGTTATGGTAGGGGTTGTTTATGAGCACTAGGCTGCTGTCTTTATTTACATGGCTACATTAAAAGGACCACCTGCTGGTTAAAACACACAGAATTCTCCTTGCCGGTGTTATGAATAATGCCTGGCATGTTTAAAAAGGACAATTTCAAAACCCCAAATTGCTTCTTGCTTTTGGGGCTATTCTTACCCCCTCCCCCCCCCCCCAGTCTCTACTGGGCTTGTCACTTTCACTTTTGTCTCAAGTCCATTTGGCTTCCTGGCTGTCATACACTAGCGCTCAGATAAAACTTGATCCTACACACAGTGAAGTCAATTGCAGAGCTCCCATTGACTTTAATGGCACAGGATCAGGGCCCTACTGAGGTGAAAGGTGTAATATGTCTACAGGAATATCCAATGCTGGAATGCTTAGCCTACAGACACGGCACAGGGAATGTTTAAATCAAACCAAAATCCGTTTTTTAAGGAGGCATGAAACCAACTCTATTAATAGTAACTGTGTGAGGAAATGTTTCTTAACACAGTCTTCAGGCTGAGTTCACACCATGTGCCAGGTGACAGCTTTTCTTTTTTTAAACCAGCCTAAAAACCAACTCCGTTATAAACTATTCTGGAGATCTGCAAACTGATAGGAGAGCCAAAGGGCAGCTCAAAGTCTCTGTCAAGGTGAAGCTCTGTATAAAATTCTGCTCAGGAAAGTTCTTCCTTCAGCTCGCCTTTCCCCTTTTCCCTCCAGGCTTTGTCCAAGAGTCAGAGCCCCAAGTGCTGTCTGGCCACGTCCAACGATAACAAGAACCAAAATGCCAAAAGTTTCATTTTTGCCTGTATATCCGAATGGACGGCCTGCTGGAGAGACAGGAAGCCGGTGTCCTGAGAGTCAGACATTCCTAGGATGTTGAAAAGGTCCAGCATTACCCCTTGAGGGGAAACAAAGTACCATGTAAGGGTTGGAGGGATCAGGCAGAGGGGTGCTGCTTCCAGAAATGACAAGTTTGTCCTCTCCAGCTCCTTTTTGCAGCACCTTCTGGTGTGGTGCGTAACTAAGGTCTGATCTGTACACCTTTATATAGGCATAAGCACCTTTATTCCAGCCTCACTGTCCATGCTCCAGGGGTTGTACGGCTCTGACCATACTGGTACAGTTAATGCAGTACACTGTTCTAGCATAGGCGAGGCCTGATTCTCTCCCACACATTCCCATGTCTGCGAGTCCAGCCTCAAGAGCTGATAAATGGTAACAGACCCCACGTCCACAGAGCTAAAACACTGGACTCTCAGCTCTAAAGGTTAAGCAAACTTGCCTTATACAAAGTACCATCGCATGCTTCCCAGCCTCCCTGAATATTTCATGCCCCAGGTGAGCATGTCTCTGCCTGTGGCTGGTGAACCGGCTGCCAGTAAAGCATTCCCTTCCCCTGAATATCCCCAGGGGGGAGCCCAGACAGCACAGCCTGGTTTGTTGTTGTTTTTTTTTTTAATTCTCCATTTCATGGGTAACGCTCTGTATGGAGGCTCCAAAAATAAGCCTATAGTTTAGATTTAATAAGACACTTATTGTATGCTAAATACCAATGGTGGATAGGAAACATGTGTACTGAGGATTAACAGCTGTGTAAGAGATAAAGGACAGAGTTAAACCTCAGAACAGCATGTTTCAAATAATCCATTGCTATTGCAATATGGTGCAATAACTATTGTAATAAACAGAACTGAACTCATTGGAAAAGACAGATACTGTATGTTCCAGATCACCCGGTTATTAACCTCTCTTAGTGACGTCACGCCATGAAAGGGAGCACTATCCAGGGTAAAGGAGCTGGACTGTTGCTCAGAAAAAGATCCATCCTTTTTGGTTTAATATTTGTAACGCATTTCTCTCCCCCCATACAAAAGAACGAACATGTCAGAACACCAAAGGTACATTCACTTTATTCAGAGAGGATGGTTAAGGCACTGGATCTAAATACTGGGGGCTCAAATTCCAACTCTGCCACAGACTTGGGCAAATCAGTTTAATTTTTTTGTGCCTCTGTTCCCTCTTTGTAAAATGGGGATCATATTCCCTTTCTTCAACCCTGTCTTGCCTGTTGAAACTGTAAGGTCTTCAGGGCAGAGACTCGCTTACTGTGTGTCTAGCACTGTGCGGGCCCTGATTCCAGTTGGGGCTTGTTGGCACTGCTCTAGTGCACACACGTATAGGCATGCACACCCACCCACCGCTGGGCCCCAAGCCTAGAGGCTGACCTGTGCAGGTGGACCTCTGGCCATGTACTTTGGGGCATAGTTTGCCCTTCTTAATAATTACTGGTCATAGTTCATTGTCTGTAGAAACAATGGGGAAAGAAGAGCCAAAGGGCGCTAAATGGCCTAACCCATTTCACGAGGTTCCACCTCATGTTTGTGAGGGGACTGTGTTTAATCTGTGGGTGGCATGGGAGTGCTTTTCCCATCCTGGAGGTGTTGTCTTTGTATGTAGCTGGGTGCTGGGAAGCCCCAAGGTGCTGGGGTGAATGCTGATCCAGTCTAGAGCCGGAGGTAGAAATAGCCTGCCCAAGTGAGCCATGTGGCATACAACACACTGCAATCCAGTAGACAAAGCCCTGTCTTCAGTCACTTATAACTCACTCCAAGTACAGCCTAAGGTGACATTTCTCATGTTTGTTCAAAAACGATTGGTGAATTCTGTGGGGCTGGCGGGCGGGGAATGTAAGACCCCTGAGCTATTGGAGAGTGTAATAACTGCCCTTCACCTTTGTTAATTCAATACACCTCCCCCAAAGAGCAGCAAAGTGCCCTCGCCATATGCTGAGCTGCTTCCTCCTGCCCCAGCCAATGTCCCTTTCAATTTTAACTCCCTATCAAATGACTTTATTTTAAACAAGGGTTTCCCCCTTTCCCAGTCCATCTCCCCACCATGCACATGGTGGGGAAATAAGAGATCTGGGCTCTACAACAGCTCTACCATGTTCTGAGAGCCTTTGAGCTGGTCACCCAAAGCTGCTCCCAGTGACCACAGGGCAGGAGAGGGCCCTGATCATCCACTCCCTCCAGTTGCAGAGTGTGGGTAACACATCCCTTCCTCATGGGGACTTGGGAGGCTTAGTTTGTTAATGTTGGGTAACATGCTTTGAGATCCTTGGCTGGAAGATGCAAGAGAAGGACAAAGGGGAGAGGGGCTGTGGTATTGGATCGCACTGTGACATCCTAATGCTGGTACCCTGACATCACCGTGATAAATGGGAGACTGATTCCAGTACTCGCTGAGATGAAAGATGGGCTGTGGGAGGAGAGCAGTGACAGATCCAAATGCAGATCTCTGCAGTGCTGAGAATTAGAGGCAAACAAAGCAGCTTCTCCTGCTCTCGCCTTCCTCTTCCTCCTTCTCCCCACTGATCCCTGTATGCCTTTGAGTTCCAGACGCTCACCACTGTCTCACTCAGCTGTGCCATTGATCGGTGCTGCCAATCTGCTGTAGGGAGGATGGGATCTTTTTTTGTCCCAGTCTCTTAGGGTATGTCTACACTGCAGTTAGGAGTGAGCCTTCCAGTCCAGGAGACAGACCTGTGCTAGCTCTGCTCAAGCTAGCATGCTAAAAATAGTGTGGACATTGCAACGCGGGTGGCAGCTCAGACTAAGTGCCTGAGTCCAAGCCCTCCTGTCCGAGCTCAGGTGGCTAGCCCGAGCTACCACCACTGCTATTTTTAGCACACTCGTGTGAGTCTGTCTGTTTGGGCCAGGAGGCTCGCTTCCAGCTGCAATGTAGACATACTCTTTGGCTTTCCCTAACACTAAGTAAGGAGACACCCTTTTTCCCCATTTGAGAAGGCAAGGCTGTGCCTCAGTTCTAGGAGAAATCTTCCCCCTTGGAATAACAAACTCTGCTCCTTTCTCTGATCCGTTTTCCCAGATCCCAGTGTTCTCACATGTAGCTGATGTTTGACATCATCTGGGAAGACCTCTCCAGGCTCTATTAGAAATCTGAACGGCTTCTGAGTTGTGACTGGTTGTATAAACCACGTGATATTGTTTCTGTTCCTGATTGGATGAGCCTGACTTTACAGCTGGATTTCTGTTGTGAATGGTTGCACAAAGTGAACCCAGACACCCCTGTCTGAGATAGAAGGTGCTAGCTTCAAAACTGGTTCTTCTTCAAAACTTGGTTTATACTGGTGTCATGAGCCTTGATCAGATACACTGACCTCAAGGTTTGTTGGTGGGGCATGAGGCCCTACCACTCAAGCCACAGGAGAACTCTACTTCTCATCGTAGAGGAGGAGGTAGTCCTAGAGGCAGCCACCAGAGGGTTGTGCTAGCATCCACTAGGCCAGTGCATTACACTAGTGATCTTGCACCAATGTTCTCTGAAAGCAAATTCACAAGGGGTTCAAAGGCAGCTGGAATGATTTCAGTTAAAAGTCAAATGAATATTCCCAGAAAACATTGCCATCTCCAGGCAAGATACAGTGATTCTGACTCTACTTTATCCTTTTGCCCCAGTGAACTCAGGCGAGCTAGCCTCTCAATGCTTGCAAGCTACTGTCTGTGGCTGTATTGACGGTACACTTGTTCTTTGAAGCAAGCCTGAAATTCTTGTGCCTCTGCCTTCTCAAACAGTGGTATTGGGCTACCTAACTAACTGATGATCCAGCTGCAAATCTATTGGAGCATATGGCATAGGACTGCCCTAACCTCATGGATCCGACCCCCTGACTGAACGCTGTACCAGGTATTGCTGTATGCAGTCTCCGTGTTACTCTCCTGCCCGTTACTGACGAGGTGATGGAACAGCCCAATTCCCTTATGAGCACTTAGCAATCATGCTGCCCCATGGGTCACACCACCAGCCTGCTGCCAGCGTTCTTGTGTCAAAGAAATCAGCAGAACAAAATGTTTCCTTGCTTTGTCAATATTTTAAACCTCTCTCTTTTCTGTGTGCAAATAATGAATGGGGATAGGTGGTTACCAAGGTGTAAATCAGCCTCTGATTTCAGAAGCTATTGCAAGCCTGTAGCATCATCAGAACCTAGCCCCTGATTTACAGCCTAGCAATCATCTCTTCCCTTGCCATTACCCAAAACACACTGCCTGCCTTTTGCCTTCTTTTCCGTGCCTGTCCTTTTATGCAGCATGCTGTGGGGTTGGAGCCGTTTTGTGTTGTGTTCTCTTGTGTGCAGCAGTATTTTCCATTGCTTATTTTGAATTATGATGTATGTGCGCCCTGGTTAGGCGGCTTTGTTGGACTGTTTATCGCTGTAAATTTGGAATTCAGCCTCCAAGGCCTCCCCCTGAAATAGATTGTAATCTCTTGGGGTCTTCTACCTGCTTAAAGGAAAGGAATAGGATTGGATTTGTTTATAACACTTCCCATAATTAAAGTATCCCTAGGCCCCTGATACTACAGAGTTAGGTTCTAGCAGTGTAATAGGAAACTTCATGGCGGCAGCATTATGTGATCGCACTGTCTTAGCCAATAGAGAGAGGAAACGGTGGGCAGGATGAATGCTTAGCCCACGGTTGTACCCAGATCCTTGCCAAATAGGCTGCAGGGACCTTCCGGCCTGCACAGCTCGTGGCCACGGCAGCGCCAATAAGTGTATTGGCTTGTTGGGCAAAGGCTGCCGTCGCATAATGTCAGAAATGCCTCTCGGCTGCCTGAGCCCGACTGCAGGAGGAGCCATGACGTTGCTTTCAGCCTGCTTTAAACAGTGGCTTTTTAAAAAGAGACCAGAGCACAAAACTCAGCCTGGACTAAGCCAGGGCCACTCCCGGGGCAGCTTGAGGCCAAATTTAGGCCAGATGTAGTGACCAGGTAAGTGAGTGAGTGTGAGTGACAAAGCCAAACAAAAAGAAAAGGAGGACTTGTGGCACCTTAGAGACTAACCAATTTATTTGAGCATAAGCTTTTGTGAGCTACAGCTCATGAATGCGTCCGATGAAGTGAGCTGTAGCTCACGAAAGCTTATGCTCAAATAAATTGGTTAGTCTCTAAGGTGCCACAAGTCCTCCTTTTCTTTTTGCGAATACAGACTAACACGGCTGTTACTCTAAAGCCAAACAAGAATAACTTGCATGCTGAGGGCATGGAAGAGGGAGTGTAGCAGGGAGAACTATTAGCAGAAGGGTGTCAAATAAAGTAGGCTCCCCACTTTAGCCCTCCCCTACCCCACCCAGCCTCCCACCCCAATGACATCTGCTTCATTCCCAGGAAAATCCAGGTCTCACACAAACTGGCATAACTGTAGTAGTCGTGACTCTGACTCTAATGGCTCACACTCATTGAATGCCAATCCATAGGCATTCCTTGCTCGCACATGGGTTAATGCCTTGTGTAATTTCCATTTCTGCTGGGTTCAGTCCAGCCGGTTTAATTTTCAAGTGTGAACAGATTATTTCCCACCACCACCACCATTATCGGTGCTGATTGGGAACGGTTGCCAACCCCCAAAAGATTCAGAAACTTAAAATGTAGGCCAATATATCCCACAGTTGCCAACTTTCACGCAGTAAATAAACACCCCGACTTTCACAATAAGCCAAAAATCAAGGTAATCCCATTTCAAAACAAGACAATCCCTAAGAACCCCAATATTCTGTGACTAGATCCTCACAGCGTGTCATCTGGGACTGTGGGCCCACTGTGCACCCGGGACTTTCTCCCCCCCTTGCCCCTGCTTGTCCCTTGTCCCCGCTTGCCCCCCTTACCTCTGCTTGCCGGGAGCCAATCAAAAAAAAAGAAGCAACAAGCCAAACAAGCAACAAGCCAAAAACTAGCCAACAAGCAACTCACAAGCCAACTAAGCCAAAAACAAGCCCAATTTCTGCTTTTTTTTCATGAGTTTGGCATGTCTGTTAAATCCTAAGCCTGGTGTGTAGCTCCCAAAGGTCTTGCCTGCTCTCTTCCCGTTAGCCTCCTTGCCATTCCCAATTCCCTTCCTGGCCCAGCTCTTTTTTCAATGCAAATACCTTTGCTAATTAGCAAAAAGTGTCAAAGGAAATGGTTAATTTCATAAAGGGGATTTAACTGCCTCTGTGTAAGTGCAGCCTGTTTTATACATTTAAAGGTTTGTTTAAAAGATAAGGGAACTCCTGATGGAGGGGTAGAGGATTTATTCATCTTGATATTAAAGGGAAAATGAGCTGGGTAAATGGAATTAGGTTTTTGATGTGCTAATTGGAAAGTTTGGGTCAGTAAGTGAAGGTTCTTGTGACTAGAGGATTGCTATCAAAGCGAAACTCCCCACTGAAAAAAGCAACTTGTTTATGGGTGTTTTGTGTGTGTTTGTTTCCTTTATAAATTAAAAGGGTGACATTTTTTGCCTTTATGCAAGAGGATGAGACTGCAGTGTCATCATGGTCCTTCTGGACATACAAATCTGTGAATGAAATAATAAACAAAGGGAGCAACATCTGGCTATGTAATCTCCACTGGAAAAAAAGTTACACACAGCTGAGAATTCTAGGCTTTGCCATGAATGTTTCTGTACACTTCAGTGAAAATAGGGGCTTCCTATGTTTGGATTCTAAATATCCCTTTGCTGTCTTTATAGCTCAGACTATTCAGTACTGTCTTAATGCATGAAAAACTGTATAGTTTTTTTTCACTGTCCAAGTAGAGTGACAGGCAGGAAAAAGTAGAAATGATGACAGGTCAACTGTCTTTCAAATCTCTTTGGTTGCAATAATCTAATGTGTTTGTAAGAAAACATCTGGGACCTGATTGTTCTCCTATTGAAGTTACTTGGAGTTCTGCTGTTGATTTTGTTAGCCCATGATCTGTAACCCAAAGAGTGTCCCTTTATAGTAAAAAGCTATGGACAGTGTCGTAAGCTTTGTGGAACTCTGATATCTCTTCCATCTTTCCAACGCTTAAATTCCCCCTGCAGAGGGAGTCATAAGGTTACACTCTGGCAGGGAACAGCTGCCTCTGATATGCACTTGAGGCCACATCTACACTACCACTTACTTCGGTATAACTTACATCGCTCAGGAGTGTGACTAAGCCCCCCCCTCAGCGACACAAGTTACAGCGACCTACGCACCTGTGAGGACAGTGTTATGTCACCGGGAGAGCTTCTCCTGCTGACCTAGCTACCGCCTCTCACAGAGGTGGATTAACTATGCCGATGGGAGAGCTCTCCTGGCCGCATAGAGCGTCTTCGCCAGACACACTACAGTGGCACAGCTGCATCCGTGCAGCTACGCTGATGTAGCATTTCTAGTGTAGACTAGCCCTTAAGGAAGATTTCAGCAGCAGAAACTCTGAAATTCACTTAACTGAGGGCCCTGAGGCCAGGAAATTTTATGCTAGGTGGTCAATAGTCCTGTTCCTGGGGGAGCTCCTGCCCCTTTCATGGTGCAAATTGATAATTTAGGTGACAAATGGGGAACAAACCAACCATTCATCTCTTTAATTGCATCTCAGAACAGAACGGCTCTTGTTCATAGAATTTGGAAGCAAAGGAGTTGGATCAAAAGTTGTAACAGCCTCTGGCCTCGCCCCTCTTTTTATTCAGCCTGGAGTGGGTATTTGAAATGTACCTTAAATAACTAACTGTGATGGAAAGAGACAGGATTGTCTACCATGTCTCCTCCTTGGGAGGTCACTTTGGAGATGCAAGGGCTTGGTTGCACTTTTCACAGACACGTGCTCACAGGTCATGAGTAGGGCTTCTGATTTTTGTTTTAGCCGATCAACATGGAAAACACACCCCTATAAAAAAGGAAAGCAGTGTTTATCAAATAAACACCAGAAAAACCCTAGGAAGGGTTACTTGTATCTAAGGGTTGTCTAAGGAGTGTGTGTGTGTGTGTGTGTGCTGAAACAGTCCTGTGTTACAGGGCACTAGCGAGCATAACAAGGAGATGAATGTACAAATATACGTTACTCATTACAGTACATTGTGCTCTTCCTGGTAGAACTCATTTGGGGCACTCCTACTGGTGCCGTGTGGCTCATTTTGCTTGGGGGAAAGGGTTGCGGGGAGCTGGAATAAACTGTACCAGCAAAGCAGTTTTGCCAGTGTAGCTGCATCCGCACAGTGTTTTGCCAGGACAGTATACTGGGTCTATAGCTGTATAGGCAAAGTGCTTCGAGTGGAGACCTGGGCTCAATCACCTTTCTTAATAGGCACCTTTCTTAATAGGCACTCAAAACCAAACAGCCAGGTGCCATTACTGTCCCACTGGCCTTGTCTTGATGGGCAAAAAACTTGAATGAGCTAAAACACCCTATCTTAACATGGCTGAAATGCCCCATCAAAAAGCAGGCTAGCACCTTTGAAGCTGTGCGAACTGGACTATGTCTACATGAGCACTTTTGTTAGTAAAACTTATGTCGCTCAGCGGTGTGAAAAATACACCCCCCCGACCGATGACAAGTTACACCGACAGAAGCACCGGTGTGGACAGCGCTATGTCAGCGGGAGATGCTCTCCTGCCAGCATAGCCGCTGCTGCTCGTTAGGGTTTGGTTAATTAAGCCAATGGGAGAGCTCTCTCCTGTCGGCATGGGGCGGCTACATGGGAGACCTTACAGCGGGCGCAGGCTCAACGGTACAGCTGTGCCACTGTAAGGCCTCTAGTGTAGACGTCTGTCTCCTGACTCCTGTCTATGATACAGCCAGCTAATGCTGCTTCAAACATGTTCACCTTCAACTTGATGGGGCTTTTCAACCATGTTAAGCTAGCTCACCCTTTTTACCTTTCAGGATATACCTGTTATCTGGGATCTAGTTCAGATTTAGTCAAATCCTTAGGTTCACTAGAGTAGCAAAAGACCAGCTCTTCACTTCACTTTCCTCTCACATGCTTCTCAAGGCTTACAGAGGAGAAAAATCCCCGCCCTATTCTGGACTGGAATATCTTCTTGTAGGGCTGCTGGTCTGAGGGCCTAGCCCAGCAGATTGGCTTGTTGCAGGGTTGTTTGCCTGAGTGTTTGGTGGATGGACCTGAATACTTATTGGAATATGCAACTGGAATTTGCAAGCAAAAGCTAGGAAATCCCTTCATCCTCTCTCCTGTGACAGTCTCCACAAAGGACCCAGGTCCTCTCCTGAACCCAAGTCACCTGCAAAACCAACTGCCCTGGAACAAAACCCTCCATGTAACTTCTCTCTGAGTCTTCCAGCTCTTCCTCTTACAAAGGAATCTTTGAATCTTCAGTCTCGCTGCTTGGAGTTTCACTTGTAGGCAAGACCTAAGTTATGAAAGTTATTCCCAAATAAGGCGGGGGTGTGTGAATTTAAAGCAGAATAGTTACTCCAGAATAGCTATTCCACTTTACATTCATGTGTAGACAAGCCCTTAGAATGGAGAAGAAAGGATGTGAGATGGTACTGAGTCATTCATTTAAACAGCACAACAAAGTGATTTCTAGCTGTGCTGGAAACTATTTACCCTGATGGCTGCTGTCTAAAAATGCCTGTAACAGTTTAGAAAATTGCATGAATCTCCTGTGTGTGCCAAGAAGCTGGTACCTCTCCCTCTCTCTGGCAATAGGATGCTACACATCATGTAGTGCTAGCTATGGAATTTGGAATGGAAACAAGGTGTTTCTAGTAGAAATATCTTTCCTATTCTGTAGTAATGTGTCTAAGTTAAGTAACTAACATGCAGTAAGGCATGCAGTTATTCCAGGTGCCAACACACCTATCTTCCACGCCATCTGGAATTTCAGATGAGCTATCAAAGTGCACTCCAAAAATAGGTTAAGATTACTACCCCTAGTATACAAATAGGGAAACTGAGGCACAGACGGGTTCCATGACTTGCTGAAGGCTATGTGGTCATTGGCAGAGTTGGAATGACTCCCAGACTAATCACTAATCCACACTGCATTCAGTCAGACAAGCACTGCTGGTACAGATACAACACATAAAGCTGCTTTGTTTCTAGAAAGACTGTTTTGTAACATTTGTCCGACAAGCCCAGACCCGTTAGGTCAGGCACGGCGGGAACCTTTGTTAGCCAATCAGATTTCTCTTTGCATCTCACCACTCTATAGAGTAAATCCAAATCTGCCAGCTTTATCCTGCATACGCCCCCCTTCCGGCCAATACTCTTGGAATCCTGTCTCTACACGCTCTGCAAAGGTTGCCCGGAAGGTTGCACTCTGCCTCATGCCACTTTAACTTCTTATGCCAAGAGGAAGAATCATCGTCCATGTAGCTGTGTCTCAAAATTAACTGCAGAAAATTTCTATGGAAGCTGAATATGGTATCGCGTCTCTCCCCTGTCTCTGAAGTGCTCTGCAGGCTGGTTTTACTGCTTTCACATAGATTTTTCTTTTCTTCTCAAGGCTGTCAGCAAAGGGATAGATCTGAAAATAAAAAATGGCAAGCTCCGTGCAAGATGCCCTGTTAAGCCATCCCTGAGCCTGACAACTGGCTTCCATTATGGCACAGAGTTGATTTTCCTCTATATCCCCTTTTTCCTTCTAGACTTCAACTTCTTAAAGGGGGCGAGTGGGAAGGACATAGAGGCAGTTGTGAAGTATGTATTGAGAGGGAGGGAACCTCTTCCATGCCATCTGGAATTCTAGTCCATCTCTGCTAACAAAGAAATGCACCCAGCTTTCTAAAAAAAAAAAAGTCCTCACAAACACACACCTCTTAATTCATGTGTCTGTTGAGTAACAATGACAGAGTCACACCTGATGGTGAATCGGAACTATTAGCCAAACATTAACAAGCACTGAAATGCATTCTTCCCCCTCTCCCCCCCACCTTAGCTGATCACTCAGACTATAATAGATGCCCGATGACTGGAGGAATTTATTACCAAAATGTAAAAAAAAATAAAAATTATTTTAATTGAAGGAGGAAATTGCACACATTCTAATCAGCATGAAATTTGTCATACATGTAGGCTTTAGCATCAAGGGAACAGGCTCCTTCAACTCTGCAGCCTTGAAAATGTAACCAAAGTAGAATAATTTTCTGTCAATATAGGGCCAATTCCTGCTCTCTCACAGTAGTGCCAGTGGAGTTACTCCTTTCTGTGCTAGTTTTAAGAGAGATCAGAAATTGGCCCATAGTATCTAGAGATGAAAAATCCCTATTAGGCCGTTGGACCAGATTCTGATCTCATTCATACCAGTATAAAGCCAGGGTAATTATACTGACTTCAGTGTAGTTACTCCAGATGCAGCTTTGTAAGACAAGACCTATGGGGAGGGATAGCTCAGTGGTTAGAGCTTTGGCTTGCTAAACCCAGGGTTGTGAGTTCAATCCTTGAGGGGGCCGTTTAGGGATATGGGGCAAAATTGGGGATTGGTCCTGCTTTGAGCAGGGGGTTGGACTAGATGACCTCCTGAGGTCCCTTCCAATTCTATGTAGTATTCTATGACTACGCTGGGGGGAAGATGTGCTCTTCGAATGAGAGAGCTCCCGTACCACTCTAGTGGAGACAGAACACATTGTACTTGACCTCAATGTAACTGGTTGAGATTAACCTTAGGCTCCCCTCAAAAGGAAAATCATGTATCTTATATGGAGATGATAGGGATGGGGGACTTTGTTTCGGGAAGCCGTGACTCTGAAAGTCTTGAGGGGTCCTGGTGGATAATCAGCTAAGCGTGAGCACCTCGTGCCGTGGCCAAAAGAGCCAATGCAATCCTCGGATGTGTAAGTGGAGGAATAGCAAGTAGGAGTAGAGAGGTTATTTTATCTCTGTCTGGCAGTGGTGTGACTGCTACTGGAATATTGTGTCCGGTTCTGGTGTCAACAATTCAAGAAGGATGCTGATAAATCAGAAAGGCTTCCGGGAAAGCCATGATAATAATTAGAGAATTGGAAAACATACCTTAAATCTATGTCAATCTATTTATCGTAACAAAAGGAAAGTTGAGGGTTGCTTGATCACAGTTTAAGTACCTGCATGTGGAACAAACGTGATAATGGCAGTCTAGCTGGCAAAGATATAAAATCCAATGGAAGTCTAAGCTGTACCTTGAAATAAGGTACAAATTTTTAACAGTGAGGGCAATTAACAATCGGAACAATTTAACAAGGACTGTGGTGGATTCTCTATCTCCGGAGATTTATAAATCAAGGTTTTGATGTTATTCGAAAAGATCTGCTCCAGTTCAAACAGGAATTAATTCAGGGAAGCCCTATGGTCTGTGTTATAATACAGGAGATTAGAATAGATGATCACATTGGTCCCTCTTGGTCTTAGAATCTATGGATGTCTTAGCCCAGGATTGTGATTTGACTAGCATATTGGTTCATCAACACTGGCTCAAAAGCTAGACAGTGATGTATACCCAAATCTCAGGGCAGCGCTGGAATGAAATGCATAGTGGTGTTGTAAAAGGGAAATTTATGATCCCACGGCAGGGGTCCTTCTCTAATGAAATGTGAGCTATGGAGATGAAGGGGAATGACTCAAACCACTGCCAAAAAAGAACTGTTGGGATGTTTGGTGGGTTTTGTGTATCTGAAGGAAAGGGACACCCTATAAGAAGTAGAGGGTTGTGGGTCAGGAAGGAAAAATGGTTATAATGAAAATGTAGATCCTAGAGGCTCAGAAATTTTGAAAGTAAGGAGGCAGCCATGTTTAAATATGGCAATTGCTAGCAGGGTTCTAACATAGGGTGACCAGATGTCCCGATTTTATAGGGACAGTCCCAATGTTTGGGTCTTTTTCTTATATAGGCTTCTATTACCCCCCACCCCAATCCCGATTTTTCAGACCAGATTTGCTGTCTGGTCACCCTATTCTAATATGACCCTGCAAATGAGTGCCGCTGGGGATGTCTTTCCTGAAAACAGTGTTAGCCATTTTGGGTCAGTGTTTCATAAGAGCTCAGCAGGTTGGGGGCATGGTAGGTGCTGAGTCCTTTGAGGATCTGGCCCAGTTGTGGGGTGCTGCTGAGTACTCAAAGTCTAACCCCAAGTTCTTCTGAAAACCTGGCCCACTGTGCACCACAGCCCTGGATCTCCTGCCCTTTTAACTTCTTAACAACCATGGTTTAAATTCAATTAATTAATTAATTGAATTAATTGAATTAATTAATTAATTAATTAATTGAATTAATTGCAACAAAGCCCGTTGCCAATTGTGCCCACATATCTATTCAGGGGACACCATCACAGGGCCTAATAACATCAGCCACGCTATCAGAGGCTCGTTCACCTGCACATCCACCAATGTGATATATGCCATCATGTGCCAGCAATGCCCCTCTGCCATGTACATTGGTCAAACTGGACAGTCTCTACGTAAAAGAATAAATGGACACAAATCAGATGTCAAGAATTATAACATTCATAAACCAGTCGGAGAACACTTCAATCTCTCTGGTCACGCAATCACAGACATGAAGGTCGCTATCTTAAAACAAAAAAACTTCAAATCCAGACTCCAGCGAGAAACTGCTGAATTGGAATTCATTTGCAAATTGGATACTATTAATTTAGGCTTAAATAGAGACTGGGAGTGGCTAAGTCATTATGCAAGGTAGCCTGTTTCTTCTTGTTTTTTCCTACCCCCCCCCCCCCAGATGTTCTGGTTTAACTTGGATTTAAACTTGGAGAGTGGTCAGTTTAGATGAGCTATTACCAGCAGGAGAGTGAGTTTGTGTGTGTATGGGGGTGGGGGGGATGTGAGAAAACCTTGATCTATGCAGGAAATAGCCCTACTTGATTATGTAAAGAGTTGTCACTTTGGATGGGCTAGCACCAGCAGGAGAGTGAATTTGTGTGGGGGGTGGAGGGTGAGAAAACCTGGATTTGTGCTGGAAATGGCCCACCTGTTGATCACTTTAGATAAGCTATTACCAGCAGGACAGTGGGGTGGGAGGAGGTATTGTTTCATATTCTCTGTGTGTATATAAAGTCTGCTGCAGTTTCCACGGTAAACATCTGATGAAGTGAGCTGTAGCTCACGAAAGCTCATGCTCAAATAAATTGGTTAGTCTCTAAGGTGCCACAAGTACTCCTTTTCTTTTTGCGAATACAGACTAACACGGCTGTTCCTCTGAAACCTAATTAAAATACTGTAGCTAACTAATGGGGGTTGCGATTCCTCTGTAGCCAGAGCTGCAATGTCTGCAACCTGCCACTTTAGACACTGCTTGTGATGTCCTAAGCTGCTTCAGTGTATCAAAGCTGTAGCTTTTCCTTTTGTAGCATTAGGACACTTATAAGTGTATGGTACAGTATGGCCCATCATAGATGGGCCTGAACCGAGAAGCTTAGAAGTTCCACGTTGGATCCAAAGTGCAGGGAGTGGACATGTGCGGCTTTGTGGGAGCCCATCTCTAGTTCTGAGACCACTGTACTGGAAAAGCCAGGTGCTGATGCCTCTAACGGATCTAATCTATCCCTCCCGCTTGTAGGTAACAATTCGCCCCAGATGGCCAAACAAAAGACTTGCAGAATCGCCCCAGGAGTCCAGTTGCCCCCCTCCAAATTATTTTAAAGATCTAAGAATATGAAGTTTCTATGGGCTGGGCAGAAATTTGGATCCTAAAATGGGATTGGTTTCAGCAGAAGGCTTAACTCCAAACTGCTGGCAGTTTGGGGGAATGATTTATGTTAATGGCTAGAACATACTGTGATACGAACCAGAATGTCAAAGGGTGACCGAGGCCTGTAGTGATCACAACAGAGCAACTGCCAGGCTGATACGAGCCAGGTGCAACCAGCAGGGGCACTACTGGGCCCTTTGCAGGAGAAGCAGGGCCACACAGGACCAAACTCTACTACCCAGTTTTCCAGGTGAATGGCCTCAGATCAGCTCCAGTCTCACGCAACCACTCTCCTTCACGTCACCTCTCATTCTTCCTGACTGACCTCCGGAAGCTTCGCCGCTCACAGGCAAAGCCCCGAGGAGGAGAGCTGGCATTAACGCAGCCCATGCAAAAATCCAGCCCCACCTTGGGCCATGGCGGGATGGGGCTTGGAAGAAGGCGATTGCTCCCAAAACAATGGAGCAGGCAGCTTTGTGACTTCCAGCACATACAGCTGAAAGTGTGGCAGACATGAGTTGGGCCTCTGGCCAGAGATTCTGATCTGGAGGGAGAAGAACCTTTTAAATGCTGCCATATGAGAAGGGAGAAATTATGCATCAAATTCCGTGAATATTTCAAATCAGAGTCAGATGATTCACCGGTGTCAGAAGGAGGCTATCTCAAATGTTGGGGCGGGGGAGAGCACATCATCCTGTCCCCTTTGCTGGCAGCCTGCACAACAGGATTGCAGCCAATCTTCTCCTGGTTCCCTCTGGCACCCCCCGATAAGGCCCTGGGTTCTGCGAAAATGACCAGTCTGTGTCCCAGATGGTGCTAACCAATCCTCTGTCCCCAGCGATGCAATGGAAGAGTTCCAAGAGGCTACACCATCATGGGACTGAGCAAAATGAGCGCAGAGAGCAGCTCTGCCTGCGGGGAGGCAGGATAGAAGGGCACTGGTGAAACAGCTGCCTGTAAAGTTTTGGTGACTCTTTTTCTTCCAACTTTTGCTGTTCCCAGGGCCGTCCTTACCCATACGCAAGCTACGCAGCTGGAAATTTGGGGCACCTACGGAGCTGCATGCTGCTCCAGCAGCCAGCCTGATCCCCTGGCTGAGCTGGCCAGGAAAGCTGCCCCGGCCTTTGCTCTGTCCCCGGCCTGCCTCTTCCCCAAAGCCCCCGCCCCGCTCTGCCCCCCCTTCAGCCCCCCCCACTCCACCCCTTCCCCTGAGCTACCTCCTGGGGGACTGCAGCAGGGGTTGGGCCCGACCCCACACTCACCTGCCAGCTCCCAGCCACGCCACTGGGGAGTGCCAGGGGGTGGTTCCCCCCTGCCTCCCAAGTCCCAAGGCTGGGAGCCAGGGGAGCAGAGTGGAGTGGGCTGGGGCTGGGTCGCTCCATTTCCTGCCGCCCCGTGAGTGCGGGGTTGGGCCTGCCCTGCAATCACCGGGCGGCAGGAAGTGGAGCAACCCGGCCCCAACCCAGTCTGCTCTGCTGGCTCGTGCTGGGGAGTGGTTTCCCCCCTGCACACCAAGCCTGCTCCTGCCCCCCACAGACCTTGGGCACGTTCTTCTCCCGCCCCCTGTGTAGACTTGGGGACGCCCCTCCCTCCATCCCCCCCCCCCCGCAGAGGCCTGAGGCCAGCCTCCTCCCCCCCACGGGGGGCTGCGTAGGGCACCACAATGTCTAGGGATGGCCCTGGCTGTTCCCATATTTCTTCAGAGTGAGTTGCCACCTTCCAACACGACAGTGATGAGGTTCTGCTATGGTAACTCCTCTGGCTTGCTGCCCTTGCGCTGTAAGTTCTTTGACTACAGATGTACGCGGCGAATACGAAAACATCCAAAGCATGTGGACATGGCTCCTGTCGCTGCACTGCTTTCAACCGGAAGCTTCAGTGACCTGGGGTTGTGCTGAGACCACAGATTTATTCATTTGCTTGGTAAATGCCACAAGACAATCTGTTCCTAAAGCACCACAAGTAAATAATTCTTGGGCCCTAACGTCCCTTTTTATCCACTGCTCTCTCTAATGAGAGCGCTGTGAACGTAGTGTCTTAATTTTAAAGACAAATGGGGGGTGGGGAGAAGGCTCCTACGTTCTTGGCATGCAACTGTGCACCCTCCCCTTTATTTAAACTCATGGTGCTGATCTGAGCTGCAGTTTAATGTAGAAGGAACAGGGACTTCTACACGCTTTGCAAATCAAAGAATGAAGTGAGCTGTAGCTCACGAAAGCTCATGCTCAAATAAATTGGTTAGTCTCTAAGGTGCCACAAGTCCTCCTTTTCTTTTTGCGAATACAGACTAACACGGCTGTTACTCTGAAAGAAAGCAGAGTGACTCAACTTAGGGCATCACTGGAAGCAGGAGCAGGGCCATAGAGTATCTCCTCTGATGCAAAACACACCTTCTCTTCCCTGTGTACATATCATTCCGGGAGGCATCTGTTTGAGTAACTGTGCTCCCTCCGAATTCAAGTCCTGGTCCTCCTGGCCCCAAACAAACACATGTCAGAGCAGCTAACCTAACTGCCCAAGGTTTAAAAGTGTGTGACTCTGATCCTGGAGAAAGAGAGCTGTTATGGGAGTCTGCCTAGTGATTAGAGAAGAGGCTATGGACTTGAGGCCCCTGTGTTCGAATTCCTGGCATAGCAATGTGAGTCAGGATATGACTGGGCAATACACTGCCTCACTCTCCGGTCTGTAAACAGAGATCCTGCTAAGGAACTGATCCTGCTGCCCTTATGTGGGAGTAGCCCCAGTACGTTAAGTGACTCCTCACATGATTAAGGGCTGGGGGATGAGGCTCAACACTTGTAGAAGTCTACTTGTGGCACCTTAGAGACTAACAAATGTATTTGGGCATAAGCTTTCATGGATAAATTTGTTAGTCTCTAAGGTGCCACAAGTACTCCTCGTTTTTTTTTGCTGATACAGACTAACACGGCTACCACTCTGAAACTTGTAGAAGTCTGTAATTCAGAAGGTTGTATCAGATGCTCTTATGCTACACAGAAAGCTTGCAAAACTTACCCTGATAACTCAGTTTTACAAAGTTCTGACTGAGGGCCCTCAGTTCAGCTCCAGACAGGACTAGGCACAAAGGTGTACCATCTGATAGCAGGGGAGTGCTTTTAGACATACACTTGTGTCATGGATAGAGGTCTCTGTCCCCTCTCAGGTCTTGCTGAGGCCCCCCCCCCAGGTCTCACACTTCCTGTGTTTGCCCCCATGAAGTAGAATTCTGGATATCCACCCTCTTCCCAGCTGAGGTCAGACGCCTGTGGGTCTTCCCTTGAGGAACCTGCATGAGCAGTGGTGAATAGAGTGATCGGACAGCCTTCTTAAACAAAAGTAGTGCTTCTTTTAACAGTAGGAACTAAGCGCTTAAAGGAAAAAGGATTTTAAAATAAGTCTACACATGTCTGTCTTACCATCCCCAGCTGGTAAGCTAGGCAGGCCTAACTTCAGACCTCCCCCGCAGGTATCTATGTCAGGCTGAGTTCTGTCGTCTTGAAAGAGAGGTCCTTTTTCAAACTGCGTCAGTCCTTTTATTCTTCTGGGTTCCCAAGCTTGGCCCATAATGGCATTGTCTCTTAACAACCCTCAAGTGGTTGCAGAGAAGTGGCTTCTCTAAAGCCATTTTGATTCCTTCCTGCTAGTCTTCCTTCCAGCCCCAATTAATCTAAACCAACATATTCATACATTAAACATCCTAATAACCAGGTCAACATAGTGTTCCTAAATGATTACAGAGCAGCTCCACATCCGGCACCCGTTGCTCTTCCCAGGTTGTGCTGTTTGGCACCACTGTAGGCGTTGAACTGGACACTGGCAATAGGACCCCATTGGTAATTGTGATGCGGAGGTGCATCTTGCTAGACAGCAAACTTGATTCTGATCTCACTTTCACCAGAGTGAATCAATAATAAGCTTGGTGTGAGTTCTAGTCACCCCCCTTTCAAAAAAGATATATTAGAATTGGAAAAGATACAGAGAAGCGCAACAAAAATGATTAAGGGTATGGAACAGCTTCCATATGAGGCGAGATTAGAAGACTGGGACAGTTCATCTTAGAAAATAGATGGCTAATGGGGGAGAGAGGGAGTGTCTCTAAAATCGTGAATGGTGGGAGAAAGTGAATAGGGAAATGTTCAATACCCCTTCACATAACATAATAACCAGGGGTCACCCAATGAAATGAATGGTCGGCAGGTTTAAAACAAACATAAGGAAGTACTTCATCACACAGTGCACAATCAAGTTGTGGAACTCCTTGCCAGGGGATGTTGTGAAGACCAAATTTATAACAGGTTTCAAAAAAGAATGAGAAGAGTTCATAGAGGACAGGTCTATCAATAGCTATTAGGCAAGATGATCAGAGACGCAACCCCATGTTCTGGGTGTTCCTAAACCTCTGACTGCCAGAAGCTGGGACTGGGTGATGGGATGGATCACTCAAAATTGCCCTGTTCTGTTCGTTCCCTCTGAAGGATCTGGCACTGGCCACTGTTGGAAGACAGGTTACTGGGTTGCTGGACAATTGGTCTGGCCATTCTTTTGTTATCTTATCGTATGTTTATTTAGCCGTATTAAAACAAATATGGTTTCCTTGAGCCCAGTTTACCAAGCAATCCAGATTGCTCTGTATCAGTGACCTGTCCTCTTCATTATTTACCACTCTCCCAGTGTTTGTGTCATCTGCAAACTTTAAGCTGTGATTGTTTTATGTTTTCTTCCAAGTCATTGATAATAGTGTTAAATAGTGTAGGGACAAGAACTGATCCTGCAGGACTCCACTGGAAACACTCAGTCGATAATGATTCCCTGTTTACAGTTACATTGTGAGACCTGTCAATTAGCCAGTTTTAATCCATTTAATGTGTGCCATGGTAATTTTATATAGTTGTCATTTTTTCATCAAAATGTCATGTGGTACCAGGTCAAACGCCTTCCAGAAGTCTAAGTGTACTACACCAGCACTATGAGCGTTATCAACCAACCTTGCAATCTCATCAAAAAAAGACAGCAAGTAAGTTTGGCAGGATTTATTTTCCATAAGCCCATGTTGATTTGCTTGAGTTACATTACCCTCCTTTAGATCTTTATTAATCAAGTCCCATATTAGATGCTCCATTATCTTACCTGGAATCCATGTCAGGCTAACAGGTCTATAATTACCCGAGTCATCCCATTTACCCTTTTTAAAAATTGGTACAACATTAGCTTTCTTCTGGAACTTCCCCAGTGCGCCAAGACTTATTGAAAATCAACATTGATGGTCCAGTTTGCTCCTCACCCATAGTGCTCTCCTTTCTCCCCCACCCCCACCCTACTCATTGTGTGGCCTTCTGGGCCCCATCCAGTGTGTCTGCTTGAGATTATAGTAAAGCAATAACATCAGATATGCTAATGCTCTACTTACACATACTCATCCATCACTGAGTTTAGACATGCTTTATATTACATAACAGAGTTGCACATTTCCATTAACATCAATCTCCTAAGCAATGTAATACCCAGATGTGTGGAGATTACCTTAAAGGGACTTTATCAACGGCTGGAGGCCCCACATCTAACCTCCCTTTCAAACATGTACAGTATATTACCATTGCAAGTGTACTTTGTTTTCTAGATTGGAGAGAATACTGGGGAAGGGAGGGTGAAGGTCATTCTGTATATTAATAATTTAGGAACAAATCAGTGCACTTATTGTAAATCCAAAACGTAAGCCAAGTCAAGCTGTGTGCATGTTGTCTGTGACCATACCACATCGACACAGCTCTGTTTATATGCAGATGGCCAGAATCTTTAAATAAATAAAATAAAATAAAATAAATAAAGCAGTGATGCACAGTTAGGCAGTATCTTCCTGAAAAAAAACCCACTGGCTTTTAAAAAGAACATGTGCAAGAACAAATAAATGGCTCAGATGAATTATACATCCACAACCAAACCCACCTGAGGTATGATGATTATGGCTTGTTACCAGTATTTCATTTTCTCTTATGTGGGATGGCTTTCATTCATTGTTTAGGGCCCTACGTTAAAGTAGTACGTTTGTTACTAAAACAATAGATTACAAGGCAAGAAGGGACCACTGTGAGCATCTAGTCTGATCTCCTGTATTACACTGGCCGTAGGCCTTCCTTGAATTAATAGTGTGTATTTTTAAAAAGCTACAATCACTAGGCTGAATAAACAACACTCGTATAGTATTTAAATGTAAAGGCAGATAGATGCAGGCAGCCTTGCTCACTTGGGAGATCTGAGTGCAATTCCCACATCTGCCACAAACTTTGTATGTGACTTTGGACAAGTAATTTAATCTTTGTGTTTCAGTTCCACTTGTGTAGAAACTGGAATAAAACTTGCCCACTCCCAAGGGGAGTTAGGCTAATTTTATTAATATCTGCTCTGCTGCTTATCCTAAGTATTCAAAAATCCCAAGTTAGACCACAAAAAATCATGAGACTCTTTGGTAAAAAAGTGCAGTTCCCTTTTTTTGCCTTCTGCAGTCTGGCCTTTAGGTTACACTCAAGTCACATTTTCAAGCTTTTTCTCTGCAACCAGGATGGTTAGAAACTTGTTTTAAAAAGAGACGGCAATTCGCATGTAATCGCATGGTCAAGAGTTGGCAACCTGGAGGCATTGACATGAGTGATGGGTGCCATAAGAAGATAGCTAACAGATGCTGGTACCATAAATGTCTTCATACTTAAAGCTCCAAGTAACTTGAAAACTTAGTAACAGTTAACAGATTCTGTGATCTGTCTCTAGAGGGGTCTTGATTATATTGATACATATAGCCTGACAAGGCAGAGGGTGAAAACACAAGATATTTTGAAAACACGGTCTCTGGGTAAAGCATAAAGAGTGACTCTGCCAAGGCCAATGGAAGCTGCCTAAGAGCTGGGTGCTTTGATCAGTTTTCCTATAGGGCTCTTCAGAGAAGTAAACAAGACTTTGGGCTTAATAAGCCATTTGTAAAGCTGTCTAGATAAACAACAACGTGTGTGTCAGGCTGAAGCTGGCTTCTAAAGGCTCCCTGGCAGTGGGTGGGACCTCAGCACAGAAATATTTTTAAGGTAAACAAGGGAAAATTAGTTCTGGAGAAGGCTGAGGCTGCCTGCAGTCACCCAGCTAGAAGCTGATCCTAGAAATATTTTGCAGCAGGAAACTTGCTTTTAATGTACCATGGCTGAAAAGTGTGTTTTAAAAGAAATGTTTAGACTTTTTTAAATCTAGGAATCAGTGGGCAGCATGACACTTTACTAACCCAACAGCCGGGGGCTTTTTGAGTTCTTAGAAAAGACATTTCATAGTGCCGGTAAGGGGAAGAGGGCCTGATCCGATCGCCCTTGCTCATGGGAATCATCCCATTGGGACTTCAGTTGGACCATTTGCATGGAACTGCAGGATTGAGACTCTAATTACTGCTGATTCCACTAGATGGTTGGAGATCTGTAGCAATTACGGCATGGTGGCCTGATCTCTTGATGGAAGGACAAAGGATGCCAAGAAAATATTTTACTGTGTGAATCTTTGGAGAAACTAATAAAAAGGTGTGCTGGACACAAAGATTAAACACAACCATTCTCATTGCAAAAGCAAGGGGCACTGTGGAGACACGTCTTCAAGTGGGTTCCATAATAGTGCTGCTAATTTGCTTTGAAAGTCTTTACAAACACTGGCAGAGCAGGGGACTGGCATGGAGAGGAGACAGAGGAAGAAATGAAGGCTAAGTTCAAGGAATTCTCTAGGGCATATAACAAAAACAACTGCCTAAGCAAAAAATACAAGACTGTAGGCCACTGAGGACAGAAGGAAGAACAACCCAGCATTATCTTTTAAAATCTCTTAAACTGAAAAACAGTGAAAGGTTACAGTAGGCTCGCTGCAAACTGAAGCAGGGGTGAATTTGCTGGGGAGTGAGAGTGGGGAGGTGATGAATAAAGGTGTTTTTTTTTAAATTTATTAACATTAGACAAGTATGAACAGCATCAAATAAACGTCAGGACTGGGCATGGAAGGAGCTAAAGAAGATATAATAACTAACATTGCTCTTGTCTAACTAAACAATCCATTACCTGGCCCAGGAAGGCTCTTAACTAGCTTTGTTGTAAACTCTTGGGTGAGGTCTTCACTGCAGAGTTAACACAGGTGATCAGCATTAGGGTTAGCCTAACCTGTGTGAGCAGCTACACTGCAATGCCAATGCCTGAGTCCATTTTGCTAAGACTTCTGGGGGCACGTCCCATGGTTCTCTGTGTTGCAGTAAGCTGAGCCAGTCTAAATCTTTCCCTGGGAATTGTGGAAGAACTTGTCTGTCCTTCTGGGGAGAGAGGGAATTGTGGGAAGGCATTGGAGGACTATCCATGCCTGTGTGATTTATTCTGCGTCCTCACTGCAAAGTGGGTGAGTTACCAGCCTAGGTTGAAAGCAGCACCTGAGCTCTATACCCTCAGCCAGGCCAGCTAGCCTGGGTTGAAAGCAGCCAGCTAGCCTGGGTTGAAAGCACCACCCAGCTCTGATGAGAGGGTTTTGTGTGTGGATGGGAGGGGGTTAGGGTTTGCAGTGAAGACGTACCCTTTGAGTGCAAGCATGTTTGGGGGCAGGGACTGGTTTTTTGGTTGTCTGTTCTGTGTTTTGTACAGCACCTAGCAGAGCCCTGCAAGTGTTGGGTCCAGGTTAGGTTGGGTGGGAAAACAACTGGACCTTCTTGGGCTGAGGTTTCTCCTAGGGTTGCCAATTTTGGTTGGACCTATTCCTGGAGGTTTCGTCACATGCCATAATCTTTAATTCAAGATTAATCTTCAATTCCTGGAGACATGAGGACACTCCCGGAGGGTTGGCAACCCTAGTTTCTCCTCCTGCTTATTGGGTTGACACGGCAACAGCTGTATGCCCCGCTTCTGCCATCAGCCACCACCAGCTTGCTGCGCTGTGGAGTGAGTGGGCCGAGCAAACATTTCCCCCACTGCCCCAAATCAGATTTATTAATTTATTTATTTCTAGTAGCATCCATACTGGACCATGCATTTTTGAAACAGAAAAAATTATATGATCCATATGCTGGTAAGATCACAATCTGAAGTGTCCATAAAGTAAAATGTCTAATAATACTCTATACTTTCATCGGTATCTCTCCCCTCTCCATTCCCCCAAGACTATTCACCTTGGAAGAGTCCACCGTGTTTTGTTGTTCCCACCAGACTAAGTATTGGAACAACAGACTTTCCTGATTGGGGCCTAAACCGGAATATGTCCAAAAAGGATTTTTTGCATCCTGGTCCAAGTCACCTTAAAAATAAGTTAGCAGTTGATTCTAACTAGTTTCAAACAGCTCTAGTTTAGTTAGATTTTTTTTCTGCATTGTGTCTGGTTTGGCAATGCAGGAACTTTGTGAAAATACAATGAGATGAGGGAAGTCTGTGCTGAAATGTGTTACCAGTTCTCTTTCCGTTAGTCCTTGCCCCAGCCATAAACAAAAATCTTCTCTCTTTCTTTTTTTATTTCCCCACCCCCAACAAATTTAATTAAGTCATTCAGATTCCTTTGAAAGAAAATGTCATCTGTTGACACAATTATATTTTAACTAACCAAAGCTGTTACAGTCCCTATATATATTGAAGTCAGGCTGTCGTTATTAGTTCTAAGTAACTAATTTATTCCCATTATTGTGTTCAAATTACAGGGTATTACCCCCTGGGGAAATAATCTTGTTATTTGAAATGTAAAAAAGAATGTTCAGGGAGAACAATGGATTCCTAAATGGACCACCTGTACAAGAATCACATGACGCATAGCTCACATGGTCTGGGGAAAACGTTAAGTCCCTTCTTAATATTTGTTTCCCCCTTCCCAACAGAACGAAATCAAACTCCTAACCTTCCAAATCTTTCAGGGGGAAATCTAAATAAATATGCTGGAGTTGAGTTCCTAAGGTCGAGTATGAGGGAAGAAATATTTTCCCCATTTCTTTTTCATGCAGACTTGCAAGGGAAGTACCGCCTGAAAAGATAAGGATGGGGAATCCAAACTCCCCCTAACCTTTTAGATCCACAGGCAACTGTCAGATTTCTGCATAACCCTGGCATGCATTTATTTCCCGGGCAAAGAGCTGTAATGGTTTCTTTTCTGAAATGTTGTTCACTTGATCAAAATCTCCTTCAGAGAAGCCAAATAACAGCTTGTCTCAGAGACACCCAAACATACGCTACTAATTTGGACCACAAAAAAAAAGAAAGAAAGAAAGAAAGAAAACAGAAAATCAAATACACTTGTAACCTGATTACAACCGCCAGCTATGTGTGCAAAATCACAATGCAGCTCTATAATTAAATCTTTCCTTCCCCCTCCTGCGGAGCTCTTTCTTCTAACAGGCATGTACAAAAACAGTTGTTATGACATCAAATTCCAGCTCACTACAAGAAGGGCCGTTTTGTCTATAGCTACTCTCCTTGTCTTTAAGGAAATAATAATTAAAAGACAAATGCTAGTGTCTGAAAAGCATTGCCGAGCAGAGACTCAGGCTTGTTAAACTGTTCTTCTCCTTCTCCTTCCCCCTGCCCCTCCTTATGGTCTATGCTAATCAAACCTTGCGACTCTGATCATAGTTTATAAATGCAAGTGTCTGGATTGAAGCCAGTCAATAACAATGATTGATGTTATGGATGGCAATCACTAACAATCAAAAAGGGAAAACACCAGCTGATAGACATTAACTCCTGACAGGGACTTCACGCTATTAAACACAGAGCTGCTAGACTGGATCAGACCTGTGGATCTAGTCCAGTAGCCTGTTTCCTGCAGAGGCCAGAGCCAAGATGCCCATCCATCATAGCCGGAGGAGGAAGCTGGATAGAGATAGGCCCTCGGTCGCAGAGCAGTATCTCCAGTCTCTTATCCAGTCACGCCTCTGGGTAGAGTTCCTCTAAGCGTTGTCCACTGACTTCTGGGATGCCTTTGAGGGGCAGTAGACGCTGTCTGGGGTTCTCTGCTGTGTGCCCCTCTTGCTCCCTCATTCTCAACCTTTGACCTTACTCCCATTCATGTTTTTCTTCCTTTATCCCACTTATTCAACTGCAACCTGGGCTTAGTGGTTCCTCCCCATTAGTTGAGGAGGCCTTTAGTTTTGGGCAGGCCTAGGCCTACGGTTGCCAACCATCCAGGAATTAAAGATTAATTAAAGATTATGTCATGCGATGCAATCTCCAGGAATACGTCCAGCCAAAATTGGTAACCCTACCTAGACCCAGTCCTGCAAATAGTACAGTGGCTAGGAGCACATGCTTCAGAGGGAGGTGCAAGAAACCCCATCATGGGCAGGTGTGGAAACCAATCCCTATCCCCTAAGAGCTAGAGATCAATTTAAGCCTTGAAACAGGAGGTTTTAGATAATCCTTCCCAATACTTAAACCAGGAAATATTAAGAAAGAAAAAAAGTCTGCGCAGGTAAGTTATCTGTGCAGCTCGTGGCCACAATGTCCATTTGCTTGAATTAGACTCCTAGGTGATCTACTTATCATGAGGACACGATTTTAAAAAATAAAGAGAGAAACAAACATTGCAGTAAATTGTATGGGGACTCTGGCTTTAACTTTGTTCTGTGCAGGAAATGTATATGCCTGAGATAAAAGGAAGGTGGGGGGAAGGGCAGGGAAGGTAGGCATTGGAGACTGATCTCTAGCCATAGGATTTTCTCGCACTGAGTTTGTGTTTAGATCTGAGACACACCCAGAAGAGGATTGGAGAGATGAAAAAGCAGAGAGAATTATTTCAAAGAATTAACCATGGGAAATGCTGCCTTTTTTTTTTCTTTTTGGTTCCTGCATAAAAGCAAATGCAGGAGAATAATAAAAAGCTAGGAAAGGGGGCGTGTGTGTGTGTGTGTGTGTGTGTGTGCAAGAAACAGAGCATCTTCCTGCAAACTTCAAAGACCCTCAAGAAGACAATGAAATAGTTTGTTCCCTCTCTCTCTCATCATCTAATGAAAGAACCCTTTGCAAGCCAGCACAAGCTGTTGCAGAAGGAACTACCTAGACGTCCTTGAAGGATCAGAGGAGATGGAGGCTCCCAAGGAAATGGAGACTATGCCTGATAGTCTATTTTTCCAGAGAGTTTCTCCGGCATTTCAAGAAAGCCTCTGAATAGGGTCACCTCCTTCCATCCAGATTCGTAGACCTGCAGATGAATTGTCAGTAAGAGATGCATTGCGCCATGAACTGGGGCAGGTGTCTGCACGTTCTCCTAAAAAGTGCCATTTATGAAATGGCATTATTAGTTACTATTCTTATTGTATTGCAAGCACGGCTGCCTTCTTTACTCACTGACTGCTGGACTGGCAAAGCAACTAGTTTAACTTTGGTGAAAAAAGACCGTTAGCCAGGGCTAACAAATGAGCTAGATACTGTATGAAAAGAGAGGGAAAATAAATAAAGCATTGTCATGGGGAAACGGTGCTGGAACAGTACAGACAGAAGGGCGTAGACAGTGTGCCTTGTTTGTTTATACAGCCGTGGTGACAATTTCAGTAGTACAATTCACTGGGCCAAGGCTCCCAGTGTAGTTCTGATTCATAGAGAGGTGGAAGCATTAGTCAAAAGCAGCTTTGAGCAGGGAGGACATGACATGTTACTAGGTGAGAGAGGGTCTTTCTTGCAATGAGCAGCTGCAGCATGCACACATCTTTCAAGGCACAGATCAATCGGCAGGGGGTTAGCTGAAATTTCAGGTTGGTCTCCCTTGCACATGTTGGAAACTGGATGCATGTGAGCACCCCTCCCCAGTATTTAAGCAATTATCCAACACAAGGGGAGGTCCCCCACCAGGAACTACCACATGCCTCCCTGAAGTTTTGTTTTGCAATATAGTGGCTGGGAGATGTTTATTTGAAACTTTTCTAATAGCTATTTTTACTATTTGGTACCCTCTTTCTGATGGCAACATGCCTGCAGTGTCACCAATAATCACAAGGCCCGCTTGGGGGTCTATTTTGAGGTATCTTCTTTGAAATAATGTATCTTTTGTTCAGCCGGGATGATTTGAGCTCCTTTTCACCCCAAATCTCTCTTATCCACAACAGAGACCCGTCCCCTGACATCTATGAAGTGCCAGGTATGTATGGTAACACCCACTGTTTCATGTTCTCTGTGTATATAAATCTTCCCACTGTATTTCCCACTGAATGCATCCGATGAAGTGAGCTGTAGCTCATGAAAGCTTATGCTCAAATAAATTTGTTAGTCTCTAAGGTGCCACAAGTATTCCTTTTCTTTTTTCCAGGTCTCTCTGTTATCTAAAATCTTGATTAGCTAAAGTTACTCAAAGGTTTCCCCAGGATGGCTGAATAATCGAGGCTGCACTGGACATCTGGTTATCACTACACTCTTGGTGACTCTAGATACACCCCAGAAATGCCATGTGGCCACTGGCTGGGCCCCATCTGCAGTAATCAGCATTGCAGTTTACCACACCAAGGGTGCCAAGGGTCTCTAGGGGTATGGATTGTGTGAAGTAGCTGGAGCATCCCTCCAGTCAGGTTATCCCTTAACACTCTCTGTATTCAAAAGCATGGAGTTAGGCTGAAGGGGCTGTTGGTGGCTATTCAGTTGGCGGTATTATCGGCTTACTGGACTTCTCCATCCTGCACATCACCTCCATCCCTTCAGCATGATCTTATCATGCAGTTTCAACTGCCCCCTGTCACACATCGTGAGGGGGAGGAGGCCCCTTAATGATGGCAGTTGTTCAGGAACATTTGGCAAAAAGTTAAAGGAAGGCAAATAAATTTTGGGACAATGTATGCAAAAGGGAACTATAAATATAGAAACAGGAAAGCATCCCTCTGCAGCAGACCACCTAGAGCCAGAATAGGAGTTGTGCTTGCTTCCCTGTCTTTTAAAATCTGAAGTATAGAGATGAGCTGTTTAAGGAATTTAGTTGGAAAACTACTGAAATCTGAACTAAAGTGACTGGTTATCGATATTACTTCTGGAGCAGCCTAGAAAGAAGCAGAAGAGCATCTGCTTTGATTAGGATTGTTCTTGTAATAAAACTCGTCCATTCATTACTGAACCTGTCTGGATGTGCCATGCTCCAGACAAACACTCATGGTAATCTGTTAGTGGGTTTGATTTTTCAGACTGGTCAAGTGGCATGACCAGCATTTAACATGTGGTTTTCAAGCCAGGATCGCATGCTTGCTTCAAAGTTTCCTTGCAAACAAGAGTTTTCTACTGAGCCCCTTGCTCGTTTCCTTTGGCAGATTCAGAATTTGATTTTCTTGGAATTTCTACAAGCCCAGCATAACGACCCTTAAAGCCATTAGCAGCTGTTAAAAGCATAAGCTATTTCATAGTATTAATACTCTGTGCTTATATAGTGCCTTTTATCTAGAGATTTAAAAGTACATTTACAAGTATTAAATAAATAATCACAATGCTCCTGGGAAGGTAGGCAGTATTATTCCCATTTTAAGATGGAGAAACTGAGGCACGATGGGCTTGATCTTTCAAACGCTACAGAGCGCAATGGTTATTACCCAGAGTAATAGCATTGAAGGCAATGTTTGCCTGTTTGTCCCCATGGAGAGTAAGTTACACCAGGTCACACAGCAACTCAGTGGCAGAGGTGGGGGGCATAATGCAGGAGTTTCCTGCTGGAACCACTAGGCCACACTTGCTCCCTATCACACTGAACTCTAGTCACCAGTTTGCTAGTCAGCCCCTATCTAAGGAGTCTCAGGGTCAGGGACTTGCTTATTCATATGGATATTATCTAACTGGCTTCCCTCTGCCAAGAAGGTAGACACTGGGCTGTTCTGAAACCCAGTTTGGATGCAGTGCTGCTGTCTGTAGGTGCCTAGAGCTGGCTCTGGACCGTCTTGGAGTTTCTCTCCGGCACAAAAGCAAAATACGTAGTGTGTGTACACCAAACGGATGCTGAAACTGGTGACTCGAATTCACCCCCTCCCCCAGGCGCTTCCAATATGTTTTATTTATGACCATATGTGAACTGTTCCGTGGACCTTTCTAGTTTAACCCTTTCTTTCAGGCTTTTGCTCTAGGCGCTGGGCTTACATGGCTGCCTGAGCCAAACGGAGGGAGGGAGGGAGCATGTTTGTGTGTGTGTATGTGTGTATTTTAAGGGACCAAAATTCAAGTGCCCCAAGGTTACTGATCAGGCTTCAGAGAGTACATTTTCAGGTAAACATGCACTTATTTACTTCCACAAGCCTTCCATGGAGCTCTTTATTTTGAGAAATACTATCTTCGATTTGCTGTAAAAATGTGCATGCTGGAATTTAACCTTGGGCAGAAACAGCTTGTGTGTGTGTGTGTGTGTGTGTATTTTTAATTTAGGAAGGCTGCTTTCTCAGAGTGATGTTGCAAATCTGGATTTTCCAGTTCGTAGGGTGTTTGGTTTGTTTAAATAGCACCAGATAGGAGAAGTGAATTTTAAGAAAGACAGAGCAAAGACACAGAACTCTGCAGCTAACTCCTCAACTTCTTTCTCGGTGTTTCCTGCTGAGTAAATGCTGTCTGATCTCCCAAGGACCGTTCTTAATATCTCCTTTAACATGCCCTGCTAATGTTCCCCACCATCCAAATGGCAAGCGCAGTTGTGAAGATTTTTTCCCCCCTTTTAAAATCAGTTTTGTATGCATATTAAAATACCTGCAGCTGTTGTGGGATTGGAGATGGGAAAAAGTTTAAAGCAAACTAGATATATTTGAAATATTTATATAATACTTGTGGTATCTCTCACTCACATACACCTCCTACCCCAGGAACACACATGCTCTTGGCTTAACTGACAGGCAGTTCAAGAAAAAAATATCTAATTCACTGTGATGACATAAAAATCTTGCCATTCAGGAGTGAGAATTCCCATTTGCCTGGACACACAATTGTGTTAAACTATCATATTGAGCCCTATTATAACCCTGAGTTCTATAGAGACTGAAAATTTGGATAGAAAATGTTTTACATTTCTCTGCTAAAAGAAAGCGTTTCCTAGTGAAAGACGTAATTGCATTCTCCTTGTATTAGACTGGTTTTAAAAATAGATGAGCTAGGTCAATATCCTAAGAATCCAAGCAGTAATTTTAGTCTTGGAATTCACAGTTGGCTGATATCCTATATATTTTTCTGACATTAGGTGAAAGTTTTACTTTTGTTTGTAAAATAACAAAGGTAAGATACACTGTCTGCCTCGTATGTGTACCATGTAGGAAAAGATGCTTCTCAATTACAGGCTTTTTACCCCTTGCATTTTACATTGTGAGATCTTCCACTGCAACAAAAGACTATATTGTTTCAGAAGATGATGCCAGACTCATGTTCAAGTGTTTAACCCAAATTAGAAATTCTAAACGTCTGCAGCACATCTTCAAAAGTGCCCGATCAGACACCCACAGAGCGGATCAGAAAAGGCAGGGAGATTTAAATGACTGGGCCAAGGCGGGTGAGGTAGTATCTTTTATTGGACCAGCTTGTGTTGGTGAAAGAGACAAAGCTTTCAAGCTTCTTCAGGGCTGGGAAAGGTGATCAGAATGTCACAGCACACTACAAGGTGGAACAGATTGTTTATCATGAGTGGTTAACACATACTGCAAGAGACCATTCAAGGTGAAGTGGCCAGTTAACACCTCTGCCAAAAAAAAAAGGGGGTTAGTGGGTTACAGATTGTTTGTAATTAACCATAAATCCAGTGTCTTTAAATCCATGAGTTTTAGTGTCTGACTAGCATAATTATGTATTTAAGCTCCCAGGCTTGTCTTTTGAAGGTGTTGTCCTGGTTCGAGGATGAGGACTGAAAAGTCAGATATGGAGCGATCACTTTGTGAAAAGTGTTCACCCCTGAGTGATATGGAGGGCTTTTTTAAATCATTTTTTTGTGTGAGATCATTGGAGAATGTAGTGATTGCCTGGGTACAGTTTTTAAACTTGATATCCGGTGTATATGTAGTTGGGGGATTATAGATTTAAAGAACAGCCCTGACATACACATAAAGCATGCTTATTAGAAGGCTGATACTTCATCTGTTGGGCAGAGATGGTGTGGCCATGGATTATGACCCCAGCAACTTTCAATAAAAACACAACAGTATCTGCCCATGAAAGTGCCCTTTATTCTCTCTCTGTGTAAACACAGGTACCTATAAAAAGACACCTGGATCGGTGAGCTCACTTCTGACCTTTTTCATCACTAGAGAGAATGACATACAGTGTTCCCTCCCATGGTACACGTATAACTGGTGAGTTCTCACATCTCAGCCCGCATGAACTCCGAGATAATGGGAGAGCTCAGCCATCAAGTATGATTAGTATCACTATAAAGAACACTAGGTGTGGATGAATGTGTCCATACACAGTGCAGTGGTGCTGGAACAATTTTTTTCAGTGGGGGGGTGATGAGGGCAGAAACCACGTATTTGGGTTGTTATTGCTACTTCAAGTCAGCACCCCTAGATCCAGCACCGATGGCACAGTGTTCTTTGTATGTTAGGCATCACTAAAAGTAAAACTGTTTAACACCTTTTAGTTAAAAATCTATGGTAAGTGTTCCAAAAAAAGCCATTAAAAATTAGTTTGATGGGATAGGATTTAAACTAACATACATATTACAAATAGTAAAGGTATTTCTACGGGTGCCCTAGGGAACACCTGTGTGTGTGTGTGTGGCGGCGGGGGGGGGGGGGGGAATATTTTAAAGCAAATATTAAAAGCAAAATTAGATTTGCAAACTGGCCATGTTGATAGAATTGTTAGATGTCGATGAAGGAACCTGGAATGGTTGATCTAAGCCATAAACCAACATTTTAAAAGGCAAGCTTGCTATGCTCTGCAGAGCATTAATGTACCTAGAATCCTGCCAAAAGGGTCCCGTCAACAGGACCTTGTGCTGACATGGGTGCTGCATAACACTGCTTAACTGAGGCATTGTTGCACCTTGAATTTAGAATAAAGAGTCTAGAGGGAATTTTAAATTGACACCAGCCTCTTTCAAGTGACCCCTTTTCTAATTGATCACTTTAGTCATCGGATGAAGTGAGCTGTAGCTCACAAAAGCTTATACTCAAATAAATTTGTTAGTCTCTAAGGTGCCACAAGGACTCCTGTTCTTTTTTGGTCAGACAGGTTCCCTAAAAGGGAACTCGTCCTGCTGTTTTGTGAGGTTCCCATTGCCTTGAATACTTTAGTTTTTAATTATTGTTATTCTAGGGTTTCTTAATGCACTTGTATTTATTTTTCCAGCCTGCTCTTGCTACTTTTCCATCTGTGCTCATTACCAGCTTTTCCTTCTAATACATACAGCCTGTTCATCCTCGCCTAACGTGGTAGCCACGCGGGGCCAAGAGGGAAGAGGTGCTGGGTTTAATGAGCCAGCATTTAGAAGAAAAAAAAGAGCCCTTTGCCATTAATCTTAATATAGCGGGAATATTTTCCTATTAAAAAGACATAAACCCGACAGATTTCCAAAGTGTCTCGCTAACTACCTGCACACCCACCCCCACCTCACTGGCGTGCATTTTAAGTTTTGCTATAAATTTGTCACCCGTCATCAGCAGGGTGGTTAGCGGGTTTCTTCTTACAAATTAGGAAGTGGCCTCTCCTAGGATTGTGTGTGTGTGTGTGTTGGGGGTGAAGCGAGCTTGGCTGGGGTTTGAACGTTGTGCTTCTGTGCAAGCCAGCTGTCCAATAACAGAAATCCGAAGGGTGATCAGCAGTAGGGACACGTCTCCCATCTCCCAAATTACACCTATTAATACATTTCCGGAAGGGCTTTAACATTCTCGCTTCCTTTTCAAATCAGCATCAGCTTTATTTCACACCTTTTGGGATGATTTGTTATGGGAGGGAACAATCGCTTTGCTATATTAATTTCTACAAGGGGATGGGTAGATTTTAATTCCCCATCTCTCTGTGTTTTTTGTTTCCCTGAGGAGGGCAGGCCCTGCTTTCCTTTCTTTCTAAATGACAGGTTTCAGAGTAGCAGCCGTGTTAGTCTGTATCTGTAAAAAGAACAGGAGTACTTGTGGCACCTTGGAGACTAACCAATTTATTTGAGCATAAGCTTTCGTGAGCTACGGCTCACTTCATCTGATGCAAGTGAGCCGTAGCTCACGAAAGCTTATGCTCTAATAAATCTGTTAGTCTCTAAGGTGCCACAAGTACTCCTTTTCTTTCTAAAGTGGCTCAAAGGTAAGGCACTTCCCTGCACGCTGCAGTTTCAGGTAATTGCTCTTTCTGAAAGCTGCCATTCTGCTGCTCACAGGCGGCTTCCATCCACAGGCCAGGCTCAGCTTGGTGTATATTTTTCATGCCTCTTAGGCCTTTTGTTTCCATGTTGTATAGTTTGTTTATAAGTTGTGTCATCAACCGGTGCATTTGGGGAGCTTCCAATGGAGCCCAGCTCCATCAGTCTTCCTCCACCCCTCTCCCCACTGGTCTTGACAGCCTGAGGCTTGTGGAACTCCTTCATCTTTTCAGGAATAACCATTTTTGAGCGACGATCAAAGCCTGGACAAGATAGCCTAGCTTTAGTGTGGGGGTGGGTTATGCTCCCTCTATATTTGTGTCAGGGTTTCTATATAAAGTCACTGACTCTACACTTTAAATATAGCTTGGCATGTCAAAACACCCTGGAAAGGTGGAGTAAGCACGTTAAAACTGCATTGTGAAATGCATGCACAAGCATCCGACACTTCTGGAAATGGGATTGCAGAGACTTGGTTAGAGGAAGAAGAGGGACTTATTGCTAGATAAATACATACAGCTGATGGCAGATGCGGTTACAGTATATTCTGTTCCCAGCAAAAGGTAGAAAGATATAGCCGGGAAGGGGCAAAAGAAATGCCCGTGAGGTTAGCGTCTGCGATTTCCCCATCAGAGGCTAAGGAGGCCTGGCAAGTTTTTTTAAAAAAAGGGGTTATCCTGAAGTAGCTCTGCCTCTTCCTACAAGCCAACCAAACCACCAGCTGTTAGGGCTGCCTTGGCCATGCTTAAAAACTATCTTGGGGCAACCAGGGCCCATGTAACTATTCTATCTATCTCATCAGCTGGCAATTAAATTTCCTAAAAATTGTAAGTAAATGACGCCAGTGGTATTATCTGGGGCACAGTCCTCCCCTCCGAGTGCCAGCTGCCCTTCCATTTTCAGAACCCTGGGCAGAGGGCAGCCCGCTCTGCAGGGAGGACAGTGCAATCCGCGGTGTGACTTGATTTTCAACCGCGCATGGAAGTAGGTGTCAGAAACCCACAGGGGTCTGGTGGAAGCACCTGGCCGTTCTACAATGCACCTGAGCGTTCATTCAAGGCGTGCGAGGTGCTGCCTGCCTAACCACCAGTCCCTGGCTTTTCTGACTGACACACACTGTCCTCCCTAGACAGCTCCCGCCAGAGGAGACTTCCCAGACACACTCCGGAATTTCTAACCAGGCACTGGGCAGCTATGGCAGATCCATTTTGTTTATTTGTTTCCCTGGTAAACGAGTGAGTCCTATTAACACTCGCCCTGTTGCGCGATCCGGTGGAGCTGGTGGAAGCGCATGTACCCAGGCACCGAATCCCATGTAAACAAATGAACCGTCTTCTTGTATGTGAAAGCCAAGCCCCCACCCCACACATTTAGGTGCTACTTAAGAAATCATGTGGCAGGGAAAAGTTCCTTCCCCTCTGCAGTTTTCTTTTTTTTTCCTTTTTGCCACGTGTTCTGCTAAAGCCTGCCAGGGGTAAAGGAGAGACATACATTTGTGAACAACTGCTCCACTGGCAAATCAAACTCATCCTGTCAGTCATGCAGTGTCCCCTTATCTTGGGAACCTGTGTTCTCCCCTCCTCCACCACCACTTGGGGGCTGATTTAGAGTGAACGAGGCTGGAGAAGGGGGTAGAGGGGACATCTCAAACAGGCCAGTGTAACCCAACAGAGGCCCTACTGCTACACTTTCATTTCAGGGATGGGGGCGGGAAGAGAAGAGACCCATTAGCAAACAGAAGATTTATGGCTCAAATTGCAGAGAGCTCATTTCATTCTTTTGTAGGCCAAACACAGAACTGTGTTCACAAGCCAGCTAGACACTGGACTGCAAAAACGTAGTACAGAAAAAAGGGAATTGCACAAGATATAATCTGACGCTAGGCACCACTGTACGATTAAATTATTCTATCTGCAAGTATTTACTGCTCAGATCTGCTTGCTAGCCAAGCTAAATTTGGCTCTGGAATGAGTGTTAGACTTGCTAGAAACATGAGTGGTTTTTTGCTTAGTTACACTGTTTCATGGAAGGCTTTGGTTATGAGGGACAGGGGGAAATTAATTCGCCTTATTCATACACCCGTCTTTACAGCAAAACCTACCGAGGTCCCACTTAACTAGCTCTTCCGAAGAATAAATTTTGACCGTTTACCAAAGGCGCCCAGCGAAAATGAACCAAACTCTGTTTTTGTTTTTTTTAAATTAGACTTAACGTTCAGAAAGAAACAAAGACAAATAAACCCAAGGCCATATATTTCTGAGCAAATCAGCAGGACCACATTGGGGGAGAAAATTCTATAAGAACTAAAATCATTGTAACTAGCGCTCGGGTTCAAATTCTCAACCTTACAAGCAAAAAAACAAGGGGGGGGGAGCCTTTGATCTTCTAGATGAAAGCTTTATCTTTTTTTTTTTTTAAAAAAGCAGCAGCCCAGTGCTTCACTTAAGCCTTTTATATACTGTAACGTTTCTACATGAAGGAGGTGTTACTAGTTGGTAGATTTCAAAGGCTTCCTAGGACTATGAATCGCTTAAAACAAAAAAGAATAGATCGTTCTAAAAACTATCCAAAAGAAAAAGTTTCTGCGGAGCCAGGCTGGCACATTGCTAGCGTCCCACCGGTTTGAGCGCAATAAATAAACCCCAGTTTAGAAAACAGCTAGGGGAAGGGGTTCTTTTCCACATGAAACCAACCACGATTGTGTTCTAAAGTGAGTGTGAAAATAAGTGTAGTCACGTATTTAAATATATACACAAGCTACACGTACTCCGTCCTACCTATAGATAAACTACAAAGGGCAGTATTAAAACCAGGGCTGGCTTTCTCATCTGTGTTGACCACTGGGGTAAGCGATTAGGTTTCTGCTAGGAATTCTTTCATAAAAGCTGATTAGCTCCAAAGCAGCAGGTAAAGATCAGCATCATATCCCGGGGTCTGGAGAGGGAAAAGAAGACAAAGGAGGGGCCTCTGAAGGCAAACGGGTTTGGCTTTTGTGGGGAAACAGCGGAAAGACGGCTTCAAGGTTGGAGTGTCCTTTGATAAGAAAAAAAAAAGTATTTTGTCAACCCAGCCGGGAATAATTGTGTGTTTACGGTTGTACAGTGCCTCAAAAAGCAAACCCACGCTGTAAACGGTATGTAACAAACAGCGGCAAAACAAAAGAAAGTCTAATCTAATTAACGCCGATTAGAACAATGAAGGGAAGGGAAATCCCTAATGCGCTTTAATTCGGTTCAGTTGTATTCTGCAAACACAAATACCGAGCAGGTCGGCTGGTTTGAAGGGCAGATGTGCCTTTGGCAGAGAAAAGAAATCGACTTGGATACGCTCCGTTGAGTTTCTGTACACGCAGTTTTAAAAAAGAGAGTTGACTAACATAACTCAGAACCGAAGAGAGGCGGGAGAAGAGGGGAAATGTTTGGTTTGGTGGGTTATATAGACCTGAAAGTAGTAGAAACCCAGACGTTATTTTTCCGGTTTGAAAGAAACCGAAGGGGGGTGGGGGGTGGGAACGAGAAAATGGCTCCTTCCCTCCGCCTGATTCGAATCATGGATTTCTGGAGCCTTGGGTTTAAATATTTAGGCTGGAAAAACAGGCACAGACCCCGAAGACGGTAGAGGGAAACAAAAGGTCACTCGTAAAAAGCACGATTTAAAAACATAGCTATCTAGGAGAGTGTCTGGCATCTTCTCCCCGAGCTGAGACCGGCCGCTTTCTAGAAAGGTAACTTTATTTAAAGGGGTTAATTACTAACCTGGCAGGTGGCTGATTGCCCACGGTCTCTTATATATTGGGGAGGGGGCGGGGGAGAAAAGTTTCCCAGGCGAGAATACCAGGCTTTTAAAGAAATGTGTTTTCTCCCCTGGTACTCCACCCAGCCCACAAGATGGCTTCCACCCAGCTGGTATCTATCAGTCCGACTGCACCAAAGGGGGGAGGGAGAAATCCATGATTTCGCTATCGGTGGCAAAGATCAAGGCAATTAAATATTTGCTACAGGACAAGATTGCAGTTGGCGATGGAAAGCCAGCTCTTATTTATTTTTTTCGAGGGGGAAGGAAAAATAACCCACCCAGTATTGTTTACAGCGGAAGGCAGCCCGTGTTATGGGATTTGCTTTGCATTTTTCCCTCCATAACAACATCTCGAAAGCCTCGTCAGGGAAACCATTTGATGACATAAAATGCTATTAAAAAATAGCTCCAAGGCTCTTCTTGCATTGAGAGTTGACCTAGTACATTTTTCTTGCTTAAAGCTTTTGGGGGGTTTCTGGGTGGCTGACAAAGCGGGGAAAGAGAAAGATTGATCAACAGAGAAACTGCAGCTTTAATGAAATGCAGATTCCCTTCCCAACTGATGAGAAACACACTTGAAAAATGCAAGCGCCATTGGCAAACTAAGGACAAATAGGCAGAATTTTTTATTAGCAACTAAATGATTTATTGCATACATACCCCACCATCACAATTACAGCGTCTTGTAGGATCCGGGTGTGAGAACATAAACATTTATACAGTACGCGTTTAAAGCCACATAAAAGCCATTAAGCCATTTTTATTTTTTCCCCCTTTGGTCTGCTAAAGGAGAACAAAAATTCCGAATCCAGGAGTTGAGAAGTCCGAAGACAATGGCTTGGATGGCTCCCTCCTTGATCGTTAGGGTATTTATTAGCGGTGGATTTTTTTTAAAATTGCATGTAGAATTTGCAAGCTTTTCGAGGAATAAAGCGCTATTTTAAAAGAAAAAAAAAGAAGAAGCGTAAACTCAGAGGGAAGCTGTCACTCATTGCTGCTCCAATGATCATTCAAAATCTCTCCGCATTCTGTTCAGGCAGCCATAAGCCACGGACTTGCATTCATTTTCTTTGCAATAGCCTCCTCTTCCCCCTCCCACCAAGCCTCTCTCTCTCTCTGCTCGTCGCCCCCCCTTTCTTCTTGTTGATCCTTTGGCTAATTTTGGATCAATCCACTGTTGATGAGTCCTGCTGAAATTGCCGTCCTTTCACTGGGGTTTCAGAAGGCGCCGGGGTGAAATTTGGATGAGATCTTCTTTGCTTTAACACACAGAATTGCTTTTTCCTCTCAGCTCATTACTATTTTAGGTTTGGGGGTTCCCCCCCCTTCCTTTCCTCGTCTCTCTCCCTCCTCTTCTGCTTCCAAAAGAGGGCAGCCTAGAAACCAGCTAGCTACGGTTTGACTATGGGCAACTTGAAACTATCCTACAGGACTCGAGGGTTTTTTTGTTTTTGTTTTTAATTTATACTGGAATTAAATTCGATTTCCCCTCCCCCTTTAAATACCCAAGTTGAGGGGGGAAAGAGAGTTTCTAACCTCTTGACGAATTTCAGGACTGCTTGATTGGGGGAGAAGAGGTGGTTCGACTGATTTAAACGCCTAAACTGTTAAATCTAAGGCTTTTTAAAAAAATAACAAACACAAAACCCCCAACAAAATAAAAACCAAACCGTAGAGCACTTAATCCAAACCCGGGGTAACAAAACAAAGCTGTTTACAATGTCTCTCGCTAACGCGCAGCATTGGTTAACCATTACTGTATCAGAGCCTTCCAGACCGCATCTGAAGGTTAAAAGAAGGCATGGCTCGCTTGCTGTTAAAAATAGTTTAAACGCATTTTCGTGAGGAAGGCGGCTGAATTTTGAGACAGGTTCTCCGTTTACACGGAGCCGTGTCTCTCTCTCCCTCTCCCTAAATCAAGGCATGTTCATCTTCCTAGGCGGGGAAAACAACAACAGACCAACAACGCAGGGCGAAAACGGATTATGCTGAAAGAGGCATTGTAATATCAAACACAGAGTCGTTTGGTTTCTCTCTCGTCTTCCCCCGCCTTCTCCTCCAGCTAGGGCAGCGAGCAGATCTCTTCTCTGCTCAGCACCGGGTTTCTCCCACCTAAACAGATTTCGCATGGGGAGGAAGGGGGGAGGTTGTCTTTGAAATTTAACACGAGGTGGAAAAAACAGAGCCCAAGCATGTTTATTAAAATGGGGAGGGAGAAGGGTCCCGTAGGAGCCCAGCAGTGAAATGCAAATGAAATGAAATGTCAGTTGGGATTTTTGACCACAGATCATTCATTGCTCTTTAATCGTGTTTTCAGCTCGGATTTTTTTTTGGGGGGGAGGGGGGCGTTTGTTTGCTTTCAAAGGAGCTATATAAAGGGACTATTTACTCTCCTCTAATGTTCATTTATTCTGGGATTATTTTAACCAGCCGGGCTGCAGCTGGCTCTTATCACCTATGTTTCTATAGGAACCTCTGTCGAAAAGGTTATACACACACTCACCGGCCTCTCGAAAACATTAAAGATTAGCTGCCTTCGATTACCGTCTAGTGAAGGATTCTTTAGGTTCTTCCCCAACCCCATGCGCGCCCACGGGTACTTGGAACAAACTCCTGCTCTGTCCCCTCTCCTCCCAGTCCCGTTCAGACAAACGTTCTCTCTGGGAATCAATTAAAGCTCTGTTTGAAATGATAAAATGGGGGAGGGTTGTTTTTTTTCCCAAAGTTGGGAAATATTTCCCAGTACAGTAAAGCCCCAGCTAGCAACTGCAGAAAGAAGGGGGGAGAAGAGGACAACCCTCCCCCCCTTGCATTATTTGCCCTCGGTGCTGAAAGCTTATTTTTCAGTCAGAACCGCCCCCCCCCCCCCGTTCCCTGAAAATAGGGGACTTTCGCTAAACGCAGCGTTTTCACTAACTAGAGCGAAATGAACAGACCCAAACTGCGGCTACAATCACCTTCTATTTTGATCAGTCAGCCCAGACTGGGGAGGGGGAGGGCGAGGGCAGCCTTGAAACGGCCTCTAAAAATTCTCACCACCAGTTTTGATCATTCAGCCCTGTTAGGGGAGCCTAGAAACGGCTCGAGTCCTTGGTCCATAATTGGTTTTATAGGAATGGCTGAGGGCCAAAGTGTTTACATGAGGGTGAGTGGCAGGGCGAGCAGCCAATGGGAGACTTACTATGAATTTTTGGCTGGCCAGCTTGGAGAGGGGTGGGACGGGAGGAACAATGCTTGTTTCATTGCTAAAGAGGGTTTTTTTTTTTTTTTTTTTTTTTTAAGATCCAGAGAGAGGAACTTGAAAGGGGGTTTGTGTAATGTACCTTTTCCAATCGCGGGCTGTATATGGAGATTCTGAATTCTCCAAACCAGCGCTACCTGGATTTTATTAAAAAGCAGAGACCTCTGGAGCAGGAAAGCTGGATTTTAAAGGAAAGCAGAGAGATCGGTGCCGGTGCTCCTTTTTCTTTCAGGGTGGAGGAGAGGGTGAGACCGACTTATGGACTAAAAGGACATTTTTATACCAAAAAAAGGCAAGACGGGCAAAAAGTACTGTTCTAGCTTGGATCTAATTTCTGAGACGGGAGGAAAGCAAAGGCAAAGAGCTAAAGAATGCCAAAGAAGAGAGTTGCATAGAGGAGAGAGGCGGATTCTTCGGGGCTGGAAAGGTAGAATTCTTCGAATTTATTTTTTTGCAGCAAGTTAACTAGGTTTGGTTTGCGTTTTTGGCGAATAGCTTTGCTATAGGATCCGCTCCCCCGTCACCCTCCAAAAACCTTCCCGTAGTGTAGTTGGCTTTGATTTCACCCCAATTTCATTACTTAAAAGCCCCCTCCTTTCTCCACCCCTTCCCCCGACACACACACCAAAAAAAAAAAAAAAATCGAAAATAAAAATAAGGTTTCCAAAGCGACTCCCCAACTTCTCCTTTGCTGATACAGGCTTGGAAAGGAGGTAAGAGAGAGAGACATGTTATGGTTATGGGCTGTTTTTAATTAAAAGCAGGAATGCAGCCATTTTAACTGCGTTTAAGAGGAAGGAAAAGTAAGGAGGTTTTGAAATTGGAACATTGAAGGAAGGCAGATAAATTAACTCCCCCTCCCCACCAAAAAAGCCTAGAATCAAAAGGGTCAGCTAAACTTGTCCATTTTGTCATAATGTTATTTCATTCCACTGTAAAATATACGAATAGGAGGAGGGCTTTTAAAAAAAAACAACGCAGCAACACCCCCTGCTTAAAATGGAAAACATGTAGCTAAGGATGTCCAGAATTATGTTGGTTTTTTTTTTTTTAAAGTAAATGTTTCATCTGGTAACCAGAGGAGGGGAAGAGCCACTGCTTAATAAAGCTGGTGGAATACATGTAACTAAAACCAGGCTAAAATAAGAAACAAAGCTGGTAAGAAAACTCATGTTAAATGGCTTTTGAGCGACTTTGGCTTTCTGGACAGTGCATTCCCTCTTTTTAAACTATGTGTAGGTTAGACATGGGTGGAAATAATTTCAATTTATTTCAGATAATTCTGAGTATTTGCCCTGGAGAGAAAACATGGAATACATAAGAATTCTTCACTTGATCTGGAAACTAATGCTCACTAGACAGCTTGAGTACCCTTTAAAACATATATATGGGAATGATTGCATGGTATTGAAAATAAATATTTGAGGGGGGGGGAAACAGATTTAAAATATCCTGCTTCCCTCTACCGCCCCTTTTCTTTCAGTAAATTCTAGATATCTTAACATTTTAACTGAAAGGTGATGAGTATTTACGAAGTATAAGAGGGTTCTCGAATTAAGCTTCCCCCCCCCCCCAACTAATTTCATTGGCAAACAAGCCGCGGTTTAGAAAATATGTAAGAATATTCCTTAGTAAATCAGTAACTGAAAATGAAACTGAGGATAATACTGTTTCTTATAAAACCGTGACAAGATGCAGTCCCATCTCATGGTAATCTCAGAATTACAATTGTATCGTTGTTGTTGGGTTTTTTTTTTAATCGTGTGTTCAGTAATAAATCCACTTTCACACAAAAGCTATTTTAAGTGGATTAAGGAACACCGATTTAAAAGCCTAATAATAATAAAACAACAACAACAATAATAATCTTCGTTTAAAACTCCCTAACTGCGTGTACCTAGTGGAGTCCTCAAGGGCTAAAAAGTTAAATATTAAATACTTTCAGGATAAGATAATGGGTAAATGTGTAGTGGGGCATTTTAATCTATGGGAAGGGGAGGTTTCGCGGTTTTGTAACCTAAAGTTGGTGATTGTGGAGAAGAATATATACTGCGGTGGCTGGTTTCAACCAGATTCGTGGGGCAGGAGCGTCCGGAATGCCTGAGTGAGGCTTTTATTATTTGTCAAAAATAATTTTAACCCGATCTAGCAGGGCTTGCTGAACTCCCCCTTGGTTTTGGTGGGGCGGGGGGCAGAGCGGAAGGTTCTTTTAATTAAACCGAATTCTCTCTCTGCTGTTATTGCAACAAAAATATCGGAGTCTCCCAAGCAACGTCTCCCAAGCAACGTTGTGGTCTTCTCTCTGTCAAACCCGCTCCTTTTCCCCCTTCAAGGCGAGGATATTTTTTTAAATGATTTATATCGGTTGTTTGGAGGGGGGGGGAATCAGTTTAACTTTTGGGTGACTTGCTGTTTAAATCATTTAGCCTCCGTTTGCAAACAAATTGACTAATCGCGTGTGTGAGGTTTGGATGTGAGGGTGAATTCACCGGAGGGACGGTAACCCCCCGCCGCCGTGTTTGTGTCTGTCTCTCCCCTGCAGGGCGCTCGCCTCGCCAGGACCCCAGCACCCCACCGCGCCATGGGACGCTTTCACACCTTAGTTTTAAAAAACATCTGAACGGGGGGGGAGGGGGGGAGAGCTAAAGTCAACTCGGAGTTCGCGAGTGGATGATGGATGGCAGAGATTTTGGGCTTCCCCGATCTTTTCCCCCTCCTCTGCTGTCCGGGCTGGCCATGGAGAGTCACCGAGTCGGACCCGCCAGCGCAGCCGGGCGCATCGCTCCATCCGCCGGCCACATGGCTGCGGGGCTCCCGGCCCCTCTGGCACCTGGAAAATACCTCGCATCGGGCATCAACATCCATTCCCACCCGGGTAAGGCGCTTTGCGGCCCCGCTGGCGGTGTGTGTGATTTAAATCTCTGAGGCTGAGCTGGAAAGGACAAGCCCCCAGCTCCTTGCAGAGCCCCGGGAAGGGTGGGTCCCGGCTCCGGGGCGCTAGCTCACCCTGGCGCGGGACGAAATACATCCAATCTCATTTTTTTCCTCCTCCCAAAATGTTTCATTTTCCCCGAGGAGGAGGAAGGTTGGCGCGTGGGGTGTGAAGTCTAGGGAGGCATTTCAGTGTCTGGGGCGCTTTTTACCTTCTCTCCCCTGGAAGAAACGGACCTGAAATGCGTCCCATGCCCTTCTAAAATGCTCTCCCGCTGATTACAATTTTGTACTGATATCTTTGAAACTTGTCTCGTGGTTTTTTTGCTTGAAACAAACCCCCAAGATTTCTCCCGCCTTCCTCGATTCCGGATTCCTCCTCCCCCCCTTTTATTTTATTTTACTTGCTCGATTACACTTTCCCCCTCAAAAACTATTTTTATATAAAACTGGGACAAAGGAGAAATCTCGCTTCTTCCTTTGGTTTAAACACAAATCCGGACTAGGATTACCTGGTTTCTAGTCTAAATACCACCCCCCCTTCCCGCCCCAAGATGTAACAATTTGAATATCTTGCCGGGAACAGTATTAAGAAGAAGAAAAAAGTCTGAATCTTAATTGCAAGGCGAGATCGCTCTCTGGTTGGCTTTCCTGTTTTGTGGATGATAATTTCAGTGAGGGAGAGAATCTTGTTCGTGCTTTTCAGCGGAATGGCAAGAGGTGCTAACGGAGGGGTGGGAGACAGGGCGAGTTTCCACCCCCCGTTTCTAAGCAGGGCAGTTACATAGCTGCAACACGCTTTGTTTTGCTAAAGTCTGTTTGTGTTAGGGTTTGAGGGCTCCCCTCTGCTTTCATTCCCCAGCGTCTGCATAGCGTCCTGGGAAGTTCGTTAAGTATGGCAGGATTTTTTTTGGGGGGGAGGGTTCAACAACCTAAAAGTAAATTGTTTAATAGACACCAGCTGGATTTTAAAAATCCAGGAAACTGCCGGGGGGAGAAGAGAAAGCGGTCCAAGCGGTGTGGCGGCTTGCTTTTTTTGAATGCATCGACGATAAATACCCCCAATATACCACATGAAGCCAACATGGTTTAATTTTTGAGCAGCCTTATTTCGTTGATTGCATGGGGGGAATGTACAAGGAATGCAAGCTAAGAATGTCCGATCGAGCCTTCCTCTCTTTCCCTCTCCCCCAATAATTTATTGTCCGGGTTTTGAGCTACAGCGGTAGTCGGTTGCTTTGGGAGTGATTCAAGGCAGATGAAAAGTTTTAGTGTTCTCAGAAATTCCCTGCTCCCAGACCTCCCCTTACCCCTTGGAGAGAGAGGGGTCCACATAGGGGAGGGGAGGGGAGTGGGGGAAGGGGAGGCAGTCAGAAATAACACACACACACACATCGCATTATGAATCCCTGGGGCTTGCAGAATGTCCAACTTTTGCACATTAACTGAGGATGCATTTTTGTGGTTGCGTGTGTGACTCCGTTAAAAAGCTGAGTAGCTGGAAGTGTTTTTATTTTTAAAACTGTAGATAGAAAGCTGTTGTGTAGAGGGGGGGTTTTACGGGTTACGCTCTTTTAAAGAATCAATCCTTTACCAGCCGGATGGATGCAATTTCTAAAGTGCTTTGGGGCTATTTCTTATTAATACATAAAACCTAATCTCAAGTGCCTGCCTTTTTTAGATAGTTGGTTTTTTTTTTTGGTTGAAATTCTTATAAGTCAATATAGCTGGGAATCGGTCTGCACATGTGCCAGCCAACTGTTTATTTTTCTTTCATTGCACATTTAAAAATATGTTGCTTTTTCAGCTACTTCGTGTTGTGTAGCCCGTGTTTGTGGCCTGAAAGGAGGTTGCTTGCAGTCCAGCGCTCAGATATTTCTTCAGTTACATTTCTTTTTTTCTGGGTGTGGAAAGGTGACTCTGAGGTTACATTAGGCGTTGGTAGGGGACAAGTTTTGCAATAATAAACCTGCCTTTCTCTACAGCGCATGGAATGGATGACTTTGAAATTTACAAACCTGATTGCCAACATCTGCAAAGAAGGAAGCAGCCCGAATGGAGGGAGAGATTTATTGGTTTTAGAATGGATGTCAGTGCCAATTTTCCAGGTGCTAAAACAAGAGGTGTAAAATGAAGAGCAATAAAACGAAGCACATGGGCAAACACCTCATTTTCCACCACCTCCTGCTAAGGCAAAATGTAATCTCTCAAAAATTGATCTCCCTGCCTAGACAAACAGGTGGAGCCTAGTATCAGGGTTTTAGTTTCCTTTTATTTTTAAAAGACGTACAAACCTGTAATTCTTTGCTGGGGAGAATGATTACAATTACCTTTCCAATTTGTATTAATAGAAGCTTTCCCCCACCCTCCCTCCCTGCCTTGCTTGCTTGGGCTATCTCATGAAATAATTGCTTTATGTTTACCCCCTGTTTCCTCTGGCTGATCCCAGAAGCTTCTATCGCTCTTGTGGCTTTGAGGTGCTAAAACTGTCCTTTGAAAGGGGGTTCAGGTAGAACTCCCCCCCGGGCTGGTAAGCCAGTGGGGAGATCTGGTCCTTCTTTAAAGGAATTTAATCTTCTCTTTTCCACAAGTTCGGATTTTACATCTAAGCCACTTCCGAGATAACTACCCCATCAGCCTTCCACAATTCATTCCCTGCACTCCCTCATAAACTCTCTACCCTGTATTACTATTAACAAAGCTCTCTCACCCAGGTTGGCTACAGTAGGGAGTGGTAATTCCCAGACAGGCTAAATTGCATTAAAAAGATATGTACAATTAACAGTTTAAACTTCCATTATACTGTGGCAGTTGGTAGACAGGGATTTTTTTATGGCTTGAACAATTTCATTTTAAATGATGATTGCTTCCTGCTATTTAGAGCTTCTCCCATTCCCCCCGTAATTTTAAGTTGTTGAATGAGGGAGGGGTAGCATTTTAACAGAGCATCTTGAAATCAGTCAATGAATAAGCAGGACTAAAGAAAGTGACTGCTGAATCCCTCCCCAAGTCATCTTAAACTAAATTCATCCCTTTAAAAATAGCGTGATTTACTATGCTTCTGGATCTAGTTCTTTTAGCCTATTGATTTCAAAATTCTTTGCTGTGTAGCCTTTCTGTGCTAGAAAACCCCGAGCTAAAGGACCCTGCGCTCTGGCTCAGCTAGACTTGCAGGCAGTTGTCTCTTCTCTTATGTGTGTATTTTTCATGTGAACTTGCCAATAATCCTGATCCATTGAAGATTTTTGGGGGGGTGGGGTGGGGACAGAAGTCTTTTGTCTGACGCAGTACAGTGTGAGTTGTTGCAGTTATGGGGAAGGGGATACTTACTAGGGGCAGTGAGAAGGTAGAACTGGCTTCTCTGCCAGCTCAGACCTAGGTCTGGCTAAATGCAGTTATTCCTAGTGGTTCTACATTTCTTTGATTCTTGGCTTGTCGGAGATAGGCAGGTCGTTCATGTCGCTTTTGGGTGGCAGAAGACCGGATGTACGTGCCAGCCAGGAGGTAGCATGGCACCTTCCTAAGGGTCCTGCTAAATGTCCATGAAAAGAGTTAGGAAGGTGACGTTATGCAATGGCATCTCATCCACAGCAGCAAAGGAGTTCGGCAAGAAGAGGAGGTGTACTTTAAATAAAAGAGAAGGTGATTGCAATCTGGCATCACTGATTACAGAGTCCATTAATACACTAGCCTTTCATCTCTGGAGACCTGGTTCAAAATCTGGTGGGTTATTGGTTTTTGCCTTAGGTCACAAGTGAAATGAGTTTAGTGGTCTCGGCTTAATCCACAAAGCACTTTTATTTCCAGCACAAAACCCAGAGTTAGTGTGTTACCATTGGCGATCTCGGCATAGCAAAAGCCTGAGACTGAACAGCATGTGCCGATGCAGGACCATGTTGATGTCAAGTAGCAGAGATGCATGAGAGAAACTTGCCCAGGACCTGACTATATCAAAATGTACCAAACTCCCTGAAAAACAAAACAAAAAAACTGCCACTGCTTTTCCCCAGTGTTAGGATATTATATTTCTGGGTGGGGTGTGTGTATATAATCTGGTGAGTGCTCTTTGTAGGTATTGTTACATTCTGGTCTGAGGAACTTGATTTTCCAGAGTGTTCCACTAAGGCTTCCTTAATCCACAAGAAGGGACTTAAATCTTAATGGCAAGATAAGTAATAAATAAAACTTGCAAGCTCGCCAGCCAAAGAAAAAGGGCCCAGATTGAGGGAAGAGATGCTTTTATATTTCCACGTTAAGTATCTGTGTCCGGATATAGGAAGTGTGAGAATTTTAAAATGGATCGGAAACTGTTCCTATGTACACCATTGCAGTGATAGGCAAGAAAGTCTGTTGCACGTATTTACTGAGTGTGAGACTTGGGCCTGCATAAAATTTGTTTTTTTACCCGCACTCCTAACCAATGTAGCTATGCTGGCAAAAATTATAAACACCTCTCATATGACATAGTGGTGCCAGCAAAAGCCCCACGTAACTGCAATTATACTGGCAAAAGTGCAGTTTTGCTGATATAAGCTGCATCCACATGAGTGCTTTGCTGGCGTAGCATCTGGTATAGCCATACTGGCCAAATGCTCTTAATACAGACCTGGCCTGCCGTCTTTTCTGCCTGTAAATTGCCTATCACACAGTTTAGTGCTAGACAAATGGTAAGAAATAATAACCTGTAACCTCTACACCAGCCTGCCGCAAGCTGGAATTGGGATATGGACTCTAAAGTTATCCAGTGCTGTAAATTCAACTGATCAGCTTAGTGGTTCAGCACAGGTATTTTTGTAATTATGATACATTCTGGGAAAATTTCATTGTGTTCAGTGGGGAAAATTTCATTGTGTTTAATGGTCCTTGAAATCACACTTCCCTCTGGGTAGTGTGGTGGGTCTGGTGCTGTGGAGTGCCGGCTTGTAATATAAAACAAGGAGGAATGTTAGCTGACTAGAGACCTGCCAGGGGTGGTATTTCTCCCTCGCATGCCCCTCCCTTGTCTAAACTAGGCATTTTTGACCTAAACTTACCACCAGCGCTGTCCCCCCAATAGCAGTGGTGGAGAGAGGCACTTTTGCAAACAGGGCTCCTGACCCCCATGATCTAGACTGGCTCTGAACGGGGCTCATGCTTGAACCGGTCGTGTGCAGCCCTGTCTACGTTCACACTTTTACTGCTAGATCTGCTGCAGTAGCAGCACAAGTGGAAAATCCTTGGCAATGAAGTCTAGGGTAGGAACACCCCCCCCCAAACACACACACACGCTGTCTGGGTTTCCAACTTGTTGACAACAAATAGCTGAAGGTTGATAGAGGAACAATGACTGTTCTGTGTCTATTCACCCCAAGGGGAAGTTGTGAATATGGTAGTTAGGCCAGGTGTTACTTTGGTCCCCTCATAGGTTTTTTTAGAAATATTTAGAGCACACATTGGTAAATTACGGTGTAAGAAGGACGGGAATGGATTGAGATTCCCTGACCCTCCTTCCCTCCACTACCCATTTTTCCACCAACTTAAATTGAGATCACTTCAAAGCTTGCGAAGCCAGAGAACGTTATGAGAAGAACTGGCTTCTCTGTTCCTGCACTAGTCTTCATTTTTGGAACTGTCCCATGGGTGCAGCACTTCTTCCGGTGCAGTGACCCTAGTGACTGTCATTGTGAAGCCATGTCTACACGAGAGAGACTTGAACTGGTGTAACAAACACCAGTACAGAAAGCTAGTGCGGACCCCTCCTGTAGGTGCAACAGTCTTGCTTTTTAAACTACATACGGGTAGTTATACCGGGCAAATTGACCTGTTTTAGACAATCTGCATAGAAAGGGCACCAGGTGCCACAAGTACTCCTTTTCTTTTTATGTATGTCACTGTGTCATTTAAACCTGTTCACAGCAAGTCCAGGCATTGCTGGTGACCACCTGGTCCGTGTTGACATTAGAGCGTCCATCATTGCAACTACCACTGGAGTTGAACACCTACTAGGAAATTCTAGTGGAGGAAGGGAGGAAAACTACTGTAGACTAGCCCTCATTGCTCTAGTTCACAACAAACCTATTCCTTTCCAACACTTTAGCTGTTGAAGAATGGACCTTGTTGGAGGGAAGATGGGGATGAAGCTTGCTTGTTATTTAGCTTTTCTAATATAGCAACGTTGGTAAGCAGAGAGGTTGTTTGCAAAAGGGAAATTCTGAATTTCATTTCCTTCCTAAAGACTGCAGCAACATTCTTGTTGGTTTATAATTATATTATAATAGTGGTTATTTAAGGAAATTAATTTAAGGTTCCTGCAACAATGTTAACACAGCATGTTGCACTTTCTGGCTTTGTCTGAACTAGGATTTAAAGGTGTGATGGTAGAATTAATTAGCTAGCTAACGTGATCTAACGCCTAGCTCTAGTCAAGGCAAGTTGTACTTAAGCAAATGCTAAACTTGTCCAGTTACAGCCTGGGTGCTCCACTATCCAAAGCTGTAAGTGGACAAGTTTAGCATTTGCTTAAGTACAATTTGCAGAGTTTTGTCCAGTTTTAGGAGGTGTTAGCTAGCTCAATCTAACATACACGATCAAAACCATGTATTGGTTGTACCAGTGTCTGGTTTAAATGCATGGCTTAACCTAGCACTGTCATACAATGTATACCCTAAAATATAAGGGATGTGTGAGCTTGCTGAGTTAATGTTACTGTAAGAACCCTTGCATTTTTGCTTTTATTTTAATTGCAAAACTTTAACTCTGTGCATGTATCTTTTTAATAAAAGAGGGTAGGATGCAGGGAGTGTGTGGGGCAAATGTCTGCACTTAATGATGGTAACATTTAAGGGGTCCCAATTAGTGAGGTGTGAACTTTAAAATCTGAGATGAATGAGAGAGGAGCAGAGAGAGAGAATCTTTTCTGCTATGGTTTGTTTGAAAACAGTTTTTTGAAGAGGTGGGTTGGCAGAGCAGCCTGTCCTCTGTTTGCATAGTGATTGCTGCATCTTACCAATTGGGCTGGGGGGCCCTTTAAAGAAATTCCAGCAAGTCTAGAATTGCAGGAATACTGCTCAATGCAGCAAAATTTGCTCCCTAAGAGATCTCCCTAAGATCATACAGCCCATAATTCTCATCCTCACCATTTTCTCTTTTTCCCGTTGTTGAGGCAGAATTAGGAGAGACTTTTGTTGTGTGGATTTCCATACAACATTTTATATTTCTTTTTAAGTGTATCAGAACTGCACTTTTATAGACTCTAGCCCTCTGGTGCTGTGGCTGGATCTGTGGAGAAAAATCTCATGTTCACAGTCTCCAGATTTTTCACCAGTACAGACTCCCTTTTTTACACTAGTACGTCACAAGTGCATTGGGGGAGTAAGAGTGGTGGAAAAAATTCCTAATTTAGACAAGCTTCCAGGAGTGGTGTAGCAGTGAAAGTTTGGCTCTCTTTCCTTAGTGTCACAAATGATCAGCTATTGCGTATGCAGTATGTTTCTGTTTTCCTTTCCAGCTGTTTTAGATGATGATTATGGGAAACAAAAGGTGATCATTTTGGTATCACTCTAAATCAGGGGCGCATTGAGAAAAAATCGGCAGGTGAAGGATGATTATAAACGGACATTGCTGGGGACCTAAAGAATGTTAATGTTTTAATGTGGCAAGAGTTGAAATGTTGATAAAAGATGGAGGTGACCTTGGGAACAATTTTTATTATGAGCATCAGTAGTGGCCAAAAGAATCATTTTAAGGGAATTGGAAATTGACAAACCAGCTGAAGATTGTGGGACTGGTACAATGAAATGAGTGATGTGGCAAGTCTGGAAGAGATATGGTGGCCTTAGAGAAATGACTGAGGGAGAATTTTAAGGAGATTTGGACCTCCTTTCTAGATCTGTATTCTGATAACTTCAAAAACGGTCACAGTTCCATATATCTAGCCATCTTTTTTTTATCCTGGTATGTTATTAAAAATTAGATTATTTTTATTCTTGACGGTTATATATTGAATCTTGCCTTCTGTGTACTACTGCTTTTCTCCTCCCACTATGTTCTGTTCAGCCTCTTATCATTGGTCTTTAAGCTTAATTCCCCATGGTTTTGAATGCACTTTTAGTATATTTGGTTCTAATTGATTTTAATTATGAAAATCATTTAAATGACGGACATGCTTGGCAGGTGAGGTTAACTTGGCTTTGCATATATCTTTGCTGCAAAAAAGGTGTGTTATTAACTCCAGCTAGCTCAGTCAGGTTAAAACAGCAGTGAAGACCTGACAACTCCGCTTTTAATTCAGGTTAAAGTCTGTAGGGGAGCCTGCAGTTGAATTCACCTAAGTTAACTGAATTGCCAAGTCTTTGCTGCTATTTTAACCTGCATTAGCTAAATTGGATTAGCTAACCTGTTTTAAGAACACCCCCTTTTTTTGTGTGTGTGTGTGTGGTGAACATATAGCCTTAGTGCAAGTCACCATCAGGGCAAGAACATAGTGTGTGTGTGTGAAATAACTAGAAAGCAATAACACATGGCACTCCCTCCATGTACTGTGTGTGTGACCATTATGTAATTCTCTGTTTCATATCCAGATCTGTTATGTCAATATACATCATATGGACAATATTAGGACAAATCAAGTTCTATTATATTCAAGTGCATAAACATTGTGTGTGTGTTTTCTCTCCCCTACCTCCCCCCCCCTCAGTTTCCACTTTTTTCTCCTTTTTATGCTCCAGTAGCTATACACACTACACGTCATTTCAATCCTGCGTTACACTCAGGGGTTTCCCTTCACTATCCCACTGCTACAGCAGAGCCTTCTCCAGAATGAGATTAGCAGCACAAAGCAGCGATTCTTCTGCTTCTTTTAATGTATCCTCTGGGTTTGTGTGGGATCGGAAATTCCTACTTTCATCAGATGAGCCCTCTCTGTAACTTTTTTTGGACAGATCTTCTGCATCTCCTCTTCACGATGACATTCGTGTTGGTGCAAGCATTGTATACTCCCCCCACCATTGTTAAAGTTAGTTTTACCTTATTTTCTTCTCTAAATCTCTCCACATAACTGAGCGGCCTCCATGTTGTCTGGCACAAGAAAGCTCTCTGTCTTTTCCTAGCCAGGTTCAATATAGTTCTGAGAATAATAAAACCATCTTTTGTATCATTTAGACAAATGTTTCATGCCTATAGGTACAAGTGTAAGTGACAGCCATAGATTACAATACACCATACAAGTAGCATCTGTAGTTGGGTGGCTGAACTTTGCAACGTCAGGGGCTGCGCTGGCAATTTGTCAAGAGCCCAAGGGCTGTGTTTTAATTTGAATATGTATTTAATGCACACAACCATAACATTTGCGTATGCTTTTATCTCCTTTGATCAGCGACTAGAAAGCACTTGTTTTGATTTTTTTTTTGCCAGTAGTAAAAACATGGCTGTTTCCAGTTATGCCATCTTTCTAATGGCAGGGAGATGTTAGCAAAGGGCTACTTTTTAGGGGAGGCAACTACTGGGCAACCTTGATATGGGGTGAAGTTTCAAGCAGAATGGTTGAGCATGAGCGCAAATGGAGACAGAGCGTGTAGTGTGTTTAATTCATTAAAAGGATGGTTTGGAATGCCAGGGCAGGTGGTAGAAACAAGGTGTAAAGAGAAGCAGGGATGGAAATGCAGATGATGCTGGTAGCAGGAGGAAAGGTTCTGCTGCCCAGAGTGACGAGACAAGGAAGGATGGGGTGGTGGAGTTTGAGAGGACAGGGAGAGCTGATGGCACTCACTGGAAGGTGTTGTGAACCCCACTGAAGACGGGGTTGGGGCGGGAATGAAAAGGGCTAGAATTGTGGGGTCTGGTCATGCCATTGTTGTTAATGGGACTTTCTGTTTACAAATGGATGGCGTGTTATGACCCATGGGCAGAAGATAATATGGTGAGATTCAACCTGTTGAAAAACTCATAGTACTCAATCTGGGGAGGGAGAGAACAATCCAAAACACAGAATCAGTGGGAGCAAGAGACACACAAAGGCGTAGTGCCGCAAGAGAAATGGGATGCTAGTGAACCGTAAATAGAGAGGCCTCCAACACAAACCCAGAGATGTAGGTAGTGCCTCTTGAAACCATCCTGGTGAGACAGCATCGAGAATTGCATATGGCTTTCTGTGTACCTCCATCCCTGCAACAAAAAAGAACAAATGGGAAGGACAGCTTGACTAAGGAGGAAAGATTAGAGGACTAAAATCTGAATAGTTTAGCTGAAAAAAAACATCTGTTGGGATTGCAACTTTAGTATTTAGAGGGGTAAGTGCCCAAGGACAGAGGAATGTTCAGAATGGTTCAAAGAATAAGTGGGTTGAGATTAAGAGGAGAATTATTATGGGCAAATACCAGGGAAGATACCTTAAAGGTGTCACGGTCTATTCTGGTTTGCCTAAATTAGGGACAATATCAGTCCCTGGTATCAGAGTAACAGCCGTGTTAGTCTGTATTCGCAAAAAGAAAAGGCGTACTTGTGGCACCTTAGAGACTAACCAATTTATTTGAGCATAAGCTTTCGTGAGCTACAGCTCACTTCATCGGATGCATACTGTGGAAACTGTAGAAGACATTATATACACAGAGACCATGAAGGGTGAGAGGAGGTATTGTTTCATGGTCTCTGTGTATATAATGTCTTCTACACTTTCCACAGTATGCATCCGATGAAGTGAGCTGTAGCTCACGAAAGCTCATGCTCAAATAAATTGGTTAGTCTCTAAGGTGCCACAAGTACTCCTTTTCTTAGTCCCTGGTATAGATCTCTGTATATTTCAGGACCAGGGTAAAACACATCAGCATAAGGCCATGCTTTACACCTGTATAGAGCGTTTACACTGGAGTTTGTATCCTGTATTGGCACAGAAATCCCTAATGTAGACAAGTCCATAGGCTGTTGACTAGTCTCACAGGAGAAGTGGTGGAAGCCCACTTCAGTTGCAGACGTCCTATATGAAGAGGACAAAGCAATGTACGGAACATCGGCGGGAGAATGAACACTGCATGGCTTCTGTTCTCTCTGGCTTCTGTGATTTTAAGTGTTGGAGATTAGGAAGACTGTAAAGGAGGAAGTGAGGGAAGCCAAGATGAGAGGAGATAGAAAAGCATGAAGGAGGACAATTTGCATGAGCTAGTGGCCAAATACCACACGCCTTACTCGTGTGAGCAGTCCCAATGAAATTATGAAGGCATGTGGTATTTTGCCTTATTCAGATGTTTTGAAGGGGACATTACAGAGCTGGGAGATGGTGGAATCTTGGCCTTGCCTAGTGTAGACAACCAGTTTAAATCAGTTTAGAAATCTAGCTCTTTAAACCAGTACAAACTCCTCATCTGGATGCTCTTGAAGGGGTAGTGATAGTCCGTGTAACTGTGTCCCATTTTAAGTGACACTGGAGTTAGGCTAGTTTATGGGGGGGAAAAGCAATTCAGACACTTGGCTCCAACGAGTCCATGTTGTGCCATCGTCTAGAGGGGAGTTTAGTCAGCCCAGCTCAGTAGGGGACGGGCTGTGCTGACCCACTGCATATAGCTATTAATATTCTTCCACCCCCTCTTGCTACACAAAACTGTGGTTCCAGCTTTTTTGGGTAGGCTGGTATTAAAACTACTCGCAAGCCCTTTATTACCACAGTGTCTGAGTGCCTCACGGTCGTTAGTGTGATGTAGGGAGGTACTCCTGTTCCTAATTACAGGTGGGAAACTGAGGCATGGTGTGGCTTGCTCCAGCTCCTATGGGAAGTCTGTGGTCATGTAGGGGGAATGGGACCTGGATCTCCTGACTCCAGCTTAGGACCTTAACCACTTGGCCACCCTTCTCCCTTTCATGGAATGCTTCAGCCTGGTGTGTTTGGTTTCAGAACTAGGCTTTCCCTGAGTCATTAGTCTATGGTTTGAGCACTCGGTGTCATTACTACAGGAGAGAAATGGCTTGCAGAAGTCCAAATGAATTTAAAAGCTCTTAAGAAGGTTGGAGCAGCTTCCACCTATGACAGAGGTGGGCAAACTACGGCCTGCGGGCCACATCCGGACCGCGGGACCCTCCTGCCCGGCCCCTGAGCTCCTGGCCCAGGAGGCTAGCCCCCGGCCCCTCCCCCGCTGTTCCCATGCTGCCGGTGTAGTGTATTAAACTGCTCCGCGTAGGAATGTGCTACTGGTAGCAGTTACGGGGAGCAGTTTACTACACTACACCGGCCCGATGCTCTGGGCAGCGAAGCAGTAGTGCTGCCAGCCACCAGTGCTCTGCGCTGTGCGGTCAGGGGGCAGGGAGCATGGGGGGTTGGATAGTGGGCAGGGGAGTTCGGGGTGGTGGGCAGGGGGCGGGGGCGTGGATGGGGGCGGGGCGGTCAGAGGGCGGGGAACGGGGGGGGGGTTTGAATGGGGGCAGGGGTCCCAGGGGGCAGTCAGGAAGGAGTGGGGGTTGGATGGGGCAGTCAGGGGCAGGGGTTCCAGGAACAGGGAGCAGGGTGTGTGTGGATGGGGCACGGGTCCTGGGGGGGGCCGTCAGGGAACGGAGGGGGGTTGGATGGGGCAAGAGTCACGGGGGGGGGCCTCAGGGGGTGAGAAGCAAGGGAGGGTGGATGGGGGCGGGAGCACAGCCTGGCACAGCCTCCCCTAACTGGCCCTCCGTACAGTTTCCGAAACCCGATGTGGCCCTCAGGCCAAAAAGTTTGCCTGCCCCTGACCTATGAGAAACTTTGCAGAGGTCTTCTCTTCTGCAGTCCTCTTGTTCAGTTTTGCTATCTCTCTGAGTTCTGAGGTGTGTGCCACTGGGGTCTGTCTATGGTCTGGGGCCCTCAATGGGTGGGTGGTGGGGGGCCTCCTTTGTGGGCCAGATCCAAAGACACCCATTGATTTCAATGGGCTGTGGGGCCCTGATCCTGCAAAGACTGATGCACATGCTTGACTTCATGCACTGTGAGTAGCCCCACTGACTCCCAAGTCTTTGCAGAGGTTTCTGACAGCCACATCCTGTGTCTTCTCTGCCATAAGGAAATTGAAAGTTTCACAACTTAAATTTGTAGCTCATGAAAGCTTATGCTCAAATAAATTTGTTAGTCTCTAAGGTGCCACAAGTACTTCTTTTCTTTTTGCGGATACAGACTAACACAGCTGCTACTCTGAAACCCAACTTAAATATAAGACTCCCCACCCCACCGCCCCATTTAAAGTGCCTGAGAATCGCAGTTAACAGCAAATATGCTAAGGAGTCAAACTGGCAGCTCATTAGGAAGGGGATTTCTGATAATCGGGGAATCTTGGATATTGGGGACCAGGACTCAGGAGACATTTGGGTTCTGTTCCCATCTCTGCCCTGACTGGCTGGATGACCTTAGCCAAGTCTCTTCCATAGAATAATAGAATATCAGGGTTGGAAGGGACCTCAGTCATCTAGTCCAACCCCCTGCTCAAAGCAGGACCAATCCCCAACTAAATCATCCCAGCCAGGGCTTTGTCAAGCCTGACCGTAAAAACCTCTAAGGAAGGAGAGGTTTTTAAGGTCTTTCTTTCCCCGTGCCTCCGTTTCCCCAAATGTAAAATTATGCTGATTTCCCTTGTAAAACGCTCTGAGATCTGCCGTTGAAAAGCCCAATATCAGAGCTAGATACTATTCCTCTGAAAGCTTAGACAGCGGGTTTAAAAATAAGCAGTTGAGAAAGCCACGTCTACTGTAACTTTGACTCATAGCTGCTCATGCCAGCTCTGTCTGGCTTCTCCTTTTTTGTTGTTCTTTTGGCATGATCCTTGGAGTCAAAACAAATCCAGATCCAGCTGCCACCTTCTAACCTAATTTTAATGATTGGGGTTGCATGTTTGTTGTTTTGGCTATGTACAATAATGGAGACCTAAAACCTGCTAGGGGGAGGAAGGGATGGCACCTTCTGGTGCCAGTTGTTGTTGGTATGTTTTGTTGCAGCCCCAGTAAGCAGGCTAGTTTGCATAGTGAAAGTTCCTTGCCCGCGGGAGGACAAGAAACCTCAATGGAGAAGATGCAGAAAAGTATCTCCCATCCTGGGCCATGCTGGCTATTTTCACTGTTGTGGGTTTAGATGCTATCTATATACTCCGAGCCGGTGAGCTAGGTGACTCGCAGAGGGGTCTGAAGACACAGTCCTTTCCACTAAGAGCTTAGGTCAAAGGAACTGTTGGACCCTGCACCTCTGTGGGTGTGTCCTCAGTGCAGAGGGAACTCTGCTGATTGAAGCTCCGGCTGGCCTAGCCCGGGTCTGAACAACCACATTGCAAAGCTCTGTTTGCTCCCACTCAGCTGCGTCTACACTGGTGCTGTACACGCTCAGGTGTGTCCCATGGAGGCATATCCCGTGGTTCCTATCTCTGCAGTAAGCTGAGCCATTCTCCGATTCTTTCTCGATGAATTGTGGGAGAACTTGTCTGTTCTTCTGGTGATGGGACGGCAGGAAATTGTGGGAAGGAACTGAAGATCATCGCTTGAGTGGCGTAGCCCAGTGGCTCTCAACCTTTCCAGACTACTGTACCCCTTTTCAGGAGTCTGATTTGTCTTGCATACCTCCAATTTTCACCTCATTTAAAAACTACTTGCTTACAAAATCAGACCTAAAAATACAAAAAGTGTCACAGCCCAGCATTACTGAAAAATTGCTGACTTTCTCATTTTTTACCATATAATGAAATACATCAGTTGGAATATCCATATTGTCCTTACATTTCAGTGTACAGTACATAGAGCAGTACAAGCAAGTCATTGTCTGTAGGAAATTTCGTTTGTACTGACTTCGCTAGTGCTTTTTTTGTAGCTTGTTGTAAAACTTGGCAAATCTCTAGATGAGTTGCTGGAGCCCCCGGGGTACATGTACTGCTGGTTGAGAACCACTGGCGTAGCCTGTGTCCGCATTGCAAAGTGGATGGGTTTCCAGCCCAAGCGTAAGCAGCTCTTGGACGCTAGCCTGTGCCCCAGCATGGGCCAGCTGGCCTGGGTGTAAAGCCCCACCACATATGAGGGAGAGGATTTTGTGTGCGGATGGGAGTGGGGTAGGAGCAATGCCCAAGTTGACTCTTCGGTGAAAACAAGCCTCTCAAATGCAGCATCACCTGAGTACATCAAGTTTGCAGGATCAGGGCCCGAGTAGACAATGACAGATGAAAGGTTGACGGATGGAACAAAGAGCAGAGTTATACGATTACTCGGGAATATATTACAAAGCAAGAAAAGGGGAGAGCTCTCCCATAATTCACTGCAGATATGGCCTTGTTCAAAGAACTGCAGCAGAAAGGGAAGAGAGGGCAGATGGTATTTACCTTTCCAAGCTCAGCTGCCTCCTCCGTTTTCCTTTCAAGCACCCTGTTGTGAGTACTCAGGGTTGGCTAGTGCCCATCAGGCAGGAGTATTTAATTTCTCAATGGGAGGGGAGGAAGATAATGCTGCATAGTTTAATTTAACCTGCTGGTGACCTGGTCTTAAGTCATCATGTCTGAAAATAGCCTGTGTTCCCCTCAGGGCATGGCTAATGACTCTGGGAAGGCTGGATTCAGTCTCTGAAGGCTGATTTAATTTGCTCTCTGAAGGCTGTTGCTGCCAGAAACTTGGCACAGGTGATCTTGGGACCAACACCTGTGCCACCCCATAATAAACACGCCCCAAATGTGTGTAGCCTTTGCTGAGAAACGGTGGCTAAGGTGGTGCTCCCTTTTTAATGAAAGGGACGTTATCACATAGTTTGGGCGCAGGGGTAGCCTACTTCAGCTGCACATTAAGTGGGTGGACAGGGCTCTGAACAATCAAATGAATTCGGTGCCACGGGCTTTTTTTCCGGTCTCTTTGCAATTTTGATTTAAAAAAAAAAATCGTGGAACTAACGTGCCATTTGTTGATCACCCTGTTGCCCTGCCTGGTGTCTAGCTGGTCCATTCAGGTTGAAAGCTCATCGGGGCAGGAGCGATGTGTTTGAACAGCGCTGGTCCTTAGGCACTACTATAATAAACGTGACTGGTGATTATTGATTTGCATGAATGATTATTCTAATACATGTTAGGCCGAATCACCCACTGCCACCAAGCCACGCTGGAGTAGATGGCATGGCAAAGGCTGGGGACAAATGAATTCACATGTATAGCTTTTCTTGGCCTGGAAAATGAATTGTGCTAGAAAATATGTTAACTAGTGTGAGGTCAACTAGCACTTGGCCCTTAGTGTGGACAGAAGCTGGCCCTGGTTAACCCACAGGCCCTTGCTGTGGTTCATATCCATATCTGTTAACTTGTTTCTTACAAGATGCATTTTCCCATTGTCGGCCAGATTGCCTCCCCGGTCCCACTCCCTCCTCCATGCAGCAAAGCTATTCCGAAGCAGCTGCGTTAGCCTTGATGCTGCATAGGGCACTGCTCTGCTGGGAAAATGGTAGGTGAACCTGCATGACAACAGATTCCTGGGGCTGCCCCCCAAACCTGACTGTGGGGGTATGCAGTGAACCTCCCAGGGCTTGGGCACCTAGAAGCTGTGACTCGTCCTCAAACCTGTTGTCAACTGCAAGCATGGATTCCACTACCTTTGGGCCCTCTGAGGGTGTAGAGAAAGGGCAGGCTTTACCTTTGGGTGAGCAGGAAATAACAGGCTGGTTTTAAAAAAAATGTTAATTTTTTGGTGATGCTGCAGACATATAGATAGTGGTGTCAGCATAAGTAGGAGATCTCTACCTGTCTAGATACTTGCATGGTAGCATGGTTTAATGGGTAGAGCATTGGGGGAGACTCAGGAGACCAGGGTTCTGTTCCCAGCTGAGCCTGCTGAGTGACCTCAGGCAAGTCACCTCCCTGCTCTGTGCCTTAGTTTCCCCATCTGTAACATAGGGATAGTGACACTGGCTTTCTTTGTAAACCATTGTGAAATCTGCTGACAAAAAGCATTGTACCAAGCTAGGAATTAAAGGTTCTTGAGGCAGGGACTAGCTTTTTGTTCTGTGTCTGTACAGTGCCAAGCACAGTGGGGTCCTGGTCTGTGACTAGGGCTTCTAGGCTCTATGTAATACAAATAATAATAATAATCCCCTTTTAAGATGTACTCTCTGAGGCACATGGCCAGTATCTTTAAAGGGGATCTGCTGAAGAATCATCTCAAAAGGTAAATCCCATGCACAGCTGTTTGGTTTACTTTCATGTCCACTCACCATCAGGGTCTGCTTAGCTCTGAAAATAGGGTTTGTTGGCCAATTGTTACTGCAGCCTCAGCAGAGGGAAGAAGGCACCAGAGGATAAAAACAATAGATCACAGAAATTCAGATTAGAGAGATGGAAAAGATCAGTTAGGTCCTCTCTGTCTAAATCTTCCTGCTAGGGCAGGATTCTCATTGAATATATTGTTCTGGTAGGTGTCAGTAGGTGGCGCTGTTACACATAGTTTTCTAAGGTGTCTTTTTTTCTGTGTCTGAGCAAAAATATGTTCAGTCTTGGGAAGACATGGTTATGGAGTTACATTTTGTTATGCAAAGTGCTGTGTAAATGCAGTGGCCCATGGCATGGGAGCAGTGAGACCAGCAGAAGAGCTTTGCTCTTTGCCTTTAGCTCTGATTAGAGTCAATTCTTGAGGCTGATTTGCTCTCTGAGAATTTGGGCATTGGTGCTAGGCTGAAATTCCTGGGAGAAGAGATTGCCCTGCATGCTGTTTGACCACCTCTGTTCCAGGACTGGTGTATTTTTGTGTGTATATACAAATAAAACAAGTTACACTTAGAATATAATCAGGCTCCACTTCCTTGATTTCTTATCCAGTTGGGAAGCCAACCTGCAAGGCCTTGCACATATGCTACGGCTTGGCAGAAAGGTGACACTAGTGTCAGGAATTGGAACAACAATATTCCGACTAAAATGTGAATTGCCTTAATTTATCCCATTAGGTCTAGGACCATTCTCAAAATTCTCTTCTCCCTTGGAAGGTTTCTGTTCTCCAGATACTTGCAGAGAGTTGTCACTAATATCTATTCCATGTGTCCTTAAATGAATCTTTAAAAATTCCATCCCTCACTATGCACTTGGCTAGAAAGATGTTCAGCAAAGAACATTCAGCACATAAAGGCTTTCCCTTCCAGGCCCCAACAGTCCCACCAAATCTTTGAGAATCATGGCATGTATGAAAGAAAAGGAATGCATTTGAACAACGATTAGCTGGTTCAGTGTTCCAGCAGCGTTCCCTGGGGTCAGTGACATCTGGTGTAGTGGTTGTGACTTTAATTTATTTTTTATTGTCTGCGCTAGATGCATCTCTTAGCACATGGAACCTTTGGCGCTAAGGAGGGAATAAATGTTATTTGATGTATGGCGTTTTGCATTTGAAGTCCTATTTAAGGACGGATCTAATATAAAAAAAATCTTGCTTGCTGTTGGTGTGTGTCCTTGCGCACCCCTTTGTGGTTTTTCAGAGCAAGGCTGAGGCGGGCTGGACCTAAATTCCAGGCAAGGCCCCTAGATTCTGCATCACTCTGGTGGAAATTCTGGGGCAGTTAGGATTAATTTAAAATAGAAGTTCTTGTTGAATTAAATAGGAGATTGAAGAATGCAGTCAGCTCAGTAGCCCCCCAGGCTATTTAAACTGAACTGGGAAGTTGCCAGGGGAGAAGCTGGAAGTTTGAGCTCTGAGATGGGAGACCATTGGGCACTTGGGAAAGTTTTGTAGATGAATTGGGATTGTGAGCTAAATGCTTTTAGGGTCTGTCTACACCTGGAGTTATTCCAGAATAAGAGCATCAACACATGTAGTTAATCAGGAATAGTTTATCTGCTTTAAATTCATACCCTACTTTGTATGGGATTAAATTGCATGAATAGACAAGTCCTAACTAGGTGATTTTGCTAAAATGATCAGCAGTGAGATAGTCACTTGTTGACAATGACATTGTCATCTTTATATTTTATAATTAACACCCAGCTGAAATGAATGTGGGTGGTTCACACCTCTTTGAGCTATTGTGTCAGGCTGTTTGCACACTCAGCGCAGTATACGATTCCGCCACTAGATGCCTCCATGCTGCATAGAGTTCCAGGCAGTGTGGTCCCTGGTAAACAAAGGAGACAGAGTTGAAGCTCAACCTTGTTTGTGTCTGTGGTTTGTCTTTTTAAGGAGGACCCTGACACTCAGGAGACCTCACTTAACCATGTGTCACATATTCAAGGTTTTCTTCAAAACCATAAGGACTAGCCACTCTTCCTTTCCCCCGTCCTCCCTCCAAAAAAAAAAAAAAAAAAAAAAGACAAAAAGCTGAGATTCTGGAGCCAAGGGGTGAATTTTTAAAGTAAACCCTCTGATCCCGGGACTTTGGAATAAGATTTCTACTGCAGTCATCCACAGCAGGCTTTGCTTAGAGGGTCCTGGCTGGCAAACCGGCTTTGTTGGGGTTTTTAGTCTAGCAAAGCTGCAGGGATGAGGAGAAACAGTTCAAGCCGCTGATTGTTTGCCATGGGGAAAGGGAGTGTTTTTGTAGGAGGAGTCACTTTACAATCACTGGGCTCTGTCGGTTGGCATAAGTCTTGTGCCCCTGTCAGCAATGGGCATTAATCAGTGGCCTGGTTCTCTCTCCCTCCTCTGCTGCTCCTGAATGTGCCTCCATGGGATTGGCTGTTAGCTGCTAAGGATGATGCCATTGTTGGCTTCATGAGCATCATAGGCAAAAGGAATCTGATCAATCAAAGCAACAAAGCATCCTTCAGATGCTGGCTTTGTCAGCCACTTTGTGGTTTGGAAAGAGAGTTGGGGGATAGCAGACGGGAAATTCTGTCATACTAAACTGAAGCCTTTGCTGCCTATTTCACGGCTCCCAAAAGGGGGGCAGGGTGCCCCTCAGCAATGCAGATTTCTAGCCTTAGAATTATGCCCAAATTCCTCTTTTTGGGCCAAAGAGAGGCTAGGGAATTGGCTCACAGCTGGTGTGAGATACTAGCAGCTCCCACTGTGTGTGGAGTAAACTGGGAAACTGAGGCAGGAAGGCTAGGTCGGGGGATGAGCCTTGGGATATTAGTTAAAACTCTTGCTTCCCTACAGAAAGGCAGGAGCAGGATACAAGTCAGACTGAGAGTGTTGTAAATCCGGAGCGGCTCAGGGAAAGCCATCCAATACCAAACAGATTTATTGGCAATGCAGGTAAATGGGCCACTGAGCAAGAAGAGGCAGCTGAGTGTTTCTAGCTTGCAAGGTCTCAGTGCAGATGCAGGCACTGACAGACACGCACTGAGCCTGCCCCAGTCCTCTCTTTCCTTGACCTGTGTCCAAACGGCTGGCTGCGGGCAGAATGGAGAACTAAAGAATGGGGAAGTGGTGGTGAGTTGGAAGGTACAAAAGCCCTCCGCAGATTGCAGGGAGGCTGGTTCAGCTGTTTTTAATTTCCTGTTGCTCAATGAGGCCTTCACCAAGGCCATGGAATGTGAGGTCCCAGTTCCATCCTGCCTGAGAAGCACATGTTGATGCCTGGCTTGGCTGCTTTCTCTTCTCCTCCCTCTCCTCGTTTGCTCCTGTCCTCACGTTCCCCCCAAGGACCCTTTTCTTGGCCCAGGCCTCACAGCTGGCTTCTTGCTTGTTAGTTTCCCTTCTTTATGCTAATCAAATCTTTCCTTTTAGGGGAGCAATAGTCTGCTGGGGAAAGCTCAGGCCTTGGAAGAGCTGGGTTGTAGTCCCACTTCTGCCATGGGCTTCCCTATGGGACCTTGGGCAAGGCCTGACTTCTTCAGCTAGGGGTGCTCCGCACTTGTGAAAATCAGACTCTTAACCGCTTGTGTTCTGTTTCTGCATCTGTAAAATGGGACTATCACTCCAAGAAACTGGCTAATACGCATGTGGGGAACTGAACCCAGGTTTTGGGCTAGCACTCCTACCCACCTGATCATTCTTCCTCTCCTCCTCCTCAGTGTCGCTGGGTGTGTCTTGCTTCCCCTCCCTCCCGGGAACCAGCAAAATATCACGGGAGTCTCATTAGCTGTGTCAGTTGTGGGGCGAGAAGGCTGGAACTTTTATGTCGCAAAACTCTGATTTTGTTGTCCATGGAATACCCCTCTGCCTTTCCCTAGACTGGGCGTACGAGGCTCAGGGATATCTGCGGTGGGTCACGGAGTGAGAGTGTTGTACGAAGTCACTGCATAGCATTCAGCAAGGGATAACTGATGCAGAAGTCACTTGCAGAGCATGCTGGGTAACAAAGCCACCTCTCTACCCATTGACTAAGGGACTTGCTCTTTCCATACCAGAGCAGGTGAAAACAATAGTCAGTACTGAGCAAGATGAATTTTTTTAATGGTCTGGGTCCAGACTCCCTAGTGTATTTGAGGCAGGAGTCCATGCAGGGCTGTTAACTTGCACCAGCTCGTCAGGTGGGGATTTGGCAGCAAAGGGACTTGAAGCACCAAAGACTAAGAATGTGAGACCACCTGCTCAGCCACGCAGTTCATTTATGTCAGGAAGATCTCGGCAGTTTCCAGAGCCCCCGGAAAATGAAACATTGAGTTAAATTGGTCTCCTGGCTACCTGTCAAGGGGCTGTGATTGAAACTTTCACTATGCTCCAGGGGATATGCAGGATCAATGCCACAAATTGGCTCTTTGAAGCCATCATTAGCCATGGGACATGGGCTGATAATAAGGCAGTGTCGGATGACTTTAGGGGGGACTTTGGCATGCAAAGGTTGGTGAACTTGGGGTGCTTCTAAGGAAGGTCTATGGCAGGAGCTATTAGAATAGCTATATGGAGGTAGACTGGTACCAAAGTGCAAAGGATATAGGAACAGTCACTAGCAATGAGCTGATGAGACAGGGTTTAGTTCAGCCTTGAATGTGCTGGCACCCGTGTATCACTCGTTGCCTTGTATATGGCACTGAGTCAAACAGCCTCGGCACCTAAAGTATAACTAGAACTGACCCGAGAGACAAAGGAGGAGGTGGCAAAGATTTACACTGTCCTGCAATCTGTCTCTCAGCTGTTTGCAGCCATTACGGTGGGTGGGCGTGTGAAGTAGCTGCTGTTTTGAGCTCTGCAGTGCTGCTGGCTTGCATACACTGGCTTGTGTATCCCAGAGCAGATACAGGGAAGGGGAGATGGTTTCTATTAGGTAATCTGCCTGAAGAATCTGCTTTTCTGTAAAATGCCAGGTTTCAGAGTAGCAGCCGTGTTAGTCTGTATTCGCAAAAAGAAAAGGAGGACTTGTGGCACCTTAGAGACTAACAAATTTATTAGAGCATAAGCTTTCAGTGGAATTTCCACTATATTTTCCACTGAATGCATCCGATGAAGTGGGCTGTAGCTCACGAAAGCTCATGCTCAAATAAATTTGTTAGTCTCTGAGGTGCCACAAGTCCTCCTTTTCTTTTTCCGAATACAGAGTAACACGGCTGCTACTCTGAAACCTGGCAATTTACAGAAAAGCAGATTCTTCAGGCAGATTACCTAATAGAAACCAACAAATTTATTAGAGCATAAGCTTTCAGTGGAATTTCCACTATATTTTCCACTGAATGCATCCGATGAAGTGGGCTGTAGCTCACGAAAGCTTATGCTCAGATAAATTTGTTAGTCTCTGAGGTGCCACAAGTCCTCCTTTTCTTTTCTGTAAAGTGATCTATGGACATGCTAATTGCTCAGCTGCCCATTTCTGGAGTGTCTCTCGCTGGGGCTCTTGCTCTCTCTGCAATTTTTTTTGTGGATTCCGTTATTGGCCTGTACGTGCTCTTCTGCTGGGCCTGCCAGTTGGGAGGCTGGATTTCAGGCTATGAGTGTAACGTGTTTTTGTCCCATGTGGAGCTTGCCAGGGTCAGAAATAAGCTTGCTGCTTCCTTTCTGCTTCCAGCCCAACCCTACTCACCTGGCTCATCCTGAGGACGGAAACAGACTGGTGGGTTAACCCAAGTGCTTGGGAGGAAAAGGGCACATTGGGGTGGGTGTGACACTTCAGAGATGGGTGTCAGATGGGTAGCTGGCAGCCAGTGAAGTAACAATAAGCTTCCATACTATCATCCAAGGAATCCATTTGCGCTGATTAGGCCTCAACTGGAGAACTGTGTCCAGTTCTGGGCTCCATGTTTCAGGGAAGATGGGGACAAATTGGAGAAAGTCGAGAGAAGAGCAACAAAAATGATTAAAGGTCTAGAAAACATGACCTGTGAGGCAAGATTGAAAAAACTGGGTTTGTTTAGTCTAGAGAAGAGAAGACTGAGGGGGGACATGATAACAGTTTTCAAGTACATAAAAGGTTGTTACAAGGAGGAGGGAGAAAAATAGTTCTTATTAAAGTCTGAGGATCAAATAAGAAGCAACGGCCTTAAATTGCAGCAAGGGCAGTTTAGGTTGGACATTAAGAAAAACTTCCTATCTGTCAGGGTGGTTAAGCACTGGAATAAATTGCCTAGGGAGGTTGTGGAATCTCCATCATTGGAAGCTTTTAAGGACAGGTTAGACAGACACCTGTCAGGAGTGGTTTAGTTATCAGTTAGTCCTGTCTCAAGTGCAGGGGACTGGACTAGATGACCTATTGAAGTCCCTTCCAGTTCTACACTTCTGTGAGTTCAGAGCATGAATCCATCAGAGTTGGTAATATTCTAAGGGAAGTATTATTACGACCAAAGCGCTTGCCTAAGAGAACACAACGGCAGAGCCAGGACTAGAACCCAGGTCTCTTGACTCCCAGGTCTCTTCTTTAGCCACAACACCTTCCTCCTAAGCAGCTGTCGGCTATGGGTAGGTAGATTCAGTTCTAGTCTCTAGGCTTGGGTCTCCAGGAGAAATGACCAGGAAGGGTTCTTTCTATTCCACATTTTTCCCTGGATCTTTGAAGGAGATTGGGGTCCAGCCAACATGCTGTGTCTGTTTGCTTCCTAAAGGGGCTCAATTTGGAAATGCAGGCTAAGTCTGGGATTTCCAAAGGAGTGTAAGGGAATTAGGCCCCCAACTGCTTTAGGCTCCTTTGGCAATCTCAGCCTAGATCTCTCTCTTTCTTTCTCTTTAATTGGTTTCAGTTTAGACCAAGTCAGATTTGTGTGTCTGGGAGCGGGGGGGGGTATAAAATGAAAGCCTGGGGGCAGGGTTCCCTCTAATTTTTCCCACGCACGCATGTGCGGAATAAATTTTGTGATGTGCACCAATATGGAGGTGATGTGTGACACATCGCCTCCAGATTGGTGCACATCACAAAATTCACGTGGAGGGGGTGAGGTGGAGGGGTTTGGAGTGTGGACGGGACTCAGGGCTGGGGCAGAGGATTGGGGTGTGAGGGCTCCGGCTAGGGGTACGGGCTCTGGGGTGGAGCTGGGGAGAAGGGGTTTGGGGTGCAGGCTGCTCCAGAGCAATGGTGTGGGGAGAGGGCTCCCCCCAGCTCTCTCTCCCTACAGCAGCACCTGGGCTGGGGTGGGAAAGGCACCTCTCCCCCAACCGCAGCAGGTCTGGGGATGGGATGGGCTGGGGCCCAGGGGGGAGAGGTACCTCTCTCCTGGCTGTGGCAGGTCTGGGGCTGGTGGGGAGAGGCACCTCTCCTGCAGCTGCGGAAGGTCCTGGGCTGCAGGAGAGGCATCTCTCCTTGCAGCAGCCTTGAGCGCTTGTGTGGTGTTTAATAGGCTGTTGCAGCTTAGAGGGAACTCCACCTGCGGGCTGCCATTCTCTAGACCTTTGGCTGAAACCCCTGCTTGTCCCTAGAAGATGCTTGTCGCATCCCTACAGTTCTCCTATCTGGTGGTACAACTTGCAGTCTCTGCCCTGGAGGGGGGTAGCAGAGCCAGGGGCGTTGTGGGTCTGGATCGAAGTGTGCCCACATTCCCTTTGCACAGCCGCAGCTGATGCCGTGTGTGGCTCTCTCTGGGCCTCCCTTCCTTATAGGCACTAGACTCTCCGTAAAAATACTGAACGTGTGGGAGCTACTTTGCCAGGGGGCCCGAAGCGGGGAGGCATTTCATCGAGGGGCATGTTCCAAGTTGGGAAGGGAGGGGTTTATACTAGAGTGTATAAGGAATGCCCTATCCTTATCACCGCCTGGCCCAAGAGCTGCGGGCTCTGCACTCTGCATGCACGGGCAGGGGGTATGAATTATGGATGTGTGTTTGCTGATAGATTAGTGCTATATTTTCTGCAGTTTGGCGGAGCCTCAGATTGTCTTTTGCTGCAGCTCTGAATGCTGGCTAACTACAGGGCTGTATATTTCCCTGTTCATGTCTCCATGCTCTTAGGACACGCTCTGGCATCTGCTCCCCCATTATCCATCCCAGGCTTTTATCACTGTGAGAGACAATGGAGGTGGAAATGTCAAACAGCCCCCCTGAGCTGGGTCGGTTGGCTCCAGGTGGCCTGAGCTGTCCTTTGCACTGTACATGGAAACCACCATTTTCTGTGAGAGAAAATCTGGAGTCTGCAAACCCGGAGAAGAACAGCTCTCCGGAAATGTTGAGGTGGCAGACTGGAATGAGGGTCTGCTAATGCCGGATCCCCATGCAGTGCTCCCGCATGTTGATCCTAGAGTCCTCTGTGATCCCCTTTGATGTAGAATCTTTCGACACGTAACGGCAGGAAGTTTGTAGAAGGTGGATGGATCCTTTTCTATTAGCTCATAACAAGAGATGGGTCTGAACGCAACTCTCAGGTATCTGAACCCTCCCCATCTCCCCAAACCATGGGGTGTTGGGAGCTGGATCCAAATTGTGCTAAGTGTGAGTCCCAGTAGCCTTGATGGTTCGGGGGATAAGAGACACCTGCCTGGTCCCTTGCTAACTCCGAGCATGAGACCGGAAATGCAAGTGGTGCAGGACACTAGGTTGGCAGGTGACTGCAGGTAATGAGTTCTAGGGCTCAGCACCACTCCTGGCTCATTGTCCAGGTGGTGGTGCAGGCATGAGACAACCCCTGGCCTTTAGTACACCTTGCGGCCCGGACTCCGAGGCTGCGTATTTAGTGCACTTGGGATTCCTCTCTCTTTCTTCCTCGGCTGGGAAATGGAGCTTTTTAATGTTTAACTGGTTGTCCAGCCAAGTGAGCTGTTTGTGTCACCATCTCACATCCCAGTTGCTGTTTACAGTGATCTAGGGGAGAGGGCACGGGCACATCTGCTCCTTGCAGGCCTTGGCTTGGGCCTGCGCCACTTCTCTCTCTGATCTCCCCACTTCCCGCCAACACGTCCATCCATCAGAAGAGCTGCTCAAGAGGCCAGCACAGCATCGGCCGTTAGCACTATTTCATAAGAGGCAGAAACCCCATAACTGGCCAACCGGCGGCATCTGTGCACATGTGTGGAGTGGGGGGGAAAGTTACTTAATCTCCTGCACAGCCTCGGAGGCCACCGAGCTTCCGGCGAAGAGTCTGTGGCTTCTGAGGGGAAGGGATCGCTGCAGCACATGGTGGTGTCTCCCCACACCCTCTCTGTGCATGAGCTGTTCCATCTGTGGGTTCCCTGTGCTGGCTCTGTGGCTGGCTCTGTCCCCGCTGCCCCGTCGAGACCAGGGATATCTAGGCTAGCCTGCTGCCTCCCAGCTGGTTCCAGGAGCCCCGTCCTGCGCCAGATCTCATGGGCCGTGGGTCGTGCGTCCTGAGTCCTGCTTTTGCCTGGCATGGCCTTGTAATGGTTGTGGTTTGGGTCACGAGCAAGGAGCCTGCATGGAACGGAGCGCGGGGCCAACAGGCTTGATTGCCTTGAGTGGTGGGGATGAGTGACCCTCAGTGATGCCCGGTTTCTCTCACATCTGCCTCTAGGTTTATCTCCGGGTAGGTGCCTTTTTTTTTTAAAGGTCTTGTTCAGCCTTTCCGACATCTACCAGCTTTTCCTATCGCGGGGAGCTGGCTGACAATGCTCTGATAGCCGGCCCTTACGAGCCAGGGCGACAGTCCTTGTCTGCTGGGGGGGAGCTGTGCAGCGGCGGGTGTGCGATTCCTGGAAGGTGCTGGGCTCCAGCGGCGCACAGTTCCGCTGATACGGGCGCATGCCAGCAGCGTGTGGTGCATTGTCTGGCTTGGGCACTGGAGCCGCCCGCCTGGGGAGGCTCTGGCCTCTTCTAAGCACAGGGAGAGCTTGCAAGTGTTTTCTTTTCCTCTGCCATCATTTCACTTAGCCCCTATGCTGAATGGTCCAGGGATGGGTCTGCATTTGCTGGCGGAAATAGCCTGCAGGACAAAACTCAGAGGCTGCTCCGCTCTCAGCGGGTTTGAAATATGAGACCAGAGGGGGCAGGTTGGATCTTTCACTGCCCGTCCTGATGGAAATGGCTACGCGGTGATCTCACTCACGCGCACTCCCTGCTCCTGTTTCGCTGTGGGTCCGCGTAGATTTTGGGCGATCCTTTCTGAAGACTTTCTTCTGGGGACTTTTAACCCAAACTGGGTCTGGCTGGGCATATCTGCCTCCCCACCGTACCAGTCCCTCAGAGCAAAGAGCAACCATTGCCCCCGTTGTGTGTGTGGTTTGTGTGGTTGGCTGTATTTAATCGTCTGATCTGTCGCATCTCCTCTCGTTGGTGAGTCCCCGGGCCAAGCCCTCCCCCTGCAGTTTAGAAAGCAGAGCAAAGATGAAGAGGTTTTTCGGCTGGGCTGACACAGCTGCATCCACCAAGTTCCTGTGCTAACCGCTCTTGGCGTGGTTTACGTCTTAGCCGTGCTCATCCTCGCAACGCCCCCGCCAGCAGGTCCATTTCATTGCCGCCGTGTTACAGCAAGGGACACTGAGGGGCAGCAGTCTTGCCCAGGGAATCAGCACGAGAGCTGGGGATGGGAACGAGAGAGCTGCTGCCTGCCAGCCCTGCTCCCCCTGCACGGGCCCATGTGTCCCCTCTCGCTACAGATCACAAGGGTTTGTGGCCAGGGGGAACCAAGTGGGAACATGCGCCTAAGCCAGAGACTTGCTTATTTTGCAGGGCTTTCTCATTAGGCCTCCTAATGGGCAATAGAGGAGTGGGCACTGGGGCATGGCAGATGGCAGTGGGAGGGGTGCAAGCTGGGAAGAACCTCTGCTTTAAAGCTGGTACCTAACCCTGACTTTCTTCTCCATCCTCCCCCATTCAGGTGAGGCCTTCCTGGGTGGGTATGTGGCCAGCGGACTAGGGACCTCCTCCACGCCCCATGGAAGCCCTACCCCTTTACCCTCTGACCTGTCCTTCAGGTCACCCACCCCCGCCGACCTACAGATGGTGCAACTCTGGGCTGCTCACTCCCATGAAGGTAAAGAGAGAGAGAACCTGAATGCTGATGGCAGTGGCTGATTTCTGGGGCTGCCCCCTCTCCTACCGAGGTGGAGGGGAGCGTTGCTTTCAGAGCATCGTTCAGGTGGGAGATGGGGTTGGGTCACCTTGTGGCCATAGGTGCTCAGTAATAGCTTTTTGCCCCTGTGCAAGCTGGCAATGCCCCTGATGCCACGGGCTAGGGTCGCGCGATCAGCTGGAGAAGCAGCAAGGTAGAGCTTGTGGGGACTGTTGAGGTGTCTGTTGGCCCAGGATGTTGTGCTGGATTGCAAAGCTTTCTGCTCCGTTGACACCAGGGGGAGAGGGCCATGGGTTGCCCCCTTCCCATGCAGAAGCCTGTGTCTGGGGTAAGCTGTATGTTGCTTGTTGCAATAAAGCCTGTCCCTCTGGCCTTGCCACATGGTGCAGGGGCCAGCGAGGTATCCGGTGTCTTTTGCCGAGGCCACAGCCGGCAAAAGGAGCAACGTGTGTTAAGCAGTCGTCTGACCTCCAGATCCCTACTTGTGTCTTCTCTTGTGGTTGGTGTGGGGGTTCAGTGGGAAGCTGTGTGTGTGTACAGGTGCGCAATGGATGCATCCCCCTTCCCAAAGAGGGTTTTCTCATCATGTGCTCATTCTCCATTTTTTCCGCTGGCTGCTGGTGACGATGTAACCCTGTGCTGTGATCTGGCTTGGTTGGGCAGGATTTGGGACTTCTCCATCCCTGGCTAAGGGGAGGAGGGGAATGTTTCCCAGACCACCAGGCTTGCTGTGCCCAGCAGTTCAGTGGGATCCTCCACAACTGTGTGTGTCTATGAGAGAGAGAGGCCTGGCTGAGTGCTGTGTTCCCAGGCCTGGGAGCTAGGTGCTCCTCCTGGGGTCTGACCATCATGCACACCTGTCTCACAGGGTATGCTCAGGGTTACCCGAAGCGCTAGAGACATTAGAGAGGGGCTCAAGTGGCAGAGTTGGGATTTGTGTCTTGTGTACACGTTGCGGTTGTTTGGATCTGGGTTTTACCTTGGTCCCTTATAAAGATAGGGGCCAATCTGCAAAATTCAGAGCCTGGTGCAGGCTTCAAGCACCCCAACATTCGGAACGTTTGGAGCAGGGGTCCTGTCGCAGCCCCTCTTTGCTGTGTGAGCCCCGTGTTCTGGCCTGGGCCAGAAGCCACCTTGCTGGCGTGTGTTCGTTGTGTCTTCCCACCAGTGCATGGATTCCCCTTATAAAGCCAGAGCAGAGGGGAGATCTTAGTGACTGCGATTTGCTCTGGTCACCTGAACTCCTTCCTGAGTGGCTCCCTGCCTTGTGCGCCCATCGCCTCCCTTGTTCTGGGGGCCGTAGAAAGCCCGAGACGTTATGTTTTTGTTTTGCCTAGGGGGAGGGGGAATCGATACGTGCGATTCAGGAAATTCAGCAAGTGGCTAGTGAGTAGCAAACTGATTCCAGGTTCTTCTTATGCCTCTGTCTTTGAAACTGCCTTTGCAGCCGCAGCGTGGAAAGGGGGATCAAGGTGAAGTAGCCATCTCTGGGCCACTGACCTCATTCAGTTCTACAGTCTGGATAGATGGGACCTCATAGGGCAGATCTGTGCTAAAAAACTAGCCATGTTCAACAGCCAATGCAGAAAACATCCCCTGCCCTTGTTAGAACCAGGCTTCAATCACACATGCTTACTTGGGCTTGAAGACTGTTTGATCCTGTCCACTCCAGCAGCGTTTTTTCCTTAATTTCTTACCAAGGCTGCCACTTGTGGGAGTTCTGGCAAAGTCGCCAGTGTGGACAGGCTGCTAGAAAGTCCTGCATGGGTGGACCTGCATCAAGTGGGAGATCTTCAGGAAAGAAGCCTGGATAAGGCCCTGGTGTAGAGGTGACAGTGGGCGGTGAAGAAAATGAAACAGTGGGTCATGGGATGGTGCCCTGCATGTACCCCCTTAGAGCAGCTACTTCTTCAACACCTTCTTGGCACCATTCCCACACGGATTCGCCTCCCCAAATATTAGATTCTGTGCCTCTCCCCATCCCCACCCCCCTTTCCCAAAGGCCTGGGCAGATGCCTGGTGGGGACAGCTAGGTCAGCCGCGAAGTTGAGAGCTTACCACTTTGAAGAGCATGCGTGGAGAGTATTTGCTCCCATGTGTTGCCAAACTTTCACTTGATTTGCGTTCTGAAAAATGTCCGCGTTCTCATGACTGATTCTGCTCTGTGTGCAGAACTCCTACGGACTTCGGTTGGTTTTTGCACACAGTAGCTGTGGAATTGAGACTCAAGTGGTTGTTTGCAAGGGAAATGGGTTTGGGTCTCCTCCCCTTACTGTAACCATGGGCCCTGCCAGATGGGACACTTTCAGTCATTTGTTCCTTACCCCAGTTCCTGGCAAGGGAGCGTGATCTAGATGAACGTACTAGTCACTAATCTAGAATAAATCTCCTAGTTGCATCAGTGCTCAGGAGTTACGCAACTCTGTCCAGCCCATGGAATAAAAAGGCACATTTCGCAGTCCACACACAGCCTGAATGTTCCTGTGTGAACACTTCATGGCTTGCAAAGGGCGTACATGCGATGTTTTTATATAATTATGCATAGAACTGTAGCAAATCTGTCCCACCTGGGATTTAGCAGTTGTCTCTTTGCTCTCCACTTCAGCCACTTGAAACATCACAGTGACTGCTAGGATAAAGCTCTGGTCATCCTGCTCTGAAAAGAACTTGGGCCAAAGAAAGATCTCCATTAGGAGTGAGCCATATAGGGGTTATAACCAGGGATTGGGGGTTTTGGTTTTAACCAATAAACACCAGTAAAACACCCCCAGTACAAAATAAATGAAATCACTATTCATCCAAAACACATCAGAAAAATACCAGAAATAGTTACTCAATTTATGTTGACTTCACTCCTTTCCCAGTGCAGTTCGTTTACATAGGTGATGTTCCTGATCCCAGGCTTATCTCTAAGAGCTTGTTTACACTGCGCAGTAATGTGGACTACGGCCGTATGATTTCTAAAGCACAGTAATGTGTTGCACGTTAATTGATCTGTGTAGACCCTGCTGGTGTGTGCTAAGGGTGCTCTAGTGTGCTTTAATGTAGTGCTGTTTGAAACAGAACTACGTGTATATACAAAGACAAAGCTAATTTTTTGACATCTACGTAGAACTCAAAAATTGTTAAAAGAAAACCAAAACTAATAAACCTTGAAAAACAAGTTGTAACACAAAAATGAAGCAGGTTGGATTCCATTCAGTAGGTGGCAATGGTGCGCATAGCCAGTTCATCAGTGTGCCTTGTGTAAATATATACATACCAAAAGATCATGAACAGCGTCTAAATAATTTGAAATATTAACTAGGTCGTCCAGATGCTGCTCTGAGCACAGGCCACAGTTACTGTCTGTCTCTATTCAGATTCTGTTGTGGCTCTTTCAATCCGTTGTTTTATGGATTCTCAACGATATTGCTGCCACAACACTGGTTACAGTGGGATTGCTGCGATGGGGAGTTTTGTTGCAAATTTTGACACGTTGATCACTCCTTGCAGCTGCCTATGGAGTGGGGCAGTGCTTACATCACAGCGGGATGGCGACACACCTGGTGCAGTAATGCCTTGTGATCTGAAGCCACAGAAGTTCCTGACTTCAAGGGGAAATATCAGGGCAGCAGGCAGCGCCCCCTGGTGGGAGGATCTACATGGTGCTCTGGAGCCCTGGAGTATGAGTCTGACTCTCAGCACCCTGCAGCCTGGCGTGACACAATGGGTTGTTCAAGCAAAGCCGCCTCTTCTGGTGTGGTGCGGGGCGGGGCGGAGGGGGGGGGGTTGCCAGCCATAACAGTCTGTAGCTCTGCGGGGTTTGTTCCAACACAGGGAGCCGGCTGTTCTGAAACATGTTTCCTCTTCTGTTTTTCAGGCTTCTCCCATCTGCCCAATGGGCTCTACCCGTCGTACATTCCCCTAAGCCACCTTGAGCCCCCCCGCAGCGGTAGCCCCCTCCTGGCCCAGCTGGGTCAGCATAGCCTCTTTGAGTCACAGAAAGGTCAGTCTGCTTGCATCGGTGTGTTTGGAACTGGGGTTGTTGTCCCTCTCTGTGCAACTGGAACGGGCTCTTCCTCTCTATCCTCGCCGCTCCTTCCCCATCCCCGTCCTCTGAGAGACCTCTCCATCCACCCTCCTTACCACTCCCTGAATGGAGGCCCAGCCACCAACATAGCCACACCAGAGCGAACCACCAGCAAAGACAGGTCAAATCCTCTGGGCACCAGTGCGAACAACCACTGCTGGAAATGGGGGTTTGCTGCTGCGGTGCAAATCACAGCTTATGGGGGCTTCCCCTGTCTGCCTGGGGTCATCTGTGACTCTAATTAAGACAGATTCCCATGGTGGCAATCAGATTTCACCAGCATGCTCTTCCATGTCCGGAGATCCTCTGCCCAGCAGCCAGAGAGAGTCAGCCTTTGGGTTGCGCTGATCCCTTCCCTTCCCCTGCTCCCTAGAAGGGAGAAGCCTCTGCAGGGCAGCCCTTTTATAAGGAAACTTAAATACCAAAGGGCTGATGCCGTTAGGGACAGGTCCATCAGCCTAGCCTCATGAATTAACCCTTCGATGCTTGGAGCTGGCCCATCCCAGTGACCAGCTGTGTCTCAAAACATATCTGTGCTCAGCCCTGGACACGTCATGCCATTGTGTTGAAGGGGTTTCCGGCCAGGCTGACAGTTGCGGGAGGGGAGGGATGGGAGAGCGGGACTTGGTGGGTGTCGTTCAATTCACACCTGGTGCGATGGGGGCCTGAACCTCAGCCCTGGCAGCCAGTGCCCTAGATTGTCCCACGTGAGCCCGTACCAGGCTACCTGCCAGCCGTCAAACCATTGGAACTTTGTCCCAGTCCCTAAAGGGTTAAGGGGGGGTGTGCTGTCTGATGATGGGTGACAGGAGGGGTCCCAGCTGAGCCCAGTCTGGAGTTAAAATGCAGAACTACAGCTGCTGGCTGGGTGGTGCTCCGAGAGCTGACCCTGGTAGGAGGCTGAGAGGCTGATCTTGAAAAGTACCTGGAGACCCCAGAAGAATCTTGACCAATCAAATGCGCGTCATTAACCCTTCACAACCGTAGTTATCCCATCTCAGCCCTTTCACCCGGGCTCCATATGAGCCACACACTCTGCGGGCTCTGTATGAGCAGGTTCTTGGGTTGGTCTGACTCGCCCGTGGTGCCCTCCCCTTCAGAAAAAGAGAGGCTCGTGTGCCCCTCCCTTAAAGTCTCAGGCAGTTTCTCCGTTGCATCACTGCAGGGCAGGTGACCTGGGGGCCTATCTTTGACGGAGGTGCTGTGATTGAGGGGGGGATTCTTGGCAAGATCCTTCTCCCCTTCAGTCTGATGGTTGGGATTTGGTGGGGCTTGGATGTGTTCTGGGAACCCCACTAGACTCCTGGCTCTCTGCTAATGCTGAGGACTAAAGGTTTGGGATTTGTCCTGCCCCCTTGCCAAGAGCATCTAAATGCTCGTCCCATATTGGCCTGGCCCCATTTTCCCCATGTTGGTGAGTCACAGCCGAGCGTTTTTGGGCTCCTAATGGGAGCAGTCGTGGTTGGGAGTCTGCAGTGGAGAGAAACCAAGGTAATCTTGTTCCATTTCATTTTGCAGATGGATTTTACTTATCTGGCCACGCGGGACAGTCTGCCTTGCACCCCCAAGCCCCCGTCTCGAGGACAGTGGCCAACCACACGCCAAGCACCCTGCACCGCGAGAAGGACCTCGGGCACCTGCACAAGAGCTCCAAAGAGGGCCTGAAAGACACCCCCGGCAAGGAGCGGGCCTGTCGGAGTGACCTCTCCCTGCACTTCCCCAAGAAAGATGGCAAGCCGAAAGAGGAGCCCAGGCCTCGCAGTGTAGTGGATCTGACCCAGGAAGCCAAACCCGACGGCGACCGGAAAGGGACTGGCTTGGAGAAGCCAGTGAAGGCAGGGGAGCGGCTGTCCCCGTTCCTAGCCGAGCACATACCAAACCGGGGGGCTGGCAGCGGGGAACCAAAGTCCAAGAATCCACTACAGACCTCTTCGCTCAACAACTGCAACGGCGGTGGGGACCCCATGCTGAAAGCTCTCGGGAGTGAGCAGGACCGCTGTGCCAAGGACCCCAACCGCCACGACGAGAACATGAGGCCTTCTGCTCATGTCCACTCGGACAGGCTGAAAAGGGGTGACTCCGCCATGACCCCGGGGGGCGCTTTGCACATCTCCTGCAGCTGCCCCTCCCCGCACCCTTCCCAGCCAGGGAAAATGACGCCCTCCTCTGCGTTCCCACCCCAGTCTGTCCATTCCAGCATGTACACCATCTTCCCGCCGGCCAAGGAGCCCGGGCGGGAGCACAAAGTCGTTGCCCCCACCTTTGTGCCTTCGGTCGAGGCCTACGATGAGAGGAATGGGCCCATCCAGATCGCCTCCCAGGCCCGGGACAACAAAGCGAAGGACAAGGACATGGGCAAAGTGGGTGTGTTGCAGTCACCCACAGAGCGGGGTCACACCGATGCCTCCCGCACGCTCTTGTCCCAGGACTTCTCTTGCCACAGCGATGCCAAAAGGATGGAGGCCCTGAGGGAGAAGGGATCCGTGATAAGGGCCAACTCCATGGTGCTGAAGAGGCAAGTGGCTTCGGAACCCTTTCTGAACCGGCCCGGGCTGGGCTCTCCGGAAAGCAGGGAGTTCCTGGCCGCCAAGGGCTTGCTGAGGGCGTGCCCGGAGCCAGAACACCGCACCTGCGAACGAGACCGCTTCCAAAGGGCCGGCTCCAAAGAAGCAGCTAAGGTATATGGCACTTTAGACTCTTCCAGGCAACACCTGGACCACCGGCAGTTGAAGCCGCCCGAGCACAAGTGGAAACCCTTTGAAATGGGCAACTTTGCTACTACCCAGATGGCCGTGCTGGCCGCCCAACACCACCACGTCAGCCAGGTGGAGGAGGAAGTCAAGAAGGCGTACCTCGACCCCAATGGCCTGCAGAGGTCTTCAGCAGTAGGGTCCCGGGGCACGTCTGACGTTCTGCACCCCACCTCCCACAGCGAAGGGTCTGCCATGCAGAGCCTCATCAAGTACAGCGGCAGCTTTGCCAAGGAGACGACCGCTCGGCAAAGCAACGGCAAGAAGAGCCCCTTCGGCGGGCTTGGCAACATGAAGCTGGATTCCGCCCAGCTGGGCACCTCCAAGATCCAGCAGCTGCTTTCCCAGCAAGCCGGGAAACAGTTGAAGAGAGACCTGGAGAGACCAGAAAGTGCCAAGTCCTTTGGCCGCGAGAGCATTGGCTCACAGGGCGAGGTGGAGGTCAGGCACCTGCCCGTGGGCATAGCGGTAGCGGTTGCTCGGCAAAAGGACAACAGCAGCAGCAAAGTGGGGCCCAGCCTGGCCGACCGGGATCGCTCCCTCTCCCTGAGCAGCATAAAAGGTAGGACCCTGGGGTCTGTCTGAGAGCCTTGAGATCCCTCCCGTGGGACTGAACTCTGCCATGCTGGGGTGTGCCCAGAGGGGAAGGATGTATTGAGACACCGAGGCTGATCTGGGCTCCCCTCTCTAGGCTGCCTTTGTGGATCGGGGGGTGAATGAGAACAGGATGGGGGCAGAGAAAACTAAAACCTAAACGCTGCTTGGTTGGCTCAGGGGCTTGGTTAGAGCCCAGGGAGCCTTTCCTCTCCAGGGCACTGGTGTGAGTCCAGCCATCGTGGTAGCGAGAGCTGCCCTCTGCTGGCCGTACCGCAGAAGCTGAGTTTGGTAGCCTCAGTCTGCTTCCCCGTGTACTGCAAGCCAAAAGTCTCCTGCTACCAGGGAGACTTGCCAGCTTCCCCTTGTGAGCAGCCTCTGCGGGAGGCAAGGGATTGAAGGGGCGCTGGGAATCCTCCCCTTTCATGCCTCCAAGGCCTTGGCAGGGTGAGATACAGGAACAGCTTGCCCTGCAGCTGCCTGAGCTGTTCTCATTCTTGGGATCCCACCTCCCCGTCCTAGGCCAGCAGGCGCCTGCACCTGGTTCCAGTGAGCCTTACAGGTTGGAACTTGCCACTCCCCAATAATACTAGGTACACCTCGTACCCATTATTTAATCTAGAATTATTTACAACTGGTTTACACCGAGTAGGACCCTACCCTAAATTCAGCCCTTGCTCAGGGAAGAGACTACATTGAACATAGCTCTTGTCTGCTAAGACCGAATTGCTCCATTGCATTAGTCAAGCCAGACGGGACTGAATTCAAGCTAGACTAAGGGTGCTTGGGGAGGGTTTGCATATGTAACTCCCTCCATGCATCAGTTAAAGAATAGATTCTCCCAAGATTGGGAGCTAAATGCAGTCATCTGCTGGGCTCTTGGCTCGCTGTTAGTCATAAGGCCTGATGGACAGACATGGAGCTTCACAGCTTTAAAGCCAGAGGGTTGCAAACCTGCCATTCGCTTCCTCATTTAACTTGTGGAGTTTCTTTTTATATCAGGCTTCTTATGTTCATTCTGTCCTGTGTCCTGGTTGTGATGTGGCCACCCCCACCCTGAGCTACACAGAAACAAACACACTTTCTCTGATCATTTTTAACAGGTTTCCTTTTAAATCTAGCACCCCGCCTATTTGATTTTCACTGCCTTTTACCTTTCGGAGGTGCAGAGATCACCAGAGGGGGCTGCTGCCTGACTGAGTTCACACCTTGGGCCTTGTTTTAAATAGAAGCAGGGCCGTTTAAAGAGAGAACCTCTGAAAACTCATACTTGCAATTGGTCCAGCTGGCCACTGGATGCCGCTGTTGTGCAACACAAATATGGCTGGGAAGCACACCTGTTGGTGTGTGCAGTGAGAAACAAATGACAAATCCCTTCCGGAAGCTAATGGGCTCAGTTTTGGAGGGGTAGCGGGAATGGGGTTGGTTAAAGCTTTGGGATCAGTCTTGAGTGCCCATGAAAACAAGGCGGTCACTGGTATTGGTTAGAGCCGGGGTTGGTGTACAAGCTGCCACCTGCTCCACAGAACGGGCCACTCTCCTGATGGAAAACCCTGGTGAGCTGTTGGCTCCGGTACCTTGGCTCATCTTGCCTCCCGCAATGTCACACTGGGAGAGAGGTGGTCTCTGCAACAAGCCCCCAGCTCCTTTAGGGTTTAGCTGCTTGAAACCAGCCATCCAATGACACCTGAAAACAAGCCTGAGGCCAAGCATAGCTTATGGAAGTATGAATCACCCTCTGCAAAAGATGCCCTGGACCGAGAGCCATTTTGGGGCCCAGCCTCTGAATGCCCTTGAGGAGCTGCCCCCTGTCAAGTATGTTATAGCAATCCACTCTGTGGCAAAGGCACTGGTAGCCATCATAAGACTTCCCGAAATGCCCAGAATAAAAGGCTGCAGCTCTTGGTACGAACAGGTAATTGGCACTCTCACACCACCAACCACTGCGTGGACATCCAGAAAGTAGCTGGGGATCCAGAAGGATCCCCAGACTGAAAACCATCGTGACATCAGCTCTAGTGGAGGGGCGGAGATCTTCTCTGCCACTTTGGCCAACTGCTTCCCTACCTACCAGTAGTACCCCAGTTTTATCTGGATGAAAACCTTCCTTCAGATAAGACAAAACAACTGAAAGCGTCCTGGTGCTGGAGACCCCACACTTTCACTGTCCCGGCCAACAGCCTCATGTGCAATCAGACAGGAGGAGCAATGGGATGGAGCACAAAGGGCAAATGAACCATTGCTATCCCCAAAGGCCCATCAGCAAGCAAAGAGCAACTCAAGTCTCTCTGGCATAGACCAGCAGGAACATTTAGGCCGCTCAAATAAGGCCTTGTCCCAAGCCAGATCAAGTCAGTACCAGTCTTCCCACTGAATTCAGTGGTGTCTGGCAGGCCCGTTCCCTTCATAGTCTGCTATGATTAAAGCTGGTCTAGAGTTTTCGTTTGAAATCTTTTTGACAAAAAATGGCTTTTTCATCAGAACAGAAATTTCTCTGGGAAATGTACGTTTTTTGGGGGTGAAAAACCTGAAAATTTTTGTCAAACTAAAAATCTTTCGGCTGTCAGTCACTGAAAACAGACAAATTTCAGCTGGGGGGACAGCGCAGCAGATTTTCTGTGAAACCAAATAATTTGTGCCCTGAATGTTTCAGTTTTTAGCTGCTGAAGACCAGAAATCGAAGAGTTGTTGGGCTTTTTTTATGAACCCCTGAAAAATTTTACTGAAAACTTTTTACAAGAAAGTGGGGTCTCTTGTCAAAATGTTTTTGCAAGGAAAAAGAAATCCCCCTCAGCATCTAATGGCATTTGCTTGTGTTTCCAAAGTAAGGTGACCAGATTGAGGGTGGGGGATGCACCCATTCACAGACCTTTCCTTAGTTGTATCTGGTTAAAAAAAAAAGCAGATTAAGCCTACACAAGCCAAAATCAGAGTGTCTCCTGGGGTGAAGAGGTGGCTTGCACCAATTTAAGTTAAGCCGATGCAATGTCGTGTAGAGCGGCCATGAGTGCCCTTACCTGGCTTCCCAAAGATATTGTCATGTTAGGAATCTTATTTTCCATAATGAATCTCTCTTTTCTACTCTGTTGGTTCCCCAAGGTATGTGGATGCCTTTGCCTATACCATCCTGCTCTCCGAGTGCATTTTAGAGCTGTATTGATGCATCTCTGAGATGCATGCTCCCAATAGAGTAAACACACAGTCAGTCCAAAGGGAACAGAACTGGAGTCAATCCTCCTGCAATTGAATAGAGGGGTCAGAGGGGATAATGACCTTGTGTTTCCAGGGTCTCCGGGCGCTGAACCATACACTAAAATCCACTTCCAAAAAGATGCTCCAAATATTGTAATCCCCCCCCCACGCCCACGCCCTCATTGCAACAAAAACAGACCCAAGGGATTGCGGACAACAAGGGGTAACAAGAGTGGGGCTGTCAGGGCTTCTGCTGAAAGAACGCCTGGTTCAGTGGGGAATGGGTCCAAGAGCCTAGCAGGGAGAGTTGGGGCTCACTTGTACGTGGATGGGAACTCAGCTAAGGAGGAAATTAACATCTTTTTGAACCATTCCTGCTTTATTGAGAGGCTGAAGTGCTGGGTTATAAAACCACACTACTCCTTTGCCAACTAAACTGACCCTGTTCTAATCTCTGTGTCCCCTGACCTTGCCACCGCTCCTCCCTATTCTTCTTCCTATTGGCACCTCTCCTCTGTCAGCCCGCAGGCCAGTACTCTCCCTGTCAGACCTCCTGTCTGAGCCAGGATTGATTGATTGATTGGCAGTGCTGAGGGAGCCCGAGTGAGACAAACACGTTCATTCAGCGTAGCTTTTTAATTCTCTGGAGGGGCAGAGATTCATCACCCCTGCCATCACACCTCTAGCCCAAACCTTTGTCCGGAGAGTCATATTTCTCTCTGTTAGCAGCCTCCTCCCCTGTAAGCCCCCCATTCCATTCCCATAGCCCCCTTCCATCTTTCCACGCTCTCCTCTGCTGTGTCTTGAGCCATCAGAAGGCCTGATAGCCAACACGGGGGGCTGTTTGTTAAGCCATTCAGGCCCTCAGACCCTCCCAACCTGCATTAAATGTAATTTACAGAGCCAAACTAAAAGGCTGCAAACAAAGGTTGAATTCTAACAGGCCTCTGGGTCTGTTGCTAAGTGATGGAATTGGCTTTCATACAGAAAACAAGGCCGTTCTTTTTCTTTCTCTTCCCTCCTTTCCCCTTGTGCGCCAAGAGAGATTCTACTAATAACATTAGCTTGCTTGCGCTGAGTGGACGGTGCGTGAATGTTTAGACCTTTTAAGAAAGAGAAAGCAGGCTTTAGTTGGCTAATCTGTAGTATTTGGCAAGTAAAATGCAGGTATTTAGTACTCGGCATTGGTTGCCAAGGAAACAGACCTAAGCTTTTCCTCTGTGCATAAGTGATTGAATTTTGTATGCGCTCCATGCGTCATGTTCATATAGATGGACAAAATGGGCATTCACAGACCGGGACAATCACTGGCTTGTACAGAAACGGGACTGTCCCCTTATGGGAGGGGGAGTTATGTAAGCAAGAATGAGTTGCAGGGAGGGGGTTGGTTTAAAAACAATAAAAATAAAAAGTAAAAGCCCAGCTATAACTAGTGGATCTGAAATAATATAGATGGCTAAATAAATAAAATAAAATATTTTCTGCAAATGAAAAGGCTGGGTGGTGGTGGTGGTGAGGGGTGCCAAGGAGGGAAAACAGCCCGAGAGGCCACTAGCTAAAGTTCTGTCCCAATTCCAGCTGCCAGAAAGACGGCCAGGCCTTGATTAAAACTAAATAAATCAAAAGCGCTCTGAATGGAAAAACCTGGGCGATTGGGTTGCGGGTGTGTGTATGTTGGCTACATTAGCAAGCTCTTAAAATAATCCCAACCCTGAGATCAACTGGCGTTGGATCACAGCACAGTGTTTAGCTGTAGATGAGCAGAAGCCACACTTAAGGTGGGATTGCTGTACCCCCCGTCGCCCCCCCCCAACCCATGCTGCCAGCTAACTTGCTGGATGTCCCTGGAAAAATCCATCTCCCCTCCTCTCTTTTCCCCCTGCTCTGCCTTCAAAGACCATCAGACAATCCCCGGGGTGTTGCCTGTTTGAACATGGGGAGGAATGATGGTTCTCCCAGGACAGCAGGGAGAAGCATGAGGGCATGAAGCAGCTCAGCACAGAATGCCACTGGAGTGTAGCTTTTTACAAGCCAGAGAGAGGATCCAAATGCCCTGCCCATCAGCCCGTCCCAACAGGGCCTGTGCGCTCAAACTGTGCTCCTGAGGGATTCCGCCCCGGAGGGGGCCTGTCTCTGTCCTCTGAGAAGTCACTCGCGGGGGCAGCAAAGAGGATGCTGCTCTTTTCATTGGGGCATGGGGCATGAGGCTGCCATCTCAGCCTCTGTTCCGTGCCAGCCTCAACCCCACTGGGCCGGCCTTTGAGAAGCGTGTGGAAGCCATTAAAACTAGGGAAGGGGTGGTTAATGGGTGCCAGAAGCTGGCATCCAGCGTGATCTGTCGGCTCAAGGAAGCAGCGGCCTGTAGAAGCTAGTGTCCATAAAGTGCAGTGTCCAGCCACGCTTTGAGCCGTATGCTGGCACCATGTAAAGCCCCTTGAGAAGGCTGGTTGAGATGCTTGAGAATCGGGCTTGCGCCTTTCCGCCTGATGCCCACTGGAAGCAAGCAGGGGGAGAAGGTGGGGGAGATGTTGTTTCACTACAATATTTTTCCTGACAGTAGAAGCTGAGGGAATTGGAATCTTGACAGCTAAAAAACACAGGCTGCCCAGGTCTGCGGAAATACACAGCGGAGCCTTTCCTTGAAAGGATCCTTGTCAGCAGAGTAGACTTGATGTTAAGAGATGCTTCCTGGTGCACCAGTCCCAGCCAGAGGGGCCTTGGGAAAGGGATGTAAATGGACAAAGGTGCGGTTCTGTGAGGCAGTGCAGCATGGCTGCAAGCCGCCCTGTTTCAAGGGAGGCAGCTATTAGGAGTTTGGACCGCCGCCGTGAGTGGGGCCTCACCAAGGCCAAAGCTGGGCCTGCTAAAGGGGACCTGCGTGTGTCTGGTCAGGGGAACAAGGAGGCATCATAGAATATTAGAAGAGACCTCAGGAGGTCATCTAGTCCCCCCTGCTCAAAGCAGGACCCACACCAACTAAATCATCCTGGTGCCATTGATTTACTGGGAACCGGGATGGGCTTTATTAGCCCCCTCCTACCAAAAAAAAGGTACTAGGCAAGGGCAATAATGAAGTGCGTGTTTGTGAGAGTGTAGGGTTGGGGTGGGGATAAGAGGCATAGGCAAAAGCTTTAGAAAAAGGGGTGGAAAATGTAAGGCAACCTGAGCTAAAATACCCTTGGGTCACAGGAATTGCCAGACTAGATCAGCCCTGATGTCCATCTAGTTTCCTGTCTCTGACAATGGCCAGCACCACATGCTTCAGAGGAAGGTGCAAGAATCCCCACAGTAGAGCAGGACAGCCTGCACCCCGTGAAGGTCTCGTCCTAATCCCTAACAGAGATTGTCGAACAGCCTGAAGCAGGAGGTGGTTATCCCTTCCCGAACTCTTCGTTTGCACTCGTCGTTAGAACTCTGGGTACTCTTGGGTAAGTGTCCAGTGTAAGTGCCCAGTCCCTCGTTGGATCTTGCTATCTTATCCTAGGCCCTAGTGCTGCAACACCTCCCTATGTCTGGGTAGAGTCCCTTTGAAGTCACTTGGATTCTGTGCAGAGACGAGGGCTCTATGCTAACAGATTGCACTGCAGGATCAAGGCTGTTGCTTCTCTGATGGCTATTGCTTTTCTGGAGTATCTGTGTCCTAGCTCTCTCCCAACACATGTTGTTGGGCACAGAGTGCTTTTATCAGAGTGGATGCATGCATAAGGTCATAGATTTGTAGACTGTAAGGCCAGAGTGGACCATTGGGATCATCTGGTGTGAACACCTGTACAGTACAGGCCAAAGAACCTGACCCCAGGATGGCTGCTATAGTTCACGCAGATGATGTGAGCTTTGTGCAGATCGCATAGAATGAAATGCAGTCTGGACTTTGTCTTTTAAGAATCAGTTCCTCTTGGACTTACCTCCCTTCTCTTCTACCTTGGCAGACGATTATAGCAGGAGAGTGGAGGGGACAAACTTAGCTAAATTCAGTTGCTTGAAAGTACATATTTCAAACCACACAGGACTGGGACGGGAATAGTGTGAGAAAATAATCCCCAAACCCCAGGGTCCCCATTTAGATAGTGTATTTTGATTGTGTCTCTGATCAACAGACACATTTAAGTCCCTGCTTCCAGACCCGTCACTTTAGCTGATTTTATTAGCTACTTGGGGGCTTAGAGCTGCAACCCTTTGGTGACCCTTTGGTGGGGACGGTGGCCCTTGAAACGCGGGTGCGGAGGGGAGAGGACTTGGCACGTCTCAGACCGGAAGAGGGCTGCTTGTCTTTTCAGGGACAGCACCTGTATTAACTGCTGATTGTTTGTGTCTTAGGGCATGGCCGCTCAGATGATGACTGCGGGGACGACCGCACCCGCCAGAGAGACAGTCACTTCCTGGCTGGGCGTTTGGAGCGAGACCAGGAGAAGCTACTCAGGTGAGGTTCTGTGTTTTGCTCCTTCAGGTGTGAACTAGGCCGTCTTCCAGTGCACATGGGCTTGGGGATGCACCTAGCGACTCATGCTTGAGTGCCTGGCCTTGTACCCTCTTGAATGAAGTCACAGATGTAGCCAGCTGTGTGGCAGGCACTCATGTTTGGGCAGAGTCAGCACTTCTGGTGCAGCTCTCCCCTGGGTCAGCAGGGAGCACTGGACTTTAGGACCCCAAGGACAAAGACCAGTCCTTGAGTGGGCTGGGAATTGGGAGTGTAGGGGGGACCTAGAATGCATCCAAACCTGCAGGCATCGTTTGTGTGTGTCTAGAGCTGCCCGAATCAGCAAACAAAAGTATTCTTTCAAACACCCCCACAAGGACTGAAACTCCATGAGACCTTGGGGCACAACCCATAGCTGCTCCAAATGAGAGGGAAGGTGGAGAGAGATGGCTACGGGTTGACAGAGGAACAGGACCAGCGCAGGGAACGCAAGCTGAGCCTGCTATTAACCTTCCTCTTTATTCTAAGGGACCCCTGGGCACTGTGTGTGTCCTCCTGGTCTCTCTCTGCGTCTCTCATCCATACTTTGAAGACTGATTCTTGAGGGTTCCAGTAATCTCCAGATGCACTCTCCTCCTTCCGCTTCTTCCCTAGTGCTCTGGTTCATCGCTAATTGACATCCCTTGTGTGCTTCTCAGTCTGTTCCTTTGCCCGTGCAACATGCCCAGTGCTAAGAATGGCTCTAACGATTCTGTTTTTGCCCCCCAATGCCCAGAGAAAGCAAGGAGCTGGCGGACTTTGCCCGGCTGCATCCCTCCAGTTGTGCCACAAATGGTTTGAACTCCAACCTCATGGTGACGGGGGGGCCAACCCTGACTGGCTCAGGGCGCTGGTCTGCTGACCCAGCTTCACATTTGGCAGCTCACCCGTGGCTACCCAGGACGGGCAGCCCTTCCATGTGGCTAGCTGGCCATCCTTATGGTGAGTCTTTCTGGGAGAGGGAGGGTTGTGTGAAGCTCTTAACTTACCCATAAGAATAAAAGAGGAACAGGGTTGCTGTGACCGACCATGGTGATTAACGGCACCTCCCTGATTTCAAGAGGGATGTTTCTTGAAAAGACCCCTCTGAAAATAACCTGCAGTATTGCATGCACCTGTAGGTGCTGTACGGCTGCGTCCCTGTGGGCAGCTGGACATTCTAGTGTCCCTTCTCTCTCCCTGTCCCCTCATTTGTCCATGTCCAGTGCATGAATGTCTACAGGAGCCCTTGTTGATTGTCTGACCTGAATTTTGATGATGATTCTCCTTCTAGGACTTGGCCACCCATCCTTGCATCAAGGCATGACTCCAGGCTTCCCCCCTAGTATGGCGGGTGCTATCCCTTCTGCCTACCAGTTTGCCAGAGATCCTCAGTCCGGGCAGCTAGTTGTGATCCCCAGCGAGCACCTGCCACACTTCGGTAAACACTCAAAGAAGATGATTCAGGGGTCCTGTCTTGAAGGAAAATAACCCAAAGCTCAGTGGGGACAAAACAAGGGATGTGATCTACCCATGGTAACAGACCATGAGTGTACATGTCCAGTATCTAGTAAGAGATGCTGGAGTTTAGAACCTTAGCTCAAGGGCTCAAGTGACAGATGTCTGTCCAGAAGGTGCTCCCTGGCACCTCCCTGTTGTAAGTTTTTCAAGAATAAAATTCTTGGGCAGGATGTGTTTTTTTGTTGAGGCGGGGGCGCTGGTGGTGAAGCTGCATGGCACTGGTACATTGATGGGCAGTGTGGAGGTATTTGTCCAGCTATTAATTCTTTGGACAGCTTTGTGCAAGCCTTGTAGACGATCTCCTTTCCCAGCTTGACAATCTCCTACCGCTCAGTTCTGAAAATGGTCCATTCTGTGGCCCAGCAGGATGGGCTCTGCGGGCTGTGAAGATCTGTGGACCATAGAGTAATAGAAATGTAGGGCTGGAAGAGACCTCAAGAGGTCATCTAGTCCAGCCCTCTGCGCTGAGACAGGATCAAGTATACCTAGGCCATCCCTGACAGGTGTTCGTTCAGCCTGTTCATAAAAACCTCCAGTGATGATGGGGATTCCACAAGCTCCCTTGATAATAGCTTGGGAACTGGGGAAAATACCTGTACCAGGAACTGCTGCTGCTGCAGAGCCTGGGGAAAGATTTGCCACCAGTGCGGTGTCTGGCAGTGTTCTGTAGAGGCTATCCGGTTGTTAACATATTTGCAACTGCTGAAATAATTTACGCCAGTTCTTCAGCTACAACACTGTCTTCCTTATCATCTCTTATAAAGCCCTGTGAGGCTTGGGGCCTGGCTGTCTGAGAGACTGTAGTTGGGGTCAGCTGGGGGCATTCAAGCTAACAGTTGCTAGATTTAAATGCAAACGTGATGGCGCCATGGAGCCTTTAAGAGTAGGAGGCTCAGCTATGGAACTTCCTTTGCCTCACTGGTCCGACACAGACGAGGTTAGCTGACCTTTACGGCATGGCCAAGACCCTCTTGTTGGGTGTTGTCTAGATGTGGTGGGGCAGGAGAGTGTGTGTGAGGGGAGAGTTAAGGAGGGGGCGGTACTTGCATTTCTGTGTGAGCTATTAAATTAATCACCATGCAGTCTGGGGAGGGAGTGCAACATAAATCTACAACGAATATTAAACTCACCTCTACAGCTGCTCCATGCACTCCGGTTTTGTCCGTTTTATCAGCATGGTTGTGATTGCCTTTGTGTCTTCCCTTGTTCCCTAGCTGAACTAATGGACCGGACACCCCCTCTCTGGCCTGCGATGTACCCTCCAACGAGAAGCACCCTCCAGCATGCTCACCAGCTCCAGCTGCTGTCTCATCAGCAACTGCTTCGGCAGCACGAGTTGTACATACTGCAGCAGCAAGCTGCCCATGCCATGGAGCTCCAGAGGAATGCGCAGCTGGTGGTACGTTCTAAGGGCTGTGGCAAGCAGGGGGGACTCCCCTGTTTTAAAGTGAACCAACCTCAAAGTCTGTGTTCTTGGGAGAGCAAACTTCAGCCACCTGCCTGCTTTGCGTGTCCCCTGTGTTGAGAGGAAGAGATCTCCTTAGTAATTCCCAGTCCCTAAGGGAACCTCAAGTTCTGGGGGCATTTGGCATGTTCTAAAGAGCCAAGTTCAGATTTTGAACATCCCTGAAGGTGAAGGTGTTAGGAGGCAGGGTTTTGGGGTGGGACCATGTAAGCCAGGGGGTCAGCTCACCAGCCAGTACTGCTTCTAGCAGCAACAGAAGTTCAGATTGTCATCCTACAAATGAGCCAGTGTTGACTCTGCTCTAAACAAAGCTTTCATAGACTGGATAGTTCCTTCCTTCCTTCCTAAGACCCAGGACCCAGTATTGCCAACCCCAAATGTTCAAAAATCACGAGTCAGGCCCCAGAAATCATAAGATTGGCTTATAAGGCATGAGATTTTTATAAAAATATGTTTGGGGGCTTTTTTTTAGTTGCCTTTTTGTTTTTGAACTTTTAAGGTGCATGTTTTCCAAATTAAGACTTTAACGCTAGAAACTTCCTTTTTGTTTTTAAATGAAAGCTGAGATTCTCACATATTTGTGTCACTCCAGGCACTTTAAGAAAAACTTGTCACAAGGTTCATGATAAAAGTCACAAGAGCTGGCAACACAGACCTGTTGCTTGGCCTCTCCTAAAAACCTCTTCCTGTTAAAGCATTTACCTCTGCTCTCTGCAGGTATCTCCTGCCAGACCTTCCACCTGCCTTTTGCAGAGAACCATTCCCAGGTCCTGTTCCTGCATTTCCATCCCTGACTGTGAGGGTTCCTTTTATAGGAAGTCCTGCTTCTGGTCTTGTTTAGTCTTGTAGGACCTTTTTGCTTTGTAGATTCTAACCTGATACCCTAAGAAACATCCTCTCCTGACGCCCGTCTCCGTTTCTTGCAACAGGAGAGGTTAAAAGTAAATGAGCAGCGAGCAGACATGGAAGAGAAGGCTACTAAACGGAGCCTGGACAATGCAAAATCAGGCCTTTCCTCATCCACATCAGGGCTGCTGCACCGAAAGCCACCTGTTCTGTCTCCAAGCTCCTCCACCTCCTACAGCAAGGCTGTGAGTCCACCTCCCCTGTCTCCCAGGGTCTCGCCCGTATCTGTGCTCAAAGCTGAGGTTATCAAAAAGATGGAGGAACCACCTACGCAGCCGGCCTACTCTTATCCTGCCACCCCAAGCTCCCACCCTTCCAGCCCACCCCCTGCCTCTCCACCCCCTGCCCCTGCCATCCCTCCAAAAGAAGAGGTACCTGAAAACGTGGAGAAGAAAGACTTGGAACTGGAAAAAGAGGCTCCCAGTCCTTTCCAGGCTTTGTTCCCAGGTAAGAGAGCCCTGCTTTGGAAGAGCCACCTTCTGTTTGTGCCTGGCTCGCTCTCTTTCCTCCTCTCCTTGGCTCTTTCCTGCCTCAAACCCTCCCCAAGAGAAGACCAGGTAGGCCCTTCTTAAAGGAAGGCTAATGTGAAAGGACCAGTCAGCACTTGGCAAGTGTGGTGCTAGGATTGATGCATGACATAGCTCTATGGGGAAGCATGGAGCTTTGGTCCTGTATCTTGTGTTCTTGTCTTTCCTTGGGAGGGGTTAGTTCCTCAAGGTTGCAGTCTATTGGGGGAACAGCATGGAGGAGCCCAGCATGGATGGAGTGGAGGCTGAAGTCTCCTCTCGCCCCAGAAGTGGGTTGGGTGAATCTTTTGGTCTTGCATCCTTGGAGGAGGGTGACATCTTGGGCAGAAGGAAAGTCCAACAAGCAACAGCCACTGAGAAGGGTTAGGGGTTGGCAAGGGTGAAGTTGAGTAATCGTGTACCTGCCCCGGGAGATGAGCCCCACTGGCACCAGTCACTGTGTATAGTATTCCTTTGGGTCTCTTGCAGAGATTCCGCCAGGATATCCATTCCAGTCCCTTCCTGCGTCCTTCGGAAGACATTATCCCTACCTCCTTCAGCCCACCGCGGCCTCTGACGCGGACGGCCTGGCTCCCGATGTTCCACTGCCTGCAGAAGGGTCTGAGCACATGGAGCTTTCTCCAGAGGTCAAGCCCATCCGCCTGTCTCCATCCAAAATGCTAGAGCCTATTCAGGCTACGGCAGAAGAGGAGTCCTTGGAAGACCGGGTGAAAACGGAAGTGGAACTGGACGAAAGCCAGGGAGCTATCTGCGAGCAGGACATAGAGGCTCTGAACGCGGCCTCCTCCAGTGCCGTCCCAGGACAGAACATGGACAGTTGCAACCTCCTGTTGCACCAAGATGAAGCTCTGAGAGCTTTGGAGCAGGAGCAAGAGTCCCTCCAGAACTGTCAACAAGCGTACCAGGTAGCCGTCTGCCCTGCAGAAACAGAGGCAGCAGCTGAAGCTGGGAGCGGGGCGGAAACCTGTTCTGTGCATATGGACTACGATGACTCCCTACCGCACCCGGATAGTGAGCAGCCTGGGCTGGACCTGGCACCCCAAAGAGAGGAGCCTTCTCTAGCTATGGAACTGCAGAGCAGCGACTTGCCCCAGGGGGGAGAGTTTCCTAGCCTGCCTTCGGATGAGGGGCGGCAGGGGTCGGAGATTTCCTTGTATGCAGATGAGGCGATATCCTGTCAAATCCCAGCTCTGGACATCAAGCCAGACGACCCACTGGCCGGCATGAATGCCTTAGTGGCTGCCACAGAGCTGCCTCAGGCTTGTTCCTTGTTGACAACTGGCAATGGCATAACGCAAGCACAGGTAAACCTGGAGATGTCGCCCGGCCTGTCCCTGGAGCACTCCTTCCTGCAAGGGATCACTCTGCTGAGTGAAATAGCAGAGCTGGAACTGGAGAAGAGGAAGCAGGAAATTCAAAGTGAGTTGGGGAAGTGTGCTGTGTCTCCTACCCCTGCAGAGGCTGGGGACCTGGGTCTGCCAGAGCAGCGAGTGCTGCCTCCATAGACAGAATCCCCTCTGGGTAGGTGTGTGATGTATGTTTATCCTCAGCCTTAGCTGTGGTGTCATGGCCAGCAACCCCACAATGCTCCTGGAGTGAGCTTCCTTTATTGCTGATGCTCTAGGCTGAGTTGGGAATCCTGCTCCAAGAGGCTCAGCTGTGGGTGGTGTCTGGACTATTCTTCCCTGTATCTGCACAGGTTACAGTATGGAAAAGACATGGTATAAAAGTGAAGGTGCACCTCACCCGTATGCTCTTGATGCTGCCAGATAAGCATCCCATTGGCAGCAACGGATTCTGCAGCCATTCAATCTTCTGCATAATGGGCTCCCACAGCTCAAAATGACTCTCATTCCATTGGATCTTGAGGGGATCTTGCCTCCAGTAGCTTCCAGGGAGAGGGAAACTGAGCCTCCCACCAGCTGGAAGGTTTCTGAGTATCCTGCGTGTGGGTTGTAACAGGCTAGATCTCAGGGGTAGGTCAGGGTGGCTGGCAGTGAAGCAGCTGAAGAAGTGCTAAGGCAGAGAAGAGGTTGTTGGCCTCTTTGATGCCTATGGGAGACGTGCACTTGCCCTTGCTGAATGCTAAATCTTGAATTTTCTCCTAAGCAGGTCCGGAGAGTTGCCTGGTCCGACCGACGCTGGAGAGCTTGCTGGCTGCCAGCACCCATGTGCTAATGGAGGTTCTCTCAGCCCCCTTTATGGAGAGTCTGAAAACCATCCGGCTGCCGCGAGAATTAAATCCCAACAAAAAGTACAGCTGGATGCAAAAAAAAGATGAACCTGTAAGTAGCTCTTCCTGCTGAGCTTGACAGGACATTGTGAACCTACCTAAATGTTCCTCCTCTCACCACTCATCATTCACATAACATTGTATTTCCCTATTGACATTCTCCTTCTCAGTATGGCAAACCTAGACCTTCCTCCAGCCCTCCTATGTTTGTAGCTGAGCAAAAGTCAATGTGGCGTGATTTAATTTCATTCCTTGTTTGTGTGTGAGCATCACTGATCTCATCAGGGAGGGACACAGCTTTAGAGACTGTGTTTGTAATACAGAGCCAGCAGGAGAAGATCTTACACTCTTTCTTTGGATGTGAGGACAAACAAAGATGGCGGCAGGCTTCCTCTCCCAGGAGATGGAGTTGCAGATTCTGTAGCACCCAGAGGGTTAGGGTTAGAGGCAGAACGCCCAAGGACATTTTCCCAGCAAACGGTAGCTACGTGTTTTTAAGGTTGGTTGTGTTTTGAGCCATATTTAAATCTGACATAGAGGAGAAAGAGTTCATTGGTTTATCCAGCCCTCTGGCCTTCTCACTTAAAAATTAAAAAAAAATAGAAGTTATCATTGGTGCCTCAATGTCTCCTAGCAGAGCAGGAGCCTTCTCATGTCAGGCTGAAACCTCCGGCACCAAGTGAGAAATTGATGAATTTGTATGAACCTCCGCACTCCTGCCTGACCAGCAAATCCCACTCCCGCTGGGAGGCTTTGGCCTTAGGGTTGCTTTCCTGAAGTCGCTCATTCGTCTGCCATAAAACATTTAATATTATTATGTTAAACCACAAAAAACCTACAATCAACTGGTTTGGAATGACTCTAGAGCTGTGTCCTGGAGCGGAGGAAGGCACCCCCCTTCCAGGCCCTATACTGCATCCAGCACCTTTCCAACCAAGAAGGATGGGGAAGTGGCTCAGTTTAGATCCTGTCTATTCTGCCCCTTTATCAGCTGGAAGGGACTCGCTGCTCAGCAGTGGTGACCCCTTGCTCCCAGGGGCCGGCCAAGCTGCCTCTCTAGGGCTTGCAGCTCCTGCTCACCTGGAGAGTAGGAATTTCCTCATGGTCTCCACATCATAGTACAGAGGACTGCTATGAGGCAACCTGGCCAGCCAGCTAGCTTGTTAAAGCTCCTTCCCTCAGGGGTTAGTATGCAAACTCCATTTGAAATATGACTCTCCTGCCAGTGATAAAATGAGGTAGGTCCCTTCCCTTGTGCAGGTAATATGCCACTAGTTGTCTAAATGGTTGCATCAGTGGAACATCTTGTCCCTTGCTGAGCCGTGGGACTGGGAAGCAATAATGCACTGGTGGCTGACATCTGCATCCCTCCTTCCCCTCACCACCTCTGCCTGTCTCGCCTTCCGCCCCAGATGTATTCCATCAAGTCTGCCATTGAGAACATGGATGCTATGGAGCTGGACTACAGGATGAGGCTGGCAGAGCTGCAGCGGCGCTACAAGGAGAAGCAGAGGGAGCTGGTAAAGCTGCAGAGGCGCAGAGACTCCGAGTAAGTCACACAGATTGCTTTGTTGTTGGTTTTTTGTTTTTTTTTTGGCTGGGCAACTTCTCTGCCTGCGGGTCCAGGAGAACGTTCTCTTTCCCCAACTCCCCTCCAATGATGCTTCTGCCAAAGCTTTGCAAAGTGCTCCTAGGCTAGTAAAAAGGCAACCCAACCGCCGATGAATGCAACTGGGCATGCTCGGCGTCTCGGGTACCGGTGGTCGGTGGGCGACCCTGTTAGGGAACCTTGGATTTCACGGCTCAGCTTAGCAGTTTGGTGCCAGACAACAGCTCTGGGTTGGCTTTTGGTGGTATAATTGATTTCGTTTTACTTTGCTGTTGCCTTGGCTAACAGTCAAGCGTGTGGTTTTTTTAAAGGGAAAAGCATGACGAGAAAAGTAGAAGCTTGGCAAGAAGAGGCCCTGGAAGGCCCAGGAAGAGGAAGCATGGATCAAGCGCTCTGTTGCCCCCTAAGGAGAGAGGGAAGAGTGACAGCAAGAGCGGAAAGTAAGGCTGGAACATGGGGAAGATGGGAATGTCAGGGTTGTTGCACCACGGGGACTGCATCTCGGACGCAGCGGGGTCCCTGCGTGGCGGTGTGCTGGCAGGGTGCCTCTGTGGCAGCAGGGTTACGGTGTGGCGTTGTGGTAGAAGTGTGTCTCTAGCCCCCTGTGGTGGCGTGCGCCTATCACTGTAGCAGGAGGGCTGGCGCGGCGTCACGTTGGTGGAGTGTGTCTGGTGCCTCTCGGGGAGGAGAGTGAGCAGGCGATGGAAGAGTTCTGTGCAATGCTGAGCCAGGTGAAGAGTGGGGCAGGCGGACAGTGAGAGGAGCTGCCTGAGGCAGGGGCTGTGTCTTTGTATGCGTTCTGTACGGTGACTAGTACACGGTGGCCATCTGGGCGCCACTGCAATCCAGTGAATGTCAATCTATAGTGACGCTAATGGGTTTGATATGAGTGATTTTCACGAATCCGAATGGCTTCTGTTCTGTTTGCTTCCAGGGGTATTTCTCCTGTGCTTCTGCCTCTTTCCTGGCCCCTACTCAGTGGGAGATGGTTTAGCCTGGCTGCTCTCTTTCCTGGTGTCTGCATCATCCTCTCCTGTGGTGCCCACTATTTGCAAGCCCAACAGGTTTATTTGGGCACCTTGCGCAAAGCCCCATTGACCATATTTCTCTGCCCCACATGTTGTCGCTGGTTGAGTCTCTCACAGTGGTAGCTCAGCATGAACTGGCTTCCCAAGCTCTGCATTGTCTTGAGAAGATATTTTCAAAGGCCCAAAGGGGTATTAGTTGCCTAACTCCCATTGACTTTCACATGTCTTTGAAAATCTGCCTCCTTGGTATTTTGCTTCTGTGCTTTGATGGTTGGAAAGGCTTGGGATGTCCACATGTGTCTGGAGTTTTCTTGTGCGTGCATTTCCATTGGGGCCAGTTGTCATTGGAACTGTATGGAAGCCTTGCCCTGGAAGCTAAGCCATGCACGCAACCTGATCCTGTAAAGTGGTGTTGGTTTGGTTTTGGGTTGGGGGCTAGCAGGGGAATTGAGGTGGGGAAAAGAGGGCTCTCTGCGGCATCAGTGATTTCGCAGCCATGGCAGCCATGAGCTGGATCAGCAGGCTTAGTAGAAAGGCAGGGTTTTTTTGCTTCTACATCCTTAGGTGGTAATTGGCAATGATGGGGATGGGGAACTACAGACAGTGTGCAGGGTAGTTTCAAGAAGGCTTGGCAGTGGCTCTTTAACCATTGGCTCACCTCTCCATCTCCATTCATCAGCTATCTGCTGAAACCAGATGGGGAGCAATGAGACCTGTCCTCCTTGTCTCACCTACTCTTTCCCTGCTCCTTCCCCCCAGAGCTTAGAAAGAGATTGAAGAATCAGACTGCAAGTTACTTTTAGAGAGGGACAGTCTAGGAAAAGTGGATGAACTATTCTGTGTACTAGTTAGTGTCTGTGCCTGAGACGTTTCCCCCCTCCCCCCGACCCTTTTTAAGTTAGTTTTTATCTCTGCTTTGCTGTCTACTCCTTGCTAAAATGCTCATCTCCCACGTGCTCAAGAGCCAGCATCTCAACCTGCATGCAGCCAGTACAACATCTTTCAAGTCCTGGGAAATGGGAGTCTCCTTAGATCTACAGAATCTTAAAAATTAAAGGTGGGAAAAGACCTACATGGTTGTCTCATCCATTCTTCCCCTCCTGGTCCTAACCAGAGCAGATGATTCTCTGCAGCTTTTTTTCCAGCGCGTTATCCAGCCCAGTGAGTGGGTTCCACCACTTCACAGGCATACGGATCTCTGACTTGTGCTGATATTCCAGAGAATGCAAAGGGAGCTCACTGGCACTTCTGTTAATGAGACAATGGGATGGATTCTCAGCCGGTGTAGGTTGATGTAGCTCCACTGAAGCCAGTGGATTTACCCAAGCTGAGGATATAGCCCTAGGTGACCCGTGAGCGCCTTTAACCGGGAGCGGACCTTGCTAGTGATGTGCCAGGAGGGAAGGGCGATCTCAGTGACCAATCCTTTGCCTGGCTTGCAGACTGAGCAAGTCCTTGCTGCTGTCCGAAGACTCTGAGACCGGCGAGGGGATGAAGAAGAGGCACAAAGGGGCTGTCCCTGAGGAGGATGAGGATGCAGACAGCAGTGGTGGGAAAATGAAAGGGAGGAGCCAGAGCTGGGATGACCATGATGCAGCAGCAAGCTTTTCAAATGAGGTCAGTACTCTTGTGGTGTGTGTGGGGGCTGTGCTCTAAAGGAAGAGGCTGCATGGTCTCATGGATGGGGCATTGGCTTGGAATTCTGGAGACTTATGGGGGTCTGTTCCTAGCTCTGCTACTGCCTTGTTGTGTGACATTGGGAATATCACGTCACCTCCCTGAGCCACCATTTCCCCTCCCACCCTTAGCCTGTCTTGCTTGTGTAGATTGGATGTTCTTTGTGGCACAGACAGTCTCAGACTACATGTGTGTGGACCTAGCATCCCCAATCTCAGCTGAAGCTTGTAGGTGCTTCTGTATAAATAATATGAGTATGCATCACTGTCCAAGAGGCTGGAGCAGGGATGGGCAAATTTTTTGGCCCAAGGGCCACTGCGAAACGGTATGGACGGCCAGGTAGGGAAGGCTGTGCCTCCTGCAACAGCCTGGCCCCTGCCCCCTCCCACTTCCTGTCCCCTGACTGCCCCCCTCAGGACCCCTGACCCATGCAAACCCCCCTGCTCCTTGTCCCCTGACTGCCACCTCCCGGGACCCCCCCGTACATCCAGGACCCCACCACCATCCAACCCCCCTCTATTCCTTGTCCCCTGACGACTCCCTCTTGGGACCCCCCTGCCACTTATCCAACTCCCCACCCCCTTGCCATGCTGCTCAGAGCGGCAGGGCTGGCTTATTGGAAGGCGGATGGGCACAAGCCGCGCTGCCCGGCAGGAGTGGTGGGCCAGAGCGCTGTCCGCATGGCGGCGTGACTGCGAGGGAGGGGAGACAGCGGGGGAGGGGCCGGGGGCTCGCCTCCGCGGCCGGGAGCTCAAGGACCGGGCAGGACAGTCCTGCAAGCTGGATGTCGCCCGCGGGCTGTAGTTTGCCCACCTCTGGGCTAGAGAGAGAAATTGGCAGCAACCTAACAAATTTCAAAGCAATGTTCTTCGTGTTCTTGTTGGAATGATGTGTTCCTCAAGGCCGGTTTCAGAGTAACAGCTGTGTTACTCCGTATTCGCAAAAAGAAAAGGAGGACTTGTGGCACCTTAGAGATTAACCAATTTATTTGAGCATAAGCTTTCGTGAGCTACAGCTCACTTCATCGGACGCATACTGTGGAAAGTGTAGAAGATCTTTTTATACACACAAAGCATGAAAAAATACCTCCCCCCACCCCACTCTCCTGCTGGTAATAGCTTATCTAAAGTGATCACTCTCCTTACAATGCGTATGATAATCAAGTTGGGCCATTTCCAGCACAAATCCAGGTTTTCTCAACCCCACACACAAACCCACTCTCTTGCTGGTAATAGCTTATCTAAAGTGACCACTCTCCTTACAATGTCAGACATTCTTGTTAAACCCTGGATTTGTGCTGGAAATGGCCCAACTTGATTATCATACACATTGTAAGGAGAGTGATCACTTTAGATAAGCTATTACCAGCAGGAGAGTGGGGTGGGGGGAGGTATTTTTTCATGCTTTGTGTGTATAAAAAGATCTTCTACACTTTCCACAGTATGCGTCCGATGAAGTGAGCTGTAGCTCACGAAAGCTTATGCTCAAATAAATTGGTTAGTCTCTAAGGTGCCACAAGTACTCCTTTTCTTTTTCCTCAAGACCGAATACAAAGTCCATTACACCTAGTCAGGATAATATTACTGCCTGCACAGTTACTTTAATTAGTACTGCTATTAATTGACTAAATTAAAAATATTTTGAAGTAGCAAGGCAATACTGACATGGTTAAAATATAACAGCATTGCTAGCTCTCACAATTGCATTACGAGTCTCACGATATCTTTTCCACTTTATGCATCTGATGAAGTGAGCTGTAGCTTACGAAAGCTTATGCTCAAATAAATTGGTTAGTCTCTAAGGTGCCACAAGTACTCCTTTTCTTTTTATGATATTTGGAGTTTTTCTTAAAGCCCCTGATCCTGGAGTCAAGTGATTACCCAAGACTCTCAGCTGTCATTTTTAAAAATAAGTACGTTTTTGGCCCTCATGTCTGTGCAGTAAAGCTTGGATACATGCCCTGAGTGTACCCTGATGGTTCAAAATTCAGATGGCAAATAAAAAGAACCGAAAATGTTGTATTAATTTTTTAAAAAAACTCATGATTTTGGTATGCCTGGTACCAGGTACCACAAGGCAAAGCATACTTTCTGTACCACCTTGGGTGTGGCACATCCCCATGGAAATGCCCTTGGAACGTCAACCCTAAGGAGACTGTGCAGAGGCCACAGCCGGCTATGACAACAAAGGGGTTACGTTGTCCCTTACTCGGCCGTGTTGTTTTGGAGTGCCCAATGACCCGAGGTCAGGTTCGTCGGGAGAATCAAGGCTCAGGGGTAGTCATATTTGGTCATTCTCTCTCCCTCCTCTGCAGCTGAAGATCAAGAAGAAGAAGGTGGCGTCAGATCAGGAGCAGCTGGCAAGCAAGCTTGACAAGGCCCTGTCCCTCACCAAACAGGACAAGCTCAAATCCCCCTTCAAGTTTGCAGACTGCTCTGGAGGGAAACAGAGAACCAGTGGAGGCGGCAGCAGATATCTGTCACCCCATGAGCACCTGCCGGGCAAGGACGAGAAGAGAAACCTGGCCAAGAGCCTGAGCCTGGCGCTGAAAAGTGTCAAGGAAGGTAAAAACAAAATGGCCACCAAAATGAAGAAGATGGAGGTGGGGTTAAAGGTCAAAGGTCAGCTGAAGGTTTCCCATTCACCAGCAATATCGGAAGTTAGCAGCTACTCCTATAGTAAGTAACCTCTGATTTCTCTTTAGTGTGAATGGTTCCTGGGCTTTGTGGGAGCTTTTAGCCTTTAAGTGGCGGCATCTCAGGTCTATTGGAAATGGATCTGATTTTGCTTTCCTGTGAAAGTCACCTCCTCCCTGGCTGACTGTAGAACTGACCGGGCAGGCTCTCGGTGCTTGTTTGGAGTGAGTTTGCATCGTGGTGGTGAGGATGGGGTGTCATTTGTTCCAAAGGCAGTTAACGCTGAGAGCATATTGCACATCTTGTGCTGGCTGTTCTGCCTCTGTTGGGTTGTGCTGACTTTACAAAGCAGGGAAATACACCATTTCTGTCTGGAGCTGTGGACTGTCTAAGTCCTGAATGTTCCTCTGCCTTCAGCCTACACCTGCCATGTATCCCTGCTTTCTTTGCTGTTATGTGCTCTCCATTCATCTGCAAGACCGGTCTTCAGGGTTTCTGCTCCAGGGATTGACTAGTAGTTGACTTAGTCCCCTAAAAACCAGGTGATATGTAGAGTTGACCGTAGGTATATGCTAAGGAGACAGCTATCAAAGGCAATGTTTATAAGATGTTCTGGGATAACACTGAGAATGCTATGGTCATTTACAAGCCTGTCCTTTCTGGCCATTTGGTCCCTGGTCTCCTCTAAACACATTTCCCTGTTCCTGCCCAGCTGTCTAACCCAGGCATCATCAGGTCTCATTTGTACCCCAGAATCTTTTATGTTGTGTGCAGCTCCCCCTTTTCTGAAGCAGTGCTGCAGTTGATGCAAAAGATTATGGCTTTGGGCAGGAAGTTTCCTCATGCATACAACTAAGAGGAGCCAGGGACACCCTTTGGAAGAGAAAAGGCCACAGACTGAAGATGGGGTTGGGTTGGTGGAGGAAAGGGAACAATGAGTGAGCAAAATGCTCGGTGGAGGAGGGCAGCACTAGTTAATCGCCTAGGGAATAACTAGCCCTGTGCATATGTGCACAGTGTTCTACGCTCATGCCAAACGTTACTGCCCAAAGGGGACAGGGTGCTGTCAGCTATGAGAGTGGAACCAGCCTAGCCACAAGACTCTCATAAATCCTTCCCTTTCAGGTCATTCCCTGGTAAGGACTTCATTGTCTTGCTGCTGGTCTTAATTGTCTGACTGCTGTCCACTTTTATGTTGGACAAGAAGTAAAAGTAGTGCTCCCAGAGCAAGAGAAAAGGAGAGGTGGGGAGAGTGTCTGGGAAAGCAACAGGATCTCAATTTCCTTTGCTTGCCACCTGGTGCCATAGGAAGAGGGGAAAAGATGCTACCAAAATAAGAAAAGCTAGGAGGGGACACTGTCTCTAACAGCTCAGACAGAAGTCTGGGTGGGATGCAGGGCAGAGGCCTCCTAGGTTTGGGGGACTTCTTAGGGAGCGGGTCAAAATCATGTATGCTTAATTTTTTGTTAAGGTTTGAAAGTAAATTTATTTTACTGTTATGCAGCTTCCAAAGTCCTGTGTTAAAACCCTTGTAGGGTTAAATGTGCATGACAAATGTATATCCCGGTACCAGCAGCTAGAGATCCCACTAATGGAGAAGGAGATTCTAACAGTTCTCTAACAAAATAAGCATGTTAAATAAAATTAGCCATTTAAGTGGCAAAGTAAAGGGGTAGCTGCTATAGCCTGTAGAAGGCAATGCCTCTTACAGCCTCCTTCAATGATGCATTATCCACTGAGGAGCAGCTTGTTTTCCCTGGAAAAGGTTACTGAACCCAGGAATGTCCCAGTGGCTCCCTTGAATTAGGCGTAATGAGTTGATGGAAGTGGGGGCTTGGGCAGATGGCATTGTTATGTCTGGGGAGTTTGGCTCTTGGCCTAGAGAGGTGAGGCACATATTCTGCTCTAGTTGCATCAGTGCTGAGTACCAAAGTTCCTTCCCATGGAATTATAAACCAGCGCTCCAGGGGAGCATTTGCCTGGTTCTCCTCCTGTCTGCTAAACTTTCATTGCACACAGTGCATGTCAGCTCGTGCCCTCTCTAAATCGGTGTGGGGAACACGGTGATTAATTAAGCACCACTGAGTGAAATTGCTCCTCATTCAGTGGCTATATTCAGTGCGCAGAATTCTTCTGCTGCAGTGACACAGAAGCCCCATGTTCCGGGAGAAGGTGTGATCCCCCGCCCCTCCTTAACAAGGGACTGTACACCAGATTTTTGCACTTCGGTATGACACAGAGTTGAGGGCAGGATGAGTATACATAGGTGTCTTTTGCTGTGTGTCAGAAACTGGCCTATAACCAGAGAGGTGGGTAGATTTCTTATCTCAGAGAAGGATAAGTGGTAATGGTGCCAGACCCTTCCATATCCTGCTCCAACCTCCCAATTTTTACCTATAGTCTTAAAAAGGCTTAAGACCCCTAGACATTCCCCACACCCTAAAATGAAGAATGATGCATGACCAGGACTGCGGTGGGAAAGCAGCTGCTGATTCTAACCAGTTGGAACTGTCCCCACTATAGCATTCATTACACTTTGGAATTAATGGTGCATTCATGAGTAGGGATGTAACGATTCAAATCCACTTTTATTGGATCCATTGGGTACCAAATACTTTGTTGCTCCACTCATCAGATACTGTTTGGAAATATTGGACAACATCTCGGCATTATGTGCCCATGGGAAAATGTCATCTGTGTAAAAACATAGACACCCAGCCAAAGCAGAGTTTATCACCGAGACTCAGGAAGAACTCCAAAAGCTCTGCCCCCTTTGGTGTCACTCCAACATAGCTCACAATGGAGGCCTCACTCCAAGTTTTCCACCATGCAGTTTGAACAAAGATTGATCAATCAATCCACCAATCATCAGATGTAGTGTGTGCTATCCCTATCGTTTCTTGCTTCATTATGTCAAAATACCTTCATGGGGCTGGATTCATGTACAAATAAGGATCAGGGCTAGGTATATTCATCACCCTCTAGTACAGACAAATACATCCTGTCTGACTCTTGGCACCAGTGAGTTTTGAATGAATGTATGCACTGGAGATTTTTTGTTGTTTTTTACAAAAATCAAACTGGATTTTTATTTGGTGGGGCGTTCCAGGAGCAATTTGGGGGATGAATATCTGTGCTTCTCTTGCAGATTTCTTTGCTAAGGAATAGGGATGCCATAGTAAGAATAGCACTAATGAAACCCTTTGTGATTTAAGAAGGTTCCCCTCCCCCAGCTTCCAACATTATGCAGTTGGGTGTTGGCATTTGTCAAAGCTGAATGCTTTAAGAAGGTTGGAGCTTTTCAGAACCCCCTTTGCCCAGCACACAATGAGTCTGCTGTACAGCATACTCTTAATTGGATGAAATTTTGAGAAAAGGCTAGTTCTCACAAATGTAATGAGTTTTCCATTCTGAGATAAATCTAAAATAGCTCAAGACTTGTAGCTTAAAATAAGCAAAGACCTATAAAGTTTGTACTGGACAGTGTGCGCTGACTTCTGAAAGGTCTGTGTAGAGGCCTTGTAAAATGTTTATTATTGTTTTATGTCGGTTCCTGTGTACCAAATCACAAAGTAATGATGGCTTAGGACTGCAATAGGCAGCTAGAATTGAGGTGCATCATCCGAGCCGTTGAGGGGAAGCTTGCACAGCTTTGGCTCCACACAGCATCTGATCCATTCTGGCAAGCATTTTCAGTCTCTCGTTTTCATGGGCACTGAACTGTCACAAGTTTAAGACAATTTAAAAAAAACAAAAAAAGCCACAAGGAAGTGAATTGACTTAATGTTATTTAAAAACTACTTTGACTGCAGATACGGACTCAGAGGAAGATGATGAATCCCTGAAGGACGAGTGGCCTTTGCAGTCTCCATCCAGCTCCAAAGCGAGGCCACCCAGTCTCTACAGTGTAGGGGCCAAAAAGAGCAGCAAGCAAGGTGGAGGTCTCAAGCCAGCCAAGAGGGGCATGCCTGCCACTAGAACTCTGAAATCTAAACAGGCCGCAAGCAGCAAGCAGCAGTTTTGCTTGCTGCTTCGGGAGACTGGATCTTCATTCAGTGACTCTTCGGAGGACTCATTCGATCAAGGTTACTAGATTATAACAAACACAAAACAAAAACAACACTTATCTTCCATGTTTGCAGAGTGAGAGAGAGAGTGAGAGAGTACATGTGTGAGAGAGAGAGATGGCAACACTGAGGTCAGCCATCTTTGATGGTCAAAGTAGGGGCGGCCATCTTTGTCCTTGGCAGCGTAGGCTGCTTTATCACTTATCATTTATTTTTTATTTTTTTTATACTTGTATCATTGTGATATTATTATTGGCTGGCTCTTTTTAGAGCTTTTATATCGACTGGATTTTAGGCTCCACCTTTCCCCAGCTTTCCTCTTACCCTTCCTCCCTTCTGTTCCCCCCTCCCTCTTTTCCTTGCTGCAGCTGCTGCCACCACCATTTATATTATTTTTTAAAAAAAATTATATTATTTTATTTGGCCTGGGCCTTGTAGCGGTTTGGAAGGAGCAGTTTGGTTTGGTTTATAATGGGATTCTGTTGTGTGGGTGTGTGACGTGATGTTTGTACTGCGATTTGGTATACCAAGCTTTATTAAACATATTGAGTTCATTTTTAACTAAACCTGTGTACCTTGTCTCTCTTGCTGTGTCTCTTATTAGGCGATTTAGAATGCCGCTTCCACTTCATCCCGCTCTGCCTACCCCTTTCCCCACTCCCACCAAGTAGAACTGGAATTAACATAGTCTTGGGCGCGCTCTATTATTCAAATATCCCTGATAGCATTGGCACTTGCTACGATTTCCAGGATGAAACGAACAGATGTTGTTCTCTCCCCCACCACCGCCCTGCTTTTAATTTCATTTATATTTTGCATAGGTTGTTCATTCTGTTTTTTTCCTAACAGAATCTTTTGAGGCAGACACTAAAATATTAATTATTTATTTCTATTCTTTATCTTTCTGCTTCAAAAGGCTTAGTGTATGGTCTTACAATATTTAAAACTCAAAGTTTATTTATTTTTCTTTTATTTAATATATATATATATATCTATTTACACACACACAGAGCGCACATTTTTAGAGGAAAAAAATCTTTATGGGTTATAAATTTTTCAGATCCTGTACTTTAACCCACAAATGCTCAAGAATGTGGAAATTTAGTGCACTGAATTTGATTCCGCTGGAGGAAAGTTCTCTTCCCCACCCCAACTCCAAAATATTTGGCTTATTGTCTGCCCGCCGTTAGCTTTTAGGTGGGAAAAGAGGTCCAATGAAACTTTTCCTCAAGAGACACAAGGTGGTTTCTCTTTTAGAACACACTCATTAAATAATAATCATGGGGGGCAAAGTCATTTTAGTGAGCCCTGGAATTTTGAAGCTCAACTCCCAAAAGAAGGTAGCTCACCTGTATAGATAAGTGAGGGAAATGTAGTTCCCAGTTGTTAACAGCAAAGTAATAGGGTAAAAGAGTGTTGTAAATTTGATCATAGTGTAGCAAAATTCTTGTATCCGTTAGTTTGTCTCAGAGAGCTGCTGCTTGTTAGGGTTTTGTTTGGGTTTTTAAGCTTTTGATCTGATTATCCTAACCTCTCCTCTCTTCTCTCCCCTAGACCCACCTTCCCAACAAAAACAAGTTACCCATTTTTAAGAATCAGAACACAACGTAAAAGCTAGAGAACATTAATTCATTCTGAAATGAGCTTGCTGATGTATTTAACAAAAAAGAAAACCCATAAGAAAGAACGAATGTTTCAGAGAAGAGACGTTCTATTCCTTAGAGAACCTGAAATGATCCAGTGTTGGTGGATTGCCTTTAAGGGCATGGGCTCTGTGTTTTCCATGAAGAATCGGATTTAGCTTCCATTCAGTTTTACGTCTTTTCCCTCCCCCACCTGCTTCTTAATTTTTTTTTTAAATTTTTAAAATTTTTTTTTGCTGCTGCTGCTGCTGTTGGAAATTTTGAGGATATCAATCCCTTTTAGACACCAAGTTCTTGAGGTTTATCTACCCAACTTGTTCCAGAAAAAGCAGATAGATAACTTGTCCAGAGACTTAAGAACCCAAACTGGCTGTGGGAATATTTTCAAGCAATTTATCTGTTTAAGATCCTGATTTCAGAGAGGGCAGGGAAATCTGGAATAAGGGTGGGAAGGAAATGGATTTAATTAAAAAAAAAAAAAATCATTCGCTGGTGTCATTAGTGGTGGGAAGACAAAATGCAGAACATTGGGGAGGGAAAGGGAAGTTTGGTGGAGGAGGGAGGAGGGATTATTGATTCTGGGTTTCCTGCAAATGAATCTTTTCTCTGAAGCATTTCTTTAAGGGATATTTGGGTAATAGGATTTCTAATGGCTTTCCCTGATACTAAAACGATTAATAACCTCAGCTTTTCTGGAAGTGCTCGCTTTCTTCTTGCAGCTGCTTGGCCAATCCCTTCACCCCTGACCCCTATCCATGATGCTTTGAATGTCTGTATCGGTCTCTTGCATTTGCTCTCACGCTGCACTAAAGAAGCAAAGTGATTGGCTGGGAATAGGGCAGACACTGCTCAGCGAGGGGTCACTAACCATGAACCTGAACCTTGACCATTGTTATGTAGGTAGGCAAAATACCTTTTCTTTATGTCATCTGTAAATCTGAGACATTTCGCTGTTAACCCCATTAATAATAACATTTAGACGTTTGCGTTTTCTGGGTTATTTTAATTTGAAGATGATCAATGTCCACTTTGATTTCTTTGTTATGAAGAATCTTGCAAGGAAGCTTTGCTTGAGTGTGCATGTGTGCTGAGGACTCCAGAAAAGCCTTACAATTGTAAAACTTCCTCATGGAAAATCTCTTTCTCCCAAGCAAAAGGAAGGACTTAGTAGGCAGGGTGTACCCAATATAGGAAGCTATACCACTTCCTCTAATGGTACTGCCCTTGTCTTAAAGGAATTTCTGGGGCCATGATCTAGAACCCACTGATGTATTACCAAAACAAATCATACCAATTCCTTGGGATCAACTTCAGAGGTAGGTGATTAAATCCCACTGGTTTATTATGGGGTAACTTCTCCAGCTGAGAGAGAAGAATAGGGGGAAAAGGGGATGATTTAAAAAAAAAAATCAGAGGATTGGGAAATGTGGGTCTTTGGTTCTGGAAAGGTCACAGTATTACCATCTTGATGGCTTGCAAGGTTTTTATCTGGTTGTGGAAAGCTGATCACAGAAAGCTATGGTTTTTCTTTTGCTTTGTTTTTTTAATGGGGGCATTCTTTTTTCTTGGAGAGTAAACAGTGTCACTATATTCTGATTTGAGCAAATCTGACATAGTGAGAAAATCCTCATTTGGTAACAACCATATAAGAACTTTGCAAGCAGTCAAGATGGTAACATGGTGAACTTTCCAGGACCAAAGACCCCCATTTCCCTGTCCTTTATGATTTTTGTTTTCCTTATAAAAAGATCATCTCTCTTTTTTCCTATTCTTCCCTCTCAGCTGGAGAAGTTTTACCCCATAATAAACCAGTGGGATTTAACCACGGGCCTCTGAAGTTGATCTTAAGGAATTGGATAATTTTTTGGTGTTGCAAATTATTTCTGGAGTCAGCAGCAGAACACTGGGAGGGGAAAAAAATCTTAAAAGAATGGGAGATTGTGTTTGACAAACTATGTGCAATCTTATGAGAGAAAATTTTAAAAATAATGTCCAGAACTGGACAGCTCAATCCAATCTGAAGGTGAAGGACCCAACAGCTGTCTAAAGTCTGCCTGCACTTAGCCTGCTTTGTACGCTGTAGGCCTGCTCGGCGTTATGATAAAACCATGCTATTTTTTTTTCAGTGTGAAATAAATTTTTGTCTAGTTTCACTCCCCTTTCTCCTCTACCCATCCTCTCTACCCTCTTCCAAATCTATCCTGTTACATCAATCTCTGCAAACTAAATAACATAACCAATTTCTGTCCATCATTAACAAAATCTATTCACTTACTGCTCTCCTAACAACAAGAAGCCAGGCTAATATAAATAAATATTAACAAAACCCCACACTAGCTCAGTCATTTTGGAAGACTAAAGAACAAAGAGAGAGTTCAATTTTTCTCTTTAAAAAAAAAAAATGTGGACACACAGGCTGAAATTTTGTCCATAAAAGTATTTGGTGGCTCTAGTTTATTTGCCATTGATAGCATTTAAACATAAATTTGTGTGTGTGTATGTGTGCATGTAATATGCATCTGTGTATGTGTGTGTATATATATATGTGTACTTAAAAATTGTAGGTAAAGAGTTTTGGTCTTGGGTACATGCCTTTCTTTCCCTTGCAAGTATTGGTTGGTTAATGGTGTTTGAGGAAAAAGTGTAATGTTTTGAAAATGTTTTTTTCTATCTTTAACTAGAGATCACTTCTTTCCAAAATGTTTTAAGGCCCTGATCCTGCAACAACTTATGTACTTGCTTTACTTTAAGTAGTCCCATTAAGTTCAATGGCAACACTTACACACTTCATGCGTGAGAGCAACAAAGCCTAAATGTGCAAGCTACATTAATTTGGCTTCTGTGGGTCACCATAGCAGCATGTATACCCAGACGGCATGCTCAATATTTAATCGTAAACTAACATTTGATTTTAGCTTTGAAGTGTTTGAATTCCGAGAGTAGTTAAAAATACTTCTAATTTTTTCGTGTCCATGAAAAAGTGAGGGGTGAGGGAGTTCGCAGGTTGTGAGAAAGGGACGGATATGTACCGAAGAAATACATTGTATGAATGGTGGGAGTAGGGGAAAGTGATTGATGTTGGTGAAGGCTGTGAACATTTTAAAATGTATTTTCTGTTCTGAAGATTGAGTCTCTAGGGGTAAAATATGGGTGATCTTTTAAAATGCTTTGGGTGCATATCTGCCATAGTCTTTCCACTGTACGACAAAATATATTTGAAGGAGATTAAAATAACTGCCAGGTCTATTGTTGTTATATCATGTATTTTCAGTAGCAGGGATAAGGATCAGTTTCGTCATGGCTTTTAAAGCTGTTTTACTTTAGTGCATTTGAAATACGGTAGTTGTTTGAGACATTTTATGGGCTAGCATATGCTAAGTGAATTGTTGGGCTTGCTGAAAGAGGAGCTTAAGCGTTAAATGAAAGGTGTTCCCCGAGCCCAGCAGAACTGCTAGTTTCTTTCTATGATTTCATGCTGGTGGTGGGCATTCTCCCTCACCTCCTCCTCAACCAGATCTGTACAGCAGAACATGGTGGATTCATCCTAGCTATTCATCCTGCTAGATTCTGTTCGTTTGGGTGCAGCCGGCTTACTTCCTGGTTTATGTGTGGAGGCTTAGCTAGAAGGATAGTCTGATGGTTGCCATCGTGGACAACTCACTGGAGATCAGAGTGGGGACCTGCAGATTTAAAAGGATGAGCTGCTACAGCTTGAGCTAGAGCTGTCAAGCTGAGTTCCAGATTCATAAGGTATACCAGATTCATATCCTCCACAGAGCAGGCACAGTGGGCCCCTGTGCGGTACACTTACCAGTGGATTACAATAGCTGTCGGTGGGCGTTTCTTGTCCAGTGCTGAAATATTCTCCACCGCTTCCGCCAGGAAGAGATGTTAGAGCCAAGACTCTGAAACTGATAGCGCGAATGACTTCATTGTAACCACTTGGCAAATAAGTGTGTAAGCAGAACAGGTGCGGCCCCAATAACCAAGCTACTATGCAGTCCACCTAGAAATGGGCTGTGGATCAGGCAGGACAGGCTTTTGGGAATATATTGAAAGATTTCTCCATTTTTCCCAACCCCTTGGGCTAGTAATTCTTCACTGGTTCAGTGCTGTAGATTCAGAGATGAGGTCAGGAGACTACTTTTCATCAGTTTCTGCTTGTGAGTTATCGAACATGTTAAACCCTTGAGGGAAATCCTATATCTTTGTCCCTCCCAGGGGTTGTGTAAGAGGGAAAAGGAAGGTAGGCAGGCTATGAAACGAGGCAGGGTCAAACACCAGTCTCCCTAATTTAAGGAAATCCAACAGACGGGGGCGGGCGTCAGCATGACAGCCATTTTAACAGAAATCTCCCCATCACATGGGCCTAAAGTACTAGACTCTGTACAACAGCCAGGGCAAAGCTCTACTATGCTGACAGTGTGTAGTATGGAGGGGGGAAAGGGGGCATCTCTAGTTGACGCATCTTTGGTGATCTCTGCTTTTCCTTTATTGCCCATGAAAATATCATGGGATCTGCAGGCTGGCATTTAGTCTGTGGAAACTTTTGCAAGGAGGGCAGGTCTCAGTTGATGAAGAAGAGTTGAGATTGCTGGTCAGTGTCAGGATTTATAACTGTGTCCTTCTGCACTATATTAATGGGAAGGTCTCCAATGCAAGTCAACTCGCTGGCTCTCTTTATGCGAGTAACTTTTGTCTCACTGATTTGTATGCATTTTAATTTAAAAGTTGAACTGCAGAGGAATAGAAGTAGTGCCCCTTTCTGCTTGTTTCTGAGGGAGAAATAAAACAAGGAAGTGTTCTTATTTCACCCCCCCTTCACCCCAAAATTCTTTTTGTCTTTACCTCGCGTGGTGTTAATGTCAGAAATATCAGGTCCGGATTTCCCTGTTTTTGCTGGAGGAATGTAGAACTAGTGGGATTTTGACACCACAAGAAACCAGACTCAACAACTGAAAGGGGGAAGGAATTTTTAGTGATGTAAAATTCTTTGGTTTGTTAGTAGCCATTTAACCCTAACTCCTGACACATGCTCTCTCTGTGAAAAATTCAACTGGCACATTCAACTGGTGAGTGACAGAACTCCAGTAAAAACAGGGAAGGCAAAACTTTTCTGGATTCCTGTTGTTTCTAAGGTTATAAAGCAAGTCAAGAGTGGAAACAATAACCTTTTGGGTTTTTTGGGGGTGGGAGGGAGGAGGGGGTAACATTGAGACCATTTTTGTTTATATCATAAAGGGCACAAGTGGAAGGAAAAATGTTTTCCAGTTCACCTTTGAAAGGGGATCGTGGTTTGATTTCTAGGTTGGTAGTCTTTCAGAATGCAAAGACCTTAGCCTATAGACATTAATGGTGCAAATAACATTCCTACTACGGAAGGAAATTGGGCATTCTTGAGGATCCCAGTTCATTTCTCCTTTTAAACTAGGGCTCTTAAATAGGTTTGCCAGATCCATTTTGTTACAATTAACTATACAGAGAGATTCCTTTCTAATCAGTACCTACTGGATCACACATTCAGTAACTAATCGCCCTCAAGCTACTTTACAAACTGACTAGCAAGTATGTGCTACAGGGAAGAGAGTGGTGCATGCTTCTGAGTGTGCAATCCTCCCCTAACTCCCCCCCCAAAACACACCCCATCGAGTAAAGGATCAAAGCAAAATGCCCTCCATTTGTATCAGCCCAGGTGGTCTGTTTGCATAAAGATTTGTCCTGTTAAAGCTGGACTCATGCCCGCCTGCAGCTGATTCTGCATTACTGGGCTGGACCTGAAGGGGCGTATGTTGAAAGTTTTATGCAGCGTGTTAGTGGAACACTTCTCATGCCCCCATCTGCAAAGCAATCTGCTGAAAATATTTCCTATTAGTAACTGCCATTCTCTTCCCTTATGCCTCTCTCCATCCACAGTTATTTGTCTTAAGCATTCAAATTTCATTGCTCTTAATACCCCCACTCCCATCCCTGCCTCCGTCTTGCCATCTCTGTCTTTGTCTCTGTCTTGCTCTGTGTGTCTCTTCCCTCCCTTCCAGGACACGTGCTGATTTCTTGTATTCCCCTTCAGTGAAGGAGAGCTCTGTTGCTGTTACAGAGCCATTCCAGTGCAGTCATAAAGCAAAGGATTTTGTTATGAAGAGGGAAAGGCAAAATGTAGTAATAAAATCTGAAAATCTTCGCCTAAGTCTCTCTTTCCCGCTTTTGCCCCATATGGGTTCAGTTTTGGGGTTTTTTTTGTTTGGTTTTTTGGTTTTTTTTGACCGCACGCTACCATGTGCATCTGTTTGAACAAGGCTGGTATTACCAGGCAAGTCTTAGTAGGTGAGGAGTTGTACGCTCTGTGACTACAAGCACTTTCTTGTTTTCCGTGGCGTAAGGTGTTTAGCTCAGTTTGGGAGGCTCTGCAGCGTAAGAGAGGACGCCGCAGGCTTTCAGTGATAGAAATCCTGGTGCTCTGTTTGCTGGGAAGCTGCAACCTGATGCACCAGGGCTGAAGGATGGACAGTGGAAACCTGATTAGATTGGTAATGGGCTTCCTTTTTTCTGCGTGCTAGATTCTAGCTCTGAGGAAGAAGAAGAGGAGGAGGAAGCAGAGGACTATGGGATGGACAGCAACGACAGGCTTTCGTCCCCAGCTCTGGATGAGAGCGGTTTGGGACTGCTAGCGAGGTTTGCTGCTAGTGCTATGCCGAGCCCCATTGTCCCCCCTCCTCTTTCCATCATCCAGCTGGAGGCCAAGCAAAAAGCTAAGAAGAAAGAAGAGCGGCAGAGTCTGATGGGTAAGTCCCATGGGGAGGGGGCTGTTGGGTACAAGATGAAGAGAACTCATGGGAGTGGAGGGTCCCACCTATGCTGAAGGTGTGGGAGGACCTGTTGGCTGAGAAGCATGGGTGGAAATATTGGCTCAAGGTTTTCATTCAGTGATGGCTTCTAAAGAGAGGGAGCAGACCCCCCCCCAACTCCCCACCCCTGCCTCTCTCCCCCTATTTTAGGCCCATACTGAAGCACCCATGATACTGGGGTTCTCTTACAGGACCACTGCCCCTGGAGAGCTTGGCGGTGGGCTCCTGTCCATCTGGTGATGGCTGCTGGGCTAGTGTGCCCAGAAGTCATGGATCTGCAGGGGAGGCACCAGCACAGAGGGATAGCAACCCACTGTGGTCAAGAGTAAGCCTCACGTTGCCTGGCAAAGTGCATCTAGTTGTTTGCTGCTGGTTGCCCGCATCAGTGGCTTTCTTTGGGGCTTCTAAACTGACACTGCCTGGCTTCCCTTTGTTGGGGCCCCAGGATGTGTTGGATTGTCATCCTCTTTCCTCCCCCCACAACTCTGTGCGGAACACACGAGTGAAATGGTGCTACATTCTGACAGCCACTTGCCCCTTTGTGTGACAGTGCAAGGGGGCAGAGGAGGGGAAGCCTGTGTGGCTGTAATTAAGGATGGGTCGGTGAGGTTTCCTGCAGAGTGCGTGTGGCAAGGAGCTGAGTTTGTGCCTGCTGGACAGGCCATGTTACCTCTGCTGTGTGCTGCAGTCTACACCTGATCCACAGTCTACTGAAGTCAATGGAAAGGCTCCTCTTGACTTCCATGGGCTGCGGAGAGCAGGTCTGCAGAGAGCTGGCCCCTGGCGTGACTGTGGGATCGCAATGCAGGGCTGCCCCATTCAGATGCACACATGCTACCCCACTAACTTTTGAGCCCAAAGTGCCGCCTCCCTGGGCAAGCAGCAAAGGCAAATGAAGGAAGCCCCATGGTGGTAGCAGACCTTTTAGGCTTTGAAGCAGTGTTTCGCTGCCTGGATAGTGGGTCCTTCAGGGCACAGAGAGTGTGCAAGACTGGTGCGGGACAGAGGGGAAGTTGGAACAAGGAAAAGTTCTGAGCCCCAGTTCACCTCCTCCCTGTTTCCAGGGAAGCTCTGAATGCAGTCAGCATGGGAGCAGCTCACGAATAATAGGGCTGTGTCCCACTAGCCAAAAGCTCTCTCCTTTTCTGCTTTCCCGGTGCTCAGCTCAGCCACGAGAACATGTATTGCCTGGAGAGCCTGTCTCCCTGAGCTCTCTTCTGTCACTTTCCTGTTGTGGAGTGTAGTGGGGGGAGAGCCACAAAACGAGAAGGAGGGGGAAAAAAAACTAAAAAGAAAAAAAATGAAACAAGGCCATTTTATAGATGAGGAAACTGAGACAGAGAAGTTATGTGATTTGTCCAAAGCCATAGAGGGTGTCGTTATCAGACTGGAACTCGGGAGTTCCTTATGCAGTCGTGCGCTCAGATTGCTGGACATGTGTCTCTCTGTCCCTATGTCTGTCTGCTGCAGTCTCTGTCTTCCGCGTTCATCTTTTCCTCCCCATGCTAAAGGTACCCCAGGGTGACATCTTTCTCAGGCTGCCAGCTCTATAAAGGTTCCATTTATAAACTCTTTTATTAATATTTATTAAATTGATAATGGAATTTATGGCATGCTTCAGAATGGAAAATGATGTCTTCCCTGGGAGCCCCGCTTATTTTAGCACCATTTCCATGCTATATTAGGCTTTTGCCAGCTTGTTCCAGTAGCCTCCTTGAAGAATTTATCACAACTGGTTCTCGTAACCTGTCCCTCTTAAAACCCCGAACGTCTAGAACTTGTCTAATTTGTATTAATAAAAAGGAGGGTTAATATCATAACTATGAATGGATCCTTCATTTCACCGAGTGCCTGCTTTGACTGACTTTGCCTTGCACTCTTCCTAAGCATGTTTGGAATGTCTCATTGAGGGAGAGGGGGAGGCAAAAAATTGTTTTTTAGCTAATGAAGGCTAAAGAGAGTGACTCATGCAAACATGGGGTAACTTTGATCCCAATTTCATGCCTTGGAGCATCTTCATTCATTGTTTGTGTGTTTGTCAGAGAAGGAGAACTGGGGGAACTGACGACACTTCACTGGGAACTAGAGGTAGGGGTGAACTGTTCGTGTCAGGATGGGGAGGAACGGTAGTCTCAAGGTTAGGATGTTATCTCAGGACTCTGGAAACCTGGGGTCAATTCCCTGCTCTGCCACAGCCTTCCTGTGTGACCCTGAGCCAGTCACCATAGTGTCTCCATGCCTCAGTTCCCCATCTGTACAGTGTGGGTAATAGCACTGCCTTATGTCACAGGAGGATGAATGCCTCAAAGATTGTGAGGTGCTCGGATACTGCCATAATGGGGGCCAGAAAGGACCCCAGCCAGATCGTGTCTCAGGTCTCTGCTGTGGTACAGGGAAGAGGACAGCGGGAGGGGATTTCCATTTGCTAAGTGCAAGAGATCATTTACCTCTTCCGAATTTTACAGTGACTACTCGAGCCAATAAAAGGACCCCTCTGCTCTCACTGGCCAATCAGAAAACATCACTTGAAGCTGGGGGTTTTTAATTAATAAAACATTTCATCCTAACCCAACATAGCCAAGTGGATCTGTGTGAGGAGCCCGGCCATTAAGGGAGTCAGCCTTTGCCCCGCCGGAGGAGTTTCTGTTTTCTGTCAGCCACCAAACGCTTTCATACTGAGCCCTGTCTGTAACTTGTTAAAATGAGTGCAGGCTTTTCTGTGACTGAGAGGAGAAGTTAGGGGGTGGTGAGGCATACCCCACAGGCAGCAGGCTGGGAAACATGGATTAATGTGGCTCTTGGGAGGTAAGGAAGGGGGAAGTGATGGGAATGGTCATTAATTCTGAGCGATGCTGCATTGGTGGGCGCGGTGGGGGTTGTTCCTTACTCTTCGCTGCTCACAGTGTTCTCAGGAGGAATGACTGGAGAAGGAGAGATTTCCTCTTGCCCCCCTGCCCCCTCTTGGGAGTTCACTTCTATTTCCTGGTGTGGCTCCATGCAATGAACTAGGGTGGATTTTCTTGGGGGTTTTTGGCCATGCTCTGCGGAGCAAGTGTAAAGTCTGGCATCAAAGCCAGAGGATGCTGGGTCAGACACAGCCCACCCTTACTGAAGTGGTGCGTTGATGGTTCTACCCCCTTGTGTTTAGGAACGGAGTTTGAATACACCGACTCGGAGAGTGAGATAAAGATCCGGAAGAAATCTCCCCCTGGGCTGCTGCGTGGGAAAAAGGGGCTGATGGAACAAGGCAGCGCCACCCCTGTCCAGGCACCCAGCAACATGGACCCCAGCCCCGGGAGTGCTGACAAAGCCAAAATGGGGGCAGAGAAAGGCCGGAAGCTGAAAAAATTCAAGCCCACCAAGGACCTGAGCTTCGAGTTCGGGCTGGAGGCGAGTGACGACGACTTGTGGAACAGGCGCCGGAGCGAGCGCATCTTCCTCCACGACGCCAGCACTTCCTCGTCCGTGCCGACGCCCAGCACGCCTACCAGCTCCACCCCTGTTTCCAAGCCCAGCCGCTGCGGGAAGGGGGCGCCGCTGAGTCCCAAAAAGGAGGGGAGCAAAGGGAAGGAAAGGAAAGAGCTGAGCAAGGTAGGAGCTGCTTTGCTGAGGTGGGCATAGAGCCGGGGGCATGACTGACTTGCAGAGGTGTGGGGTTGGGAGGTTAATCCTGTTGATCCAGGCACTTGGAAAGAGGTGAGTTTAGTGGCCGTCTCATCTCAGCAGCTGGTTGCTGCTGCATGGAAACACCCTCCCCACCGCCCATCAAGGAGCTTCCTTTATCCACTACTGCCCAGTTTAATGCTGCAGCAGGCTAGCTGCTCTTGCCTGACTATACCGGACCTTGGTTTAGGGATTCTGGGGGAGGTCCTGTCCCTGCTGAAGTGGTGGTAAAACTCTTGTTGACTTCAGTGGGGAAGAAAGTAACCCCCAGGCTAGCCATGCAATCCTTTCTCTGTCCCATTGTAAGACTGGGAACTGGAAAATTCGCTTTGTCTCCACCACGGAAACCCTGTACTGCAGTCAGAGGGAAAACTCCTGTCTCACCCCCAAATCTCCCCCGGTCTGGTCCGCTCTGCTTCCCTCGCCCATCACGTGGCCTTTGAGGCGCTTTGCCTTTAGCACAGTGACATCCTAGATCCTCACGTTCTCTGGGAATAGTAGTGATCCCTTCCCAATCACGTGCTAACCAGTTTGCTGAAGCATTAGGTTCCTTGGGCTCCAATTTGGCCCATTCACCAGTTACTGGGGAGATTGGATTATGGGAAGAATTAGACAAGTTATGACACGACATCAGCTAGGGTTCTTTTCCAGCAGTTCTGGAGGAAGAATTGGTCAGCGGGAGGTGCTGGCTGGGATAATGAAAAGCTCTCTCTGGAATGTGGATGCTAAACCCAGAGTGCCAGAGAGGCAGTGAGAGCCTCGATACAGTGCAAGAGTCTGGCAAGCTGTCCGCTTGGGCTCTGCCCCATCCTGGCTGGAGTCTTTCCTCGTAGCTCTGTTTGAATACTAACTGCTGCGCTCCCCTTTGCTCCATCTTTCCCCTGTAACTGCCTAGTGAGCGTTACTGATCAAACCTTTTTATGGGTGGGGGTTGTTTTGTATTTGCTTTTAGCAGAGGAAGAAGGGTAAAGAGGCCCCTTGCTGCTCCTCCTCCTCTACCATGTCTCCCCCTGGCATCTCCAGCTCCCCCTCTGATGCCCGGGTCAGCCTGGCCAACTCCCTGAGCTCCAACAAGAAGAGTAAAGCCAAGGTGAAAGCAAAGGAGGTGAAGAAAGAGGTGAGGGTTGACTCCACAGATTGAAGTCAGGTTGTAGCAAGACAGCTGGGTCTTTGCTTCCTTCCTGCCATATCACATTGTGAGGGGGGAAGACAGACAGACAGACACATCCTTTTGGAAGCTGGGACATTGGTAGCACTATAAAGTGTTCTCGCTAATGAGACTGGGGTAGGAAGGGTTGTACAGAAACACCCCTATGGGCAAGACAGACTTTATTTCTTTTAAGTTCTCCTCTTGTCAGGAAGCCTAAAGTCTCAGATGAATGTAGAAGACTAGTCACCATCTATTGACTCTTCTAGGGCCTGAGGGAAGGTACATCCAGGTGACAGTTCAGGGAGCTTAGGACTTGCCAATCAAATTCCACTTGTACCCCAGAAGAACGTGGCCCTGTTAGGGCACCATTGAGGGGTGTTGCTGGACCAGTGGGCAGGAGTTCAAGACTCCTTGAATGGGAGGGGTGACTGAACTGCCACCTTGGAGTCCCTCCTCACCAGTTTCAGGTTATAAGAGACACCGTCAGACTCTGCCACAGCAGCCGAAACACCATGCTTTCCGTTTCTCATTACAAGTATCGCAGGCCAGTCCGACGGCTGTCTGGTTCTATTCTGACAGACCTGGCACATCACCATTTCTTTTAATGTCCAGGCAGGTCAAGAAATGCAGCTAGAATGTATGAAAGGGCTCTCGGAGCCCTCATTCAGCTGACGACAGAAGTGGGGGATAAACACAGCAAATAAACAAAGCAAGGAACTCCGTGAGCTACCAAAAGGCAACTGTCACTTTGGGTACGGCATTGGCAGGGCCTGCTGACTGCAGTGGTTCACACTGAGGCGGTCTGCATCCTAATTGCATTATGTCCTGGATGGCCAGGTTACTTACCCCAGGAGGGAGAATGGCTGGTGTAGAGTCGGGGCTGGTGCAGGGATGTTGCATTTTGGCCTCCTGACATGGAACCTTCCCTGTTTAATGGGGGTCACTTAGAAAGGAAACTGCAGAGCTGGGGAAGGAGGGTTTTAAAAACGGCTCCTAAGCCCTGAGGCTCGATACCAGATGTGGCCGAGGTTTCTGATGGGCTCTTTTGTTTCCCTCTCCAGAACCGAGGGAAGGGCGGCGCAGTTAGCAAGCTGATGGAAAGCATGGCAGCCGAAGAGGACTTTGAGCCCAATCAAGACAGTAGCTTCTCTGAGGACGAGAATCTCCCACTGAGCATGCTTGTAGAACGGGCACCTACCCCAGGTGAGAGCTGGAGGCTGTAGCTGTCGGGGGTGGGGAAGCTTTTCTAAACGCTCCTGGTGTTTTGGCAGCAATGGATGGGAGAGTTGGATGAGCTTTTCCCAGCTGGATAAAGAGCAGCCTGCCCAGTGTTATACAGGGGATGCTGCTCCACTCTGATGAGGAACACAGCTCTCATTTGGTGCGCCCCGAGTCCCCCACAGGCTGGACCTGCCTTGCCCAGCAGTCGCAGGAGCGCTCCGTCAGTCACTGCGGCAGGCTGTGCTTACAAGCAGTTGGAGAAAAGGACTGGGTCCCAGGAGGGCGCTGAGTTCTAATCCCCGTTTGAACCACTGACTAGTATTTTGACCACCAGCAAGTCCCTTGATCTTCCTTGTGCCTCAGTCCGTGCAGCTGCAAAGCCGGCCCAATAGCAGGGCTGCTTGGAGACTCAGGCAGGGTCTCTGCTCTGCGTTCACCTGGGAATGAGATGATGATAATGCAAACCCCTCTCTTGGGTTATCTGCCTTCACCTGACTAGAGCCCAGGGATGGCTGGTTTTGTTCCGTGTGTTAGCCCCGACTTAGGATCCATGAGCCTCACAAGGGTCACTGCCAATAAAGAGCTGCCCACTTATTCCTTTAAAGCACCCCTATGGGTTTCTAGGTAAAGACCAATCTCTATGAGGTGCTGGGTTTTGGCTGGCCTATTGGTGTTATTACTGTATTACCAAAGTGCCTAGGGGCCCGCTGAGAATAGGGGCCCATTGCGCTTGGAGCTATACAAAGAAAGACCGCCCTTGCCCCAAACAGCTGACAGTCTAACTGAGGCCAGTGGGAGTGGCGGGTCTTGTTGAAAGCTGTGCAGTGGCCTATCCTGGTTCTTAATGGACCCTCATCTCGTGGGATCTGCCCCTTTCTGTTGTGTTGAATGGAGCCGCTAACTCCCTGTCTCACTCCATGGTCCTCCAGCCCCCCGCTCCTGTATCATTGACAAAGATGAACTGAAGGACGGGCTGCGTGTCCTCATTCCCATGGATGACAAGCTGCTCTATGCCGGACACGTGAAGACCGTGCACTCACCTGACATGTGAGTAAAATGGCAGCCTCTCCCTGATGAGCACTGCTATGGCGGGGGGTAGCGCATGCTTTGGGGGCTCCCAGGGGGTGTATGGACGCACAGTATTGCTGCCCTGTCCTTCGTGCACAGCTCCACCAGAGACCCAGCAGGGTCTGCTCAGTGCTTTCTGGGACCTGGTCTGTGACCCAGCACAGCTGGATACTGGTGAGATGCAGATGTTTCTTGAGAGCTGCAAAGCTGGGGGCAGTAGCTGTGTTTGGCTGGGAGGAGGAATTTACCATAATGAGCTACCCTAGTTTACGAGTGAATTCCTCAGCTGGAAGAATGAAGCCTCCCATTAAACAGCCTTGGCTAAACTGCGGTTTTTGAGGTGGAAGATGATAGGGCTTGGAGAAGGTAGGATTTGGGGAAGGAACTAAGCCCAGAGAAGGGTTATTGGGTCCTTCTTGTTGAGCTTTGATACCTTGTGATGCCGTGGGGTCTTGTGTTTTCAGATACCGAGTCGTGGTGGAAGGGGAGAGGGGAAATCGTCCCCATATCTACTGTCTGGAGCAGCTTCTGCAGGAAGCAGTAAGTTGGGCCATTTTACTCTCCACACGTGCAACGTGACTTTCGTATCAGGGATGGGGGAGGCAAAAGGAAAATCCCTCCTTGTCCCGTGGGTAGTTGCAGGTTGCAGTGGTGCCCCCAAATCCTGCCCCGGGTGCCCCATCAACATGAAGCAGGTGTCAGACAGATTGCTTTGCATGCCTCGGCAAATGTAATTCCCTTCCTGGCATTGTGGATTCAGCTTCCCATCGCTGGCATTGGGCGAACACACACCAGGGCCAAGGGCTTAACCCTGTCCTGCCAGGGACTCTAGGACTTTGAGTCTTCGGTGCTGTACTGCATTGTATCACGGGGAGGAATGTGACCCTTTCCTACAGAGGTCGCCCCTCTCCTGTTCTGCAGCCTTCAGCAGAGGCACGTTTGAATCCTGGGGGAGGAGGAAGTCCAGCTGGGCCTGGCTCAGTCTGAAGTCCTCCCTGGGGAGGTCTCGGCAGTGTCTGTTGACAGCCAGTCTCCTGAAACACTAGTGTGGAGGACAGAAGATCATGGAGGCCTCAGGCGGGTTAGTAAGTCACTGTCCCACCCCAAACAGATTATTGATGTGAAGCCGCCCTCCGTGAGATTCCTGCCTGAAGGAACAAGAATTGCCGCCTACTGGAGTCAGCAGTACCGCTGCCTCTACCCAGGGACCGTGGTGAGAGGTAAGAGCATATCATGGCTGTCTCTCTTACACTCACAAACCAGGGGTGTCTTAGCACAAAACTTCAGGAGAATCAGTGGAATAGTACAGTGCAGCCCCAAAGCCTGTAGTGATAGCCCTGCCAGGCCAGATTCCTTACTTGGAGTAGTGTCTGACTCTGCAAAGAGCCCCACTGTGGTATGTAATCATCACAAGCTGCCTTGCGGGCCAATATTACTGTTCACTTATGCTGGGATTTTTGCAGAGGCCTAAGGGAATTAGGTGCTTAAGTACCATTGAAATTCAACAGAAGTCTGGGAGAGGGGGGATAAACAATTTCAAAAGCCCATAAGTGAGATAGGAGCCTAAGTCCAGCTGACTTTCAATGGGGCGTAGGTGCCTAAGTCACATAGGTGCTTTTGAAAATTGTACTCTGAGTGCCTGACTCCATTCAGCCTCTTTGGAAATCATAGCTGTAAAAAGTGCCTGGAAAGAGAGCAGTAGGAAGGGCTGTGAGCTGACTGCAAAGCACTTCCTGCTTCCCCACAATGCCCTGGTCACGGGGTTTAATGTTGACTGGCCTGGAAAGTGGCCATAAGCTTTGAAAAAGCTTCCAGTTGGGATGTGGCCCTTGGAGTGCAAGATGCACGACCTGAAGAGAGCATCAGAGGGCATTGCACATGACTAACAGACTGAGGAGACTGATACCAGCAGAGAGGGATGAAACAGCGATTCTTTATCTGGGAGGGAAGATGAATAAGTGGCGGCCTATGGTAGCCGAGGGCGGTTATAAAATCCAGTCAGAGATGGATCTGAGGCTATTGGACAGGCCTCCTAATGAAGGGACATCAGTGCAAATGAAGAGTGAATAGGCGTGAGAAGAGATGGAATGGAATTGTGGGGTGGAGTCATGTGGTTAAACTATTGGGATGATTCTGTTGAAAGGGCAGTTTTGCGCTTGAGGGCGGGGCGTGTAATTGCATCACAGGCTGTTCGCCCCAAATGGGTCTGGCTTAATAGTAGGTTCTGAAACTGGCCCTGCCGCCAACAGTCATAACTTCCAAGTGCCAGGGTCTGGCCCATTTCTACTCTACTGCTCCAGCTGTGTGTGTTCCAAGTCCTCTCTTTTTAATCTCTTTCCCCTCAAACCACAGGGGCCCTTGATCTGGAAGAGGATGGGGATCTGATAACGGTGGAATTTGATGATGGGGACACTGGCCGGATCCCCCTGTCTCATATTCGGCTTCTACCACCTGACTACAAGATCCAGTGTAAGTCTGGACTCCTGAATTGGGTTCTTGTGTGAGGTTTCCTCCAGAGCCCTGGTCTTTTTGCCCATGAGACACTAGAAGCCTCCTTTTAAACCTGCTCAAAAGGGAGACTTCCCATGTTAGGGAACTATCCCGTAAGATTCCAGGGATAATTCACAACTGTTTTTGTTCCAGGATTGTGTCCTAAGCTATGCGGATCAGGACTGAGTTTTCTAGGGCTGGGGTGTTGGGAGGAGAACCCATCTGGGAGTGTTGGGGTGAATCCATGTCTGCTCTGCGTTAGTAGGTGTCAATTTCCCAGTAGCACTTAATGTGCATCCCTCATAGGCATTGTGTGGTGCCAGCAAAAATCTGGGCACAGCAACCAGCTCCTGTGTAATGGCTGCTGCTGAAAATTCAGACTTGCAGGTTTGGCACGGTGTGGTTCTGTTGGGTTCTATTAGCGGGCAGCCGTACACCAGGATTCCTCATCTGTGTGACTCGATGTTACAGGTGCGGAGCCCTCCCCCGCCCTCTTGGTACCCAGTACCAAGCGCCGCAGCCGGAAGTCCAGCAAGGATGCTGGGGAAGGAAAAGAGGGTGGTGCACTAGGGTCAGAGGAGCCCGTGGCCAAGGGCAAAGGTCGTGGGAGAAAGCCAAGCGTCAGGCTGAAAGCTGGTATGTTGATTCACCCTATTTTAACGTGCAATTCAGTGAGTCCTTGTGCCAACTGTCTCATCCGGTAATGTAGCATTCCTTTTCCTAGAGTAGCGTCCCTTTGCCTAGGTGGTGCTGCAACATGTAAACAAGATTTGGAAACTCCGCTCCGTTTTCTCAGCGGGGCATCTGTGGGCATGAGCCTCCGCCAGGAGTTGCAGACACATTGGGAGGCTGCTCCCTTTCCTAGCTGCATCTGTAGGGAGGTGGAACAGCTGCAATGGCTGAGCTTGCAGAGGAGGGAAAGGAGCTCCCTGTGGATGCAGCGCTCTGCCTGGAGCTAGGAAAGCCAGCAGCCTCCCACTGTGTCTGCAACTCGTGGCTGAGGTGAGGCCTGCTGTAGCCTCCAGAGGCTAAGGCTGCCCTCTCAGCACTGCTCACAGGCCACAGCTAGCAGGAGAAGTGTCATGAGGTTGGCTCATGCTAAGGCCCCCTTGGTAGTCTATTATACTACTGAATGAGCCACCATCTGACCAGGTATTTTAAGGCACGGTATCTGGGCAGCAGTAAGTATAGCATAGATTGGAGAAATCTAGATTGTGCTTTCTCAGCTTGGTTTGCGATAGCGGAAATTCATAGTGCGCCCTCTTTATAGTGGTCAGCAGTTCATTGGTGTTAGCCTCAGACATACCGGCCTGTATTATTTATTAAGTACTCAAAAAGGGCCTTGCTAAGGTGGTCACTGGGTGGAGTGAATAGTTTGGTAAAAAAGCAAACCATGAAGGAACAAGAGAAATCTTTAAATCCCCCTCCCCACCCAGGGCCTCAGCTCCTGGGTTATGTGCAGAGAATATTCAGCAACTATTGTGACTTGAGGGAGTCCATCCCGGCATACAGAAAATGTCATATGGGTGATAATTTGCATCTCTCAGTCTATCTGCTTTCTGTTCCTTTCCAGAAGAAGCAGTCCTGCCGGAAGAGACAGACCAGGGAGATTCTTCAGCAAACATCCCTTCTGCTCCAGAGAAGACCGTCTGCCTCAGCAAGCAAAGTGTGAAGGGGTCAAGGAAAAGCCAGCAGAATCCAGCAGGAGGATCTCCCCCACCTGCAGAGGAAAAACGGAATAAAGCTGGCAAAATGAAGATCTCTGCTAAACTTCATAGCCCACCTCCGCCTTCTTTTCAGCCTCCTGCATTCAGCAATGTTCTTGGAACGGAATCCTACAGTGAGCTCCCAGGGGCGCTGGGATCCTTCAGTTCCAACGACAACCCCTCCGGGAAAACCAAAGCCAAGAAGGGAAGGCCTGCTGAGGAGTCGCAGGAGTTTGGTTCGGCAGCCAAGGCTCAGAGAAAGCAATTGGACAATGAAATCCTCATCAAGCTGGACCACGAAGGAGTGATGTCTCCAAAGACCAAGAAAACAAAGGAGGCCATGAGGATGCTGGAGGGGTCAAACCTGACCAGCAGGAGGGATGGCAAGAGTGTCCTGGGGCTGGGCTACCCCGCTGCGTTGGGCAGTGAAGCCAAGCAGAAATCGTCAAGGGCTAAAGCAGCAGAGGGGGAATCTTCGGCTTCTAATTTTGGAGGCAAGGATCAAGAAGTCAAAACCACCCCAGCGACGGCTGCGGAGGAGACTGAAAGCAACAGCAGCGGTAGCAGCTCAGAGTCTGAGGGCGAAGAGGAAGCTGAGAAGAATGGAGGTGAAGCTCAGGACAGCAGCTCAACCAGCTCCAGAGCTTCAACCCCTCTGTCTTCATCTAATTCCTCCTCCTCCTCCTCCTCCTCTTCCAGCAGTAGCAGCTCTTCTTCGTCCTCCTCCTCATCCTCGTCATCAGCATCATCCACCTCATCTTCATCAAGCTCCAGTTCCTCCTCCTCTTCCACCACGGACGAAGACTCCTCTTGTAGCTCAGATGAGGAGGCGGCTGATGCCCAGCCAAGCTCCTCAGTCCAGCAGGCTCTCCCTCCGAAGCAGACCAAGCAGGCAGGAAAATCCCGTGTGTCTTCTCACCCGCAAGGCCAGAAGCCGCTGCCGCCGCAGCAACAGCCGCAGCAGAAGCAACCGCAGAGCAGCAACAAGAGCAGGCCCAAAAAGCGGGAGGGGATCCATCTGCCCACCACCAAGGAGCTTGCCAAACGGCAGCGGCTGCCTTCGGTCGAAAACAGGCCCAAGATTGCTGCCTTCCTCCCTGCACGGCAGCTTTGGAAGTGGTTTGGCAAACCCACCCAGGTGAGCGCGGCCCTATGGCTTGTTCTTTTGGCTCGTGACCTCTGTGTTTTTCTAATCCCCATCACCTTTCTACTCTGCCTCCTCTCCTGCCAAGCCAGCAGTTTCATCCCCACCCTCTTCCTGGCTGGCGAAGGCATCCCCTGGTGGTGAGTTTTGGTGCATTCCCAGCTTGGTTTGTTACCGGGGTTACTCCAGGCAGGCAGGCAGTCAGGAAGATCAAAAACGTTTCAGGCAGATTTACAGCAGACATCTGGAAAGATCCTCCAGCAGCAGCTGAGGTGCATCTGTTGGGACTGTCCGGCCCCTCTGTCTGTGAGCATTGGCTCCTAGCTGTACTGAAACCATAAACAGATACACTATCTTTTGGTGTGTTGAGGCCTTTAAGTTTGGCGCTGTTGGTTTGTTTCTGGGGGAGTGGACACCCCACTGAAATCAGGTCACTATATACTCCCCACTCCCTTCTCACTAAGGGGCTCTCCGGTCATCCTTTAACCATTCGCTTTCTTTTGTGACGTTTTCCGCTGTGTCACTTGCACTCTGGCCAGGAAAGGATAAATGTCTGCCAACATTGCTGTTCTCTTTGTTGGCCAGCAGGGGGTGATTAAAAGGGGGCAACTCGGTGTCTTTTCCAAGGTAACATGCCTCGTCTGGACCCACTCACTGTAGAGGTGTCCTTGGGTTGCTTTGCCATACCATTGGGCTGACCCAACAAGAAAGCATAACTGCTAGTGCTCTAATTATTCGTAGTGGGATGCAGGCAGGGAGCGCAAGCTATCCCAGAGTGAGGGGATGAGTGAGACTGGTTTGTACCTAATATTCTGTTCACTCAGCTTTGCGCTCCTAATTTCACAGAGACGAGGAATGAAAGGGAAGGCCAGGAAGCTGTTCTACAAGGCCATTGTCCGTGGCAAGGAGATCATCCGGATTGGAGACTGCGCGGTCTTCTTATCAGCTGGCCGGCCCAACCTACCCTACATCGGCCGGATCCAGAGCATGTGGGAGTCCTGGGGGAACAACATGGTAGTCAGGGTCAAGTGGTTTTACCACCCAGAAGAAACCAACCCTGGAAAAAAGCTCAATGAAGGCAAGGTATGTCAACCCAACACTGCCCACCCTGTTTAATGGCCACGCTGCAAAGCTTTCCTCACACCTTCATCCTGTCGGGGATGGGGTGACTCATAGGTTTTTTACTAAGTGCAAAATATAATTTGTGACCAGCAAAAGGTGAACATGGAGATTCTGTGCGATCAAAGTCGTTGGTGGATGGACGTACCTGGGGTTTCTAAAGCCACTTGAGAGGGAGAAGTGTTTTTTATACTTATAAGACACAACTTGGAAACACAACGAGCCACCTTTCGCATGAGTCCATCAAACTTCTGTTTGTCCCTGGGATGCACAGAGCAAAGTGATATATTCCTGCCGTCTGGCATGTGAAGGATGAGAGGAAGCCCTCGGTGTACGGGAAGGCTGTGTGGGCCTGGTGTTCAGAGGTGCCGAGCACCCACAGCTCCTGTTGGCATCCCTGGGAGCTGCAGCTGCTTGGTCACTCTAAAGATCAGGCTCTGTTTAAGCTGACGACTCAAGGTCAAGATGTAGGCTGTGGGAATGCATATCTTTAACTGATGAGGGAGGTGCCTTTGAAAGGTACTAATTTGCCTGCTTTAACTTTTCTCCCTCTCCATTTCTCCTGGTTGACTGCTCTCGGTGTAGCGTTGGGATCAGAAATCTGGGAGGAGCCTATCTACCACTCTGCAGGCATCCAACCAGAGGAAGGACTTCATGGAGGTAAGACAGGGGTGCAGATGGCAGAAGGCCAGGCCTTGGAGAAGGTTTTGTGATACGTTGTTGACCGCTCTGATCTTATAAGCGGAGCAACAAATGTTAATGAGGTAAAGGCCGTCTGGTCTGGTCCAATTCTATGCTGAGATGAGCATCATCCCCAAGTCCTTGGTTTTGGCAGAGCATTTTACAGAGGGGGAAGGTAGCCTGCAAAGATCCATATGTGACCATCCCCAGATTTCAGTGGTGTTTGGCACCAGCCTTGTCATTCAGGCCCATCTTTGTTTTATTTCATTTAAATTCTGCCAAAATGTCGCCAGACTGATTCTGAGGTTCACAGAGAGGTTAAGAAATATGCAAGATGGCGACCCAGTCAGTGGATTTGATTGAAACTGGGGAAATGTCACACTGTAAAACCCTTCACACAGTTCAATTTGATGGCCTGTCTCACTGTGGGGATGCAGCAAATAAACCTCAAGGTGTCACCTTCTGCATCCCACCATTTTCACTCCCTGTGTGTAGCTCTCAGGTCCTTCTGTGGCATGGGCCACCTAATCTGTAGGAAAGGGGTGTATTCTAAGTGGTGTGGCATGTCCACTAATGACTTGTTTCCTCTCTGTCTCCCCCCCCCATTCCTCTAATGCAGCGGGCACTGTACCAGTCCTCTCATGTGGATGAAAATGATGTCCAGACCATTTCTCATAAGTGTCTGGTGGTTGGTCTGGACCAGTACGAGCAGATGCTAAAGACTAAGAAATACCAGGACAGTGAGGATCTGTACTACCTAGCAGGGACGTATGAGCCCACTACAGGCATGATTTTCAATACAGATGGCGTCCCAGTCATCTGCTGACTGTCTAGGAAGAGGGAATTCAGGGACATGTGCCATCGGCCTGGAGAGTTCCGATTTCCCTTTGGAAGAGGAGCACGGCGAATCTGAGGACATGCTGTTCATTCAACGTGATTTATTTCTTTCCTGCTCGTGACGTCTGTGTCGCACTATGGACAGGTCTTCAAAAGACGAAGAGAGAAAGTTAGGGTGGGGAGTAAGAAACCATAGGACTTTCTGAAGATGCCTTTGGGATAGCATTGGAGATTGGACCCCATCGTTTTCTGGATGAATGGGGTGGTTTTAACTAAGACAAAATTAACCAGCTTCTTCCTTCCCCCTTCTGCTCGTGGAGGGTCAATGATTCTCAGATCCCTGCACCAGCAGAATAACATCAAAACAGAGGAGGCTTCTTTTGGGTTGCTTGACCCCCTGAAAAAGTCAGAGGATGACTGGAAGAACACCTACTAGCCTTCAGGATATCTGCATCTCCTTCCTTATAGCTCCTTCCTTGCTAACTGCACATGCCTTTCTGGGAAGTATGAGGTGGAAGAGAAAGGAGCCGTGTCTCTTTAAGCGCCTCGGCGCAAACAGCAGGCACACCTTTAATCTGCTTCCCTTCCTGTAAGTCTGCTGTCTGGGACCCAATGGAGAGCGGACAGCCAAGCAGGAATGGAGTCACTCGGACACAGAGCTGTTGACTGATGTCCCTTCTGGGTTACAAGGAGTCGGGTAGAAGGAGAGAACAGAATCTCAGTACTCTCATTGAGCAAATTGATTAACTCAGTAGATTCATCCAAAAAAGGAAAAAATGTCTGCAGTGGGGGGTAGGGAGGAAGGGAAAGGGGAGGGCTGTAATCCATGCGGGAGGGTACAGGGGTGGAGTGTAACGAACAAAAATCTCCCTTCAGGAGGTGAAATCAATGGGGAAGTTGCAGCAACCTGCTCAAAACGAGGAAGCCCCTTCTTGTGGCTCAAAGGAGGCCATAGCCCATCACTGCTTTTTCACACAGGTGCAGCACCTCGGCTTTCACATGGAGATGAGGGGCTGCGCTCTCCCTGGGTGTGAGGCTCCTGCAGTTTAAGCAGAAGGACACACAGCTCTCTGCTCAAAAGGAATGAGATGAGAACTGCCCCCAGGAGTTTCCATGCAGGAGATGCATGCTGCATGCCCACAGTGGGGGCCAGAACCAAGCTGTCATTGGGAGCAGGCATTCAGCTTAATGGGTCCATGTGGACAGTCACCCCAGGGCTCATTGAGAGCAGTCAGTCCCCCTCCTCCAAGCAGCCGGCTGACCCATCTCATTCATCTCTCACAGGCCTGAGCCTTCAGCTTTGGCCACTTGCCTTCAAGCAGCTGCTTCAGGTAACCAGGTTTGCAACCCAAAACACCAATACACAGACCTGGCTCTCCGGGCGGCATGCAGGGAGCCAGGGGAGTGGAGCAGAACAAGACCACGGCGCAATGTTCTTGCACTTAACTGAAATCTCACGAGATGCACTGATCTTTGCAACTAACCGATTCGCACTACATATTTCTAGGACACCAAGATTGTTCCAGCATGGATGGGAGCAGAGTGACCCAGCCATCCAGGGGAGAGATACTTACAAGGACAGATTTTTAGCTATCTGACATGGTACTATCTGAGTACTAGAGACTTGCAGCCTCTATGGGAAGAGCAGAGGGGCACCCCCTAAAAGATGATCCCTCATACTTTAAAAGAACCACAATGGTGCTGAACTCCGGCCACCTCTGCTCCAGCCCACGGCTCACCAAGACTTGGTGGATATTAATGTTTCTAAACTGTACAGTTTTAATGTACCAAAAGACTCTAAACCCTTCTGTATTATAAGTCTTTAAATGGATTTGACTTTTTAATTATAAATATAAATATATATATATAAAAATATAAACTTTTTAAAACTGTGAAAAAATTATGAAATTATAAAGAAGAACACAGTCTGACGTTTAGAATATTATTTTTTATTTCCAGTTGGATTGTGAATGTAAATGATCTGGGAACAGGCTCACACAAACAGCCACACACAAAGTGTACTGGACTTATAGAAGCAAAATTGTGTGAGCGAATTTTAAAGAGAGAGAGAGAGAGAGATTTTATGCTAATGTTAAATAGAAAGCACTTACTGCCCAATGCCTTCTATGGAACACAAGGATTTTTCAGACAATCGAGAGGAAAGGAGAGCCAGGTTTTTGTCTTTTGTTTTCTGTTTTTGTTTTTAATTTTTTTTTTTTTTTTTGCATTATGTTTGTTGGAGAATTCCGTGTGACCGTTTTTCATAAAAAAGAAAAAAGTCTATTGGAAAAAATGAAGCATATTTCTTGGTCCTGTTTTTTAGAGTTGTGTGTGGTTTTTTTGTCGTCGTAGTCACCTATCGTCTGCAGATCGGGGACGCGTACTGAGGGAATGTGGGGTCAAGTCCGTCCTGTCGTGTCCCTGTCTTTCTCCCCCCCGCTCCCCCGTCCACCACCACACAATGGCAGCCAGGCCCAGGCGGTGAGTGGAAGGGGTGGGATTGGCCACTGGGTCGCTGCTCTGTTGCAGCAGCTACCTGAGAGAGCCTGGCTGGGGAGGTCGCAGCAGCGGGCCATCAAGTGCATAAAAGATTGTTACAAGGAGGAGAGAGCAAAATTGTTGTTCTTAACCTCTGAGGATAGGACAAGAAGTAACGGGCTTAAATTGCAGCAAGGGCAGTTTAGGTTGGACATTAGGAAAAGCTTCCTAACTGTCAGAGCAGTGAAGCACTGGAATAAATTGAGTAGGGAGGTTGCGGAATCTCCATCTTTGGGAATTTTTAAGAGCAGGTTGGACAAACACCTGTCAGGGATGATCTAGATAATACTTCATCCTGCCTTGAGTGCAGGGGACTGGACTAGATGACCTCTTGAGGGCCCTTCCAGTTCTGTGACTCTGTGATCCCCCTCCCTCCCGGGACAGGGGCAGAGCAAGCCAGAGTGCACCCCCCACCCCCGCATGCTTGGCCCCTGTCACCAGCAGCTGAGCCCAGTCAGGGAGCCGGTTGCTGCTGCCACCCCCCCAGCCAGGCTCTCTCAGGCAGCTGCTGTGGAGCCCAGAGCAGCGACCCTGAGCAGACAGCCTGAGCCAGGGAGAGCGGCTGGCCATGCAGCGGGAGTGGGGTCAGGGCAGGTGCAGTAGGAGGAGGACAGAGCCCCTCCCCCTGACAGGTAACATGGGACGGGCAGAAGGTGGCAGCCCCGGGCTGGGCACAGGGCTGGGGAAGAGGTCACTGGGCAGAGGAGATACATGGGGCAGTCACGTGTCCTCCCTTTTAGATTGTGCACCCTCCCTCCCTGTGTGGGGAGGCACGAGTGAAAGCCCTCCTGCTCTGAACAGTGACTGTTTGCTTGTTTCTGACTTCTTGATCCCATGTGCTCAGTTTGGTGCCACTCCAGGGAAGCGCACGCACATTTGAATCCATCCCTGTTTAGGAAAGTGCTTTATGTATGTGCTTAAGTCCCATGGGCTTCAATGAAAACGAAGCGCATGCTTAAGTGCTTTTCTGAGTCTTTGTGAACAGAGAGAGGTCTCTTCCAACTGCAGACTCAGCCTAGGATCTCAGCCAAGCTGCACTTTTTCCTTCTCTAAACACCATTCATAAAGGTTCTGCGGGCCAAATCATGCCAATAGTTACAGCCAAGCCACTCCGTTGCACAGGTGTGAATGACTGCATCAGTCTGACGGTTTCCTACATTTCAATATGGAACAGAATCCTCAGCTGCCTCCGCGTGGTGTTTTGGATCTGCAGAGGTAAGAGGCAGCAAGAAGCTAGTTTATGCTCTGAATTAGTAAAGCCGTTAAGCATGTACCGGGGGGAGGGATAGCTCAGTGGTTTGAGCATTGGCCTGCTAAACCCAGGGTTGTGAGGTCAATCCTTGAGGGGGACATTTGGGATCTGGGGCAAAAATTGGGGATTGGTCCTGCTTTGAGCAGGGGTTGGACTAGATGACCTCCTGAGGTCCCTTCCAACCCTGAGATTCTGTGATTCTATGTGTCTTAACTGAGGGCGTCTGTTGTATGTGCTGACTCAAATGCACACAGGAGGCCCGGTGCTGAGTGAGGTGGTGCTGTTTTTACTGAGTCACTTGTCCGTGTAGAACTGTGATTTTAACACCAACCAAGGGACCAGCACAGATTGCTTTGCTTGATGGAGATGGAGTTCTCATAAAGATGGCTAAAATTGGGCTCATTGTCTTTGGGGAAATGGGGGTGTGGTATCAACACAGAGTGTCTCCATGTCAGTGTATTTGCTTATGCACTAAGATTTACCACGGAGCAGCTGATAGACCACGGGGTCCTAAACACGGTTGTATATACCTGTATTGGGCCAGCTCAAGACTCATATGCACCCCTCCTAATGCAGCTTCTGGGCCGTGCCCTAAAGCACCCATGCTGTCTGCACTGTAACAGACAATGGAACTTGGGCTGCTCCCAACCTGAGCCCTATGTGCTTGGGAGGAGCCATGCCTGGTAAACGGGCGTAGTTGTCCAGGACCCTGTGCTATTAACTCCTCTTATGGAGGATTTTTGCTCTGCCGTTGGTATTCCATCCCCATCCCTTACTCCCTACACCAAGTGTTGGCTGCTTGTTGCAGGCAGCTGCCATCAACTGAGTCATCACCATCCGGTACCTCTCACTGGACTCAGTCATCTCAAACACCTCTGTGAAAATAGGACCATAGAGAACCCGTGGGCCCAAGCTCTTGGTCGGCTTCCTCTCTCCTCTGCATCTCCAGATGCTACTGGGCAAGCTACCGGGCTTCACCCCCTTGCTATGAGCAATGTCTTGATGGCAGTGGCATGTGGAAACTTGTAGCATCTTGCCAAATTGGATTTTTTTTTCTGCACATGGAAAAGCAGCTATGCCAATGTGTTCTGCATGTAATGTATGGGGGAGGGTAGAGAACACTATGGATTCCCCCCCCCCCACCCCCACCACCACCACAACCCCCTACTACTTCACCCCCTTAGCAACTGTTCTGCAGCCCTGGCTTGTTGGAGAGGAGGGCTGGATTGTCCCTGTCATCTCTCTGATTCAGCACAGCCCCCAGACCAGGGTGTCCAACTCTGTTGGGGCCTGGGGGATGAAGTGAAAGTTGTCATTGGCCCCAGGTGGGGAAAGGAGTGAATTAATGTGTCCAGGAAAGGCCAGGCAGAGCCTGGCTTGCTTGGAGCCTCTGCCCTGGGCAGGGGGGAACAAGGTGAAAGGGGTATTGGGGAAACGGGCATTGGTCCTGCACTGCCCCCAGTCTGGGCTGGGGTGTCTGCTTCCTGGGCTGTTCCTGCAGGAACTGCACGGCTGGACTGTGCTGGGTGCTCCACTATCAGAAATCTGCGGAAAAGCAGAGGGGCTGATGGAGTGCCCCTGGTGGCCCCAACCACCTCCTGGCCAAGGCACAGGTATTTTCAGTACCTGTGATGAGACATGGGGGCTGCACCTCACTGTCCCTTTGCTTTTCCAGGAAGGACAATGGGGTTGTAGCAATTCAGCATGGGAAAAGAACCATTAGCACAGTAACTTCCTGCAGGAGCCAGCTGTAGCCATCTCTAAGAAGCTGCAACTACCAGCCAGCGCTGCATGGATAGGACGAGTCTTCCATGGGGAGCACACAGCCTAGAATGAGACGGGCCAAGGCAGTGGCTGGCGGGGGGGCGCAGGGACAAGGACAGGAGATGTCTGTTAAAATGAGACTGGACAGAAGGGAGGCAGTGGCTTTCCCCTGGTTAAATGTTGGCTGCCTTCAGCATGTAAGCAGCCCTGATTCCCACCCCAGCTGCTCTGGCCAGCTCAGCTAAGCTGTGGCCTTTCAGCTGCAGCTCCCACTAAAATCAATGGCTGCAGGCACCTGAATACTGCAGAGGCTCAGGGACTAGCAACGGTTGCTGGCTGGCTGCTGAGTGTCTCCTCTGGCAGGGGGCCTGCTCTCCGGTGCCTTTTACAAAAAACAGAGTTTATTTGTCAGCAGACACACAACAGCAAAGTGACAACTAAGACAGCAACACAGAGACTGGATGAGGCCCAAAACCCCTCCTGAGAGAGACACGCATTAGAGTCCTTATCTTAGCCCAGCCCACGGCTCTCCGGCCCTGTGGATGCAACAAAGACATTTCAGCAGCACTCTGGGATAAGACGTTCACACACGCACGCACGCCAAGGCGGGAGCCAACCCCAGAGTGAGCCAGGATGCCTCACAACCCACCCTAGGGTGACCAGACAGCAAGTGTGAAAAATTGGAACGGGGTGGGGTGGGGTAATAGGAGCCTATATAAGAAAAAGCCCCAAATATCGGGACTGTCCCTATAAAATCAGGACATCTGGTCACCCTAAACCACCCTACGTGTTCAAGGGAACCTGATAGCAGCTGGGCTGAGACATGATGCTGCTTCTATCCTGCTATGTAGTGAGTATCCCCTTAATTGCCTATCTAGCTTGGCCCAGGGTGGGCGGAAAAGAGCATACTGAAAGGTGCCAATCTCATATTGTGGCTTGGCATTAATGTAGCCCTACGTTTATGGACACACACACTGGACAAGCAGAGATGGGAGGCTGCACGTGCCACTAAACAGTCATATTGCACCTGTAAATCCTGCCATTCAAACACGCGATTTGGCTTTGATAAGCTGTTACAGGCTACAAAACGGCATTGCTCAGCCAGCCCAGACCATGTTTGCTTAGTTGCAAACCATGTATTAGTGAAGTAGCTTGTATGTGTCACATGACTGGCTCCTTCACACAATGCCACTTTATTTGTCTTTTCTGCAACTCCCCAAATCACCTATTTCAGCTGAGATATTCAACGCTCCTGCAGGGAGAGGCTACGGAAAGGCAGCTGGGAATTGTGTGTCCAGTTCCCCTCCGGGACTGCAAATTTCAGCCTTCTCTTGCAGGCTGCACCATGGCATTTAAATGCACAGTTGAGCCCAGTCTTAAAGTTTTTTATAATGGGTGTTGGTGGTGTGGACAGACATAAATTGCATGCTAGGCTTTTCCTGGAGCTGACCAGGGCCCATCATCACTGCAAAGAAGATCACGAGAGACCCAGACTCATTCTAACACATTTTAGGCTCCCTTCCATCGATGGGCCAAGCGCTGAGTAAATCTCGCCAAAGGCGACCAGTCACCCCGATTAAAACAGAACAGGCATTTGCTTTGCCCATGTTTAGGCCGTGTCTTACAGCTGCTTTCCATGCCATGCTAGCAAAGGCGTTTGCTGACAGGCCAGACACTTTCAATCAAATATTGCAGGCTAGTCAAAGGCAGTGGCTTTTTGAACGGGAACTGTGAAGAGTTGCACCCAAGCCCTTCTCATCCAGGGCGGGAACACCACAAACACTAGCGTCTCCCTGGGTTGGCCAATCAGAATGAACTAAGAGACCCGCCCCCACCTCCCCCCTCCCCCATATGTCAAATACACGCCCGCAATGGTTGCTGGACAAGCTACAGGACAGAGTGAATAATTTACGACAGCAAATCGGTTTGAGAAAATGGCAGCGGGAGGCGAGGGTAAACGGCCTGATTAGCCCCTACGCACTCAGCTCTTGTTAGACCCATGCTCGCATTCTGTAACGACCCAGCACGGGCCAGGGTGAGCGCATGGCCCACTGACATCTATGGTGTTGTAAGCGCTCCATTGCTGAGATCATATCTGCAGGGTCGGCGGAAACAGAGCCTGCCTGGATGCCTGTCCAACAAGCCGTGTGTGTCCCGCCAGTTGGAGTGCAGCACAGAAGGGCTGAGGCTGGTCACCTGTGCTCATCGGGCATGGCCTTTCCCCTGGAAGAGGCAAAGGAAACAGGCAAGACATTATCCCCCCCCACACACAAAAAATGGGGGGGGGGTTGTGTGTGCAAGTAGTTTGACAAAGGCTTGAACCTGCTGTGGCAAGTGAGGGTCTAGTACACGAGGCCTGGCCGAGCGCGTGTTCAAAACTGTGGTCTCGTTCCGGTCCCTGCCCGGGGTAGCGTATGGTGGCACCATCACCGTTTGGCCCCATCCACCCCGGCTGCCAGATTAGCAGCCCGTGTTGCCATGGCAGTTTACGCTGCGCATCCACTGGTGTTAACGGCCCCGCAGCCACAGGGGTGAGGGTCACCGCCTTCCACCCACGCCAGGCCCATAAGTCGCGGTCTTATTTCTTGTGCCACAGGCCTCAGCTACACTGGGCTGTCGCGCTCGTGCACGGTGGTCACAGCGGGGTTAAATCCCAGTTAGGTCGTGAAAGGCAGCTGGGAAAGCACAGCGGGGCAACCAGCTTTGGGCATCAGCATGGCTCGCAGTTGTGCGGCATGGGCTGGAGGGCACAGACAGGTAAAGTGGAAGGTAACGGCTCAGAGGCCAGTAGCGGACATGTGCACCTACACAGCACTGTTCCTGGGCTTTGGCGGCCTGATAAAACGTATGTTTGGCAAATAGCCTCCTCTGTCCAGTTCTTTAAATAACACTCTTAGCAGCTAAGAGGCATGGGCCTCTCTGCAGTGCAAAAAAGAGCCATGATGGGCATTGCCCTTGCTATATCTGTGGCCTCTGTGTAGGGTGGGGCGCAGAGTCCCTATACACCACAGTTGAACCTATGCTTAGCAACTACCCACGATGCTCACTCCAAGACAGTGCTTGCAGGTGCCCGGGTCAATGTACATGAACCCATCCAATTGGGCGTCCACCCAGAGTTCCTCCCACACGGTTGTTCACCAGAAGAGGAGCAAATGGGACAATGAGAGGGGAAAGGGTGAGCGCCTGGCCATCTTGCTGTACCCGTTCCTGCTGAGCACAAAGTGATGACAGGCCAGTACTAACTGCTCTCTGCCACCAGCATTCACAACCGGCTCAGCCTGAGCCCCTGACCAGCCCTGTGGCCAATCTAGAGCCTTGGTGTCATAGCCCCCCCCCCCCCCCCCCGGCTCTTGCTGCTGACTGATGGTGCGTCATCTTTGACGCCAGTGGTTTGGAAGAAGGGAGATCCGGCTGCTGTCGCTGTGAAGGGCTGATTGGCCAGGACCAGCAACCATGTTGCGTTGCAGTGGTCATGGCTTTGCTACAATATGAAATCGCGCTCTCCACCGATATAAACCTGGTCCCGCTGCATAGGGACGAACACACTGGAGGCAGCTCGGCCTGTTCTGAAAGGGTTAGGTAGCACAACATGTGACTGACTCTACTCAGGAGGGGTCAGATGGATGGAGCAGAATTAAGTAGTTGGTTTCCCCTCTCCTCCCCACCCCCCCCTCACAAACACTGGGCCGATCATGATCTTCCCATGCACGAATCAGCAGGCTGGGGCCCTCACTGAATTTGCCTTGGCTGGTGCAAGAGTCTGGGGGAGCTGTGGACCCTGGAAGCCACTGCTCTTGATGACGTGCTAGCAACATGGCCTCCCCCAGCAGCAGGTATCGTCGTAGGGCAGATCATGGGGGCAATGCCATGGGTGTGGCGCTGTCTCCTCCTCTGCTGCCCTTCTGCAGCCATCTGCACAGGACGTGAGGGAGCTGAGAACAGAGGGGCACATCCACATGCTGGCCCATTTGAGTTGATCGCCCAGAAATGGCTCCAAACAACTGCCCTGGCCCTGGCAGACTAAGCCTAGCCACGTTCTAGTTCGGGGCTGGTCAACCCTGGCTTGGGAAGCTGTGTTAATCATGCTCTGTGCCCCTACAGCAGCATCCAGTGTTTTACAAATACTTCTGGGAATTAACCGCCCCATCCCCAGTGAATGTACTCTCAGCGGCTCCATTTCACAGCTGAGGAAACTGAGGCCGTGAGCAATGTGAAGGGACTTGCCCAGGCGACCAGTGGCAGAGCTGGGCAGGCCTCTGATCTGACCATCCTCTGATGGCTAGACCACTCTCCAGCAGCCTCTTCCTGGGAAGAACAGGGTTTAAAACCAGCCCCGGCGAATTCATTTCCCTACTTACTTAGCCTGACTCCAACTCTCAGCTCCTCTGATTCACCAGCTGTCCCTGCAACAAAGCTGGGCTGCTCTGAGTGTGAGTGTGTTTGCTGCCCGGTCCCTCCGCTCAGCGTGTCTGCCCTGCTTTAGCGCACAGGCGGCCATGAGCAAGGTTCTTTTGCAGCGCACCTCTCTCCCGCTCACAGAAGAGACCACCCAGGCCCAGCTGAGAGGCGGGGGTTGGCGGGTGGAAATGGAGCCATGTGCTTGTATTCCCTACACCACCACGTACTTTTTGGCCGCATCGCTGACTCTGGACAATTGACACGATGCCAAATATTTTATTATTTCTTGAAAATGTATTGATTTCCTTCGCAGCAAATAGGACGGCAAATGAGTCTGGCATGGCTGACACACAACACGAGAGCTATTTGGGGAGGAAAGGTGACAGCTCGGCCATTCCTGGACCAGTTTTCGGGTGCTAGCATAAGAAGGGACCTGATGTCACACCCACTCCAGGCCCAACCTTCCGCTAGGTTTTGATTCAGGCCCTTGGAGCAGGGCCAGCTTGACGTCTGGCTCCAGAGCCAACCTCCCTCAGCGTGTGGGGAAGGTGGTTTGGGTTGGGAGGCGCTCTGAAGACAAGCCAGGCCCCACCGATCCATCGGAGACTCAAGCAGCTCTTCAGAGCACAACTCTCGTGAAACAAGGCAAGCCCAGTCTATGGCTACTTCGTCGCTAGTGCTCTTCTTAAAAAAAACCGTTCCACCTCGGTCATGGGCTCAGGGCTAGTTTGCCTAACGTGCCTGGCTCCCGATAGCTACCAGGCAGCCTGGCTCCTGACCGTTCCCCCGCCGGCTCACCCCAACAAGGCAGCCAGAGGTTGGCTGGCAGGCTGCATCCTCGCTGCATTAGGAGCGGTTGACATGGCTCATTTGCGGTCCATCAGCCAGCTCAGCACCGAGGACGTTTTGTTCAAGCTAGTGCTCGATTCTGTGGGAGCACACGATGCTGGCAGACAAATGTTGCTAGGTTACACAGAAGGGAGGACTAGGCCCTTCCACTGCAGGAGAAATTCTCTGGCCTGTGCTATGCAGTCGGTCGGCCACCCTAGAATATAATAATCCCTTCTGGCCTTACACTCTATGACTCTGAATAGACAGCAGGGAAGAGGCCAGGAAAGGCTGGCAAGGAACCATTAGCTGCAAAATACTAGCCATGATCATGAACAAGGCTTTGTGGCCATGACTAAAGTCACATGGCTTTGAGACTGCAGGCCCTGGCCACTTAGGATATGTCTACATTGCAATTAAAATCCCGCAGCTGGCCCATGCCGGCCGATTTGGGCTCGCAGGGCTCGGGCTGTGGGGCTGTTTAATTGCAGTGTAGTCGTCCACATTTGGCCTGGAGCCCAATCTCCACGAAGTGGGAGGGTCCCAGAGCTTGGGGTACAGCCTGAGCCGGAACGTCTACACTGCAATTAAACAGCCCAGCAGCCCAAGCCTGTGAGCCCGAGTCAGCTGGCAGGGGCCAGCCGCAGGGTATGTCTAACTGCAGTGTAGACGGACACAAATGCAGCCTGTGATCACCCTTGCACTGTAACTGCAGGGGATGGCCAAAGCTCAGGACCGTGACTCGATGACTTTGTTTAATGGTTAGTTTCACTGCCGGTGACAACCGATCAGGTATTTCTAGTCAACTGGAAGGGTGACCCAGGTGCAAGCAGACACACCTGTGCTTGGTTTGATTGCCCTAAGGAAAAATCTATTGAGTTCCCCATAAATCACTTATACAGCAGCTCTGTATTAAAAAAAAAGGAATATGACATCCTCTAAAATAGAGTTAACATATTACAAAATGAGCTACGGTCATTTATAAAATTTATGGAGCAAGCAGCTAAGTGAGAGTGTGTGTGTGTGTCTCTCAGTATTTGTCTGTTATCATGTACTTTACGATCTAGTCCAAAGATCACAAACTGGCCAGTGTGACACCGTCTCTCTACTTTATATAATCATGCCTGTACTTTGCAGCTCTGGCCAATGCAGGATCATCAGGCAGATAACAGAACTCAGTGGCCCATACGATGCTCTCCCTGGACTCAGTGATAAGTTATTGAAAGAGGAGACGGGGAACACCTGCAACACCACTGAGCATTCAAAACTCATGGAGCAGGCTCCTAAAAATCATAAGAAAGGTTTAAAAATCATGAGATTTTTAAAAATATAATAAAATTTGGGTTCTTTTTATTTGCCTTCAGGGATTTGGGAGTTCAGGTTTTCAGGTCTGTCTCTACAACCAGGAGCGCTAGAAATTTAGTGTTTGAATTAAAGCTGAGGTTTCTACTTCAGGAGCTGGGGGCTTTATGAAGAACATCAACTGCCAGGAGCCTTGCAAAAGTATGCAACTTGGAGTTGCAATTTACAAGGCAAAAACACTACACCCATTTCAAGTCACCTTAATCGCTTATGCAGGACTGAAGCAAGCCTTGATTGGGGCACAACCTCTGTGCCTCTCTAGGGCCCTGCACATTCAACAGAGAGGCAGTTTTAGTAACTGGGATGGTCTTTTATGGGGAGGTGTCAACAGTGGGACTAGGTCATGTGGGCCCCACATGAGCTCTGTGCTAGTTGAGATGAAGAAGCCACTCCATCCTAGTCTCTAGTGATGGTTCTGTTCCCCACCCCACCCTCCTTAACTCCTGACACTGTCCCGTGGACCAGAGTGGAACGGTCACTGAGCACGTGCCTTGCTCTGGGGGTGTGGAACAAAGAGGGGGAATGGGAGAGCTAATCCCTTGGGTCTTTCAGGGTGGGTGACAGGTGGAGCAACTGTGACTCCATTTCAGGGTGACACCCACTGTCACCCCCAAACTTCTGTGCCATTGCTAAAGCCAGTGACGACTCACGGCAAACACCCCTTGGCCCTGCCTGTGGCCAGCTTGCAGGCCTGAGGAAGGCTCCAGCCTTTCAGCCCATCAAGCCAGGGGCCTGGAAGGGGGATTAATATTTCAGGGATCAGATTTTGGGTAGGGTGGGAACGGATTAATAAATACAGGACAGATCATTCCCATTCTCCTCTCCTCCCCAGCCCAAGGGCAGGAATTCCAAGTCCATCACCACACTGGGGAGGCTGGAAAAGGAAGAAGTGAAATTTCGAGACGGCTCAGTCTGCACTAGGAAACTGCCTGGCCATCAATCCCTGCCCAGAGGTGAGCGCAGTGGTGGAAGCTGCAGTGTGGAGAGGACACTGGGGCTTTTGCCTGCTTATCACCCACCCCTACTTCAGCATTTGCTAGTGTAGACAACACCACTTGCAAACTGTACCAGCCACGAGTGTAGACAGATCCCCAAGGACAGCAGAGCAGCTGCTCCTAGGTTCCATTCAGCTCAGCTCAGGACCAGTCCTTCTCTTGGGAAGGGGCACACCCCCTCCAGCGTTACACTCCCAGGGCCCCGGTAACAAACACCGGGCAGATCAGCTGTGGTGCCTGCTATTGATAACTCCTTCCCTACTCCTACCCCATTGAGGCCAGTGTGGGTTTGGCCAGTGATTACAATACAATGTCTCACTCTAACGGAGCATCTCTCTGTCACTGCAGGTCTTTTGCCCTCCTCCCGCCCTCCATCAGGCTCTCTCTCTCTCTCTCTCTCTCCTGCTTTCTTCCGCCCCTCTATCACCACCCCCTCTCCTTGCAATCTGTCTCCCCACTTTCCCTTCATCTCCTCTTTGCATCTCCCTGGCACACACACTCAGTCTTGGGTTTACACCTGCCACATGGCGGGCGCACGCTGGGGCGCTGTGTGAGTTGCGAGGCAGCAGGACGGTGCTGGGCGGTGGCGTGTGCTGCAAAGCGGCTGCGTGAGGGGTGTGACGACCAAGAGGCTGGACGGTAGGATGGTGGTGGGATATGTAGAGGTGGTATAGCCAAGGGGTTCATTTTACGGCTGGCATTTGTATCGCAGAGCCGAAGACCACCACAAACGTCTGACACAAACGCCATCACGCTCCCACCAGTATCAGCACCCTGTCCTTTGTCTACACATGCTCTCTGGGTCAGGGTGGGTGGAAACACCCCACACCCTTGTACAAAATCAGGGACCTACACCCCAGGAGTCTCCGCCCCGCTCTACCCTGCGGGGTGAAATGCTAAGGCATGGGGTGCAGTGGCCGGGCAATCCCCACTGCTCTGTCCCCCAAGGAGCTGGAGCCCCTCCAGTCATGAGAAACAGCTCCATGACAGTGCCACATATCAGCTGGACTTCCTAATGCAGAGCTTCACCGCAATTCACTCCCCACCCTGGAGTCACCTGGGAACAGCCAAGGGGATAACATGCCAGCCTAGAGACACGGCTGGCTGGAAAATCCCGGGGCCAAGCTTATCCCTGGTTTAACACCCTGGACTTCAGTGGTGTTACACCAGGGATGCGCTAGGCCCACTATGTCCCCTAATGGGGATCCACTGTCTGTAAAGCTCTGCTCCACTAATCCAGCGCCCCGCGAGGACCTTGCGGGGGGGAGGGGGGGAGATGAGGCCAGCTCTGGAGCACTGAGCTCGCCCACAAGAGCAAGCAGCTAAGTCGGGGGGTGGCCACTTCAGGGTGACACTCACTGTCACCCCCAAACTTCTGTGCCATTGCTGAAGCCAGTGACGACTCACGGCAAACACCCCTTGGCCCTGCCTGTGGCCAGCTTGCAGACCTGAGGAAGGCTCCAGCCTTTCAGCCCATCAAGCCAGGGGCCTGGAAGGGGGATTAATATTTCAGGGATCAGATTTTGGGTAGGGTGGGAACGGATTAATAAATACAGGACAGATCATTCCCATTCTCCTCTCCTCCCCAGCCCAACCCACCTGCCCCCTTCTCCTGCACCCCCGTCCCGGCACAGAGCTTCTGCAGCCCCAGCCGCATCACCCGCTCAGTACCCCGCCGTGAAAGAGCTGTTGTAGGTTTCAGTGTGGAAACAGGTCCTGTGAGACGTACTGGTGAGGCTATAGGCAAAGTAGGCCACGGCAGAGCCCAGTGTCAATCCGGTCATATAGGACACAGTCATGGTGTTACCTGCAGGAGAAGGGGAACGGAGAAGAGAAGCCAGGAGGTTAACCCTCATCTGCCAGACAAGCGCGGATGGCTCAGACCCTAACAGGGTGCCAGGAAGCGTCTCCACTCATGATCCGGGGCCCCGCCGGATTTGGGACAGAGGTACCCTGCTCTAGCTCTAATCTGTAACTTACCCCCCAGAGCATATTGCTGGCAACCCAGTGCTGGTGGCCATGCTCCCAAGCCAAGGGAGAGCGAGGGTGCAGCCGGTCACTGGTTTGGGCCCTGCAGTGGATAGGGGCGCAGCGGTCTGGAGACGCAGTGGTATGAGCTGGGGTGGGGAGCCTTAGAGCAGGAATTGGATCAGCATGGGCAGGAGACAGCCACCTGGAGGGGAGCTCTACAGGGGCCAAAATGGTACTACCCTCCCCAAAGGGACAGCAGGATCCTCACACCCGCGTTAACTCTCTGCCCCTCCGCTGGACCTTGTTTGGCCAGAGAGAGAGCCCCGAGCGTAGGTGCTCTTAGAAACTGAGCTTCTGGGGAATGACTCCCAGACTGGGCTGGTGCCACTGGATAAGTCACCCTTGGTGCGGGTGCTGCCTGCAAAATGACATGCAGGGCAACCAGCACGTCAGTGCACAGCCAGGCTTCGTGCGGAGGCCTGCAGCCCGGACATGGCCTCTGAGCCTGGGGGGTAGTGCAGGGATGAACAGGAGAGGGACTCGACCGCCCACCGGGGCCTGCCTCCCACCCACACCCGCTTAATATTTTGGAGTGACCCAACCGCTTCCTCTCCCCTCACCCAGGCACAGCTGGTCTCTCCCTGCCGTGTAACGTGTAACTGGGATGGGACTGGTTCCATGCACACGGCATCTTTCCCCCCACTGGCCTGCCCACACCTACCACATCCCACAGCAGTGCCTGCAGCAGTGCATTCTGGATACATCTGGGCAATCTCCCACGCCCCCTCAGCTGCTGCTTCCAGGGGCACTTGGGGCAATGCTGCTGAAGCACTGTGCGAAATCCCCTCTCATGCACACAGGTGGGACGTTGGAGGACTGACTAACCCGGTTATAGTGGCAGGGCCCAGCCACACAGTGTGAAACGCAGGTGCCAATCATGTTACAGGGTGACGAGCAATGGCAAACCACAGCGCACTATCTGGTTAGGAGCCACATGCTAGCCATGGGGCGTGTGGCCATGTGTTAACCCAGCGAAGAACTCAGCAGCAGCTCTAGTGCAGATGGGCCTGAAGGTGGGAGCAGTGACATGGGTGTAGAAGGGGACCAGGCTGTACTGCTAACCGTGGGAAACACAAATGGAACTTGTGAGGCTGTGGGTCCAGCCTGCACTGTCCCTGCCTCCCTACACGGCTCCCGTGAGCGGCTGCCATGTGTCAACACGTTATTCCTCCTACCTGCCAGTTCCCGCTGCTCCGGGCTCACTTTGCCAGCAGCTAGGATCATGGGTACGCTGCCAAAGTACCCGTTGGTGATCCCCATGAGGAGGGAGAAGATGCAAGGCCAAGCGGGGTGGTTGAAGGTGGGTTTCCCACTGGGGTACACGCACATTATAAAGAGGGGAATGAAAATCACTCGCAGACAGGAGTAGATGAGAAGGTGGGTCCCTCTCCAGTCATAAGGCAAGGCAGCCAGGATCTAAAACACAGAGGGAAAGTCTCATTGTGTTGCAAAGGAAAGCGGCTTCTGGAGTAAAATCTAGATCAATAAAAGACGAGGCTGTTCAGGAGGCCGGCCTAGACTGAGTGGCAGTTCCAGAGCAAAAAAGCCACTGGAAACGAACAGGTCTCTACTGTGGGATCTGAAGGAATCCAAACCTAGCCCATCTTCAGTTACAATCCACCCCCATTTAGACCAGACCCTCCACCCATACACACACCAACCACACCTTTAATAACACATCAGATCAGCAGACAACCCGGTTTGAACGGATTGCTTTTCTAACAGCAGGGGAGGGACGACAAAGTCTGTAAAAATATGCACGGCAGGAAGTCATGAGCCACTCCAAGCCCAGGGCCTGAACTTGGGCAATTGACTCCCCGTTCTCTTCCACAACAGGGTAGACTGGCCATCAGACAAGATGTGTTCCTTAGTAATCTACTGCCCATCTGGCACCTCAACCGCTACCCACCCTCCCCAAAGAAGCCTGCACAGGAGGTCTAGCCAGGACCCCTCCTACCTTGCCTACAAAGTCCGAGAGGTTGAAGACAGCCATGATTAAGATGGGGAGCCACTCCCCAAGAGTGCAGTTGCGGATCTCCGACTCCAGCCCAGGAAAGAGGCACAGTGTGATGAAGTAGGTCATGGCTATGGAAAGCATGTAGGCCCAGATCACCCTGGAGACAACGTAGCGATGGAGCATCATGTCTGGAGGAGGACACCAAAGCAACTTGTCAGCTTATTACTAAACCCACGCTCTTCCCCCTGCAGAGCACGGCAGTGAGAGGTTCACCTCCACCAGCCTTCGCCCTGGTCTAGGGGTGCTCACAAAAGCACTGATTAGTTCTGCATGTGAACGGATGCTTTCCCAGCATGCGGCAGAGATGTATCAATCCAGAAGGCCACCCTGGCTTCTGCCCTCAGAGCTCTGACCCCATCTTCCACATTAGAAACCCATTTGCCCTTGCCAGACGCCATTCCCTGAACTGTGGGTCAGGTTCAGGACCGGTGTAAACAAGTGCTGTTCAAATGACTTCAGCAGAACTCAGGGCTGAATCCAGCAGGCCCCTAAGCAGGCTCTCTGATTTCCATCGGACGCTAGAGCAGTATGAATGCTGTAATTCCACATGTTGTGTACATACCACACCTGCAACTCCGGGGAATAGCTAATTTACACTCGCTGTGACCTCCCTTTCCCCCTGTGAGGGCAAAAAGGCAAGAGAGACGGCGGTAGCTGGCCGTGTTATTTTATGTCCAGTGCTTGGCAGAAATGTACCCTCAGACTCCCTGTGATGTGCAGCATGAGATTATCTCACTTGGGCCTAAAAGTTTCTCAGCCTCCACTGCTGTTCAGTGCCATGTGTGTTGGATGGGTTCCGCCTACCACACCAGAGGCAGCTGCATTTCAGAGATGCTGTGCGTATCGAGACTGCAAAGCGTTTGGGGGTGGAAGGTCTATCCTAGGGACAGATGTCTATGGCTGCCATCACAGTAACCTCTGAGTGCCTCGCAGACATGGATGACCTAGGGGCGTGTTTTCACCCCCTTTGTGCAGATGGGGAGCCGAGGCATACAGAGAATAAGTGACTTGCCCAAGGTCACCTCAAAATGCTGTGGCAAAGCAGGAGCTGAACCCAGCTGTCCTGAGCCTTTAGTAAAAGAATATCCTTCCTCCCGCAACGGCACGACAGAAACGCACAAGCGGCTGCAGTACTATTAAAAGGTGACAGTTCCACTTTAAATGGCAGCCTCTGAAAGCCCTTTTAAGTGAGAGTGGGCTAGTTGTCCCTGCCAGCTAGAGCAAAAGACAAGTGCGCTTGTCAGAGCGAGTGCCGGGGAGAGCCTGGACAGCCCGGCTAGCGGGTCCCTGCAGCTGGACACAGGTGTCCTACCTCGGAAGCTGGGCCAGCTCCTTTTGATTCTTGGTCGAGGGACGTCAAACCTCACATAGGTGCCGCTGCCAGCCAGCTCAGCTTCTTGCCCCAGGCTGCCCAGAGGGGAGCCCGCCTGCCCACAAGGCCGATTTTCCTGGGGAAAGCACAAGAGGGATCAGGGTAGCGTTGAGCCAGGGGGTACTTTGCAAAGAACAGCTCAGTGGGAGGAGGGGGAAAGGCTCCGGGAACTTATCCACCTTGATGTAAGACCCTCCTGCTGTCACTAGCAAAGCCAGAATGGATGAGGTCAGTGGCTGTAATACACTTCACCCAGGAAGCGTAGAGAACAAAAGTGGGGAGGGGAAACATGGGTTACACTGAGCTACCAGTTTATGTGCCACGCTAGGACATCCACCGTTACTGTATAGATTTATATACAATACTTCAGCGTCTCTCTGCACCAATGCACCGTTAGAGGGCACCACACATCTCCTAAAAGAGGGGCTCTCGCAGTTTTCCATAGTGCGCACAACAATGGAAAGCAGGTTGTCTTGTAGGCCCATCTCCGCTCCCATTCGTGGCTGCACAGCCCACCTCCCCTCCCATGCCCAATTGTGTACCATCCCCCTGTGGCACCCTCGGCAATTGTTTGCACAGGACAGAAATGGTCGGAAAATATTAAATGTCTTTTTAAAGTCTAATGTCACAGCTACAAGCAAAGAGCAGGGGCCAGCGGGCAGAGATCAGGCGGCCAACCAGAAAGTGCTGAACCAGCGACAGGGTGGCAACCCCGTCCTACAGCGAACTGGGATGCAGGCCCATTATCACACTCATTTAAGAACGTCGTCTGTGAGGGGCTGGAGCGCAGAGGGCTGCATTTCTCGTGCAGCACTCTGCCTGCGAAGCTGAAGGAGCAGCCCTGCTAATGCCCTTCAGCAGGGACTTATGTGGCAGACAGACCGTGATGAGAAGCAAAGCATGGTTCTCATGCCAAACAACTGACACCACTGGTTGGAGATGGTCCCATGGGTATGAGGGCAGATGCTGTGCTTCAAGTTCTAATTCAACTCTGGATTCTGCACCACAAGGTCGTCTGGACCAAACCAGTGCATCTTTGTACCTTTGTCAGTCCTTCCCTTATCCCTTGGAGATAGCTTCCCCAGCACATCTGCCTCAGGCCAGCAGCTGGAGGCCCAGGTCAGAGGCAGCAGAACCCCAGCGGCATCTAAAAGCCTCTGGCACACCCGCCCACATAGCACAGAAAGGGAGACTTACGAATCTGATGTCTTCTGCAGTGACATCGTGGTGAACCCTGTATCCGGTGCTGTGGTCTGGGACCCCTTTGCCCCCAGGTGCGCCCTGCCGGGAGCAGGCGGTGTAGTGCCGGACGAAACGGGTGCGCTTCACCAGCAGGTGGAGAATGAAGCACATGAGCTCGATGCCGATGGAGATGAAGAAGAAGATGATGGTGTTCTCCTTCTCGTCCGACAGGAGGAGTTTGGTGAAAATGCGGCTGAGGGAGATGATGACCCCCGCAGTGCCTGAGAGGAAGAGAGCAAAAGCAGGCCCGTCGGCACAGGGGGTCCAGGGACAGCAGGCAGCTCAATGGCCGGGGCTGCAGAGACATTCTGGACCGGGTTTGAAACCCAGGTTCTCTGTCCTGATAAGGACAGAACCCAAGATGTGACTCGGTGGCCAGGCCGGGCCAGTGTTGGCCTGGCCCCAGAGAGGGGCACTAACATGTAGTGAGTGGGCTGGTGTGTGCTGGGTGAACTGAGAACAGATGTGAGCCACAGGCTACTCTGTGAGCCGAGATGATTTCTGTCAGTAACGCTGATTCCCTAGTACTTCCCCCAGCAACACAGAACAGGCACCCAGTCCCGGCCCTGTTTGCTTTGGAGTTAGCTGCAGTGGGGGAAAGTGAGCGGAGAGGCCACTTTCCCCTCACTGCAGGTATCTCCCTGACAAAGGGGTGAGGCGCAGGAACTGTTTGTTCTCTCTCCCTGCTGTGAGACAGCTCATCTACTGCTGGGGAAATACAGGGGAATCGGCTCACCCCACCCATACCTGGTGCTGCCCCCTCGGCTGGCAGTCCCTGGCAATGCTCGTGCTTTGCTCTCTTGAGTGTTAACAGCAGCCGCACACACGCAGAGCAAAGGGAAACAGCGTCTGATAGGTGCATGCAGCCCTCTGCCAGGTAGCGTATTTCCCCGAACAACCCAGGAGCTAGCACTAGGCAGAGTTACAATGCCAGGCTTTTCATGCCACGCCGTGTAACTGGAAGGGACAGCCCAACGGAGTGCTGTTCATTCCCCCAGCCCATGGGAGGGGGCAGCCTTTCTTTCTGGCCCGCGTGCCCACTGTAATTACAGTTTTTCTCTGCCTGGCGTAGGGCCAGCTGGCCACTGACGGATGAAAACACCAACCAAAGACCAACAAATTCCCCCTTCAGGGCGTCAGTCAAAATATCAGTGAGAGCACCCCAGCTGTCGCCAGCTGGTGCATGTGCCAATGATAGGTGGTGAGCGTGCCCACCACCTGCCAGCGTGTGCCAAGGCCAAATCCATTACCCTGGATTATCAGGAAAAGACTAAAGCCTATTCTGGACAGCAGCACCTGAGGAGTGAGCAGCATGCTGGTCAGTTTCCAGCGAGCCATCTCCGGGAGCAGGGCTGGAGACTGAGAGATTGCTGGGCTGGGCCAACGTCTGCTGGCAGTGGGGGAGAACTAAAGAAGGCTCGGCTAATAATGAATGAAGGCCTTTGCTGTGTATGTTCAAAGATGGGCTGCAATCTAATTGGGATGGAGGTCACCCCTACCCGTACCCCAGGTCACGGTAGAGACTCTATCCTCTCTTCTGCTCGCTGTAAAATGCCCTGGGACATGAGTGTGCTGTCTGCATGCTGCTCATGCTGCCCTCCCCTCTACAGAGCCAGAGAGCCGTAGAAACAGGGGGGTACATCTACACTGTAACACGGACTGCAGCACATGTAGACATACCCGAGCTAGCTACCAACCGCAATGGAGCACAGGCTTCAGCGTGGGCTAGTCACCCGAGTAAGTGGCCCGGGTCCCAGGCGGGCTTGTACAGGCCGCACCGAAGTCCAGGCCACCACAGCTTCACAGCTATGAGCTCTCAGGTGAGCTAGACTCAAGCTAGCTCAGGTATCTGTACAGACGCTGCAGTCACACCTCTGACCTCCGCACAGCCATACCCCGTGTATGTGACTTTGCTCAGAGCCTAAGTTACCAGATTGCTAAGGCGGGCTCCAGCTAGGCCTCTTAGCATGGAGAAGTCACATCTCTCAGCAGCATCTTCCCCAAGAACCTGACCTTGTGGTGGATGGAACATTGCAACCTGCCTCTGCCTAGGTCTACACTGTCAGCTAGGGATGTTCCCAGCTCCCGCAGCCAAAACCGTGCGAGCTCGAGAGCATGGGAAGCTACCCCAAGCACAAACCACCTGAACCCTGTGGGTGTGTACTCAGGGCGGCCAGCACAGTACCTTGATGAGAGCTAGCATGAGTACGTCTGCGTGAGCTGGGAATCACATCTGAGCTCCAAGTGGAGACGTAACCTCTGTGTCAAGCTGGGGGTCTTTATTACATGTGCCAACTAATGATTACATCTAGGAGAATGGGCCAACTAAGGACGCACTGGCCAACGTGCCAGCCAGCAGCTGGCTAATGAGCCTATTATCTAATCAGAATTGCGAGTAGCTCTGCCAGCTAGCAGGCTTTAAGAATCCAGGGTTAGGAGGATACTCACTCTCGCCAGTCATCACCCCTTGGGTGTACCGCTTGGGCAACATCCCGGTGTAGCCGTAGAAACTGGATTGCTGCACTTAAAGAGAGAGGCGCACCGAAAAAAGAAAGGAGAAGAGGTATTATTCCCTACCCACAATTCCGCGGGGATCTAGCCCAAATATATTGCCGGGAGTCCTGCCTAGGTCCCTGGAGCTGTTGAACTAGGAGAAGTTGGTGCAGTTTCCTATCTAAAGTTCTGATTCAAGAAAGCACATGCTTAACTTTAAGTTCATTGTAGCCGGTCTAAGTGCTTTCATGAATCAGAACCGCCTCCTTCACTCTTGCCAACGCAATAAGAAAACAATACTGTGGAAAGGCACCAGCTCTCGGTCCTGGATACCTCCGGCACATGAGAGCCCTAGGTACTAAAAGCCAAACTGTAACAGGGTGTCGGGGGTAGGTGGGGTGTGAGGGTGCAGGCTGCACAGCCTGACTCTGGCTGTTTACAGACGTGAAGCATCACGCGAACGACTCGTGTTCCAGAGTGTTAACCAGCATCATAAAGAAAATCATAGAAAGGCTGTAAACACACCTGGGCTAGCTGGTGCTAATGAGCTGCGGAAGGCTGGGTTTTTATGGGATGAAATATGGTAGGCCAATAAAAATCACCCACCTGGGGATTGCCCTGGGATTAACAAGTCCTGCTGCCCAGCAGCTGCATGGGGCCCTGGAATTTCATTATTTCAAAGCATTCAGTCACAAGGGAAAAGGCTTTGGTTAGCATAGCAACAACTGGACTTGATGGCTTTTGGGTTATTAATATTTTCAAAATGAACCAGAAACTCAGCAGCTGGAACAGCAAGCAGGGATTCAAAAAGCGTAAATGTGCCGCCTTAGCTCAAAAACGGGCATTTCACAGAGCCCAAAATGGGAGGGGGGAAACCCACCCCCACTTTTTTCACCAAACAAGAGGTCGGTTTCAATTCACGTTCTTTTCTATCTAATCTATCTGCCTGGTACTCGGATGCCCCACCCCATCAGCGCTTCCCAACAGAACTAACAAACCAGCCAGGCCAGCTGGCCAAGCAAGGAGCAGCCACCGCTATGCTGACTTACCCCAGCTTGGGATCTGGCCCCACTGACTGCAATTGACCTGGCGATGCTAGAGATGCGTGTTTGATTGATGATGGGCTGGGTGGGTATGGAGTTTGGTATTTGGGGGTTCCAGGAGAAGCTGAAAGCCCCACAGGCCATCAGGCAGCACGTTATGCAAATAAGTGTATTTTATGCAAATATGTGCCATTTATGCAAATCAGATAGCTCCTGGTTTGCGCTGGCAGGTGTGCATGCTGCTTTATGTGCTATGGGTTACGGGGTGTTCCCGGGATCTGAGAAGCGCAGATGTAAGTGGCTGAACAGATCTACTTCAGAAGAAGAGTGGGGAGATAGTTCAGGGAGCGGGGATCTGGAGTTTCAGGCAGCAGCAGGTGGCCCATCAGGGGCTGCAAACCGCTGAGTTATGTGGACCCAACAGAAATGTCAGAAAATTTGTTCCTGCTTTTCCCTGCAAGGAAATAGGATGTTTGAGGGGAAGAGCAATTTCCCCCTTCCAGATACTCCCCTCTCTATTTTCAAGCAGGCCTTGTACTCTGAAACAAGACCCTGCTCTCCCCAAAACCATCTGGCCTGTCCTCCTTGCGCCAGGCTTCACATACCTGTGCAGCCGAAGGCCACGACCCCTACGGCTATCAGGTTGATAGCATACGCTTGCCTGTGGGTGAAGAGCTCCAACCAGACATCGCAGATACTGACGAAGAGAAGGGGACCCAGAGCGAACAGGTATCCTGCAGCGAACAAGATGGACACTGGAGTCAAGGGGCAGAGAGCAGAGCTGGAAGCAAGCCTTTGGACTGGCTTGGGACAGCGATGTGATGAGCTCGGCAGGCTGTGGAATCCCAGTGAAACCCCACGGGGCCAAGCGTCCGAGCCACTACTACTGCATGGAGCAGCCTGGAGAGAGAGTGCGTCCCTGCACTGAGGCGGAGATGGAGTTACAGAGCAGACGAACAAGGGGCCAGAGAAACCCCCCGTTTCTTTCCATCTACGCCAAGATGGCTTTAGTCATTTAACTGCTTATGGGGTGGAATGGAAGCCTAGGCATCGCCCTGTAGGTTCCTCGTGATGTTTGAGTTTCTAGGCAGCCAGATGTTTGGGTGTCCAGACGTCTGCCTGATCGTAATTCTGGTGTCTAGCTAATGGTGTGTCTGACTGACTGCGTGGCTGGAAGTTTGGGTGTTCACACTGGATGCTGGGCTAAATCTAAGTGATTGGGTGGCCTGAGGCTTGGGCGAATGGAATGTGCTTATATGGCTTTGTACATGACCGGCCCAGATCTCCCAACCCCCTTCCCCCTGGAAACTGAACAGAACGTATCTGCACACATAACACGCATCTTGTCTTCACTGCTGGGAGATCAGGCGGGGAGCAGAAGTGACACTCAGCTACCCTTAAGGGGCCAAGGATGGGCAAAAATATCTCAGTGCTTGCAGGCTTTTTCCAGGTCAGTTGGTGGAGAGGCGCTGGAGACAGGAGTAGAGTCCACCCTTCTGGAAAACGTTAGCCTGACCGCTTGCACCGATGGGATAGGAAAATAGCCACGGAGATATGGTAGCCCCAGAATGCAGGCGGTAGGCTTGGGTCCTGTCTGGATCCCTGAGGCAGGGGAAGGAAATGGAGAGACCTACCCACAGAGATCCTGGTGTGCAGACTCAGCAGCTCCACCAGGGCGTTGTTCAAGATGACAGCTACCAAGGCTACCAGGATGTAGGTGAGGCTCATATCAAACACAATGGAGGTCCCTGCAGAGCAACAGAAGAGGTGAGGTGGTCAGCAATGCTCCAAGAGCCGCGTTGGACTGAGTGTGTTGATTTCAGCAGGGAGCTTTCAAGCTACTGCTGACCACGGGTCTGTGTTGGCACCTTGGTGAACAGAATTTGGGGTCTGGTGGCTGTTCTGTATTTCCTCCAGCCCACCTGTCTGGTTTCTCTGATGGCTGAACCAGGCTCAGGGTTTGGGTAACTCAGCTGTGGTCTCAAAGAACAATTTCAGGGTTGCATTGTCTAGGGATATCCAGGAACAGGAAACATTTTCCAGGTTGTGGAAATAGGCAGCAGGGCCGGCTGAAATAGAAGGCGGTGGAATGACAGAAAGTGGGGTGAGGGTCTGGGGAGATACCCCGTGGGCAACACAGGAGATGCCACGGGGGCAGCCACTCATTTTGTCTAGCTCCACTTTGCACTCCGGGTACAAACACTGCAGAGTGATACTGCTGTCATTAATCGGGCTACATTTGTGAGTTCAGGCTGCTAGACACCCCATCCAGGAGACATCCAACACCTGTCAATATCTGCATCCACAAGAACTGGGAGACCCGGCCAAGTCCTATTTCAAAACCAGACTCCCTGCCAAATACACCGACCCTCACTTCGGCAGCCTCTGTCTTTTCAACATCCTAGCACCAGCTTCTAGGATCTCCTGTCATTAAATGGGACTGTGTTTGCTATCAGCATTGAACATCAGAGATCCTGACTGCTGGCTTTCAAAGATTACATGTGAATTGGAAATCAGCGGCCTGTCCGGGCTGGTTCCCCTCTGCCTGTCAGACTAGCATTCTCCTGCTAATGAGGACTCTGCCGTGACAGTTTCCATGCTGTGCCCTAGCTCAGTGTGAATGAAATCCAAGGAGCAGGACCTGGGACACGCCAAACCACCATTGCTGGGAAGGACCCACCTGGATATTTGTGATGCAAATAGTCCACATCTGTGATAAAGCTGTTGTATGGCAGGAGAAATCCAACCCCTGCTAGCAGCATGGCGAAGTAAATCCCATGGTATCGATCCTGCGGCTCGGGGTCTTCTAAGGCTACAGCCGGAACAGGACAGAACAGGTGACAGTTAAGCTGATGGGCCTCTTGGAGCCCAACACAGAGTCCTACAGACAGGCTGGGAAATATATCGAGAGGCAACAGATCTATTGTTCACTGAGACGAGGTACCGAACATTCCCAAATGAGGGGCTCTGTCTATGTCTCGCAGCTTTAGTAAAGAATCCCCTTTATACTCATTGCAACTCTCTTCTCTCCCATGAGACACTGCAGTGCCATTATTCGACTCGATCACCCGCACAGGAATAACCAGGCTAGACCAGTGGTCCGGCAAGGCCGGGATCCTGTCTCTAACAATGGTCAGCATCAGCTGCTTCAGCGGAAGGGGCAAGAAACCTACCTATCGGACATCTGTGTAGCACCAGCCAACGGGTGAAGTATCTTCCTAGACACTTGTACGTATGGATCGGTGTACACATGCCTCTGTTCACCTACCTCTAGTTCCCAGCCTTCCTCACCGGGAGCAGAGAGTGAGGTTTTGTTATGGTCCCTGTACTAGGAGAAGTTATTGATCTCTGCAGCTACACATCTTTTCCCAGAATCACTGACCTCGGCCCAGCCACCCTTCTGCACTTGAAACCCCCCCAGGAAAGAGCAAAGCAGAAATGCCTACTGTTCTCTCAGCTGGGCTCGCAAGGGAACATCTGGGGGCCCCAAAAGAGCAACAGCTATGTTAAATCTCAGCCCTTCCCAAAGGGCCACCTATTGGCCCAGGGGCGAGTGCTCCTCGAGGCCACGGGGGAAAGCAGCTCGCAAGCCCTTACAGGGACTGAGAGCTCCCAGAGGGATTAAATAGCAGGGTCAGCCTTTTCATTGCAAACTGGAAAGGATGGTATTAATGTCGGATAGCTGTATTGTCGGGTTCCCATAATGTGCCCAAAGCCAGGTTCACCTATGGCGCTCCACAAAATAAACACCAGCCTGGCTAAACTGCAGCCTGTGAGTAGAGGCATTTCAACAGTGATCCTGGCAGTATAAGAATACCAGGTCTTTGATGTGCAACGTACTGAAGCAGTCCCGTGCCATCCAGCGTACGTTCAGGGAGTGACTGGCAGAGGTACAAACCTAGGGCCAGATCCTCCGCTGGTGCAAATGCAACTAGCCCCAGTGGAGGTAAGGTAAGGGTCTGTCCTACAGTTGGCATCTGCTCAAGTGACTCAGCCTGTGAGATGTTTGGAGTAAACTCTCGTATAAGATCATCTTGGCCAGGGGAGCGACGGCTCATTAATTGCTTTCCTGTCATCTGGGAACACGCTGCAGTTACGACATGTCGGAGTCTGCACTGTTAAAACACCGGGGATCTGCACAGGGAAGTGGTGATGTGTGTGCCTGTCAAATAGCACAGGCCCCCAGGATCCCCACTGCCCCGGCATCATACGGAGAGGAACGAAACCACGGCAGGAGCCACAGAGAGGCCTGGCAGTGAAGGGGGAGTGGTTAAGAGCAGAGGGAGGAGCCACGATAAATCGCACGCGTTCTCATCCCAGCCCCCAGAAGGACCTTTCTTACCCAGCCAGAGGGGCAGAAAGTTAACCCTGCTGGGATGTCAAAGCCTGCACGCCTCAAGGGGAGGGCTCAGCAGGAGGGTGGCCAGCCAATAGCCACACATTTGCTGGCCCAGTCATGCTCCCCTGGCTAGTGAGCAGAGAAGCGTCCTCCGTGCTGCCTTGGACCCATGCAGTTGGGGAATTTGCTGGATTCCTTAGCTCCCTGCTTGTTTTGGTGGGTCCTGGCTGCAGCGCCCCCAGGCCAGTCCTGGGGATGTGGGAGGGTGTGTGTCACCTCTGTGGGGGTTACAAAGCCACAAAACTTGTTCTCCCCGCACGCTGTTTGCGCCGCAGGACAGTGTCCGGGCCATGGCGACGGATCAGGGGCTGCATGGACAACAGCAAGCTCCACTCACAGTAGTTATTCTTAAAGACTGGGCCAAACAGCTCCTGTACGCTAAGAACCAGCCCCAGATGCTGGACAAGATTTGAACCAAACCTTCTGGAGGCTTGGGAAAAGTTCCCGGAACGTACCGCTGTTATTATTTCCACCCTGTCCTGTGGTCTCTGTGCTTCTGGGCCTCATTTGGACCTGAAGTGTTACCACAATGAGGTAATGGCTGCTTGCGGGGTGTGTCTGGCCTGGCCAGGAGACCTTGCAAAAAAGCCCACCCTTGTGAGATCTCCCGACCCAAGAAGCCAGGATAATCTGAACACATGGCCAAAGTCTGGGGGGCTGAACCACCCGGCAAAGCAGGGTTTGCCCATGGCTCTGTGATACGTGGAGCGTGGAGCTGGTTGGTGCAGCACTGGCTATGACAAAGCTCTCTCTCCCCACTCCTCTCCCTGCATCCAGGGAGCTGCCTCAGCAGCCTGTCACTGCCATCGCTATGTGCCCCCCTCAGCCCTTCCTCCACGCTCCCTCCTTGCGAGCCAGGAGAGATGCGGCGCCCAGCTGCCAAGCCCTACCTGGCTCCATGAAGGTGAGGACTCCCTTGGCCTGATTCCCTTTAGCCTGCAGCTCCTCCTCCTCCAGCTGGTAGCTGTCGAAGCTGAAGCTCATCACCACATTTCCCTCTGGGGTCACCACGGGGCTGATGTCCTTGAAATGATCTCCTCTGACAGAGCCCATTGTGGCTGACCTAAAGCAAGAGAGGGCAGCAACACACCATTAGCTCAGCCCCAGCACGGTCCTCAAGGGATACCCCACAGGGGCTTATTCCCAACGGGGCCAAGGGCTCAGCTAACGTAATACGTAGGGAAAACATTCAACACACCATGCAAAACAGCAGAGCAGCTAGTGAGGGAAAAGAGCTGTGAGGTCATCTAGCTCTTCCCCCTGCCAGAGCCAGAATGACCACAGCATCTCAAGTGCTTTGCCCTGTCTAGTTTTAACTGCTCCAAGCGACAGGGCTCCCACTGCTTTCCCTGGAAGGCCTTCGTGTGATTCACCTCGCTGGCAGGACGTCTTTCCTGATAATCAGCCGACATTTCCTTTGCTCAGTCTCATCCCGTTTCTCCTAGTTACGCCCCCTGGCGTGCGCAATAGGCTCCCCGTAGAAAACAACCATGTCCCTCCACCCTGAGTCGCTGCAAAGTGGCACAAGCAGGCCCAAACTAAGAGGTGACCGACGCTAACCTGGTGTAATAACCTGGCCCCCCTCAACACACCCCTAACAGCAAGTTAGACACCCTTTGATTCACACCCACTCACTGACGTACACCCACGTTACACATCAGCCCTGGCTCCTTCTCTATTGTCCCTCAGTGACTTTTAGCTCAAACATGCTCAGTTTCTAAGATGTTTCTCCCCCTTATCTCCCAGCACTACCTCAGCCAGGATAGGCCAAGAGACAAGCTGGGGCCTTTCCTTCTCATGCGTCCTCAGCACCAATAATACAGATCTGGCCACGGAGGACCATGGGGTTCCCCACGCAGGGACTGGCATTTTGTTCCGTGTTTGCGCAGCACCTCACACACAGGTGGCACGCAGTATGAATACTAAATAATAAAATATGACATGTGAGAGGGAAAGAATCCAGCTTGTCTCTCAGAGTTTGAAGGGCTGGCGGTATGAAATATAGCATGTCTTTCTGAGCCCGTTCAAGCTGTACAGCTAGACAACACCAGGAGAGACCCCCCCACTGGAACCAAGAACTCCATTTTATGAGCATGAGGCACTTTAAAGATGTCTCCATCACTATCACCGAACTGCTCCTCTGTTGTGCGGTCCGAGAATGAAGGCTGCCAGCTGGCAGGATGGGCTGAGTGTGGATAGTGTTTTGAGAAGGACTCCTAGGCGGGAAGCAATGGAGTGAAAGGAGAACCTCCCACGAAACCTCGTAGAGAATTACTTCCGTGTAAGCTCGGTCTCTTCCCTGGTGAAAAAAAGCTCTCAGTCTCAGGTGTTGTCTGTGCCCTCTGCTGCTTGACTCTCTGAGCAGGTCTCACACCAGGATCTTCACCAGGACTTCTCCTAGCATGATATAGGCTTCAATTTCCCCAAGAGCCAGCACTTCCACATCCTCTGTGAGGGTGACTCGTGCTGGGAGAAGCTGGGCCTGCAGTAGCTGTGAGCTCATCACAGCCGGCGCGAATTCACTGGTCCCTCCAGCGATGTTTGTTGGGAGTGGAGGAGCTATGAGGCTCCCCTTTACTGCAGCAGTCTGCATGGCTGTCACAGCGGAAAAAAACCAGAACCAGGCAGGGCATCAAACTGTGCTAGAGAGTGACTAACGCCACAGCTAGGTCGCTGAACCTACAGGGAATGGACAGGGCTGCCTCCACACTAAAGAGCTGCGTAACTGCAGCCTGGACCGGTGTGATTCCCACACTAGTCACCCTGTCCCACACGCATACATAAAACTCCTTGGGCATGGCAGGGCCTTGTGGATTGTTGCACCTGTAACACCAGCCGAGCCCGGGTGTCGGCAGACAGGATCGAACCTGGGACCGCTGAAGCTTAGGGCATGAGCCTCTACTGCAAGAGCTAAAAGCCACGTGGCTCTTAGCTATGGCTATCACAGACTCATCAGTCTCTAGCTGGGCTAGGTGCCATTAGAAGGGGACAGCAGGGATGGGTTACACACCTACCCCCCCACGCCCAGCACAGCTCCACAGAGCAGCTCGGGTCCATTTGCACCTCTCCACATTTTGGGTGCCGCCTCGGCTGCTCTTGGGCAGGCTTGTCAGGTGACAGAGCCGTTGCTCTGGGCTGTTGAGGCCGTCTCTGACGGACTAATTACACCACTGCTGTTGCCACACTACCATGGCTGTCTACACTGGCACTGCACGGTGGGCATCCAGCTCAGAGCAAGTCCAGCTGCAGCCTGGCATGAAGCCCCGTGCACTGTTGTTAGCGATGCTGTGTCTGGATGCAGGGCCTGGCACACACACGCCACAGGGTTCTCCTGCCTAGAATGAGGCTAGCAGGGTTCTCCGGTGCTCACATCCTGGGGACCGTTTCACAAGAACTAGACTGTTTCGTGACCCCACCTTCCCGCCCAGTTCCCCAAACCCCACTGCTTGGGTCCCAAAGGGTTTCATTGTGCAGAACACCAGCGAGGGCTCTGCAGCTTCCGGATGGGCTCTGGGTCTGAGAACCAAGCACCCGAGAGCAGCTTTTTAACAGAGACAGCATGGCTGTCGGGGAAAACTGATACCCGCCCTGTTCCCAAAGGCCAGGAAGACTGTGCTAAGAACCACCATGGCACAGATCCCATCCTGCTGCCAGAGCCTTTGGACCTTTGCAGCCCAGGTGAAACACCAACAGGCAGGGCTTCTGCATCATTTCTCATAGCAGCTCACGCGAGCAGAAAGTTTGGGACTGGAGGGATGTGCCCAGGTACACTTTCAGCCCAGACCCAGAGCATTGCTCTTAGCAGCTGGCACTGGAGAGGAACAGTATTCTTAGTGGACCAAATCCAGAGGGCCTTATTGAAGCAAAACCCCACCGAAGCTAATGGGCCCGATCCACCACAGTCAACGGTGGCTGTAGGTGCTTGTCAACTCAGAGGTTTGGCCTGATGGAAGCTGGGACTGAGTCAAACCTGAGCAAGGCCCCGGGGGATCTGGCCCCAAGTGAGACTGAGTCTCCGAGCGCAGAGACGTCACAGAGGACGGTGCCAGGACCCCACGCACAGGCAAAGGGGCTCTGTAAGGAGTGCAGGTTGGAGACTGCGCACTGGCATGAGGTTATTTTGTTGCAAGGCCACAAGGAAATGCAATGGCTCCTTCGCTCCCACTTGCTCCTTCATGCACTGCCCGGAGACCTAGCTCAGGGATGGCTATTTCGGCAGAGACCTTTAGGCCTGCCCTCATATAGCCTTGCATTCTTTGCACAGGTGCGTTCCTTCCATAGACACTCCTTAAAGGGGACTGCTTTACTGTATGCAATTCAGCACCTTGTGTGATGCACCGAAGCGAGCCCCCTCTGGCCGACCTCTTCCTCCGGCAGCTCAGGGTTCTGCCCAAGGCTGCAAAACACATCTTTGCTCCCAGGTCCAGTCACTGTCTCGTCCATCTCGGTAGCTTCTACTGCACTGGCATCAAATGCCAGAGCAGAGACAGCAGCTTTGAGCTGGGCTATCTAGAGAGCTTATCGCAAGCTTTGAGGGGTGGTGTTAAGGTTTATCGCCACTGCAAATCCCTCACTGAAAGCCTCCCAACCTGATAAGCCAGGAGGACGGGGCTGCTGCCACTCAGCGGGGTTTTCACACTGACAGCCAGGGTTTTTTCTGCCTTGGGTGTCAGGGTGACAGCAACAGCTGTCAGGGGTTTGCTTTGGTGCTGGGGCTTTAATGTCCCCATGCCCCTGCTCTGCAGCAGCCTGTCACATGCTTCAGTTTCAAGTAATAAACCCGAGGACTTTTTTTTAATCCTCCGTTTTGCCAGGGACAACAATATGAAAAAGCCCAACTCAGGGGCCAGACTAGACCAACCAGGGTGGCTTTGGCTCTAGCCCAGGCAGTCAGCTGGGTTAAAGAGGACTTGGGACTGGCCACAAGATGGCATCGCTGGCTGATTAACGACCAAGAGAGAAGTGCCAAGGGACAGGCGATGCTGTCTGAGGTTAGAGCAGCGGGCAGGGTTCTATTCCTGGCTCAGATGCTGACTCATTGTATGCCCTTGGGAGAGTTGTTTAACCTCTGCGCCTCAGTTTACCTTTCTGTAACATGAAGATAATACCTTACTCACAGGCTTTAGAAAATATTTGTAAAGGCATTTGGCAGCCTCCTCTGAAGGCAAAGGGCAAACTATTGTAACAAACCGGTGGCCCTCCTACAACTTTGTGCTTGACTCTATGCTGTCCATGTGATTAATGAGCACTTCAACAGGGGGAAGAGAACCCGACGCCTCCTGGTCTGGAAGCACAGGCCCTACCCCTTGAGCTGAAGGAGACTCTCTGCTACCTGTTAGCAGCATAAAAAGAGTTCTGCTAGGAGTTGGAGATTCCCATTCCCTCCAATAGAGGGCGGTAGTGTTGATACATAACCTTCCCAGCAGGGCAGGTTGGAAGCCTGGTGTGATGTTTACTGCTCATGCCCCAACTGTCTGAGAGCTTGGTAATTGATGGGACAATAACTTGAGGCTGCTGGAAACTCAGGACATCTCCCCCTTATCCTGGCCCCAGCTGGTACTCTGGATTTCTGCAGCAGGCGCAGGAGAGAATCTGGGCTTCTCAGTAGGGGATCCCCAAGCAAATGGCTTTGCAGGGAGACCCAGATTTGCTTGAACTGGCCATAGCTCCACCATTCCCAGGGCTGTAATTTCCAACCCAGATCGGTGGCTCCAAACCCCAAACCTGTGAGCCCAGCAGAGAGCAGCAGGAACTGCTTTAACTGATCCTTACTGTCATGAGGGGCCACTTACAAAGAATCCCTTTAAACTTAACTGGGGCTGTGTCGCAGGGACCTAGCTCTGCCTCTAGGTGGTGCTCTAGCCCACCTCAGGCAGGAACATTCCTCCCAGAGTGGCAAGTTTTTTGGATTTGATTTGTTTTCTGTTGTGGTGAGCACCATGTGTCTGGCTACCACAATGAATGATGGCTCTGAAGAGGGAAAAGTCTACCTGCATATCTGGAATCCCAACAGGAACACAGCGATTCCATTAGGGGTCTGATAAATTAAGTCTCCGACCCCACCCCGAGAAGCCTGGCAGGGAAGCTAGAGTTTGCAAAACTCCAAGAAGCTCTTGTGGAATCAGACAGCGCCAGCTGATACCTTGAATATTTGTTCTTAATGCAGCAACAGTTCATGTGTATAGGTCCTCAGTGCACAGTTCTTCGCATGGTCAAAATCTTTTTAGATGATCCCCTGCTTCATTTCACTCCAAACACCATCAAAGGGTAGATTCTTATTTATAGTTATGTATACTGTATGTTACCCCAACTGCCCACTGGATGTCAGTGGTGCTCCACCAAAACACAGCTTTAGGTACACTCATCCGGGGGAATAAAATGCTCTTCAAAACAGATGGGGGTGGGGATTCAATTTCAGTCATTTCCTGTCTCATTATGAGATGTGATGTTTGCTAGGATATAAAGGTTTACATGGAGTCTTAGCCATGATACGCCAAAGAGTCACATATTGGATAAACAGGGATAGAAACCTAATGCCTTAGTTAATTGGGTTGCAGTCCCAATGTCACACAAGCTAATGAAAGTTCTATTGACCCCTTAGAATCTAGTCCTTACAAACTTTGATCGCTTCCTTGAGCCATAAACATATTTACTTATTCCAGGAACATGCCACAGCATCCTCTGAATCTGTGTGATAGGCCAGTCGGTACCATTATGCTAATAGCAGAATCCACTGTCTCTGCCTCTGACACGCGTCCTGCTGTTCTTTCAGAGACTAAAGGTCAAAGTAGTAACAACAGGTCTTATACTCCAGCCGCAACCTAAGGGGAATGTGCCCTCTCCAACAAGCAGCCTGGCAATGCAACAAGAGCAAAGCAGCTGAACTACTCAAGGCAACTGCAACCCAAAATTAATCCAAACTGAGCATCTTGATCATGGGCCTGGAATGTTTTGCCTGAACTTCCACTGAATGGAAAGAGAGCGAGGGTGAAAATCTAGCTACCTGCTCCTACCTGGAAGAAATGTAGGCCTCATGCACTGGGCCCATGCACTGGACGAAGCTTGCAAGGTTTCGGCTGGCAATATACAGCGACCTTGGAGTGTCACATTTTGAAGAAAATGAAATTATAACAGAAAACTGACCCCTAAGGCTCAGTCACCTTGAAGCACCAGAACTGACTCCTGGTCTGTTTCACAGGTTATTTCTTTAAGTGGGCTCCACTCCCTTTTAAAGGTGGAATAAAACCAGTTGTTGACACTATCTGCTAGGAATCTGCTTACAGAACTGAGTTTGGGATTAGCACCTTTTTGTCTATTGTCAGGTCGGAGCTTTGTTATTCTCTGTGAGAGATGCGAGACTATCCAACAAGGAACAGAGCTTTGACCGGCTCAGACAGGACTGGGAATGAATACAGATCCTTTCTGTGTTATTTTTTGTTGCAAAAGTCATGCTTCATTAACCTTTTGTTAACACCCTTCAGCAGAGTAATATAAGAGCAGCTAAAATTATTAAAACCAAACACAGCAAAAACCACTTACCAAACACCTGATGCTAAAAGAAACAAATCAGATAAGACCAGACAGGAAATGGTCTCCGGACCCACTGTAAAGCCTGTTGTAGATTTTTTTAAATAGAAAACCTGTTTGGAGAATAAGCCTATTATAAAAGCCTCTTATCACAACGTAAACTTCTTACTGATTATACTAGACCAATAAAGCTGGGAAGCATGGACAGTACACAGCACAGGAAGGAACCTTTCCTGTTCTGCAGGCAATACAATTCCTTAATAACTCCGGGCCTGATTCTCCACTCTCAGTGGGTTTACACTGGTGTGCATCCATTGACCCAGTGCAGTTACTGCTCACTTACACCACGATCAGCGAGAGAAGAATTGGGCCTTAGGCGAGTGACATCCACAGTCCCTTTTCCAGGCTCAGAACTGAGAGGACCGGGAGGATGAATCAATTCTCATCAGGAAGATTTTTGTGGGTTTTAAAAATATTTTCAGTAGCAAAAAATATAGTAAATCCTGGGCTGGCTGGGTGTGGACAGTGGCTCCCCTCTAGCAGGTCCACCTCCCTCTCCTAGGCAGGATTTATTCCTTTATCACTAAAACCAGCCTGGATTGGTTAAACCCCAACACTGGGCTCCCCAAAATCGCTGATGCTCTCTGTCCCCAAAGCAACTTCTTCCCTCTCTCTAGCTCCTTCCCTCCTCTGCATCTCCTAGCCCAGCTGTCCTGCGGCGGCCATTCGGTCCCAAGGTGGGCTCCTCCCAGGGCTGTGAGGATCAGAAAAGCCGGGCCGGAGGGCAGCTAAACCCTGCGGCTCGCTCCGGGCTTCGCGCTCCTGCGGCTGGAAGAAGGGCCCGGCGAAGCGCCGGTCCCATTTCACGCCGTCCACAGCGACAAGGCAAAGGCAAAGGCACCCCTGATTTCTCCACCTTCCAGCTGCGCCCCATTCACCCCCGTGCCGCGAGCCGGGCTCCCTCTCCTGCCTGGGACGCCCCCTCCCGGGGGCGCTGCGCAAACACCCAGGTTGCACGAAGGCAGGGGTCTGAAAAGCCCTGATTTAATGACAGTGATGGGCCGGGGGGTCCGGAGTCCCGCAGCGATCAAACAGCCGCCGGGGGCCCCCATTTCGGGGGGTGAGGGTGGGGTGCCTCCGGGCAGGTTCAGAGTCCGGGGTGCATCTGGGGCAGATGGGTGGGGCTGTCTCCCCCCCCCCCCCCCCCAGCTCCCCGAAATGTCAAGGCGGGGATTTGCCCAGCTCCGTGCAATGTCTCGGGGTCTTTGCCGGGCCCAACAGGGCAGCCCCGCGCCCCCTCCCTTACCTCCGGCCGGGCTGGCTCCGCCGCCGCCTCAGCGCTCCTGCCCGGCCGCCTTCAGCCCGGCCGCCGGAGCCAGCCCGCTGCCTCCCGTCGCCCGGCCGCCGGCTCCATCCAGCCTCTGCCCGGCCCGCGCCTGGGGGGAGCCGCCGCGGGGAGGCGGGGAGCGTGTGCGCGGCGGCCCGGCCCCGGCTCCAGCCCCCGGCTCCCTCCTCCTCCTGCCGGAGACAGCCCGCCCGCTCCGCCCTCTCCCCGCCGCCCCCCGCGCGCCTGCCGAGCCCCCGGGGGACCCGCGCCCTGCCCGGGGCTGGCCAAGGGGTGGTGCCCGGGGCCTCTGGTGCCAGCCCCGGGCAGGTCTCCAGCCCGCGGCTGGGGGGAGAGGGACGCGGGGGGGGGGTAGGTGAACCCGGGTGTCTTTAGCAGGCAGCCCAGGTCCTCCCCGCCCCTGGGTGCCCGGTCACCCCCGGCCAGGCCACGGGTCCAGCTGTGCCCTGCGCAGGGGGCGGGCGCTGGAGCCAGGCGCCAAGGCAGCAGCCCTGGCGGTTTGGCCTGGGGGCGCTGGGCTGGGTGGGAGCAGCCCGGCGCACCAGGGGCGCGGCCAGCCCTGGGGCGGGTGGCAGCTTCCCCCGGGCCGGTCTGAGCCAGCGCCCGGGCGCCAGGCTGGGGGCCGCCGTGCTGCTGGGGGCCCTGGCCCCTGGCTGGCAGACAGGGCCATGGGCCTTGCTGCTTGGTGGGGCTTTTCACCGTCGGAGCAGGAGTATTGCAACCCCCCCCCCCCCAAACTGCCCACAAACTGCCCTGCCCCACGCTGGCTAGGCCGGTGGGCAGCTGAGATGGCTGTTTGCTTTGCTGTAACCGCCTCCTCCCACCCCACCCTCCACGGTCTGTTCGGTCCATCCTGCCCCACACCTAGCCTGGCAGCTCTGCAGGGCAGGGACCCCTTTGTTACTTCTCTGTACAGCGCCTCGCTGTGGGGCCCGGAGCCTTGATCGGGGAAGGCCCTACCCATCATCAATAATAATATTAAGAGACAGGGCTAATGCGGGGGTCACATTCTGCCTACCTAAACTTCCCCATCGTTTCAGTTGGAGCCAGGAGTCTTCTCCTTCGCTGATGGAGCCACAGTGTTGCTGTGCACGGTTAAATAGGGGCTGTTTCTCACCCCAGAGGTGGCCGCATTCCAGGATGAACTGATACATGTATACATTGAACCAAGCCCTTTGGAAGAAAAGGTGCTAGATAAACGTAATCTGTTGTTACTCTCATTAATAAATAGTGCCAAACCCTGATCTCCATGTGGACCATTTGGGAACAACAACCCAACGATTAGGAATTGTTGGTGTCTCAGGGCCACAGTGAGGCCTGAGGCTGAAGGCTGAGTGATACCAAGCACCCAAGCTACATGGGCACCTGATTCAGGGTGTTAATGTTACTCCTATGGAACTAAACGGGAGCTTGATTTAATGGGAGCAGGCCAGCGAGTGACACTCGGCCTGGTTTCCCCCTGCCTTGCAAAGCGCTACCCTACCTGAATAGCAGGATTTTCCACCCCCTGCACTTAGCACAAGGTGTGAATGAGTGACCATGAGGAATCGGGCCCATCGAGTCACTGCCTGTATCCAGCAGCTGAATGGCAACATGTACAGGTGCATTCTCCGATAGCAGTGACTGCCAGTGCCCGGGTGCCAGAGTTGGAGCACCCAACCTGCTCTCCTTCCCACATACCAAACAGAAACCCTGACAAGACAAGACAAACAGAGCAGAAAAACAGTTCCACACACCTTCTTCTCAACTAGCTTTTGCTTGTGAGCCCACTAGAAAATGACTCCACTGCCCCCCCCTTCTCCCCCACTCTCCTCCTGAATAAAACTGGCAGAACACATTCAGCTTCAAAGCCACTTAACTAAAGAATACAATCTTACATTCCTGTTGCACCTGGAGGATCTCAAAGGCATATGACAAACTCAGCAAACTGCCGTACAAACCATACAGGGGGCTCATGCTAGACATCACTGAAATGCTGCCACTTCTGGGGTGGAACGCAGCACCGGTTTAATAACGCACAGACTCCATACACAATAGTTCAGGGAAGGAAGAAAAATACCATCCCCCAATGGAAACTCATGATGTAATTTTGGTGAGCAGAACCAAAGACGTTTAAATGGAAAAGACCTATTAGATCATCTATATCCATATTCCAAGGCAGTGCATGATTGTTTCCAGAGACCGTGTATGAGAGCCAGACAGGAGTCAAACTTACACTCCTATAATTCAGAGTCAAATGTGCATTGTGCCCCTGGTATTGGAGAGAATGTATTTACCCAGTATGGAGTGCCACAGACAGTCACAGACTGGGCCTCCTCTCTCGGGCTTTTTGTCAGGGGATAAGCTCTGAGGTGATTGCCAATGAGTTTTAGTGATTCTGCATGATGGATTCATGACCCAGCAGTCTGAGTAAATGGCAAGCCCTAGTCATTGTCAGGGTGCATTGGTGCTCACTGACAGGGCCTTCCCACCATGTGGATTCGCCTCATGCAGCTCCCTTGGTCTGTTAAGACAGCAGATGGAAGTGGAATGGGGCATAAGGAGCTGGAGCCCCCGGGGAGGACACATGGAAACTGGGGACAGGCATGCAGAAGTGGGACAGGAAACAGAGCGAGGCAAGCAAAAATGGGACAGAGCACCCAGAAAGGAGGTACAGAGGCTGGTGATGGGGTGAACAAAGATCAAACTGGACCAGAGCAGGAAGGGGTTAATGGCTAGACCTGGAAAAAGGGGCAGAAGCCAGCTTCACCCTGCAACATCTGCCATTAATATCAAGCTGGGAGGAGCCTCCTCCAGCAGGACTGCGATAAAAGGGACTTTGAGATGCTTGATTTTATTTCTTAAGCTGCTAAAAACGGCAGGAAGAGGTGTCAGGCAGCAGCCCTGATGCTCCAACCCTGTCTCATGGTGTAGAAGGACTGGCTGTTGACTAATAAGTTCTTGCCACCTGGGGCAAGACAGTACTTCCTGGGGGCAAAGACAGAGCAGTCCTGAGGGTTAAAACCATTGGAGCCAACCAAATGATGCCTACCCTGCTCACTGCACTTTGCTGCTTGTGGCTAACTGTGCCCGAGGCCTGGGTGTCACAAACTCCGCACCTGGCATCTCGCTGGAGGCATTGCTGCTGTTCCATTAACTGCCCGCTTCCTTTAATTACGGACCTGTACCCACGTTTGGCCAGGCTGCCAGCTTTCCGGGGCACTTCATCCTCAGACAATGGCCCCCATCTCTCGGCCTGAGGTAATGATACTGCAATAAAAGGGTTGATTATGGTTTAATAACGTTCGGTTAAGCTGTAGAGCAGAAGGATCTGCTCACTTGCTTGGAGAAGGCATGGGAACTGGGAACCTGGAGGGACCCTTTCAAACACAGGCAAAATGGCACAGGCCCACCAATGGTGGAGCTAGCAGAGAGCACTTCATGCACTCCCCAATGGAACCGCCCCACTCTCCTGCAGGGGAGAAAGTATGTCTGTAGGTGGGGAATCTTCACCCTCCACCATTCTTCCTATGCGGGGCAGGACACAATCTGGTCAGGGTTAAAGTAAAGGACAGTCAGGTTTATTGGCTACATCTCTCATGGCCAGTTGTCTACCTGAAATGAAGCCTCCCAGAGAGCCTGTCCCAGCATGGGCCCTTGGGGAGCTGGATCTACTTTGGCTGCTCCAAATCTCTGGTGGAGGGCATGGAGGCGGGTCCCTTCGGCAGGATATTACACATTCAGACTCATTGGTTTCAACCTACTATAGCAAACCACACACATTAGAGCCACACCCAAGATCTGCTGGTATCCCTCAGCAGAACCTGTCTCCATCCCTTTAGCTCCTAAAGAGGGATAGAGCAGGGAGGAAGTGTCTTTTTGCCTCTAGTCCCCACAGTGCCCATTAACCCATGCTCAAGAGCTGTCTCTGTCCCTCTAACCCTGCCGAGCTCCCTCTGCCTCACACTGACTTGCAGCAATATCAGCTGGAAAGTTTGGGCACCAGAGCAGATTTGGATATTAGTCCTCTGAAGTGTTGCCTTAGGCAAAGGCTAAGAAAAGGGGACACGTCTCCAAACTGAGGATACACCTGGAATAGTACCAGGACCATGGCAGTTCAGTACCAAACTGTTCTTCTCCAGCTGTGGATTTTCCACCCATTCAAACCCTGGCTTTGCTCCATCATTTGCAGTTGACACCTTTGGGTCTCCTCATTCATGGCCCTGCCATCCCAAAGGTCCCAGATACGTACACCCCAGAACTATATTAATGTCAGACTAAGTGGCCCATGTCTGTATCCACTGAAAGAAACAATGTTTGAGCCCATTAGGGGAAGGAGAGGGGGATGTGACATTTTCTTTACTTTCTGACTAGTAAGGGGCTTTCCTGGAACCAGAACAGATAAAGTAGGTAGGAGCCAAGGAGGGGAAAGACAACAGCAGTCCTGTTTCCCACCTCACATGCATCGGCTGCAACTTTGAAGAGCCTCATTATGAGTTACAATCTTCTGGTAGTCAGTAAGTGCCACCTTCCATAAATCAGCTCAAAGGTCCTGTGGGACGCAGTGCTGGCTTTGATGATGCCGGAGGAAATTAGAGAGATACAGTAGGCAACAGTTGCTCAGCATCCTCTTCATTCAGAATAGAACAGAGTGAATAATCCAAAACAAATAATTTACCCAAGGAATTTGTCTCTTTTTCCTTTGTGGGACAATCCTGGGCAGGTGGCAATTTCTTCCCGTTTTATTTTCCTTCAGCAAAAGTGTTTGGTGACTTTTGCAATGTTCTGTAGATCACAAACATGATTCATTACTCACTAGTCAAACTATCTTGGTAAATTATGATTGGTCAGAATAGTCAGGTGTGATTACCTTTTTGCTCCCTGGTTGGATGAGCATGCAAGCACATCCCACACAAATACACAAGTGCAACTTTGGCGTTCACTAGCATTTGACTGGATTGCATGAACGTTTGTGGGAAGGCACGAAGGGGAAAGAAGAAAGAACACGGCCAACGTGGATTCAATTTAAAGTTAAGAGCAAATAGTAGTGGAATAGTTTTTGTTGTATTTGTCCAGCTGTAATTTGGGGAGAGAGAAAGAAAGAGAGAGAGAGAGAGAAACATTGTTTAAAGCAGGGAATTTTAAAATCTCATCCATGGCAGCTGAACTGGTAGTGGCCCAAAAGGGGAACTCTTTAGTGTAATTTCCTAGTTAGACCCAAGCCTGTGTGCGTGTATGTGTGTGTGTTTGCCTGTTTAAACATATCCTAGAGATCTCCTGCCATCCCCCCAAAACCTGTCTCCATCCCCCTCTAACTCCTAAAGAGGGAGGCCTCCCTCTGTTCCACAGTAGGAAGGGAAGTTTCAGAGCAGCAGCCGTGTTAGTCTGTATTCGCAAAAAGAAAAGGAGTACTTGTGGCACCTTAGGGACTAACCAATTTATTTGAGCATAAGCTTTCGTGAGCTACAGCTCAGAGTCTCTTTGCCTCTAAGCTCTCTCAGCCCCACAGTGTTTCTCCACACCTCCCAAGATCTCATGTCTAGTGGGCAGGAACCAGTGTTTGCCCAGCTGAGGAGCAGGGTGTGTGGGGCACACTTTCACCAAGCAGACAGTGAAGGAGACGTTGTCAAGGCTGGGAAGCCTGACAGAGTGAACTGTGTTGGTTTAGTTTCCAAGCGTCTTTTCTCTGCCTCTAAGTTGGCAAAGCCTGGAGATATCCAAGAACCCCGTTCTGTGAGCACCCCCGGGAGTGGGATCCTGGTCTGTTCCAGTAACACAGCTGCTCAGAGGAAGGAGCAAACAGGCAGGTTGGGCCAGAAGGACTGTGTGCCATGTACGCTCGCTTCTGCCCTCGCAAGTGAAGCTCAAAGCCCTGGCACAGGTAGAGACAAGTGGCCTCGATAAGATGCTGGCATTTCTTTTCTGTTGCCGAAAGGACATTGTGGACCTGACTTCCCATTACTCTGATCTAGTAACGTTTTATACCCATGGATGTAAATGACACAGGAGGGGCAGGCAATGGTGAATCAAGCCCTGTGAAGGGAGGTGAAATTCCCCATCTACTCCCCTTCCTTCCTGTTAACTACATCCTAGCTCCCCCTCCTTCAGTGGAACGAGCCACTTGCAGAGGGATCTTCCAGGTATGAGTCCAGGCAAGTGGCAGGAACCACAACAGCTGAGGGTGAGAGCAGGACTGCACCTTTACTAGTTGTAGCCTTGTGCCTGTGGCCTAGCCACTATCTCACTAAGCATTCTCCCTGAGAGCTACCACGGAGCAATTAGGCAGTGCTTGGTTACAGGGTTTTCTCTTTATTATTGTGAGATTATTTCCCCCTTTGCTGATTTATAACTTTGCTAAACAACATCAGTTTGCTTCCCTTTCACACGACTCCCTAAAAAACAGAGGTATATTAAGTGACAGTCAGGGCAAATGCGAATGCAGACTCTCACCTTAGCGCAGGTTGCAAAGCCAGGGATCACACCCCAGGAAATAAATCCATCCTAGGGATTAATCAGACTAGCTTCTGTTCCACTTTCAATAAGAACCAGAGCCAGAGCCAGGGCCTGTGGCACCAGCCAGCCAAACAGCCTCCTGGGCAAGAGAGCTGGGTGAAAAATTTAGAGGCAAAAAATGCAGGGAAAACTTGGAAATTGCAATGTTGTTTCTATGTCACAAGATTAAAAGAAAACGGTGGCGGAAAATTTTAAATCAAAATCGTTATCAAAAGGGTTGTCAACATGTTTCATTTACCAGAAAACCAGAGTTTGGTAAGCACAACATTTTGATAATTTCAATAATTGTTTTGTTGACAAAAATGTCATGAAAGTTTTGTAAACATTGGAACAGTTAGAAAAAAATGTCTCAACAGTTCTTGAAAAAGGCTATTTTTTAACAATAACAAGAAATTTCGTTTAAAAAAATGCTGACCAGTTTGAAGAGGCATGCAGTGTACGGCCTAGGAGGGAGCAAGGCGGCAACTGTAAGGCAGAGGACCGGGTTTCTATTGTTGGCTCTGTCACTGATTTGCTGGGTCACCTTGGGCAGTTCCCTTCACCCTTCTGTGCCTCACTTTCACCGTCTGTTAAACGGGGGCTAATGACACTGACCTGGTTTTGTAAAGCGCTCTGCGATCCTGGGATGAAAGGGGGTGTATATGTGCAAAGTCATTGTCATTCTCCTTCTTGGAAGCCTGGCTCACATATGTCCTTAAAGATAACACAGGAATAGGGTTGCCACGTGTTTTTGCACCACAGAGTTCAGTTCATGGAACCAGCCTGTCTCAGGGGATGGGCTTAGCTCCCAGGGCTCTTCCAAAGCTGGCAGACTCATTTCTGCAAATATATTTGCCCCCTTTAAAAAATATTTTTGCTGGTGCACAGGTCAGCATGGCAGAACCTCAGTCTCTCCGGGAGGTGCGCACTGGAGGAGAAACCCAGGAATATGGAAGGTGGAAAAATGAATGTTTGATAACCGCTGACCAAAGGTGGTCCAGCAGAACATCGCCTTTCCCTGATGCACTGAGGATTATGTTTGGGATGTAGCTCGCTTTTCTCCATTAGCTATGTACTGTCTCACAGAAATGCCATCTCCTAGTATGAAAAATGAAGCCAATTAGGAACCAGCAGACTGCATGGGCCAACAAGCACTTCAGCAGCTCCTGAGTTTGTGAATAACAGCCACAGCCATTTATCTTATTAGTCGCATGGCACTTTTCGCCTTTCTATGGCACGGACCCAGTCGGGCAACAGGCAGTAGCATGGAATGATCAGCAGCAGGATTAACTCCGGTAAGGGATGGGAAATTTATCATGGAATGTAACAGCATACGCCCTCCCCCCACACTAGGGGGCAGCATAACCAGGGTTTAGGTAACATGAGCAGGTGCGGCAGACAATGAGGCTATGTTCAAAAATATGCCCCAAAGTCGATTTTCCTGTTGGTTTGCAATTGTATAGCCCCTGTCCATAATACTTTTGCCTTTGATTTTAACCAGAAGGATTTGCTTCCTTGAAAAGAGCAGGTTCTGGTAAAGCAGGTGTGGTTGTCTTTTCTAGGCATCCGATGAAGTGAGCTGTAGCTCACGAAAGCTTATGCTCCAATAAATTTGTTAGTCTCTAAGGTGCCACAAGTCCTCCTGTTCTTTTTTGCGAATACAGACTAACACGGCTGCTACTCTGAAACTTTTCTAGGCTTGTCGGCTAAGGTTATGGCTACATCTGCAATCATGTCACAGTTCAGGGCAATTGCACCTGTATTCCGCCTTCCTGGCCAGCAAGGCACCCACTCCTACAATCAGAGAGAGGATTGCAGCAGATGGGCCCAAGCTAGCTTTGATCGAGCTAGCCTGAATAACAGTAACAATGAAGTGCTGTCAGTATGGCAGCACAGGTGGTACAAGCCCACCAGGACCCTGGGTGCGTCGTTCAGTGGCTGGCCCACGCTGACGTGCTTCACTGCTTTTGAGCTGGCTAAAGCAGAGTTAGCACGTGCTGCAGGCACCCCTCTGCCTGCAGTGTAGACGTACACTGAGATCCACTGTGTTGGCTGATACGCACGCTCGCAATCTTATAGGCTCACGATAGTTAGTGGTTTTCTTGAAGCCCCAGATCCTGGAGCCAGGACTTTGCAAGAGAATCTTGGCTTTCAGTTTTTTTTTAAAAGAAAGTTTCTAGCCTTCAGGGTGGTGGAGAAAAGTCTGCAAACGTGACCCGCGTGTGCCCGAAAGCCTCTGAAATCTCATGATTTTCAAGACAATCTCATGATTTTCGGAGCTCAACTCATGATTTGTTCAGTTTTGGGGTTGGCATTTCGCCCTCTGTCACAGGACGACAATATGTCCTGCCTCCCCAGGGAAGACAGACTCGGTGATCTAAGAGGTGTTTTCCCTCATGAACCACAGTCGGTGTAGCAGGCAGTAAAGTTCTTGGGTCCCATTGCAGCCCCTGTGTGTTGTTCTGATGACGAGGGCTATTTAATAACAGAGGGTGCTAGTGATCGCTGAATGCGTTAGACACGGTGACTCTTGGTTAGGAAAGGCCCAGAATCGGAACTGTACGCTCCATACTAAAAGTCACAAAACCTGTTCAGGGTTTTCCAAGTGTAATGTGCACTTTACCCCGAGGAAGTATTTTGGATTCACCAGTAAATAAACAAATAAGCGTGTCTCTAATGGAGCATTCTCTGTAACGACATCATCGTGCCATCTGGCTCTTGTGGAGATGAAACCCAATTTATCCTGAACTTATTCAGTTAAAACCTATTAGTCTCATTTACATCAATCAATCTGTACAGGACAAAGGAACCGCCTCTCATGGAGCAGCCCAAAGAGATGGTTCAGAGGGGCAGCTGGTGGCTGCTGTAACAATGCCGACACCACCATGAAGAAAGACGCGTCACTGTTTGAAACAGATGAGGAACTTCCCATGAACACGGACGCTTCACTCCCTAGATTTCTGCAGAGAAAGGCACAGGCTGGGCTGGGTGAGATCTCCACTAATGGTGTCTCCAGGCCCAGCCTGGGAGAGCTTTAGCAGACAAAAGGAAAATGGTTTACTCTGGGCCAGCTGTAGGGTTTTGGGAAAACTATGAAAAATGTCCTCTCCACCCAGCCTGCCACATGCAATAAATAGCCTGTTGCCCTAGGACAGTGGCTTTCAACCTTTCCAGACTACTGTACCCCTTTTCAGGAGTCTGATTTGTCTTGCGGACCCCCAACTTTCACCTCACTTAAAAACTACTGGCTTGCAAAAATCAGACATAAAAATACAAAAGTGTCACAGCCACACTATTTACCGAAAAATTGCTGACTTTCTCATTTTTACCATATAATTATAAAATAAATAAATTGGAATAGTGATATTGTACTTACATTTCAGTGTTCAGTAGATAGAGCAGTATAAACAAGCCATTGTATGAAATTTTAGTTTGTACTGATTTCGCTAGTGCTTTTTATGTAGCCTGTTGTAAAAGTAGGCAAATATCTAGATGAGTTGATGTACCCCCTGGAAGACCTCTGCATACCCCCAGGGGTACATGTACCTGTGGTTGAGAACCATAGCCCTAGGATGATGGTGTTCTGCTTACGGCAGGAACCAGCCCTGGAGGTGACCTCTACAAATTGATGTGGGATGGGGCAGTCTGCCAGCCAATGTGTCCGATTATAAGAGCCCACCGTGACCAAATTAAATTTGGGACATAGGGCAAAATGACACCTTCAGAGTGTCACATCCCACTGTCCCCACATCTGCACACAGGGGACCACGTGTCCACACAGGCAGCTATATCAAAATAAAGGGTTTGTGTCCATCTGGCCTTTTGCTTTTTTACATGTTGGGTTTGTGAATGGGAGCCGAGTGATTCCTAGGCTCAAGCCTTGCTGTGGTGTTCTGGGCCCAGTCTTGCTCCCATTGAAGCCAATGGCAAAATTCCCAATGACTTCAATGGAAGCGAGATGAGCAGTGCTTAATTTGTAAAGAAAGAGGTGCCGGGGCTATGAACTGCCAAGCCCAGAGGTGCAAAGTAAGCACTGGAAATGAGGTTATAGCCTTACAGGAGGAAATAACCAGAGCTGGACAAAATTTTTCAGCCAAAACTTTTTTTGTGGATTCAGCAACAGTGAAACATTTTGAAAATTTGTGTCCATTTCACTACGTTGTTTCAGGACCAAGGCGGCTGAGCTGACTTTACTGGAGACGGAGCAGAGGGGAAATATGCCATAGGAATTAGCAACCTGGCTGTGAAATTAGAATAGTTAGGCAATGCCAAGCCTTTGGAGCTATGGTCAAGCGAGAGAGCCAGACAGTGATAAACTGCACTGCTCATTGCTGCAAAGGCAACAGAGGAGATTCCCCATGCAGGCTAGAGCAAGCAGCATTTATGTTGTTATACATCACACCTAGGGACTAGGACAGATGGCGATGCTCTTAGGACATGTATAGGGAACCACCTCCTTGGATGTGGGCAGCTAAAGAGGCAACTCTCACAATTTTATTATGAATTCTGTGATGTATGATGTTTTCTCCAAGCCCCAGCTCCCGGATTCATGTGATTATGAGGGAATCTCAGCTTGTGTCGTTGTTCTTTTAAAGTAAGTTTCTAGCTCTCATGGTTGCAGAAAAAAGCTCGAAAATGTGATCCGAGCGCATGGTAAAGCTTCAAACTCCTGAAAGCAAACAGCAAGAATGTAACATGTATTTTGTTTAAAAATCTCAGGATTTTTAAGCCAATCTCATGATTTTTGAGGCACTTACTTGTGATTTTTGAGCACATGGGGTTGGCACGACTGCTAGCATAGACATCTCATGAATGACTTCTACACACACACACAAAGAGCTGGTGTTTACAAAAAATAGGAATAGATAGTCTAAAAAAGACAACCTCGAAACAGTTGGAGGCTTAAATAGAAATTATAGCTAGAGGCAGAAATCTTTAAAAAAACTAAACTAGAAACAGGCAGAGGGTTAAAAGGAATTAGAAAAAAGGCAGAAATCTTAACATTTATTACAAATTAAAAATGTTAAAAATAAATTGGAAACAGAGATTTTGAGAAATAACAGACAGGGGATGTTTCATATAATTAGTCAGTGGTTATTTAGCAAGTGAATACAGTTTAAGGGCCTGACCCAAAGGGTACATCTACACTACAAGTGAAGGTGTGGTTTTAGCATGGATAGACACACCTGTCCTTGCTTTAATCTAGCTAGCAGGGTAACAATAGTGAAGATGTGGCCACAGGGGCTAGCTGCCTGAGTATGTGTCCAGGGTCCCTGCTGGGTTTGTACATGGGTGGGTAGACCTTGCTGCCTTGGTTTCACTGTTATTGTTACCCATGCCAGCTAGATTAAAGCGAGGACAGTTATGCCCAGCTATACCACACTCACCTTCACTTGCAGTGTAGACATACCCTGAATTCAGTGGAAAGACTCTCACGGATGGCTTGGGCTCAGGCCTTAGGGATTAGGAGAAGACGTTGTGATTAGGTCGGGGTTAGATAATCCGTGTCAGCGACCCTTCAACTACTTTACTAATCCAGACCTACCCTAAATGCATTGTCTTCCCCTCCCCTTTTCCCCCTCTCCCACTGTCTGCTACATTCATGTGTTGCTTAGACCAGGGGTTCTCACAACAAATTTTTTGGTGGCCCCAGCGTGCAGCCACCAACTCTTGCTGGTGGCCGGTCTGACAATTTTCCTAAAATACTTAATTAACTTTAGGAAAAACAAATCAATATGCACATATACATGGCCAAATTACTGTGATCTATTTAGATAGGGTTTTTGACAGACTCAATAATAAAAATAATGTACAGTTGTCTCTGTTCTTGACTGAGCCTAAACAGAATAGAAACACACATACGGTGCTTTGCACGTTCTTGTCTTTTTTTGTCGTTTCTTTTGCTTTTTTTGGTTGCTTTTTTTTAGACTTGCTAGTTAGTAAGTCTGCTGCTGTAAAAATTAACATTTGTATGTTTGTTAATATCACTTTTCACAGCAGACTTAACGCAGCCCCAGCAAGCCCGGGGAAAAATTAAGCCCTGGATGGGGAGGTGGGTAGGGAGGCAGCGGGGGCCAGGGGCAATTGGGTTGAGGCTGAGGGCCCAGAGGGGGCAGCAGGGGCCAGAGGTCAGCTCCCCATTCTCCTAGGTCCTTCTCACACGTCCAGTCTGCTCCACGTTCTCCTAGGTCCCATCCCACACGTCCAGTCAGCTCCATGTTCTCCTAGGTCCCTTCCCACACGTCCAGTCAGCTCCACGTTCTCCTAGGTCCCTTCCCACACGTCCAGTCAGCTCCACGTTCTCCCCTTGCCCTCACAGCCAGTGGCACTTGACATCATGGAAAGCAGCCAAGCCAGCAGGGGTTGGTTTTTTAGTTTTATTTTTTTTAATTGGCAGGATCTGTCTGCTTTTAAATAAATTGTGCTGGCTGAAAGTACATTCCATTAAGGACTCAGCCTCTGCTCCAGTTTTCAGAGGCTTGTAAATATTGAGGGGGGTTCTTTGAGTCAGCTGCCAGTGCACTCTCTGGGAAAGCACCGTGTTCCTGGCTCAGATGCATTTGGCTATACATAGGGACTTCTCACAGGGCCTAAAGAAGCTGACAGCTCAGCTCTGACAGCTTTATATCAAGGAAACCCTTAGCTATGTTATGTTCATGGCATACAAGCAGAGAAGTTAGATAAACTTTCTGGAAACCTAACACTACTTTATTTCTTAGAATCCAGAACTTTAATGCACAAGAACCCAAACCAGAGAGAGACAAAGCAGGCTGCTCCCTAAGGCAGTGAGATACAACTCACCCCACCTTGCTCTAGGCTCGCTCTTGGAAGACCAACTGCTGAAAGATCCCGATTGCATGCTTCCTTACAGAGCCCTAGCTTGCAAGCAGGACCAGGAAAACCCCAATAGCTTTATCATTTTAACACAGTTTTCAATAAACCACAAGCTATTACTGAGCAATGCGCTTAAGCCCCACAACAGGAGCGGTGCCCAGAGGGAGGAAACCGGGTTCAGCTCTAGTCGCTCTTCTACATTACAGAAATTTGGCATTGCCACTTGCTAGCGCCTGCCACAGAGTACAGCGCTCGCAGTGGTGCACAACCATGGCTGGGATCTTGACTAAAACAATGGTAACTTAAAAGTACAACAGCCAGTAGTGAGCTGGAGCTGGTTCGCACCCGTTCGTGCGAACCGGTGGTTAAATTTTGCAGCCGGCTTAGAACCGGTTGTTAAAGGGGTTCGGCAAACTGCGGCCCGTGGGACTGTCCTGACCGTCCCGCCTGAACTCTCCGTTGGGGAGGCTCCCCTGAGAATTTCTGCTCACCCGGCGGCCCTGCAGTCCTTCAGTGCTACCGAAGACCCAGAGCGACTGAAGAAACCAGTTCTTCAGCTTCTGGCATCTCATCACTGACAACAGCTAACAGCTGCAGAGGGAAGGATGCGTGATCGCTCCCTGTTTCAAGTTGTGTGGAACACCAGGGGCCTGCCGGGTCACCCGTAATTTCTCCATTTATAAAGGCGCTCCTCCAACAAACCCTGAGAACTGGTATAGAAAAGAGAGGAAACACCTTCCCAGGTGAAAATCGGTTAAGTGTGAGTCTGCTGTATAATAGGGCCAGATCCTTAGACAGTGTGAATTAGCAACGTTGCATTTATTTCACTGGAGTTGTGCCAGTTAATATGAGCTGAGAATCTGGCCCTGCGGCAATCTGTTCGACTCGGCTAGAACTCAGGATGAATTCCTTCCCAGTGGGTTTCCAGTGCCACAGTCGCTGACTTTGCAATGTGCTGGGGGGTGCTCAACCCCTGGCTCTGCCCCAGGCCTTGCCCCCACTCCACCCCTTCCCCCAAGGCCCCACCCCGCCTCTTCCCACCCCCACCTCGTCTCTTCCTGCCTCCTTCCGCCCCCTCCCCCAAGCGCACCATGTCTGCGCTCCTCCCCCCCTCCTCCCTCCCAGCCTCCCCGCACGCTGCAAAACAGCTGACCGGGGCTGGCCAGCGGGTGGGAGGCACTGGGGGGAAGCTGATGGGGGGGCTGCCGGTGGGTGCTGAGCACCCACCATTTCTTCCGCATGGGTGCTCCAGTCCCCGAGCATGCACGAAGTCAGCGCCTATGTCCCATGCCCTCTGTGCTTACCCTCCTCTTGCATGGCATACGAGCCCTTGCTCATCTCAGTACCCTGCCTAGTGCCTTTGCTGTCCCATGCCAGATTACTGCTTCGGAGCCAGATTATTCTGTCCACCATCGTGAAAGAGACCTACCAATGAAATCCTGGATTAAGTCTCCCTATCCGTAGAGCAAAGGGTGGGAGGGTGGAAGCACTGGCGTAGACTTCACTCCTCTGTCGATGGTGGGTGCTGAGCATGGCTAACCCACCTTCTTCAGACCAGAGGGGCTGTGCGAGAGGAGGGTGGGCTTGTTTGCAGGTGTTAGGATCTAGTTTAATCTCTGAGTTTTGTTGGGTTGTTACATTTTTTAACCAGGCCTGAATAATTTAGATTCGACGATATTTCAGTCTGGGGTTGTTAGCTTGAATGTTCTTTCAATTGCTGCTTGACCCAGTTTCAAAATAAAGGGAAACCTACCAAATGAAAAGCTCGCAGGCTGGGAGGCAAGGAGCCTCCTAACTTATTCCAGATTTCTCCTCCCTTCCTCCACACTGGAAAATGAAATAACCTGAGAAACCGTATTCTGGGATGCCATGTATTCCTGTGGAAATGTACACTGGTGCCCAACACCAGGGCACCTGGGATCTCCCATCAATAAAGCAACCTGTTAAAATGTAACCGTTCTGGGGATATTATGCAGATGCCATGAAAACCCAGGGACTGCAGGGAAGGGCATGGGGAATGGAGAGTTAGGGCAGTCCTGGATAAGGCCCCTACTGGGAAACCATATTCTTCCCTTGCTGGGAAATGGACTTGATCTAACAGGTCTTTTCCAGCACTATCGACTATGATCCTAAGAGGATGCGTGGGAGATATTCTCTGAAGCTCTAAAATAGTTTGAATCCAACCTACGTACACACATTTAAAAAGGCCCTTTGAGACCAGCAATGAAGAGACTGTCTGTAAAAGGGATTTCTGATGTGTCCGGCTCCATAGTATGTAGAAACTAAAGGTCCAACATTATTAGACAAAAATCTCAAGGTCAATGACATGCATAAAGAACTGAGCACAGAGGGCTACATGCCCAGGCCCAACCAGCACAAGGGGCTGTGTTCTCCTGTGATTCTAGGGAGGGATTTTGCTGTATTTACATTTCAGTCACCATCCCGTAGTTCCCTGACATTCAACGGTGGGCGAGATAAGAGAAAAACGTCTGCTCTCTGCTCTTTCCAGCATGCATCAACTCAGATTTTAGGCTCTTTGTTACTCTCAAAATATTTCAGTACTGGCGCTCCCATGACAATTATATTTTAAATTCCTGAAAGCTCTTCTTGAGCCTGTCACCCCAGACCGATCCTATCGGGTCCTCCAGCAGCATTCTGAGTGGAACACTTAATCGTAACACATTAGGGGTGAATTTGCTTAGCTCTGTGAATATGGCCCTGAATTTCTACAAGGTCTTCTTGACTTGGGTTTGTTCTGTTGGGTTCTTGACTAGGGCTCTTTCTGTTCTGATCAACTCCACGTTCCTTGGGTCTGGCTGAATCCTGGTTAATCTCTGGGCGCTAGGAAGAGGATCATTCTGGCCCTTTGATTTATTTGGCTGTAAAGATTATTGGATTGGGATTGGACCTGAGAGAAGAATCTGATCCATTGTGTTTCATATATTACTTTTTTCACCTCTTTCTAGCAGAATTTGCTTTTACTGATCAATAAAGGGAGGCTTTTCAGCTGTATGTGTCAAATTTTACTTTCCAACAGCCACCCTCCACTTGTGCTGATGTGTTTTGTTCTCATTTAGACTGATCAGTCATTTGTAAGGATCAGAGCAGAGCTGATTTCCTTAATGATTTCAGAGGCAGGAAAAAAAATTCTCACCTTTTGAGTGCCACTTGGCTGAAGGTAAAGAATGTTACAGCTGGTGGAAGTGCTAATTAGAGCCAATTATAACTTTAATGACCTGCCTTGGTATTCACATGCCTGGTAGAACTCACCATGAAGGTATTTTGCTTTTATGCAAATGTCTAATTTGGGAAGCTCACACTTTTACAAATCTTTGTGTAGGGATTGTTTGGATAAAATGATGAAAAGAGGGGATTACTCAAGGTGATCCTTGTACCCGAATTCCACACATCACCCTTCATTTTCTGGGCACTGTGCTGAGCCCACGTTAGTTGCACCAACCCTTTTTGGGCACATGAAACGCCCGTCACCCCAGTGTCTGATGTTCAGAAGGAGAGGCATGCTTTTGCATGACAGAGCTGCATGTGCAGTTAATTATAGCTGTGCGCAACTGCCCATTTGCACGTGCACATTTCACAATTCCACGTGCTGTCACCATAATCAGTGCGTACAAATTAAGTGCCCAAGCGGATGCCTATTTGCACAACCCATCCTTCCAAAAAGCAGGCTCATAAGGTCTTCTCAAAATAATTTCACCCATCGCCCTCCAGGTGATGGTCTCAAGAGTCATTGAGTAGGGCATGGGAGCTGTCATTTCTGAGAGGAGACTGCAAGGAATTGGACAGAATGGCTGAGCATGTGAATAAGCAGCATGTATGTGTGTGTGTGTGTGTGTGTATATACACACACAAACACGCTCACTGGTTATATATAGTGTTGTGAGTACATATGTTCTGCATCAATTCTCTACTGGGAGTGGAACTCGGCATGCAAACCTCTCTTGGAAACTATGCCTCTAAATAGCCTCCTACGTCTTCAGATGCTTTCCCAGGAGTGCGCTCCTCCAGGGCAGCTCAGGAGAGTAAGCTGTACACCCCATGAGAAAATACCAGTGGCTTTTCAACAAAGCCAGCTTAGCAGAAGAAAGTCTGAGATTCAACAAGAATGCAGTAGCTTGAACACAGCCATGCACAGTTATTCATGGATTACTGATGCCTGCAAGGAACACAAAAGATCCAGAGAGTTTGTTAAATGCAATTCACCTCCTCTGCATGGATGTTTGTGAGAATCCAGTTCAGCAGGGAACAAAAACCCAGTTCAAACCAGAAGCCGTAAAGGGCTTGCGGCATTAACTGTGTGTGTTTACCCTGGGCTCGAGTTGGCTTTGGACCCAAGAAGAGATCGGGATGAAACCAAACCCCAGATCTGAACATCCCTGAATGTTGGGGCTGGTTGGGTCGGGACTGGATGACTCTTATCTCTATAATGAGCCAAAGTAAAACCCCAGAATGGACACCTCAGATCCTCATCCACAATTTATGGTTCTGGTCCATCTTCAGTGACATGTGGACATGAGTGTGACTCGTCTATGCAAGCTCTGCTGTTTGGCTGAGTTCTCCAGCTGTGCCAAAGGATTTATTCCCATTATGTATCAATCAGTATTATTATGTTTGTAGCACCTAGGAGCTCCGGTCATGGAGTAGGACCCTCTTGTGCTGTGCAAACACAGAATAAAAAAGACACTCCTATCCCCTCCCCCAAGTTACTGCCTAAATTATTTTAGGTCCTGCCTATGACCAGTGATATCCTCCGAGTCTGGAGTGTTCTGGGCCCTTCGAATGCCCAGCAGCAGAACATTGGTGACAGGCGCAGTGCGCGGGGCTCAAGGAGAAATCCATGTTCTAGTCTGGATGGAGGATCCCTGCCCATGACCACAGATGGCAAATTAATAAGACAGAGCAAATGGAAAGTCCCATTTATCTTTCTGACATACTTGTAACTCACCTGGAATGAAGGCCAGTGCTCCCAATTAGTAGAAAAGCAGATTCTGGACTGTCTCCCCCTCCCCTGCAGCAGATCCACCAATATCACCCACATTTCATGATCCACTAATTGACTCAGAGCAGAGCAGCAAAGAATGGGCTGGGCTGGTCCCTGTTCCTACAGATCAACCCCCTGAAGAGGGGGAGAGGATAAATGCGAACTAGGAGTGCTCCTTAGCACAGGACTTTGGGCACGCTGCACCCTGCAGAGTAGTCATCTCTAATAACTGTACATGTGCTGGGACGGCTTCAGCTGTTTGCTAACTAGCAATGAGAAGCACTGCCAGGCCCCAGTACAAGCTTTTGGAGTGGGGAAGGGGCATCTTTCTCCCACGTCAATGAACAGGTGAAAGACAAGAAAGAGGCCCCTCATCCCGCCATTAGAGATTATGAGAAAGTTTGTCAGTTTATGTGATGCCGCTGATGTAGTGTAAGTTGCCCTGCTCCCAACACGGTACTCACATGCGCAGTGAAACCTGATTTATCCTTTCCTGCCTTAACCAACATCCACATGAAACAAAACCTCAACCTAAGCTGTCTCCCAGGCTTGACTGTTCCTAGGGTTTCTCAGTAGTTATTTCAGCTCCTACTTCCCTCTGTTTTAACTCCGTACCATTCTATGCTCCTGAGTTAGAACAAATAGGACATGCTGGGTCTGTATGCCAAGGTGAATCAGCAGAATAGTCCTGCATCTCTGTGCAGGGTCCTGCCACCTGCCACCCTATAATATGGAGTAAAGTCAAAACAGGAGTCACTGTGGTCTTAAATACCTAGTGATTAAATGCCTCTCCCTGATGCTTATTCCCAGCCAGCCTGGGCTATTCAGTCTTATGGCTCACCAGTCATTCTTGGTGACATTGGCAAACTCTGTGCATTCCCAGATAATAGCTCATGCTTCACAGTAATACCTTTTGCGCTTCTGTAGCACCTTTATTCCAAGAGATTCATGTTGCTCTGGAGACAGCATGTGCTCAAGGCCAGCAGACTGAAACAGAGCATCCCCCATGCTCCCCCCGGAGTGCAGAGGGCCACACAAGCCAGTAACCGCTGCGTTGGACAGCTGAACACCCTTTCTTCTCCCCTGCTTTTCCCTTGGCAGAGCTGTCAGACTAAGAAGGAGAGAATATGCTTCCGGGTTGCTATTTTGTTTCCTCAGATCACAGAACAATACATTTCAGAGGTGCATTTTTTATGCTAAATACTCCCAGCCCGATCATCGATCATCCTTTGAAGAGCTGTTGCATTGAATCCCTGCTCTTTCTGGAGCCTTGAAAGGCAAATGCAGCAGGGCCAACTTCATCAAGTGGTGGTGTACCAGTGGAGATCCAGATCATCCACTGGCGTGATAGTGCATTGGCCTAGGGCACAAATTCCAAGAGTGGGTAGGACCTGTACACATAGGAACTTAGTAGTGAGCTGTCCTGTTCCCACTGCTTTCTCATCTAGGCAGATGCTCGCTGCAGACAAGTACTACTGCCATATGACTGCAAGAATGGCACCACGGAGTTCCATGGGTGGGCCTAGAATTTCCAAAGAGCTTAGCACACCGCAGCTCCCAGCGCGACCCGCAGGAGCCCACCTGAAAGCACGAAGGCAGCCAGTGTTTTTAACCGCCAACCCTGCAAATCCTCTCTGGGATCTGAGAGTCAAGCAGGGCTCTTCGTGGACCCTGCTGACTCTAGTCTCATACTTAGACTGCAAGCTCCTTGGGGCAGGAGTACCCTGTGCTAAGTGTTTGTACAGGACTAGCACAAGGGCACCCTGGACCCCAGGTGCTACCACAATACAAGTAATAAATAATAATCACCAGCAAGAAAAAACAGCCCTGCCACTGCGGCTGAGGAGCTGGCTATTGTGACTGATTTCACAAGCAAGGTGCCCAGTGCCTCAGATACAATGCAAGATACTACACGGATGGGTGGCAGTATAAAACTCTAAGAAAGTTAGATAGCTAAGCCGGACTAGAATCCAGCACATGCTCCCAGAGCTGTCTTGTCCCTGCAGTGCTAAGGGAATAAATACTTACTGTGGTAACTGAAGTCATCAGCGACTACTTAGCCTCTTAAAAAGAAACTCAAAAGTCTCTGAGACCGTTGAGGCTCCCCATCAGGAAAATGAAACCCATCCTTGATTTGACAAATCCGGATGTTCCTCACATCGATTCATGGAAATATCCAGCTGCATGGTGAAACTCTGGGGACTGAGAGATGGCCGACACACACTGCAGCACGTAGAAAGGACTTCTGGAAGCTGCAGAGCCCCCAAGCATGGTCTTGGGAAGGAGGCCAAGAAACCCTTTGTAAACATTCAGAGGCAGTCAGAAGGGGGGGGGGGGGGGGAGGAGTGTTAGCGAGGGGCTGCTGAGGTCCTTCAAGGTGTGGCATTGCCAGTGGTCTTCGTAATAACATGGGAAGACTAGAGCAGATGCTTTTAACAGCTGATGGTATAATAGATATGTGATGGGGTTTCTCCCATCACCAACTAGAGAAGAGAAAGAGCCTCAGTTAGAAACATGTTCCACACCTGTGGGCTGATGGATTGACTGCCTTCTGGCCAGAGGGGGCAGAGCTAGGTAAGGCTCATTAGACAGCTGGGTCTTATAACTGAGCCTGCAGGAGCTGACAGAGAAGGCCGGGCTCTCTGTCCAGGAGAGACTCACTTGGGAGGAAAATCCCAAGAGTGAAGCTGGTGATTTTGACATTGTCCTGCAAAGGGGAAGGGGGCCTTCTTGTTTACCATTCACTGAAGCTGATTCCATTGGACGGTTGATACCCCAGAAGGGACCATATTGGAGAAGTGTCTTGGTCCTAGTCCCAGAACACAAAGGCAAAGGATAAGGCAGTGCAGCACCTTGGAAGCATCCAAAGGGCGCCTTAGAGGTACAGCACAGTGCAACACAGAGTCTGAATGCCAGGAGGCGCTATGACTGTAAATAGCAGTGGTCACAAGGTATCACTTAGAGTCAAATCTCTGGCAGAGAGACTCAGGGCAAAGTGAAGGGGAAAGGGATTCTTCTTGCTAGCCTGCAAACACTTCTTAACCTCCCTCTGTGACATGGGAAGCAGGGCAGTTTTTACTTCTCCCAGGAGATGGGGCACTGTTGAAGGGACACAGGTAGATGTGTGGTGGAGGGGGTCTCTCCACTTTCTTGTAGACCTTGCATTGCATGTAGTCCATAGTGCCTAGGTGTGCGTGTACAGAATTGTATGCAAATCTCATTGTACCACATTTGGTCCCCATGGTTACCTGCGGCACTTGGACTGAGAAACCGTGGAGCGAGACTCCTGAAATATGTAACAATGGGTGTGAAATCTCAACCAGAATCACTGGAGGAGATGGAGCACCAGCAGCTAGTGAATGTTACCCAGTGGAATGGCACAGGCCCAGCTGGTGGCGTTGGGACAGCGTGGGACTGGGCTCCCACACTGCAGCGAGGACAAGAGGCGCCTGGAAAGAAGCGAAGAGAGACTGCAGCCCTGGAGTTGGTGTGTTCTCTGTGCTGGCACCTATAGCTGCCCCAAAGCTGCATTATTCCTATGAGGCAAGTCCTCCTCTTCATCCCTGTGACAGCTCCTCAGGCTGCTGCATGAAACAGCTCTTTAGAAATGGGGGTGCTAAATCCACCGCTGTGCGTGTCCATGAGTTACCATGTCCTGTGGACTCGGGACCTCTCCACCAGGCACCCTTTTCCAGCCCTGAAGCCAGAGTAGCATGCATTGGCCAGGCCTGCTACCACGCCTCAGCTTGGAAGGACTCCTTGTCCTAAGGAGATCCCCAGAGTCCAGGCCAGGTGCTCCAGCTGGGCACTGTGAGAGGATATGTCCTGTTATGAGCACACATTTGTAGACTCCATGTTCGCAGACACAGTTGTAAGCTGTGGGCTCAGGATCGAGACATCTGGTCTCTCTTGGAGCAAATGCACAAGCCATACCATTGGTCCTAAGGACTTAAGGCTGGAGTCTATTCTGAGTTACTCCACTTACTCCCAAGGGTTTGCGCACATGTACCTATATTCATCCACAACCCTGGACGCCTCTGCAGGTGTCAAATCCCGTTGCTTCACCCCACCCAATCTTACTTCTCATTGCCTGAAATACCCTGGACAACTAGCCAGAGATGTCTGAGACCAACTAAAATAGCCACAAAGAGCCTGTAGAAATGGCAATAAAACTAGAGCATCAAAACCAATGTAGAAAACAACATATCTGCCATTCTCTTCTCTAGAGCTGCCCACGTGTGAATCTCAACACACCTCAGCAAGATCCAGCCAGGGATGAGCCTCATAGATAAATGGGATTATCCCCATTCTACAGGTGGAGAAACAAAGGTGCAGAGAGGTTAAGTGATTTCACCAAGATAGTAGCAGAGCCAGGCCTAGGACCCATGTGTGATAGCTCTTAAATCTGTGTTTCACACACTGGACCATGCTAAGAAATAACTTTTCTAACCTGGCTGATACAGCTCATTGAACTCCTCTGAGCGTCACACCCATCAGCACAGTCACTCACAGAGCCACACGCGTGCACACAAACACACAATCCTAGGGATATGCTGATAAATGAACAGAAGCCATCCAGAGCCCTTTCCGTGTTGCTGAAACTGATTGGCATCCCTCACTAATTAATCCAAGATGAGTAGCTAATTCAGGACCTTGATTACGACTTTGCATAATTAAAAAAAAAAAAAAGACAATCAGCAGCAGGAGCAGTGGAAGAAACCTGCTAATCAGCGACGGTGTCTTGATGGGCTCAGTGCTTGGGTTCGCTCCTGCGGATCTAGGCTATTTAAAGAGTTGGGGGTCGAGAATGAAACAAAACAGCGAAGAGCTCGGTGATGTGTAACAACACTCTGCCCTGTGATAGTGCTTTTCAGTCACGGCTCTCAAGGCACTTGACCAGCACTTATGAACTTAGCTTCCCAGGAACCCTGGGAGGCATATGACGGATGGGGACACCAAGGCGCAACGCGGTTTGCTGATTTGCCTGACACGCTAGTGGTGCAGCCAATGTATGCTACATGATACCACTTGTGTTAACCGCCTTCTGTGTAACAACCTGTCCCAACTTGTATTTTGCTCACACTCTGGTTTCCTTCCCCAGACCGGAAGAAGAATTCTGTGAAGCTCAATAGCTTGTACCTTCCACCAACAGACATAGGTCCAATATATGATTTTATTAACATTTTGTAGGTCTTTGTTCTGCAGGGAGCCCAAAAAACATTTATACAGGTGTCTCCAGGGCAGGCGCATTCCCTTTGTAGCATCTGGCACCGGCTACTGTCGAAAGACAGGATACTGGGCTAGATGGACCATTGCTCTGATGCACTATGGCCATTCTTATGCTCTTAGGAAATCATAGTTTATACATACACATGCAGTGCAGCAAAAACCATCCTAGCCCCGTTTCCGGAGGTGGCTCATTGGCTCGGCAGTAAAAGTCAGCCAGCTTAACATGCAGGATTTTAAAAGTTGGAAGCAGCCCTGGCTGTATCTCGCCACCTCACTGACGAGCCAGCTCACTGCCAACCTCATTTGAAAACATATATTTTCTCCCTTGCCTATGGCTCCTAAGTTCTCTCTCTCCCTGGCCCTCTCTTGCTGCTGCTAACTATTGTGTATTATTTAACTCTGCAAAGCACTTCGGGGATGCAATTGGTGTGATTGCTACAATATGAAACAGCCCTGAACCTGCAATTTGTCCAGGTAGACCTCTGTGCTCAGGAAGACCCCCACACGGACTATGTTGTACTTATTGAACAGGACTCAAGGAGACTGACTGGCTCAGGGGATGGGTGCTGAGCTGTAACACTTGGACCTGTTGGCTGTCGGTTTAAATCGGGCCCTGATAAGTAGTGAGTGAAAATTGTCTGATGGCAGAGACTTCTCTAGCTGCTGCTTGTTCTGTGTTGGACCATCCTGCCTGGGTTTCTTGTTTGTCGCAGGCCTGACTCTGCTTGGTCTGACGCATGTACTGTTGGCCTCACTTTCCCCACTGGTCAGAGAGGGTGAGTCAGAGTGGAGCCTGGGTAACAGGGGTAGATCACATGCAAGAAAAATGTGAACAGCCACTGTTGTGGCTGGTGTGACCATCAGTGCTGGAACTAGCGGGGCTGCCTGGCGCACCCCCTGGCTTGAAAAGGTTTCCATTGTATACACTGTTTACAGTTCAATGGCTCTCGGCACCCCCCTGCACAAATTGCTCCAGCCCCCCTGGTTGTGACTGCAGAACTCATCATACACACCAGTACCAGTCTAGTCCTCCACCAATACGGTCTGCCATTGCCCAGAACTGTCACTGTGACAATGGGACCAGCTTGTGGTCCCCCATCAAACCAATAGAGAAGGGCCTGGGAATGGAGCCTTGTCCGAAGTGCAAGCAGGGCTCTGTACAAAGACTCCTGCAGTCGCTGTGACACCTGAGGCAGCTCAAGTCATCTGTGCGTCGCTCCCACTCGGCCCCTCTGTGCCTCACATCACTCAGCCCTCCCCTTGCACCTCTTCTAGAGGGCAAAAAACCTGACACCTTGGCTTGTCCAGATGGCACTTTGCCTTGCACCAGACTTTCCAGGCAATTTGTTTGTCCCCAGCCCGCTCTCCATCAGGCTCCCAGCATTGCTAGGTCCTCTCCCTCAGACGGGATTAAAGAAGTGCTGCTTATAAAGGATACGGAAAGCAGAGGTCACTTATGAAAGAGACAATACCTCCCTCATGCTCACATCAGTGTACAGTGCAGAGCGCACCGTGCATGCCCAGGGGGGCGAGGGAGAGGATAGTCTCCAATGATCCCATTGAGGGGGTCCACATAAGCCCTACTGACACATATTCTGGGGTCACATCTCTCTGGCAGTCTTGAATGGTTGCCATGAATTCTGCACCCATCAGGAGGTGAGTCAGGGCAAGGGGGTTCGGGGAAGACGCTGAGTGGGGGTTACAAAGGCTGTGGGCATCACTCTTCCTAAGGAAAGCAGCTGCCCCCAAGGAATTACCCCTGGTTTAGGTCCAGCCTGGTACAACCGAGCCTCCACACAGCACCGATTTGGCGTGAACAGCAGCTTTATCAGCACTGATTGTGAGTGATGCCACCCTCCTTTCTCCTCAACCCCCGGCTTTCACACAGGGCTGCCAAGGAATGGGACAGGGCTCGTCAGGAGGAGACACTAGTGATTCGAACAATGGACTCATTGTTTCTGAAACTGGCCACTGGTCTCTGTTAGCACACTCAAAACCACAGAGCCCTTCTCTGTGCCCTGTGTAGCTGCTTCACAGCTTTCCATCTTGGGCACTTCTTTGGTAACTTCAGCCGTGAGCCAATTCTTGGGTGACAGCAGAAGCGGACGAGTAGCAAATGCATAGGAGGACAGAGCCAAACTACACCAGAACCTAGAGAAGTTGGAGCAGTGAGGCCTGGAGCCTAGAACAGGAGCTCAGGTTCTAAGACAGGTTAAGTCCTGAAACCTAGAGAGAGGAACTGAATGGCGCAGAAACAGAAAGTGGGGATGTAAGCAAGAAGCAGCACCCAGCACTGCAGTAGAGTGAAATTACTTTTATCTTGCCCCTTTGATACTGTCATAGAATCATAGAATATCAGGGTTGGAAGGGACCTCAGGAGGTCATCTAGTCCAACCCTCTGCTCAAAGCAGGACCAATCCCCAATTTTTGCCCCAGATCCCTAAATGGCCCCTTCAAGCGTTGAACTCACAACCCTGGGTTTAGCAAGCAAATGCCCAAACCACTGAGCTATCCCTCCCCAGCTTTTAA